>NW_027518685.1:8937500-11337500 GCF_043159265.1 Tasmannia lanceolata | reverse complement strand
TTCAAACACTTTGATCCATGTAAGTTTTTGTGATTTTAATGATCTAGGGTTTGTTTTCTTTTAAAGATTAAAACCTAATGAGAAAGGATCTTAAAGATTGTTAGAGATAAATGAAACCTTAATCCCTTTCTTTCGAATAAACCATAGAAATAACTATATTCTTTCGACTCTAAATCTAGAATACGATATATGTTACGAACGTAATTTTTCCTTTCGAATTGAAATTCCTAGATGATCTTTATAATAAAGAGGATGGTTTTCTTTTAGATAATTTATTGAGTGATGTGTAATACGGATAATATCATTTTTTTTTTTAAACCAGCCCATGTGTGTGGAAATCTAAAAGCCCTAAGTGGCTGACTTTTTGCATGTTTATACTAGTATCAATTTTATACCTTATAAAAAAAATCAGATTTATATGTTTATGATAAGTACTATCAAAGACCTTAATTTTTTTCAAGAAATTCCTCACGTATGCTTACTATATATAAATATATACATATATATATATATATATATATATATATATATATATATATATATATATTCTTAGATAAACAACCATATGTGTAAAACTTATGGGAAATATCAGCTGTTTTGATAAAATATCCCACATGTGTAACTTTTTTCCAATGCTTTAAGTATGTGGTTTAAAAAAAACAGCCCTCACGGGTAAACATTGTAAAAATCAGCCCTCAAAGAAAATAATTAAAGAGTAATTGATGGATTTTTTTTTTTTAGGAAACAGTCCCTAAACTATTGATATCACCCAAAGGTAATTATAAACAAAGATAATTAAGAATAATAAAAGGATATGGTCTCACATAAGCCTTAGGTGTGTGTGTCACTTGGAAATATGGATTGAGGAAACTTAGAATTTGGTATATCATTGTGTTTCAGATTCGGTAGCAATCCCTACTCAGACATAGAGGATTTCTTACTCTTTCACATCACAAATAACTAAGGTAGGTGGCGGTAACCTAAACTTGTACTCTTGAGCAATGATTAATTTATATGCATGCAATGAAATTCTTAGTAAACATAGAATTGTTCATAATAATGATGTAGTTAAGATGATTGTTCCTTATTAATATGCATCGTGCTCTCATGTTTTATTATACTAGTAGCATGCAAATGTTGAAAAATGATGCTATGCCAGTAGCTTGCAAAAGATGAAATTGTATGATTCCTTGTTAAAGGAAAAAGGAAAATGTGGAAAGCAATAAAATTGCTAAAAATGTCTTTAAGATATTGGAAAGAAGAAAAAAAAAAGGATATGGATGATCTGCCAGTAAAACTAATAAGAGACAAAGACATTGGGAAAATAATTTGGTGGATTGGGCGGAGGTATGAGTCGTCCAGGAATAATGAAATTCCGAGCCCGGCCTTGGGTTTTAGCGCACCCCTTTAGCGGTAAATGCATCATCTTAGACCATGATGTCAGAAGGCGGAGTGGCTATTAAGCACGTCATAAAAAGTACCTCATGCCCACTACCTGTAGACGAGGGTAGTGGAATATATTGGGGGCGGGACAACAAGCTAAGGGAGCTTGATTGTCTTGGGTGAGTCGTCTCATGCATTAATAATGATAATAACAAAAATATAAATTTCTCACTTGTAAAACGTTGCTAGAATAGTAGTTTTAAATTGATTTATGCCATAGCATGTCCCCTATTACCATTCATGATTTTTTTAGAAATAAATTATGTTACATGTTCTCCCATAGAATTAAGTTGTATGCCTTTAAATTCAAGAGTTGTTTAATTGTATTTGTTTAGGTACCGAATGAATCTACATAGTTCTTTGAACTAACACCAAAAATCCCCACAGGTTTTGCTAGATGACATTGAGACAAATGCTAATGAAGAAATCTAGAATAAAAAGAGGTGTGCAAGAGCGAGGATAGAGTAATTGGTGTAGCCGTTTGGCCTTGGTGGCTATCCGTCTTATTCTTAGTTTGTTTCTGTCTTTGGTAATTATGTCAAATACTCTTTAGTAAGCTTTTAAATAAGTTTTCAAATTTGTAAAAAAAAAAAAAAAATTGTTGTCTTTTGTTAACGGTCCGGGTTTAGAGTTCTCTGAAAATCCGGGTCGTTACATCCGGAGGCGGAAGCGGGGGCAGGATCGGAAACAATCAGGAGGACTAGTCACTAGTCACTTCTCAGCGGTACAGGATTTGGAGCGGTATAGAGTGCATCCTGCTTCTAAGAATTTGATACAATAGTTATCACATGTAACTATCTCTGAAAATCAGCTTGCTAACAAAACAATATAATCAAGAAATGCACCCCATTTAATTGCTAAGCCCTACTCACCACAGTTTCAATTGTGGTGTTCTCTACTAAAACAATACTGCATAAAAAAATGCCCCCATTTGTACCAGAAGGGAAGAGAAAGTAAAATGGACAATCTAATTCAAGTGGAAACAGAAAGAAGCCAAATATGAAATACAGACGTGGTCTAAAACAGCTTTCTTTTTCACTAAAGTATAAAAACAAAGTTGATTATCCAGATATGGAAAGAGTCCTAACAGTCAATTAAGTACCACACCATTCAAAAAAAAAGTCAATTAAGTACCACCTATTGACTGACAATTTGATTCCACGATATAATACCTTATCTTCCTAAGCACAGAGAACACTTCTTGGATCAAAAGTGAACGGGGAGGAGCAAGTAATGATTGTGTCTGCCGAAATGCTTGTGCGACATCACCTTTAAAGAGCACAAGAAAAAAATAAGCCATCCAAAAGGTCATACATACATACAACATGTCGCAAACCTCCGAAAAGAAATCATTAATCCCTACCAAGATCACCCAAATTATTGTACATGTCTCTTATTTTGGACCTGTTTGTACCGCATGCCTCTTCAAGTGCAGCTGAGACCAGACTGCCACCAATGTTCAGTTCCTGGCACCATTGAATAGTATGTAACAATATAATACAAAAGTAAAGGTCTTATAACGAGCCTATAAGGAACTTCCAACTAAAATCTTGTAATGCATATAAAATAGTAAACCCATAAGAAACATCATATATATGTAAAAAAGAAAAGAGAAAGCAGGGATCTGATCTAAACTGCACATGAGAATTGATTTTGATCCGTTGGATCCAAATGCCACAACCCGAACAGATCACGAATTGGATCCAGACACACACAAAAGATCCACGTAGTTCGGGATCCAACACTTTTCATACAGTTTTGTTTTAATGCAAAGGTATCTTTGGAATTTAGTTGATAACCTCATAACTATTGCTTGCATTAAGTAAAAACAGAGAATAGAAAGAGAAAGATGATATGGATTCCTTCGATTAAACAAGGGAACTCTCTCTTTATCTTACAATTTTCCAATAAGACAGATAAAGGTTCCATAATTCCCAAAATCTCTTCTTGAAATTCAAATGCAAGATGTGACCATATCAATTATAAATGTATATTATATAGGGTCTAGTTGATTTTGCAAAATCAATTTCGCAGCCCCTTTTCTGGGAGAGAAGTGCCACCTATGATGTTAGGAAATGTGATGTGAGTGTTGCCACCTCTTACCTCGTTACATGGGGACTTAATTCACACATACACACTGTTGATGGGTTATTGACTTGTCGTTCAACGCATTGTGTATTATTTTCTGCTTGAATCTTGGACGAAAGTGAATTCAAACATCAAATGTAGGACCCAAGGGATTACCCAATTTGAATCCGCCCCGAATCGGATTCGAGCGGACCTAGGCTTGGACATGGGTCGATTTGACTGACCCAAACCCAGCCTGTCGACACCCCTACCCAGGAACGACAATATCCAACTTTAAGTTGCCTTCACGGATCAAAAAGTGTTTCATTTGATTTAGTTTTCGTCATTTCATTTTCCTTATTTTCTCTTACATATTTTTGCTATAAGATGGGTGCTTGAATCTGCAGGACTATAGAAGAAAAGAGGTTCACAGTCAGTCAAGAGAAAGGAGAGGGAGAGAAAGGGTGGAGAGAGTTGAGCAAGAAATGGATGGGAAAAGATTCCTGCATCGGTTGAAAGTCTTCCTAGTCTTCCTGGAGCATCTGATTTGTCTCTCGGACAAGCAAATGGGAAGAGGTAGGGCCTGCCTCTCAAATGATTGCATCTCTCCCTCTGCTGAGAATTTGGGAGTTCTGGATTTCAATAGATAGCCTAGTTTGGACTTGCAAAACATACAGGATATTGGGTTTTCTATTCGAGATATGAGAATTCTATTTTCTTTTCTTTTTTGAATGAAAATCGAAGATTTTATTAGAAGATAGAAAAGGCCCACGAACGAGATGGTCAGAAGCAGAATCAGTACAAACAGAAATAAAAGCACAAAAGAGAACAAACAAAAATCAGTGAGGCAAGAAATCAAAAAACTTAAAAGCGGTCTTGTCTACTCCCTCACGAGCAAAACAATCAGCGACACTATGCGCCGATCTTTTAACATGATGAAAGCGAACGTAGAATCAGAAAGGGACTCCTGAATCTCTTCGATCATATCAGCAATCGCCACGGATGATGGTGGTTCCCATCCATCCATCTGACAACATTACGAGAATCCCCTTGAACAATCAACCTACTTAGGACACTTGCATCTGAACTTCTGATTCCTTATAGTGCCGCTTTTAATTCCACTTCACTGGAACCTGCCAGTCTGTCACTCCTATAGGACCGGAGAATTCCCATCTAGTTATCCCTTGGTCATCCTTGAGAACCCATCCAATTCCAGATGGCCCTAGATTGCCCAAGCTAGAGCCGTCAAAATTGAGTTTCAAGAATCCGTGATTAGGAAGCGTACATTGAGGAGAAGCTGCCTAATTCTTTTCTCCAGAGGCACAAATCTCTTGCCAGCATCTCCATAAGTCTCCATAAGTCAGAGCTTGGTATAAATCTAAAGCTAGGAAGAATCTTCACCAAGGCAATAGTGAGGGGAATGATCTCTGTAAACACACGCAAACTTTTGGCTATGCCTCTGAAAACTCTATGATTCCTTTCCTTTGATATCAACCATAAAGAAGCCATCAGCACTACTCGCAACAAAATTCTCCCCCTACTCTTCCAAGGATCAGAAAACCAGCAGGAAAATTCTCCCCCTGCTCTTCCGGGAATTTTATTTTCTTGGTTGGGTTGTTTATTGTCAATGACGTGGTGTTTACTAGTTTCAGTAAAGTGAATTTAGCCAAAGCAATATAGTGTTTACTATTTTTTTTTTTTCAAACTATGGGCATGGAAGAAACTTAACCAGTATGCGGATGGTAGTCAGATGCTAATCAACAACTTCTATATGCAGCAACATGTGCAGAGGACACTGATGTTGTAGCTTGTAAGTGAAAATAATTGAAATGAGTGCGGAGGTGGAAAGAGAAAACATCGTTCTAAAATCAGAAAGACCTAGTATACAGGCTAAGATGGATATAAAGTCATAAACTAACCATGTTTTCATGGTCAGCAGCAATCTTATTTGTGCAGAGATAAACGGCAGGTAGAACATCTTGGGGAGACAAGGCAAGCAAGCTGTGTGACAGGCAGCGGACACAATAATGATACTACAGTAGACTCACTTGAAAAGGAAAATCCAACTTCCATCACATCAAAATCAATAAAGAGCAGGAACAAAACAAGACATCACAAAAAACCTTCTGAACATGTTGCAAAGCATTCCAGTGGCTTTTATCTTGCCTCTTTCCTGCTCCAGCAAATCAAAAGTCCGAGCAAGATGTAAATAAGGAGCAGGCTGTCCGGCGCTCCAACATGCTGCAAACGTAACTTGTTATCATGCAAGATTGCAGAAGAAATTTTCTATTCTATGGAGTACAATAAATTAGAAATTCCAGACAACATTCGCAACTGAATGGTACGATCATGGTTTTAATTTCAACCGAGATCCGAAATTTCGGACCGAAATTGGAATTCCCAAAATTTACCAAAATTCAGTCGAAATTTCGGAAATTTCGGCTCAAAAAACTGAAATTTCGTATCTTTGCACCGATTTCGGCCTTTTGGCTGAGTCTGAAACCAAAACTGAAATTTAAAACCATGGGTAATATAGACAACTAAGGGAAAATGTTGTTGGAATTGCATAATTAGAAGACACAACGGGAACACCAACCATGCTCAACAGGAGAATACTTTTCAAGTGGTAGCGATACAAACATTGAATTTGCATCCCCTGTTGGAAGTCCCTTTACAAATATATTTGGTATATTTGCTGTTTTCTCAGAAGAATTGCTTTCATTTGCAGTAAAGATAACTTCACTTTGTGTTTGAGCTTGAGCTGATGTGCTGCAGAGCTTTAAAGTTCCCTCATTGTTGCCAATAACACTCCCATAGTTACTATAATACATATCCAATGCCAAATTAATATCTCCTTCTGCTTTCTCCAGTATAGCGGCAGCATTGTCTCTTGACATACATCCATTTATTATCTTAAGAAACTGGTCCAACTCTGCTTTGTATGGCTCAACAGAAGCATTTGACATTGAGTTATTACCATTGGGACATTGCTGGGCCATAGCAACACAATGGTCGCCAACTTCGGAAGAATTAGGTACAAGTTTACTGAAGAACTTTGTTATAGTATATTGTTTATGTCCACTAGATTGTAAACTTGAACATTGTCTTGCTTTCTTCTTCAGCTTATTTTCAGGTCCTGTGCCCTTTTTCTTGGGAGAAACAATATTTTTAATGGGAAGATTGGTATTGGATGACTTCTTATTTTGACTAAAGGTGATTGTTCCGTCAGGGGTGCCCTTAGTAAATCCGGAATCGTTAATGGAAGTGGAATCATAGAGCGAGCCTGTTTGAGAGCCGGTAGCACACGTGGTGCAGGCATTTGTCTGGTCACGAAATTCTGTCTCATGCTCATAGAAATCAGAAACCGCTTCAACAATGTCTCCACCTGAATTAGTTAGCAAACCTAACATCTGATCACAGGTGACCCACAATGGCAAACAAGCACGAAGTTCTTCTACCATCCCTTCTATTCCTTTATCATTTAGCACAGTTAAATCTTGCAAACCAGGTTTTCGCATACAAGGTACCGAGCCCATTATGGACTCTGGGTCAGTTTTACTGGGAGTTTCCAAATTTTCCGAATTCATTTTGACCTCATTCTCCATGTTCATTCTCTTGTTTGAGTCGGTGCCAATATCATCCTCAGCCTTCTCATTAGTGTCCTGTGACTTTAGATGAAAACCCGACAAGAACTTGTGTTTATTGGCTATTTCATCAACCAAACCTGCAAAATGCTTCCGCATTGCAACAGCATGTTTGCTATCAAGTTTCTCAACATCCAAACCCACTGTTGGAACAACCCGCTTGGGTCTCAAGAATCTCACATACTCTCTCAGCTCATCATAGTTCGAATGTTCGCTGTATGGAACAAGATGGATCTCATTTGAACCTTTCACCCTAACAGCAAATCCATCTCGCTTTGTTTCATACATCCACCCTGTAGGAACAAAACCCACAGCCTTTGAGTACCCTCTCTCAGTCATAATTTCCTTCATTTTCGCAAAATTAGGTCGAAAATAAGGCCAAGTATCACCCAACAAATTCCAACCAATCACATGCACATCGCTCGCAGAAGCATCATCCGTAAAAGCCACACAATCACCAAGCCCTAAAACACTCAAAACTGACATTTTCCTACCATCAACATACAACATACAGTGGCATCGGCGCGAGATTTCAAGCAAAACCTTCTCTTTCCCAACTACATAAGTAGCCACAAGAAACAATACAGAGTTCATCAAACCCTCATTTTCTGCCCTAATTCTCTCTATAGCTTTCACAATATAATCTATGGATTCCTCTTGTGAGGGAAAAACAAACTTCGGGTTACAATATGTTGTATCCAAAAAAACAGCATCAGCACCCACAAATTCACTAAGAACAGGATCTAATTTCATCGAATTACAGAAACGAAAATCGCCAGTGTGAATGTACCTCTCATCTCGGCCGTCGATCGGGATCTTGAACAAAAATTGGACGGCACCAGGGCAGTGATTTGCATCAATGAGTGTGGCCTCCGATCCATCAATCTGAATTTTCACACCGAGTGATAGAGAGACGACAAAGAGAGGGGAAATTTTTAGGGTTTCGACTAGGAGACGAGCGGTGATTTCAGAGCAGAAGATGAGTCCTTTGGACCAGTTAGGGTTTATACCGGAGTAGTGATCGGAGTGAAAATGGGAGAGGAAATATGAGACGGAGAAATCACCGGATGATCGGAATCCGTCTATGATGAAGCGAGTTTTGGGAATTAGGTTAGGCTGTGGGAAATTGGAGGGAATTGGAGGGAGAGGAGATTGTTGGGAGAGAAGATTGAATGACAGGGGAGGGGGATTTGGGGGAGATTGATGAGAGAAAGTTCTGTAAGAATCGAGGAAGAGGTCGGAGGAGTTTAGGGTTAGGGTTTTGGTATTGGAAGATGGAGGAGTAGCCATGAACATGAGTGTTAGGGTTAGGGCATCGTTACTGTGAGAGAGAAAATGGAAGGGACAAGAATGAAGAGAACGGTTGCCGAACAGGGAAGGAAAACGGTGCAAGACGCGGGAAACATGTTTGTTAACGAAACTACAACTGTGGCCGCGCTTCACAAATGACAAGATCTGATATGATGTGGGGCCGTATTAATCCATATTTTACAAATTGTACGATATGGCTTAGATGATCCCAACCTTTCATTTGTTTATGGGTGCAACTCGGGCCGGTTAAAGCCAGCCCGAACCCAACCCAAAACTCTAAACCGTCAACCCAAACCCGACAAGACTTGACTCTCAACCCAATGGAGGCTAACCTGACCTAGCCCAAAAAATTAATATCGCAGCCCGAACCCAACCCGATTTCCCAATTCAAGTCAGGGTGGGTCAGGTTTGACCTGTTATGGTGATATCTTTGCCCATTATGTTTATAACTAAGCCTTTGTCCCAAACAAGTTGGGGTTGGCTAATAAATCCTTTATAAATTTTTCATGAAAAACATTAAAGAATCTACTCGGCTCAAATTGACTAAGTCTAATCCTGACACTATTTGGATTTGTCTGCATGAATCATTTTCTTCCATTATCTCGTATACAAGGTCATGTTCTCTGTTCTCTGTTATATTCCTAGCCAACAAGTCTCTCCTCACTTCTACTGAAGTCGTTTTTAGTTTGCCCCTACCTTTTTTTACTCCGTCAAATTAGCACATGCCACTTCTTCTCACTGAAGCATCCAAAGGCCTGTGTTGGATATGCCCAAACCACCCCAGGCAGTGCTCTTTATTTTTAAAGAAGATGCTTAATTATTTTTTGAATAATAGTCATCTTGCTTCAAAGTTATGCAATATACTGTCTAAGGTTGGATAGAGTTTTTGATTTTTATTCTTAAAACCCAACCCGACCCGACCTAGCTTTTCCAACATGAAAACTGACCAAACTCGAGATTCATGATTTATGATCCTAACCCATGAGATTTCTGAGGCAGGTCGTTGCGGGTCCCAAGTTACAACCTTAACTGTCCAGTACACTAGTCGCGTTGTGTAGTGCAAGGCTCACGGAGCACGAAAAAGAATAGTGACCACCCGTGCTAAACCATTATTTTATGGGCTACATCGCATATAGATATAAAACCCATTAAATTTGGGGAATTTTGGGGCGTGTTCGGCGACAATTTTTCTACGGGATTTCCCCCTTCTCCGGGTGCGGAAAATGAGGAAAGCAACAAAAAAAAATCTCGTTCGGCTACCTGACTTGCTAGGCCCATTTCTGAATTTCTAACAACTTTTTTTTGACTAAAAACTAGGATTCTTTGAAGCAACTAATATTTGCTTCTAAAGATTGTCATCAATCTATTTTTCTCATAAAAATGATCCAAGTACCACATGTCAAGTACTTTTATCATTTTTTGGGTGGGTAGGCGGGATCGAACCTGAGACTTCATGGTTGAGAAACAAGGCCTCAACTATTGAGCTACAAGCCCAACCTCACAAGAATCATTTTGGTAAATTCTATACGATGGGGGTAGTTTAGTCATTTTTCATTACACATGGGTATTCTCGTTATTTTTACCCGATATAGGGGTATTTTGGTTATTTTCCATAAATGGGGAGTATTATAGTCAGGGGTATTTTGGTTATTTTCCATAAATGGGGAGTACTATAATCATTTTACCCTATACGAGGGGCACTTTGATCATTTTTACGTCATAGGGCTATTTTAGTCATTTCCCACGGCTCATGGGTATTTTGATCATTCTCGTCCGGAATCATGGTTTCAAATTTTGGCTTTAGAATGCGTTTTGGTCCTCACCGAAACTGAAATTTCAATCAAAATTTCAAATTTCAGCCGAAATCCGCCGAAATCAAATTTACAACTATTTGTTCTCATATAAAATTTCAGCTGAAATTACAGAAATTTCAGGATAATATTAACTAATAATCCCTTAAATTTTAGATAGAATTTCGGGATAAACGAAATTTTAGCCGAAATAAATGATCGTTTTGGGCAGTAGCGATTTCAGTTACAGTATCAACCAAAACCCAAAATTTCGGATTTCGGTCGAAATTTAAAACCATGCCTAGAATAGGGTTATTCCGTTAATGTTCCGCGTTGCAGAGGCATTTTGTTCATTTTTTCGATACTACATCATTTTTTTATGACATGAGAGTATTTTAGGGCATCTTGGTCTTCTAAGATTCCAAATCCAAAGAGTATCCAAACAAGTGATTTAAAAAATAAAAAATAAAATTTGAAATCCAATTCTCTACACGGTCATCCAAATGGCATCATTTATAAATTTGTGAATTTTAAAATTATGGATTTCAAATCTACGGATATTTGAGATCCAAATTCTACTCCAAATCCAAATCGAAGGTGTATCTGGAGTATTTATTCATTGACCTACACAATTTTCTATTTCCAAAACAGACCCATTTTCAGAAGGCTCCGTTCCTATTGATAGGGGTGGCCAGAACCGAATTAGACTAGAAGAACCGAACCGGAACCGAACTGTTTAAAAATACTTTGGGTCCTGTTCGGTTCCACCGAAGAACCGAACTTTTGAATATATATATATATATATATAATATTTTTTATATTTATATTATACATATACGTATTAATATAAATTACTTATAATATTAATAAGTAACAGATAATAATATTCTTATAATAAGAAAGTAACTTATATTATAACTTTAATAAAAAAAATTATAAATTATAATTAGTAATTAGTAATTAGCCATTAGAATCGGAGAACCGGACAGGACCAAACCGATTATGTTCGGTCCGGTTCGGTTCGGTCCTACTATGTACTACGGTTCGGTTCGGTTCTTACGGTTTATGGAACCGAGAACCGGGAACCGAGAATCGAAAAAAAAGTAACCAAGGACCGAGAACCGAACCGGTTGGCCACCCCTACCTATTGACATAAAAATGGACGTAAAATGAACATAAAACAAATTTTATGTCTATTTTTACATTGAAAGGAACGGAGCCGAAGTGTTTTTCATTTTTAAAGTGGTTGCCATTTGGATATGTGGATTTTAGAATGCTGGATTTCTTCAAATTTGTAGATAAGAGACAAGAGAAGAAGCGAACCAAGAGTCGTTTTCTGACTTCTCACCCTTCTTTTCGTCAGCAACAGAGTAGCAGATCATCCCATGTTTCCAGGTTTTATACATCCCAAAATACGGGAGAGATTTCTAAAACATAGATTTCCTACTTAAAATCCAAGAAACGTTGTCAGGACAACATACAACAGCTTGATCATGAACCTTCTTTTACACTGTTTTTAAAGACCAAATTAACTCTTTGCACCAGGAATTCTCTAAGGCGGATCATAACATAAACATGGGCGGATCAGATTCAAAATCCGGCCCATTAAGAAATTAAGACCCATACTAATTGCCTTTATGGGCTTCCGCTCTTATCCATTTCACTGGACCCAAGTATAAGCCCAATAAAATAAACGACCAAAGGCCAAACTTCTACACAACAAACTCAAAAGTACTACGTGGACAAGGCCCAATTTACTTCCAAGCCCACACAAACCCTACTTAGAGCGAATCCTGGACGCCAAACTCTCGCAAAATTCCACCTCATAGTCTCCATCGACGTCTGCATTTCCCTTTCATTTACATCGAACAGAAAGACGCCATCTGTCTCTACTTCTATCCCTCTCCTCCACCTCCCCAACAAGAAAAAAACAGGAATCCCCCAAATGAGGATTATTCTTAGTTGCGGCAACTGATAAAACACACAAAGAAAAAACAAAAACCCTAACCCTAACGATCTCTTTCTCCATGGCCTCTCGCAAGGTCTTATCCTCCCTCCTCAAATCCTCCATCCGCCGGATAACATCATCCAAACCCTCCTTCCGTCCTTCGCCCCCTCATACCTCTCGTCCTTCTCCTAATGGTTTTCTCCTAAACCGCGCTTTCGACTATGCTACTGCCGCGGCCGCCACCTCGACGGCAGCGCCACCTCCGCCTCCTGTGAAGGGAGCCGGACCCAGCGGCAAGATCACCGACGAGTTCACCGGCGCCGGAGCAATCGGGAAGGTGTGTCAGGTGATCGGTGCCGTTGTTGATGTCAGATTCGACGAGGGTTTGCCTCCGATCTTGACGGCGCTCGAGGTTTTGGATAATTCGATCCGTTTGGTTTTGGAGGTCGCGCAACATTTGGGAGAAAACATGGTGAGGACGATTGCCATGGATGGGACGGAAGGGCTCGTTCGAGGGCAAAGGGTTTTAAACACAGGCTCTCCGATCACTGTAAGTTTTTTACTCTGCTTTTTTTTTTTTAATGTTTCATAGAAATCGGCTATTCTCTGCTGCTGATAGTGTAGAAATTTCTGTGATCGGGGATTTCTAGGTCAATGTAGATTGATGTTTAGGGTTTTACTTTTAAGGGGGTTTTGGTCAATGTTATGTTTCACTGATTAAGGAGAACGCAAAATGTTTGTTTTTGATGGATTTGTGTAGATGTGAAGCTTTTGATTGCTTGATGTTAGTAAATCCAAGTTTTAGGGCAATCTCTTTTCCCTAATTTATAGGTTTGTTTCATTTGGGTTTGTCGTGGATTGATACTCATTGCTATTAGTGTTAATTTTGGTGTAGGATTGTTCAGTCGGAAATGGTGGATTTGGTTGAGAAGATTTTTGATCCTGTAGAATTACCTGTTATCTGTCTATTTACTCGTCTTTGTGGATGTAGCTTGTGGTTTAAACTTTAAACTTCTGGGGTTGTTACCTTCTAAGGCTTACACTGGTTTGACTGACAGTGTGAGATCAATTTGAGATGCTTTTAAGTGATTTTGCTTGCATTTGATTTAACGTGAGGTCTGTGTTTTTGAATTGATGCTGGAAGATCATGAATTCCATTAGGACAGTTCAAGGATTGACATTGTGGATGCATTGTATTCTTGCTTCTTCTTTGTTGATTTTGATACTTATCTCATATTTTTTTTGGCAGAGGGAGGGGGTTAGATTAGGATCTGTTTGCCTGTTTTGTTGTATTTGCTTTTATTGACTGTTCCTCTTTATATAGCAATGTTGATTTCATTTTATGGTTTATGTTTGTTTGTTGATTAGGTGCCTGTGGGTAGGGTTACCCTCGGCCGTATCATGAATGTTATTGGAGAGCCGATTGATGAAAAGGGTGACTTAAGTAAGATTACTTGAATCATTCTCAATTTTTGATATTTTTTTATGAAATGTTCTTTTCCTACATATGTTTTTTGGTTACTTTGGTTACAATCACAACACTTTTGATATTGCTTTTTTTTTTTGCTTTAATAGAGACCGATCACTTCTTGCCCATCCATCGTGAAGCCCCTGCTTTTGTTGAGCAGGCGACTGAACAGCAGATTCTTGTCACCGGTATCAAGGTATGCTTTTTTTCTTTTTTTTTGCAGTTTCTTTATGTATTTATTTTATATTATTGAATTTATCCACTTATTAATATATTTAACTGAACTTAAAACGTACTGCAGTATTACTATTCTTTCTTTCTTCCCCTTTATTTATTTTTTCGTGTTTCATTGGATATTTCTGACCTTTCTGTTTATTTTATTCTATACATCTGACACACATTGCGTTGCATTCTACAGGTTGTGGATCTTCTTGCACCTTACCAGAGGGGTGGAAAGATTGGGTTGTTTGGTGGTGCTGGTGTAGGGAAAACTGTGCTTATCATGGAACTGATTAACAATGTCGCTAAAGCTCATGGTTGGTCTTAGATAGCATATTCTAAACACTCTTTGATTTTTGTTTGTATCTTGCGTTAAATGATTTTTTTGTTTGCCAGGTGGTTTCTCTGTCTTTGCTGGTGTTGGTGAACGTACTCGTGAGGGTAATGATCTGTACAGGGAAATGATTGAGAGTGGTGTTATTAAGCTTGGAGAGAAACAGGTATATAATGTTGCATTTCATTCTGTTTGAATTCCGCATGTTCACTAGTGGCCGTTATTTTTGTATTGCTTTCTTTCTCATTGATTCTGTCTTTTCTATATTGCAGGCTGAAAGCAAGTGTGCTCTCGTGTACGGGCAAATGAATGAGCCCCCTGGTGCCCGTGCCCGTGTTGGGCTGACTGGACTGACGGTAGCTGAGCACTTCCGAGATGCTGAGGGGCAAGATGTGCTTCTCTTCATCGACAATATTTTCCGCTTCACCCAAGTAAATCTTTTGCACTTATGAACTTGTTGAAAATTTATTCTTTATTGTTTGACAATTGGTAACAAAACTTTGCCTTCTCCTGCCTATTCCACAGGCAAACTCTGAAGTGTCTGCTTTGCTTGGTCGTATCCCATCTGCTGTCGGTTACCAACCAACCTTGGCCACTGATCTGGGAGGCTTGCAAGAGCGTATTACAACAACAAAGAAGGGTTCCATTACCTCTGTCCAAGCTATTTATGTGCCTGCTGATGACTTGACAGATCCAGCTCCTGCAACTACCTTTGCCCATCTTGATGCCACGACTGTGTTGTCACGACAAGTTCGTTAATCTCATTATCAGCCTTTAAATTGTTGGGTCGGCAATTGATTCTTCTTTGTTTTTATGTATCTTATTATCACCTTCTTCTGATGAACAGATCTCAGAGCTCGGTATCTATCCTGCCGTCGATCCCCTTGATTCCACATCTCGTATGCTTTCTCCTCATATTTTAGGACTTGAACACTATAATACTGCTCGTGGAGTACAACAGGTTCTTCAGAACTACAAGAATCTTCAAGATATTATTGCAATTTTGGGAATGGATGAGCTAAGTGAAGATGATAAGTTGACTGTGGCTCGTGCGAGAAAAATTCAGCGGTTCTTGAGCCAGCCTTTCCATGTTGCTGAGGTGTTCACCGGTGCTCCTGGAAAGTACGTGGAATTGAAGGAGAGTATTAATAGCTTCCAGGTAAAAGAAATTTCCTGATAATTGTACTTTACATTGATTAGGAAGGCGATGTCTCTGGCACACACACATGCACACACAAGTTATCCATCTATTTATTCTGTATGTGTTGGTGGCCAATGCAATCTTTCTTTCCACAGTTTGAGGCAGTAGGCATACCTGCAATTTTTGGCATTATTTGCCTTGAATTATACTTATTTGGTACCATTTTCTCCTAGACCTTGAATTTGTCATTACACATTATCTGAAGTAGTACCCAGCGCAAAAACATTCTATTTTATTAGTGAAGTTTCTTCCTCTCTATCAATACAAGCCCGCAATCAGAATGAATTGTAGCAGGCATTGTTTCTTCCTTTACCTCTGTACTCTTTTAGGGGCTGTGTGGTTTGTGGAAATCGAAGCTGGGAATAATAGTGGAGATTCCTGGTTCCCGCCCGTCCGTTGGTTTTTTGCACTGGGATTTTGCAAAGGGATCTTTCTCACCCTCATTTTCCTGCTTCTTCCCAATTACAGCTGGACTCCCGCAGGATCCCTATTCATTCCTTCTTACCAGTAAACAGAGCGACCCCTTGAGAGAGTTAGCTTCACTGAAATTGTTCTGTATCTGTTTTCCCCCATCTTTGAAGGGAGAATCCTCACACAGGATATAACCATAGATATGATCTTTCCGCAGGTGAAAGGAGAGGATTTTGAACAGTTTTTGAATAACCTGCATTTCCCTCCTTCCATAGAAACCACAATGTGGCTAACGACACTGCTCTCCTTAAAATTCTACCTTTAGAGGTGCAAGGCACTGAGAACCGACTATCCAAAAGCTCTTCTAAACGCCTAGGAAATATCCAGGACATCCCAAAATTATCCCCGATGCGACGTCATACTTCCCTTGCATACGAACAATGAATAAAAAGATGGCCCACTGATTCACTATCCATCACGCAAAAAGTGCAATGATCTATGATCCACATTTGGCGATTGCGAAGATGATCCACGGTAAGGATCTTGTCTTGGAATTGTGTCCACCCAAAAGCACGGACTCTAGGAGGGACCGGAATACTCCAAACTTTAGAGAAAGGAGAGGAGTACGGAACATATGCAATATGTGAGTAGAAAGATTTTACATTGAATATGCCAGATGTGCTCCAAATCCAAACCCTTTTATCACTCCTGGCCTTGCTATTGTAGTCAGACTCAAGCAATTGGATGAATCGAGGAACTCTATCAATCTCTTTGTCAAAAAAAATCCTTCTGAAATTGATGCTACAATGAACACGACCTTCTGTCCTTTCAAAATAGTCTTTGAAAAACACTTCTTTATATTCTTTTTTGTGTGTTTGTTTGGTTTCTTATAGAGCATGCTCACTTGTTGGGATGGCATGTATGTTCCATACGAGATATCTTCCCTGCACTGCATTTTAGTAAGTTATATACATATAAATTGGTAATTTGGATGGGTGTCTCGAGGATTTGCCTCCCGGAGTTAGAACTTAGAACTAGTTCAAGCTCTATTGGTAAGCGGGCATTGCTCTAAAATTTGATTTTACCATGTGTATCGTCCACATCCTTATTTTCTCGTACTATTAAAAAAAATCCTTATTTTCTTGTAAGCTCTATTGTCAAACGGACATTGCTCTAAAATTTGGTTTTATCACGTTTACCATCCACATTCTTATTTTCTTTTAAAGTTTGCATTGCTTGAAGGCGGCTTTTGCTTTTTTGTTTCTTTCTGTTAGGTAATTCAAGGAGTGGTATTGTTCAACCTTATTCGGTGCTTTAATACTGTTATGATCTATGACTGTTTGACAGGGTGTTTTGGATGGGAAATACGATGATCTTCCCGAACAGTCATTTTACATGGTGGGAGGAATTGAAGAGGTGCGGGCCAAGGCCGAGAAGATTGCCAAGGAGTCCTCTTCTTAAGTCTGTTCTTTTGTAATTCAATAATTTGATTGATATGGGCAAATGCCTGTATGCAAATTTTTTTGTGGTCAGCAGCATTTGGCTTTCCGCTTTCCATTTTATTCATCACAGGATTGTGGTAGGTTAGACTGAATGAGCCAGGGTCTCTGCTCTGGGAGGCCCCTTTTTTAAGCCAAATAAAGCGAAAAATGGGCGGACATAATTTAATATTTGCTTTTTTCCTTCATTAATACTTATTCCTATTGGCCTACCAGAACAGCCATTCAATGTATGCTCTTGATCTTTAGGCAGTCTTTGCAGGTTTCTTTTCTTAATTCCTTGCCTTTTAGTTGATTCTTTTTCTCTTGCCTTTAGAAAAATTGCATGAAAGATGTTCAAGGAGTGGGATTATATGCTCCTCGGACTACTATTGCTTGCAGTCTAGCCGCCGTGGCCCAGTTGTTCCACTCAAGGAATGCCAAAATTGCATCACAATTCACCAAGCTAGCCGCTCTTGCCCTTCGAATTAACTATATAGGCTACTAATCTGATGGTTCAGACAGTGCATCCAATGCATTGTGGCCCCGCCCTCAAAGATTAAGATTTCCACTTTCTTAATATATTAGCACAATAGCCAGGAACAAAGGTTCCGGTATATTCTTGTTTTTTTAATACATGATAATGTTTTATCTAACAGAGGTCGATTTGAATAGAGGATAGCAAGTCCGATGAAATAAATCCTATATGGCAAGGAGTTTGTCATGAGTGACCAACCCAGATAAAATTGGTGAACAATATACAAGGCAATTTTAAGATTTACTTACGAAAGCATGAATAGTATAAATCATAAGGGCTGGTGTCAATTTTGGCTCGGGCTCGCTCGAGCTCGGCTCGAATCCTTAACGAGCTGAGCCGAGCCGGCTCGCCAGGCTTAACGAGCCGAGCCCGATTTAGGCCAAGCTCGGCTCGTTAAGAATTTAATATATTTATACACTAAAAGGGTTGTCCAGGGAGTGAAAGGGGGAGGCAAAATATGTCACTTCATTTTAGGAACCCCATTTATTACTTGGACCACCCCTCATAGTGTAAAAAAAGTAGTCAAATTACACTATATAGGGCTGTCCAGGGAAGATGAGGGGTGTGAACTTAATATAACCTAAGCTCGGTAAGGCTCGCGAGCCTGACCGAGCCGAGCCCGAGCCTGGTTCGAGCCCGAGCCGAGCTTTTGAGCTTAACGAGCTGAGGCTCGGCTCGGCTCGGTTACACCCCTAAGGGCTACCGATTGAGGAGATTCTCCAGGCTACCAAACCATTTCCAATTCTTGAACTATCAGAACAAGACAAGATATGTCCATCCCCCAACTATACACGAGTCGTCATTGGACCCAAATAGTTCGCACGTGCGTACGCCTACCCCACCCTTCCACACCATTCCTCAGCTAAGCTTCTTCCTACCTTTAGTCCGACAACCAAGGACCTGACCGCCCGCCTCCCCTAAAAAACACTCTTATTATTATTCCATAAAAAATGTCCCTCGCTACTCTCTACCCTTCTCACTTCTTCTTCTCTCCCCCTCATCATGCCTCCCTCCTCCACCCCCACCACCACCACCACCACCCCCCTCCCCCATGTCTATCCTGCGCCACCTTAACCTACGCCCCCTTAACTTACGCCACCGCCCCATCTACGCCGCCGCCGCCGTTCGGCAAGACTCCACTGTCTGGACTCAAGCCCCTCTCCGTCTGATTCAACCCGCCGCTGAATCCCTCTTCCACGTCACCATCGACGTCTCTGAAAACCCCGATCTCGCTTTCTCCCATACTCGCCCCGGCCAATATCTCCAGCTCCGTCTTCCCGATTCTGCCAAACCTGCCTTCCTCGCTATCGCCTCTCCTCCTTCTCTCGCCGTCTCTGACGGCGTCTTCGAATTCCTCGTCAAGACCGTCCCCAGTTCTACGGCCGAGCTTCTCTGCGGTCTCCGGATAGGGGATGTGGTTGAGTTGAGTCAGGTTATGGGTAGAGGGTTTGATGTTGACCAGATCAACCCGCCGGAGAATTTTCAGACGGTGCTCATTTTCGCCACTGGATCTGGAATCAGGTATACTTGATTGGAATTTGTCTTGGTTTCTGTTGGTTTGTTGGAAAAGATTTAATTTTGTTTAGTCAATAGCGTTTTTGGGTTTGTTGGTATGAGGTGGAGAAGCCTAATTTATTGCTGATGTGGTAAAATTGTGTGTAGTTACTGATTTTATGATGTGGGTTATGTTTTAGTTAGATGGTTTTCTATTGTGGTATAATTAGATAATGAAGTAAGATGGAATAATAATTTGTATTTGTGAGACCCCCCAAGCCTTTTCTTCAGATTAAAGCTCACAGACAAATTGCACCCAGAATTCAATTGGGTTTCTTTTGTTTCTTTGGAAAATAATTAAGGGCCGTTTGGATGCCGAGAAGATTGTGATTTGGATTTCTCACATTTGCAGCTCTTTTTGTGTTGTGGTTTTTATCCGGATCAAATCCTTTATTTCCAATTCAGTGACTTGACAGTGAAAAAAAATCAGATTTCCAAATATGCTGTGGAAATAAGTAATTAGAAATCCACAGATCTGGCAGTTTCCTTCATCCTCTTTGCTCCTCAACCTCTCCCCTCCAGTTGGAAGTACCCCCTTCCCTCTCTCTCTCCCTCAACATGAGCTGGCCGATCTATTCATTTTGTATTCAAAACTCAATTCCAAATCCAAATTCAAAGTATGAAGTATCCAAATGGGCACTAAGTTTATTCGTGATTATCCTCTCTATTATTATTGTTACGAGGTGGAGAAACTTTATTGTAGTTAATTTGGTAGACATATACTGATTTATAATATCTGTTATGTTTTAGTTTAATGGGTTTTTGTTGTGGTTATTCAATAGGGATGTAGGAGAGAGCAATGATAGGTAAAGAACCTCAATTCCTCAGAAAAAAAAAGGAACCTGGATTATATGTGAGACACAGTTTCGGTCTAACAAGCCCTTTCAGATTGCAGTTTACACACAAATTGCACCCATAATGCAGTTGGGCTGTGTTCCCAAACTAACCATTAGATTCCACACTCTATTGCAATATCTTGCTCTGAATGTCTTTTTAACTTTCCTGAAAAATATATGATCAACATGATATCTTGGAGTGGCAGCTCTGGTTCTCTAACTACTGTAGCTTCACATAGCATGCATATGAGAATAACAATGCGTAAAATATTCCATGTCTCCTGACTGTTCTCCTATATTGGGACACTCCAACCACTTCGTTTTGAGTAGATGCTTTCAGCATAAAAGTATAGTCCAGGCTTCCAGCCCTGATCTTCTACTTCCAATGTTTGTAATTT
Organism: Tasmannia lanceolata; assembly: GCF_043159265.1. Taxonomy (NCBI): domain Eukaryota; kingdom Viridiplantae; phylum Streptophyta; class Magnoliopsida; order Canellales; family Winteraceae; genus Tasmannia; species Tasmannia lanceolata. The sequence goes on along the minus strand of NW_027518685.1, from coordinate 11,316,860 downwards.
GGTAATTAGGATCACACCAGACATTACATCTAATATACGTAACTTCCGAACTTCCAAACTTGTCAAATTGAAAACCTCAAAAAATGAAAACGGAGACCGCTTAAACCTGAATGTAGTCTTAGTTAGTACTGATTGGCTTAGTAATGATCGTCCTTACCCCTATCAGAGGCACTTCTTCTGATCCAATCTGGGCTAGTCTCTCAATGTCATGGATGGTAGGACTGTGAAGACACACTCTCGAGGTTCAGCAGTTAGCTTGAGGAGCTTTTCCAATGTGGAGATAATGAGCTGTTTACTTAATAATAGCCTCTTTTAGAGAGAAGCTAAATGTTTTTCTGTAAAGAGCTGGACTTTGTGCCGAAGTGGTTTAGAAATAAAGTTCACAGCATTGAGGTTGTGGGTTCAATTCCAATTTAGAGCAACTAAAAAAAAATCATAATCAAGGTGTTTCTACTGTGTTTCTCCTTTTGCAACTGAATGCTCAATGTAGAATAGTTTCTTAAAAAATCTTGAGTCTGTTTGTGAATTTCTTTTTTTTTTTGAGCGGTTGAATATCTTTATTCTGTTGCAATATTTGCCTAGCGATTTGTTGGTATTCTTTTTTTATCCCAAGTTCTTCTTGGGTGCTAAAATGTTACCTTTAAAAATTTTTCGCCACTTCCAGGCAGTGAACTCTTCTTTGCAATACAGAGGGGTGAGTTGTCAACATTCCCAGTTTCTTGGTTCTGTTAAGCTACTTCCACACATTCTGCATTATCTAAAACTCCTTTTCTTTATTACCTGGTGGTGTTTCAAAATGTCAACCAGATTTGCTTTGAATGTTACAATTTTTAACGCGCTACAATTCTACCTGTAGAACATGTACAGTGTTTTATCCTTTAATAGTATTTTATTTGCTTGTAATTTCTTATGACGGTCCAATTCTGTCCCTTATCGAGTCAGGTTTCAGTGCCCAAAAGAGATCAGATGTATGGCTTTATTATGGGGCTAGAAACCATCAGAGAATGGCCTATCAGGTTTGACATATGGTATTCACGATATTTCAATTTTACTTTCTCAAATCTTGACTTAATTCAGCAAGCCATATAAAATAAAAATGAATTGTCTCTTTGTACTCCTTTCTCTGCCTGTAGGATAGGTTCGAGGATTGGGAATCTTCTGGTGTTAAAATTATACCTGTGTTATCACAACCAGATGATATATGGAAAGGTGAACGTGGCTACGTACAGGTAATTTTTTAATCTTTTAATTTACAAACATATTTTAACTTGTTAATTGGCAATCTTATTCTTGCTTTTTCTGCCCTACTGCTTGACATGGATTATGTTTTTTCACAGGCTGCTTTTTCTAGGGTCAAGCAAATACTCAACCCTTTGTCAACTGGTGCGGTGCTCTGTGGGCACAAAGGAATGACTGAGGTTTGTGTCCTTTTTCGCTTTAATTTGTTTGTAGAGATAACGCTAGTGATAGATTTCCCTACATCAGGCCTGGGATCTGTCTATTACGTCAGGTTTACATTTGGTTTGATATGTTTGTCGATGGGACTTGAACACTAATTTCAAAAGTGGGTTTACATGCCTAGCCTTGTGGTTAGTCCAAGATGTTGAAGTTCTCTACTGCTATGAACTTAACAGTCAACAGTTTTGTTGGTTTGTTATCGACAGATAATTACTACAGGACTTATAATATTCCCTTGTGATTGCTACGTAACTTTGCAAAGCTCTTCAAACTTAAACTTTGAGGGAGCCGAATGTTGCTGCAAAACAAGATCCTAGAGCCCCTTGCGATGTGCTCCTGATATAATGAAAGTTAGCACGGATTTCTATCTTAGTTCCTTTTTGGTCGGTCAACCAACTAAATTCAATTCATAGAGGTGGCAGATGACAGAAACGGCCCTACTTTAGATACACTATGCACATAGCCAAAACTACTCCACTTGAGATGAAATGTGGAATAAGAAAAAAATACCCTTAAAACCAGAGCAAAGAATATAAGAACAAGTGTGGAGAAACAAATCTCTAACACGGTCATCTAGGGTGGAAGCCTAACAAAAACCAATTTTTTAGCATATAAAAGGGCAAACTCATATTTAGCATTTCTATATCTATACAAATGGATATGTTTAGTTTTTGTAAAATGAACATTTATGTAGTTTCAACTCATTGTTTTCCATATCATTCACCAAATATTCTTGGAAGGTATAATAGTAATTACTCTTTTTTCTGCCCCTAGTTGTGAGAATTTGTTGGCAATTGTTTAGGATAGGACACCTAGGAGTATCTTGGCTAGGTGACGGATCTTGACTGGCACTGAGGGCACTGCCTACTGCTTAGGCGACTGCTTTTGACAAATTGTGTACCACGTAAAGCCATTCAAAGTTTCAAACTATATTAACTATTAGGCTTGAGTCTTTTTTAAATGATACTATAAATACGTCAAAAAAGAGCCACCAGCAAAGAGCGGCCATAGCTACAGATACAATGGTTTAAGCTAAAAGAAAGAGAAAATACATCACAATAACAGAAACCCATTAACCATGATCCTGGAATGGGATGCTATCCCTCACAACCAATGAGGGCCTAGTCACCCCACAGTGAGCCAACTCTACTACCTCACCGTTGGCCGACCTAGAGAAATGGTAAAAAGCAACAACATGTCTTTCAAATTTCAATGTGGTCAAATCTCTTCTCCATAGCATCCGCAAAACACCACGACACGCTTCTGCTCACTGACCCAACAAATAAAACTCATGGAATCCCTCTCAACCACTGTAGAATTCGAAAGATCTCTTTCCACATGAAGAATGTCTCGAAAGATCTCTCCACACAAAGAATGTCTGTTTTATGAGCAAGGACTTCCGCCTCGTTGGAATTCTTCCCCCCATTGGCCCTGAAACACACATTATTCCATTATCATGCCCATGATGAATCTCTCCAATACCCCCAAGACATGGAACCCCAAAACTAGAACCATCAAAGTTTAGCTTGGGAACTATGGTCGGAGGAGGCCCCCCGTCAATGGAAAGGAACACACCCCAAAAATGTCTCAACAAGGACTTTGAAATCCATTGAAACTCCTTCACTCCCATTGGCTACGTAATAATTGTAGAGTGTCTACGTAATAATTGTAGAGAAAATGACCAACACAAAATCCTCACCGACTTAAATGAACCTTTGAAGATCCTGCTATTTCTCTTTTTTTCGAACCAAATACACCATAGCATCCATAGTAAAGGCCGAAGGGTTGACACAATATTACCACATTGAGACCATGCCATGGAGTGAAATCCCAAGCATCGAAAAAAGGCCCCAATATGCTCAATGATTATCCTGTTCACACAAAACAAGGGAAAGTAGAGCTCCATACTTTACCCAGAAAGCTACAACGAAGCAAAAGACGATTGGCCAATTTTGCTGGTAGTCAACACATAATCTGATATTAATAATTACCTAATTCCTATTCCCCAGGTTATCAACTGTGAGAATCTTATCAATACTCATCCAACTGGAAGCAAGCACCCTGGGGGTGCCAGTATCTTCGAGACCCATCACCGCAGACTGGGAGAAATAAATTCTTTGCCTTGTGACTGTCTTATAGAATCTAAGAGATGCTTTAAGATTATGAATCTCTGTACATTGTCAGAACTTGAGAGATGAGTATCTTCTGCATATTGTAAATTGCTTATGTAGTTATCTCGAATCTTGTGTGATTGAGCTCTTAATTAATCCACCACTCCTAGCCTTATCCAACATTTAAATTCACGATTTGTCCCTTCTACCTGTTCAATATCTTTATGGTCCATCATATTCATGGAAAATTTTACGTGGTATCAATCTTGAGATCAAGAAGATCAAGATCCAAGGACCTATGTCACAATCAAGGCATTCCCCCCCCCCCCCCCCCCCCCCAACCACCACCTTTCATCTTTTGTTTTGTTTCATTCTCTTCTCTACCTACTCGTATTATTTCTTTCCCCGCATAAAATCAGATCCTAAATTTGTGCATTTTGCTTCTTCAATCATGTTTCCAAGCCCTATTTTTTTTGTCCAATATCTTCAAAATCATTGAGTTTTTCTTCTCTAACCATAGGAATATAGGGTTTCCGTAATAGGAATACCAGGTCTTATGTGTGTCATAATTTTAGGCTCGGTAAACACAACGAAATTCCATTTCCTAGTCATAATATTAAATCTGTTCCGTTTTCGTTAATTAATTATGAGGTCTGAGTCCGGCCCTTTTTTCTTTTCGATCTGGACCTCGTTTGTATGTTATTTTTGTGGGTGACCATTTTTGCTCTACGTGGATTTAATTTCTAAAAATAAATATGATATTCTTTCCATGTTTATTTGCACTCACGCTCCTTTTCCCAACATTTTGGTGCTTGCAAGCGATGGGGAGTAGTGAGTGCACATCACAAGTATTTAGAGACTTCTGGTTAGAACATGGTATGCATAAAATTTTTTCTTGCCCACATACTCCATCTCAAAATGGAGTATCAGAAAGAAGTATGGTCACATCACAAAGGCTAGACTGTCCATGTTATTTCACTTTGGCACACCAAAATATTTATGGACTGAATCCTTCCATACAACAATTCATCTCATTAACTTGCTCCTGACGACCCCTCTTAGACAACTATCATTGACATATCTACTTGTGGGTATAGACAGTGATCAGCATAAGTGATATAGGTGCTGTTCCCAACTTGCATCAACAGTTTCAATCTCACGTCGTGTCTTGTTTGATGAGTTCACTTTTATGATCGACCAATCATTAGACGTGCTTAAGGGGGAGAATAAGTCCCCTCGTTGCATGGTTGTCAAACTGGCATCCACATTACAATTCGCACCTCCTACACATGCCAATACAACTATATGCAAAGCACTATGCTCATCAAAATAAGGACAAGTAAGTGCTAGTAACATAGGTTGTCTGAGAGGTTGATGAACATGTGACATTTATAGAGGCTAAATCTAATGACGGTCAAATAGGAAGTATGGAGGAGGAAATTAGAGCCCTTCATGGAAATGGTACTGTGGGAAACAGTGAAGAGACTTGCAGGCAGGAATATTGTAGGTTGCGAATGGGTTTACAAAGTCAAATAGAAGCCAAATGGAACCATTGAAAGGTATAAAGTGCGACTAGTTGCCAAAGGATATAATAAGAGATATGATTTTGACTACGATGAAACATACAACTGTTTAGTCGAGTCTCGAGCACCATGTTAAGATTCATCCTAGACTTGACCAACATCTTTGGATGGACTCTTAGTTAAATATATGTGAAGAATGCATTTCTTCACGGTTTTCTTAAGGAGGAAGTCTACATGGAACAACTGGAAGGCTTTGAAGTTTCAAATAAATATAACTATGTATGCACACTCACGATGTCTATTCACGGGCTCAAGTAGGCTCCTAGAGTGTGTTTGACAAACTACATTGGGCACTCAGACAAGTGAATAATATACAAGAAAAGTATACGGGATGACTCATTGCTTGTTAATTATACCCGGTCATGGATTGTTTTGGTTTTGGTATTGATGATATCATCATCATAGGAAGTGATAGTGCTGACATTTTTAGGAACTCAAAAAACAACTTGAAAGATTCCTTTGACATGAACGATCTGGGACTTCGTCATTCTTTCCTTGGAGTAGAAGTGGAAAGAACCAAAGATGGAGTGCACTTTTCTTAATGAAAGCACACACTGGATTTACTTGATAGGTTTTTGCATGATGAACAGCAAGCTTGTGGATACTCCTATTACTTGTAACAAAAAAATTTAGTGATAGAGAAGGAACGAAATTTAAGGATTCCATGCTTTTCGAATTATGTTAACGACCTTGCAGTATCTTATGTTCACCTGGCCAGATATCTTCTATGCTCTAAATCAAGCTTTTTAGCATTTGCACCCCCCTGGAGAAGAAAAGTTACATGCAATGAAACGTATTTTGAGATACCTTAGAGGGACAATAGACCATAGACTTATTTATAAATTCAGTCAAGGCAGAAGAGTTGCAGATGTGATTACTCGAATGCAGATTGAGGTGGAGATACTGACATGCGGAGATTTGTTGTAGGGTAGTGTATTGATGAATGAATGTCTGATCTGATCCCTTGGAGCAACAAGAAGCAAAAGACAGTGGCCCGATCAAGTGCAAATTCGAGTATCGGGTGATGGCCACGACTTATGTAGAACTTACATGGTTGAGACATCTTCTGGCAGAGCTCTTCCTTTGGCCAGACACTCATGTGTTGTTTTGTGACAATCAAAGTGCCATCAAATTATCACAAAACCTAGTTTTTCATGTAGGGACAAAACATATACATATTGAGATCGACTACCACTTTATTCATGAGAAAGTTGGGAGTGGTGAAGTATTTCCTTGCTATATTATAAGTTATGAATAAATCACAAATGTCTTCACCAAGGGGCTTCCTATCGATCATCGTCATCGCTTAGTAAAAATGCTTAACATGTCTAGGTGGATCGTGCTAGCTTTTGTGTGGGTGTCAGTTAGAATTTGTTTACTCGCAGTGTATGATAATCCCTGTTAAGCATCCATGGCTGGATAGTTAAAGCGCCCAACTCATAATTGGCAAATTCGTAGTGTGGGTGTGGGAGGGGAGGGAGGATTTCACCCATTGTCCCTTTCTATCTTTTCAGCATCTTTATGATCTATCAAATTCAATGGAGATTTTAAGTAAGGTTTATCACAGATTGCAATGGAAATTCCACGATTTAGAGGGAAATGATTTTGCTGGATATCATCGTAAACTGAAGGTCCCTTCGATTGAAATTTGAAGCACACTGGTTCTATTTATTTATTATTTCACGTATAATTAAACAATACCATGAAAAAAAATGTATAGTCCAACAATGGAAAAGTTGGAATTTTCTGGAGAAGTTTGGAAAGACTTTTCCAGAAAATGTCTACGGTCCGAATTGACCCAAGTGAAGTAGTCAATGATACAAATATAAGGTTTCTTTTTAGCCACTACAAATGCCTCCTCCTTTCTGTGTTTATGGAAATCTGATGTTGGATGTTGATACTATTTGCATTTTGGCAGGATGTTACGTCTATTCTCGTTGCAGATGGAGTTTCCGAAGAGAAGATATTGAAGAACTTTTAATTTATGATTGGTATGCACTGCCCTCTGTTGTAGCATTGCAGGCAACACGTCAAAATCCAATTCTTTCATGATATTTCCAGAGGTAAACCTAATTATCTATAAATGTTCTTGTCCTGGGCACAAAGGTTCCTAGAGAAATAAAAGGATCCTTGATTTTTGACCTCTACGTAAGTTTAGAATTGAAATCAGGTGTTTCTCACACCATTTTACTCAAACTTGGTAACAACCTCTCCATTAAACAGGCAATCTTACTGTTTTTGGACAGGCAATCTTGCGAGACAATCTTAATAATCTGATTTGGATTTTTTTATGTGGTAAATGGCTAAGCATGGTCCACATGAATTGATGACCTAAACCATTTATTCTTAGGCCCCACCTGTAGGTACCCCCAAAGATGTGGGCCATAGGACCTTTTGTTATATTCGAGTTTTCGTTACCTCACTACCCAAAATGGAGGTCATAAATTGAATGGTCAGGATCATTTCCTTACAAATATGGGATGAGTTTTATTTTGGGGAGTGATAAATCGACTCCCCATGTGTCTTTCTCTCTCCTCTAGGTTAGAGAGAGAAAGAGGAGAGAGATAGACACATGGGGCGTCGATTTATCACTGCACTTTATTTGTCATAAAGAAGATGGCCTGTCCAAACCGAGATTTTATATGTTGTAAGCTCGTATAGTCAAGTATTTTTCAAAGAGTATTGTACGAATGTACGGGCCACACCGTAGGATGATCCAAATTATCCATTTGATAGGCAACAATTCGTAAATAGTGTGTGCCCAAAAAATCATTTCCGTAGCATATTCCAACCCTCTGATCTTGATCTATAGAGGTTTCCATAATGTGCAGTTCGGAGGGCTAGGATTGTCCTATCAAAATGATTTTTTGGGCACAACCTATCTAACGCTTTATGTTCAGAGAATCGTTAAAGGGAAGCGAATGCCTCGTCCGGGGGTTGAGAATTTATCAGCGCCCTTCGTAGAAGGGAAATAATATCAGGACAATCATATTTTGATATTTTCGCTAACCCATCTTGTCATTTAGCATTTTAAAGAGCTGTCAGAGGGTTAATACATTTCCTAGAAAGCTCTCACGTCATGTCGGTCATGAGCCAACGAATGAAGAAAAGACAGCTGGGTTTGTGCAAATATAAAAAAAAACTTGTGCTGATTAACATTTCCCTTTTGTAAAAACATCTTGCACCAAATATCCAGTGTAGGCGGTCTTAAGAACCCTCCGATCTTTATCAGACAGTTGAAAAGACTTGTTCAGAATCATTAATCGCTCGGCAGTTTTTCCCTTCTGCTTTATCTTCTTTCGAATAACTGTTTCTGTGAGAATGGTTCAATGCTTGGGAATAAATTCACCCCCTTTAAAGTTTTTCTTTGCCATTAAAACTAACAGCGTACACCCTATAAAATCTTTTTTTTTGTTGTGGTGAGTAAGCTGGGGACCCTATAAAATCTTGCCCAAGAGCACAACACAAACCCAACCCAAGTAAGTTTAAAGTAAGCTCAAACACTAGCCCAAGGTGGGTTACATACACTGATACACATGACAAGCTTTAGAGCAGGCGGATTTCGGTACCTAGAAATGAGGCTCTTGCCTTTGCGCGTCCTAGCTGTTCCATCAAAGCCTAACAATTTCCCACTGTTAAAAGTATAAAATATTGAATCGGGCACTCTCTAAATTCTTAAGCTTTTAGAATTCCCTAAGTTTTTGGAGTTGTTGGTTGTTTCACACCCACCATTGTGATCATCACGAGCACTTGGGGTTTTTTGACTATGGACTATTACGAGGCCCAGCCAGAAATGTAAGTCCAACATGCAAAACATGTGACACATTTATAGTGCTGCTTTCAGGTCCTTGGGCCTGCCATGCTTGGTCCATGGCCCAAAGCCCCGAAGTTCTCCCCTGTTGGTGAGACGCCCCTGCATTAAAATTCAACCATTGAAATTTCCTTTCCATTGATCAAAAGGATAGGATCTCACCAGACGGGTAAGAAATTGAGAGAGAGAGAGAGAGGGAGAGAGAGAGAGAGAGAGAGAGAGAGCATATATCAAATATAGATAGACCTGGAGCTTTCATGGCATCGCTGTGGCCACCACCTCCACCAGATTTTCCAGAACCACCCCCACCTTTTCCCGAATTTCCATCTCCTCCCCCACCACCACCTTTACTTGATGAATCTCCTCCTCCACCAACACCACCACCACCTTTGCCTGAACTTCCACCTCCTTTGCCATCCATTTTTTGGTTGTTAACAAGTTAAGCTAAACCACTTTGAGCTAAAGATGTTTATTAGCTTTGGTCTTACGAGTATATATAGAGGTGCAAGCCTTCTTCACTTCCAATTCCCCAAACTGTCTCGTAAAATAGCATGCATTGGTTCCGGCATGAAATGGAGAATTTGGACGTAGTACACTTCTCGAGTTTCTTAACTATAGGGGGGGTGAAAAAGGCACATGACGCTTAGGATTTCTGAGCAATTGAACCCAGGGAATTTTGAAGTTTGACCGAAACACCTTCAGGTATAAATTTTGCTTAATTACGAGGTGGGTTTTAATTGGGTCTGCAAGTAGAAAAATTAAGAACGACTAGGAATATCGCTCCCCTATTAGGTGAGCACACGTGCCTAACATATATAAAATCCCCATGCGAGTATTTTTGGGCACCCCATTCATCTCATTTTTTTCATGCGTAAAACATCCTGAACTGTTCATCCTTAACGTCCACCGAAGTAGCAAAAGCCATCAAAATTGGAAGTCCCATTGGCAAGGAAAGTTGCTAACATACTACACACTGGAATTTCTTTCACATCTTCCGCAGAATTTTTTTACCCGATATCCAAACAGCCCCCCTAATATGTTGTTCCATTTCTCTCTCCTCTTCTCCCACTGCTTCTCTCTGGCATTCTCTTGGAGAATCTTGTAAGTAGAAATCTTGGCGGGTAGCCTTGCAGAAGAAGCCATTTTGATTATGTTTAAAAAACTTGACTTTCCTAGGTTGATAAAAATAATTTTGAATGAAATATATTCCATGGAAAAAGTATACCAGGATTTAGAAGGGTTATAATTCTCAAAGAATATATGAAATTTCTAGAAAAAATTCAATGAAAATGACTTAACCAAACTCTAGATAACTCATTTTCTAGGAACTATATTTTCAAGAATCTCTTAACCTAATGGCCATGTTTAGCAGCTGTGAAAGTTTTTTCCATGGAATATTAGGATATTAAATGTGAGAGAGGGGCAAGGAGAGTGGCAGAGGGAGGGAGAGAATTGAGGGGACATGATTGAGGAGATGGTGAGAAGTGGCTAGCGAACAGGGAAAATATTCCATGAAAAAAACTCTCTCCCTCTCCCACTCTCCCTACGCCTCTCTCAACACTTGGATAAGCTAATATTCCATGAAATTTTTTTCATGACCAGCAAAGATGATCTACGTGTTTCTCACCTTCTGGTATTCAGAGATGGAAACAATCACCTGTAGAAACTATGAATTTTGAACTTCCCATTTCTTTCTTCTTGAAGTAATATTACAGTTTACAGAGAGAGAAACAGTGAAAAAAATATATAAGAAACCTCAACAAACTACATAAACTCACACAGGTTTCCCTCAAAAGAGTAATGACAGTTATGGTTTATGCTGTGCATGGATAGATGTGCGAACCGCGTGATGAGGAGCCGGTGCTTTTCCATTCACAAGTATTTGTTCCAAGAAATCCACACGGATCGATTTGAATCTATAGTGCTGCTTGACATTAGCCAAGAAAATGAAAACAAACTCAAATTAAAACAGGCTACTTCAGTTCTGGTGCTCATAAATTGAGAAATCGGCCATCATAGCTTGGAATGATAGGATAAAGAAATAAAAAGTCAACGCAATGAAGTATAGATAGAAGTCATTATCTGTTTCTTTGCTAGTGATTTGGTTATTTTGCGAGGTATTAAGAGAACTGAAATGTAATAGTTTTTGCTTGTTATGTTTTTTCCACAGTAAAAAAGAATAGTAAATAGTTACACACTAATGTACCTTGCCCTTCCAAGGAAAATCTACAACTCTCTGATTAGGTTCCATCAATGTCACCTGATCTCCTACTTTAATCTGAGGAAAAAAAAGTGTTGAAGTAAAGGGTGCTTGCACATCAAAATCAAATTAAACTGTGATCAATATCAAAAGTAAGTGGGATTGAAGTTCCAATTATTTACAAGATGCGCTCATACACAAAACAAAGCCTGATTTTAATTTTCTTAGCGCCCTACGCAACCCAAGAAGACATTACCTTGGGCTGAAACCTGGCCTGAATGCCTGATAACTATAAATCATGCAGCAAATTGCATGAGAACTACCAGTTCGTTTGTTTTATTTTAATTTGTTTCAACGCGGTGGTTATTACCAGATTTACTACTAATATCTTTGACTTTTTAAGGTTTGTACACATATTTTCTTTCTAATGTCTCTAATACAATGTGCATTGCACACATGCGTGATCTCGATCTTTCATTTATGGTGCCCGAAAAACAATCAACCAGACAACCATCCGATCAAAGTACTGAAAACCACACTTCAAATGTTCCCCAGTACCCCCACATTCATGGGGTAAAAGCTATGATTTGTCGACACAGCGCGTATCGACACAGACGCAGAGTGTCGGATATGGCAATCCCCCCCAAAATTTAGAAACACGGACATGGCTAAAACAGCAAGTATATATGATATATCTATGATTACTGGACACAATAGGATACAATGAATAATATTGGAATAAGAGTTTGTCTAAGGTTTTAGGTTTTGAGGAGGAAAAAAAACAACAAATATTAATTAAAGAATAGCTAAAAATAAGTGTTTATAATAAAAGATAAGTTAATAATAAAAGAGATAAATACAACATTCAATAATAAATCAAAATATCACACTTGACACAGTACAAAGACGTGTCCATCCGCCCACATTAAGTCTGACACTTCTAACAATACATTTACAAGTGTCGAAAGGAGCGACACATGTATCAGTCTCGACATGACACAAGACGTGTGTCAATAAATTCAAAATGTAAAAGTCCTCTAGTTCGATATACATGATTATTTGAACACGATGGACCCAGCCAGATGAACAGTCTAGATCACATGCACATGTGCCACGTGTACTGTATTAAAGACTAATACAGAGGAAAAAAGAATGGGTCAAGTATCAAATACTTTTCCTTTTAGTTTCTAATTTTTTTGTAACTAATGTAATATGTAGTATCTAGATAGTTTACATAGTTACTCTTAAGTTTTATTGCTAGGGAACAACCACTATTGATTAATAGCCATTTTTTTAAAGTTTATAAACAGTTTGGGTCGTGCCACCTATCGGTCCAGAATCTCGTGCCAAAACCTGGGCTGATTTAAACATGCACAACCCGCTCAAAAACACTAGCCTGAATTCGAACCACTAAGGGCTTTAACCAATGTGCAGGGCAGGGAAGGAGGGAAGCACTCCATTTTTCTAGTTTTAGGAGACACTTCATAGATTACTTCTATTTTGTCAGGTTCTTTTGTCAAAGCAATGTTACGTCAGGGGTGAATCTCCCATCATTCATGTCTCCCAAATTAGTTATTCCTAAGAACCCATTGGGATATATGAAAACTTCAGAGTTCACTACTATGCCTGACAAAGGAGAAGTCCAAAGAAGTGCCATGGCTTATGGCAAACATATAGACATAAGACAAGAAACAAAAGGATATAAGAAATTCCAATAACCATCGGTTATGATCCAAGCAGGTCCTGAATAATCAGGAATCTTTCCCTCTTTTTTACCGGAAGCATCTGAACTAAACAATTCGTGTCTCACTCAATCATTAGTCACTGAAGTTAAATCATCCTTACCGATTCACTGCGTAGTCCATAGACTGAGAGAACAAAACAAATCTGACCTGGATCATATACTATATAGTATCTGCACATTCACAAAACACAAATTGGTTCTTCATTAGTAATTAATTTTGAGCCAAAGCATACTAGAGACATTGAAGTGCTTTTTTCCTGCGTTCTTTCAGCTCTCCTTAAAGTGTTACAGGCAATCAGATTCAATTAAAACAAGTAACACATTTGTTAATTCTTAATTTCGCTTGTCAACAATAACTGAAAGACATGGAGTGCATGTAGTATAGAAGTTTCATGATTATAGTACGGAAACCAAGAAGAATATGTCAGTTGAATATGCAATATCAAATAAACAAATGACTCACAAAGGAGCTACATTGTCATGCTTAATGAAGAGGAGCACTTTGCCAATGATTGCTACTGCTCTGTTCAGCCCTTCAAAGAGGTCACTTATAGTGGCTTTCTTGTATGACGAATTCACTCAAAGAAAAAAGATCAGAACAAAACAATCAGTAATTCTAAAAGATCAATATGAGATGCTAAATTTCTACCCAACACAAATACTTTTATAATATGGAATGAATAGATAAGTCGGAACGCTTACAAATAACATCACCCAGGGATGATGCCAATGATGTAAGTCGCTTTGCCTTGGCCTGACCCTGTGAAAAATGTATTTATGAGAACGACTAGGGAATAATCCAAAGCTCACAGATACTATCAGATTCTGCAACACTATATACATTTACTGCAAGTAATACAGTTGTTCAAAACTTAAGATATCTTCAACAGAACATATGTATCACAAGTGAGATTTTGTGAAAGAATGGAGTTTCAACATTTCAAAAAGAAAAAGAAAAAAAGAATGCAGTTTCAAGAAGAAAAGAGGAATACCAACACTCAAATTTTGCTTGGACAAAGAACGGCAAACATCAAATTCAAGACAAACATATAAGTTTGGTAAGTAAAACAACTGCTCCAATAATCAAAAGGTTTAGGGTTTACAAATGGTGGACAAAGATTATAGGCCATTCCATCTCTAATTAAATAGCAAAGATTTCTGCAGTAACAGATAAGACTTGCAAAAGGGAAGCAGCAGAAACAGATGCAGCAAGAAGATGAAGAGAAGCTAATCACCACAATTAACTAGATGTAAAATTTGGGATCAACAGAGAACCCTCTGTAAATAGAGAAGGGAGAATCGATATGCAAGTATATGCACTCTAGGTAAAGTTACACACAAAGATCCGGGAAACATGGGATAAACAAAAATCCAGAAAATACTTCCCCAAAGAGATGATGTCATGAATAATAGTGTTTGCTCCATACTTACAAGCAAACTCCTTTGGGTCATCAAACCCACTTCCTACCCCACTTGCTATAAAGTTGTAGTCTGCTAGCTTCCAAAGCAGTTACCCACAAAAAATAGGAAACCCATCTCTAGACTTAGGAAACTGTTTCCTTCTTCACAGGAAATTAGTATGGCCTTCAAATTTCTATTCCATAAAGCTATATATTATATAGTGATAGTCGAGATTCTCCTGATAGAAATTATAGAATACCAAAATGTTCCGTAATTCTATTTCTGTTATAATTTCATAATATCTTAAATCTTGAACCTTTTATATACTTCTTTCACAAATATAAATTACATTCAGTCATCTCAATTTTCTGACAAAATAGTTGAGAATTAGTTATAAATATCAGGTTTGGGGCTTAAGGGTTTGATAATGTTAAGAAGTTAGGAATTCGAGATCACCAAAGAAGCAGAGAGGCCTGAGCATGTGGAGTCATAAAAGTATAACTGATAAAAATGTATGTATAGCTGTTATTTTTCTTGTATTTCTGATTTGCACATACTATGCATGTAATCATGTCTCTTACCAAAAGGGGAATGACTTGAAAGTAAAATCATATCTAAAACTTATTTAATGATTGCATAACTGCAACCTGAGTCTCAAATATCATTCTCGGAAATTTCACAGCAAGGGAAAATCTCGGGTTATATTATGGAGCCGCAAATATCATTCTCATAGAGGTGTTTGAGTGTTGGCAGTTATCCCTTTGGTGGAAAAAATGTAAGATATTATGGTAATCTCCTTCCTAGCCGTGATTTGGGTGGTTATTAAAAGACATGAAGATTATAAAAAAAAAAAAAAAAAAACTGGTAGTGTATCAGAAACAAAAAACAATATGCAACATCATTTGAAGTGGACATCGTCTTTAAATATGCGCGCACGGCTGAAAGGAATAGAAAAAAACTTAAAACAGGATAAATCTGAATTGAACGAACAGCTAAATTGTAAAAGAAAAAAATGGTTTCTCGGGAGCGGTAGTTCATACTTCATACAGGCTTTAGAATACAATTTTATAGGACATAGCTGCAAATCCCATACGCATATAGCATTCTATAATCCTGAATTGATATCTCCTATTCACTGACCTGAAATAGACAGTTTATCCTAGTTAATCTACTGATCAACCCAAGTTCTTGTGAATGTAATGGAAAAATTTTAGATAACGCCAGTGAGAAGATTAAATTTCCATGACTGGCAAAATGGTTATAAAGCTTTGTTATATCGATTCTTCTGAATAGGCAAAGTACCTGTGCCACATGTGTCAGATTCTAACACTTCATGGATTTAGTGAAACACTTCTAGGTCTCTTTTATCTACTTTTACTGAATATTACTACGACAAATTTACAGTTATATGTTTTGATCTTTAACCATCCAAAAAGTAAGCCTTTTCTACGGAAATAAAACATTGCATTTGCTTAACCAATTAAAACTCCCAATATAATATTACCTGTTATAACCATATTATTGCGCTAAAGTATTAAATTTTAGAATTGATTAAAGTATATTACTGAATTCACAGATCCTTATTTCTGAGGTCTGTCAAATTCGACACTTGGTACCCATGTCAGATTCTGAAATACCTACCCCATACCTATGCAAAATAGCTGCAGAGTTACAGAATGAAATGAACTACCTTTATGGAATTCTCCAGCTTGTCAAGAAGATTGACCATCTTTTGCACCTCCTCGCTTGCATTCAGACCAGGATCCTTCAAAGCAGCGGCTTCGAATCCACTAAGAGCCCTTTCATAGTTTTCAAGATATTTGTTCACCTGAAATTAAATTTGACATCAAATCATTGTGTGGCATGATATCTGTAATTGTATAGTATAAAGACCTGTCAAAATGAGATGTGACACAAGAAGCAAGAATGTCGGATAACAAAAGAACAAAAAGAACAGATAAAAGAACAGGATAGGTCAACATAGAAAAAAGAAAAGAATGTCCAAACAAATTGGATTACATGGCAATATAATTTGCAGAAAAAGAGAAAATTAGAAATTTTGATGTGTTTACATCAACTAATAGCCTCAGCTTTGAATGTTCGATTAGTGTGCCTGTTTCATCCTTGAAAGAGTAACTGAACAACTTATTGACAGGAGATAATAAAGCCAAGGTCTTTAGAATGCATCCTTTACTTCAGTGAAAGGACTAAATTCAAAAATTTCTACACAGTTGAACATTGGAAACAGAACTTCGCAATGAAGGAAAGTTGGAAATTTAGATATACACAACCTATGAAGAACTTCATGCCTTCACAATGGGTCTTCATTATCAGCTTCTGGGTTACAGTCATACAAAATCTCATGTATGGGTATTCAAATCTAGTTTTCACAGATTATCTGAACTCTAGTTCTGGGAAATGGCATCTGTACTCCCATGTTTTAATAATTGCAGTCCACACTATTTTCTTTGATTTGGACTTTTTCTAACTGGCTGTCATATGCTGTTACATTCCAACAACTATTGACATCCAATCAAAAAATGGAATATAAAGAGAGGAGTGCCACTATCAAATCAAGGGAGTGAGGATATCAATCCACTCCTTATTATCTTTGAAGTACTTGCCGAATTTAGCCTTTTTATTGAATGGTGATATTATTAAAAAAGAAGCAAGACTGAGGAAGTCCAAAGCTACAAAGCAGAGAGAAACCCAAAACAATAAAGGGAAAAAAACAAAAGGCAAGCAAAATAAATAGGATCAGAGCTTCTCAAGGGAAAGATGATCAAAATTCATAAAAGTATCTCTATTCACAATTGAACGAGCCAACCGATCAGCACCACAATTAGCCAAACACCAAAAATGACGAATCACAAAATAATGGCCAAGAAGATGGTCACAAATCTCCTTGATCACATCCGCGACCCTCCAATGATGATGAATGACGTCTTTAATCCATCTAACCACATTAAGGGAACCTCCCTCAACAATAAGATGATGGAGCTGCCTCTCATTTGTCAATCAAACCCCTCTAAGAAGGGCAAGCACCTTTGCTTTGTTAGAATCTTTCTCTTCGACAGGACCAGAGAAGGCTCAGCTAAGGTTTTAAATTTTGATTTCGGTTTCAGTCACCACGGAAATGAAAACATTTCGGTTTCAATGGAAATTTCGGTGGAAATCCTGTAAAATCAATGAAACATATAAACACATATGCAAATGATAGAATTTAAAGATGAAACTTCAGGAAAGGCTACAATAAGAGCATATACGCACTTAAAAATCATCATATAAGAAAGACAACCACCCATAATGGTTTAAAACCATCAAACCCCAAACGACATGCACTGTCGCACATGTCAAACAATTTAATACCGCCAAATTTCACACGTAATTCATAAAAATATTTATAAATAAAGCATGCACCACATTTTGCATTCACTTCGTATAAATATAATTATATAATACATACTAATATAGTATACGACTATTACACTTATGATTTTCGTTTATGCATTTCGGTTTCGGTTTCAGTGGGGATGGAAACGGAAATATTTCGGTAATTTCGTGCCGGTTTCAGTGGAAATTTAAAACCATGGGCACAACTATCTGCTCCCTAAGTCCCCTGAGAAGGCCCTGATTCCAGCCAGACGTGGATTACCAAAACTTGAGCCAACAAAATTAAAATTTAGAATTTTGCAGAGGGTATACGCAACCTATGAACTTCATGCCTTCACAATAGTTCTTCATTATCACTATTTGGGCATTTATATGAGCCGACTACTGAAACAGAAGGAGGTTACTGCGGTGACCAAACGATGACTGCTACACGTGCACGCAACAAGAAAAGATTAGATAGATTAGTGAGCCTAGAAACCTTCCCGTAACTACCGAAAGTACCTGTCTAGCGTACGGAAAAGAAGGAATTCTCTTATCTACCTACCTCACTCGGCTAGCAACAGAAGGAATTCTCTTTTATAAACTGCATGACTAAACGAAGAAAATCTTGACTAGTAAGGGCGCTAAGCCTTAATTATACAAGCTTGAGAGCCAAGCCCCTTTATTAGGTTGGTTGCTTTCATAACGAAGTGTCCCGGGCCCTATCTCAACCTCGGTGCCGGCGGAAGATAGGCCTCGTCCCGGCCATATGTCCTCCTTCCACTCTTCGCCTTTAAAGATATTGCGTATAAAGAGAGAGATAGCCAGTCTATCGAGCGGCCGAGAATCTTATCTCAAAAGGACCAACGACAATCCTAATTTGATGAGACTGACTTTCATCTGCATTTGACAATTATTTTCATAAATTACGTATCAATATACACTCCCTTTCCGTCAACTAAACTCTGTTCGTTTCGTCCGTCAAAATGAAATGGCAATAACTCATCTCGGGCAAGAACCAACTACTAAGCGGTCGTTCGGGGTCCATTCCCTAAGTCACGGCGAGGGGAAAGGGAAGGCTGCCCTGTGCTTAGGGCTTTAATTAAGTCGTTGTTGCTTACGTTAGAAGAAGGCACAGACAAATACGGGAAGCTTGATTTCATTTGATCAAAAGGAGGGAGTATACTCAAATCTAGTTTTGACAAATTATCTCAGCACAACTTCTGGGAAATGGTATATGCACTCTATTGTTCTAATAATTGCAGT
Source organism: Tasmannia lanceolata (assembly GCF_043159265.1). Taxonomy (NCBI): domain Eukaryota; kingdom Viridiplantae; phylum Streptophyta; class Magnoliopsida; order Canellales; family Winteraceae; genus Tasmannia; species Tasmannia lanceolata. The sequence continues at coordinate 11,297,914 of NW_027518685.1, read as the reverse complement.
CCACGCTCCTTTCTTTGATTTGGTGTTCTCTAACAGGCTGTCATATGCTGTTACATTCCCAAAAGGCTATTTGCATCCAATCAACAACGTGTAATATAAAAAGTGGAGTGCCACTATCAAATCAAGGAAGCGTGGATACCAATCCCCTACGCATTACCTTTGAAGTGCTTGCCGCATTTGGCTTTTTTATGGAATGATGATATCATTAAAAAGATGCTAGACCGAGGAGGTCTAAAGCTACAAAGCAAAGAGAAAACCAAAACAATAAAGGAAAAAACAAAAAGACAAGAAAAGGCAAAAGCAAAAGGATCCGATCCTTAAGGGAAAGATGACCAAAATTCATAAAAAGTATCCCTATCCACAATTAAATGAGCCAATGATCAGCATCACAATTAGCCGAACACCAAAAATGATGAACCATAAAAGGATGGCCACAAAGAAAGGTCACAGATCTCCTCGATCGCATCCGCAAACCTCCAAGGATGATGAATCGCATCTTTAATCCATCTAACCACATTAGCAAACCTCCCTCATTAATAAGATAATGGAGTTGCCGTAAAAAAAAAAGATAATGGAGTTGCCAATTGTTCGTCGAGCAAACCCCTCTAAGAAGCGCAAGCACCTTTGCTTTGTTAGAAACTTTCTCTTCGATATGAACAGAGAAAGATTAGCTAACCTCTCCCTCTGAGTCCCTGAGAAGACTCCAATTCCAGCCAAACACGGATTACCAAAACTCGAGCCAAAAAAGTTTACCTTTAAAAATTCAGGAGGAGAATCACAACGAGGACTCAGGCTGTCCTTGCTCCTATTATTTAACCTATTTTCCTCCCCAAGAACTACGAAAAGGAAGTCACATAGATCCCACTGAAGCAAGGGTAGTTGCCCGAAAGATTAGAAAAGAGTTCTCTGGATACTATAAACTCCTCTAGATACCCTACTAACGAATCTTTTGTTGGTCTCCTTCAAGATGAACCAAAGGGTACCTGCAAAGAACAGGCTACAAAGCCAAATAATTCTACCGTTGAGAGGCCAGCCCAAGACACAAAATGATCTGCAATATGCTTAGGAAGAACCCAATCCACAATATAAAAAAATACATAAAATGAAGTGTCAAATCTTTTGGATAAAACCACAATGAAGTAACAAATGATCAATAGACTCGGCGTTCTCTAAACACAGCACAAAATGGTTCACAATAATCATCCTTTTGTTGCAAAGGTGATCCATAATGAGGATTTTATCATGATGGGCCATCCAAAAAAACGGCTTTGACTCTTAGTGGGCATGGGAGCACTAAGCTCTCCAGTAGGGGTAGTAACTGGAATGAATATCTATATGATTGTAAAAGGATTTAATCGTAAACTTTCTGTGAGATGGTCGTTTCCAAATCCTCTTAACCCCACAACCCTCATGATGGAGCCAAGTCGATCAAATCAAGCAAAGACACCACTACCTCTATGGCTCTACTTATCGATTGAAGAAATTCCTCAAATGGTTCTCTTTTCCTTGATTTTTTCACCCTTCCTGAAAGAGGAATTCCTATGTTCCTGCTTCTGATGGAAGCGCTATCAATGAAGCTTGATTTGATATGGTGGCCAGGTTCTGCTTCTCCCACTGAATATGGTCCCAGGGCTTCTTATTCTTCCAATGATGATGATGTGCGGTTCGCTTTCTATGGAGATAAGAGAAAGGAAGCATTGGCTTTCATTAACAAAGCAAGCATTGGTTGGAAGAAGAGGGCAAGGCTTTTTTAAGTATGCAGGAGGGGGTTGAACCTTGATGGATTGGATCATGATTTCAAAAGGCCTGGATCGCTCTTCCGGGCCAGGTCAAGCCTTTCCATCATTTGCATATGTTTATGTGATTTTACAGGATTTTCATTGAAATTTCCAGTCGAAAGCAGCATGTTTCTATTTACGTGGAGACCAGGAAATATATTGAAATCAAAATTGAACCTCGTAACCTTACGCCACATACAACACAAGGTCAGGCATGTGATAGTAAGATAAAGAAGCTTACCTTATAATTGATGGTAGTGGCCTAGATTGTTGTGAGGATCACCATCATCATGAGACAAACGACGATTATATTCTATTGGAGTATCAATAGGTCTCATCCCAAGAGTAACCCTCTCTGAACGGAGATCAACATACTTCCTCAAGATGCGGATATACTGTTTGATGATCTAGCAACTTTGATTCCCAGAGAAGTGCCCCTATCACAACTACATCTTTAATACTAAAGATCATCTACAAACATTGCTTGAGTTCAGGCATTCCCTCATTATCATCATCTGTCAAGATAATATCATCAACACACACAACTAACATGGTAGTCCCTTCTCGTCTTCGCGTCACAAATAACGAGTGGCATTACTTATAACTAAGTCTTACATTATGTCCTTACTCTTATAGTATTTCATTAATGGCAATTTCATAATTATGATTGATTGACTAATATAAAAGTCAACTCCCCGAATTGGGAGTGCGACTTTTTTCCTCCCAAACTCTTTTCTTCCCTTACTTTCTTCTCTTCTTGACTTCTTCAACTGTTTACAGCAAGGTAGTTTCAGATGGGTTCTCAATTACTAGCTTAGTGAAAATAGTTTAACTTAAATTACTTCCAGTCTTGACAGCCATTGAAGATGCCCAGATGAAAGAATGTACAAAGGATCAGACTAGTTATTGGTACGTGAAAGACTTGGTTATTCCTTGAATAGATAAGCTACTGACAGTCAATTGCTTTGCTACCACAACTAAAGGAAAACCATATTGACAAAGAATAATATTTAACCAGGTAATGAGGGAAATTCAGTCATTTGACCAACTTCCATAATAGACCGAAAATCCATGAATCAAGAAGATTAATAACATTCATCTACAAAATTGTTAATTCCAGCATGCTAATTCCGCAATGGGCTAATGGCTCATAGCAAAGTCGAAGACTTACAGTTGCACAGTTGAAGTAGAGATCAGGATTGGACTTCATTAGTTCATCTTTTTCCTGAAATATATAATCAAGAATTAGAAAATAAAAATTCTACGATCGGTTAACAAGTAATAGACCAGTTGGACATCTGCAAAAAAATTCAAATCTTGTCAATATACCCCTTGCCAAAATAAGAATAACTACAAAACCAAACATGCTAAAAAAGAAAGCATATATTCATTAAAAAACTCTACAAGACCAGAAAGTTGATCCACTTTTAATGCTTTAATTTTACAGACGTACAGCATTTTGATAAGCTTTCAATGATTGCAAAAGTCTGTTGTGGTCCCACGTTCCAGTTACAAAAAAACTTGTGAGGCATGCATTTCCTAAGTTGTCTGTCAGGGAAAAACACAACATTAAATTGGCTAACACATTAAAGATAAAATAACTACAAGCAAACAATAAAATGACATGTGAAGTGCATATGTACAGCAGCTAATTGAAGTACAAGAGTAGAAGATTTCAAAAAAGGAAATATGCCAATTTATGGTGTACAAACAGGAGCACTAACCCAAAGATCATAAAAAATATCAAAAACATGTCTTATAAGCATACTGGGTGGAAAATCCTCTTTAATGGGCTAATAACAAGTTGCCACAAGAGTAGGAAAAGCCAATGGTTGACAATAAAATTTATACGGAATTTACTCACAGGAGCTAAATTAATTAAGAGATGCAAAGTGCTGAAAAGTTCCACTCATCAATTGTGAATGGACTTTTTCCATTTCTTCTAAGATTGACAATGAGCAGAAAACAGCTGTGGCTGTACTCTGATACCATGAAAAGTATTGGACATAATCTCACACCAATTTTGAGCTGGAGTTATTTGGTTACTCGTATATATGAATCATAATTGTTTGTGGCTTACAAAAGGAGCCTTTATAAATAAACTTAAGATAATTTAAGAACAAGATGGAATAACAACTGTACAAAACAAGAATAAAAAAATAGAGCCTAGAATAGTTTGCCCTTATTTATTAACAAGAAACACCAGCTAAGAGAAATTCCATTAAACTTGTTTTTATACAATATCGTGGAGATCAAATTACCTTTTAATTTTAACTTTTTCGGGCAAGAAAGAGAGGGTCGAAGATCAGCTTATGAGATGCCAACAAGTGGAACTATATTTGCATATTAAAAGAGAAAGGCATTGTATAGTTTTCTATCAACTCTACTAAACTAGGGAAACAATTATACACTTACACCATGAATTCCCATCCTTGACATCCAGTGCTATGGCTTCCTTTGCATGATTAATGCTTTCTTCAACAGCTTGAGCCTGATTCTCAGTGCCTGAAAAAACACACTAACATATGGCATAAGAAAGGCAAACTTTAGCATAAAGAAATAGGTTTTATTTCATTCAAAAAATAAAGAAATAGGTGAATCAGATAATATCAATGGGTGGAATATCCATTTCTAGATTCCATGCAAATAAATGCATAACAAAATCTGAAATATAGTAAAATTCTCAGAATTAAAATCTGCCTGATTTGAGTCAGAGACTCAGAACCGGGCAACCCAGGCAAGCATATTTTTGTTATGTTAATATATGGCCTTGTAACCTTGTTCACTGGCCACCCAAATGAATTAACCATATCATAAAAAGAATCACCACGCAACCACGATGTGCACAAAATAAGCATGTCTCTCAAATTGTGATAACTTGTCTAAAACATAGCCTCCAGAAGCCAAATGTTCCAGTTGAAATAAGATATTGACACAAATCATCTCAATAAGAGCCCCAAGCCCAATCATAAATTATAAATTGCACAAGATAAGCTCCTTGCCTTGAGCCAATCTTCTTTCAAGCATTGACAATTGGCAAAGTATCTTCTTGTTTGGGCCCTGCAAGACACAGAGTAAAGGTCACAAACAAAGGAAACATCTTGATTAACTTAGACAAGACCCATATAGGGTTAGCTAAGGTCTCAAAAGTAAATTATTGTATAAAAGACAGGAATAACCTTATTTAGAGCTAGAGAAAGGCAGTTCTTCGCAGAAGGAAGATCTCCCTTCTTCCAAATGCAATTACCTAAGCATAACCAAGCATCTGCAAGAGATGGATTTAACTTAACCTGGAACATGAAGTAGCTAAATTTCAAAATATAATTCATAGCCTGCGCAACAGAGTAAACTAAAGAACCAGAATTAAGCTTATGTTATCACATACAGCCTTTGATAGATGATCCTCTGCGTCTTTTCGATAATCAGGAAACACGTCTAGTACCTTTCCTTTCAAAAATTCATAAGTTGCACGTTGCAATGGTGATTTCCTTTGTTCTGAAACACAACACATAGGATGGCGCATTTATGGATGAATGTGACCTAGAAAGTAAAAATCACATAGCCTAGACTGCTAGATTGCTTCCCTAAGAAGTACAAACACATGTAATGAAATCAAGCAGTTACGACCTCTGATTTTGAAAACTCAATAAATCGAGACCTAATCGTTCTAGAACCCTAATCTTTGTACGAAATATTTGGAATGTGATGTCCAAAATCTTCTCAAAACCCTAATTGAAAAAGAAGAAAGTTGAATGATATATATAGGATGGAGATGATTTGAAGGATAGGTACCAGTGGGAATCGAATCGAGGAGATTCAGAACGAGATCTGATTCCTGTTGCAGTCTCGAGGATTTCTCGTTTGGATCGGAGGGAAAATACGTGTCGCGTAGAATGTATAGATCTTCGGCTGCTTTTGTAGCTTTCGACAGTAAGTCGAGATCCTCGCATTCGTTTGGGCTGCTCATTTTAGCACAAGTATTTCGAGGACTGGGTGAAAGAAAACGAGAGAAATAGCAATGAAGATCGAAATGGGAATGAAACATTCTTTTTTGGTGTGTACGAGTGAAGTCTAAGTATTTTTTAGAAAGTGAAGTGGGCCACTTCATAAGATGACCTAAACCGTTCATTTGATGGGCCACAACGTAAATAGGTTGACCCCACAGATCATGTCTATAGGGAGGACCCTAATAGTCCAATCTGTAGAGGTGTATATAATGTCCAGTCTACTGGATGTAGATGATTTAAGGGATACTACAGCCTTTTTATGTTGTGACCCATCAAATGAACGGTTTGGATCATCCTATGTAATGGCCCACTGTGCTTTCTGAAAAATACATCACATAAAATCTCATGGTAGGCATTATTAGGAACTCTGCCTGCTGGTTATTTAAGCAGAAGGCTGAAATTTGGGTTTGGGGGTGAAGTGAATCCATCCATTAAGAATTAATCTCTTCTCTGCAATAAGCTCTCCTTATACTTTTCATAGCTAGCTTCAGCGTTAGCCATCGCTTGTTTGTAAATAGGCCACCAAATCTTATATCATTCCTTTAACATGAATAAGGTGTCACACCCCCAACCCCAATGTGTAAATATTGTCCGGCTCTGGGTCTTCTACCCTCTCCGGTTTTGTTTTCTAGCAGCACTATCCGTACCGACCCACTCCGCGGGCCCCGCACCTTGGAGATGCTAAAAACGCATCTACACAGGAAGAAAGATCTACATATATATGCCTAGTCATTTTCCCTCGCTTTCCAATGTGAGATCTTTATATAAGGTCAAGTGGATCTTGTGGGTTTACAATCTTCACATGGCCTGACATCCCTCCTGCCTTCGCAATGTCCCTCCCACCTCCTCATCTTTGCCATGACCCCCCATGACCGCCGTGATGAAGCCCTGCATAGACCCTCGCCATCCATGGTGATTGCAAACAACATCACCGCACGATTGAGAGTTGTCACCGTCACCATCCATTGTAGGGCTGTCTTTTGTTTGACCTGCAGCTTCACCTTGGCCAATCCAATTCTTCATTATATGCTACGAACCCTAATGCTTATACGAACATAATAGTTGGAATTGGGAGTCCGTCTAAAACATGAATCGGAATATGAATGGCATCTTGTGTTGATTCATGTTCCTAATTCTGGCAATCCAAAGTGTTGGGCGCTAAAATCAAGCACCTACCATGCGGTGGCACGTTGCTTATGGACCCTCAGGGAATCCTCAAGCAAATGTTGCCACATAGCAGGACACGTCACACCTCTACTAATGATGGCCCTCTAGCCAACATGATAACTTCTTCAAACACGGTATCTCCAGAGATCATGTACCACCCCACCCATCAATCAAATGCCGCCGTAGAACCCTTGGGACAAAGCGGCACCAGTGCCAATTATGGAACCCCCTGTGGTGTCCCTATGATGATTAGAATTATCCCTGCAAATATTGGGCGGACCGGTGGTGGCACCTATGTATGCACCATTCCAAGTAGTCCTCTCCATTGGTCGCCTCTTCCGTGACTAGAACACATGGCATGGTTCATGCTTGCTTTGACAGATCGGGCTTCGGTAACCCTAGAACAGTCGGAGCCGCGAGTGTACTGAGAGATGAGGGGGGAATCAGTCAGATGAGCTATATCGGGTCCAATTTGATTTATGGATTATAGTGAAGCACATGTTAGGCCTTATTGCACTAAATCAAACTAGTCTACGGTGCAATTTTGTCCACTCTGATTGTGGAGAGGGACTCCCCTAATGTTATAAGTTGGATGGATATGAGTCGCCCCCACCCTTGGATATTTGCCCCTCTAATAGATAAGATTTGAGATATGGTGGAGGGATTCCCGGTTCATTTTTAGCATGTTCGTAGATCAACCAATATGGAGGCAAATTTTCTAGCTTGTGAGGGCATTGATAGGCTGAGTTTTGTCGTTCTAAACGAGCTTCCACATTAATTATGTTGTTTTCGGGTTTTATCTCTTGTGTTTTTGCTCTTTTTGTACTGCCATGGCCACCTCGATTGTGTGCTCTCTTCCTTTTTATTAAAATTCTTGTCGTTTAAAAAAAAAAAAAAAAAAGTACACCAAAAACTCCATGTGATGGAACGCATTAGGCTAGGTCCTTTAAACCTGTCCCATACCAAGCTAGGTCCCATCTACTCCCACACCTAGGGAAGTCCCCAATCAGGGTCATATCACAATCCTCCCCAATGTTGTGTTTAGTTACAAAAAAAAAAAACAATGAATGGAATGAAAGGGAGCGGAACTAGGGGGTGGGAAAATGTTGGAATCTGTTTCTCACCCCAAGAGGTGTGATTTTGATTCCGCCTAAATCAGAATGGAATTTTATTAAATTTTGTTTGAATTTTTATTAAATTTTGTTTGAATTAAAATCTCTCATTACGTTTAAGGGAGAATTAGAATAAGAATCGGAATATGATATCAATTCTGATTCCATTTTAAAAAAAAATTGTGATGTCAATTTTGATTCCGTCAATCCAAACACAACCTGGTAGAAAGCTTTCTCATCAATGGAACAATCCGGACCAGCCAATAATTGGTCTGTAGATGAGGGAATTAAGAAACAAAAGTGGGTCCATTGATGACAGTGGGGTTTGATGCAATTCACGGGTCCCATTATCATTTCATTATGGTTCCGTCAAATGGTCCAAGTTTACTTGTGAAAGAGAGAACCATATATAATTAAGAGGGATTTGCGAGCGACCATCGCAACAGCCCAGCTGCCAAATGCCTTCTGTGATGGTCCCTTGCAAATCTCTATTTAAGAAGAGTGCAGCCAGGGAGACCACAGCATGGGAGAGGTAGTTTTGCCATTTTAAGGAAACAAAAAGACTTTTTAAGAAACAAGATTGCTAACTATTTGTTCGGTTCCACTCTCGGTCCCAACTTGGTTAGTGTATGTCTGTATAATTATATTCTTTTAGGAGCTCTAGTTACCTACACAACATTCTCACCGGAGTTCGTGCTTTACCCTGTAAATTCAAAACTACTCGACTCTTCTAAGTTATGGCGGTGACAAACTAACTACAGTCGCAAGTAATTTATCACGCCCTGCTAAATCAATTAGGATTTACTTTGGTTGTGTTTTGGCCCATATTTGCATGATATTGAAACCCAATTGGGGACCGAGAGTGGAAGGACAAATAGCCTCTTAACACATTAGCAATCCTTTCATTGATTTTTTTGGCTTTTTCCTCCATGAAAATGGCAAACCTACCCTCGGATGCCATGTGGCATGTGGGGGGATTTGTCAGGTCCCGCTCTCAGAAACCAACTCCTTTTTCTTTATTTCCAATTTCCATTTTTGGTGATGGGTGAAGCTAATGGAGACCACGAATGGAGGCTCATAGATAAACTGTGGAAGGGATTTTAGAAAAACTGTGAAAGGGATTTTGACAATTTTTTTCCTTATCTTTATAATTTTGACATTTAAATCTATGAGAAATTCAACAAACAGATTTGTTAAGCTACTTGCAACTGAAAAAGTAAAAAACGAATAAAAAAAATTCACTTGATTTCCCAACTAAAAGTGCACCTACCTATATGCTCTGCTTTAATTAAATGTACATTTTATGAGATACTAAGATAAGACATGGCTCTTTTACTTTTCTATAAGAACTTTCTTTAGGGGTTTTAAAAATAGTTATCTATTCCAATTTAAAATGCTTCACTGTCTCACACCCTACATTGTTATCCCAAATAAGCAAGCAAAAATTGGGTATTTCTTGGGAGCTGTGAAGTCACAGTTGACATTGAAGTCTTCCAACTACTATCAATGTATGGCTTCAATTGATCCAAAACAACCTTCTAAAAGCTAATCTAATTCTAAATTCACCTGTAAATCCCACTTTTACTACCTCTAATCTAATTTATACACAGATTTCCACTGAACCATGATTATTGGACTCAAAATTTTGAATCCAACAATCATTTTTGAATTCAAAATCCAAAACGAGCAGGGCGAAAAATTAACAGGATGCATGCATAAAAAAGCCTCTACAAATCAGAGGCTTAGAATTGTCCGATAATGACAATTTTGGGGTATGAGCCATCCGTTGTGAGGCCTAGCAGATAAATTGTTTCGATCATTGAACAAGTGGGCCTTAGGCTCTGTTCACTCGTGTTCCCGGGAGACCAAATCAAGGGAAAACACCCCCTTTTTTTCCTGAGAAAGCTAAAATTCGTATGTTCACTTGTTTTCACGAGATTTTGAAGGAGCCTAGGTGGAAAATGTCACATCTAACATGGAAATTGAAAAAAATGATGTGGAAATGAGTCTTTTCTCACAAGTGTGAGATTCATTTTCCCTTTATTTTGGTGGGATTTGCTTTCCCAGGAAAACTAGTGAAAAAAGGTGGGCAAGCAGTTTATTGGGAAACCTTTTCCTGCACAGTTCCTGCTCAAATGAACAAGCGTGGGAAACCTTTTCTGGCACAGTTTTCCTGGATTTCTTTTCCTAAGGCCGCGTCAGATTCCCGGGAAACCTTTTCTTTTCCTTTCCTCGGAAAATAAGTGAACAGAGCCTTATGCTTATATTTTTCTTAGGAAAAATATGTACATGAATCATGACAGCCCATCATTTTGTTACTAATATGTTCCCTATTAGAGACGTGGACAAGATAGATAGCGTGGAGTTAAAAATAGGGAGTGATATCCCTCTCTTTAACTAACGTTTTCTTTTACCTTTGAAACTAACGGGAAACGTCAAGGGGTGGGTTTTATCCGCGGGGGGGGGGGGGGGGGGGGGGGCGGATATCATTGCCCTAAAAATTGTTAGAAAAATTATGTGCAAATCTGTAATTTAGGATTCGAGAATACCTTATAACGAATTAACCCCTTAATTTGAGAAGACGGAAATCAACAGTAACTATTCTGCAAGAATCAAATGTAATGAAACAGAGAAAAAGTTAGACCACTTATCGGGTTGAGGCACGAAGGATCTTCGTTGTCCTTAAGGCAAATCTCGCCCCCATTATGACGAATCAATGGTGCAGATGAGCGTCTCGGCGTATGCCTCCAGGATACAACAACTCTTGCTCCAGGGGTGTGCACTCACGCAGCCTGGATGCCTAAGAACTCTCTTATATGTGCTAGAAGCCTTGATCAGAAAGCTTGGGGGGAAAAGATCAGAAAAGCAGAGAGAAGACCAGAAGAAGAATCCCTTATGCTCTGTTTGGTTGCCGGGTTTTTTTTGTTCCCGGGAGTTATGTGGGAGAAAAAAATACCCTGGGAGATAGGTGGGAAAAAAAGAGTCCTGGAAGTATCCTGGTAAAATAAAAATCCCATGTTTGGTTATGTGGGAGAAAAAAATACCCTGGGAGATATGGTGGGAGAAAAAAAAACCTTTGTTTGGTTGCTTGAACTGTTGGGTAGAAAAAAATTCTTCTCAAGCTTATTTTTGGTTCCTGAGTTTATTTTTGTTCCTGGGGTTATCTTGGGATGGGATGAAAAGGCAATCATTACAAAAGTGGGATTAAAAAATTCACCCCACAAGTAATCATTACAAGAGTGGGATTAAAATAAACCTAGTGCTAAAAGGCAACCAAACATGGGATGGGACCAAAATTTAACTTACTCTCCCACAAAACTCCCAGGCACAAAAAAAACCCGGCAACCAAACATAGCATGGATATCTTTCTGTTTTCTCCAAAACCAATTTTATAGAAAAGCAATCGACGCGTTAGGGGGAAACGTCGCACTCTTTTAGTGCGTGAGAGACGTTTCCCAAACAGTCACTAAACCACGATTAAGGAATCTCAAATGGTAAAAAGAGTTAAAACAAAATAAATAAACTCTTGAACCGTTAAAAGAAAAAGAGAAAAATAAATAATAGAAAAAGAAAAGGCCTTAGGCCCACGTGCGCGGCCAGCTGAGCCAGGCGGCGTGCGTGTGTGGTATGGTCTAATCCACCGGGCCACCCGACGGCTCAAGCGCGAAGGTCTGTCTTTTCCTCTTCTCATTTACAAGACATAAAAAAGTGGATCTATATATATGCCATAAGTTTCTCCTCCATTCTCCCATCTAGGACTAAAGGTTTTCACCTTGCTTTAAAAGAGCTGGAGGGAAACTTAAAATTTGAGTTAAAAGGCTCAAAAGGCAAAGAGAGCCACAAAGGACAAACTATAAAGTAGGTCACGGAGGACAAACTAAAAAATGACAAAATGTCCCACCATTTGTAATTTTGAATTACAACTTGGTTTTTTTTTTTTCAATAAGAAAAAAAAACCAACAACAAAAATAACATTTTGGTTATTTTTGCAAAGCTCATGTCTACAGTAACAAACTGACGGGAGGACAACTTTTTTTTTTTTTTTTTTTGCTTTTGGGTAATTTGGGGTTAGGTAGACCCCCACCGGATATATTGAATGAAAAAAAGAAAAACTACAGGCGCAAATAAGGGATTCAAAATGTACATTCAAAATGTAATTTGGGGTTAGATTCCAGAGGAGTCTTCATCTAAAAGTACATTCACATCAGGAAAATCAGCAAGAGGAATGCTGATTACCTTACGAGGACAATGGGATTTTGACGAGATGACACTTGTTCTGTGTTTGCCCGACGAAATCTGTCACCCTCTAGAAGAAAGTTGGTCTTTACGTGTACATCTATACCGGTGGTCATAAATAACAGACGGTACATTGAATTTATAGATTTCGGATGACGACCGGTACATCAAATCAAATTAATATACCAGCGGTTATAAAAAGCCTTCTCCGGGATATATAAATTGGAGATTTCATTTTATACCTACAAGGGTGGGGTATCCACGCTTGATATTTGATCCAACAACAGCCCCTTAAAAAGTGGGCTGCTGTTGGATCAAATATCAAGGGTGGATGCCATGGCCTTGTACTGCTTGATCGGGCACCATATGATTTCTCGTAAAAATAAATGGAGGAATAATCGATGTAGGGCACCTTGGAATTAAGAGACGGAAAAGGGCATTAAGTGCAGAGAATCTACTTTCTCAACCAATTTTACAAGGTTACCGATCCAATCAAGAGCCCCTTTCCAGCTATTTATGCGAGGACGCCCTTGCATCTATCATTATTTAAATAAATGTACCGGTGGTTTGTGGTTTTTAACCATGGCTGGTAAAAACTTTGTACATAAAATCACACCCGTGAAACACTTGCATGTGGTGGGGTGTACGATCATACAGACACCCGAGTGGGCCCAATCATCTCCACCTAATTCTATGCATCAGGCAGGTCCACCATTTTACACCATGTTTTTGATAGGGTGAGTCCCACCATCTCCACTCAAACCCATGCATTAGGCGGGGCCCAACATTTTACCCTATGTTTTGATGGCGTGGGTACCAAAATTGGTGAATGGGCGCGAAGAGCGAAAAAGGGAATACACTTATTAGTAGGGCTGCAACTCGAGCCGGGTTTAATCCGACCCGCATCGACCCGACCCGAAAATAGCCTGGGTTGGGTTCAGGTTTCATGGGTTTCGGGTCGAGCCGAGTTGAGCATTCAAAAGCCTGCATGAATCTCGGGTCGAGCCGGGTTTGAAAGGGCCCGACCCGGCCCGAGTTTCATAAGTTATAGTATGTACATTTTTTTTAATTGTTAGTTAAAAGTTAAAAGTGAAAACCCACACACCCACTGTTATTGCGTGTGAGTGTAATTTCTGCTTCTATGAGTTGAGTTGATTCAAGTGTTTGATTCAACATTGTTTGATTGTAATTACAACATTGTTCGATTACAGCATTGTTTGATTCAAGTGTAATGTGAGTGTAATTACATCATTGTTTGATTCAAGTGTAATGTGAGTGTAATTTCTGCTTCTATGAGTTGAGTTGCCTTGCCAAACAAGAATTTTTCTTAAAAAATTGCGTCAACGTGAAAAAACCCGACCCGACCCGACCAGAGATTTATCATGGGTAGGGCCGGGTTTGGGAATCGTGGGTTTTCCGAAAAAAAACTCTACCCGACCCGAGATATTTCTCGGGTAGGGTTGGGTTCTCTAAAACCCGACCCGCCCGACCCGAGTTGTAGCTCTACTTATTAGTTCCCAAATTAAATCAAGGTTTTTACTTGAGGCAATTTTTTATTTTTTCACGTGTAAGGATATTTTGTTCATTTTATGAGAAAAGAATATGCCACGAGTAATTTGCTCATAAATTGACGGCAAAACTGGATTTGCAAAAGACCGCTGCTAGGGAGACCGAGAGTGGAACCCAACAATTTCCCCCTAGCCACATGACTTGTGAGGGTAGTTTTGAAATTTTAAGAAAATAAATGGCGAAAGAAAAGAAAAAAAAGAAGGAAAATATTGGTAACTGGGAAAGGATATTTCTTCCCTTACTCTTTCGGTTACCGTATCATTACAAAATTCACTCAAATATGAGGACTCTATTTATAAAAAGGAAGTGATATATCTGACCCTTTTGAGTACTTGGGAGTTGGGACACCCACAGCAGTGTATGTGGCACTCAGCCCCATTGATACATTGCTCCTGGGTGTCCCAAGTAATCAAAAGGGGCGGATATATCATTCCATTTGTAAATGAGAAATTATACATTAGCCCTTTTTTACTTGGGACAGCCCCTCTAGCATAAAAGAGTAGTCACAAATACACTTGATGGAGTTGATGGGGCTGTCCCAGGTAAAAAAGGGGCAAATATATCACTTCACTCGTAAATTGCAGAGGAAGAGACTTTTTTTTATTATACCAAAAGCCCTTTATTTTATTGTAGGACCCACCTTGTTCGACGATCCAAAACATCCTGTCACTCTTAACACACACCCCACCCTCCACGCCAGTACCTCCATCCCCAAGTGCACCTACCAAGAACACTATAAATACGCCCTTAATAACTTCCCACTGCATGGATAACTTTTAAATGTAAACAAAAGATTACAACTTTTGACACCCCCACCGAACCCAGAACCGAACAAAAGATTACCCGGAAAATCTCCCTTCTTTACAAAAGAAAGCAACCAGAGCTGCACATTCCGCGTGGGATCAGTTTTATTTTGTCCTCTCTCATTCATGTTCTTTAAATTACACTAAACTCATCTACAAACTTTCAACTACCACTAGCCATGGAGAAGTTCTTACTCTTCTCTATGTTCTTTCTCATCTTAACAAAATTAGTGCCCGCGGCCAATATTCCGGCCATTTTTACGTTCGGAGATTCAATCTTTGACGCCGGGAACAATCATTTCAACAAGAATTGCACTGTTCAGGCTGATTTTCAGCCTTACGGTCGGAATTTCTTCCACTATCCGACGGGGAGATTCACTAATGGGAGAACGGTTGCTGACTTTGTCTGTGAGTACTTTGATTAATTTTCTGCTTATGTTTTTTGCTCAATTTTGTAGAGTTTGAATGATACGATTGTTGATCAAATGAATGCAGGCGAGTTGCTGGGTATTGATTTGCAAAAGCCGTATTTGGAGGTAGAAATGCAAGTTAGGAATGGTAGTAGCAAGAGTTATCCGGCGAACGGCATCAACTTTGCCAGTGCTGGAAGCGGCGTTTTGAGTGAAACAAATGGGAATTTGGTAAGGATGTTTCGTGTTATATGTAGTTGAACCCTGTATATTGCAAACAGAACTTGGATCCGGAACGTTGTGGAGAACTTCGTGCAATGCACTAATAGGATGGGGTCCGCAACGTTGGGGAGCAAAGTTTTGTCCATATATTGCCAATTTAGAGAGAGAGAGCTAAAACTTGTCCGAGTGGACTTGACTAGTCATTAAAATTAAGGGTGGACATGGTTCGGTTCGGTTCGGTTTTGGGGCATACCCAAAACCGAACCATATATAATCGGTTCCCTAAAATTGGAACCAGAACCGAACCATATAAATTTGGAACCGAACTGAACCAAACCAGAACCATATATAATTGGTTCGGTTCTGAGTTTACCCAACCGAACTACAAACAACCAAACAAGTATATATGGACTACAAACAGACCCTATCAAATTATATGTGAACATGCATATATGGACTACAAACAAGTACATATACCTACATATCAAAGTTTTGGGCAATTCCTAATATACATTATCAAATGCTTATCAAAGTTGGGATAACATTTATATATGGACTACAAACAGGCCCTATCAAATTACATATGAAGTTATGAACTACAAATCGGTAAAAGAGGGGCGAGTTAAAATTTTAAAGGCAAAGGAAAACGTTAAAGAGAGGTGAATTAAATGGGGGAGGGGTGATTTTTTCAAATCCCTAAATAAGTAGGGTCGGTTCTTGGGATCCCAAACCCAGAACCGAACCGAATATCCACGGGTTCTAAATTTTCCGAACCAGAACCGGACTATATATAGCTGGAACCGAACTGAACCGAACCAAATGTGTCGGTTTGGTTCGGTTCCCCTGTTCGAACTGGAACCATGTCCACCTCTAATTATGATTTGGTCCTTGACAACTAGTAGCAATAAAAAGGTGTAAAGCGTTATGAAGTCTAAACCATTAAAAGCTAATCCACATGCCAAGTTATAAGAAGGCTACTGATATTGGCGCTGTCAGGTTTTGGTATTTGCACTGACTCACCTTTGACCACCGGTTAAATAATAAAGACAATGTGAATTAGTGCAATTGTTAATAATTCCGGAGCCAATATCAGTAGTAGTAGCCTATAAGAAATGGAAAAAAATAAAATAAAAATCCTGCGAGTTTTTACTCAAATTTACTCTTTCAAGTTTACTTAGCCCGACCCACTTCCTCCCCTTCTCCCTCTCTCAAGGAGGTCGGAATGCAGTCATTTATTAGAAAAAGACAAATGAAGAGATTGGCAACCCTTGAAAAGAGGTGGAAATATCATTTTTGTGTGAGTCCGTGGCCTTTCCAACGTAAAGCCTTCTCCTTTCTAGAGGTTGTTTCACATCCGATGTGACTTAAGTGTGTGGCCAACAAATCAGCCACACTTTCTTGTGAAGGGCTTAGATTAAAAAACGTGTTTAAGTGAAATTAATCTCAGCCTCACAAGAATGTGGAAGCCAGATTTCGGGGCGACCCACTTATACTAATCACAATCTACTGGTTGTTACTTTTTAATTATACATATTACATACTATCATCCATGTTGGTTTTCTTATATTGCTCATCATGCAGGGCGTGACCCCGATCCGAGCCCAACTACAACAATTCGAGGAGTTAGTGAAACTAGAAAAGATTGATAAGAAAATCATCCAAGAAGCATTCTTCCTCTTCGAATCGGGTTCGAATGACATCTTCCAGTATTTCATCCCTTTTGACACCCCTAAACTAGACGTGGATGCTTTCGTTAAAGCCATGGTGACAGAAGTAGAACACCTGATTGGGCGAATTTATGTGCTCGGTGCTCGCCGCATCGCCATTTTCTCAGTGGGTCCGGTCGGTTGTGTTCCGGCAAGGGTGCTTTTGGGAGCGTCGATTGATGGATGCTACGAGGAGGTTAACCAAATGGTTAAGAAATATAACTTGGGTTTAGAAGGCTTGGTTAATCAAATATCCAAAAGGTTTCCCAAAGCAATTGGTGTTTATGGTGCAACATACGACATTGTCAAACTGTTTATTGCCTCACCCAAACATTATGGTAAGATGTTTGCGAATCCCTTCCATCTCCATCCTACATGTGGCACATTTAGGGTGATCTGGACCACTGGTTTGGGTGGTCCATAGATTATAAATTTACAATAGTTAGCCATTCAATCGGTCACCTCAAAATGGTCAGTTAAAGAAGAGCTAAGAAAAAAATGAGCAACATCATCCAATGATTACGAAAACACACCAATTAATGGTTAGGATTGTCCGATCAGGGTGATCGACATGATCAACCACTCCATTCTTTGTACGTGTGCTACATGTACTATAGAGATGGTGACACAATATTCATATAGCCCAAGCTAGCCATCATAATATTTTGCTATGGTAAGTTTTATAGGGAACTGGAAGTTTTTCCCTGGATTTTATTTTTTGCAAAAATCAAGTACATCGAGGTCTGGTAACCCAGTTTTGTAGGGCATGTTTGGTAATCACGAACAAATTTTACTGAAAATTTTTTCCTTAGAAAATGATATTTACAAGGATTGACAGTACCCCTGTTAGGTAGAAATCCTTTTTTTTTTCAAGGAAATTATTTGCAGTTATTTCTAGTAGAAGGGGGTCAAGAACCTTGGATAAATCCATTTTCAAGGAAAAAAAATTTCACGAAATTATTTTCATTACTGCCAAAGATGCCTTGGTAAAAGTTCTTTCAGATAAAAAACTTTTCATAAAAAAAAGCTTATCTTGGAAAAAACAATCCATGCTATACAGATGCTTTTGTTTTCTTGAGGAAAGAATTTCACTAAATATTCTCAGTGGAAAAAAGATATGAATCCGTTTCATGATTTCTTTCTTTTATCATATGACAAATTCGCTATATTTTTGTATTAGATTTTTTTGGTGAGGGTAATATTTGGGTATTGTAATTTACAGGTCTCTCTAATACATCAAATGCTTGTTGTGGTGAGGGAGCTCTGGGAGGAATGGCGCAATGTGGAACTGGGCAGTACACAGTGTGTGAGAACCCGAATGAGTTTCTATTTTGGGATTTCTTTCATCCATCAGAGCATGCATACAAACTTATTACCAAGGCATTTTGGGGTGGTAAGCAATCGCGGATTAGGCCCTTTAATCTCAAGACTCTAGCAAACATTACATCCACTCCTTGACAAAGTTTGTGTTGTTGGGTGCTTCCTTGAGAATTCCTCCATGTTATTGAAGATGTTTTTGTCTACTCATTTTTGTAATAAATGTTATTCTGAGGAAGACATTGATTATATATTCATGAGTAATGTAATTTTAAAGAGAAGGACTAGGTCAGAAATGTTGGATCAATGGTGATGATCAATTCTAAGGTCTCGTAAGGGGGTCCAATGAATTTTGGATCAACCGCGATGATCAGTTCTAAGGTCTCACAAGGGAGGGGCTCATGGAACTACAATATTCAACTGTTTATATTTTGTTGGTAGAACAGTAAAAGAGGCTTGATGGATCACGGATTAGAATCATCCGACCAAGGTTTACTAAATAGCCAATGTGGCTGATTTTTGCAAGGGCACCCTTCAATTTAGCATTCCTCTAATATTACATACATATAATGGTTATAATTGGCTACTGATATTCCCACTACCATGTTTTAATAACGAGTCAAAAGCTATTACGATTCCCAAAAAGCCATAAGCAGCCAATTAAAAATGAAAAGACAGGATGAGTTTGTCTCATTATCAAAACATTGTAGTGCAAATATCTATAGCCTTCCTTTCACCAACACAATCTCATGCATAAGATAATGGACTATAAAAATCAACGGCTTAGCTTTTCTTGGCGGAACCGTAAACTAAACTTGATGGATCAAGGGCCTAGGATTATTTCATCCCTATGACTGCCGTTACTATCAACGGACCTGATCACGCAAATGCAAACAACATAGAATTGGGCCAGTGAGTGTCTTTTATTAAGGAGCGTAAAAGTTAACTTTCTTGTACGGGTAGTTTTCCTCTGTATAAAACGGTCGTTATAAACGAACCAAATCCCCCTCGATCAAATCGTCCTTTCCAACCAAAAACCCCCTCTCTAAAATGTCTTCAGCAACAATGCCTCTTCACCCCCAAAACCCTCGTCAAAGGGAAAAAAATCGTCGTTATGCAGATGAAGATTCCTCTGCAGAAGAGACCTCAACAGAAATTAGGGCATCGATGCAATGTAGAAACAATCGCGCATTAAAAAGGTAACCCCATTCCTTTAATGTAGGTTTTTTTTTTGTGTGAAAATAAATTGAATTCTATATCTATGTGTGTATGTTTTTTCCTTAGGTTTATCAAGGGGTAAAATCCTAGGCGATGGATCCAGAAGATTTTGATATGCAATTGATTGGGAGTTTTCTTAGCTGTGCATCGCGTGGTGATAGAGTAGGACTCAATCAGATGTTAAGGGAAGGAACTTCTCCTGATGTACAGGACTATGATAAGAGGACAGCTTTGCATCTCGCGGCTAGCGAGGGTCATGCTTCTATTGTGGAATTGCTAATTCAATACAATGCTAATGTTAATCTCGAAGATCGCTGGCATCGGACTGTAAGTTTTGCCCCAATCTCTCTATTCTTTCTCTCTTGTTGTGTACATGTGGAGTCTAGACTCCTGAATTACAGTGTTTTTTTTTTTTTACTTTTTGTTTTCTTATGAATGATAGACAAAATTTTGCGGAAAAAGCAAAGAAATACAAGATGAAATGAGAAGCTGATAGACCCAATGGGACTAAAAACAAACAAGAATCCCCTCCTTAGCTTAAGTCACTATGTTGTTCGCCTCTCCCACGATATGCTGAAAAGAAATATTTATGAACTCACAAATATTAAGGATCTCCACTGGAACTTAAAGTCTTGGGCGACCCTACTAATCATACTCCTGGAATAACCTTCCACTATCAAAGGAAAACTACTCAGTGGAGCAACTGACTCCAAACTTTGTAGAATAGTGAGAACCTCAGATTCATTAGAGTCTTGAATACCTAGCACAGAATAAGCTAATATGAAGGAATACAAGAGGTTTGTAATCAATCTGCCAATGCCAACTAGTTCGGGATTGCAGAAAGAAGAAGCCATCGAAATTAAGTTTGAGATAATCATCTGGAGGAGGATTCCAATGAACTGATTGCAAATTTTGATGATTTTTTTTGTTGACTTAATCTCATTCCAGCATCTTCTAAAGTTGTCACTTGTGAAATCCCTAAATTATTCCCTTACTCTGGCCTAGGAGATGTGCCTGTTGATCCTTGCTACTCATTTTTTCGTAGTGAAAAATCCTACTGTTCTACTTCTTCTGAAGCATGGACACGAGACTCAAGTCCCACAGGAGTCTTCCCCTCAAGTTTGCTCTCTGCACACCTAGAAAATCTGGACCCAAATCTTAATAATAAATGGGCACAAGTGCATAAAGCAAAAGACTTGGAACAGTTTCCTCAGCACTTCACACATGAAGCATCTGTTTGGGATGTGCCTACAACGATTGATGAGATGGTCCACTTGTCAAAGGACCAGCACATGGTTTGAGAACGAGTCTTCGTTATCACCTATCAGGACCTATAAGATCATGGTTACTACTTACGTCATCAACTTGCTAGAGTCAAAGGGCAGGGTTTCCCAAAGGTTACTAAGATGCTGATCTGGCTGAAACTTCAAATAAATTAAGTTTGAACTGTAGTTATCAATTCCGTTTTGGTGTCTGGAATGGAACGTTTCAGTGTTTTGTTTGTTTGGTTTGAAGCTTTTCGTTCCGCTACGACGATTCATTTTTTTTAACAGTTAAAAATATTAAAAAAAATCAGAAATTATTAAAAACTATAAGAAATGGGGCGAAATTCCGGCCGGAATGGAGGGGGGGGGGGTTCCGTTATGGAATCCTGACCAGAATGTTCCGTTCCAATGATTCCGACAGGAACAGAATGGAATTCATAACTAGGGTTTGAAGAGAAAAAAAAAGGAAAAAAGACTTGTCTTTAGGATCCTAGAATAGGTACGACAATAGTCAACCCCCTCTTCTATTTAGCCCTTAACTTAAAACATGATTGAATTTGTAAGTATACCCATGGTCCCATCCTTACTTAATAGACAAGTTACGGACATGGAAAGACTAAATTACCCTCATATTTACATAAGCTTACCGGAAGGTCTTTCAACGCTCCTCCTCAAGCTCTTAGGGAATCTCATGAAATCTGGTCTCCCAACTTAGTGAGAACGTCTACAATTTAGCTTACATATCTTATATACGGAACCCTTATTAACATTGTTTCCACCTTATTCCTAGCAAAATAGAAGTCTACCTGAATATGTGCAGTCCTCTTTTTGAAGACAATATGAGTGGTAATGTGATTTTCAGCTCGATTTAACGTCAAATCTTAACTTAGCCGTGCTTTAGCTAGAATGTCTTATAGGTGCCATGTACTATTACATAGTACTTTGCGTCGAAACTGGACTCATCATTATTGATTGTTTCTTAACCTTCCAGGTAACACCATTGCCACCCAGAAAACACAGTTCTTGGTGTAGAGTGTCTATCAGCCTCCGACCTTGCTTAGTCCATGATTTTAAATTTCCCCGAAATTTCTCTGAGACGACCGAAATGTTTCCATTTCCATTTCCATTTCCATCCCCAGCGAACCGAAATCTACATTAATACCTTCCACGTCATTTTTCCGTCGAAATTCCCGAAATTCAACCGAAATAGTCGGAACGACAAAAATGTGGAAAGAAGTTATGATTTGCATTTCATTTCATTTTATTAATGTAGATGATGGCAGGCACTATCATTGAACTGCACATCAATGTAACCGTATTTTATGCATGGGATGTCAGATTGGCATGGAACCAGCGCATGTCACTAGGTATTCGATGGGATTAATCCATTATGGATCACTTTCTTGCTTATCTGTTGGTTTCTAAGTACGTATTTGTGCTTATTCTAGCATCTCCCAAAGTTTCATTTTAAAATTTCATCATTTCTATCACTTTCCATACGTTTCCGTGATTTTACAAGATTTCCAATGAAACAAAAGTGTTTCCTATTCAGTGCTGACTGAAACCGAAATTTAAAACCATTCGCTTAAGTCTGCATTAGATATATGGGGCCATCGTTTGTGTACATAATTCCCTTTCATAATAAAATCCTTAGTTTTCTTAAGATCCTGTGAACTCCCTCAAGATGAATAAGATGAGCGAACATGTACAAATTCTTTGATCATTTGCTGGTATTGACTGGTCGAGGGTTCCAGAGCACAATAGACAAACTAAAAAAGCATAACCTAAATTCTACCCAGAAAATCAAGAAACATGGTGCAACAGAAACAAAATAAAAAGCATAAGTCTAAAATCTAAATTCTACCTATAAAATCAAGAAACATGCCTCATTCAACGACAATATGGAGAGTAGGATGCTCATTCAACGACGATATGGAGTGTAGGATATGATGTTATGTCAAAGAGAAAATAATTGAGGAAAAGACAACTTTTTGCACAAACATCGATTTCATAATTAATCAGGAAGTCCCCCAAAAAATTGTCACATAAATAAACTCGTTTCACATCCAAAACACTTCCCTTCCTGGACACAAACATTATAGACCATTCTACACACATTCTAGCCGTAGAACACTTATAAATACTCATAAAAATGATATAATCCTTTAAGAACGAACTAGAAACTTTCCGAACAAAATCAACCCCGATGTCCTCTATAAATGTAAATTTCTGTCATTAACTATTTCTAACTATAAATCAGCCCTAATACAACCTTCCCACTTCAACTTAAACCTTCTCCATTCTCAATAGAAAATCTAGAAGCTTCAAATAATCCCTCCTTTTCCTAAACATGGAGTTTCTGTAGCCTAGTAAAAAATATTCCAAAAATTCAACCAAATATAAAATAAAATAATGAAAATTTCTTTCTTCAACGATTGCTCCTCTTCTCTAATTTCTTCCTCTTCTCTAATTTCTTGTTTGAAGGAAGAAATTTGGTTTGGGTGGATTGAAAAACCTATGAAATTGTTTTCATGTTTCAGAGAGCCATTGTGTAAACCTCTTCCACTGAAGGTATTTGGAGTAGTACTTTCCATATCATCTTCTTGATAGTTCTTAGGATCATTATGAACAAGTTCAAAGAGTTATCTTCTTTGAGAATTTCATTATTGAAATTGATTGATATAGACAATTCTCTTTTGTGGATTTATCAATGTCTTCATCCTAAATTGGCTCATCAAAAATTTCTTTAGGTCATTCTTGTCCATTGTAATGTTTGTCGAAATCTGATGCCTAGTGAAACTCAAAATCATTTAACTCCCCTTCAAGATACTTGTTATAGTTTGGATCATTAATTTCTTCTGAAAATTCTTCGTTACTACCTTCTTCGTTGGAGCATGTTGGATAGAGTCGAACTATTCTTCTTCTTCGTTGAAGTCTTCATCCTCCATTTTGGAATCTTGAGTTTGGTTTCCCAAGACTTCACTGAATTGAACCCCATTTCCAACCTCTCGATTGGCCTTGGACACTTTCCTCTACATTAATCCAGATTATTTCAAATCTCGATGGAAGGAAGCATGCTCCAGTTTGTAGTCTGTAGTTTGTTTCTTCTATAAATAATGCATTGCAAAACATTGGTGCATGCCATAGGATAAAATATTGAATGAAAGAATTGGTTATGCGATTTGTTTCATTATACGCATAATTTAAGCTACTTTGTGTAAATATTTCTTGCTTGTGTGCAAGTGCAAGGTGGTCATTTTATCATGAAATAAGAACTAGCTATGGTCACGTTATCATAAATATGAACTAGCTATATCTGTTTTTTGTGCAATTTTCTTGGCGTATTTATTTTCTAGGAGGCATTGTCATTTATGTCATTGTGGTGGTTCATCTTTTATTTTTCTAGTGACAATTTTTTAACATTTGTGATTCTTGTAATGCATTGTATTCATTTGATTTGTCTGCCTCACTTTGTAGTGTTCGCTACTCTATTTGCTAGTTTTCATTAAGGTCCTACTTTTACCAGGCATTTCGAAAGATTTGCCATTCACAAGATGGCACTGCTAGATTTAATGCTGCAACAATCGATACTGACACTTATTTGATGCTTGGAAATGTCAAGCCTTTGACAGATGCTAGACTCTATGGACATAGAGATATATGTAGGATCTTGGAGGTAAATGGAGGCAAGGATGCAATCAATGATCATCCTCTGGTAATTAAATTCCTAAGAGATAACTTATATATTGCTGTGTTTCTTTAATTTTGTCATTTTGTCTTTAATTCATCAATCATGCACAATGCTATAATTATATTTTATTGTATTTTTACAAATGCATATCAATGAAAACTTGTTCAACATGCGAGAGAGGATTTACCATTTCTAACATGGTATCAGGGTGTTTTCTTATTAAGCCACTTTGGTTTTTAATCTCCACAACCTGGATCTCAATATGAAGTTTCCTAGTTTACCATCCTACATTTCCTCCTCATCCTAACTTCCTTTCTCTTATTTCTGTTTCTTGTAATCCATATCATGTGAAAACCCCAAGCCTATATAATTGCAAGTACTTCAGGTTTATGAGAGGGTCCATCACTTTAAGTCGTTAGGATGTGCTGATGTTTGTTTAAGCTGGGGCCCATTGTTAATGAGCAACTAATGGCATACCTATAAATATGATTATTATATATCTTATATTATATTTTATATATATCTATATATACGCACACATATTCAAATAACAAGGGAAGTCATGGGGTACTCCAGGTTTATGAGAGGGTCCATCAAATAATTGCAAGTACTTCAGGTTTATGAGAGGGTCCATCACTTTTAGTCGTTAGGATGTGCTGATGTTTGTTTAAGCTGGGGCCCATCGTTAATGAGCAACTAATGGCATACCTATAAATATGATTATTATATATCTTATATTATATTATATATATCTATACACACACATATTCAAATAACAAGGGAAGTCATGGGGTTTACACTGAACCCTAATGAATTCTCTTTTTCCTCTTTTCCCACTCTTTGTTTCTCTTTCTTCTTTCTTCTTTCTTCTTTCTTCTTCTTCCTCTTCTTCCCCTTCAAACTGGTAATATTGCACCAGAGCAAATCTGATCCCGTGTTAAGTTTTCTCCCTTTTAGCTATTTTATTTTTCACCCTGCAGTTCCATTTTTGTTTACTTATATTTTTTTAAGTCGAAGAACATGTAAAACCCTAATTAGGGTTTTTAAATTTTGTAGCCACAATAATTTTTTTTTGAAACGGATAGCCACCATAATGGTTGGTTGTGTTTCTGATGGCGTTTCTCATACCAAGTTAGGGTATGATAATTAATCTCATTGCAGGCTTTGAGTTATTTACATTGTTGTTATAGAGATGATATATGGTTTTATAAAAAAAGGGCGGCCCAGTGCATGAGGTTCCCGCCATTGCGGGGTCTGGGGAGAGCTAGATGTATGCAGCCTTACCCCTGCTTTATATGGTTTTATAAAGTGATTTAAGAAAGTTTGAGCCTCTCTCACCCTAATTCCTTTTCTCGGTCCTTTTAATGGAATTTGCTGCCATTCAAAAAAATAAATAAAGTGATTTAAGAAACGATTGAATAGAGTAACAAGATACTCATTTCTGTTAGTTATTTATCTCCATATTCTTAAATAATAATATTGTATTTATTAGTATCTTTGGATTGGAAGTTTTCTTTCTGCCGTGAAATTCAAAACTGTATGAGAACTTATAATGTAATTCTAACAGTTAGAAAAATCTTCTTGTTTTGTTCAATATTTTTTTGCATGAGGGGAATGGAATCTATATGCTCAATATTTTCTGCTAAAATTACTTGTTCCTGCCAATTGTATGTGCAGAATTTTCCACGTGAACAAGGTCTCAATGAAGTGAATATTGATCCTTCTGAGTTGGATTTTGAGCATTCATCAATTATTGAACAGGTATATAAGAGAGGACCTGTCTATTATCATTTATTTTTGGCATATGAAAGAATAAAACAAGAACAAGACTCTTCACGAACCTTAATCTGACAACAAACAGACCACAAGCATCTAATGTTATTATCCAGATTGTTAGGAACATCCTCTATGTTCACTTTGAAATCTTTGCAAATAATTTGACTCTCCATGTGTATATGTTATATAAGATATATGTGATGTTTGATATATTTAAACTATATATTCTGCAAGGTATCAAGTTTTCTCTTAATACAAGAACTATCGATCTAATTAGAAGTATCTGGGTGAGTAGTTAGAGCAATTTTTCTTCTAGAAGAACTATGCAGTTTTGGAGAAGACATAATTTGAGATTTTTATAGTTGGAATCTTTGGGTGTCTATTAGAACTAGTGGAACTAAAATGAAATGTTTTTCATCAATAAATGTATTGCTCATGTGAGATAAAAGCATGTAATGAGATTAATTCTTGTATAAATATTTAAGAATGGATAATGGGAATAGATTAAATTATTCAGGACAAATCTAACTCTCATATTTATATCCTACATGCTTTGATGGATCAATGCTTTATTTGTCATTATGTTGGTTTAGGTTTAATTCTCATCTGTTATAGAATTTTGTAACACCAAGTCTCTCTGTAAAGGAGACCAGTGTATTTGGCAGGCATCTTATCTTCGTGGAAGAAATTGGCCTTGTGGAATTGACCATTCCCTTGGTTTTCATCGGCTTTTGGAATCTGTCTCTCACCTTCCTTGCCTCTTCATTTGTATGTTTTCTGTTTATAGTGCCTGTATCTTTTTACTCTCGATACTGGGTTCAATTATGTTCTTTTCCAATTGGTAAATGATTCTTTCAAAACCAACTATCTTATAGTGGTACTCTTTTAGTAAGTTCTGTAATATCTATCAAAATTTTCTACAATAAATTATTTAAACCCGTTTTGAATTCAAATTTTATCAATGATTGAAACCAAGGGCACTTTCCATTTCTGCTAGTGGGCTGTTTACAGAGTAACTTTTTTATATAACATCATGCTTCTCCAAAAGTTTTGATTTTAAATTATTAATGTTCATCTGGTTTTGGATGACTTTTTCAATGTATTAGTCTTGCACATGATAAATACACCTCAACACTCAACCTAATATTCCAATGATGTACCAACTGTACCCAAGCTTGTACTCGACCTGTACCAGGGAATGTACCAAAACTGTCCCAAACATATTTCGGGGATGTACCATGAAAACACACTGGAGACTATACTTTCCCTATCTTACCCACCTTAATCTCAATTAAGTGTATAAACGTTTGCCAACTATATTATATATTCTTGACACATTTACATTCTTCATGGCAAAATTCTGTAAAATTTTCCTTTTTTTTATTGCTTTTGGCACTTTTGCAGAGTCGCTTTGGTGTGTCTGAAAAGGTCAAATGGCGTGGAACATGGGTTCTTAGAACAATAGTCAAAACAGAAACTTTTCACCCTGAAACAATGTATGTTGGCTATATGCTACTCTACTTTCTTGTTTTCCTTCCGTAAATTCAATATTGGAGATCAATAAGAAGCGATTCTTTATAAAATATTGGGAACTTACTATTTCTATTTTTAAATAACAATGCAGAAAATTGTCTGCAAAGGATATATTTCTTCTAAGGGAACTTCGTCACCCTAATATTCTGCAGTTTCTTGGTGCAATTGTGCATGGGGAAGAGATGATTCTTATAACAGAGTACTTATCGAGAGTATGTCTCTAACACTTACGTTCAATTATTGATGATCAATCTACTCCTTCATGTACCTTGTTAGTTTTTTACTGACATATCAATCTGAAAAATGTTGACTAATGTTTCTTACATTCAAAACGGTAGTAATTAGTTTGTTCATTGATCTTTTCATTTGGTATATCTAGGATCTCTTAGTGACAAAACCTAAGTAGACATGCCATCCTGATTTGTAAGAGATGGCATTATTTGTGGCACTTTTGAATAATTTTATTCCTTATTCTGATGCGAAATTTCTCTGTAAATGCTCCGCTCCGTGTTCTAGGGTGGCAGTTGTTTCGAGCATCCGTAGGTGAAAAAATCATCCATAAAACTTGTTGTTCATTTGAGTAAAGGGGATCTATGCATTGGATATAGTTCATGATGGTCAGCTATTAACAGTTGGGACTGATGCAAAAAAGAAAATATTGTATGATCACAACATGACATCCCTACTAAACCCAAACAACTATACTTCAGTACATAGTATATACCATATATTGTAAGATTTTACAGATTAACTACGCTCATTTTGATTTATGATGGTATAATGTATGGAAAAATATAACATTTAAGACATGTATAACATATGGTATCTATAAAGATGTGTATAATTGATATGAGACAATCATGAGCTCCAAGAATGGTACTTCTTTTGTCTCACATTACTGTGTCACACTAGAGATGAAAGCATATCAGTAGCCAAATTGCTTTTCTTAAAGACAACTCGCATTGAGTTTTTCACCACCATTGCCATTTCTACCCTTGAAGAGAGGAGTTCCAAGGAAAACCAAACATTGCCACACTGCCTAGGGAATCCATGCTGATTTGAGAATACCTGAACTGCGTCTCCAAATCACTCTCAACCCCTAAATTAGAAATTGCATAAAAAATAAAATGATTAAAACCATCTAATATGTTCTAAAATGCAAAAGCCCCCTTTGTGTTTTCCTGGATTTTTTCTTAAGGCCATATTTGACATGATTTTTTTTTTCACGGAATACTAGTTTATCAAGTGGTGTGACATGGGTAAGGAGCATGGGAGAAGGAGAGACTTGAGAGGGCATGGGTGAGGAGAGGTGAGAAGTGGCTAAAAACAGGGAAAAGCAATTTATATTTTGAGTAGTTTTCAGCCTTTTCTTGTCCTCTCCTCACTCATGCCCTCTCAAGTCTCTCCCTCTCTCGCTCTCCCTCACCATTGGATAAGCTAATATTCCACGGAAAAACAATTCGTGGTTGACAAACATGGCCTAAATGGCAAGGATGCCCACAAAAAGCATGATAAATGACAAATATATCTTTATTTTAGCACGTTTTTGCCTTTTATTTTTGTTTGAATACAAAGATGTCCTTACAAGGGCTTCAAGTGTGACTATCAGGTGATATCTGACATTTATTTCTCAATGTTTTTCTTTTCACAGAGAAAATGACTTAGAAAGGTATGATAGAAAGATAAAACATATATTTTCCTTTAAGAGTAGATATTCATTACCCTTATTTCTTCTACTTAATGATGAATACTTCCCAGTATAGGCACAAAGCTTGACTAACGAGACAGTTCCTATCCATCATCATCCATCCTTTAAGAATATATTATCCTTGCTCTTTTATCAATGACCAAAATGCCCAAAACTCTGCCATAAAGCCAGAAACTCTACCATTACATTAGTGGTCCAAAGTTTCACCATAGAAAGAGTAAAAGTCACTGTAGCCTCTCCTCGAGATATTTTTATCTACTTGAAGCACTTCTTGAAATACCTTGATTATTCATTGACACATGAGTTCAACAAGAGAAAAGAAGCAATCATTCAAAAAAATGAGAAAAGAACTAATTATTTTATTGGGAACAACTTTTAACTTGACGGTGAAGTTATGAATTTTTGACATCTTTGACGTTGTATATAATTCTCGTTAGCCATAATGAATGTGGGAGGTATACATATAACTAAAGCCTCTCTTTGACGTATATAATTCTCATTAACTGTAATGAATGTGGGTATACATATATTGTTGGAATTTCCAGTCTTGTCTTGCATCAGCTGATGATGTGATATATTAAGCTTGTCTAGCTCATGCTCTAAGTACTCCCAAAGTATGTACTTGCTTGGATGGAATGACATATAGGCCCTGTTTGTTTTGGTTTTTGAGAATGGATTTTGAGCCCAAAATTCCCAAAACTGATTATTGGGCTCAAAATTAAATATAATTTTGAGTCCAATAATCAGTTTTGGACTCAAAATCCAAAACAAACAGGGCCTTAGTATCTGAGTAATGGTTGATATGATTCTTATGTTTTTTGGCACATGACTTATTATGTGTTGCCTCTTTGGCATCATAAGAATACAAAATGAAATGGTCAAATAGCACATTTACAGTCAAGCATTTCTTTTTACTCAATAACAGTTAAGCATTTCATAATTTAGAAAACATTCAGTAAAGGGCGTACCAGTGCCCTTTTCTCTTTGCCATTGTGGGATCTGGGGAGGGCTAGATGTACGCAGCCTTACCCCTGCTTTGCAGAGAGGCTGTTTTTGTGACTCGAACCCGTGACCACCAGGGCACAATGGAGCAACCTTACCGTTGTGCCAAGTCACCCTCAATTTAGAAAACATTCATTATGCAATATATTTGCATATCCCTTTTCTCTTTGCTGTGTGCAATTAATTGAACCATAATTCTGTGGCCTAGAGATGTTGATTGTACATAAGTGATACCATTGACGATAGATTGTCTACAGATGCCAATCAGCAACTCACAAGAATTTGTCAGAAAATTAATTATTTTCTTTTCAATATATACTTGCTAGTTAAAAGTTCCTTGGTTACGTTAGTTGATTCTAATATTGCATTGGTTCGTTGATTCTAATGTTGCATTTGGTATGCTAGGGCAATCTAGGTGATATTTTAAGGAAAAAAGTTCGGCTTGACATACTAACGTCTTTGCGCTTTGCATTGGATATTGCTAGGTAAGGTGCCACTCAGTATTGTTCATTTTCTTTGCGAATTGTTTTTTTTTTTTTCTTTAAAAGAAATAGAGTAGTTACTGGGTTATTCAATTTTTCAAAAAGGAAGGCTCTAGAATATTTATAAAAAAAAGGCTCTGGAAGTTGATGAATATTTTCACAGACAACCAACATGCATGGGATTTTTATTTGTTAATAATGGGCACTAAATCACTTCTTGAAGTTTCATTCTAATGTAGTTAATCAATGTACATTGATGCTTATTGTTTATTCTATACTTGCTGTGAAACAACCAGGTACTCCAAAAGCTAAGCTGTCGGAGAAGGCGTTATTTAATCTTTAATACTTTAACACTCCCCCTAACGTGTGGTCCCCCTTTTTAGGGTTGGCCTACATGTGGCACATGTGGCCCCACTTTTGGGTTTGGCCATTGCATATAGATTTTTGCTATCAAGGATGTTTGAACCGACGACCCTTGCTCTGATACCATGTGAAACAACCAGTTACTCCAAAAGCTTAAGCTGTCGGAGAAGGCGTTATTTAATCTTTTATACTTTAACATCAAATGAGGCTAGCATTTCCTTTAAAATTGTTGATGCTGTTTCGGCTATTTTGTTTGAAATATATTGAATTCCAGAGGTCTTTTTGTTTGCAAAATAAATGATTACTCTTCTATACAGCCGAATGACCTATGTAGTTATTTCGATGAAACAGAGTTCCAACATCCTCAGTATCATTTATTTGAGACATATTGACACCCAATTTAACGTTTCTGGTATTCCACAATCGAGTTTTAATGAGTACAGAGTTCCTGAATTCCATTAGAAGCAAATCAAGCAATGCATGACCAGGTACCTCACCCTTTTAAGGCGGGCAGGACCCGTGTTGGTTTGGGGAACATTAATGAATGATTTGATGCTTTAGAATGTGCATCCTGTTTGTCCAGCATGAATTCCTAAACCCTAGAGGTATGGGCCCGTGCTTCTCACATCAACCCAAGTAATTCAAATCCGACGCTGTGTAAATTAACCCCACGAGGTTGCATGATTTCCAAGTTAAAAATGCATCTTTTATCTTGTTAGAGTGCTTGGTTGTTAGATGTTGCCACTGGGGTAGATTTTTATTATTCTCTTTTTTTTTGAGTGGCAGATTTTTATTATTCTTAACGGAGAGCAAGGTAAACCATGGTTTTTCCCTTTAATTGATTTGAGATTATAATTGTAACTTTGTTTCCTTATATGTAACAATGATGATCTAGGAGATGACCACATTGACAATACCCAAACTATCTTATTCTATTTTTGCAAGTTATCAAAAGGTACAAATATCTTATCCTATTTGATTCCTATAGGTTTTTTATGAAGTCAAATATTTGTGTATCTCAAGCCATTTATTGGTGTTAGGAAATACACATACAAAATATTATATGGCAGGCTTAAGCAGGTTTATGCATCTGTCAATGTTAGATAATCAAAAGCCTTAATCTCAAGGAAATATCTTAGACGGGATTGGGAACCAATGAAGTTATTGATTCCACCAAAAGTTGAGGCTCTAGAGGTACTCTTCTCAATTTAGATCTTGAGAAAGCATATGATCGGCTTGAATGACCTCTCCTTAATGTGGACTCCGAGGAAAATAGGGTTTGATCTTAAATGGAGAAAGTGGATTGAATAGTACATATCTTCTGTTAATTTTTTTTGTTCTTTCAATGAATGTCAGATTGGCTACTTAAGGTAACGAGGGTCCTTACACAAGGGAACCCTCTATGTCCATTCCTATTTACATTGGCACTTGGGAACATCATTTACTTTATATCAAAAGCTTTGGAGATTGGCTTTTGTAAGGGCCTGGAAGCATGCCCTGATGGCCCCTTCATTTTCCATCTTCCATTTGTGGATGACATTTATTTTCTCGGAGGCATCTCTGTCTCAAGTAGTCAGAATTTCTGTTTTTATAACCCTTATTGAGGAGATCACTGGCCAAAGAATTAATAGGTTTGAATCTTTAGCATGTGACATTATTTTGGAATTTCATGAGGTGGAGTCTATTTCTTATGTGCTAGGATTCAACATGTTCTCCATTCTAGTAAAATACCTTGGCCTCCCTCTCAAAGATCGGGGGAATCTCAGTTTTTTAGAATGGGGCCTGGTGGTTGAGAGAATTGAATTGCTTCTTGAATCTTGGAAATGCAAGTGCCTTTCTCTCCCAAGGTTCCCACCTCATGTTGAGGATAGAATCAATTTGACATTTCAAAACTTCTTCTCCAATGATGATTCTACTTTTTTGAGAGCCCATCAGATTATTTCAGAGACATTGTGACATCCTAAGATGACGGGTGGTCTTGACATCGAGAACATCAAAAGCCAGGATTCTCTACTCCAAATACCAAAAACCAGTATGTCTCAGGCTCATTGAGTGGATGAATGATGCATCCCCATTGTGAAGAAATTGGTAGATGGTGTTCCAATATTTCTCCTCCCACCCATCATTGTGTTGATAATGGTGAGAACACTTTCTTCTGGTTGGATACCTGGTGTGAGAAGTCTATGGGCAAGTCCTTTCCATCCTCTAAGATCGCAATGCGCTAGGAGATAAGGGACTTGATTGTTCATGGAAAATCTTGTTTTTGTCAGCAATATGGATAATGTGGAAGGATTTTTAACAATAATTCTAATTCGGTGGGCAATGTCATGAACTTTGTAGTTTTTTGAGATTTTTAAGTGTGCTTCTAAAGCAAAATGGTTCCACCTCCCTGTTAGGCTTCCTGAGGTTTGGACTTTCCCAGCCGCAAGAGAACTTTGATGGTAGCAACCATCTTCTTAATAGGCATGATGATGTGATCCAATCAGCTGGTATTGGGTGTGGGGGTTGTGTGTGTGTTTGATGGGGGATGTGGGGTGCATCTCCGACCCTAATTCTCATCTCTCCTTTGCAGGCCCTTGTGGAAATTGTTACGCCACAAAGGCAAAAGTTCGTGCGGTTTGGAATGGAGTTATCCAATCTCTGGGAATGAAGGGTCAAAGTTACGGATTGAAGGTGATTCTACCAATACAATACATTGGCTTCAGAAGGAGTCCATTTTCCGTGGAGATTTAGATTCTTATTTAGAGAGATTCATGACATTTTGCGGGAGGTGGAGTGTTCATTCTCCCTTATTCATAGAGTTGAACAAGGCTCGACTTCTACAAATCATCTCACAAACTATGAAGTATCTTATTCAGATTGATGATCTGCCTCAAGATAGTCTTTTTGTTTTTTGGATTTTGGTTGGCTTGGCATCCTTTGGATTGTTGGGTTGGGTCTGTTAGGCTATCCTTTTTGGATTTCTTGCTGTGATCGTATTTTTTGTTTTTCTTTTTTCTGTTCTTGTTTGTTAAATTGCATTTGTGTTAGTTTCGGCTAGCCAAGCCCTCTTTCTCTTTTATAATATCACTTATTACAAAAAATATTGACATAAAAACTGAGTTGGCTGCACTGTGAGCTTATGGATCAATTAAATGAGTTGATGGGATTGTTGGTTAAACCATGGTTTGCCCCTGTAATTGAGTTTATAACTGTAATTTCATTCCCTAATAAGTAACACGGATGATCTAGGAGATGGCCACATTGGAAAATGCCATGGTTTGTCTAATTGTAACTTTGTTTCTTGGTGGAGAGTAAGATTAAGCATGGTTTGTACCTTTAATTGAAGCTATAATTGTAATTTCGTTTCCTATTAAGTAACAAGGATGATCGATATGTGACCACATTTCCTCGATGGGCTATTTATTGATGAAGGTGATGTGGTAGAAATTGATGAAAGAGACGTTTTATCAGTGTCATTTAAACACTTGGTGCCAAGTTTTGAAGTATCCAACATGACAACCTCTGAAAAATAACACTTGGGAATGTCTATAAAATCTATGGGCAAAAATAAAGAACAAATTGAAACGAATAGAATTGAAAAATAGTCCCGTATCTTGGCAAAACCTGTTGAAGCACTACCTACTTTTGAACAGGTTGACATCCTCTTGTTTGGATAAGTGGCTTCTCATTGGTTGGTGTGAAGTGTCCCGGGTCTCCAATGTAACTCAAAAGTGAAAGGTTGGAGTGGCTACAATGTACTGAACAAGCATACTAGTTTGATTTATTGCGTATGAATATATATTTATATTGAAATGAGTTCATAAGTCAAGTAAATATTCTTTTGATACACGTTAGATTATAGGAAAAAACAGAGTACCCTAAAAGAAAAAATTATAGATACAATGCATGATTGTAGTATTCTAACATCATTCTATACAATTGGATTCTTTCACTATTTCATCAGTTTTCTACCAAAATGATCAAAGACACTACTAGATTTCATTAGTGAGCAAAACCAAAATCTTACAATATCCCTTAGATTCATCAAAATAGATGATCTTTCGTTGTTCCTTTCTATGCTATAAATTGTTAACTGATACACATAATACTTGAAAAGTTCATACACTTTAGTACTTCATCAAGTAAGATCCCTGTATTTTTTTTTTTTCCGAATATTCATATTATCCATTTTTAACTAATGCTCCCTGTATCATACATGAAGGTGGCGTTATGGGTTTTGACTATGATGGTGATTCTTGGTTTTTCTTTTATTGTATCATGCATGAAGCTTACAATACAATTGATTGGCAGGGGAATGAGTTACCTTCATCAGCACAAGCCCAACCCCATTGTTCATAATAATCTGTCTCCAAAGTGAGTGTTGAGCTTTTATTTTGATAATGTTTTACTATCTTAAATCTTATCTTATGTTCAATGTATTTGATATTTCATCTTGTAGCATTCTGAAGACATAGTTTTCCTTTTGAGAATCCTTCTCCTTGATATTATTTTAGAAATCTATTCTACTAGAATGTAGGACACATATGTAAATATCCTTCACTGGTCATGGGTAGGTTAGGAATTTCAATCTCTGGCATCCTTGAAGAAATAAAATTTCTTACACTCTAAAATTAAGGCGACATCATCAACCAAGAATTTTCTGCCTTTATCCATGTCTTTGATTAGTGATTCTACCTATTATGAATCATACTGAGGGCCTTGGGAATGTTTGGAGGCGGATTTATCATTCTTAGTTGGCATTCTTATACAGGTGAGATCCCAGATACTCTTTGGCTTACTTGCTGGTCGACATCCTATGTTGGCGTGATCCTAATCACTATTCTCGTGTGGAGAGTTGTAGCAGATTACATTAGTTTCCGCACTAGTTTTGGTGTTGTTCATGGATTTCTGATTTTACACGATATATACATACATATGAGAATAGTGTTCCTGCGCAGCTGCTCAGATAGCTTATCTGAACAGCTGCTTCAAAAACTCATGTGGCCCACATTTTTGGGGTGATCCAAAGCATTCATTTGAAAGGCCCTTCCATGGATAGGGTGTGTACCAAAAATCAGCCCTATAGGATCATCCTAACCCAATCAAAGGTGGAGGGGAAAATGGACAGACACTGCTTCTGACCATTTTTTCCCTCCTCAAATGGCAGGGTTAGGATGATCCTAAAGGGCTCATTTTTGGTACACACCCTATCCATGAAAGGGCCTTCCAAATGAATGCTTTGGATCACCCCAAAAATGTGGGGCCACATGAGTTTTTGAAGCAGCTGCTCGGATAAGCTATCTGAGCAGCTGCGCAGGAACACTATTCAAGGATTTCCAGATTTATCTATTTATATATACGTATATATACTAACGAAATTTTGCAGATTTTATAACATGTAATTATATATACGAATACGTATATACCAATCAAAAATTTTAGGTTACATTCTTACCTATACATAGATATGTGTATACAAACAAATCAAAGATTTGGGTTGATATACACATACTTATAATATGACCCAACAATCTTTACTTTACATGCCTATAAAATTTTTATAAAAGAAAAAGTATTAGTGCTCCTTCTTGGATGGCAACGAAAGCCGAAGAATGCGAAGCCTCCTTTCCATAGCCGAAGGAATGCCAAGCTGCCGCCGCCTCCTCCTCCTCCTCTCTCTCTCTCTCTATCTCTCTCTCCTTTTCTCTTCTCTTCTTTTCTCTCTCTCTCCCGCGTTTTGGCCTCTCTAGAGGGAAACGAATTTGCCCTAACTCTAAGGGAGAGCTTAAGGTATATAAAAACTTTTCTCAAAAAGATTTAAGATTTGATTTTCAATTTACATATCCAATCTCTTTTAATTTGCTTTCTAAATTAGTTGGTTTGATGGTATCAATTAGTAAGCTTCCATATTTCATTTTTTCTCCTAAAGATCTAAGATTTGATTTTCAATTTACATATCCAATCTCTTTTATTTTGCTTTCTAAATTAGTTGGTTTAATGGATATCAATTAGTAAGCTTCCATATCCCATTTTTCCTCCCAAAGATCAAAAATTTGATTTTTGAATTAAATACGTAAAGTGAGATGCCGACCCCAACTAGTTTGGGACAAAGGCTTTGTTGAGTTGAGTTGAGTTGAGTAAATGTAAAGTGAGATGTGCTAACAAAGCTTCCTAAAAAGAAATCCCAAAAACTCAAACCTTCCAAGCTAGCTAAGACACACATGTAAATTACATTATGGATTTTAAGATAGATTAAATGAGAGCCTTAGATTTTCCAATCCTCTTGATCTCTTGGAAATCAAAGGAGATTGATACCCAAGTGGCATGGTCTACTACCCATATGGGTCCAATCGACGATCCAGAGGATTCGAGGATTGATCCAACGGTCCGAAAGGCTCTGAATCAGAGATCTAGACCGTTGATCTTCGATCGGAGAATCTACGACCAAGATTAAATCACGAAAATACCAGTTCTACCTACCATTGGTGGGGTCGGGCATTAAAAATAGGCAATAAATAGTAGGACAACATGCACTGGTTAGGGATGTCCCATCTCCCAAAACAATATGCGAAGGGCCACGTTAAGGAATACTGGAGACCATGATATACAAGTCGCAGATAGATGATGTGTGGCAATTGAATCAACCACCCATGAAGCTTGTGATGGATACAAAAGAGAGATCTCCCATCTGATGTGTATGAGCCTTCAGATTTTAGGAGGAATTGTTGATACTTTGAATCGTAGCGATAGTAGTACTTGGAAGCACTGTGGTGATTGCGACCACATATCGAACAACTCATAGATGCAAATATTCTTGGGCGTTGGGGGTGTGAGGGAGTTGCAGATGATTGCCGTTGGGGGAGTAGATGGGGTAGGTAATAGCTGATGTTGAGGACCTCCATGTTTAGGATTGTGTAATTTTTGTTGATGATATGGGGGATGCCTCTGCCTTGGTAATGACCATGTCCATGACCACAAGGAGTAGAATAGTAGATCCAGTAGAATAAAGGACCGCGAAATTGTTTAGAAAGGGGACTAAGAACTTTAGGGCTTCTTAAGTGATGAGGAAGATGTCCTAAGCCCATCATATTGCAATAAAAGAATATGCAACTAAATACAGTTCAGAAAATCCTTTTGGAGTGAGAAGAGAGGTCTTAAAAATCTTATACTCATCCCCAAAGCCAGTCAAGGTATAATGAAATCTATTGCATTCTTCAAGGGTTTGCTTGATGGTCACACATTGATCAAAGATATCTCTTATCTTCCATAGGAATTCATATGTGACTACCTATATGTCAATTTTGGATTTCAGCCTACAGTTGCAGGATGCGTTCTTCTGATTGTTGAATACAAAGCTTTAAGGGCATTCTAGAGTTCACAAGTAGAGGTTGTATCTAGAATCTACATTAGAACTTGTGAGAGGGTGAAGTTGATCCATGCAATTTATCTAATGATCCTTGTGTGCTAGGTCTCTTGCTCTAGATTCTTCTCCCATTTCAGTTTTTTAGTGCCAACTCCTTTCTCCTTCACATATATGTTAGTAGCAATAGTGAGTCCCTCAAGATGAGCAAGGATGCCCTAGGCATGGGCAATAGGAGAAGATGACTCTTCTAAAGAAGATAGTTGTTATTTAGTACGCTTTATAGTAACAAAGTTGAGAGAGGATAGGAAACTAAGGAGGGTAAATTAATGGAGGAAGAAAAAGCCATAAGAAAGATCAGTATTTATGAGAGAGATGGATTTTGAATATGGAAAAAAGAATGAGTCTTTGGTTTGCATGAATATAGGTAGTGGTTTTAGAAATTGTGAGTGGGGCAAGGGAGGGGTTTAGAGTTTTGATTAGTTGAGAAGGGGAATCTAGGGTTTGAAAATGAGAAGAGAGGGATTAGGGTTTTCGAATGGAGAAGAGGAGGTTTAGGGTTTGTAGATGGAGAAGGGACTTTGGGTTTTCAAAAGGAAGAAGGGTTTAGGGTATTCAAACGGAGAAGGGGTTTAGACATTACGAATGGAAAAGAAGAGATTTCTTCTTTTTAGGGTTTTAGAGTTTCAAAGGTGGCCAAGGAAGTGAAGGGTTAGGGTTTTCGAATGGAGAAGAGGTGGTTTAGGGTTTGTAGATGGAGAAGAAAAGGGACTCTGGGTTTTCAAAAGGAAGAAGGGTTTAGGTTTTCAAATGGAGAAGGGGTTTAGAGACTACGAATGGAAAAGAAGAGATTTCTTATTTTTAGGGTTTTAGAGTTTCGAAGGTGGCAAAGGAAGTGAGGGATTAGGGTTTCAAATTGAAAGAAATTAAACCCTAGTGCTTTCAAAAGAAGAAATGTGGAACTAGGGTTTTCGAGTGGAAAAAGAGAGATCTAGGGTTGTAAGTGTTTCAAATAGAGAAGAACAGAAGGGAGAATATAGATGGAAAGATGTGAAGAGGATTTTACCTTTTGTCTAAAGAGGAATAAAGTTGGACTTTGAGGGAACCTTGATCTGATACCATGCAAATTTAATGACATGTGCAATTACTTAAATTTCCATTAATGACTAATGAATTCTCTAGCATATATTAAATACATATTGTACCTCTAGCATGCTTATATGAATTATCATGTTGATGTTTTGTTTAAAATGTCTCCTACTTGAGTCTCTTTCATGCCTGGAGCACCATTTCTAGAATCAGATGTCTGATTGACGATTTTTTCTGTATGAATTATCTTATCTCTTTTGTTCTTTGACAATATAGAAACTTGTTGCAAGATGAAGGAGGACATCTGAAGATTGGTGAATATTGGGTTCAGATGCTTTATGAGAAGATACATCTTTTTGAAGAAAACTGTATGTCAACATATCTGAGAGTTGACTGTAATTTTGGCTGAACACTGACTATTTGAATTTGTTAGATTATAGCATTCATTCATTTAGTATTGTTTGTATAGTAGAGTGTTCAGTATAAACCTTGTTTCTTTAAGTATATAATTCCTGTATTTAATGATGCTTTATATAATTCGTGTATTTAATGATGCTTTATATAATTCGTGTATTTAATGATGCTTTCTTTTGTTTAACAGGTCAGAGGGATGACAAGTCTAGCATCAGCTGCAATTCTTTATGTGATACCAAGAAAGATCTACATTCTTTCGCTATAATATTCTATGTGGTAAAAATGACGGAATTTCTTACACTAGAAAAGACAACTTACATTTCTATTTTTGAAGTCCTGCATTGTTAGCATGTTTTTATCTCCTATCTATGTGGGTAGGTTTGATCATGCATCCATTAACGTTCCATTCTTTCCGTGTTCAGTTTAGTCCTATTCCCATGTGATGGACATTTTGATTGATGTCACTGCTATGTGTGTGTACTTGATTATAACATGCACATGTGCATTTATACTACATAAATGCTTATATGTATGTACACATACAATTCAATCTAGATGCAATAAGCAATTTAACCTCACCTCGTCATAGAATTACTGAAAACATTAAATGGAGGTGATAAGCCTCCCCTGTTTTTAGAATGAGATGTGTAAGTTTGTTTTTCTTCCTCTTTGGAACATGTGCTATCTTTTCTAAGTTTCTTCTCCTTGGTTATTCTGATCGGGCCAAAAGATCTAGGTTTTTCCCATTGTTTGTGCGCAGAAACCTTATGAATATACCTGTGCCCTTGCGCCTGTGTGATGTAGACTGTGTACTACCAATATACATGAAATTTGAGTCTTTGTGGCCTTCATGCTGTTCTCATGCCTAAGAATAGTGCCTTCTTTGTGTTCGTGTGGCTCGTATGACCCACTTGCTGCCTCACTTGTTTGGATCTGTTTCTGCGGTCTTCGTGAGTAGTAGATTGCTGCCATCTTTGTGGACTTTCAATTTGCTGCCTTGTTTATGTGTGTGCTGCCCTTTTTTTCTGTCATCTCCCTGCCTCCCTGCTTCTCTATTTGTGTAGATCTGTTGCTGCTCTATTGGTTGCTACCTTCTTTGTGAATTTGAAAGGTTTCTGCCCTAATTGTTGTCTTCATGATGTTCTTGTGACCAATGTTAGTACTTTTCTTTTGTTCGTGCGGGTTTATGACCCACTTGCTGCCTTGTTTGTGTAGATATGTTGCTGCGGTGTTCGAACTGAAATGGGAGGAGAAATGAAAAGAGGAAGATAGTACAGAGAAAAAGTTCATAGGGTTTTCAATAAAAAAAGGGCAGTGATAAATCGACCCCCAAATATCTTAAATCGACCCCCTATGTGTCTTTCTCTCTCCTCTGGCTTAGAGAGAGAAAGATGAGAGAGATAGACACATAGGGGGTCGATTTAAGATATAGGGGAGTCGATTTATCACTCCCCTAAAAAAAACCCGCAACTTTTCTCCCTTTGTATAGCTCATCTCTTTTTTAATGGTACCTCTATATATCTCACCTTAAATATGATGGTCCCTGTTAAAGTATGAAAGATAAATAACGCCTTTCTCCAACAGCTTAAGCTTTTGGAGAAGTTGGTAAGTTAACATGGTATCAGAGCCAATGGTCTCGAGTTCAAACCTCCCGGATAGCAA
Organism: Tasmannia lanceolata; assembly: GCF_043159265.1. Lineage (NCBI taxonomy): Eukaryota > Viridiplantae > Streptophyta > Magnoliopsida > Canellales > Winteraceae > Tasmannia > Tasmannia lanceolata. The sequence continues at coordinate 11,256,042 of NW_027518685.1, read as the reverse complement.
AAATCCGCATGCGATGGTCGGCCCAAAGTGGGACCACATGTGCCACGTGTTTGCCAAGTGGGCCACACGTGCGGGGGAGTGTTAAAGTATGAGAGATAAATAACGCCTTTGGAGAAGTTGGTAAGTTAACAGTCCCCATCGCTTAAGTTGCGTAAGTGACCTATTTGATGGGCCCCTTTCCATTACATCATTGTAACAGTGTACAAGCAAAGGGAATCAGCACCGTGGCAGCACAAATAAGTTAAAAATAAATGAAGGCATTACATGGCAATAGAGGTGCAACTCGGGTCGGGTTGAGGCCAACCCGACCTGACCCGAGGAACCCAATTTTCCAACCCCAACCCGACCCGACCCGTTTTCCAACCCGACGAGGTTCAACCTGACCCGACCCGAGGAACCCATTTTTTCAACCCGACCCCGACCCGAACTCAAACCGGGATGGAAAAACTCAACCTGATCTTGATCCTGACCCGAACTCAACCCGACCCGGCCCGACTTTTTTCGGGTTGAACCCGACCCGACTTTTTTTCGGGTTGAACCCGGCCTGAGTTGCACCCCTACATGGCATGGGGCTGGGTTACTAGTTTACTACTACCCCAGTGGGTGGTCTCGTTGTTGTGACAGATTGAAAGCATTCCCACTTGATGCAAAACACCGCATTACATTAGCCCATGAGAATCTTCATATATGTTACATGGAATGTTGTAGTTTGATAAGCATTTAACTAATTTTGTTATATACTAGTATGATGAGCACTTAACTAACTACACTATATATAAGTAATACAATAGTTACAAAAGATGGATGCAACACTGATATATATACACACACCCACATACATTCCATAAGTCAACTAAAGTGTTGAATGGTCATCCTATATATCCTGTGACTTTTGGATATCCATACAACAGGTTCCCTACCCATAGAACAAGTTCCTACTCTAAATGTTATTATTTACAGTTGTTCTTATATGAATACAATCCCTTTAATTTGAATAGATTATTTTAGAGGTTGCTGATGGTTGTTTTACTACTTGCATGCTACATTGGCAACTTGTAAATGAAATAGAAGGTTATCACCTTTTCAAAGGAGTTCTCCTGTATAGTTCTTTTATTTGGAGTGTCTTTGTTACAGATGTTAGAAGGGCGGGCCTTACTTCCTAACGTGACCTTTGACATCACAAGTCCGAAATCATTTGATGTTGAACCCAAGTTTAAGCTAAGTCGATGCCCTGTAAGAATTCAACAGTAAGTGTGGTATTTTCATCTCTTCTCACATTCTTTTTTCTCAAAGCATTATTACTTGAATAAATAGTTTATGAATAATTGTCATAACGATGTATAAGAAATTAAAATAATTAAGAATATGGCATATTTTAATAGCCAAAATAGTTTTTTCTTGGAAAAAAATAATTATCAAAAATATATTCTCATGGTATTACAGTATGGGTCCCAAATGTCGAAGTTAATCTATATACCCTTCCTTGAGAGGCTCGTTTGTTGAGTTTGCTTCTCAATGGAAGTGTAAGATGATACCTCCATGGTTTTGCAAGTACGCAAAACCTCTTTGAACGGGTCTACTATTCTCTACAGATATTTTGCACCTTTATTCACCTACGTTGGATATCCAAAATTGTCACTTCTATAAAATTGGACCTACATTACTCGGTCTGATGATTTTAAGTGTTAGCCTCCCCTTTAAAGGCCCTGGAAGATGGTGGGAAAACATATCTAATGACCTGAAAGAAAGTTAGAATGTCGTCTTAATTCGGATCTCTTACTTAACCCCTCCTGAGTGATATTGAGAAATAGCCCCAATTCTCATTGCCCCCGGATCTCTAGCTTAATTATGATTGAACTTAGGGCCCGTTTGGATACCTCATATTTTGTATTTGAATTTGGAATTGAGTTTTGAATACAAAAGGAATAGATCTGCCAGCTCATGTTGAGAGAGAGTACTTCCTACTAGAGGGGTGAGGTTTAGGAGCAAAGAGGGTGAAGGAAACTACCAGATCTGTGAATTTCCAATTACTTATTTCCACAGCATATTTGGAAATCTGATTTTTTTCACTGTCAGTTGCTGATTTGGAAATCCAAGGATTTGATCCGGATCCAACTCACAACACAAAAGGGCTGCAAATGTGAGATCCAAATCAAAATCTTCTCGGCATCCAAATGGGCCCTTATAGATTTAAGAAGCTCAATTGTGGTGGCTCCACCTGAGTGATCTTGAAAAGTGCCACCAATTCCCATCAGCCCTAGATTTCAAATAGAACTATCACCAAAATTATAGATTTAGGGAGTGGATTGATTTTAGATGTCATCTTTCACCTTCATCTACTTGCCACTACTTCCAACCATCCTTAATATCTACGCAGGGTGTTCCTACAAAAGCTGCAGAATACTTTCCATGGACTAGCCCAGGAAAATGGGCTCCCCACTTTTCTGAGTTAAAAAAATTATCTGAGTCATTACTGGATACTCATGATTGTTTAGCTATGTGAATCTGTGGCCACCCAATGGAAAATTCGCAACAGCCATGATGCTTGACCTGATTTTACTACCTCATTAAAATAGAAGCAATTGACATTGAAGGCTTTTCCATTGCACTGAGTTTCTAATCACATGTATTGTGTCAGCCCAAATTATGCTCTTTCCTTCGAATGGGTCCCTAAACTGCAGAGAGAATCCACCAAAAGGTTTCACACACCATTGTTTCACTATCATCATGTTGAAACAAATATTACTTCTCATCCTACATTAACACTAAAACAAATCTTACTTCTCATCCTACATTAACACTAAAACAAATCTTACTTTGTCTCCTCGGGTAACACTATCTTTGCTTTCTATGTTGAATGTCCTTAAACTACAACACTCCTTTACAGACTATCAAACTCCATATTATTTAGATGTGAATGTAGCAATTGTTCTTGGCCCCAACATGGTGGAATGCATCGATAAAATTTTCAACATTTAGCTCCCCAATACTATTAGATGTGAATGTGAAACCCATGGTGTGAAACGTTTTAGTGGATTCTCTCCGCAGTTTATGAACCCATCCAACCGTAGGAAAGTTCATAATTTATCATTCAAAACCAAAAAAGATGTGCCTGTACCAACTGCTCAGGTTTGAAGTTAGAAATTTTGGAGTCCATTGTACCGATGGATCTTGGCCACTACCTGAACTGCATGCATCCATCAAGTTACCCCTTGAAGTACCATCAGAACCTTGACTTCCTAGGTGCTGGGTGCTTCATGGCTCTATCTCCAACAAAGAGTGGAGTGCTTCACAAATTGCCTCAAAGTCTGATTCATCCGCTCCAGTCTTGTTATTTACTAGGAACCACCTACCACTTTCAATTGGGATGATACCCAATTTTGGTGACCAGGTAATACTCATTTGATTATTCAGAAATGAAAATGCAGTTATCAATTCCTCCTAAAGTGTTTTTTTTTCCGAATAATCCGAACTGGAGTAGCTGGCCAGGATGGCTCAACTTGTGCGAGCTTTCGGGGCCCAGGCTGTAACAGAGGGGCGATAGTGAGCCAACAAATTATAAATATGATTTTGATGAAGAAGTCTTATCAAATTATACTCACCCTTCATTTTAACATAATATGCATTTACTACTATAAAGATATTTCCACTCCTCTATATTGCGTTGAACCAGTTTGTAGCTTCTACTTTCTTTCCTCAATTGACAATTAGATGAGCTGTATTTCTTATCAACATAGCAAACGGCATAACAACATGGATTATGGTTAAAAAATAAAGCATAACAATATGGATTAAATGTTCTGTGGGGACATTGGACCTACCATTCATAAAAACAATTTGTTTGTCACCATGCTTTTACCATTTCTTCCTTTCTACAGCTAGATCCTCAAACACACTTTACCTGCATGGGACTCCGCACTGCAATTTCTCCATAATATGTTTTTATTTTATTTTATTATTGTGCAGGTTGATACGATCGTGCTTGAAACCAGAGCCTTCTGAAAGGCCAACAACATTTGCGTCTGTTATAGAAATATTAGAAGAAGAATCCATGTCCTTATCCAAACCTGGTTGCCCGGTCTGCTAAAAGGTTGCTCCAGTAAGTAGGTATGCGAATTACTATATGATGAGTTAATTTATAAATGTGGACTGCTTGAGATCAGATGCGCAACATTGATAATTTACAGACTTTACATTGTAATTAGGAGCTTGCACATATGTAAAAGTAAAACTCCCATACACTTTAAACTCGTATACTATATTCTCTTGGAATTGTGGAGTCACCATTTCAAATATAGAGGATTTTAATCTTATGTTACTGAATTGAGAGAATTTAGTATTTCATTTGGGAAGTCAAATCTGTTCAGGTGTACCAAAAAACTTATTAGATGATAGACTCAATCCTTTGACACTACCACACTAAATGGTTCTCAGAGTTCTCACTACCATGGTTTTGAACTACCTCCGACACATCTTTATTATGGCCGACATGTCTGAATTTCCATGGGGTCCAAAGTTCAACGTAAGTCCGGACCGAATTCTTAAGTTTGACTCCTTGCATGCACCCGTATAACCAAAAAAATTCATATATCCAAGAAATATTAATCCTCATTTGATTAATAAGACGAGGAAGTAGAAAAGTAAAAGCAATGGCACAATCTTCAACTTTCAAAGCACGTGAAACATCTATGTTTAGAATGAACCTACTGCTCGAGACTGCACATGTCACTACTAGTTGTTTGATCTTGTTTAACCATTATGGATAGTTATATTGCTTATGTGATGGTTTCTAATTCTATATCTGTGCTTATTCTAGCATTTTGTGAAGTTTTTTTTTTTGAATGGTAAAACCTTTTTTTTCTAATGGTAAATCCATGATAGCATTTCCCGAAGTTTCATCTTAAATTTCTCTTGTTTGAATGGTTTACCAGAAACTTGTATGATTTTTACAAGATTTCCATATATTTCTATAAACTTCAAAATGGATTACTTCGACTTCCGTGGGACTGATGTTTGAACTGAAATAGATGTTTGAATCCTTGAAGAAGTCAAGTGTTTGTTACTCAAACTTCCGGAGGGATGCAAATCAGGACTGGTGATATGGCTACTAAGCAAAGGGTTGAGAGGAAAACTTGTATTGTATTTCTCCCTTGTAAAGGTGTATTTTGACAATCATGAGGGGAAATTGGGAAGTTTATGAGACAGGATGCTGTCAGTAAGTAGAGAACCTGTTCAGGGGATATAGGAACAATAAACATAAAAGAGCAACTGATAAGAAAATCTGAGAGTAATTACGTATTGACTTGAAAGCTTAGGGTACTAACACACTCCTATATGGGTAGATGGGATGGATATGATTCTAGGTCCTATAAAGTTGTGGAAGTAGTATCCATTTAACAAGGACTATTTAATGAAAGTTATGTTTAGTTTTGTCCCAATCAATCATCCAAGTAGGATTTGCTTTATATTTTCTGTAGTTAATTACATGAGAGGGTAGATCTTTAATTTCTTGTATATGATTTTGCAAAACACATTTTTGGAGCAAGCTGCTGTGTTGGGAGGATGTTCAATCATGTATACCTATCACCCTCTATTAGGAAAAAGCTCTTAGGATCAGCTCATCTCTATATTGCTGACAGACATACAAACAAAAGAAACTCCAATTTGCCTTTTACTTGAACCCATATCCTGTTATTGGCCTATTTTCACGGGATTGCTAGTGCTAGACGAAGAGGGAATCATATTAGCATCATCCAAGTAGACGGAATCAGATGCGAGGATAAGGAATCCATTATCAAGGTGATTTTGAATTTCTGCCATGAACTTTATTCTTTTGAAGCTGTGGAGTGCCCTAGGCGGGGGTGGAGTTTAGTGAGATTGGTGAGGCTGACAGTGTTGATTTAGAAAATCCATTTGATGATGAAGAAGAGATCAGGGTTGGTATGTTTTCTTTGATAAGTGACCGTGCCCGAGGGCCTAATGGATTCTGCTTAGCTTTCTTCCAGTGTTGTTGGGATGCAATCAAGGGGGATGTTTATACTTTCTTTCGATAATTTTATGAGAGCTTGGCGCTTGACATGAGTACAGATGCAACTTTCATTGCCCTAATCTCTAAAGTCAAGGTGATGCGGATTGTAGGCCCAATAAGAGGCATATTTGCCCATTAGGATTCCTAGGCATTTATTTACATGTTATTTAGTTTCTAGGATTTTATTTCCGTGTTATTTAAGTTTTAAGGCTTCTATTTATTTCCATGGAATTTTAGTTCCATTGCCTATATATAGGCCTTATGTAGTAGAGATTATTAGTTTTTTTACAAATAAAGATTTCTCCCCTCTAAAGAAGTCTTCTTCCTCCCTATTCTCTTCTATTCTACTCCTTCTATTCTCTTCTTCCTCTTTTCTTCTTCCCTTCTTCTCCTCTTTCTTTCATTTCTCTCCCCAGTCATACATCACAAGGGGCCGGATAAAGTTGCAGATTTCAGACCAATTAGCTTGGTGGAATGTTTATATAAAGTCCTCGCTAAAGACTTGGCAGATAGACCGACAAATGTGTTTCACAAGTTTTGAGCTGTACACTAAGCAGAGCTTAACTACAAGAAATGAAACATTAGGATCTGCACTCGGAAACCTGCATCATTTTAAGGCATACCGTTATTTATCCAAGTATAGGGATCTTTTCTAAAAACATTATATTTAAGAATTTTGACAAATTTAATTAATAATTTGTTTGTGAGGAACTGTTTTGGGCCTGTCTTTGCTTCAACTTTTTGATGAAGAGGTCTGAATAATGAAAATATTCTGAAAGCATGGGTCACAACAATGCTGTGCAGATTGCATTTCACATGGAATGATATCAACAGTTTATTTCTATTCTGAAAGCATGGGTCACAACAATGCTGTGCAGATTGCATTTCACATTGAATGATACCAACAGTTTATTGTTTTCTTATCTGAGAAGATTCCAACCTAAGATTAAAATTTTATTATTTAATATAACTATGCTTAGTATTTAATTATGAGTATTTTATGTAACCCTGCTTAGTATTTAATTATGAGAATAATTCTATACTGAACTATACACTGGAACTCGCTGTATACACTATCTCTACAATCACACTAGGGTGAATGCCCATCAACCGATGACTGTTTGATTGATAGCCCATATCTTGGATAATCCAAATCCTAAAAATATCACCAATATCTTGATCCTAACCATCAGATCAATGGACCTTTTGGTGCACTGTCGCTCACAGGTGACTGATCAAATCAGATGGTGATTGGTATGATAGATCCCAAAGTTGATACTTTAATTATTCCATCCTGATCAAATGGTTCGTCCCACTCATCGGATTGTAGAGATGGTTAATGCTCTGAGATTCGATGTATACTTTTTTTTATGAATAATGATGAAATTTATTGCCAAATACATTCAGTGTATACTTCTCTTCTTCATATTTTTTGGTCCTGGGAGCTGGGACAGGAGATATTCTAGATACCCAATCCTGATTATGAATTGCCAAACCAAAGTATTCCTATTTCTCCATTTTCACATTCAGATTAATAGGAAAAATGAGAAATAAAGTAAGCATTTTGTTATTGGCCGAAATGACATGCAGGAAGTGGGTGTGGATTTGCTCTCCAACCTTTTGATTTAGTAACCTTTTGATTCTTGCAAGCAACAGCCATTCACCTCTCTGTATATACAATGCCTTTAATTTTTCGTTTTCTTTTGTACTCAACCGTCACCCTCACCTTCCAAATACAGTTTTAATATAATCTTGAGATGCTATAAGTGAGAGTATGTTAATCAGGATTCCTCATAAAGTGATATAGTCATGTTTACCAAACTTTAAGATGGATTTTTGTATTGGCGTATTGGCTTTTACATATGCATAGATTTAGCATATCAGCCAAGGGAATCATTTCAAGTAGATTTTAATATAATGATGTTTAGTAAACTTTAAGATGATGCATGGATCAAACTGTTCATCCAGTGGGCCCCACATTAGTCATACTAATGGTCAATCACAACCGTTCATTCGGTGGACTTTTGCACATTAAACGTGAATTTCTGACCCTTTTTATTTAAAAATTTGATTGTAGGCCGATGATTGGAGAGGATCGACCCGTGCAATGCAATATGTGGACTCTTTTATCGAAGTGGGGTGACACATTGGATAGTTCAAGGTGCACTTGCCACATCTAGCAAAGATTGAATTGTAGCCGTAGATTGGGTTGATGTGATGGGATACCGGAAGAGTCCTCAAAGAAAATACTAGTTGAGCTCATATGTTTAGGTTGTAGATTATTAGTGAACGTAGCGGCTAATACTTTGTGAAATTTGCCTGCAACATAAAAACTATGAGATGTGACCCATCCCTAAAAAAAATATGGAATTGCCATGTTACCGATAAAAACTACTGTCAAACATCATATAGAATATATATGGGCCCCATCTTTATGCTTTCTAATCTTTCTTAAGAAAAGGGAAATTATATATTCGCCCCCTTTTCTTACCCGGGCCACCTCCTTCTAGTGTAAAAAGAGTAATCATAAATATGCTAGATGGGGGTGGCTCGGGCAAGAAAACTGGGCGAATATATCACTTCAATATAAAAACCCTTGTAGCGTTAGGTGACCCACGAAAACGAATAATTTCGTGTAGTAATAGGTGTTCCATATCTTATCATTTGTCTAGACATATCTCGAAGCGAGCTCTCCCCATGCCGAGCCATGTGCCCCCCCCTTTGTTTAATCCACAAGAAATTCTCTCTCTCTCTCTCTCTCTCTCTCCACAGTTCTCATGCATAAATTTGTCCATGCCCTTTGGGGACTCAAATCAACCACAATTTGAAAAGAACTCATCACCCATCAAATGCCGCTACAAATGAATCGTTCTAACTACTAACTAGTCTCTCTCTCTCTCTCTCTCTCTCTCTCTCTCTCTCTCTCAACCACAGCTCTTCATGGGAAACACTGCTTCTTGTTCTCCTTCCATTATTTGTGGTAGAGAGTTTAAAGTTTTATTCAGTGATGGCAGAGTTGAAGAGTACAAGTGGCCAATTAAAGCAGCTGAGCTAATGCTAGAGAACCCAAGACAATTTGTCTGTGACTTGACTGATCTCAAGGTGGGCCGCCGGATTCCCGGCCTGGCTGCCGACGAAGATCTTGAGCCACGTAGGTTTTACTTCCTTCTTCCAATGGAGATGATCTATTCAGTTCTTACTAATGAAGATATGGTCTCGCTCTCAAACAAGGCCTCAAAAGCAATGAAGCAAGGAGGTTCTAAGAACATTGGAAGGATCTTTCCAGTCTTTAGTGAGTTTTGCATGTTCCCTTCTGAAGTCAAGCCAGTGAATGATCTGGTCATTAGATATTCGGACTCGAACGAGAGATTCTCAAGGCAGGGTTCATGGAGACCCTCATTGGACACCATAGTTGAGACTCCACAGAGGATTTGATCCATCATCCATGTGTAGAGAAACTAAGGTTACTTTCTCTTCTTTGAAGTGGACTTCATTGTAATTTTGGTCGAAGACTTTGACCCAGATATCTAAATTCATCTCTTTCATGGTCTTGGTGTAGGAAATTAATTTGAGATGCTGCTCTTAGTAGATACTATATAATTCTGAAATCAGAAGCAAAGAGGAGGCCTAACACCAAATTTTCGTTAGTTTTTTTTCTTTTATAATGAAGATTTGAAAGAACCATGAAAACTTCTTTTATTTGAAAAACTAATTGGGATAGCGTTTTATCGTTACAAAATAGGAGTTACAGTGTTGGTCGCAGTGAGTTGAATAATAACATGTGAGAGTGCTTTGATGAGTTGAAGTCAGTGTGATATTTGTCGAGTGCATGTCTTGTTTTAGATCAATGGGTAAAGTGTTGGAAATATAACGTGAAAATGTAGGTTTTTTGAAAAACCTTGTGTGAATGTTATTTTATTAAAAATAAAACTTCGACTAACCATCTCAATCCTTCATACTATGCCGTGAAAAACTTTTGGTCCCTTTCGGAGCCCTCTTTCCACCAACCCATCCCTCGTTCTCTCGAAAATTTTAGGCCTATTAACATCTCTCTCTATGAAGAACCGTCTGAGGATTCAATTCTTGGAAGACAGGACAATGAAAGAGAAATTCAGAAAGTCCCGACATAATATCAACAATTTTCTGAGGGAAATCCTCTCTGAGATCTTATCTAGACTGCCCATCAAGGCACTGTCACAATGCAGGTTCTTATGCAAGCTCGGGCTATGTGTAATGAAGGATCGTATAGTTTTCCCACTATGCACCTCCACAATCCAACAAGAAAAATCCCAGTTTCATTCTACGCTATAGAAGCCTCGCTTTGACTATCCCTATCTGCTAGAATACTATTCTTGTGACATACGCAATGCTGTAGCCCCAATCAACACCCAATTTACTCGTATGAAGCTCTCCTATGATATCATGGTATCTTGTAATGGCTTTCTATACTTGACTGAATCCCAGTCCCATGAGCCGGAAGCCACCAAACGTATGGGTGACCGAGTTATATCAGGTTTTATCATGATCCTGAAATTGATGAATCTAAGGTGATAAGAATGTTGTATTCAAATATTGATTATTCGTGTAAATCCGACCCATATATTGTTTTGGAATGCTAGGATGGAGGAAGATTGGACATGTCCCTCGCCCATTTGACATGGTTTTTTTGGTCACTGACATCTGTCAATATGGCCCTTCATTGGGCCACCAATATTCATATCAGTCAGGCCTCTATACAATCAACCGTTGCCTTTGATGCTAGGGATGAGAAGTTCAGACTAGTGCCAAATACTGACTCTGGCTTTGTATCTCGGCCTCCTGTAGTGTTTAGAGGATTTCTGTCTATAATTGATATGTTGGATATTTTATTTAGATATGGGTGATGAAGCAGGAATCGTGGACTAAAGAAATCAGTATCCACTTGGATACACCTTTGTTTATAGGAATTTGAAAACATTATGTATTTGGAAGGATGGGGAAATGCTACTATGGTCTTCGAAAAATTTCATTTCTTACTCTATAGAAACAAAGGAGTTTAGGACAGTTGAATTTCACATGCTCCCATAGAGCTTTGGCACAATTACTCAATGTTGGAAGCCTTATTTCGCTCAGGGAAAATATTAGTGGAAGTGAAAATAGGAAAGAAGTAAAAAGAGCAGGCCAAGCAGCATGTCACTAGGACAGGAAGATGGGGTACAACCTTGTAAGAGTATAGATTGCACAAGAGTAGATTGTGCAATCTATACTCAAGCAAAAATTCAATTTGAAACACTGGCTACAAGAGTATAGAGTGCACCCAGTTGCAACACCAGGGGGCTCAGGCGTTATTTGTTCCCGAGATTTGATCGATGTCCAAGTGCTTTCATGTTTTCTCCATTTTTGTGATATTTTGGTGTTAGGTAGTATTCTGAGTTATCAAGAACTTCAGCTGTATCCCAAGTCCAAACCTTTTCTTTTCAGTTCTGTCAGTGCACAACACGGTGGTTCATGATGATTTTATGTTTTTAGTTGGGAGTGATCGATGGATGATTAAAACTATTTGATAAGAGGACTTTTGGAGTACTGCAAATTGCTGGTTTAATAGAAAAAAAAAATGATTAGCTATAGTTTGTAATCAAATGAATGGTTTGGATCATCCAAACAATGTGGGCCCACTGTATTTCTACCGACGGATTATATAACGTTATCTACTCGATCGAGTAGGAAATGTAATCCCATATTGATCTATCTTGTAAAACATGAAGGGATATGCACTCTGCATAAGGAAATCTCATGAGAGGGAATTCATCATGAGAGAGGAAGGGTTAGAGATTCTAATGTTTTCTCATTGAGAAAAGGAAAAGGATTACGGCCCTAAGGAGTTTTGGGATCTATGGTTTGATCTTTATTTTTTACTTTGTAATTTGGCTATTGCTTCTCAAATTACCACTCTTTTTCACTTATATATATATAAACTCTTTGAGATCATGTTACCATTGAAGATCTCTATGTTGTCTTCTCCTCAACCAAGGGAAAAAAGTTAAACTAAACAGTTATTTCACATTAAACCTGATTATACTCTGCTTAAGGTATTTGGATGGACATGTTTTCCGTATCTACACCCCTCTGTAGAAGACAAATTGAATTTTAGGTTTGTCCTTTGTTTCTCTGGATTACATCTCTCATCATAAAGCTTATATCTATTTTCATCTAGGATCTAGCAGAGAAAAGATTGCTCGTCATGTTATTTTCTTTTCCATGAATTTGGGTATCCCCTCTTAGCCTAAATAAGTTCTTCCACTTCCTCTACACACCCTCCTCTCATGCTTAGTCCCCATCACCTATATATACCCTAAGGGGGTTTCTAGATCCATTTTCTATGTAAAGAAAAAGGGATTTGCTAGGCCATTCCACCAAAAGCCATTTTGTGGCTGACTTTTTGAAGAAGAGGGAATTGTAACAGCCAGTGAGAAAAATTTTAAATAAAAATTTGGAAAGTATCAAAACATGCCAATAGAAACATCAGCCCGTTATACATTAGCTCACTTTTCTTCCTTGGGTCATCTCCTTCTGTGTGTATTTATGGCTACTCTTTTCACACTACAAGGGGTGGCCCGGGAAGAAAAGGGGTGAGAGCAAATATTTCATTTCCCAAAAGAAAGGGTGTGCCGTGTGCTTTCTCTGTGCGAACGGCTTAGAAGCAAAATACGTCATTTTGAAAACTATTGACACCCAACTTTTTCAAGATTAATGGACTTGTTTGGCATGCGGAAAAGAAATTGGTATTGAAAATTAGTCCTATGTTTTCGTTCACCCGCTTTTTGGTACGTTAGTTGTTCTAGGATAGTGGGAATGCAGATAACACCATCCCCCATTTTCCCAGTTATCTGCAATTTTGTATGCGATTTTCATTCGAGCCCAAAATTAGATGAAATCCACTACCATTTTCATCTATAAGAAGTATCAGGGATGAACTCCACTCACTTTTTTTTTTATCAGCATACCAATCAGTCCCAAGAGGCTGTTCATCACAAGTATGGAAATTTTGGGATAACTTGGGATGGGCTATCCCTGTTGAATAAGTTTATCTTGAAATTATCTTGACCACTATTCACAAATTTTGTTCTTGGTAATAAATAATCCAATAACAAGTGTCGGTGTTAACAGAGATAGCAAATCTATCAAGGTTCAAATAAATCTAGGATTGCTAACAAAGCTCTTCGTTTGGTAAGGAAATTAACACAAACTTATTATCAAAATCAATCCTCGAATACTATTCTGTGGTGATTTTTCAACACGATGTTGTATTAATTAATGAGCTAGAGAGAAAATTCTGCATCAATAAGTGATGTTTCTGTCATTGTCCAAAAAAATAAGAACTTGGATCTATTCCAAAATGTTTGACTTAGCCAAGTTAGCCCGGCTGACTCGGTTGAGTTTCATAAATTTCCGGACTTTGAATTGGAAATGTAAAGAGCACAGAATCACTGTTTTGACTTTGTAGAATGTGATAAGAACAGCTGAGTCCGACTTCATATCTGCCTTCGTGGTCAATCCTTCAATGAGAAAATGTAAAAAGACAGGCTGTTAAGACCTCTTCGTAAAAGAAACATACTGAGCTCTACTTTTGCCTCCTAGTTGAGAAAATTCTATGAGTCAATCTGATCCAATCATGCACAGATCGACAGTAAAGTAAAAATAAACACAAGCACGCGATCAACACTTAGATTTTACATGGTTTGGCCAAGATGCCTGCTTACATCCACAGGAGAGAACATGATATTTACTGTGAAAAAAAACTAGAACCCTTTCTCTTATCCTATCAACCAAGATTGTGCCCGAGAGTAATCAAGTGAAAAGCCAAGAGAAAATCCGAGGAACCCGAAAAATATCCTTTCTTCTTCCTTCTTTCTTTCCTCTTTCCTTCTCTTCTTCTTTCTCTCACCTCCCACGGCCTTCTCTTGCCGCCACACCCTCGCTAGTGAGATTAGAGGCCTTTTTATCCGTAGCTTTTCCAAAAGACCTAACACACTCTTCCTTCTATTTTGCCTCCCACACACGTAGTGGCAAACATGCAAGGCAACTTTCCCAACACTCGTGTGTAAACCAAAGCCAAATGCCATTGAGAACTCCTTGATCGGATGATAATTAATAGGCCTATGATCGAGCCTGGTTTAGGATTCCACCCAGAAAAATGGAACCAGTGATCTTTGTAGGCATGAGATGTCCATTACTCATTAGTGATGGGACCACGACCATACATGTGAGTCGCCTAATGATGTTCTACAAAATCAACGGTCTTGATTTCACATAAATCTCTTTCCTACCAGTAGCAAAGTGTAAGCGCGTTTCGCTAGCATTTTTCTACATATTTTAAGATAATGATAAACAATGTTCTTAGACTAATGTTATAGTATGAAACATGTGTAAAGGTAATAGGCTCACATCAGCATGTTGGGTATACTCTACGGTCCATGTAATCGTGCTGAGCTGCATCTCTCTGTTTTTTCTCATGAGATGATGATATTGCGGTACGATAAGAAAATGCAGTGAAGACCATCACTGTTGGGATCGTTGTACTACGGCACAGTGGGTCTCACCTTGGACTGATCTGAGCCGTCCATCTGACTAAGACCAAAAGTTAAGAAAATCATGCAGTCCTATCAAATAGACGGTTTTGATCATCCAAAAGTAGGTTCCACTGTGCTTTAGTAGGTGGGCCCCATTTTACCCTATACCTTGTTAAGATTTGTGGGATTAGATGTGGTAAGATCAAATCGTCGGATCGGGCTACCTAGATAGATTAGGTTAATCTTTCCCAGATTTTATCTTTTTCCCTGTCATGTTTATCTCTTTTTGTAAATGCATATTTAATCACTCTTTACTCATTAATGAAAAATACACTGAGATTAATCTAAAATCTTCAGAATTTAACATATCTTAAACCCTAAACCCTAAACCCTTGGGCCCCACTGAAGCATCCTTTCTTTATAGCTATAACCCTTGGTTCCATATGGACCATGTGGCCAAGGTCAAAGTCTGTCAATCTGGCTGTAAATTACAAGCCCAATCCACCTTGATCAGACGATATTAGCCAATTGATCTATATACGGCCTCCTCGGTTTAGGGTTTGGCAAGTTAAATTTTATTTTATTTTTAAATTTTGTAGTCTGATTCTTACAGATGAGATGCCTGTTTGCCATGTGGCGAGGACCATGAGGTTCACCTCATGATATTCCTTCTGATCAACGGTCCAAATCCTACGCACACATCTCATGTAGGACCCAATATTGATCCTTAGAATTCAATCCCAATAATTGATTAGAATATGCTTTCCAGGATAAATCTTAGGTGGGGGGGTCCCACACGTATTTACAGCATGTCTAATAATTAGAGAAAGAGAGATAGATTCTCCCTTTCTTTTCCTGCTCACGCGGATTCAACTACAATGTCAAACCAAACACAACTGGCCAGAATCTTCTCCAAGCAAAGACACTTTCCCCTCCTTTCCATCACTTATTTAAAAACCCATCATCTACATCTCAGAGCCAAACCAACTCAACACCACATCCCAAAGCCACCATAACACCATTTTCTCTCCTTCTTTGTGATTCTAAGTCTTCATATATATTTCTCTCTCGATCTCGACTCTCCACCATGGGCAATTACATCTCTTGCACCCTCTCTAGCACTACCGGTAGGCACTCTAGAGGAGGCACAAAGGTCATCTTCCCAAGTGGCGAAATCCGACAATTCGATCAGCCAATCAACGCGGCTGAACTCATGTTAGAGATTCCCCACCACTTCTTAGTGAACTCAAGCTCCTTGCAAATTGGACGTAGATTTTCCGCCCTCTCCGCCGATGAGGACTTAGAGATGGGTAACGTTTATGTCATGTTCCCCATGAGGAGGGTCAATTCTGTAATTACGGCCGCGGACATGGGGGCCTTGTTTATGATTGGCAATTCAGCCGTCCGGCGAGCGTCCAGAGGAAAGGCAAGGATCTTGCCGGAATCCGGTGTGTCCGCACAATCGGAACCGGAAAAACTTTGGCTGGAAAAGGATGCACCAAGGTTGAGATTGGATGAAATTGAAGATGATTCGGTGAGTGAGTTCAAGGCTAGGTTGAGTATGTATAGGTCTAGGAAGCCTAAGTTGGAGACGATAGCGGAAGAGACCGTTAGTTCGAGATAACAACGGTGATAGTTTCTTTCTTTCTTGTAATTTTCTATAGAGAGAGAGAGACAGAGAATTAATTACCATATGTAACTGGAGCAGTTTGATTCTTTCTATTTGTTTCTTACGTGCCCTCTTGTATGTGATGGTGATAATCACCATAAAGTTATATATGAATTTGTTGAAATTAAAAAGATAATTAGATTGTAAATGCATTTTATGTACTTTCAGCCGCTGATTTTTGCAAGATGCCCTTCACTCTAGCATTTCTCTTAATATTACATAGAATAATAGAGAAATTATATGCTGTCTGTGCCTGAAGTCAAGTATTTTATACTATGATCTCCATTCATTTGTTGGCCAACTAGCTTTTAGGAGTGAGTTCTACCCGGTTTGATTCCCTTCAAACCTCCTTGATAGCAAAAATTCACATGCAATGAGGAAACCCCGAAATCAAATAAACTCACTAAAAGTGAAGTGATTGTCAAATGAGTAAGATAAAATGAAAACATAAATATGTTGTACCTATATATCATTTTCATAGGATGATCCTAACCCTCCGATCTACAGAGGGACTGCACATTATAGAGGTTTCCATAATGTGCAGCTGAAATGAGATGACAAGGTATAGTCGTCCAATCAATTGCATATACATGGATGGAAATCAGTACCGTCAAGAATAAAGGAATATGAATCGGCAGGGTCACAGGTATAAGTAAAAAATACAGCGATGGATATATAAGGCTATCTGTCTTTTTCTTTTATTAACTTTCTACGACGGAAACATCCTTTCTATTGCCCATAAAGGAAATTGAAGTGTTACCATTGGTGGGAATGCCAAAAAATGTAGCAACATTTATTTATTGGTCACCAGAAGTCGTGTTTCCTGATATGTGATGACTAAGTCCTGTTCGTTTAAGATTATAACAACCAAATGCGAGTCCAAAACCAATTATTGGACCTAAATTTACGTCGGTTGGCATAATCTAATATGAACAGAAACGAGGTGGTGCAATTGACTGCCTATGGCGCATGTAAAAGAAAACTGTTGCCAAAGAGGCGTTGCTAGGTACCTAACCAATACGCCAAAAGCTCTAGAGCTGATGGAACACGTTAGGCAAGGCCCTTCCATACAAGGCTGGGTCCCACCCAGTTCCATACCTAGGTGGGCTCCTACTCAGGATCATAACAGACTGTTTTCTGAAATGAGATGACAAGGTGCGGCCTTCAAATCGATTGTGTATAATGACTAAAGTCAAAATTGTCATTCATAAAGGAAGATGAACCGGCATGGCTGCGGAATTAGTCAAAAATATATTGAAGTATAAAGTAATTCATCTCCTTTTTATTAAATTTAGGGACGACAAATTACAATCGTCGCATAAAAATTTAATGTTTCATAAAGTTAGCAACAACTAATTCAATGTGATTCCTATCTAATTCGGGAGATGGCAAACAGAACACACCCATTATTATAGGCAATGTTGTTTCTGTGCTACCACAAAAAATTAAGGCCTACAAAAAAAACCAATGTTTTTGCTTTAGCTTGTCACTAGTTGCAGACCCGTGAGTTGCACGGGGCATTAGAAGAAACTAAAGTTTTAAAAATATATGACAGTGAAAAATTGCTTGCTTATATAGTACTTCTAAATCACCTTTTATGCGTGGAATTAGTTTTTCCTAACTTTTTTTTCCTAATAGATTTCTTATCTGGCCACAGATCTCGATCACCTAAAAGGTGATCACGTTTTAGGGTGAATTAAGTTGTTATTTGCATTCCTAAAAACACTCATACGCACATCCATGTCAAACCCATATAATCCGATTATTTTCTCATATGAACTCTATCCCATGAGTCTTTGAACCAGGGAAAGGCTATTGGGCAGTATTTAATATATTTTATAGGTTAAAAAATTACTTAATGAAAGTTTTTAAAAGACAATAAAATATCCTATAGATAAGATTACTCGTGTCATAGATTTGATAACGACACCCTCTCAAAGAAACCTAAAACAGCCACTAATATTACCCAATCAAAATCCGGTGGTTGGTATTTATATGCACGGTTCTTTTCACTAAATATAAAAGGAGTAAGTCTCCTAAATCAATTAATTTTCATAGAATTAGAGATAATATTGACTTTCTAAAAAAGTAAGATCTGACAAAAGATTTGCTTGGAAAAGATTGACAAAAGACAGCAGGTTCACCTTGATCCTATATAGGAATATCAGAACAGGGGGAAAAAAATCAGCTCTAACAAGTAATGAAAAGTTAGAGGGAGAACAATGAAAAATAATTCATGATGAAGAAGCATTCCTAATCGTTAACCCATTCAATGACCATAGAGGAAATGAAAAATCTCTTATTTTGTTAACCACTATTAACAAAACCTAGTGGGACCAACCGTGCGATGCACGGGTTGAATGTTAATTTTGATGGAAAAGAAACCCATAGAAAGGCAAAGTTGATTGAGCTAAATATTATACCTAATAACAGCATATAATTAGGTAAAAATTATTAAAATGACTTTTCTATAGTAACTGATCAAATCTTTCTATATGATGCTTCAGTCTAGCAATTAATAAAAGATTGCAACTAAGAATAGTATTTCACAACATACACATGAAAAATCATAGAAGTGAAAATAAAAAATAAGAAAGCAGTCATATTTGTAAATGGCGAATAAACTGAGTAAATTAAAATCGGTAAAAGTTGTATTCCCTACCTTACAAAAGTTTATAATCAAACAAGAATGAAGGAAAACAATGAACCAAGCAACATATATCTTAGTAGCATCTGAAAAAGAGACTCTCACGAGTGAGATTTAACACATAAAAAAGTTAAAAACCAACAGCTTAGCTTGTTTTGGCAGAATCCAGGAAGTGATCATATTGATCAAAGGGATAGGATCATCTGATCATGGTGGGACCAACGGCAGTAATCTGATCATTGATCGCCATTAGACGGGATCACCTACATGTGCTATGTGTGGGCCCCAGGTATCAGAAAATAAAAATCCTAACGGCGATAGTTGAGATAGAGAGGGGCAGTTAACACTATAAACACGCAAACACTTCCACTCTTTTCTGCTCTCTCTGGTGTGTTTTCTAGGGTTTCTGTGTGTTTCTGAACTTTTATTCCAATTCCCGAGCACAAATAGAGATTCTCCATGGCCGGAATCCGATGGCCACCTGAAGATTCCGATATCTATCAGGCCCGAGCTCCGACTACCGCCGATCTGATCTCCGACGATGATCGCTCCATTGCTGCAGATTCGTGGTCGATAAAGAGCGATTATGGCAGTACCTTAGACGATGATCAGCGCCACGTGGACGCCTTTGATGTTCTCTCTGCGAGCCCCTTTCGTGCCTCATCCGATTACAGGTTCGTTTTGTTTAGCCTAACTACTGATTAATGTGTCTTTGGATCTGAATCTGTGGCCTTATTGTTTTGAAATTTTAGTTCCCTTTGCATTTTCGTTTCAAATGTAATTTTCTCTTTCAATAATTCTTTGGATGTTGATTCAGTAGCTTATGATTTTGTTACTGATATATAGAGGAAAAAGATCTGCATTTGTCTTATGGGGTTTGTGTTTGTAACGTTCTATTGTTTTAAAGATTATGCATCTCTGGATTGATTGTGATGGTTATGCCCTAAAACAAAATAAACTAGAGATTGAGTTATTATGGCTAATATGCTGATATTCTCTTTGAGGCTGTTATTAATCTTATGGGTAGAGATCCTTTTTTAGATGTTGAAGTTAAATATGAGGTGAAGATGATGATATTTAGGTTTTCTGTTTATGTTGAGTTTATCTATGATTGCTAATCTTGAACTTCTCTGAGATGGATTGCGACATTCTCTTGTGGAAACAGTTCTGACAAGGATGAGCACGATGCTGAAGTGGAGTCATCAGTGTTGGGATTGCAGAGCTACTGGGATTCTACATATGCAGATGAATTGGTGAATTTTCATGAACATGGCCATGCGGGTGAAGTTTGGTAAGTACTGGCCATAATCACAATCATAAAATGTTAGGGGGCTTTTAATTCGATGTAAGATTCTACCTAATTCATATTGAAGGTCGTCTAAAGCTGCAGTACTAGTATCTCAAATTCTGGAGGCAATTGTATGGAATTAATGTGTCCTGAGACTCTATACCATCTATAGTGCCTGCTTTCTTCACTGTATTTCTGGGTTCCGTTTTCTACTTGTATTTTATCTGTAATGAAATTTAATTACTGAATTAGAAATAGAAAGAAAAAATTTAGTGACCGTGTGACTGTATTTTTGCCATTTTTATTTGTATGAGGACATTTATTTCTGGAGGTATAGTAGGCAAGTTGTCACTCTTACAGATCTTTTATCTAAGTAACTGCATTATTTTCCTTGTGGGTTTTTTTATCCTAGTATCTCTTGCATGCCTTAACATGTTACAATATTGAGGAGCAAATCTTGTGCCTGCCTCTGCATAGTCCATGTGCTTGCAGTGATGCCTTATCGTTCTCATACACCTCACGAGGGCCCTTTGTCATGATCTATCATTTCACCAATCCTTGCTTTGATTATTTGTCATATTAGAAAGTTAGTATTGTTGAAAATATTGATACTCAACAAAATCACCCAAAGAAGATACCTAGGAGTCAGGAACAGATTGATGCGAATTTTTTAAATCTTTCTGTGGTCACTAGTTCGTCTTAGTTTGGTACCCAAATTATAAAACACCATAATAGGTGACTAAATTCGATTAGGAAAAGCCATACTTCCTTTTTTTGGTAATATTGAACACTCCAAAAGAAACAAAGCTGTATTTACTTTTCTCAGATACAATGAGTTAAAATTTGAAACAATGTCTTTCTTGAGTCTTCACCAAAAATCATAAAATGAATTTCATGTTTAAGTTTAATCAACCCATGGGTCACCCGTAACAATCTTTACTTTGGAAGCAAATACATGGCGACCATAGTTCCAGGTGAAGGGTTTCGACTATAGAAGAAAAGGTAGGGGAGAAGGGATAATGTTATTCGTATACTTGGCCAAAAATATTAGCATGTGCTTAGTCAAAATACTTAACTGAAAGCATCCCCCTCCATAGTGGATGAGAAGCAGAGCTGCGACACCAATAGCAATTTGCCCAAGAGGCAAAAAGTTAGAAGTCGCTCGAAAGATGGAGATAGGCAAGCCAATTGAGTTGGCCAGCATCGCTATCCAGGAAAATGGGAGTCAGTTGTTCAGGTTGTACACTACCCACTAAAGACATCGTCAATCTTACAGAAATCAAGATGACGATGAATGGTTCTGTGGAGGGGCTATTTCCAGAGAGAATCAAAGGATGTCTCACCCACCCTTGTAGAAGACGCTGACCATTGTCCTGGGAGAAGTACAATATGCACACGACAAGGTGTTGAGGGCGAAGCACTGGATTGACTAATGGCCAAAGAGCAAAGAAGCTTACAGGAAGCTGACCCTAGAAGAAAGCGGCTCCCTCACCCTTACTTAGAAGGCGCACCACTTTGCCTAGCTCGGCCCGAAAAGCATGTGCAAGGTAGGATTCAAATATGCAAAATACTTCACTATACCGATACCTTTGATTGGTAGGGGTGGCCTTACTATGTGTGTGTGTGTGTGTGGAGGGGGGGGGGGGGGGTCTAGATAGGCCTTACAGAGGAGAAATGTTAGGCGCTTGGTGAGCCGATGCCCTCTTAGTAAGGGCTATAGTTTATAGTTTTAGACACCAAGAATGGCAATCTAGCGACCAGCGGCTTCACCGGATAATTTTATGAGGTAGAAGGTCTCAATTAATGCACCTTTAGTTTAGCATCGGGCCCATCAATTGAGGAAGAAGCAAGGGAAGGCCCACTAGGGTTTTTGTACGGCTTTTCATTTGTTTTCCATTAGTTGGTGCAAATTCAAGGTTCACGGATCATTTTCTGGGAACTTTGTGGCTTAAGAATGATTTCTAATTCAGGTTAGTAGCAACATACATTCTCAAATCAGAATAAACAACACATAATAATCAAATGCGGCTAGATTTTCTATAAGCCCCAAAGCTTTTGAAATAATTCATCAAGGGATAATTAAAGTCATTGAATCAGATCTCTATAAGATTGTCAAACAAATCATGTATGTTGACTAATGTCTGGCTATGACCTAGAAAAGTGTCTAACTTGATATATGACTAATGAGGGTTGGTAGGTTCAAGGTATGAAGCAGGACATGAATTGGGAATAATTAGGTTTAAGATTGAGGGAAAAACGGGAAATGTAGGTAGGCTAATAGGAAAAGAAAATGAATATGTGACTGGGATGGCACAATGGGCCTCTAGTGTTGTCCTGCTAAGTCTTCAAGTGAGGGGAGAGAGATCACTAGAGTAGAGAGGTAATGAGTTGATGTCAACCAAGATAAAGATATTGAGAGAAAAGAATCGAGAATCAAGATCAAGATCAAGAAAGAGATCAATATCAAGAAAGGGAAAATATAGGGTAGAAAAGGGAACAATTTATGAACCCAATAAAAAAGAGTAAAGAATGAAATGGGAAAAGGGAGGAGAAAAGAGAAATGAGATTACAAAGAAAGATAGGAGAGAAGAAAGAGGGGAGTGAGAGAGAACGATGTAAGAAGGGAGCACAAAGGGAAGGAACAAGGCTAGAAAGTAGAAAGGTGAAATAGGAAAGGAGATAAAGAGATGATGAGAAGCCCTTTAAAAAAGAAGAGATGAAGAGAAGATGAGGGAAGAGAAAGATGCGAAAGGAAGTGAGGGAGATCAATGGGAGAAAGAAAGTGAGAGGAAGAGAGATCTTAGTGGGGAAAATGGTCAGAGAGGGAGATATCGAGGGTTTTTTTGGTGTGTGTGCGTGGAGAAAAAGTCGGAGAGAGAGAGAGAGAGAGAGAGAGAGAGAGAGAAGGGGGGGGGGGGGGGGGGTGGTGAGGGAAGTCAACTAGAGAAGGGGAGAGAGAAGGGGGAGTCGCCCAATTGCCGAAGGGGGAGGGGGGTACCTTGTTATTTTCTTCAAATCTTCGCTTAGTGTTAGAGGTTGAATGGTATTTATTTAGAGGCATTATTTTAAGCTGCGAGCCCCTATATTTGACCAATATGTTAAAAGAAATAATTAAAAGAGCTTTAAGTGGGTTTTAGGGATTTAACCAATAAGAAATAAGTAGGCTAGTCCTAAATGTCTATGAAAGATGGGCTTTAAAAGGATGAGTGGGCCCTAGAAAGGGGGCTTAGCTGATGCGGGCATTCCTCACATATAGGCTAAATAAAATGCTGATAAATCAGAGATAGTACTAATTGAAAAGAAAATAACACGTCTAGTAATCTGCTAGAAAAAAAAAATCAAAATCTAATGACTAAGATGATGGTTGGATCACATTAGTTCCCCCATGTGGGAAGAATTTGACTCTGTGGAGAGGTAATCTGGTATGTGCTGAAAAATATCCTCCCAAAGTCGTGTAGCTGCACTTCATCCAACCACGAACACTCGATCAGAAAGCGCCCTCACCAACGAACGACGTATCTCTGGTGAAATCTATGACGCATCTCCTTTGTCCAAACACCAATATTGTAAGCTCTAGATAGTAACGAAGAGATGATGGTAATCTCTGGCAAATCCATCCATGGAGGTTTGCAGATGCTTTAGAAGGAGTTCACGATAAGTTAGAGGGTCATGCTACCGAGGTCCGGCATGTCTGAAGATCGGCTAACTTGGAAGCGGATGTACTTGCTTGCTCAGTGAGTGGTTGATCGAGTGGCGATGACGGCATTTGATTATTTGCCTGCTTGACGACTTTGTGTTGTTTTTTCTTTTGTCTTTATGCATCTTTTTTGGTAGGTAAGCTGGGATTGAACGTCTGACCACAAGGTTGAAGAACAAAGCCTTGACCAATTGAGCTAGAGGCTCAATCCCCTTCGTCTTTATTTATCCGTTGGCATAGCTTTGTTGTATGTATTCTCATTGACCATCTCAGTCATTGGGCTGTAGGCCACCTCTTGTTTTAATAAAATTTCCACCATTCAAATGGAGATTTCTAATAACTAGTAAAATTTCGACCCCCTCTTTCTTTATGCGCTAAACAGTGGTTATTACTCTAAGTAAATTGGGATTTCTAGTAACTAAGATTGCTTATCTGGAGAGAATGGAGCATTCTTGCTGGCCATTGCTTAGTTTCAATTTGAACATCTTGATTTTTGAAGTTAAATGGTAGAGGATATTTCAGTCAGTCATTCTTTTTATCTTCTAATAAAAATTTGGTCCACTAATCGTGACATTAACTTCTATACTTCACTTCTCTTTCTTTAGGTTCGGGGATGATGTCATGGAGCTTGTTGCTGGCTGGACTAAAAACTTGTGTCTCAACATTTCACTAGGCCATACTCAGAATATGGGCAATGATGTCGGTTGGAAATCTGAGTCCGTTGAAGAAGTCAGCAAATACTTGTCTGACTGGAGTGTGCTTGACATTGGAACTGGGAACGGTCTATTTCTGCAAGAACTTTCAAAACAAGGGTACTGATTGAAAGTCTATAAGTGAAGTAATACATACATGCATGCATACATACGCACATGTATTGCTTCGCACAAATCAAAACTGATCCAGAATCCTCCAATGGCACATAAAACTAGTTCGATCTTGCCCATTCTCTCTTGCATGAAGTACACACTGGTATTCATCCTATGTATGTTTACCGATTGGATCTGCACTGATAGATAGAACTGTGTTAGCATCTCACTCCAAAAAGTGCAATATCATAGCCACACAGAAAGCCACGTCCAACTCTCAACCACCCAGAATAAATTTAAGTGCATCTCTAATCATGTATGAAGTATAATAAATTATGCAAAAATGGACCATCTAATAGAATATGCCAATGGATTAACTTGATTTATTTTTCACTCTCTCTTGCATGATTCATGGATTTGCTTTGCACTCTCTCAACCCCTGCCCGTGAGATGCAACTAAATGCCACTTGAGGCCGTGTCATTATTGATAATAAGGTGCGAGGATATCAGTCTGTGGAAGATACATCATCTTTTTACAACTGATACTATATCTATGGAGCCATCTTTTCGGGTTTTTTTTTTCCCACATCCATTCAGCCAAAACATGTGACACTTGAGGGGTTGCATGTTAAACCCAAACCAAACACATTTGGGTCCTGGTGATTTCAGCCAGAACCCCAGATTGTATGGCTTGGAAAACTGAGTTGGCTCAGCCAAGGCCAGTCAGGATGAGCTTTTACTTTATTTTGTACTTGTCACAACTGCTAAAACCCACTACCATATTTATGTAAAATACTATGTATGAAAAGTAGGATGTTTTTTTTTTTTAAATGGAAAAGTAGGATGTTTCATGGGGCTTAATCTTTTTACATACACACTATCAATGGAGATATTTTAATTGAATAAAGAAATCTAGTAATGATTTCCATTAGAATCATTTTCTTTCACTTCACACTGCAGAATTTCTTCCTTAACATTTTTCAATCAAACCTGGTTATTCGTCAAAAAAGCAATCCTGGTTATTTACAACAAAACAACAAAATTACACTTACTGGTGCTTAGTTTTTTGCTCAAATACCGCAGATATGAATTTTGGATGCTGAGAGCTTCTAACAACTAGTTTATAAAACTCTGAAAATTCTTCTCAAAAGAAGCATAATGGGCAAACCTTTGGCATTTTCTTCATTCAGGTACTCTGATTTGACTGGAATAGATTACAGTGAAGCAGCAGTTGATCTTGCACGGAACCTTGCTGTTCGTGATGGATTCACCAATATCAACTTTTTGGTATGCCTTATGAAGTTTGTGATTATTTTGCTGAATCAATCCTTTCCTTTGAATTTTCTGCATTTTCCGTGAATTTGCAAGTTGTTATTACACTTTAATCGTTTTTCTTAATTATAATTGGAAATCATGATTGTCTTGCTCACGCTTAAGACCCTATTTGTTTTGGATTTTGAGAACCGATTGAGTCCAAAACTGATTATTAGACTCAATTTTACATTTTATTTTGAGTCCAATAATCAGTTTTGGCCTCACAAATCGGTTATCAAAATAAAAATAGGGCTTAAGTTATTCAAGACATTACAAAAATATTGATACACCTATCTACTAATTGCTTAAAATTTCTTTTCATATCTATCTATACTATGTGTATCTAAAAAATTGGGGTTGCCATCAGCAACCCTAAACCATTAACATGGAGCAACCCCTAAACCTTTAACATGAATGGAAATCAAATAAATGAGGAATGTTGGGATGCCATACCTTCCAAGGGTCACGGGCCTTCAGTCTGACACCCAATCCCCGACCAAAAAGCCCTTTCCAGTGTTTCCTCTAGACCTGTCATCAATCCTTGAATTTACCCTTTGCTTGTAAACTATATGTCTGCCCAACCAGTCTCGAAACCCATCCTATTTTGATCGCCTAGAAATTCCAGATTCTGTTTGGATCTGTGCCAACATCCCTTTCTATCCTAAATTGTCCCCTTATTTCCATTTTTTATCTACACCTCCATTAGACTCAAATTCCTTAACCCTACAGCAGTAGTGTTAAGATCTGTAAATTTAGCGTCTTCCCCAACCTGTCCTACGTCTTTTGGTATTAAAGCTACAGTATCTAGTTTTCTTTTCTTTTGATCCTGCATCAGCTGATTCTTTTTGTAGCAATGGAGAACTTTTACTAGTTTTTGTGCAATTGTTTTTTTTTTTTTGAATGGCAAGTTTTTGTGCAAATTTGGACTATGGTTCTATAACAATATCCATATCAAAATTGAATCTTTTCTGTTTTTTTTTTTGAATGACAAAGTTGAAGACACTGAGATATTAGTCACGAGGAATCTTTTCTGTTTCTTCTGTAAAATATAAATGAATAACATGGTCAGCCAATAAATGAATAACATGGTCAATCAGGTAAAGTAGAGGTGTTTTTGGGAAAAGCTGAAAATATTAATAGTTGACGTGGGGATCCTCGTGATCAAATTTGCTAGCACTCTTGACTATTATATCTGTGTCTTCAACTTTAAATCGAGGCTTTTTTTTTTTTTCTGATGATGACTAGAAAAAAAAATGAATTGAGGCCTTTTCTTTTCCCTTATTTTTTTTTGTTCTTATTGATTAACTCTCATAGTTTGTCGTGTGTGCACATAATGGTGCGTCTAGCTCTGTCTAGCATATGTATAAAGCAAAATAGTACCAATTATTCCATCCATGTTCAACCAAAAGTGTTCAGTTCTGGTTCTACAGGGTTGAAGAAAGTCAATTACAATTTGGTAGAACTTGTGGGCTTGGTGCGTTACTCATTTTGTTTTTTCTACATAGTTGGGTTGGAAAAGAAACATTGAACTGCTGCCCAGAATAAATTCTCAATCCTCAAAATATCACTGGTTGACTCAGAACTCTCCTAAATTGACTCGAGTTGGCTTCCCTGTTGCAAGCACGTCCTAAACCCAATTATATAAAATGTTTGCTGATTTGATGAATGATTCTGCTAATCTTTTATTAAATTGACCAGTTTTTTATTTGAATTAGCCTAGGTGAACTCAGAAATAAGTAGACATATTTCCGAGTGCCTTTTTAAATGTTGGAACCATAAACCGGCTCCCTTTTTTCTATTATTAAAATCCAAGAAACCTGTCTTTAATAGTTCATATTGCTAATTTAGTTGTTGGTAATTTGCAGTTATTTTCTTTCACCCTTGATGGATTACCAATGCAATTGTGCTTAGCTCTTGGTTCTATTTATTAGCGAGGAAATGATAAATGCACCCCTTTCCATTACTTGGGACACCCAGCTACAAGTATCTATGATTGCAAACTAGCTGATGTACATCACATGGGAAGGAATGAAGGGACCTGATTGGCATCATACACTGCTGCTGGGTGTCCCAAATACTGAAAAGGGGCACATTTTTTTTTGAAATGGCAGAGAAATATCAGTAATGAAAAGAGAAAGAGGGCCGAGGAGGACCACTACAAGAAACACAAAAACAGGAAAAACAAAAAAGGAGAAATACAATTAGGAAGTCAAACCACTCCAAACCCATACGACTAACCCCCCTAGCCAACGAATGCGCCCTCCCATTAGCCGATCACCGCACATGATTGAAAACTATAGCAGAGCCCGAGATTTGATCTTCTATCTCATCAAAAATAGAGGAAAATCTCCAAGGGGGGACCACCGCCCCTTTCAACCAATGAATCACATTAAGTGAATCCCCCTCCACAATGGATCGATCCAGACTCTCTTTATCAAGTCTTTTAATGCCATAATATTCTGCCTTCACTTCGGCCTCTGACACGTCAGAAATCCCAAAAGGGGCGCATTTATCATTTCCCTTATCAGTGTTTGATAATTTGAGTACAGATTGCTAATTTAGTGGTTGCCAATTCAATTGTGGTTAGTCCTTTGTTCTATTTGTAATTGTTTGATAATTTTTGTTTACATAATGATACCTTGCCGGTCATGTACTGGAACAATGAATGTAGCTGCTACCATAGAATCATTGATGCCTTTTGATGGAGTTTGATGGCCTGTCCTTGTCAAATGTATTTGCTGTAGGTTGATGATGTACTTGAGACAAAATTGGAGAGACAGTTTAAACTTGTTATGGATAAGGGAGCTTTAGATGCAATTGGACTTCATCCTGATGGGCCTATCAAAAGGTAAACATTATTATTTATTGCTTCCTTCCCTGTATTTTCACACGTTTTTTCTTTATATTTGAAGTAAATTTTGTGATTGATGACAGAATCACAATTTCATAAATAATGAGTTTGAGTGGCTTCTTTTGGTTGAACTTCATCAAAAAACCAAATAATGATGATTTATTTAGATACATTGTGCTTAATATATCCAACGACACCACAAGCATGTACTGCTCAGTTACCTCGATATCAAGAAACTTCTCTTTGTTGTGATCCTGATCTAAATAAATGAACAAACTAGGGAATAATCATATTATTAAGAGAAGTATTAAACATCACGTTTCGGTCTGGTTGATAGACAAATTGCTCTAAAGGAAATACCACTGATGATTTGTTTGCTAACTTGTACTCTCAGGGTCATGTATTGGGAGTCGCTCTCGAAGTTGATTGCATCTGGTGGGATACTGGTTAGCCATCTTGATCTCCCATTACGGCCTTGTAATTAAAAGAAGCACCTCCAGACTCCAGTTGTTTTTATACTATTGAAATAACCAAATTTCCCTTCCATTTTTTTCCTTTTTATTTTCTGAGGGGTGCTGCTTGTAGGTAATCACATCGTGTAACAGCACAAAAGATGAACTGGTCCAAGAGGTGGACACTTTCAACCAGAGAAAGCTTGGTCTGCGGGACTCAGAGCCAACCAAAGACCACGGAACACACAGAGAGCCGCCACTGTTCCAATACCTCAATCATGTCCAGACTTATCCTACATTCATGTTTGGAGGATCAGAGGGGACCCGTGTTGCGACTGTTGCATTTCTCAGAAGCTGAACAGTCAGTGCTTTGGTGATTTTAACTCAGGCCCTGTTTGGACTGCAAGAAAAACATTTCTTGACGTAAAACAATTTCTTGAGAATTTTTTTCTTTCCATGATTTAGAGGGAAATGATGTGATTATTGTTAATATAAATGGATATCATCATAAATTGAAGGTCCCTCTTAACAAAAATTGAATACGGTTGGTTCAAGCTTATCTTTTTTCCTGTTAAAAAAAAGTTGGAAATTTTACCTCTCAGAAAAATAGTAGGAAATTGTAAAAATACTTTACCTCTCCAAACTTTTCCAGAAAATTCCTGCAATCCAAACAGGGCCTAAAGAATCATGTTATG
The DNA here is from genome assembly GCF_043159265.1 of Tasmannia lanceolata. Classification (NCBI taxonomy): domain Eukaryota; kingdom Viridiplantae; phylum Streptophyta; class Magnoliopsida; order Canellales; family Winteraceae; genus Tasmannia; species Tasmannia lanceolata. The sequence continues at coordinate 11,226,046 of NW_027518685.1, read as the reverse complement.
CTAGTGTCCTTTTTTTCTCTCTACTTTCCTATCTGTGGCTTTGGTTGATTCAAGGGCAAGGTATTTGCATTTCCAGGTCGCAGTTTCTATGCCGAGAAAAACCAAGTGTGAAATGCCCCAGTGGAAAGCCAAGTTGTTGTGTTTCAGCATCATTTGAAAATCACAAGAACTGCTCCCAAATTGGGAGGGGGGAGCCGGTTCATGGAGGTATTTTTGTTTTTCACTCTTGCTGGTAATGCTCTTATCAGTAGTGGCATAGCAAAATATCTTTGAATGCATTGGAAATATTTCTGTAATCTTGGTAGGTTCATTGATCTTGGTAGTTTCGTTGACATTTTGGCACTACGCAGCGACATGTATGTGCAATTGAGACTGTTGATCTTGTAGAGCATCATGAGGCTGCCTACATGGTCCCGTACATAAGATAATGTCTACAACAATCAGTTTACTTTTTCATAGTAGAATCCTCAGCTCTGTTCGGATGCTTAAGCATTCTTTAGGGAAGTCAAGTTTATGGAGGGGTGCAGGATTTTGGATGCCAAACCATGTGCTTTGTTATGTTTGGATGCGAGTTAACCAGGTGAGGGAGAAGGTGATGATTACCTAGAAATCTCTTCTTTTTTGGGACATTTCATATGTAAAGGCTAGTGATGCCATGTTGGCAAACAAACACCACCAAGTAATCCAGAAAGTGCATTTTTTAGCTTAGGGGTTGGGTCCCTTGCATATGGCATAAAAATTGAGGGCGGAGGGAAGGCCTAGGATCATTCCACATTTGGTTGGAATTTTGGCTGTTCAAGTTTGCCATTTGCTCGGCTAACTGTTAAAAAATCTACTCGCAACCAAGGTTTAAAATTTCCGTTTCGGTAACCGTTTCGGACCCACCAAAAACCGAAATTTCGGTCCCAAATTTGGTAATTTGGTTCCAAATTCTGAAATTTTGTAACACTTTTTTTAAAAATAAATAATGTCATTAAACCGAAATTTGGTATAGGGCGAAAAATGGAATTTCGGAAATTTTTGGTTTCGGTCCCCACCGGTATATGAAATTTCGGATTTCGGTCGAAATTTTAAACCATGCTCGCAACCGATCAAAAAGTGCAGAAATGGTGAGGAGTGTCATTATCAAATAAGGGGATCTGGGTTAGAGTTTTAAAATATCGGTCCTTTATAATATAGCGATATATCTAGCTTTTAAATATTGGAATATAGAGTTTTTAAGCATGTACTCATACTTATTAAAAATGTAGTGGGCCCAACATGGTTGGATGATCCAAACCTGTAATTTATTTGGCCCAACTCTTTATGTGTAGCCAGCCACCATATACTACGCAGTCATGCTTTGACAACCAAAGAGCAAGAAGAAGATGACACGAAATAAAGAATGCTAATAAGAAAAACTTCTTTTCAGCTCAATAAAGAATACACTATTGGTGCTCAAAAATTTCTTTTGCACTTTCGAATGACACAGAGAGGAGTGGGAGCCAAACTGGAAGAGGGTTCCCAATCCTCTCTGTCTGTCCCTTTTCAATTTACACTATCTTATTAAGTTATTCAAAGCTAATTACAAATCCAGGCCACAGTGCTAAAGGTGGAGTGCCATTATCAAAAGAACGGAGTGCAGTTCACATTCCCTTTACGAGCTAATACTTAAATCCGCATCGCTCGTGTAGTTCTCCTTACTTTGCAACGTTCTGGAAGACTGAAGACACAGACACCAAATTCTTATTACTGCGCAACGTTCTAGAAGACTGGAGACACCCAGTCCACAATGCTAAGGGTGGAGTGAAGACACAAACACCAAATTCTGCAATTACTAAAATTACCCTCGATGTCTACCACATTTACAAAAGTTCCCCAAATGGCCCTCCACTTCTAATTAATATAACTTCACAAAAACGGATCAAAACACCTCTCTCTCTCTCTCTCTCTCTGAAAATGGTAATCCTCTCGAAATTAATCTCATTCCTCCTCTTCTTGTCAATACTTTCAGTTTCCTCAACAGATCTTGATCGGAAGAATGGAATCTGCGAGATTTTCGTACGGAAAAAGGGATTCAATTGCCATGAATTCATCGTACGTACTATCTGTTTCTCATCTGCTTCCTTTTTCACTCATCCAAACCCGCTTTTTACACTTTTTTTGCTTCATTCTTCTTCTTGTTTTCAGGTCAGAACGAGCGATCTTTTCCTTCTTTCAATTCAAAGGATTTCAAGTAAAAATGCTACAAATCTCAACGAAACGAATCCTGTTTTCCTTTACCACGGAATCATGCAGGTTTTTTCTTTTCTTTGTCTTTCTTTTTATTGAAATCCTCTTTCTGGATTTCTTTTTACAAGAGAGAGAAGTGTTGTTTGAATCTGCCACGTCGAACTCTGTGATTGGGCAGGGAGGGGACATATGGTTGCTGAATGATCGTAAAGAGTCATTAGGGTTTATTTTAGCAGATGCAGGGTTCGATGTGTGGATCGGGAATACTCGTTCTTCTTCTTTCACAACTGGTCACCTTCTTTATTCTGAATATGACGAGGTAGCGTTTCTTTCTTTTCTTTTTCCGGAAATGATATATCCACCATTTTCTTTCTTTTTCTTTTTTTTTCCGGAAATGATAGTTAGGGCGCTGTTACCACCCACCCCCCCCCCCCCCCCCCCCCCCCCCCCCCCCCCCCCCCCCGCGCGCTGATACCCGCCCCGCCCTTGAGGGCTGGCTAACGTTACGTCTGGTCTCCCCCCTCCCCCCCCCCCTCTCTCTCTCTCTCTCTCTCTCTCTCTCTCTCTCTCTCCACACACACACAACAGGAACAGTTGGTGGGCCCAACAGAAACTGTTGGTGGGATGGTGGGCCCATCTTTGAACAACGTAAGCCCCGCCCATACCACACCATAGGATAATCCAAACCGTCCATTTGATGGGCCATAAGCGTAAATAGGTTGCGTCCTAAAATATCATTTCCATAGGCTGATCCTAGCCCTACGATCTAAATAGAAACTACATCTTATGCAACCTCTATAGATTGTAGGGTTGTGATCATCCTATGGAAATGATTTTTGGGGCACAACCTATTTACATTTTGGCCCATCAAATGAATGGTTTGGATCATTCTATGGAGTTGGTCGTAAAGTAACATTAAGGCCCGTCCACAACATAGGACGATCCAAGCCGTCCATGGTTTGGATAATCCTATGGAGTTGGTCGTACAGTAACATTAAGGCCAATCGTAGGCCCCACTGATATTTTTTTCAAATTGAAGCGTACCGTCCACAACATAGGATGATCCAAGCCGTCCATTATTTGGATCATCCTATGGTGTGGTTCGTACAGTAACATTAAGGCCCAATTTAGGCCCCACCCATATTTTTGAAAATGAAGTGTACCGTCCAGACCATAGGATGATCCGAGCCGCCATTTGATGGGCCACAATGTAAATAGGTTGTGCCCCAAAAATCATTTCTGTAGGATAATCACAACCCTACAATCTATAGAGGTTGCATAAGATGTAGTTTCTATTTAGATCGGAGGGCTAGGATCAGCCTATGGAAATAATATTTTGGGACGCAACCTATTTACATTTATGGCCCATCAAATGGACGGTTTGGATTATCCTATGGTGTGGTATGGGCGGGGCCTACGTTGTTCAAAGATGGGCTCACCATTCCATCAAGGAAAGGGGGGGAATAGCCTAGCGGGGGGCGGAGGTGGTGTGAGATATCAGCGCCCCTAATTTATTCCAACAAGGCCCCTAACTCGGTGTCATTTTGGGAAGAGAATTAAAGTCAACTGAAATTTCCGAAAAGGGAAAATACTTCTAAAACGGGAACCCTTTCCGAAAATAAAGACGGGATAGTATGGCCGATCGATTTGGCATATCGTTAGCATTAATCGAGATAAGCACCTTATTATTTGTTTTATGTGCACGTGTCACAATAGAATATACCGTGCTTTTTTTGGGCAAGGGATCCCTTTTTGGTAGCAACCCACTTTTCAAAGGATGAGGAGCGTCCTTTTCTTGCAACTGTTGAATGAATGGTATGTTGATGTTGTAAACTGAAAAAAGAGATGGTTGGGTCCCACTGTTGTTGATGAGACCAGTTCATTGAGTAGATTTCTTCTTTGATAGTGGATGGATGGGCCGGCCACAAGGCAAAAAGTGTATAAGTTGGATAATCCTTACCGTTCGATCTTAGCCTTGACGATTGATTGAACAGTCAGCTTTGTCCTACATTTACAACTTGTACTCTGTGGCCCATCCATGATGGAACCCATAGATGAGAATGGAAAATGTGGCCCATCCATGATGGAACCCATAGATCTAATCACCCCTTTATGCTAAAATTTCGTTTTGTATAGACATTATAAGAGGTGGTTTTAAGACAAGATATGGCTTTTCTATGTGTGTAGCAATATTGGGACTGGAATTTCGATGACATTGTCTCTAAGGATGTTCCCTCAATGCTAAGATTTATTAGAAGAGTAACCAAGAAGCGTATTCTCTTTGTGGGCTTCTCTCAGGTAGTTACTTGAAACTCTTTACGATTCTTCTCATTCTACTTAGCAAAGTTATGGCTTAACATGTGTCGATGCTAATGAGCTTGATGTGATACTTGCTTATGAAGTCATTCTTGTTTCATATTAATTGGGAGACCGAGACCTCTTAAAAATCCATTATTTTAAAAAATTTTAAGATTATTACAACTCTTATTTGTAAATAATCATATATAACTTCATAACCATTTTCTGATTTGCATATGAATATAAGATTATTATAAATAAGAGGAGATGATCGATTTTTTCACCCCCCCTGTAGGATTACGCGGCCCCCCCTTTTAATATGAATGTGGACAGACTATAATGCTTTTTGACCTTAAATCATGTTAAAAGGGGTGAGCATAATCCTAAAGTGGGGTGAAAAAATCATCTCCCTATATAAATAAGGCACACGGTATGAGCGATAAAGAGAGAGTGAGGGGGAGTGATTTTAGGATTTTATTATGGGGTGAGAATAGAGACAGTTGCCGGTAGAAAATGATTTCAATTACCATGCAAATATGCAATGCACGGGTGTAAAATAATGAGCCCCACCCCATCAAAACATGAGGTGTAAAATGGTGGGCCCTGCCTTATCCATGAGCTTGGGTGGATATTTCGGGACAAAGCCCATCAAAATATGAGATAAAATGGCGGGCCCCACCTAAATGCATGGGTTTGAATGGAGTTTGTGGGACCCACCCTATCAAAACATGGTGTTAAATTGTGACACCACCCTAGTCAGGGATTTGGGTGGAGATGGTGGGCCCACTCATGAGTGCAAAATAGTGGGCCTCACTGTGAAGCAAGCAGTTACTCCAAAAGCTTTAGTTGTTGGAGGTGTTATTTAATCTATTATACTCATAACACTCCCCCTCACGTGTGGCCCCTCTTTTTAGGGTTGGCCAACACTTGGCACATGTGGGCCCTCTTTTGGGTTGGCCGCTATATGTGGATTTTTAGCATCAAGGAGTTTTGAGCCCAGGCATTTGATCTCATACCGTGTGAAACGAGGTGAATTGCTGCAATTTTTAGATAATGACAAACAAAAGAGGGTGGGGATGCTGGAAAAGGAGGTTAAAATCTCATTCCCCTCTGGCTGTGCAAATAATTTTCAGTGGGTTCCAAAAAGCCCTTTAATCTGCCTTGTTTTTTTTTTTTGGCTTTTAATTATTATTTTTGTTAAGGGTGCAATGGCTGGGTTTGGTGCCTTTACCAACAAGAAGGTGTCGCGGCTTGTGGAGAAGGCAGTGATGCTGAGCCCAGTTGCCTATCTCTCAAATACCAAATCGATTATTGTTAGGATGGGAGCTTCCTTCTTTCTTGATAAGGTGAGGTTTTCCATCTCAGCTACGTGAGGAATGCTAGAATCACAGGAGCTCCTTGCAAGAAATTGATATTGACCAATGAGAGAGCCCTTCTACTCTTTTCTTGCAGGGCTCCTGTGAGTCTAGCATTCCTCCAGCTACGTATATATACCTTCTAGCTAGTTTTCTTTTCGTTCTTATTGTTACAATTTAAACCAGCACTTTATAGCAAATTAAAAAATAATGACATGGTAACGGAGAGTAGAACCGAACAAATAGCCTTTACCCACGTTTGCAATCTTCTTTTTTTTTTGGCTTTTTGTTCCCTTAAAATAGCAAAACTAATCCTCCTATGCCATGTGCCGTGGGGGGATTTGTTCGGTTCCACTCTCAGTTTCCACAGCAGTACTCTTTCTCAAATGCTTGGTGTATTGGACAAGCAACTCAGGTGGTCCCTCCTGCTCATATGGTAGGACAGGACCCACCATTTTCATAGGTTTCCATTGGTGGGTCCTATAATTTTTATTGATGACTCCTGGATTGGTATCCAACGTCTCTATAATCTGGCTTTTTTTTTTCTACTTTGGCAGCTGGACCGTGCCCTAGGAGTCTACCGTTTCAGTCTTTCCGAGTAAGTGGCTCATGTGTTCTGTCATATTCCCTCATTTTGCTTTTGCTCAGTTGCACCAACAAACAAGTAGAGGGCATGAACTTTCCGAGCTTACTTAGAGAAAAGAGGTTTAATTATTGTGTTGTTGTTTCAGTGAGTTGGTAAGACAAATACTGGAAACGATTTGCTCCGCCAGTAATTTAGACTGCTACCAGCACCTCCTACAACTCATTGAAGGTAAAATTGCATCAAATTTTAAGCTTACTTTCCACATCCATCCATTTTCTTCTTAAAGAAACATGGTCACTGTTTTATGCATATGGAATTTATATTTCCACACCCTTTTCTAGCATTTCCATCAGTTTTTATTTCTTTTCCTTGAGAATAGAATCATTTTCATGAAACGGTGCCTCTAGGAAGACACGTGGAATGTTGTACAGTTTCAGATTTAACTAATCCGTGATATCTTTCATTAATCCGTAAAGGGTGCTTAAATAAGCGCTAACAGATAAAGAGATAAATATGAAAGAGATAAAGATAAAACTTGGGAGAGATTATCCTAATCCAACTGCCTAATCTATCTAGGTAGCCCAATCCAACGGTTTGATCTTACCACAAGAGATCTGGTATAACTTAACAAATGTCCCCTATAGTTCGTTAATTAGGACAATATTATCCTCACGACAACAAACATGTACCCACTTTAATACAGTAAACAATATTTTGGCGACTAGTTTGGGACAACCCTGATAGTCTGATACATACTTGTCTTAGGATCATTTTCCCTCAGTTTTTCCCAGTTCTTTACTTTCCTTTTTCCCTAGACCTGAGAGGAAGCTAAAACGGGCTTGCATTTGGGAAATTTCCAGCCTACAAGGACTGTTGTGCTAAATAGTGAATGGCAACCAAATAACACAAGGAAAAGAAAAATGATCTACTATTATATAAATAATAATATTGAGTTATATATTAGTCGAGCCTGCATAGAGTGTTAAAGTATAAAAGATAAATAACGCCTTTCTCCAGCAGCTTAAGCTTTTGGAGAAGTTGGTAAGTTAACATGGTATCAGAGCCAAAGGTCTCGAGTTCAAACCTCCCAGATAGCAAAAATCCACATGCGATGGTCGGCCCAAAGTGGGACCACATGTGCCACGTGTTTGCTGAGTGGGCCACACGTGCGGGGGAGTGTTAAAGTATAAAAGATAAATAACGCCTTTTCTCCAACAGCTTAAGCTTTTGGAGAAGTTGGTAAGTTAACATAGAGGGCCTAATTAATGATCACTTTTTGGATTTTTCTTTTCTTATTTGAACTTTTTGACCATTTTACAATTTTGAATGACTAATTGTATAATATTTTGTATTGTATAGGGAAAAAATCCCTAAAAAGATTAATGAATTCTTGGTTTATGTTCAAGTAATTTGGTATCATTTCTAACAATTTGAACACAGGTCCCAGCTATTGCATAAACCAATCGAGGACTGCATATTACAGTAAATATGAGTTGCAGTCGACTTCGATGAACAATATCGTACACATGGCTCAATGTACGTATTTTGTTTTTGTATTATACAATTTTATCTTCTAAAAATCTACATACTACTTGCTTATTTCAAGTAAATAAACATTACTAACTTATATTTTTCAATTTCTAAAGTGGTTAGGTCAGGTGGATTCTCTAAATATGACCATGGGTTTTTCGGTAATCTTTTCCAATACTTGACCATCTCACCTCCATCATACAAACTGAAGAAAGTGCCAAAGGGACTTCCAATTTTGCTGGCTTTCGGTGGGAACGACTACTTAGTGGATGTTAAAGATGTTTTACGCATAAAAAAGGAGATCAATGGGAGCATGGAGATACTGTTCATTCCAGAATACTCGCATGGGGATTTTGTGTTAGGCACGTGTGCTCACCTCCATGTCTATCCGAGGATTCTCAGCTTCTTTGGGAATAACATGACCAGCTGAAATTGTCTTGGAGCAACATGAACTCTGTTTGTGTCAAAGATAAACTGTAATGTGAATTTCATATAGTCACTCCCTTGTTTTGATAATGACCATCTTTACTTTATTATCATGATGATACTAGAGATTCTAGCCACTCTTGCAATTCCAAAAATTGCACACGTATATACCTGTAGTTAAGAAGGGAATGATATTTCTAGGTGTCCCCACTTAATTTTCCAACTTCAAAACTCGAAACATTCAATTGCTCCAAAATCCGAAGTGTTATGTAACGTTTTCCGAAGCGTTTTTCACTCCCCTAACAGCTTTCTACAGAGTTAAGAAACTCGAGAACTGGACTACGTTCAAATTCTTCATTTATTGCGTCCATCAATGCATGCTAATTTACGAGAAAGTTTGGGGAATTGGAAAGTAGTGAAGAAGGCTTGAACCTCGGCTTGAACCTCTATATATACTCGTAAGACCAATGCAAAGAAACATCGCTCGCTCAAGTGGTTTAGATAAGCTTGTTAATCAATTATAAAATGGGTGGCAAAGGTGGTGGAAGTTCTGGAAAAGGTGGTGGGAGTGGTGGCGGAAATTCGGGTAAAGGTGTTGCTATTGGGGGAGGAGGAGGTGGAAATTCGGGAAAATCTGGGGGAGGTGGTGGCCACAGTGATGCAATGAAAGCTCCAGGTGGGAATGGGAATATTTCGAGGTCAGGTTTTGAGAGCGACCCTAAAGGATACTTTGATGGTCTTCATTCAGGAGGAAAGGAGAAGAACTAGAATTTGGTGGTTGTCTTTGTTTGGGGGTTGTTTTTATGTGCTGGGTATGCTTTTAAGGTCTCTTTATAGGAAGTATAGCAGTGTGTATTTCTTTGTTTTTGTTGTTTTGTTCATTTTGTCTCTTGGACCTGTTGGGTTTATTGCAGTGTCAACTTCGATGGTCCATATCTATATTCTATATAAGATCATATAAGCTTTTTATGCTCTCTCTCTCTCTCTCTCTCTCTCTCTCTCTCTCTCCCCGAAGTGTATAAACAATGCGCAGAATAGGGCTGGCAATTTCATCCGGTAAAGCGGGGATCCGCCCCTCCTCGCCCTCTTTTATGCTATTTATTTCTTGTATTTTTTAATTGTTTTTTTTTTTTTTGGGAAAACTACTGGTAACCGTTTAGATTAAAACATATCTACAAGATTCCCTCAAAATTTTCATAGTTTCTATTAGTACAGTTTTCTCCCTGAAATAGCTTTTTTTGGCAGCATTAAATTCTTTAAAAATCTTCCTCCAAATAAAGGCAACATCTCTCTGATGAGTGATGAGATTTTATACGGTGTGCGCTCGTATAGTCCATTATTTTTCAAAAAATAATGTATTGGCTACGCCATAGGATGATTCAAACCGCCGGTTTGGATCATTCTGTGCAGCGCGCCCTAAAGTAATTTTTTGTAAAATATTGGAATATAAAGCCCGACACCCTATAAAATCTCTTGTTACATATACCTTTCTCGAGAAATTATATGACGAATGGGTGTATAAACACATACTCATCATCCCATACTTGATATTTGATCTAACAGCATGATCAAATATCAACAGTACCTCCATCGTACAAACTCCAATTCATCATCATATAATATCTCTCTCTCTCTCTCTCTCTCTCTCTCTCTCTCTCTCTCTCTGCACGTGTGTTGCCATCTTATCAATCTGTTACGCGTGTTACCATGTTATTTTTCTGTTTTATCGTTTAAAACTGATTTCCGTTTTGCTGGCACCTCTCTGTGGCCATTAGATGAAAAAAAAAAAATACAATCTCAAAGCTTTAGTTGACATTTGGAAGAGATGGATAGCTGTATCTGTTGGCACTTGGTTGGCTTCCTAACAATACCCATTGCTTCAAACCTCCTCTTGACAACTGACAAGGATTCTACGTCATACTCTAATTTTAGATAAAAAACCGGTAGGGCTGGTGCGTTCACCTTTTTTTTTTTGGCTTTTCTCGAGATTGGAGCTATCTTCTTTGTTTCTTGCACACGTGTCAAGATAAAGACTATTGGATTCCAGTTTTGGTACGAGACCTCAGAGTACCGTTGATTTGGTTAATTTCAAAGTGATTTTTATGTTTTTAGGGATGCATGCCCCTTTTTGTCTTTTGCGCACGTGTCACGAGAGAGGCTCTCGTTTTTTTTTCTAGAAACCTTCTTATCTTTAGTAGTTGTCAAAAATTACTCCAAAGTTCAAAAGAGAGAGAGAGAGAGAGAGCAGAGTAGGGCCCACCATAGCCCACTTTAAAAAATTCTTAACCGTTTGGTGAGATCCCATCCGTTTGATCAATGGATGAATTTTAATGCAGTGGCGTCTAACCAATAGGCTAGAACTTTGGGCCATATACCAAGCAGGGCAGGCACACGAACCCCGAAAGGAGCACAGTAAGTCAGTAACACATTAACACATGTTTGGCCTGTCGGACTTAAACTTATAGATGGGCCTCACAATAGTCCTTGTACGAAAGCCTGAGTAAATAACCCACCTTGGGTGTGTTTGTGCAAAACTTTAAACTTACCCTATCTCTTTTTTTTTTCCTCCCATAGGAAAACAATATTTCTCCAAAATACAATTAGTAAAAAACCAATCTTTATTTACAAGCTTTGGAAGAGATATAGGAACAAAAATGAAAAAAGAAAAAGAAACTGCCGAGCCATGAGGAAATCTTTTCACCTCCACTTCATTGACTCAGATGAAGTACGAGGGAAACCAAGCAAAGGCATAGAGTCCCACTAAAAACCGTAAAACCAAGAGTTCCAGCTACTATACCTGAAATCTCTATTAACTCAGATAGTTTATCTGCTCTTTTGAGTTTACCGTCATACCCAGATTGGTAACGCCACCCGGCACCACCTCTATACTGTTGCAGTGACCTTTCTTCAATCCTCAATTTCTCTATTCTCTCTCTAAGAACATTCAAGTTAGCATCTACCATATTCGTCGGCTTCCCTTTCAAACCCAACATGAAAAATAAAATTAATTAAGACATGATTATTCCATCAGAAATATCAAAGTTAAAAGCTATGTCAGTTAAATAATTCAAAGTTACCTTTGTCTCCTGAGCTTTGAGCTCTTGTATGAAGGGGCCTTCGAACCTTTTGCAAAGGAGATGGTGGTCTTCTATAGAGACCACAGCAAGGAGGTAGAGAGGAGGCCATACTCTTCTAAGATATGTACCTAACACTTGATTTATATACTAACTTTAGGGGAAGTGATATATTTGCCCCCTTTTCTTACCAGGGCCACCCACTTGTGGATTTATTTATCACTACTCTTTTCACACTACTGAGTACTAAGGGGGTGGCCCGGGGAAGAAAAAGGGGCAAATTATTATATCATTGCCTCAATTTTAGTTAATAAATTCGATGACTTTCCAAAACGTGTTGGACACTACAGCTTGTTGTATATGAATTATTGAAGTAAAATATAGTATAGAAACTAGCATTCCTGCGTCCTGGCTCATTGGCATTAGGTGTAAAATGGTAGGGGCCATCCCATCAAAACATGAGGTGTAAAAAAATTCCATGGAAAATAAATTCTATTGGAAAAAAATCCAATTTAGAGTATGTTTTCAAATTTCCTTTAAAACAGGGATATTTTTATTTGGGACAATAATTTCCAATAAAACTTTCATAATAAAAATTTTCCATGTAAAAAACAAATGACAACTGACGGTCTATTATAGACTATAGATAGTCAATCAAATGTCCAAATAAATGAATTTAGAATATGGCTATGATATAAAACGGTTGTATCTGTGGGTTTTTTGTTTTCTAGTGATGGACAATTTAGACTAGATAGGGCCATAGGAGTGCTGAGGTGAACGATTCAAAATGTTTGACCAGGTGACAGGTCCTCTCTCTCTCTCTCTCTCTCTCTCATGAGATTTTATACGGTGAAAGCCCTTATAGATGCGTATTTTTCAAAACGTATTGTACGGACCACACTATAGGATGATCCAAACCGTCCATGTGATGGGCCATGACATAAATAGGTTGTGCCTTCAAAAGCATTTCTGTAGGATGATCCCGACTCTCCTATCTATAGAGGATACACAGAAACATCTATAGATAGGAGGGTCGGGATCATCCTATAGAAATGATTTTTGGGGCACAAGCTATTTACGTCGTGGCCCATCATATGGACGGTTTGGATCATCCTATAGTTTGGTCTGTAGAGTACTTTTTGAAAAATACACAACTATTAAAAACTTTTTTTTATTACTGTCTTCCTTTCCTCTCAATTAAGAGAAAAAAGAAAAGTAAATAAATAGTAACCTGTTTTCTTTTCCTTAGTAAATAAAAGAAAACTACACCCAAACGGGCCCAGGATGTAAAATAAACGAAAAGGAAAATAGATTCCCTGTCTTTTACTTTCTCTTATCAACTGATTTCGGATAAACGTGAGACAGTAAAAAAGGGGCTGCATTTGGAAAATTTGCAGCCGACAAAGACTCTCATGTAAATGGAAAAATGGCAACCAAATGGCACTAGTAAAAGGAAAATAAGTCCTACTTTAAGGCCATGTTTGGCTACCTTTTTTTCATGGAATACTAGTTTAGCAAGTAGTGAGAGGGGATGGGATGGTGTGAGGGGAATTGAGAATGCATGATTAAGGAGATGGTCCGAAGTGGCTGAAAAAAGGAAATAAAAATCTTTATTTTGACTAGTTTTATTTTTCAGCCCTTCTCACTGTCTCCTCACTCATTCCCTCTCAATTCTCTCCCTCTCACATCCTCCTTGCTCCTCCCACCACTGAATAAGCTAATATTCCATGAATAAATTTTGTGGCCACGAAAGGTGGCCACAATTTCCCATAAAATCCTGATTTTTGGTGCAACCAAATAGAAATAGACCCTGCGGAATCGGGAGCAATAGCTTTAAAGCACAAAATAGGGGTATTTTTCTCGAGGTCTTGTTTTTACTAATTTTTTTTTCACTTTCTTCGATAAGATGTAAAACATCATATCTCTGCATCTATGATGTCGATTAGTGAACAATAAGTAAGTCATTTCCCTCTTAATGTTTTAAATATTTTCTTAATAATTGAATGTATTACACGGTTTCTTATGGGCGCTGATATCCCCCCCGCCCCCGACGGCTGGCTAACGTATTCCCACCATTTGACCGGTCTCTCCCTCTCTCTCTCTCCACACACACAATAGGAACAGTTGGTGGGCCCAACAGAAATCGTTGGTGGATTGGTGGGCCCATCTTTGAACAACGTAGGCCCCGCCCATACCACACCATAGGATAATCCAAACCGTCCATTTGATGGGCCATAAACGTAAATAGGTTGCGTCCCAAAATATTTTTCTATAGGCGGATCCTAGCCCTCCGATCCAAATAGAAACTACATCTTATGTACCTCTATGGATTGTTGGGTTGTGATCATCCTATGGAAATGATTTTTGGGGCACAACCTATTTACATTGTGGCCCATCAAATGGACGGCTCGGATCATCCTATGGTATGGACGGTACACTTCATTTTCAAAAATATGGGTGGGGCCTAAATCGGTACGAACCACACCATAGGATGATCCAAACCATGGACGGCTTGGATCATCCTATGTTGTGGGCGGTATGCTTCAATTTGAAAAATATCGGTGGGGCCTACGATTGGGCCTTAATGTTAGTGTACGACCAACTCCATAGGATTATCCAAACCATGGACGGCTTGGATCATCCTATGTTGTGGACGGGCCTTAATGTTACTGTACGACCACAAGATGATCCAAACCATTCATTTGATGGGCCAACCCTTTTGGGGGCACAACCCATTTACGTTATGGCCCATCAAATGGACGGCTCGGATCATCCTATGGTCTGGACGGTACACTTCATTTTCAAAAATATGGGTGGGGCCTAAATTGGGCCTTAATGTTACTGTACGAACCACACCATAGGAGGATCCGAACCATGGACGGCTTGGATCACCCTATGTTGTGGACGGTACGCTGCAATTAGAAAAAAATCGATGGGGCCTACGATTGGGCCTTAATGTTACTGTACGACCAACTCCGTAGGATTATCCAAACCATAGACGGCTTGGATCGTCCTATGTTGTGGACGGGCCTTAATGTTACTTTACGACCAACTCCATAGAATGATCCAAACCATTCATTTGATGGGCCACAATGTAAATAGGCTGTGCCCCAAAAATCATTTTCATAGGATGATTACAACCCTACAATCTATAGAGGTTGCATAAGATGTAGTTTCTATTTAGATCGGAGGGCTAGGATCAGCCCATGGAAATGATATTTTGGGACGCAACCTATTTACGTTTATGGCCCGTCAAATGGACGGTTTGGATTATCCTACGGTGGTATGGGCGGGGCCTACGTTGTTTAAAGATGGGCCCACCATTCCACCAACAGTTTCTGTTGGGCCCACCAACTGTTCTGTTGTGTGTGGAGAGAGAGAGAGGTCAAATGGTGGGAAAGTGACATATCCTAACGTTTAACGTTAGCCAGCCGTCAAAAGGGAAGGGGGGAATATCAGCGCCCTTTCTTATTTATAAATAATGATAATCTTACATTATAAGGTGACTTGATTATCATTTAATAATGATATTGACACGTGTTTTGACAAACTTAAGTCACAAATTTATATAAAATAAGAATAATACTAAATGCTATTGAATATTATAGTCGGCAGCAGCCTAATTGTGAGGATTAAATTATGTTTATATAATGCTTTTCAAGATTATCTAATGCTGCTTTGGGTGCAATTTGTTTTCAGATTGGAAGAAGTCATGTCAAATCAAATACCTTGAATAGGAGTGTCAATGCATCCAGATGGTTCGAATTCTAAATTGGATCCATATCCTAAGGTACTAAATTATTTCAGATTGTGACCTAAATGTAGCCACAAAATCCAATGTTTACGACTTGCACCGCCTACTGAGTTGGTCCTCGAGGAAAAATGAAAAATTTCCTTTTAAATATGGGAAATGATATATCCACTCCTTTTGATTACTTAGGGCACCTAGTAGCAGTGTATAAATGACTACAGAGGTACTGATGTACTGCACGTTAGAAGGATTCAATGGTGCTGATTGCCATGTACACTGCTGCTGGGTGTCCCAAGTAATCAAAAGGGATGGATATATCACTTCCCTTAAATATTAGTACCTTATAAATGTAAATTTCTTTAATAGCTATTATATATTCTTCTTTTTTTTTTTTGAAATAGTAGCTAATATGTGTAAATTTCTCTATATGTAAATTTTGTTGTAGCTATTAAATACCTTAAATTTTCAAGCTGTGTAGCTATTTTACCTCATAAAAATTTAGTTATAAAAATATTCATTTTTTGTATGACTGACATTCGAGTATAATACTGGTGACTTTTTAAAGGCCCTTTTCAGATTGCAGGAATTTTCAAGAAAATTTTGCAAAGGAAAAATATTTCAAAAATTTTCTACTCTCACACATGAAAACAAGTAAACAACCCTATTCAATATGTATTTAGAGGGACCTTCAATTTATAATAATAATCCTCTAAATTAAACATAATCATATAATTTCCCTCTAAATCGTGGAGAGAAGAAATTTTTTTCTTTCAAAAATGTTTTTCTTGCAATCCAAACAGCACCTAAGAACAATAAAAACTATTAGTATTACAGAGATGTTTAGATTTCAATCTCTAGAAACAATAACAGAATGGTTCATGAAGTAGTGTTCCAGATGAATCAAATGTTCTAATAATGAAATGTCTATATTTAGCTAATGAAACAGACACAGGAAAATATTTTATTATAAAAACTTATCACATGGAATTGCTAGTACCAAGGGTCTCAGCTGCACAAGTATCTTTGTGTATCCTTCTTATGGGAAATATAAAGAGTCATCGTTTTACTTATTCATGAAGACAGCAAAATAGGAATCGTCCCCTTCAGATATCAGAAAAATCATATCAACAGAGCTGATATGAAAAGAGCCATTCAGGAAAGAAAAAGAGCTGATATGAAAAGCTTGCCGGCCATTACTAATTGTTCATCTGTTAGGATCCTCAGAAGCAGCATTGCCTCCATCTAAGAAATAAATAATGTACCACGAAACTATTCTCAGTGAACAACAGCCAAGTAGAAAATAATTATCTTTGAAAATAGTAGTGTTAAAAAACTTTAACCCGTATGAGAACTCGGCCAAGGTAAAAATTAGTCCACTAGAGCGAGTCCATGATTGATGTGGTCAACTTTTTTACTAACTCGGGTGAGTAAAAGGAGTTTTTGATTGATTTAGTATGGCAAAACTCAGTCAGGCAAGTTATAAGTGAGTCAACTCAGGCGAGTTGATGATTGACTTGGGGAATTTTTTAACAAATGGAATAAGAGTCAGGACTGATTATGGCTGGAAACAGCAACAGTGACTGAATACCAATGAAATCATCATACGCATTACCTTCACCATAGGCAGGAGCACAAAGAGACAACATGGAAAGCACTTGCTGGCTTGGTGTGGGCTAGGAGAAGAGAATAGGAAAACAAAAGAGAAGATGGGGAGGAAAAAAAATCAACACATAGGGCCCGTTTGGATGCCGAGAAGATTTTGATTTGGATTTCTCACATTTGCAGCCCTTCTTGTGTTTTGATTTGGATATGGATAAAATCCTTTGATTTCCAAATCAGTGACTGACAGTGAAAAAATTAGATTTCCAAATATGTTGTGGAAATAAGTAAATGGAAATCCACAGCAGTGTCCTTCACCCTCTCCCCTCCAGTAGGAAGTACACCCTTCCCTCTCTGTCTCCCTCAACATGAGCTGGCGGAACTATTCATTTTGTGTTTAAAACTCAATTCCAAATCCAAATCCAAAATATGAGGTATCCAAACGGGCCTATAAGGCATTGATTTGACACAAAACGAACTCTTATAAGCGGAATCTAATTTAGAATGTAATACATGGGTCCGACATGAAATAATTCAGAAGGTTAAAAATTGAATTACACCATAAAGTAAGCAGAAAAACAAGTCCAAACACAAGCAAAATGCCCGATATCAATACCTGTATTTTTGGTTGAAGGACCTCAGATCCTTCAGTCACCTTAAAGAGAGAATGTAGGAGCTACCCGAACTTATGTTTTGAAGATGAGTGTGCATGGTTAGTCTTGGATAGGTAAATCTTTCCAGACGAAAATAAGCGCAATCAGCAGAATCTAAGTAAGCAAGGTCTTAATCAGTTAAAACACATGATGTGTTGGAATTATGAGTTAGAGACCTTAAATTAGAAACTAGAAGAAAATTATCAAATAATTTCGGACTACGAAGTACCAACTGCAAAAGTATACGGCAAAGGAGGAAAATCTAACCCTTTAAAAAGGGTATTTTGGTCATATTAACGTCCTGTGTATTTCATCTTTATTTCTAAAACGGAGTCCCGTTCGGAAACTGTTTTTCTCCCTTTTCTTAAACCTTCCACCCCTTCTCTCCATTTTCGACTTTAAAAAAGTGGATCTGGTTCTCCAAAATCTCATATAAAAAAAACCCTAGTTTTCTTCGTCCGATCTTTGCTTCTGTTAGATGAAGATATTGCAATTCGGATTAGTTGTTGCTTTGAGTTCTGGACTTGCCGCGATACTCATCTATATTGCTGGAGTCTCATCTTTCTGTAAGTTTTTCAGATCTTCTGATTTTGTATGGTATCGAATTCTCTAAAAATCGGTTGTTTAATTCGTAGTTGCTTCTTTTCAATCGAATTCTATAGATGTTCTTTTCTAGAAATTAGGGCTTTGAACCTGATCTATCTATCTCTCTTGATTTGCTTATTAGACGAGACAATTAGGGTTTCAGATGATGATTTGAGTGCTTTGATATCCCTGCAGAGCGGTTTTAGGAAATGTGTGGTGAGTTTTGGTCCTGAAATCTCTTCATTTTTTTTTCGAATGTTATCAATTTCATGCTTCCAAGTTCGGACTCGGATCTAGTTCACGTACATGTCAGATGTGGAATGAATCGATCATATCAGTTCTTACATGTTGCAATCTATTTGATCCAGTTCCCAATGTTCCATCTGTATAATTTATGTCGTAATTTGGTTACGAGTAATTTAGGGTGCTAAATGATGTCTTCATTAATAAAAGACCTAGTCACCTAGGAGTTGTAGTGACTTTCATGAATAAATAAGCAGTATTCTTATAGAATTCTGCATCTTATAGAAATCTGTTTTTTTTTTTTTTTTTTTTTAAAACTATGCCCCTTAGGCATAGTAGGTGGTGGGAAGAGGAGGGGTTGAAATGAGGATCTTGGGTAGTTGCAGGTGATGAATGATGGTGGGTAGCTGAAACTCTTGATTCGATCGGGGAAAAATGACTCACCTGTGTCAATTCAGTTTTGGCCCTACCGACCTGATCAAAAACTGTTTTGACTTTTGCCCAAATCAATAAAAACCTTGCTGAGTCATCCAACTTATTGACAGCACAAGTATATCATTAACTTGCCTAATTCAATTCAGTTTTACTTAGGCGAGTTCTTGTGCTAGTGTATTTGCTTTTAAACACTAAAGAAAATAATGTGATACTAATCACCGACAAGATAAAGAATCGTTAACGTTTGAAAACTAGTGAAATGGATGTGGCCTGTTCAGTTTGAAAACAATGTGATACTAATCGTTGATGTTGAAGAAGCTAAAAATTATCATACTTGAAATAAATTATTACTGTCATCATGTTTTCTTATTCATCTTCAAAATGCTATTTCTGTTCATATTTTCCTTTTCATTTTGAAAGCTGGATATATTGGCTCTTGGAATATGCTGCGACATGAGAGTGCCATCCTTGGATCTTGGCTGAGTAGATATTTGGGTTTCAAAGTGGATTCCTTCTCTATTGTTCTCTTACTATTTTATGAAAATAAATAATGCCTTTGGTTGAACGACTAATCTATGGTTTTGGTTGAACTGCTGTAAGTTTTGGTCCTTTCCCTTACTATAACATCCTTCGTGTTAGAGCTTTGAATTGTTTATAGCAAAAACCTTCTACAAAAACTTATAATGGTCACAATATGTGGAAGTTTCTTTCTTTGCAAACAAAGAACCATTTGGCCAATACAGACTACTAAGTCCAAGAGTCAGAAAAATTTAAAACACATTGGCACAATTTTTTATATATATCTGTAGCAATCATTGGAATTATACTTAAGACTTGAGACTCTAGAATAGTCATTAAATTAAATTAACTCCATGTTACTTATTCCTGGTCCTGTTTGGCAGGGCACGAGGTGTTCATTTCTGAATCTCCCATTCTAAGTTGGGCAGTTGAGTCATGTTGCTCAAATGAAGGCTTGGGCAATGTGGTTCTTAGAGCGGAGGGCAATGCGCGGGGCTGGTTTCACATAGCAGAGATCACCTCCCGCTCCCAACGGTAGAAGGACAATGAGTTAGCGTACCTTTTTCCCAACAATGTCCTTAGGCCTGGACTCAATTGGACCACGAGCTTTTTAATTAAACCATTTAAAAAAAATAAAATAATAAATAAATAAATTCCATGTATCTATGAAGTCCTTTTTTAAATCAATACCAGTGCTTTCTTTCCAAGATTTTATTAGAACATTTTACAGTCCATATGTTGAATGTTGCCATGCTTAGATGATTCTGATCATATTAATCATTTCTTGCCCTGAAATAGTTTAAATTGTTCTAGAAGTTTGGAATGGAGAAAGATTTGTTGTAAATATTCATGTTTTTGATGGAACCTAGTGCATGGTTTGATGGTCCAGAATGCGAATGGGCTTGGTTTACAAGCTCTGAGTGGAAGAGATTATTGTGAAGTTACGATACAGTTTCCTAACGACACAGTGCCAAAGTGGGTATGTTTTTCACTTATATTTTATTTGTGTTTGATGGAATTACTTGTTATATCATGATAGTGTTAAAAAAAATCACTTCTATATAACTCGGAGACAGATAGGGTGATCAGTGTGAAGTCCAGTCAATGTTGTTTCCTTGTGGCACTTTTTTCTTTTTTATTATTTAAGCTAAAGTATCCTTTTTGTTACACAGATTCTCCCTGTTTACTTAATTTTTGTCCAAACTGCAAAAAATCTTAACAGAGAGATCCCAAATCTGGAGAACTAGAAGGCTTATCATTTGATTTTAATCTCTGTGAAGCAGTGGCCACATGGGAACAGGTATGAATGCTGGTCTTGTATTTCTGTATCTTATTTATCATAAATAGTTCCTGAGCATCTCCATGAATCACCACATTCTTGTTTTACTGGCATGTATTGATGCTGGTCAAGTATGCTTACCTGATTCCACAGCCATCCCTATCGAGTTTGTATAGAATCCTTTAGGGGCCGTTTGGATACATGGATTTTAGAATCATGGATTTCCTTAAAATCCTGGATGGGAGACAAGAGAAGAAGGAGACCGTCCATTTTGCTTCTCTTTAGAATCTTGGATTTTAAATAAGAAATCCAGGTTTTAGAAATCTCTCCCCCATCCTGAGATTTCTAAAACCTGGAAACATGGGATGTTCTCCTACTCTCTTGCTGACGGAAAGAAGGGCAAGAAATCAGAAAACAACGGCTGGTCTCCTTCTCTCGTCTCCCATCTACGATTTTGAGGAAATCCAAGATTCTAAAATCTGCATATCCAAATGACCCCTAAATGTTTCTTTCTTCAGCTTGATTAATGCTCCCATTAATTTCTTGCCAGTCTGGCTGTCAATTTCTGCCATTAAACTCAGTTTGCCTCTGCGTTCATTATGTTCAACGACAAAATCTTTAGAACGACCTGCTTTCTTTTAGAAGTTACTGTTCTTCACTTATGTGTTTAGTTAGCTATTTAGTGGTCCAAATTGACCAGGTACGCAATAGTACAACGATACTGACCAAGGACTTCATTGATGCTTTGCCCAATGGATGGGATGATTATGCGTGGCGTAGGATCAATAAGGGCATACTTCTGTAAGTACTTACAATTTAGAGGTTACTACTGTCAAAAGAACTTTCCCCCAATGGGATGTACATAATGCATTGATGAGAAAGTATAGTATATACAACATTCTAGATCTTTGGAAGGACTGCTGGCATTGGTAATTAATTGCCTATTAAAAATTTACTGCTGGATTTATCTAATCTTATTTGTCTCAACGTGGCAGCAACAATTGCATGAATAAAACACTTTGCTTGGAGAAGCTTGCACTGGTACTCCCTGAAACACCACCATTTGTGCCACGACAGTTTGGTCGGTGTGCTGTAATTGGTAACTCAGGTGATCTTCTCAAAACAAACTTTGGGGAAGAGATAGATGGCTATGATGCTGTTGTCCGTGAAAATGGTGCACCGATCCAGGTCTTATGAACAATCCTCCTTTGGATATGATAGCTATGATGTTGATTTTAAAAAAAAAAAAAAAAACTCATCTTTTTACCTTTTTGTTTTATTGCAGAACTATGCCAAGTATGTCGGTAGAAAGAGTACATTTCGCCTTCTCAATAGAGGATCTGCAAAGGCACTCTATAAAGTTGCAGAATTAGATGGTATGATGAGCGTGCCCCACTTCTATTCAGGTCAATATCACTGTGCTAGAAGGATGCTGCTAAAGATTTGCATTGTACAGAAACTGGGAGCGAGGTCTTGATCATAAAAACCACAGTTCATGATATCATGAACAAAATGATTCGGGTGTGTTTGCTGTTTCTTTCCTTAATATATCCTGAACTGAAGCTTATTTTCTTTCGGAGCAAGGGCATCTTGCTATAGTTTTCACTGTTGGTAAATACTTCACATAATTTTGTAACTTGCCAAACTGAAAATTCTTAAACTTTTCGTCTCTTTTCTCATCCTTTGGCAAATATCAGAATATGAACTGAAGTTTATTCTACTAAAGCAAGTATTTTCTCTACATTGGATGAGATTTTCTTTGACTAGCTTGATCATACGAACAATGATTAGCTGGAAGCGGAATTTAGCGAAGAGGAAGTGATGGCCATTCCTTTTTCTTTGAAAGGAGAGAGGACCCCAAGTCCAGACGGATTATGCCTCACCTTTTTCCAGTTTTGCTGGTGGGATGGGAGATTATGAAGTTGATATTATGTCTTTGTTTGAGGCCTTTTATAGTGACCTGTCATGGGAAAAAGGTATGGGGGCTACTTTTATTGCTATAATTCCAAAAATTGAATGACCAGTTAGAATCCCTGAATTTCATACTATAATTTTGGTGGGTTGCGACTTGCGTGTATAAAGTGCTGGCCAAGTTCTTGGCGAACCGGATGAGGAAAGTTCTAAGCAAAATTATTGCACACGACCAAAGTGCTTAAAATGTACTGGGGCTGCCAACATCTTGTGTCGAATGTGCTCTCCTCGCCAACAAACATGATTTGGAGGACTCTTGCTTCGCCAGGAGTCTGTGCATGTGGTTGGACTTCGTACCTTTACAAGATTATAACAATTGATCACTACGTCATCACAACATCATCTTTGTCGACCATTGCGCCCTTTGCATAGAGGCATGGCTTCATGGAAGACTATTCTGATTTTGTTTGGCATTGCTTGGGTTTTCCCAAACAAATCTAGCATGAAACTTTGCTCCTTGGACTATGCCGAGCCGCATTCTAGAATTTGGCCTTTCTTGTTATGATCTGGGTTAGTTGGAAAGAAAGGAACATGCACGTCTTCAAAGGTTTGGCAAAAAATTCGTATCGTATCTACCAGCGGATCATATCAATGATCATTCATTCTTTTGGAGAGTTGTTCTAGTTTTTATGATGATATCTGAATCTTCTATGAAATAATCTTGTCCTAAGATTTGTGAGGGTAAAATTGTTGTTCAGACCCATCAAAAAAATTGTTGTTCAAACCAAACCCATTCTCCATGGTGGTCCCCTCCTGCTACTAGTCAGATTAAGTTGAACTTCTACGAAATGAGGATGGAGATACTAAATAGGCTTTCTCTGGGCCAATAGTGAAAATGATGCTAATGAGGGGGAAGTGCAAGCTTTACTGACGGGAATCCTTCAGATGGATCTTAGGGACCTCAACAAGTTGAAGTGAAAGGTGTCTCGCTCAATGTCATCAGGTGGATGAACCTTGGGGCGTATTATCTGTGGACATTGGCTAATGCAATAGAAGAGATCCAGAGGGTGGTTACGTTGCATGTGTTCAAATTTACAGCATGTTCTCCATTCTGCATAAACTAATAAAATTCAAACTTTTATTAGTGTCCTATACGTCAAAATATATAACCAGAATCCAGTGTCAATGCTATTTTTGGTACTTTTGCGTCTCTTATACTCTTTCATTAGCCTTAGTTCAGTTGAAGTGGTTGTTCCACTGCATGCTAGTTCACACTCAGAAAATGAGACTATTTTCAGAAAATGTGACTATTTTGTACCTAAATTTCTTAGTAATATACTAGTCCCTTTATGTGTTCAGAAAAGATAAAGATTTTTTCACTACATTACCATTACTACCAGTAAAATGTGGAATCATTTTCCATTCAATTGATAGGTTGCAGAAAGTAAACATGAAGAGTTTCATATAGAGATCCGTAGGTTGAAACTTCATTCTAACATTTTGAATTGGGTACCAGTGTACCACCTATTTCAGCTAACTCTGCCATATTTTTCTGTAACTGTAAATTATAAGCTTTCTTTGTTGCTTGATTAGAACTAAATCGAAAACTAAAATTGGGGGGGGGGGGGGGAGGAGTTTGTTGTGTTGTGTAATCCATTGTTTCGGCGTTTTGAATGTGCTGAATAATTTTGCAATCTTAACTTGTTGGATTGCATGCCATCATGTTCATGTAATTGTGCTTGATGTCATTTGCCTGTGATATGCTCATTTCCATCTGTTCCTTAGTTTATCAGAGCTCAAAGTGAAAATGGTTCGGGGGAATTATTTTTCCTTTAATTAGCATTGTTTTTTTTTCTTGCCCATCATTTTCAGACTCTATTTTCTGTCCTCTGTAGGAAGTCCCAATACACAATCCCGTATATCTCATGCTGGGTGCATCCTTTGGTTCAGCTGCAAAAGGAACAGGGTTAAAGGCACTTGAATTTGCTCTCTCTGCTTGTGAATCTGTTGATATGTATGGTTTCACCGTGGATCCTGGTTATAAGGAATGGTAAAAAATGAAAAAAGAGATTGTACTTTGGTATCTTCTTTCAGAATGCTGATAATTGTATCCAAGTTTTATCTGACAAGGGAGCTTTTGGTTTTCTTTCAGGACTAGATATTTCTCGGAGTCCAGACAGGGGCACACTCCACTTCAGGGTAGGGCATACTACCAGATGATGGAGTGTTTGGGAGTATGACCTATAAACCCTGCTCTTGTTATCCTGAAATCTCTTTCTTTGGTTATGATTTCTTTCACTTTTTTTTTGGGTTCTCTGATACCCCTATCTTGTATGTTCTTCTTAAGCTTATAAGAATCCACTCTCCAATGCGGTCAAAATTTAACCGCATAGTTGACTGGGTACCAAGCCAGAGCATGCTTCATGCTGCAGGAATTGCTTCAGAGAAAGTGTTAAGGTAATTAACTGATCTGCCCCACTTTTCACCGCATAATCTTAAAGCATTTATGTGTAAAAGAAGATATGTAGATATGAGAGGCCCACATGCAATACATGTCTGGGCCAATGAAAAAAAAATACTCTTCTACCTCTTGGCGTAAAGGAACCTGATTCCTTGACAGTATAGAATTGAAGATCATGTTGACAAAAAAACCAGTTCAAGTTGTTAATTGTATACATCACTTAAAAAAAAAGTTGTTAATTATATATTCTGAGAATTTTGAATAATCCTCTGATAATGTCTTCTAGGAATATTCTGGGTTCTCTCTAGTTGTTCATCCATCAGAAACGAGAAAACAACAGAGGGGAGATGACTGCTGCTTCCTTTTTCTTTCTTTTTTTTGCAGTAGAAAGTAGAAATCATCACTCTTGGAAAATTATATTTTAGGCTTAAATGAGAAATCCCACTTTTTTGAATGGTAAAATCCCACTCATCAGTCTGAGATCCAGAATAAGGCCCTTCTAAATTAGTAGGAATTGAAACCTTTGATCTCTGAGACTCATTCTCCAAGTATTCTTCCTAATTCCTATCATGAGCTCTCCGTTTCTTTTCCAACTAAATTTCGGTGCAAATAACAGAAAATCCTGCCCTCCAATCCTGCACTCCACTGTGTCATTAATGAGCCCCCTCTAATTTGTGGGCTTTTGTCAGTTCAAAGCTAATGGCAGCGAAGAAAAAAAGGAAGCTAATGGTGGCAAAGATGTGTGACTTGGAAATCATCCCATCAACCACAGCTACCATATGATCTAGACCTAACCTGCATGGTGATATCAAAGATGTTTAAAATCTGGGTTGATCTAGAATAAGTGCTCATGTGCTCATCTCATTGGAATTTGAATGCTTATTTCAGGAACTACACTAGTAATGATAAAAGTCCCTGTTCTTTTTGGATTTTGATAATTGATTTTGTCCAAAACTGATTGTTGGACTCACACTTTTGTTTAATTTTGACCCCAATTATCAGTGTAGGACTCAAAATAAATTTTCAAAATTCAAAATAAACAGCCAACATACCGTTACTAGTCGATTTTGTGGTAAACCCAGTCTATGACTGTCCAATTCATATTCTTATAGCAAGAAGGACCACTACCATTGATACATTGATAGTTATTAAGTGGCAAACCTACACTATTACCAAGTGGTTTAGGTGGCAAACCTATAATATACCACCACCAATATGTAACAGATTAAACATGTTGATATTATCAGTAATTGCAGTTGTTTCTTTTTGTGATGCTTACACTTGAAAAACCACTATATTAGTTCCTACATTTACGATAGATGCACATTGATTACTATGTATCTTACACGATTTAAAGCATCTTATTGGGCAAACACTGGACCTTTTTGTTTGGCTCTCAGGAGGGTTGGAGGTGGTAAAGAAGACCCACTCAGTCAGTGTTCAATCACCAAGAAGGGAGATAAGGGAAAGGTTAGGAAGATGAGTTCCCTCAGAAAGGCTGCTCTTGAGCATCAAAAGTATGTGAAAGGTGCTACTTTGTATCCTCTGGAACACAGTCTTGGACATGGAATGCTTTGTACGGTTCCATAGGATTTGGATCTCAAGGAAGAAGGTTCAGAAGTTCCAATGGGGTCTCACAAGGGGAGTTTGATGACCCTTCTGAGAATTTTTCGGTTCCCCAATTGCATGAAGTTTTTGCTTGAGTCATTCTTTTGGCATGGTGCTCGGTGGTCGCGATTCACCTGCCGAAAAATAGATGAGATAAACAGAAAGGTATATGTATACTCAATTCCAAAAGCCCGACTTCTCTTTTGTTCTCTGTTGTCTTTTCTTGTGCTTGTCACTTGCATTTGATGAAACCAATGGATTCCTTTTGTTACCTCATAATGTTAATTGCAAATTTGGCAGGAATGGTCTTTCCACCTAGTTAGGGTTTTCTCGGGAAAACCTTACTATAACTTCACTTTTTGAGATAAAAGGCCATGTTTGGCAACCATAAAAAAAAAAGCCATGAAATATTTGGTTACCCAAGGTGAGAGAAGGGTAGGGGGAGGCGTGGTGTGAGAGATTTTAAAGGGCCATGTCCATGTGTGGAGAGCACGAGGTGTGGCCATGTGATGAATGTTGGTAACAACAAAAAAATATTTATGTTTAAAATAGGAATTTTGTTTTCCCTGATTTCCAACTCCTTCCCATGCTCTCCTCACTCACCACCCCTTAAATCTTTGTTTCTCTTTGGTCTCTTTGCTCAGCTCTAACTCTAGGTAAACAAATAGAGTGCTTCACATATGCTAGGTATGGACAAGATGGGAGGGTCCAACACTGATTATTGGACTCAAAATTAACGTAATGGCCAATATGGAGGGTCCAATAATCAGTTTTGGACTCAAAATCGATTCTCAAAATCCAAAACAAATAGGGGATAGAAAGCCAGGAGTTTATCCTCGGATAGACTTTGTTTCCTCTATTCACCTCAACCTTTGTTCTTGTAAAAAATACCATGGTAGTGAACAAGCAAGTTAATTCCAAATAAAATTATCTAAGTAATATAATTAATTATATAAACGACTTATCCAAGGATTCTTATTCTGTCGTGAACAAGCCCATTATACTATAGATTACCTCTCACTGGATAACATACACTAAAAAAACCTAGGTTCAAAGTGGACTGTACCACCCACACCATAGAATGATCCAAACCGTACATTTGATGGGCCACAACTGATTTTTTACCCTAACACCATCTATGTCTTGGTCATGACTCCTTATCGTTTGGATCCTTTTCGAGTGCTCTTCGAATCTTACTTTCTGAGTCCAGGTCACAATCTATTTCTAATAGCACCATCCATCGGAACCTCCTAGGTCTAGGTCACGATCAATTTTGAATTACACCCTCCATTCTGACTCTCCTTGGTCCTATTTACACTGTAGACAATTTTATGACTCAGGGTAGAGAAAGGGAACACGGAAAGCAGCCTGAGAATAAGAGGAAAGCAGCTTGGGCAAACGAAAATATGTAGGGAATTTTTGTACATTGGCACCCTCCATTTGGATCCAGGATGCCCCATCGGATTTTTTGGCTATGGTCAGGATCCAAAATAATTTTGGACATTAGGATATGGATCCAATGGACAGGATCAGATATAGCAGTTGTGCTCAAATCGTGTCCATTAATGATTAAAAATAAAAATAAATAAATAAAGAGCAATTTAGGACTGGAAACATTAAAAAAAAGGGATTTGCTAGGGGCCATCGCAGAAGGCATTTCGCAGCTGGTCTGTAGCATGTAAGACCACTCACCTCGTTAATGAAGACAACAGCTTTTGTCTCCATTCATTAGGTGGCTGTTCTGACATGCGACAGGCCAGCCGTGAAATGAGTGGTCTGTAGCATGTCAGATCACTCACCTCGTGAATGAAGACAACATCTTTTGTCTCCATTCATGAGGTGGCTGTTCTGACATGCGACAGGCCAGCCGCGAAATGCCTTTTGCTATGGACGCTAGCAATTCCTCCCCCTCCCCTCCCCCACCCCCCACCCCCCACCCCCCACCCCCCACCCCCCACCCCCCACCGGCCCCGCCAAAAAAAAAAAAAAAACTACTTTCACCTTAAATACTACAGCTTTCTTTGATCCACACTGATCATTCTGTTCTTTAAATCAAATGGTCCATCCCTTGATTCTTAATAATATGTACAGTGGCATCTTTTAATGCCTCGATACTTTTCGATGACAAATTATATACAGTGTATGAATCTGACAGCTTTACTACTGAATCCTTGAAGAAGCACATATGAACAATGTATCGCAAGATAACTGTCATCGAAAGATCGCTTGTTACTTGATTTTGGAGAGGAATGACACACTTTTGCTGGTTATCAGGGAAATCTTCCATCTTTTTCGCACCTGTGTTTCTGTCCATACAGTAGTGACAACTGATATGCAGCAATTCACAGGGATGAAAGTAAGAATCTGAAGCTCATCACATCAGTTCACATGTATGAGATGTGGCAGTGGCTCCGGTTGCGACTCCTCATTTTCTTCTGATGTAAGCGATAAGTCATGGAGCGCCTGCATTAGAAAGAATACTATCATGGATGAATCTGAACTTGCATCTTTGGATACCTCGAAAGATTATTTGCATCTAATCTCATATGCAAATGGTTTTAGAAGTTTTATAATAGTTTTATGATATAGTTAATGGAGAGATTATATGATGTAGGGCCTTATGAACTGGTACTCATTCATCCCATCCTTGATATTTGATCCAACAATAACTCAATGTTTGAGCTGCTGTTGGATCAAATATCAAGGATGGTACCTCAATCGTACCGCCTTAATGTGTTCATAAGGCCCTCCATCATATAATTTCTCAGTTAATGGATTCCAAATAGGCCTTAA
The DNA here is from genome assembly GCF_043159265.1 of Tasmannia lanceolata. NCBI lineage: Eukaryota > Viridiplantae > Streptophyta > Magnoliopsida > Canellales > Winteraceae > Tasmannia > Tasmannia lanceolata. Next base: position 11,196,729 of record NW_027518685.1, on the reverse strand, counting down.
TATGACCCGTTTGCAAACAAAGGCCAATTTACGCCCTTAAGAGAAAAATAGAACTACCTGTTGCTGGCGGCGGCGTTGAATCGCAGTCAATGCTCGTACCATTATATAAACAGGGATAAGAATTCCAGCAGTCCTTAACAGCAATAGCTGTTCAAGAATGAAAAGGGATTAGAACGTTGCAAAGAACAGTTTTTCAGAAGAGTTGTAATAGATTAGTAAAATCGGATGATGATTCTTCCTCGAGCCTTACTATGAATAATGTGAACGAATACTCTTCAGCTCCGCTAATTATGATTGGGAGAGTGTGGCGTAGGACCAAAAGGACCATGAACTACATAGAATAAACAAGCGAAAGAAAGCTTAGCAAACTTGGATAACAATCAGCACACGAACTTTCATTTTGGTTCAGTTGAGGTTTCAAACGTTTTAACTGAAGAACTTACAATTACGGCAACTGAACGGCAGCAAATCATGCTTCTTGCGCTGTGAGACGAGTAATCGTCATAGTCAGAATCCAAGAAATCACGGTCTGCTGCAACCATTGCTATAAAGCGCGGATTATGCAGGTCTCGTCGGGAAATCTCCCAGTTTCCCCTGACAGAAGAACCATAAGCTAATTATAATGTGATTGAGGAGAAAAAAGAAATAGTTCAAAAGTTACCTGAAATTCATAGGAATACCCCCATATTGAAACAACTGAGGAGGTGCTGTATATCCTGGTTTGAATTGCTGCAATCCGAAAAATGGAACAAATTGAAACGTAAAAAATAGTATTTGTGGCATTTTAACGAGGAAATATAACAGGTAATCACCTGGTGGCAGATTTCACACATCGTATCACCCTTCTCATTACACCATCGTTGGACACATTTGCGGTGAGCATACTGCAACAGATTCCACAGTTATAGAAGCATAATTTTATATTTTTTTTCCATCTCCAGAGTCCAAAGAATCTATTATAATAACAAATAACAAATGAATAAACAGAAACTAGACAAATCAGGTACCATCTGAAACTAATGATGGAATCCAACATGAAGAGAAATAAAATGGGCATTGTTGCCATTTGAGAAACAACTGTATTACACATCGAGAAACTGGGATTGCTATACAAGCAACTGAGTCAATGAAGTAACAATTTAACTTGCCACACTACTAGGAATTCATCCAAAAAAGAAAATCCAGAAAGCAATCAAAATAGAAGAAGAATAGGAAAGCTGATAACCATTGCTATAGAATAATCCCAGGACAAGGTGGGTACAAACATATTATAGTTGATCTTTAATTGCTTATATTACAATGATTTAGGTCAGTAGGATGTCCTTTTTAACTATTAAAAGGAATCAATCAATCAATCAAACAAACAAACAAACAAAAATGGGTGATGCTCGTAGATTCAAGTGTCCAGGCAAACTTCATGCAAACCAGATAAACTGAAAACCACTGAATAACTCATTGTATGACCAGAATATACGTCATGTTTAAATTGTGCCACTGCCACCATACCCTAGAGCAGATTTTCACGAACAAAGGACCCACAAATAGGAAGAATCTGGAACCTTTTATGCATAGAAATTTGGCAGATGAAATTGAGGTAACCTGGGTAATTCCAATCTCCACATAGGCTTCTAAATGCAATGAAACACACATATACGCCCCAGAAGTATAACACTGGAACACATTACAGGCCTCCACAGTGGTGAGTTAAAAACTATACAGACCGTCATCCTTAAGGGAGAGCTGCCAATAACAAAAGCAGAATCAGAAACTCATCCTAAAGAATTAGGCTTCAAGAGACGAATGAAACTGGCGGTCTTTATAACTGAATGCAGAAATTCTTATACTGAGGAAAACAGATAATCATACTTGTTTATATCTTAAATCTGTTGTGCTCATATCCTATGTTCAGAGCTATTATCTTCAAACTATTATGATTACATATAGAGATAAGCATGGGAGCAGCCCACTTGTTCAGAACTCGCTTTCAAGCTCCACATGCAAACCAAATAAAAATATGGTTAGACTTGTAGGTAGAAAATGAGACAATTATGCAGGTAGATTATATCCATGTTCCCTTGTTTAATATGGTACTCTCTATTTTACACTTTCAAATCAGCTGTTAATTCCAAAAAACTATCAACAGCCAATCGTGAAAGTGTAAAATAAAGAGAAAAGGCCACTATCAAAACAAGGGAGCGCAGATACCATTTTTTTTTATTTTTGGTAACGAAGGGTGTCCCCACCCCCTTCGGGGGTAGGACTATTTCCCTACGGATGCACGCAATCACCCGGATACCACGCGAATCGGGTAAGCAAGGGGGGATTCGAACGCTCGTCACTGGGGAGCGCAGATACCATTCTTAGCATCTGATAACTGTTGCATTATTTCTCAACAAAATTTGAACTCATCAGGGAACCAAGTCTGATCAAAAGAACATGTATGACAGAGAAACGCAAACCAACCATAATGTATATTTTGCAGCCCCAAAATTCAGCAGAGACATCCAAAACATATGAAAACCCGCAGAGGTTCTATGTTGCAGGCAAAGGACTTTGGGACTCCTTCCATTTTTCAGAGGGGGTTAATCTTTTCTCTTTATGTAACCCCTTTGTAATTGTTGATAATCTCTTAACTAATATACTGCCTCGATTTACCCACCTAAAAGGAACGTGCTAGGTGAAATGAATTCCCGTAACAAGATACTACCCAACCTTCCAAACCCAAGAAGGACCTTAAGTTTCAGACAAACCCATTTAAGAATCATATACAACCATGCCAAGTGATTAAATAGATAAAATTATACATCGACTAAGACGCTGTCGTTTTAGATTGTGAAAACCGATTGTGAGCCCCAAATCTATTATTGAACTCAAAATTAAACATAAATTTGAGTCCAATAATTAGTTTTGGGCTCACGATCGGTTGTCACACAATCTAATACGAACAGGGCCAGAAGAACGTTTGGAAAAGAGTTATTGAAATCAAAGCTAAAATTTACCTTCAAACTGCCACAACAAGAACAGGGTGTCTCCATGTTTGAATCTTCATCCTCGTCCTGGCAAATCCGACACTCAACCAATTTTCCAGGTGATGAAGGACAACCAAAATTCCTCTTCTGCATAGCAAATTCAGTCTCGATTTCTATTGCAGAAGCCGCAGCGATTTGAGACTGATTTCTGCTCTCAATAGCAGCTTCAATGGTAGATTCAGTGATCAATCGATCCACCAGCAACACGAAATGATCGCCCATTTTCAAATAACACACAAACTAAAATAAAAGACAATCACAGGCCCAAGCCCTAGGAGCAATCCCTTCCTTTTCGCCACAAAATCTGATCATAAAAAAGAGAAAAAGGCTGAGTTTTTGGGTTAAACATTCAAATATTAATAAAAAAACAAGGAAAACATAACACTCCATGGAAGGGAAAAGGGGATAATTACATTTTTATGAGGTAAAAGCAGTGATGAAATTGCAGCAAAATGAGAACTAAACATCAACACAAAACAAAGGAAAGAGTAATGCCCAAATGAAAAAAAAAATCACCTTTTCTCAACAAAATTAGGAAAATACCAAAAAGGAATAAATGAAAGGGTTACCTTTACTAGAAAAATACAGGAAAATAACTGTATCAGAAATTAAAACCCCAACCAACCACCTAAAGGAAAAGCAAAAGCCAATACCAAAAGAAAAAAGAACTCCAAAAACTACAATAGAACTGCATTCAAAACAACAGAAAAGAAACCAAACCCAACAATCAAAAAACAACCACAAAAATATTTTTTAAAAAAAAAAACCCAAGAAACGAGAATAAAATGACAAAAACCCAACAAAAAGAGGCACCTTTGTGAACAAAAAAGAAAACCCAATTAGCAAAACAGAAAAGAAAAAGTACCCAGAAAGGAAAGATGATAGCTTTATCGATCTAAAACAATGAAGAAACAAAAGAGAATGAGAGCAGATAATAAAAGAGGGGTGATGAGAGAATAAGAAACTTACAAGGTGGGGATCGGATTTCTTCAAGGGAAGAAAGAGAGAAGAGGGGGTTTCTTCAAAATCTGAGTTTTGGGAGGAAGCAAGAGATGGAGTGTCGTTACTGATAGATATTTATATACAATACACAAACTCACTTTCTCTCTCTTAAATCTCTGTTTGTTTCTCTCTCTCTCTTAAATCTGTAAAAGAGGAACTTAAAAAAGGAGAGAAAGGGATGGATTGGTGGAAGAAGAGACGGTCTGATGCCACGGTAACGGAAAACCCACGTTCGCCACGACCCTCTCACTTCTTTCTCACCGTTAAAACCGAAGCTTCCGATAAATCTTAATTTCTCGTTTCCAAATCAACTTACTGAGAAGTAGGGTCCGTTTAGTAATTTTCAACTATTGCCCTTTTTTTTATTTTAGTGCAGTAATATTTTCACCCCCAACCCCTGCAGTACACATACGCCCCTGATGACGTGAACACAGGGCAATTTTAACGCTATTTGACGTCAAATCACATTAAGAGTGAGGCGAGTGAGTACAGCAGAGGGGGTGAAAATAACTTCGCCCTTTTTTATGGCGATAAACCGTCTTTATTCTTCCAAATTATCGCGAGAAGGGAAAGAGGATCTTTAGAAGACAAGCTACTATTGCACGGAGGGAAAATTGTCGATGGGTTTGTGTGAGCGGAGAAAATTTTCCGAACTGATATTGGGACTACATATTTGATAATTGCACTAAATCACCTTGTCTTTTATTAGTCGAGCAGCTTTCAAAGCACATTACAGTTGCCATAAAGCTGTCAAAAGCCAATTAGAAAGAAAAGACAAGTTGGATTCGTGCAATTATCAAAATATGGTGGTGCTGGTATCAGTAGCCTCCTTCGTGTAGCAAAGTAGATAGTCTGCTCCAATTTATTATGAGTGGGGCCCAATTGGTAGCCGTAAGGCCATTGGAGCTGGTCATTTGGTGTGGGCCCCTAATAAAGTGTCTCACCGTTCAGACAGTCCTGACCGTAGACTGGATGGAATTTTGGGAGATTTGAATCAATGTAACACTCGGTGATCCAGACACTTGATGATTTGATGGGCTAGTAGAGGGTGACCACTGTGGGTCCAGGTCTAAAAAGGCGGAACAAAGATTTCATACACGAAAATCAACGGCTTTGATTTCTTTCTCGCCGTGCTTAATCAAAGGTCATCAAATGAAGATGGGATCAATGGTAATAGGCCGCTCTTCTGATGGCCAACAATATTCATGGACCTGATCGTTCTACAATTGTACACGTGTCCCTTGGCGGATCCATGCCGTCAGATATTCTGAGATTATCTCATGGAGGAGATTTTTATACTATAACCCATCCATGTTGGGCCCACCAGATGATATGCAAATGTACGGTGGAGATTGGAATGGACCACAAACTTTAATCAATAGCATATTGCCTGCATTTAACTTGGGCCCTCCTCATATGCATGCTGATTGATGATATCATGGGAAATGATATGCTCGTCCATTTTTGTTACTTGGGAAAGCCCCCTTTAATGTAAAAGACACAAATACACTAGAGGGGGCTGCCCAAAGCAAGAAAAGGGGGTAAATATATCACTTCTCTTATGTCTATTGTAAATTGATTGATCCAAACCGTCCATTCAGTGACAGAGAGTACACTTTATTGGACATTATGATTGCGTATTCTTTGGCCACTGGCAATAAAAAAGCAAGGGCTATAAAACAAACGGTTAAAATCAATCAAAGGTGGGACCAACTATGCTATAGTGGAGGCGCCACACTGTATTACAATGGAGTAGCATCCAACTTTAGAATTTACTCAACACTTGAAACAGCCTTCAAAGTAAGGTTTAGGCAGGGTTTTCTTTCCTATTTGTTGCTTCGATTTGAATCGGATTCACCCAATCTGCACCGCACATGTGGCTTTTCTTGATTGGCTGTACATGCTTTTGTTTTCATCTGAAAAAACCACAGGTTCGTACTGGTGATTAGCCACATTGTATTACAATAAGGTCAGGCATCTGATCAAAAGCAAGGGCTTAAAATTATGTTAATTTTGAGTCAAATAATCAGTTTTGGAGTCACAATTGGTTCTCAAAATCCAAAACAAAGGGGGCCTTAAAGTCGTGATTTAGAGTGTTTGGGGGGCTGTATGTTACTTACACGTTTACGGCCCATTTGAGAGGAATGTTCAAAAGGAGAGTTAGATCTTCTTTGATTTTGATTACTTCCATTTTTGTGGTATAGAGGAATGATAGATGCAAGGGCTCTCTTTATGCAAGGGCCACATCATTTTAAAAGTCTGTTGAGAAATTGAATTCAGTTGCACTGAATGATGTGGATCTATTCAAGGGCCCTTCTTTAGCCCTTGCATAGAGAGGGTCCTTGTATCTATCATTATTATTATATTTCTTTGGCACGGATTCATCAACATCTTAGAAGATCAAAAAATATATATCTTTGACAACATATTCACAAAATCTAAAAAAGAAAAAAGCAAAAATCTTTGCTCATCCTCGTATTTATGCAATTCGTTGATCTAGTAAATGGTCACTAATTCAACTGAGGCGGCTGTTCTTTCCTGAAGAAGTAAGCCGGGAAATGGCTTTCTACAAAATTACCTAGCAAATCCCTATTTTTCAGGTGAATCAAAAATAATCTTGGATGATCCCCATATCGTCCTTTACAAAGTTGTTTGTGTGAAGGGGAAATGGATGTGGTCAATGAGGATGACAAATTTGAGATTTATTTCATTGAATATTTCTATGGGTTGGTTTGGTAGAACACCTCCCAAACTACTTTAGGAATTCTATTGTGCATGCAATGAAGTAGGTAGATCTTCCTCTTACTCATTTGATTTCATCATCTTCCATCATCTCATGAACTTCAAGTAACCTTTATTTATTACCCTATGTCCAATTTTAATTATATTCATCTTACAAGCAGAGAGAGAGTAGGCAAGATTTATTCTCATAATACTACAAGAAATATAAGAAATAATATATAGAGGAATATGTTGGTGCGATTAAGTGGTTATAACGCCTCCCCCCAAACATTTAAACGAATGGGAGGCGTTATAACCACTTAAGCACACCAAAAAAATGGTGTGCTTAACCAACACTTTTCTCATATATATATATATATATATATATATATATATATATATATATATATATATATAGGTATTAGTGAGAGACTAAATCTATTGCCATAAAGCTAAAATCTGTCACTATAATTAATTAGCGACACAAAAACTTATGTCTAAAAAAAAGGTGTCGTTAAAGATTTTTGCAAAGGAAATTCAAAGAAATAGCGACAGAAAAATTCGGTCACTAAAATGTATTTAATTATAAAATAAATTTTTTTGAAAAAAAGAAATCAATTTAGTTTTAAGCGAAGGAAAAAAGAAATAGTAATTTTTTTCAGAGAAAGATTAAATTTTAGTTATTTTAATGTGGTTGCTTCATTGGAGAATGTTTCTATTGGAGATTTTATACGAGAAAAGACCATCCTCAATTGAGATTTTAACATAAAAAAGATTAATAGTGTGTTATTTATACAAAAATGATTAATAGTTTTTGCAGTTTACTTGTGCATTTATTATTATTATTTTATTTTATTGGCGACCAAATAATATGGAAGCTTATAGCAAAATTGTTTATTTAACAAAATACTTAATTACACATAAACGAGTTCTTGGGAAAGCAGACTACAGTTTATTTTATCCTTTTATAGACTTGATATCCTTTGTTCACGTTGTCCTTAATTCTTGGATAAATTATTACTACAGCGGAATTGGTGAAATCCGCTTCCGAATTCTTATCCCGATATCAAACCTTATGAAAGGAGCTGACCCACTCACATTTAGACCCAACCCCATTATTAGAAGCTACATTTTGGGTCCCACATTTGCCAAGTGAACTGATCCATTTATCTGACTAGGGACCACAAGTCCAGCAAGTTGCCATTGAGATCGCCTTAATCGGATGATCCTAGCCCCTTGATACAGCAATCCTTATTTAGGGTTCCACCAACAAAAGCTAAACCATTGATTTTCGAGATCGTAAAATGCATGTTTTTGCTTATAAAATCCAGAATTTTATAATCCTGGATTATAAAATCCATGTATTCAAACGTCCCCTGAGGCGTTAAGTTAATAATTAATTTGGAGGCAGGGGTGCCCAAATCCTAATCCAAATGATTAGGGGCATGGAGTTAAGAGAGTAGCTTAACTAATAGATAGGATGAGATGATCTTCATGCATTGATTTTATTAGTTATAATATATCAAGGGAAGACGTTGATATGTGCTCCTCTAAATTTATTTAAGATGGTATGGTTGAACAACTTGATCTGCATAGGTCATCAACCATCAATTGATTCTTCTCCTGGATTGACTTTATAATGAGGCTACTGATGTCGGCACTACCGTATTTTAATAATTTCACAAAGACAGCTTGTCTTTTCTATGTCAAAGGTTATTAATTGAAGTTCCCAAAAAGCTTTTTTTTATTTTTATGGGCAAGATGGGGTTAGGCGGACCTGACCAGATATATAGATAGAGAAAAACCAGATTACAGAGGGGGCCTAAAGCGGCGCCAAGAAAGAAAAGATACATCAAATAATATAATCCTTAGCTCTGTCTCTAGTGCTGAATGCGATTCTGGCTCCCCAGGACATAGTGCAAGGAACTCTAGGAGTCCAGAAATTCGAACCCCGTGCTCTGTTTGGTTGCGGGGTTTTTTTTGTTCCTGGGAGTTATGTGGGAGAGTAAGTTAAATTTTGGTCCCATCCCATGTTTGGTTGCCTTTTAGCACTAGGTTTTTTTTAATCCCACTCTCGTAATGATTACTTGTGGGGTGAATTTTTTAATCCCACTTTTGTAATTATTGCCTTTTCATCCCATCCCAAGATAACCCCAGGAACAAAAATAAACTCAGGAACCAAAAATAAGCCTGAGAAGAATTTTTTTCTACCCAACAGTTCAAGCAACCAAACAAAGGTTTTTTTTTTCCCACCATATCTCCCAGGGTATTTTTTTCTACCACATAACCAAACATGGGATTTTTATTTTACCAGGATACTTCTAGGACCTTTTTTTTCCCACCTATCTCCCAGGGTATTTTTTTCTCCCACATGACTCCCAGGAACAAAAAAAACCCGGCAACCATACAGAGCATGATATATCTTTTTTCAATCCAGAAGTCAGAAGCCAATTAAAACAGAAAAGACAAATTGAGTTTGTGCAATTATTAAAACATGGAAGCGCCAACATCAGTAGCATATAATTAAGATTATATAATGAAACTCAACAAAATAGAAAAAAAGGTTAAGTGAACTAGGTTTTCAAAATAAAACGTAGAAAGGCCCCATTCTGATAGCTTATAGCTTGCACGAGCATAAACAAAGCTACCCATGCATATTCTTCGTCCCTCATAACTACTTTGATACATAATTTAAAACTCGTGGATGGAGATGTTGGAAGCATAAACAAAGCTTCGTATCTGTATTGTTGATCCCTCGTATGTCATAACTACCTTCATACAAAATTTTAAACTCGTGTACGGAGATGTTGGAAGCATAAACAAAGCTTCGTATCTGTATTGTTGTCCCTTGTTTTCAAACACTAATTCTTTTTTTTTTTCCAACCATACACTCAATCAATCTAACATATCCTAAGGTATAACGTATGTGTTTCTAGCTATAATATATACTAACTATGTTTCTTTCCGTAGTCATTCACTTTCTTCTAAGAAAAAGCTTTATTGGAAAAGGTTTTCTCTAGAAATTCAGTTTTTCACCTCATGCATATCATGGATTCATGAGGCCAATCATTTCAAACCCCATGTTTTGATATGTTTTGCTGGGGTGAGGAACACCATTTCATACCCAAGAATAGCATGGGTGGGGGGGCTACCATTTTACATTTGATCTGATGGGCCCACCATCTCCACCCAAACCCATGGATACAGTGGAGCTCTCTATTTTCTACCTCATGCTATGGTGGGCTGGGGCCCAACATTTTATAAGGATGCCTAGCATGGGTGGGGCTCACCATTTTACACCTCATGTTTTGATGTAGTTGCCCCACCATCTCCTCCCAAACCCCTGCATAGGGTAGAGCCCACCATTTTACATCTCATATTTTTATGGGGTGGGGTGCCACAATGATGCATGGAAGTTTTGAAACTATGGTTTAAAAACTCGAAAACAGGCCAAGTTGAGTCAACCCGAACCTATGACAGCTGCCTCGATGAACTTGGATAAATCTTGCCATTAATGTACAGATATTTAATTGACATATTTATATATTATTTACATTTTAAAGCACAGAATGCCACAAAGGGTGCATGTTATAGACTTACAGTGGTAGTGTTACTGAGGTTATGAATTTTGAAACTAATGTTTTTTTTTCCTCAGTTTTCACGCACAACAAGTTGTGGGTTTCTGATAAAACATCACCAAAATGTAAGTAAATGGGGGAAACAGTTGGATAGAATGTCGGGAAAAAAAAAATAGCGACTTTGAAAAACCTTCTTTAATTATATATAACATGACGGAAACACTACCCGTCGCGATAAATATTTAAAAAAATCATTAAATGGTTTTTTTTTCGATATCTATAGCGATGATCAATCTTTAACCATCGCCCTAAAGACAAACTTAGCGACGGTCCAAGCTGACACCGTTTTACCTTGGCTGCATTATTTTCAAAGTCCGTGTTTTACCCTACAAAATCAATCAAAACTCCCCTGACTCTTGCGAGTTATGAGTGAGTACTCAGCCGCGACAACTGAGTCCCCAATCGTATTGTCCCCAATTGTATTGTTCTGGGTCAACTAGGATTTGCCTTGGCCACGTCTCGACCTGCATTTGCATTTTGAATCACTATTTTAAACTATGGAGTGAAGAGTCTCTATAACTTCAACCACCGATTGACCTCACGCCCCACCTACTAAGTGCATAACTTTCAAGTTGTTTAGAATTCGTACCTTTATGGTTCAAAAGAGGGAAGAGCAACCACATAATAACCCAATGTCTCATGTCACCTCACATAGGGGCTAAGATAGGCACCACATTTTATACACAATTTGACCTTTGAACAAAAGCTCTAAAAAGGAACAAAAGCCAACTACTAAATGGAGAAAAAGGGTCGAGTGAAGTTCTTTATTTTCCATATATTTGAGAGAGAAAGGATTCCTAGTCAAACAAATCACGTTCACTTCATTGAATAGAATGCATCCCCCCTTCCACTCCTTCCCCTTTACGTTATGAATTAAAAGCCTCCCTATTTTTATAAGCACGAGCCTTAAATATGGAGTTCTATCCTTGCCTCAACACTCAAAATCACTCTTTTAATTTTTTATTGAAAATCTTTGACAAAATGGTAACGCTTCTTGATGTGGCCCACTTGACATGGTTCAAAAATCAACCTTCTTGACAGGTCTCAAGTCTAAACCAGTCAAAAATGACATTTTTTTTTCTCTGATAGGTCACGTGCCGGTTGGCGGGAGAGAGCGAGCGAGAGAGACTTTTTTTGATGGGTTAGAGAGAGACTTATTAGACAGTAAAATATCTCAGTAAAATATCGCTGACGTTTTAAGAGAGATAGGGGGAGGCTTGGGATTTGAGGGCACAAGAGGTATTTAAAACTTAGAGGCGTGGGGATTTGAGGGCATATGAGGCATTTCTCTCTTTTAGTTGAGGTGTAAATTCCACGGATTTTTCAGAAAATTCAGAAAAGCCTGGGCTTTTCCTCCCGGCTTATAGTAGTAGATGAGAAAGATGAAACGGTCAAAATGACCTTGAACTGGCCTATAAGCCTCGAAGGTTGCATATTTTCATTCCAACCTGGCCAGATAAGCATGATCCAATGAAAGAAGGGTTATTACTTGAGTTAGGGAAATGATATATTCTCCCCTCTTTTTTTTTTTACTTGGAACAACCCTCCTCTACTCTACTGAAAGAGTAGTCATGAATACACTAGAGGGGCTGTCCCAAGTAAAAAAAGGAGCGGATCTATCACTCCCCTTGAATTATAGTCCAAGACCCATGTTTGAGTATGTAGCAACCAAGTGCACATTCCAAGACAGGTTCGTTGTCTGGCTCTCTGAGATACGAATCTCGTTCTAGTGATGCTCTATCTCTACTAGGATGCATAATCTCAATACCTTTTGAATATAAAAGAGTTATTGTATAAATGTAATAAAATGGTATTCTCGATTGAATCCCATGAAGGCACATGTGATGAACTTTCCATTAATCAAAGGATATCATAGAACAAGAAAAAAACATCCCTCCATCAGGAGGATTCTAGACCGGGGTATGCATCAGTAAGAGAGAAAGGAGGACTAATTCTTTTAGTCGAACTTCCATTTTTACCGAAAACTACTTCTCTTGTCAAATTTTGTTGCCTTTGGTGCCCGGAGGTGATCTCTTTATATCTATGCTTTAGATCCTAAGGAGAAAAGCATCAATTTCTAACTTGACTAAATAGTTTAGGATTTAACTAAATGTTGAAACGAGCAACATACGTTAATTATAGCTAAACGATGTATTTTCAAAGACAAAATCAAAGTTTAAGAGTGAAAGGAGAATCTTAAGCTGATAAACATCTGCTCTAATCGTGATTATTTTATTCCTATGATGAAGAAAAGCCTTGGAAAAAGCAAATCGGATGAAAACTGGTTTTAAAATAAATACAAATGTAAGTTTTAGGAAGCAGATCGAAGTACCTACTCGTAAGAGTGACGAGGCCCTCATCATATTTTGTACTTTTCTCTCTCAATGTCTTGCACCCCAAAAGGATCGACCGAAGGAATATTAAGGCCTTGTTCGTTTAGGCCATGCCTAGCAACCATGAATTTTTTTTCATGATAAATTAGTTTCTCAAGCTGTGAGAGAGGGTTGGGAAGGTGATAGGTACCTGCAAGATAAAGTAAGGAAGAAGAAAATATGGTTCGTTTGGGAAACCAGTCCCTCGTACAAAGCATGAAAATTAGGCCAAAATACTTATCATATTTCATAAAAGATTAAGGCTAAATACTCTACTACAAGTCCTAAACAGCTAGGACTCTCCCATCCAACCAATAACAAGAGATAACACAATCAATAACAGCCAGCAACAAATCTAGCTTATTCACTATCCATAATCTAAGTAGCTGTAGCAATAAAAATGGTTATAGAAATCTCTAAAATTCAGGGATTCAACATTCCCTTCCCCTTGAAAATTGCCTTGTCCTCAAGGCGGTTGATTTTCTTCGTCTTCTTCTTCCTTATCCCTGTCAAGAACTTGAATTAACTGGAATTGAGGAAACTTGCATTTGTGACCAGGAACAAATCGCTCGTCATAGTTGTAGCACAACCCTTTAGAACGTCTCTCCTTCATCTCGCCTAATGTAAGCCTTTGAGGAACCTTCGGATATGATGTTGGGTACTCATGCTCAATCATTGTACCCTTTTGAAATATCTGGCTATGTTGGATTTTCTCTTCCATCATCCGCATCATTCAATGTCTTTGGACGGAAGACTTGAACTTCTCCCGCCAACTTATCTTTGAGACCTCCCACAAAAGTCCCAATTAGGGCCTTCTCAGTCCATCCTTCCACCATATTTGACAAATTTTCAAACTCCTTCTGATATTCTCTAACCGTACTTGTCTGTCGCAGCTTACTAAGGACTGAGTCGAAATCATCAAACTCAGTAAGCCCAAATCGAACACATAAAGCTATCTTCAAGTCATTCCACTCCATATTTTTGTGAACTTTTTCGTACCATTGGAACCATTGTAGCGCTTCACTCTTTAAATAAAACGATGAAAGTGGTACCTTCATATCTTCTGCAGTTTGATGGAAGCGAAAGAACTGTTCTGCGTGATATACCCATCCGGTAGGATCTTCTAAACCATCAAAGCGAGGAAACTCGAGTCTTGTGAACCTCGTTTGGACAGATCCTCCCATTGTTGCAGACTTTGAAGCGTCATTTCCTCCTAATTCCATGTTGGAAGAGGTAGCCTTACCACAGGAAACCTCATCTTCAATAGATTTCTGGTTTTGACTTTCCATAAACTTGGAAAACATCTCTGCCAGAATGTTAACGGTCTCTTCTAACTTCTCCACTCACTCTTCCATGGCTGATTTGTTCTTGAGTTGACTCATTTTTGTCATGCCAAGATCAACCAGCTTTGATACTAGTTGATAGGTGCCTGCAAGATAAAGCAAGGAAGAAGAAAATATGGTTCGTTTGGGAAACCAGTCCCTCGTACAAAGCACGAAAATTAGGCCAAAATACTTATCATATTTCATAAAAGATTAAGGCTAAATATTATACTACAAGTCCTAAACAGCTAGGACTCTCCCATCCAACCAATAACAAGAGATAAACACAATCAATAACAGCCAGCAACAAATCTAGCTTATTCACTATCCCGAATCTACGTAGCTGCAACAATAAAAATGGTTATAGAAATCCCTAAAATCCAGATTCAACAGAAGGGTGGGAGAAAGAGAGACGAGATGGCACAAATGAGCAGACGGTGAGAAGTGACTAAAAAACAAGGTAAAAATCAATCATATTTTGGGTACAGTTTCTTGTTTCCTTTTTGGGTCTTTTTGGATGCCACATGCAAGAGATCCTCAAGCAATCTTCAAGTAAAAAATGCATTTTTTTGGATAACTCCTGTGTTTGTTTGCCAAAGTAACACCCAAACCCTTAAAATTACTAGCCAAGAAAAGGTGTAATAATTGCTTGTCTAGTGCATGGTGTCACTTCTTTTTCCATATGAAATATCTCAGAAAAGATAAGAATTCATAGTTAATCCCCTCTCTCTCTCTCTCTCTCTCTCTCTCTCTCTCTCCTTGTTAACTTTATCCAAACACAATAAAGCTCATGGTTTTCCCAAGGTTTACATGACATCTTATTAGAATATGTGGGATCCAACGGTTGGATTGGGTTAAGATCTCACCTTTGGATCATCTTGGAGGTAGACTGGATAAGTTGGCTAAACGAGGAGACTAGATAAACTAGGAAAGTGGATTAGAAGAGGCAAGCAAGAAAGATTAGGAAAGTAGATTTAATTCTTCCATAATTATCTTGATTTCCGTTCTATGCTTATCAGTTATCATGTTAGTGCTTCATATAAGCACCCTTTGATTACTGTAATTGCATTCGAGATTAGTGAAATTCTCTAAATTTGACACATCCAAAATCCTGCCCCCTTCCATTGACTTTACTTCTCTAAGGAATGCTAAAGCATTCAAACACACAGCCTTTTCTTACCCTCTCCTCACTCAGACCCTCTCTTGTCTATCCCTCACCCTCCCTTCTCACGATTGGGTAGGCTAACATTCCAGTAAGTAAAAAAAGATCATGCTAGCCAAACATGCCCTTGATTTGAGTTCCATATATCATTATTGGACTCAAAATTGGTTTTCAAAAGGGGAGTGATAAATCGACCACCCATGTGTCTATCTCTCTCCTCTTTCTCTCTGTAACCCAGAGGAGAGAGAAAGACACATGGGGTCGATTTAAGATATTTGGGAGTCGATTTATGACTGCCCTTTCAAAATCCACAACAAGAGGTAAAGTTGCTCTGCAAAATTCGGCTAAATTAAGACCAATGGGGAAGCCCCTTCTCTTTCTCCTCTCTAATATTTAATTTGAGTTCAATAATCATTTTTGGACTCAAAATCGGCTATCAAAATGCAAGAGGTAAAAGTTGCCCCGGCCAAATTTAGACTAATGGGGAAAGCCCCTTCTCTTTCGACTCTAATATTTCACCCCAAACTCAAATCCCAACTCATAATCAAAGTTATCAGATACCTATCACAGCCCAAACTCACCCTTCATTTGTTCCGTTGGCCTCCTTGAACCTTTAAGCCCCAAAAAATAAAAGAAGCCAAAAAGGGGCAACTATTTGAAAGACCCAACGGCCAATGCTTTGCAGAAAACAACTATCAATATACATGAAATCAGAGGTTAACAACCCCAAAATGGTGCTTCGCCCCACCTGGGTTTCCCCTTTACTTAAATCTAAACCTTAGCCTTCTACTAACACAGAACTCTATATACTACCAAGATTTCCTTCGTTACTATCTGCATCCTTTACAACAGATAGCCTCGCAAACACCTCCTCCCTTCGGGGGCGGTTTGCATATAGTATCCACAAAACCAGGCAGAGCATGACCCCCACAGAGATTAGCGCTAATCCTGCGTTAAGCATCCCGAGGTAGTGCTCTAGATGAGGACAGTACACGGTGGTGATGGTGGTGAACGTTTCTCTGACAAAATGACAGTCCTGTAGATTGAGTAACAGTGGGGCGTAATGATCAAGAGTGTAACTCACATTTACAGCGGCCACCAACTGCATGTATAGCTCGGGGGTTACCCTCCCAGGGCTAACACAGAGGCCGGATTCTGAAACTTCGCATGTGTAGTTTTGCCACACCTGAAATCAAAATAAGGAAATATTTAATTGAAGTTAATGGATATAAATGGTCATGTTTAGCAGCCGTGAAAGTTTTTTTTTTTTCATGGAATATCGGCTTATCAAGTAGTGGGAGATGGGCAAAGAGGGTTGGGGAGGGAGGAGAAAGTTGAGAGGGCATGAGTGAGTGAGGGTGAGAAGGGACTGAGAACAGAGAAAAGAAAAACTCTGCTAAAAATAGAGTTTTTCTTTTCCGTACTTTTTGAGCCACTCTGCATCTTCTCACTCATGCCCTCTCAGTTCTCTTCCTCTCCTCTCCGTACCTCTCTCTCAACACTTGGTAAGCCAGTATTCCATGAAAAAAAGAAGGAAAATCTATGGTTGCCAAACATGGCCAAAATGTAGGCAATTTAGAGAGCTCCACATTGTAGATGTCAAGCCTCTTTATGTCTATTTCTTTCCCAAAGAAGAATATGAAAGTTTCCTACAATTTTTTGCAAGAATTTTGAACTTACCATGGATGCATTGGCAAAAGACACCTCTTCAGGTCTGCATTGCCGATTTTGCAGCTGGGAATCGAGTGGGGAACAGAGAGGTGGGATCAGAGGACCGGATTGGTTGTAGTAATATGGAGTCCCCTCTGGAGGGTTTGGGTTTGCGATGGTGTATATTGCTGTGTTGACGACATTTACAAGCTGGTGGATGACTTCTTTACTCTGATACAGGGTTTGATTTGTGGTCCATTCGTCCACGCATGGGAGGATGTTGCTGAGAGCTGTCTCTGCTTGAGGATTTTCTACATATTCTTCCATGGCCATACAAGTATCCGAAATAGCACTGAGAGAAACAGGACTCAGTATTTATTACAAAGTAATCTCTATTTGTTCTATACGAAAGACGCAATAACTAATACGAAGAAAATAACCTCCTAAAGGCCTCGTCAAAAGAAGATGAAAATGAAAATGAAAATGAAAATGATCAAGCTGTTAAATATTGCAAAATATTCTCTCCCATTACATTAAGGGATTGCATGTTCCTAAGGGCAGACTGAAAACCAAGCATCCTCAAGGCGTAAGCCTCCCAAATTTTCTGATTCTCAAATTTAGCAATCTCAGAAAGTAGCAAGATTTCGAGGGAAATAGAAGAAACGATTAAAATTTAAAAGCTAGAATTGTATTAGCCTAATTGTAAGAACAGTGGGGCTTCCACTCCACATTGCAATCTGTGCTCATGCACTACAAACTTCATATATACACAGTAGATCTTGATGACATAATCACCCAAATGTGTCAGATTTCGATTCTTAAGATTGATTGTAGAGTGACCGTGAAAATACAAGTTCTCCAAAACCTAGCCCTCAAAACCCCAAATCCTCTAAATCTAAATGAATGATTTAGTTTTTAAAATACGTTTATAGCTGTCATCTACCGTAGTAGTCAAAGTAATATTCTCATTAAATGGTTCCATCTCATATCAAAATGAAGGTTTGAAGTTAAAATCTTTAGAATTCCTAGATCTATTAGAGAGATCAAATAGTCGAGAAAGGCAATGAAGAATGACTGGTCCTTCACTTAACTAGATTCTAGAGTTTGAAAATTTTAGATATCTACAATCCTGCAGACATATCCTTAAAAAAAAAAACAATCTCGCAGGCATATTAGGTTAAACGAATTTAATCCTTTTCTAGTGAATGATTTGACCGAAACTTGTATTAATTCCATATCTATGCAGTTGTACTTATTTTTTATTTTTAATTGTTTTCTTTAGAACTATATTTGCATAGACACAAGAGAAATACTTCTTTCTATTGTCTTTACATAGTAGTCTAATCTTAGTCTAAAATAACTTGTAGAATATGTCATTAACGGATACTGTAGGCATTTTTAGTTTTGAAAATTATTTTCAATAATAATGAAATATATATTTCCATTTTATATGATCGACATGGTCTTAACATAAGAGCTAGAAGATTCTGAAGTTGATGATGGATTTTTTTTTTTGGTCGGTAAGTTGGGATCGAACCTGTGACCTCAAGGTTGAGAAACAAAGCCTCGACCAATGAGCTACAGGCCCAAACCCATTGATGCTGAATTTTGATAATAAAGATTTAGTGATCTTAGAATTTTTTTCCCATAATTCTCTAAGAGCTATTTCTAGTCTCGTCAATGGTAAAGTAGCTCAAACAAAAGTCTTATAATGCTCACTGGCTAAACAGGTGAAGCGAGCATCCACGACGAGGAGGCCTCGGACCTAGAAATTATTTCTTATGAATTATTTGTAAAATTCTATTTACTTAAAGCTTTTCGGTCAATGGTAAGGCACAATACCTTTTGACGCCGATTAACAGCACCACGGCAAGAACCTTCTCAAATAAAGGTTTTGACTCTAATTCAATGGTTAAAATCGAAAAAATAGATGAACTAGGATCCGGTACCAATCCACATCTTCATGGTACCATATTCGACAACCAAAACCACTATCCCCACTTGGTTAGGTGAGAATGCAAGCCAATGCCAAGAGCTTTTCTATCACAAGAGCGTGTGGCAAAAGTCAAATATATCTATATGTATATGCACCCATACAAGCAGGTGCATGTACAGAAACATACATGCATATGTTTGTTACTCTTTATTCTCAAAACGGAGTTCTATGGATTAACGTCCAATAGTTCAAATTGAAAGGTGTAATTCTTTGCATTTTCACCCACTCATATAAAATCATTTCATGAATTATGCCAGCATGACTAGAAAGAAATGCGCCCAGAGACCTAAGACTCCTTTTGTTTCTTACATGAAGCTAACACTCTCTTTGTTGTCATGAAAAGAAGAACCAGGTTCATAGAGTATGCAGTATCCAATACGCTCCTAAAAGAAGTATATGATATAAAATAACAGATAGAGTACATTCAACCAATTTGGAAGGTCAGTGCATTTATTGATGCAGATCAAAAGGTACATAAATACACTAAGTATAATTAGGAGTGAATGGACATTCCCAAATATATAACTGTAGTCTAATTCCTCAAATAATCAATCAGGTCATTCTATAATTACAAAGACAGGTGTTCAAACCAACATTTAAATTACTGATCGGTATCATTTTCAGGAATGCATAGGGACAACTTAGTAACAAAATGGTAATAAGTTGGGTGAAAGACTTTTTTTTTTTTTGAATGGTTGGGTGAAAGACTCTCTTCTCATAAATTCATGTTTATTGTGAAACAAGGGATTATGATACTGCAATGTTTAAACCAGGTACTTACTTGTTAACGATTACAAAAACTCCACAAAGAATGAATGTAATTGCCACAAGTAGCCATCCGCTGAAGATAAATCTGAGATGATATAATAGCAGCATTAAGAAGAAGGAAAAACACAATAGCATGCTGCACTTAATCAATCAGTATATGTTCTAATTAGGAAATTTACACCCTTAAATAAAAAACTTAACTTACATGTAAATAGCATGTTGGTGCGCAAGGATAGAAAATACTGCAGAAAAATAAGCCAATAAATTTAGGCAAAGATGCAAAAGGGCAAATGTTGAAGTTGATGAAAAAACCATACATGTGTATGGACAGAGATGGAGTAGTGCCAAAATTAAGAATAACTAGAATATAAATACATGAAGTTTATGATTTTCAAAGCAAAGTGGATAATACATACAAAGACCAAGTAGGGCTAGCACAAGCATCACTGCTGCTACCACAATCAATGCACATTGCCTGCAACAAAAAATACAAAAGAGTGATCTATAGAATTGGAAATAGCGACTTAAATGTAAATAGATAATATAACCAAGGATATGAAATCATACACAGCATTTAGAGCTTTTCTTATTTTGAGAGAATTTTCACTTGTTTTCTCTGTTAATGTGTTTGCTGCACTAATTAAATCAACATTCAACTTGTCAATCTCACTCTTGATGTCTGATGGAAGGAGAACCTGGTCTACATTAATAGTCTTGGCGACTGACAGAAATTCTGTAACATTTCTAAGGATCTCAACAGTGAAATCTGATTGGTTTACAACAAAACTCAAAGTATGTAACAACTCGTCATGAAATTCATCCTGCCCTACAGAAAGAAGAATACAGCCAATCCTGTGGGAAAAAATATAATTGTGTGAGCAAAAACTATGCCAAAAAAAAAAACACTCAAAGTACCATTAACTAACTATTATCTCATCATAAAACTGCTAGGAAACATTGCTGAAATAGGACATCGATGGAAGTTTGCTAATGTTCCACTTAAATTATCAATAAGATTTCAACATCCGAATAAAATACAATTATAATTCAAATTTGTATCAAAAACTGTAAATTACAATGGATAACATAATGATTGAATTACCGTCTAAGGCGTAAAAGAGAAATGATAACCTGACTTAACAGTTTTTAAAAGCTACCAAGAGCTCAATTACTTATCTTTAGTTTGGTTGATGCTATATAGACCTCGCCGCAAAATTGACTATTTCAAAATTGTTTGTTCCAATAACAGTTGTTTTATTTCAGTTGTCAGCAAAGTCACAGATATCTCTGATATTTTTGAAAAAATCATGATATTTTGTGATCCTTTGATAAAATGACAAAAATCCAAAAATCATCACGAGAATTTGAAAAATATCAAAATATTTTCATATTTTATTTTGGGAAATGATACCAGGACAACCATGTTTTAATAATTGCACTAACCCATCTTGTCTTTTATTATTTAAAGAGCTGTCAAAGATTATAACAGTTTATAACAGTTTGCAAAAAGCTCTCTTTTTTTTTGAAAGGTAGTTCACAAAAAGCTCTTACAAACCAATTAGAAAAGAAAACACTAGTTGAGTTCGTGCAATTATTAAAACATGGTCATGCTGATATCATTTCCCCTTATTTGTTTTTTATTCTGAAAATATCTCAAAAATAATACGATAAATTCACAATTTTATTTGTTGTCCTAATTTTATTTTTTTCCAGTTTTTCCCGATACAAACCCAAAAACTGCAAAAAGAAAAATCAAATATCCTGAGATGCACCCTCTCCAAGAAATTCTCAAGACAAATATTTCTGACTGGTTGTTAGTTCTAATACAAACTAGCTTCTGCAACTCAAGGAACTATACTAATGTTCAAAAGTTGTGACCAAATTGGAACTCATCCAATGGTCAACCTTTTCTTTTTCTTTTTTTTTGAGAAACTGAAGGGAAGGTTTGTATGCCAATGCTCAACTTGAGCCCAACAGGGTCAATGCTTCAAAATAGACTACGAAGAGCTTTACCAAAAACTGAAAGCTTGGTAATTCCTTGAACTAAGACACCTTGGGCTCAAATTGGACATGATAGTACAGATGCTTGAAAGCAGATTCGGAAGAGATTCTCTTGAGCATTCCATCACAGACCGGAAGTATAATAAGCCATCACAAAGGACTTTACTCTCAGAAATCATCGAATCACTACCACTCAGTAGAGCACCAGCTGATAGCAACATTACTCCTTTGTAATAACAAAAGACAGCAGCAAAGCTAGCAAGCTACGACGACTACATATGCTACTCACATAAAACTAGGCATCATCAGACCAGCCAAGAATCCCCACAGAATTGTGTCCAGCTTGTTGTAGGAGGGACGGGATCATTCCATCTTGAGAGGGAGATTAGAAAAGTGCTAAAGTGAAGACCATAAGAAATATGAGACAAACTAGGGTCCTCTCAAGCCAGAATAGCATAGCAACAAAAAAGATAACCCAAGGTGACCTAGATGCCTCATTGCCACCAGGCAATCTCGATTATTATTCACAAAAGCTTTAAGCTGCAGAAAAAAACTGAGTAAGCATTCAATCAACCCGAGTGAGATGAGCACTCAATCAAATGAGACAGTTTTCTCAACCAATCCACAATGGGTGGAAGTCACGATGAGGAAATCCTCCTCTCAATAGATGGTTGGCAATGGACATTTATTCCTTGGCATTGAACATGCAAAAGCCAGAAGCCTAAGAGAGAAGTAACAAGTTGGTGATGGTGGGCTGGAAAATGGCTTGAGAGACAGTAATGTTGAAAGACAGAACAGAGAAAATCCTACACTCACCTTTTACCTCAGTGCATATCTTTGAAGGGAACACTTCTATCCCCAAGAATGAACATTAAATGACGGTTAAGATTTTGCCCTCCATTGTATGTTTAATGAAGATGAGTATAAAAATTCTACTAACTCCAAGCATGCATTATTCATAATGATGACTTTTTTGTTGAAAAGCAAAGATTACACAGCAAAAAGAAATGAAGTGTCACAGCCTTGTTGAAAATGTTAAGATTCTGCCCTCCATTATTCATAATGATGACATTTGTGTTTGCAGTGTTGAAAATGCCCAGCCTTTCATGTTGATGTCACATAAACATGACCAATGCACTGAATGTAATTAATTAGATTTATGCTGTTATATTTATGAACACATATGTGTATGAAAGCCATATAATTAATTCAATATAATATGTTATAATCCACATCAACTCACATTGAATTCACATGTTCCATAAATTTGGCATAGATGTACAACAATGACCGTTAACAAATACATTAAAATCCAAAGGGCAGTAGAAAGGGAATGTATCTTAAAACAACAAACTCTTAATAAAAATTATAAGAACTGTGGAAAACCCTTCAAAGATAAAATCAACTGGTCTAAAAGGTAAGAGAAATACGCTGCAGCACATGTGAAGACAAGTAGCAGCGAAAGACAAATTCGAAGTGAACGGCGTGTGCTTTTCTTTTGTAAGCTTATCCCCCATCTGCAGCAACGATGCACTGCTAACACAAATCCGAAAGACACGAACCATAGGGATGCAAGAATGAATCCAACTGCACCTGTAAATCCAACAGACTGTAGAGACAATAGTCAAACCACTGAAATAATACCAGGCATATGTATATATATGAACACATACACACACAAAGGAAGAAAGGAAGAATATCCACATTTGTTTTAATATGGCACTCTTCTCATTGTTTTACACCTTGCTAATTGATTGTTACAGGCTGTTGCAATCCTCTAAAAGCCTAAACAGCAGCACGAAAAAACTGTAAAATAAAGTCAAGAGTGCCATTATCAAATAAAACACAGATATATATATATAGGGAAATGATATCTGCGCCAAGTGTTTCGATAAACATGCGCTCCACTTGTTTGTCATGTAGTATTTAAAGGGTTTAAAGAGCTTTTTGAGAACCGTAATATCCTCTGAAATCCCTTTAAATACTACACGACAAACAAGTGGAGCGCTTGTTTATTGAAACACCTTGGCGCAGATATCATTTCCCTATATATATATATATATATATATATATATATATATATATAGTCCTATACTTTGTCGCACCGTTGCACCCTTCCCCATATTAAGCTATGCACATCAAACAATTCAATTACATACATTTGAAAACAAAAAGAAAAGACGAGCATATCACCGATGAGTAGTCTACACTATTTATCATGAAAAAATTAGTATTTCCACGGGCATTTCTTTCTTATGTCTTGTAATTTATCAAACTTCGGGCAATTGTATACTAAAACATGAGGATTGAGTCCTTCAGCAACACATCCTTGTTTTCATGCTAAAAGAACAACAGTTAAATCCTGGGCCTCAAAATGTCTAAATCTTCATGTAAACAACCACCAAAGGTTCCAACTGCATTACACTTTTCTTTTTCATTCCTTCTCTTTTTTCCATGATCTCATTCCTTAGGTCACATGCTCCATTTTCTCAGGTTCCTACATTACCCTATTCTACCATTAAAAAAAAAATGCTTCATTTTCTCAAGTTTAACTGCATACACCTATTCATTTTCTTACATGTTGCTAGAGATATTCGCTTTCTTTTCATGTATTGAATGCTAATTTTTTTTCTTTTTTTGAAATGGATGAATGCTAATTATTTCTCTCTTATCTGTCATTGAGCAGAACTTGGAAAATATGCAGCCATGTCATTATGCAACTGTATGCCATTAGGAAGAATTATGACAAATAGTTTTCAGGTCATATGCGAATTGGCCATTGCATGGAATTTTTCATATCATCAGTTTCAAGCCAGTTTCCATCATCCTGTCTAGGTAACGGTTCCATTTCTATCGCTTCATAGCTGTCATCTCTACCATCGTAGATTTCTTGAAGAACTAACTATCTGGAGATGCAGACAAAAGTTTCTTTTTATTATTCGTTTTTTATCCTGGACAGAATAAAAGCCTGAAAATAAATTTCAAATAGCTATTTTTTGTTTTTGAAAGATTTTTAAAAAAAATTTCAAATAGCTATTAAAATTTACAAATCTTAAAGATATCAGATAATGATTGATTTTTCTTCTAGGGAATACTAACAGAGGCTGGCAGTCTTGAAATATTGGGGGATGCATTTAGCAGATAGATAGCAAAGCCAAAAGAGCCTCCAAACTTCCTGAAGCTGACTTCTAAGTAATACATATAACCTAATTAGCTATGAATAAAAGGCCTGCTTCGATTGGGTGTTATGCTCTTTTGGTGTATTTTTCTTCAACTAAGCTAATCTTGCCAAATGAAACAACAAAATGGATAAACAGCAGAGAAAAAAAAACCCATTTGTGATATCTCCAAAAAAAATTAAAAACTAAGAAGGCCAACAACAAATAATATTGTATAAGAGTTGCTAATCACAAATCTAAACATAAAAACAAAACCTTATCGGCATTAAGATCCAAAGAACAGAACCATCTCCATCACATTTCAACAGATAATCAAAAGAACGGCTGAAATGTAGAAAGACTTACAGCCCAGTAATGCCTATTAGTAATGTCCCAACCATCTCGATAACGCCTGAATTTGCAAAGTATATCTGGCCTGTTTGTCCGCTTTGCCGCCAAAACGAGCGGAAATTTTGCATCAGGAGCTGCAGCATTCGCTGGCCCTGATGCTGGCGCAAAGCGCAAAAGACCAGTCGCCCATGGCGCCAAATTCTCCTCTCCTAAAGCAAAAAGAAAAGGAGAAAAAAGAAAACAATTCAACTACTATAGAACGAAGGATTCGTTCAAGCACTAAAATTCAGATGCTAAATCCAACTACTCTGATCAATCAACAACAGCATAATAAACACAAGAATGCAGGATCTTCATAACACAGACCATATAAAGCTCCTTAAAAAAACGAGATTCCGATGCATTTAAAGGTGGATCTACTGACATAAAACAGGAAAAATCTAAGAAAAATCAAAGAAAAATTGGAACAGAGAATACAATTTTACTACTAGAGAACGAAAGATTCGTCCAGGCATTAAAATTCAGATGCTGAATCCAACTACTCTGATCAATCAACAACATTAGAATAAACAAAAGAATGCAGGATCTGCATAGCATGAACCACATAAAGTTCCATAAAAAACAAGATTTTGATGCATTTAAAGGTAGATCTAGTAACAAAAAACAGACAAGAAATAAGAAAAATAAAAGAAAAATTATAAGCTTTCTCTGTTCCCTTTTTTCCTGAATGTAACAAATGAAAACCTGATTTCCACTAGTTTAATCGATCTTAAGTATCAAAAACTACAGAAAGGAAAGATTATCGAGCACGCAACCGAGAAATCACATAAGAAAATCTCACAAGAACATTAAATCATCTCGATTATAAGGAAAATTCACGTACCGAGTATAAATTTCTGAGAAACTCTGCTCCGGATCGGAAAATCAGCCGAAATCTGACGAAGAAAAGCAAGAGCGAAGAATAAAAAGATGAGAAGCTTCATTTGCGGCTCTGAAAATCTCAGAGCTGAGACCGCAAATGAAGAGAATGCATTGAAGAATTCTCTGAGATTTTTTCAGAGAAGAAAGAGATTTAGGGTTTTGGTGTTATCTTACATTTCATTGTCTGATTGGAGTTCCTAGGGTTTTATTTTATAGGCAATATGGAGGGGGGAAAAGGACGGGAAATAAGAGCTGCGCTTTTGGCAGGTGGTCACATGGAGAAGAGATGAGAAAAAAAGTCCGGGAATGAACAGATGTTTTGTCGGTTTCTGTTTTTATTTTTTAATTGTTTAAGACGACTCCTGGATTTTGATAAATTTACGGAGTATATCAGAATTCAGAAAGGCCAAAGATAGTTTAACTAAATAAGATGGGAATGGGTTGTTAAGGAGGATATCTCTTTAAGGGTGTTTTAGTCAATTTATTCAATTAATAATGGTCGTTAGAGAGTGGGTGTTGGCGATAATTAGGGTTCGAATCCAGGTAGTTAAGGAAAGTATAAAGGGAAATAGACTCTTTATTTTCCTTTTTATAAGTCATCTGACTCATCTCTCTTTCAATATAAACACGCATTAGAATGAGGGGTGGCAACGGTTCGGGTTCGGTTCGGTTTCGGTTTGACCCCTAAACCGAACTAAACCGAAATTTGAATCGGTTTGGTTGTACCGAACCAAAGAATTTTTGGTTCGGTTCGGCCAATTTCGCCTCCCCTTTCTCATCATTATCATTGGAAATCAGGGCAACGGTTCGGTTTTGGTTCGGTTCGAAATTTGAATTGGTTTGGTTTTACCAAACTGAAACCGAATTTTCGGTTCGGTTTCGGTTGGATTGCCACCCCTAATTAGAATCGAAGAAGTGAGCAGTCCACTACACTACACATCTCTCTCTCTCTCTCTCTCTCTCTCCCCCCCGTCAAGGCGTGAAGAGATAAATTTTGGAAAGGTTTCTATACCAACATTTTCCGAATTATCTGAGCTGTCCATTTTAGTCCAACCATATCCGAGGGTCAAGATCATCCTATGGAGAAAATTCTCGAGCAATGGCTATCTATGGCAGGGACCTACAAACGAATGTTTTAGATCATCCAAATAGATGGCCTACTGTGTTCAATGCCTAGAATGGTTAGGATTGTTTGATTAAATAGAGTTTGCTATGTGTAATCCAAGATGGGTCCACAAGGTGAACAATCTATATTAATTATCAATCAATCTAAATATTCTAAAAATTGTACGGTAGGTCCACCTATTTGAATGATCTTAACCATTCATTTCGTAGCCTCCGCTGTAGATAGGCCATTCCCTAAAAATATTCTCCATCAGATGATCCTAACCATCGATTTGTGAATGTTTCTCCATCCTCAGTTTTTAAACTTCCGGAGCCGTCCATTTTATATCAAATGTATCGGAGGGTTAAGATCATCCAACGGATAAGATTTTTGGGACATGACCTATCTACGGTGTGGGCAAACGGATGGACGGTTTAGATCATTCAAATAGGTGTGGCCCATTCTAACCATAAAACTTCTCTAATTTTTAAAAGCGTGTATATTTCTGTCAATTACATCAAACATATATAATTTTAGAGGATAGTTACTTATGAAAGTGATATAATATGATATTACACACCCCACTTGTCACTCCAAAAGATAATGTGATTTGGACTTTCTAAATGGGGATTCACTTCAATACAAAGTCCCACCGTTTTCATCAAGTTCTTTTTATCTCTTAATTTGTACATGTTTATAGAAGGAACAAACTACAAGTCAAGCGGGTAGAGAGCGAAACTGCAACGCAACGTTAGGTATCAGAATCTTTAGCTTTCAGAAAAGGATGACCGAAATGGTGGTACGTGAGGGACAAGTGCGCCTCTCTTTTTAACCTTTTTCTTATGTCAATTCATGCATGGATTTGTTAGGACACAAGAGCCCATTGATAAGGGGAGGCATGTGGTATGAACGTGATCGGACAGAAAGAAGAGGATATACAAAGCTTGGAAGGGGAAAAAGAATAGTACTCTACCCGAGTAGTGGATTAGGTAATCCACCAACTCCTTGATGATCGGTTAGAGATTGATTAATTAGCAAGGCTGAATGGCCATGGGTCAGTGCACACATGGCACATTTGCTTGGTGATTGGGACTATCAATCTGATTGGCCATCCACAAGCATGGTTTTAAATTTTGTTGAAACCGAAACCAAAATTTCACGGAATCCGAAATTTCGGAAATTTTGGTCTAAATTTCAGGTTTACCATATTTCCGTAATTTGGGCAGACATTTCGGATATAATAAAATATTACTCTTTTTTTTTTTTCTTTTTTTTTTCTATTAGTGGATTTTGGCCAAAATTTCGGTTTCGGGCAACTTGGGAACGAAACCGGAATTTAAACCATGTCCACAAGGCAGCCCAGTCAGCCCAACGCTAAACAGAAATCTCATTCACAAGATTGAATGTTACAATAATCAATGACTTGAAGACATTCTTTTTTTGGAACGGGTGAGATTTTATTACTAAGAAACAGGCCATGACCAACGCAGTCATGGGACCAATGAAACAAACATCACAAACAGAGAACAAATAACAGCGATACACTTACAAGATTGCACAAACAAGATGACCCTCACTGGGGAAGGGAATCAAAAAACTCTAACTCCGCTCTTGCCACTCCTGCTCGAGCAAGATGATCTGTTGCTTCATTCGTCGACCTTCTAATATGATAATAGGTGAGCCTACAACCTCCTACCCCTCCAAAATCTCGTTACAAGCCTTTGCAAATCTCCTAGGATATGGAGATTGGCCTTTCAACTAGGGCTGCAACAGGGTTGGGTTGGGCCGGGTTTTTCAAAACCCTGGCCAAACCCTGGATCCCATTATTTGGGCCCTGACCCTAAGTCAGGGCCAAAAAACCTCAACCCAATGCCCACCCTGCAGGGCTCAGCGCGGCCCTGGCCCGCCCTATTGGCCCTGATTGGGCCGGGCAGGGCCTAATTGACCCTAGTGCAAATACCTGTTAAGAGTGCAAAAATAAAGCAACCACATATCATATAGAACAAAATGATCAATAAACAAAGAAATGGAACAAAATAAGACAATATGAATTCAACAACATGGCGGCCAGTAGAAACAATTAATAATAATAATCTAAAGGAACATCAATCCAAGGTAGGGCTGCAACTCGAGCCGGGTTTTACCCGACCCGCATCGACCCGACCCGAAAATAGCCTGGGTTGGGTTCAGGTTTCATGGGTTTCGGGTCGAGCCGGGTTGAGCATTCAAAAGCCCGCATGAATCTCGGGTCGAGCCGGGTTTGAAGGGGCCCGACCCGAGTTACATAAGTTATAGTATGTACATTTTTTTCTATTGTTAGTTAAAAGTTAAAAGTAAAAACCCATGCACCCACTGTTATTGTATGTGAGTGTAATTTCTGCTTCTATGAGTTGAGTTGATTCAAGTGTTTGATTCAGCATTGTTTGATTGTAATTACAACATTGTTTGATTCAGGTGTAATGTGAGTGTAACTTCTCCTTCTATGAGTTGAGTTGCCTTGCCAAAACAAGAATTTTCCTTAAAAAATTGCGTCAACCTGAAAAAACCCGACCCGACTCGACCCGAGATTTATCATGGGTAGGGCCGGGTTTGGGAATCGTGGGTTTTCCAAAAAAAAACCCGACCCGAGATATTTCTCGAATAGGGTTGGGTTCTCCAAAACCCGACCCGCCCGACCCGAGTTGCAGCCCTAATCCAAGGTAATAGAAAACATTAACAAAAGAAATATGCACAGATGGTCCAATTCTATAATATAAAACAGGGTCGGGCCGGGCCGGGCTAACCCGAGGTATCAACCCTAAACCCGACCCGACCCTGAGTCAGGGCCTAAAAAATGAACCCTGATCCGCCCTCAGGGTTGGAAAATCCAACCCAGACCCTGTTCGGGCTCAGGGCTCACAAGGCCAAACTTGCACCCCTACTTTCAACCATCTGACATTCAAGGAACAGAGCCTTAACAAAAATGATGCTCATTTTAAAAGTTTTTTCGAAATGATTAACTTGACTGTAGAGCTAGTTAACCTCAACTTCTAGCAATTACACATTGAAAATTATATAACACAAAGTTATGATAATAGTGTTTAATTTTAATGTAATTTTGTATCTAATTAGATTGTGGGTTCAACTCGAAAGCGATCATATTGAAAATGGAGTGAACCATACTTGATCTCCAAATTAGGTACTACAACATCTTCATTGTACATATAGGAGACCCTTTGTGATGATTCAAATAATCTATCTTGGGAATGGTTAACTATTGAAATTTTTTTAGGACACCGGGCATATTGGTTACATTAAAAAAAGTTCCTGAAAATTTTTCAGCGAAAATCAAATTTTCCGAGATTTGATAACCCATTTCTTATGTAGATAGTCATGCACCTAAAATATTTTCACTCAAAAACCTTAGTAAAAACAACCCATAATATAGCTATGCTTTATTTTCTTTAAGCCCTGCTTGGATTTCAGGAATTTTCTGTAAGAGTTTGGAAAGGACAAAAATTTCTAAACTTACTTTTTTACACACCAATAAAGATAACTTGAAGAACCCCTGTTCAATTTTTATCTAAAGGGACCTTCAATTTATGTTAATATCCATCTAAATTAATTGTAATCATACTATTTTGTTCTTACTTTTGAAAAGAAATATTTGTTTTTGCCAGAAATGATTTTTCCATAAGGCTTTGTTTCATCCGATGTAAAATGGGCGTAAATCAAAATTTACACCCATTTTAAATGAAAAAATAGGAGTAACGAAAGACAAGGAGCATAGACTAATTTTCATGCACAGTGTGATTAGGCCAGTTTTAGACATTTCCAAGCTAGGGGTGCGACTTGGGTCGGGCTCAAACCGAACCCGAAGAGTTTAACCCAATTTTGGCTCAGGTTGGGCTGGCACTTCCTTGGGTTGGGTTGGAAAAAGCCAACCCGATTTTAATTTGAGGTTGGGTTAGGGTTGAAGCCTTGTCAACATGACGCGACCCGAACCCGACCTCCGTCCTCTAATTTTATCTTGATTATTTTTGTGTTATTGTATTTTTTTGTTTGGCCCAAGGTGAACCTGAACCAAGCCGACCCAATTTCGGGTTAGACGGGTTGGGTTAGGGTGAGAGATTTAGAGGCAGGTTCGGTTAGGGTTGACAATCCTCAACTCAACCCGATCTAGCCCGACCCGAGTTGCACCCCGAGTCCAAGCTAGTTTAGAAAGATTAGATTTCTAATCATCGAGTATAATTGGTTCATATAAGGAGGCCTAGGACCTAGACAAATTAGTAGTGTACTGTTGGGCCCATTTTCGCCCCTACCAAAAAAATAATATAAGTGGATCACGAGCCAAACTGTAACAAACATTATATGGTCGAATCTTGTAGGCCGCATTTGACGACCATTTTCTGAGAGTGAATTCTGCGCATTTATCCGTGAAAAGTGCTACAGAGTCGCGTTTAGTATACGTGGCTATGAGTATAATGTAAATGGTAGTTCATGTCCATGTCCGAAGGTAAAAAATGAGCAGTAAGTGAGCTATGAGTCTATGACCGCATCTGTAGCTGGGCCCACCGAATGGATTGTCCAGCTCATTGTGTGGACCCACTAGATGAATGGTGGAGATGGTGGATTAGACTAATTTGGCATCTGAGTAGAGTACCCCCATTCTGCTGCACATGGCATCTTTTTAGTGCTTGTCTGCTTGGAATAGGCCCATCATGAATGATAGGTTTGGCATTTTCCCTGAAAACAGTGGCATTTTTCAAATTTGGGAAAAACAATTCCATGAAAAATGAGTTTATCAAATGCTGGAAATTTTATTTTCCATGGAAAAAAGTTACGAATAAAAATTTTCCATTTCCAAACAGCCTTAATTGTCCAATCAACTAACATTTTCCTATTGAATATGAATTTTGGGGCAATTACTGTTTCAATCTTCCATTTACATCCACTTGATTGGTTGCATGAAAAAACTTTGTTAGTCATAAGTTTGCTAAACCTGGACTTTTCCACCGGAATTGGTATTGGCACTCCCAATTTTTCTACTACCTTTGTCATTATCTGAGAAAGTTGCCATCAAAAGTATAAAGAATGAGGAGTTTCACCATCAAAAGCATAAAATAAGAAAAAGGTAAGGGAATAGAAACAACAGAGATGTCATCACATCCCTCTTTTTCTTTTTCTATCACCCATGTCCATGTGCTTTCATCTCACGGAGAAAAAAAGTGAGGAAAATCCATACATGGGAGATATGCATGCCTACCCCAAAAGGGACAAAATGGTGATATTATTATTTTTAATTGGGAATGTGCTCTCCTTCTACACAATAGAAGAGAGGATATGTGGATTTCTTTGGAGTCTTCAATGAGATTCAAACAGAGGATAGAGAGCACTTTTCTTCTTCTTTTTCTGTGTTGCTACGGTGCTATCATCATTGTTAAAACATGTTAATAAAGCATGGGTATTTGATTGCCTTTTTCCCATGAAAAGGAGAGCACCTTGATTACCGCTATTATAGGGTCTTTCTCCATTACTTGAGAGTGAGTGGTTTGAATAGTTTCTCTATGGGCACATGAAATTCAAGTGGAGGTAGGTTGGGGTCCACAGTCCTGACATAATCCTCCTTAGGGGCCCATTGTACATAGTGGGGATGATCGGGTCTGATTGGTTAGGAGTCGCATCAATGATTGAGTGATCTAACCCTTTGATTAATACGTGATCTGTAAAGTTATAAAGATGTTTATGTAAATTTTTATTGAGTAAACAAAATAGTTTGAAAAAGAGGAACAGTGAGTCCGAAAATCTAATCTTTTTTTTCCCTCTCTTCCAGTTTAAGAAGAAGCTAACCACGTTCTATGCACAAAAGTTATTAATTAGTAATAAGAAGTTGCAAATGTGAACAAATTTCTAAAGTGAGAGAAACATGTTATTATTTAACGAGACTGACTAGCTAGACAAATCTGGTCTTGATGAACGCACACGGCACACCATGGCTCACTGCACGTACACATGGGCTCTGTCATCTAGATCTCTATCGATGGGCTTTGACAAGGTGACCCAATCGGGTCGAATGCCGAACATAGATTGTATTCACAAGATTTATGTTTGCAAAAGTAAATGTTAGGCCTAAAATCGGTAACAGATACGGCAGTGACGTAAAAGCTGAGTTGGAGGACCCGAGGAGCCGAAGTGAACGAGCTGAGTCCTGCGGAACCGAAGTGAATGAGCTGAGTCCTGCACAAGAGCAAACGAGGTCAGAAGACCAACCCAGAGTTGTTACTCCGGACAGACCCTTCGACACTCAAGTCAGTACGAGCAGGAGTGCAGAGCGAGTTTTTAAGAGTGTTTGTTGAGAAGAAGTTATTATATCCTTCGGTCTGAGCCCTGAAAGGCCATTTATAGAGGGAAATCTGGGGTGGTTGGATTACCTACCCCAGGACAGGTGTCGGCCTCTTACGGGTTTAAGTTTACCTACTCTTATGTAATTACCAGACTACCCTTGAGCCGACGCTGGATTTGTGGTTGGCCATCCTGGGGTCACGTGTCGACAGCTAATTGGCTGCTGTTTTTCATACCCCATCAGTTGCCCCCCAGTTCTCCAAGTCATTGTAGTGATTTGAGGAAATGTGATGAGTTATGTTCCTGAGTGGGGGGAGTCTGTCCGGAAAATCTGTCTGTCCGGCCTGGAAATCAGTCCGGAAATTTTGTCTGTCCGGCCAGGAAATCAGTCCGGAAATTTTGTCTGCCTGGCCAGGAAATCAGTCCGGAAATTTTGTCTGTCCGGCCATGAAATCAGTTCGGAAATTTTGTCTGTCCGGCCAAGAAATCAGTCCCGAAATTTTGTCCGGCTTGGGTCGGACAGATTTTTGTCACGTAGCGGATGCGCCATATTCTGTCCGGCTTGGGCCGGACAGATTTTTGTCGTTTAGCGATTGCGCCATATTCTGTCTGGCTTGGGGCCGGACAGATTTTTGTCGCGTAGCGATTGCGCCATATTTTGTCCGGCTTGGGCCGGACAGACTTTTGTTGGGTAGCGATTGCGCCATATTCTGTCCGGCTTGGGCCGGACAGATTTTTGTCGCATAGCGGTTACGCCATATTTTATCCGGCTTGGGCCGGACAGATTTTTGTCGCGTAGTGGTGCGCCATATTCTGTCCGGCTTGGGCCGGACAGTTTTTTGTCGCGTAGCGATTGCACCATATTATGTCTGGCTTGGGCCGGACAGATTTTTGTGACGGGCTTAATCGCTTTAAGAGTTGTTCCGTACACGAGCACCTTATGGATGCGCCTTAGCCCCTTGGAGATACACGCGTATTTACTCACGCCCTTGCCTCGAAGTGTGTGTCTGTCATTAATGAAAGACACGTGGCACCATACAAGGGCCTTCTAAGTGCGTGCCTTTCATAAATGTGAACCGCCTTAAGCCAAGGCCTATAAAAGGGGGTTTTCACCCTTCATTTCTCACTTTTTACTTTTTACTTTCTCCTTTCTGCTTTTTTGCTCTGCCTGTTCGGCTCGGGTAGCTCGTGGTTGTGATCGTCTGCGGATTGGGAGCTTTCTTTTGGGACCGGTAATCTTCTTGAGTGCGTCTTTTATTCGTTTCTTTTCCTGCACTCATGTCCTATAGTAACTCTAGCTCTGAGTCCGGTTCGGAGTCCGGTTCAGGGAAGTCCTCTTCCAGTAGCTCATGGTCTAGTTTGTCGGGGAGGACCCAAAATAATCCGACCAGGACTCCTGGGCCAAATATGGCAAGTCCCGGTGTTAGTGTAGAAGTCGTAGATAGTGAGGGCGAGGTGATTTTGGATCTGAACGTCACCTCGTCCCCCACGGATAGTTATCTCCGAGCAGAGGCGAGTGTTGGTAGTGACGCCGCCGAGGCGTCCACAACATTTCTCCCGGGCCGGGCCGTTGAGGTGGTAGCTAGGGCCCGGATGGACGCCAATCCTCAATACAACGTCCAGGCTCTTTATGAGGAGAACATCCTTGATGAGTCCAGGCTGGGGGACATTAGGGATAGGTACTGTATTCCCCAAAGGTTTGGGCTGAGGGCCGCGATAGAGGGAGATAGGGCTTGCAACGACAACTCCGATGTCTGTATTCACAAGATTTATGTTTGCAAAAGTAAACAACTTAATGAAATCTTAATGGATTATCTCTTTCATCTTGCTAGATCAAGGGTCTAGAATCATCCAATGAGGGTGAAACCACCAGAAAAAATGCATGATTTGCCCTGCAAATACTTGTGGAACTTGAAAAGTTCTAAAATTTGGGAATTGCACATATTTAAAGAATGAAGTCAAGAATTTAGATCTCCTCATTAAAATGCTTGAATGCTTGGCTGAGAAGCCTTAAGATTTTAGAGAAATTTATTTAATTTTTCCATTACTTATAGTACAGTTAAATTAATATACATACAGATATTTAACTGGAAAATTGGGGTTTCATTTGCAACACCAAAATCTCTAATATCAATGAAAATCAAATAAATGGGAAACTTTGGGTTGCCATGTGCAAGCCCTAAGATTATTTAAAACCTTATAAGTCTCTCGCTATATATACTTATTAAATACTTTATATAACGAAATGTGGCCATTTAGTGCCTTGTAAATGCAAATTTCTCTTTAGATACATTATATGAGAAACAAATAAAATAAAATTTGATAGATTATCAACTATACAATAATGTGATTTTTGGATAATTTGATTATATTTTTTAAACTAACGACTAATTGGGAAAATTCTACTGATAATTGCACTATCATGTTTTGATAATGAGACAAACTCACCTTGTTTTTCCTATTTAACCAATTGTCGAAAGCTATTACAATTCTCAAAAAAGATTTTAGAACTCCTCATTGAAGAAAGGCCCAAGCCTTTGTCTCCACATTATTTCTTGCAAGAGGTTAAAGTCTCTTCAACTTTTCAATGTGGGACTAAAAAACAACCACCGGAGACATCACATTTGTTTCTAGGTTCAAGTCTTAAGGCACCATAAAGACAACATATTTTAAAAACAAAAAGGAAGATTCTTTATTTTGAATCTTCCTACTAAAATTTTGAGATCAAATTGAATAATTTGGGTTCGAAATTCTAACACAAAGTACATGATACCTCTAAAGATTTATGGTCGAAACCATATATAAAATCACAAACCTAATAGCAATACTCCAGTTTCACTCAAACAAGGAGATTAAGCAATTCTCATTACGTAAGTACCCTATGTAAATACCCTACGACCCCGGCTTGTTGCGACACAAATATAACATTATTATGTCATCAGATGGCTAGATAGGAGATCTCCCCATTCTAGAGATTTTCAGAGGTTATAGATGAGATTTTCAATCGGGTGGAGGGTCATTCACTTCAATTCCATCTAGGATTTATACATAAGGGTTGCAGGTTATACATAAGGGGGCACTATACATAAGGGGGACAGGTAATAGATAAGGCTGGGTCCAATTGAGTTTGGCCTATTAAGGAGTTTGACCCAACTCAACAGGGGCAGCTGCCCCCTTATGCTACATGTAGCTCCGCCCCTAATTCCATCATGTCAGGAGATGGGTGAATAGAGAAGTGAACCGGCTAGCTCGGGATGGAATGGCTAGAGTGGCGCTAGAAATATTCAACTTTCTACTGTCATGATCTCTTTTGCTCTTGTATAGTTGCCTTTTGTCTTGTAAGCTGATCAGAACCTCCCTGATTCTATTAAGCTTAGAACCTCCTCGGGAGTGATTTCGCAAAGAATTGTGTATGATTGGAAGCCCATAGGTTGTAGTCATTGCAAAGATTTCAGTCATAAATCTGTTGATTGTTCCGAACAGCAGATTTCTTATCCAAGACAGATTTGGAGACCAATCATCATGCCGGATCAGCAATCATCTCAAGTTATCTCAAGTGACGATTCTCCTAGACCCTTGGCTACATCGTCCTCCCAAATCAACAGGGCTGTTCCTA
The DNA here is from genome assembly GCF_043159265.1 of Tasmannia lanceolata. Classification (NCBI taxonomy): domain Eukaryota; kingdom Viridiplantae; phylum Streptophyta; class Magnoliopsida; order Canellales; family Winteraceae; genus Tasmannia; species Tasmannia lanceolata. Next base: position 11,159,596 of record NW_027518685.1, on the reverse strand, counting down.
CTTCACTCCATCCACAAGCTCATCAAATCAGAGGTAACAGTGGAGTTAATACCACTAGCCCCACACAGGTGCAAAGAAATGGAAACAAATTCTCAGTTCTATGTGAGGATTCTGCACTTTCTCCCTTGACCATTTCCAATGACAAAGGATCATCTCCGCCAATCCTCCTTCGCCCTTCTTCAACATGCGCTCTCCCATCTATTGCTGCCTCGCAACCTCATGAAAATGAAGGGTGGGAAGAGGTGAATAGAAAGAACCATCAGAATTTACGAAAGAGCCAGAGAGATAGAAAATCGAGTCAACGGATGATAGATGCCCTTGCCTATTAGTGATTCCTAAGATTGTGCTTCTATTTTTCCTTAATATCCTTTCTAAGGACAAGTCTTGTTTTTTGCTCTCCTGGTATGTATATTCTTGTGATAGGGTTATCTTTCATATTCTAATAAACCAGTAGGGGTCCCCGCCAAACCCCAGCTTATCCATGAAAAAAAAAAGTTGCCTTTTGTCTTGCTCTTTAACCTAGGCCATGACAGTCTCGGTTGTGGATTAATTTGCTTCTCTAATAAAATATCATCATTTCAAAAAAAAAAAAATAAAAAAAAAATACAAATATAACATTATATGTTTGCCTGGGAGACGATATTCAAACAACAGCGTACGGCAGTGGTCAAAGGTGATAAACTTCAGAAATTTCACTAATTCTTAGATGCAATTACAGTAATCAAAGGGTGCTTATATAAAGCACTTACATGATAAGCATAGAAGGGAAATCAAGATAATTATGGAAGGGAAGGAATCCTTATCAAATCTACCTAATTAAATATACTTTCCTAATCTTTCTTGCTTGCCTCTTCTTATCCACTCACCTAATTTATCTAGTCTCCTCATTTAGCCAACTTACCAAATCTACCTCCAAGATGATCCAACGGTGAGATCTTAACCCAATCCAACCGTTGGATCCCACATATTCTAACATGCCTCCTCAAACGTATATGGGTTGAAAATCGATATACGTTTGATTACAATAAAATTGCCAAATATAAAAAATAGAATTCCCAAATTACAAATTTAACCAAAATCCACCAATTTGATGCACACTTCCAAAAGTTGATGGTGAAGACTGATGTTGCTGCCAATGATCACAACGATGGTTGCCGAAGAAGACGCCGCTTGTTGATGTGTCGCAAAGAGGGTTTGAAAAAAAAACAATGGATCAATAGATCACAACCTCAATGGGCTAGACAAGACTCAAGCCTTGATGGGCGAGTAAGATTGGGTCACTATGGACCGATGCCAGAATGGGCAAGAATGGGCCTCGATGGGCATGGCAACATGGGGTGGTTTTAGAATACCAATCTTCATGGGAATTTCAAATTGCTCTCTCAGGCACGAACTTCGAGGAGAGAGGCCCCTCAACTGAGTAGAGCTCCTATTTTAGGCACGCACATCGAAGAGGTACCTCAACTGAAATGGATCAAGGAATTAAAGAGAGAAAAAAAATGGAAGTATAGAGATGGGCGATGAATAATAGCGGAAAAGCTAACGGCACATAAAAAAAAGGCAATGACTTTACGAATTTAAATGGTGCATGAATAGGAGGGTGCAAATATCAAAATTTAGGAGATAGATTGAAGAGATGGGGTGCATTGAAAACAAAGAAAAAGCTAGCTGTGTCTACACCATAGGCTTCTGTGTTCCGTGGGCATCCCTCATCTTCTCTTCATGATGTTGGAATTCAAGGTTTGATATTTGGACAAAACATTGAGGACTTCATTATCTTTCCATGAGGCCGATCAAATGAACCTAAGGGGAGATGGTTGCGAGTGCAGTGAAGGCATGGATGAAAAACCCATGGATGGAACATGGGAAAGTACAGATGAAAATGAGGCAAACACAAAGGAAGCGAATTCTAAGAGTTGGGATTTAGAGTTACAGGCTGTTTTTGGCGGGACGATTTGACCCGTCCTTGACCACAGTTTTCGCAGTTCCATTTTCCGACGGACGGCTAACTCGGCCGTCCGCCGGGCCGACATAGCTCTGATACCATGATAAACTTCAGAAATTTCACTAATTCTTAGATGCAATTACAATAATCAAAGGGTGCTTATGTAAAGCACTTACATGATAAGCATAGAAGGGAAATCAAGATAATTATGGAAGGGAAGGAATCCTAATCAAATCTATCTAATTAAATCTACTTTCCTAATCTTTCTTGCTTGCCTCTTCTTATCTACTCGCCTAATTTATCTAGTCTCCTCATTTAGCCAACTTACCCAATCTACCTCCAAGATGATCCAACGGTGGGATCTTAACCCAATCCAACCGTTGGATCCCACATATTCTAACAAAAGGAACACCGACTTACACATAAAAGAACTTGTAAATCAAGAAGATGATGATACCCTAAATTGGCCTCTATGGTCTTTGAGATACTGAACAAAACCATCAATATATAGACCATGGATCTCGCTTTGAGCAGCAAATATCTCTCTTATTGCCCTTGCTTCGGCTCTAAACTGCTCACCCTCAGCTTCCACCATTACCAACTTTAATGTCTTGGCAATGCCATTTCGTGTGAAAGACCAATCGCTTTCGTTCCTCGGTACCTCTACACCAATCTTCTTCTCTTCTATCACTCGAGCATTCAAGGGTTGGTCCGCTATCATGGGAAAGAGAATAAGAGGCTTCCCAGACCCAAGACCCTCAATGATTGAGCCCCAACCCCCATGAGAGAAAAAACCTCCAATTGACGGGTGAGCCAATAGCCTAACTTGGGGGGTCCAGTCCTTGCAAACAATTCCACGGCCCTTGGTTCGATCCTCAAACCCCATCGGTAGCATCTCCTCGCCCGGTGGAGTCCGGAGCGCCTAAATGAAAGGCAATCCGGACAACTCTAACCCAAAGGCTATTTCGTGCACTTGTTCTATATTAAATATTAGCTGACTTCCAAATGCAACATAAACTACGGAACCTGGCACTTGCTTGTCTAGCCACTCGCCCTCTACCCACTTGTCATGCCCACTTATATCTTCTTCTATTGAAGGAGGGAGTAGACCCAATGGAAGAACCGGTTTTTTGAATAACTCGCAAACGAGACCCAACCAATCCGGTTCGAATTCTGTGCAGCTACGTATAGCCACAAGGTCACACCCTTCGTGCGTGGAAAAGAGCCTATAAATGGGAGACACACCCGAAACATCTTCTCCTTTGAGGGCCCCATCAATGAGTGCTCTAACCTCTTGGGGCCGAAATACAACTTTAGAAGGGAATGGGACCCATGGAGGTAACATAGTTAGTTGCTCTGGTGAACTACGGTCCGTTTTGAATGGCATCATCGTAGGTGGTGGGCCGAAGAATCCAACCGGTGCAGCACTACCCGTGCAAAAGTAGGCACATGGCAGCTTGAACTTAGCGGCTACTCGCGAGACCCAATAAGAGAAGAAATCATAAACAATACAATCTGGAGTTGGGGATACATGTTCAAGGAACACTGACAAAGGTCCCTCTAGTCCATCCAGTGCCTTTAACAGGTACTCTTCCTTGGCTATCGGAATGTCCCTAGTGGCCTCGGCATTTTCCGGCAGGCCGTCGACCTGAGGTAAGGGAAGCTCCACTAGATTTATGTTGGGGGATAAATCTGGAGGTATTTTTGGAAGCCTAGCTATGTTTTTAGGGGTAGAAATGAAGGAGATAAGGTGACCCCTTTTGGCTAAGCACTTGGAGAGCTCTAGAAAGGGTATTATGTGACCAAATGCTAACCATGGGAACATAACAAGGTGAAGCTTTTCCTCTTGATCTTTCATTTCGAAGAAGATGGACTGTCTTACGAATGGATGCGAAGTGCAACATGAGGCAACCCAAGTGGTCTAAACCGATCCTTAATGGATCAAGCGCCTAGGATCATTTGATCAAGGTGTTTTCAATGGCATTTTAGTAGACTTATGTTTTCTGTTTAGATCAAAAGATTTGAGCTCTGGGCAAATCGAATCATCAGGCAACTAGTTACAAAGACCCAGGAGGACCAAGGAAAGTCCAGTTTTTTTAAACATAATCAAAATGGCTTCTTCTGCGAGGCTGCCTTTAAGCCTTGGTTTTAAATTTTGGTTTCAGCTAAAATTTTGGACTGATCCGAAACCGAAATTTCAGCCGAAAACACGAAATTTGGTACTAGCACACAAAATGCGTTTCTTTAGGACGAAATTTCAGTGGTCGACAAAATTTCGAACGGAATTTCTGAAATTTCGACCGACATTTGGTAAATTTCGGGAATTTCGGTTTCGGAACGTTTCGGTTTTGGTTCGAAATTTCGGATTTCGGTCAAAATTTCAAACCATGCTTTAAGCAACCAAAAGAGACCTTCAACTAGCAAGAAAGCTAGCCGCCCCGGATTATCATTAGTTGCAAAAACATCCAGCGTGGCAAACTTTTCGGATTTCAAGGGACTGTTTCGCAGAGAAAGAACTTATGGGTTTTGTCAGCAAACCTATACCAAAAGAGGCCATTTAACCTACGTGGCATGGCAGGACAATATCCTTCATTGCCCACCTCATAGCCGCCGGATATACTAAGTGGTTGAGATTTGTTAGGGTGAAACCCCACGCAAAAAGGTAAATCGGTATCATCATTTGCCCTTTTCCCGTTTTTTAGGACAAAAATAGTGAAATTGGATATCCAATCGCCCAAAAATCAGGTTTCCTATTTTGCCTCACCCTCCCTCGTCTTCTTCTTCCGAATTTCTTCGGTTGAAACTAAAAAACTTATGCTCTGTTTGGTTGCCCAAAGGTGGCTGGGAGATTACTGGAATAAGAGGTCAAAAGGGAGTAGACAAACAGGGAAGATGTATACAAGAGTAGAGGAAGAGCCGTAAGTAGTGTTTGGCTGCACGGCAATCATCTAGAAGATTAATGAAAGATGTAGGCCATCGTGTAATATAGAATTTTGTAAAGAGAGTGGGTGGGGGGGAGAGAGAGAGAGAGAGAAAAGAGAATAAGACAACACCTTTTCCACTCTTCTTCCACCCAAAAACTACCTTTTGGTGAAATTTGGTTGGAAGATTATAGGAGGGAACATTAAGGCACCAAGTAGGATAAAAGGCAATCATGATGTCCCAAAATGTGTGGGAGTCAAAGGGAGTTTCAACGCCCCTGAAAGTAAGGTCCCCTTTGTAATGCGAGCGGAAGAATAAACAATTCACAATCTAAAAAATAAATATAAATTTCCCACTTTGATCTATGATTTTTGTAAAACCGTAGCCCAAAAGAGAAGAAAAAGGCTCGTGGCCTATTTTCACAAAACGTGAAATTTCAACTCGTCAAATCAAAAAAAAGAAAAACTCCCTTCACCAAGTTACATTCGTTCTTTAATAACAAAGAAAATGGTCCTAAAATCCTTCTAAATCTACGCACTAAATAATAGGAAAAGATCTCTCTATTCCTCATAATACCAGAGTTACTAAAATCTATGACAACTCTTGCTAACTTAAGATAGGATAAATTTTTTGGAAACTAAATCCTTGCCAATCGATAAGGATGCACTTGCATCAAACTCCCATGCAGACACCCCATTTTGACCGGACCCTAAACCATCACTTGTTTGAATAAAATCCCAAAATAAGTGAATTAGAGTCTCAAAATTGACCAAAGTATAGTTTAGGATCCCAAGAAGGACCCTACAATATTTGAGGTCCATATTGTATGAGAAGAGGAGAAGAGAAGACATGAGGAGGTGAGACTTGAGTTAATGGGAGTGGAAAAAAGTTTTGAAAAATTGGTTTTTCGTACGTTTTTCTGATTTTGTAGGAGCTTTTCATACTTCTCCTCACTCCCAATGTCGAAGTTTCTCCCAAGATTCAATGGAATATGTTTTTTTAAGGTCGAGAAACATGGCATAAGCATCTAATTAAAATAAGCTGTAAAGAAAAATAGACGACAATCTAGATTATGTAAAGATCATAACCAATTTGCAAGTTTTTATTTAGAGGTTTTATACTTTATTTCATAGCTTATTTAGAGTTGGATTCTATCGCGCATAGACATTAGAAAGAATTTTAATTTATCTAGGCCTTATTTTAGTAAGAGTTTGATTTTTGCCTAAAATAACTACAAGTCTACAACTATGTGGTGTAAATATAAAGGACAGTTGACGTGTGAATATGTGATAGAGATTGCTGCCACGGTTTTGAATTGTTCTTTTATTTCTCACGTTTTTTGTATAGCTATTCCTTTCTCTCTCTTCTTAACCTCAAGTTTCTCTTTCTTCTAAAACACCAAAGAAAGTTAGATCATTTGATCATCATATGGGCCATTCCTCCTAAATTTCTGTCTTATTCGCTTCCAAAGTTCTACCACTTATTAATTGAAAACATACAATCCCACTTCCAACATTTACTCCCAAATTGCACCGTTAGGGGTGGAGGGAGTATAACGTATAGATGCCATGACCACTTTGCTAAAGGCTTGGAGAGCTATGGGAATGTATAGATGCGATGACCCCTTTTGCGAAAGGCTTGAAAGGCTTGGACATTTTGCCTAGCTTGCACATGTGTTAGCAACACATGTTTGCTCCATATTTTCCCACTTCTTTCAAATTTCAAATTCAAACACTACTTGAAACTTTAACCCACCACCCCACTCTCCTAAGCATTTAAATCTCAACTTTTTCATATCCACTACCACTTATCTAAGCCATTTTTCATTGACTAGACCTAATCTCATTTACTCACTTTTGTAGAGATTCTCCGCTAGCAAGACCTCCAATGAAGGACTCTTGTGTAGACCTCCATTAAAGCTCCCTTATGTGCAAGCTTGTGTTTGAAGGGAAGTGCCAATTTGCCCCACATTCTCTCCTTGTTTTTAAGCTTTCTTCTCTCTATTTTTCTTATCTTGTATGGTGTTCCTCTATCATATATTGGATGCATCATGCTGGTGTTTGTCCTCCTTCTACTTTGGTTGTTGATCTTGGGCTAGTGTTCGGTTTCACTATTTGAGAAGCGGGTATTCCGGTGTTGCGAACTCCGTCTTTCTCTTTATTATTTTCAATGCTTCTTATTGGGAAGTGCAAAAGCAATAAACAAGCCTACTAATGATATTTTCTTGGGGGCTAGGTTGGGTCGGGTTGCGGCCAACCCCACCCCAACCCGAAGGAGCACGAACTCAACCCTAACCAGGCTCGAACTGTAACCTGAGGTGAGTCAGCCTGAACCCTAACCCGAACCCAACCCTAACTCGACTCCAACCCCAAGAGAGAAAGAAACTTCAATAATTTTTGGGTGTTTGATCAAAGATAACCCACTCGGATCAAAGAGGAAAGGGGAAGATATCCCACTTGCAATTGAGGAGAGGTGGTTGGAGTTTTGAAATTTGCCATTGAAGGGCAACATTGCAGCTCGAGAGTTATGAACTCCGGAAAAACCCATATGGGAATTAAGGAAATCAGATGGAAAAGATACCATTCTTTCCCTAAAAAATCAGGAGGATCAAGAAGAAAAATAGAAAAAATATATGAAAAATCGTAACTGATAGGTTGCCAATAGTTTCTTTTCTCCTCCTCCTGATGCCAGTGGTTGCTGACGCTTCTCGTGCAGTTCTCGACTTTATAGGTTAGAGCATATTAAATGAGAACTTAAAAAATCTAAAATTTTGGGTTTCGATGTCATGTCAGGTTGCCAACGCCTCAGCCTGAACCCAACCCGATTTCAGTTCAGCTTGCCATTTTTCAACCCTAAACCGATCCAAGTTGCTCCCCTAATAATTTCACGCCTTTTTCTAGCATTTTCAATTTTTCACCTCTTTTCAAGCAGTTCACTCTGTTTTGTATGTTAGCTAAAAATGACCGCATTCCACCCATATTTGCATGTCTTTGCATGAAATATAGAGAATGAGAGCTGCAATGAAATGGGAACCAGTTTTTGCTTCAAGGACAAGTCTGATTCTTGACATAAAATAAAAAATATACTAAAAATATTATCATAATATCGTGATATTTTCATGGTAAATGATAAAAATGAAAATATCGCTATATTTTTTAAATCTCGGGATTATTTAGGGATTTTATTGTTGTAGGGAATTTAACCGAGTAGAACTCACCACTAAGAATAATCTTAAGGGAAACCGGGTCCCAACAAATGGTATTAGAGCCAGGCCGTGGTAACCCCGATGTGTGCCTCGGAGGGTAGAAAAGATCTCGGTAACCCCGGTATGCATCCGAGGATAGAAAAATCCCTTAGGGAAGATCTCGTAGTTCCCACATTGCACACACATGGATGGGCGAGATTGTCAACGTTGCTTCCATGTGGAGGGGGAGATTGTTGGGGGTTTCACATGAAAGCAAATATCCCACATTGGATAAGGATTCGGGCACCCTCCCCTTAATGACTAGATTTTAGGGGTGAGTTCTAACCTGTTAAATTCCCAACAATTGTTATATGAAAAATTCGCGATAAAATCACGATATTTTTAAAATATAAGAGATATGTGTGACACAGGCACACGCACATCAGTTTATATTGGTCATCATAAATTGTACCATATTTACGGTGGCGACGAGCCAATCTAGTATTTTCCAAGTTAAATTCGTCCCAGATCTTCCACCATTTGGGAATGCAAAGCAAGAGCAATGTTTTTCAAAACAAGAATTTAAATTCATCCCAGATCATCCATCATTTGGGAATGCAAAGCAAGAGCAATGTTCCTAGAAACAGGAAAACGCAGTCGTTGATGATATGAAAAGCATCGACCTAGAGTTTGATATAAACAGGGAAAAAATAAATAAACACAAGCTTCCACTTTAGGCAAAGATTATAAAGTACACGATAACTATAAAGGTCTATGGTCAAGAATCAAGGCCTTATATAAAATCACAAACCTAATCTCAGTACACCTGTTTCAGTCAAACAAAGAGATTCTCATGATGGAAATACCCTAGGACCCCTGCTTATTGAGACATAATAACACTACTTGTCTGGCTGGGGAGATGAGTAGTGGTCAAAGCTACGACTAATACATAAAGAGCAAGTAAATCACGACAATGATGATAACCCATATTGGAATCTATGGTCTTTGAGATATTGAACAAAATCATCAATGTGTCGACTATGGTTCTCATTTTCCGCAGAGAATATCTTTCGCACTGATCTTGCTTTGGCTCTAACCTCCTCACCCTCAGCTTCCACCATTACCAACTTCAATGTCTTGGCAATGTCATTCCTTGTGAAGGACCCATCACTTTCGCTCCGTGGCACCTTTACACCAATCTTCTTCTCTTCCATCACTCGAGCATTCAAAGGTTGGTTCGCTATCATGGGTAAGAGAATAAGAGGCTTCCCGAACCCAAGACCCTCAATGACCGAGCCCCAACCCCCACATTCGAAGAAACCTCCAATTGACGGGTGTGCCAATAACTTAAGCTGAGGGACCCAACCCTTGTAAACAAGTCCACGGCCCTTGGTTTGATCCACGAACCCCATTGGTAGCATCTCCTCGCCCACATCGGGTGGAAACCGGAGTGCCCAAAGAAAGGGCAATCCTGCTAGCTCTAACCCAAAGGCTATTTCGTGCACTTGTTCTATACTAAATATTAGCTGACTTCCAAATCCAACATAAACTACGGACCCTGGCTTTTGTTGGTCTAGCCATTCTCCCTCTACCCACTTCCCATGCCCACATGTATCTTCTTCTTGTATTGAAGGAGGGAGTACACCCACAGGAAGAACCGGTTTCTAGGATAACTCGCCATGGAGACTTAACCACTCCGGTTCAAACTTGGTGCAACTTCGTAGAGCGATAAGGTCACATCCTTGGACAGTCGAATATTCTCTAGTTAACGCCTGAAAACTTCTTCTAGCCTCGTAGGGCCGGTACGCTACGTTAGAAGGGTATGGGACCCACAGAGGAACCACAGTAAGCTGTTCTGGTGATGTAGGATTTCTTTGAAGGGCATCATCTTGGGTGGTGTTGGGCCCCTGAAAGCACCCATGGCAGTATTAAACGTGCCATAGAAGGCACATGGAAGCTTCAACTTAGCAGCTACACATAGGGGTGCAACTCGGGTTGGGTTCAACCCGAATTTGGGTTGGGTCAGGTTAAGCTTTATCGCAAATCGGGTTGGGTTGGGTTGGGAAAAATCAACCCGAATTGGAAATCGGGTTGGGGTGTCGGGCAACCCGAAACCCGAATTTGGGTTACATATGAAGAGGTACTGTATGACCAACAGGAAAACCCACACGGGTTGTCTGAAAAAAAAAAAGCAGGCTTTTAAGCTCTTAAAAATTCCCACTAACTCCACTACATTTCCCCATGAGTTTCTTAGTCAAAGAAGCACTAAAATCCAAAAAAGAAACCTATTTTTTAAGGGTTTTGCTAACGAGTGCCCTAAGGAGCATTAAAAGCTCTCTTTTTTCCTCATTTTTAGAAAGCAACGCCTCTTTCCTCACGTTTATTAAATGCCCACAACTTCTGTCGAAAGCCTCAAAAGCCTATTATTAGCATAGCTAAATAGTAAGAATAGTTGTTTTGATATCAACACTCCTCAAAAGCCTCTCTTTTGATATCTCATCTCTCTATTTTAACCTATAAACATAAACTGCAAATCAGAGATTGGAACTCGGGTTGGGTCGGGTTGAATCCAGTAGGGTTGGAAATCGGGTTGGGTCAGGTTGGGTTGGAAAAATGGGTTCCTCGGGTTGGCCTCAACCCGACCCGAGTTGCACCCCTAGCTACACGCGAGACCCAATAAGAGAAGACATCATAAACAATCCAATTTGGAGTTGGGGATGCATGTTCAAGGAACATTGACAAAGGTTCCTCTAGTCCGTTCAGTGCCTTGAAGAGGCACTCACACTTAGCTAGGGGATCGTCTCTGGTGGACCTGGCATCTTTCGGTAGGCCCTCGACGTGAGGCAAGGGAACCTCCACTAGATTTATGTTGGGGGATAAATCTGAAGGGATGTATGGAAGCCTAGCAATGTTTTTAGGGGTAGAAATGAAGGAGATATAGTGAGCCCTTTTGGCTAAGCATTTGGACAGCTCTAGAAAGGCTATTATGTGACCAAAGCCTAACCATGGGAACATGGCAATATGAAGCTGTACTTCTTCATGACAATGACAAGGGTGGGAGGCAGTGGAGGACAAATAGACGCGATGACCCCTTTTGGCTAGAGAGAGAGAGAGGCATTTCTAAAAGGAAAAATTACTAAACAAAAAGGCGGCACTAGGCATGCACAAATGCGTAGGTAATCAATTGAGCATGGGATAGCTACGCAAATCAATTGAATAATAGGATCAGTTAAGTATTACTATTTACGACGCTTCTTATTGAGAATCGCAGCAATACAATAATCTTAGCCCATTGATGCAGTCCAAGAATCTGGACGCTCTTCGTGGCGCAGCAGTGGATGCAATATTGATAAAATAAATGAAAAAAAGGGCAATTCAAACACCGTCGTAGGGAATATAATACTTTGATCATTGTCGAAGGGGATGTGATTTACTTCGATCCCGTCGAAGTCGAGTTTCTCAGAGCGAAACTAGAAAATACTCTTGCAGGTGCTAATCCAAGCAACTAAAAGTTCTCAAAAGAACTCAAAAGCCTAAAGGCAAATTTCATTCAATAATCAAAGTCCATTACATTACTTTCATAACATCTATTTATAATAAAAGAAACCCTAAACTCTAACTTAAGGATTAAGCAACTAATCGTAGCCGTCTATCTAAAATAACATGAATAAAACCTAAAACTTGACTAAAACTTACCTAAAATAGTAATCCAGTAATGGACACTTACTATATCTTAAAATTGCCTATAACTTAGCCAAATCAAGTCCAAATCGCTTAATCTTGTGCTCTTTAGATAGATAATAGAAAAACCTTTTGCAAAAACACCAAAATCATGCCAAAAGAACAGGATTTGATGCCCTAAAAACTTGCTACAAATAAAATGACGAAAATACAAATTAAAAGATAAGAAAATTGTTCCATGCCGACGAACCAAACTATTCTTGGTGATTTTCGTCCGCATCACCCATGTACTTCATGAATGTGAAATCAAAAGGTCAACATATTCATTTTTATGTGCATGTTGCTTCCCTCCCCCCTTTAGAAGAGAAAAATATTCTAGTAAATAAAAATTTGAAAATGATGATGGTAAAAGGCAAATTTTCAGTTTCTACGAGGGGCATGAATGTGAAATCAAGACCATTGATCTTGAATAGCATCATGGCTCATGAGGCAACCCACATGGTCTTGGTTCCATCCGGAACGGACATGTTTTTGTAAGATAAAATACTACAAAAATCAATGGCTTGGGTTATTTTAGTATAACGTTACTGAAGGCATACCATAAAAAAAAAAACCCTCAACTGAAAGCTTAGGGTATCATTTCAATAAGGTGTTGTTAATGGCATTTGCGGGCTTTGCCTACGCATTCCAGGCAGGAGAGAGAGAAAGAGAGAGAGAGAGAGAGATTATAGTTCTAAACAGCAACACGAGGCAAATGCGCAATCCGTGCAGATCTTGGCATCACACCACTCAAATTAATGAAAGTAATTCTTTGATTACGTGTCAAGCTGGATGGTCGGCCATATGTTGAAGACCGTTTGCAAATAAAGAAGTTCATGTTAGAATACACAGATCTAGGTATGATAGTTGGATTATTTGCATGGTATCATTGATTAAAATTATAAAATAAATTTTATGATGTGTGATCCCGCCCTTCAGTTTATTCCTCATATTATAGATAGGGGTGGTTATTCGGTTATAACCGAACCGAAATAACCGAAATTTGATAACCGAAATAATTTCGGTTATCAAATTTCAGTAACCGAAACCGAAACCGAACCGATTAAAAATTCGGTTATTAGGTTATACCGAATAAACTGAATAACCGAATAGTGGGAAAAAAAGAGGGAAAAATGCAAAATCTTGATTTCGATCGGAGGGCTTGGATCATCCAATTGAAATGATTTTTGGAGCACAACCTAATTAAGTTGTGATCAATCAAATGGACGGTTTTGATCATCCTTTGGAGTGCCCGTATCACACTTTTTTTTGAAAAAATAATGATTTTTATCATTATTTCGGCTAACCGAATTGTTTTTTGAGATAACCGAAACCGAAACCGAAAACCGAAATTTGGCATCCATGAAAACCGAAACTGAACCGATTGATCTTCCAACCGAACCGAAATAACCGAACGAATTCGGTTCGGTTGGTTAAACCCGAATAATGAACAACCCTAATTATAGATAGATGATTCATTGTTTAATGTTATAAAATAAATTTTTATGAGGTGATATATTTTTGGGAATGTGCTTCATGTATATATTAAGAAATTTTCTATGGGCACATTTGGCTGCAAGGAATTGTTTTTCATGATAAATTGGGCGTCTCCAAGTGGAGATGAGGGTGAAATCGGCTAATCATCCTATGCCTATGGTAGTATGGTGTGCCCATCAAATGGACGGTTTGGATCTTCCTATGGTGTGGCACGTACAATACTTTTTGGCAAGTGGGATTGGGAATTAGGGATCTGCTAGGGACTATTGATCAATTAAATGAATCTGAGAGCAACCACCTTTGTCCCCAGGTTAATAAAATGCATAAGACAAAATCTTAGCCTATGTGGGTTGTGTGGCTACTCTCACATGCAACAGCCAAGCCGCAACATGCCTGAAGTGATTGTCCCTAGTAAATCTTTAGTTTTAAACCTAACATTTAACAAAGTAAAGTGATTGTCCCTGAAGGATGCAGGGCGGGGAAGTGGAGGGGATGGGGATTAGATATTCCCCGTGGGGAGGGGAGGGGGATTCCCCACCATCCCCGCAGTGGGGAGGGGAAGGGGAAGGGGAGGGGGAAAATTCCCTATAATTAACGTAGTGGTATAATTAACGCCACAACAAAACTGGGTTTTCCATACCGACATTAATTATCGAAGTTTTCTCCAACTCCTCTCAAAACTGGCACAACAAATATTCCATGTAATATTTTTTAAGTTTTCCAAACATCGACCTATTGTTTGATAGAAAGACAGAAGAACAAACAAAATTAAACACAAACTTCCACTTCAGGCAAAGATTACAAAGTACAAGATACCTCTAACGGTCTATGGTCAAGACCATCTATAAAATCACAAACCTAATACTTATTGACGCACAAATATAGCACGACTTATCAGTCCGGGGAGTCTGACTTTCACAAAACATCCGACCGTAGTGGTCAAAGGAACACCGACTTGCACAAAAAGAACAAGTAAATCATGAAGATGACGACAACCCTTGTGGGCTTCTATGGTCTTTGAGATATTGAACAAAACCATCGATATTTTGACTATGGTTCTCATTTTCAGCAGAGAATATCTTTCGTACTGCCCTCGCTTTGGCTCTAAACTCCTCACCCTCAGCTTCCACCATTACCAACTTCAATGTTTTGGCAATGTCATTCCTCGTGAAGGACCCATCACTTTCGTTCCTTGGCACCTCTACACCAATCTTCTTCTCTTCCATCACGCGAGCATTCAACGGCTGGTCTGCTATCATGGGTAAGAGAATAAGAGGCTTCCCAAACCCAAGAGCCTCAATGACTGAGCCCCAACCCCCGTGGCAGAAGAAACCTCCTATTGACGGGTGCGCTAAGAACTTAAGCTGAGGGACCCAACCCTTGCAAACAAGTCCCCGGCCCTTGGTCCGATCCTCGAACCCCATAGGTAGCATCTCCTCGCCCACACCAGGTGGAATTCGGAGTGCCCAAACAAAGGGCAATCCTGATAGTTCTAACCCAAAGGCTATTTCGTGAACTTGCTCTGTAGTATGTAATAACTCACTTCCAAATCCAACATAAACTACGGACCCTGGCATCTGTTGGTCTAGCCATTCGCCCTCTACCCACTTCTCATGCCCACTACTAGTATCTTCTTGTATTGAAGGAGGGAGCAGACCGATAGGAAGAACTGGTTTCTCCAATAACTCACCATAGAGACCTAACCAATCCGGTTCAAACTCAGTGCAACTTCGTAGAGCGATAAGGTCACACCCTTGAAGTGTCGAATAGATCCTGTAATTGACAGACACTCCGGAAACATCTTCTCTTGATAACGCCATAAAACTTCCTCTAGCCTCGTAGGGCCGGTACACCACGTTAGAAGGAAATGGGACCCATGGAGGAACCACAGTATACTGTTCTGGGCATCATCTTGGGGGGTGGTGGGCCACTGAATGCACCCATGGCAGCACTAAACGCCCCAAAGAAGGCACATGGGAGCTTGAACTTAGCAGCTATTCGTGAGACCCAGTGAGGGAAGATATCATAGATAATCCAATCTGGAGTTGGGGATACATTTTCAAGGAAAACTGAGAAAGGTTCCTCTAGTCCATCCAATGCCTTTAACAGGTACTGACCCTTGGCTAGAGGAATGTCTCTTGTGGCCTCGGCATCTTTCGGGAGGGCGTTGATGTGAGGGAAGGGAAGCTCCACTAGATTTATGTTGGGGGACAAATATGGAGGGATGTTTGGAAGCCTAGCTATATTTCTAGGGGTAGAAATGAAGGAGATACGGTGACCCCTTTTGGCTAAGCACTTGGAGAGCTCTAGAAAGGGTATTATGTGGCCAAAGGCTAACCATGGGAACATAACAAGGTGAAGCTCTACTTCTTCTGTAATTTCCATTTGTGAGGGAGTTGGAATGATGGCAGTGAGTAACGAATAGATGCGATTTACTCTTTTGGCTAACGCTTGGACAGCTCTGAGAATGGAATACAGGGCTATTTTGGAAACTGAGAGAGAGACCTACGCTTTTTTTGGTAGATAAGGAGGGAGAGACCTCCGATGACAGACCTACCCTTTTTTTGAGTAGACAAGCCAACAATAATTATAGGGTGATGGTCAGCCACACATTATAAGTGTAGTGAGCCACACGCATTATTGTAGGGGGCCCAAACAAATAAGTAGCTTTTATATCAGAGCAGTGGTAGCAGCTTTTCTACTCCAGCCATGGTCCCTAGCAAGAGAAATTATATGGTGTAAGGCCTTACAACAAGGCTGCAAGAGAAATTATATGGTGTAAGGCCTTACAACAAGGCTGCAAGAGAAATTATATGGCGTGAGGCCTTACAAGGCTCTGTTGGGTCAAATATCAAGCAAGAGAAATTATACGGTGTAAGGCCTTACAAGTTACAACAGCCTTGGTACGGTGGAGGTACGATCATGTAATTCATCTGAGGTGGCTGCTCTCTCATGCATCAGCTGGCATCCAACAGCTGGCCCGAGAAATGAGTCCAGCGATGGTCCCTAGCAAGAGAAATTATATGGTGTAAGGCCTTACAACAAGGCTCTGTTGGGTCAAATATCAAGCAAGAGAAATTATATGGTGTGAGGCCTTACAACAAGGCTCTGTTGGGTCAAATATCACGCAGGAGAAATTATATGGTGTAAGGCCTTACAAGTTACAACAGCCTTGGTACGGTGGAGGTACAATCAAATTGTTAGAAAGTCTACTTCAAACGGTTAATGCTCTCTTTGGTTGCTGGTAGATGTGCGGAGGATTTGGAGAAGAAGAAGTCACAGGGAGATCAAAAGGAAATCAAATCAGTGCAGTCAAATGGTCCTAATACTTTCATTTGGTAGGTTCGATTGGATTGTTAGCTACATCTTGAACAGAGTTCAGCTACGTACACACATTGACAGTTAGGTGAGGGTCAATATGCGCCTCTTGAAGCCAACATCTCATCTATTCTTTCCATCATTGCCGAGCAATTGTTCTTGCATCCAACACAGCCACTCATTTAGACTTTTTCTTCTTTTTTTTCTCTTAATTCAAATCACATAGCATATCGATGTGGGTGCATCCCAGCCATTCCGAAGGTCAAATGATCAAGATGCACCATCACATCAATTGAATTGCACATATCAAAGGATAAGATCATCACAGTCAAGATCAGATCATCTCGAATCTTCAGATCAAGCAACAGACAATCCGAATCGACCGAAGTATTCGGTGGTCTTGTCCAGAGGCACCAATTTGGTCAGTTCACATTCCCTCACTGTGGAAACATAGGTCAAATGATTAAAATTACATTATCAGTTGCAAGATTTGAGCTCCCTCCGTTTGTCTTTTAGTGGACATGGCCCAATAATTGATGCCCGTTTTATCCCCACATGGATGCCCTCTTTTTCCCAAAACGGAATCCCGTTTTCTTAGCAGTGCTCCTCTTAATATAGTAGAGCTGTGTCCCTCCTACTCATTATTTACAAAGAAAGAGAGTAACAAATTAAGTTGTAGGGTGTGAAGAGAGGAGAAATAATGAGTGGGAAGGACAGCATAGTGATGTATTCATCTCCGGGCATTGGGCACCTAGTGCGGATGGTGGAGCTTGGGAAGCGCTTCCTTCTCCACCATCCATTCTCCATTATCATCCTCATCGCCGCCGACCCTCCTTTCAACACTGGCTCCACCCAACCCTACATTCGAGCCGTCTCCAAATCTCACCCTTCCATCACCTTCCACCACCTTCCTCCACTTGACAATCATCAACATCATTCCCCATCCCACCATTTTATAGACCTCGTCTTTGAATTCCTTCGCCAAAACGACCCTCTCGTCCTCCAAGCCCTCCAAACCATTTCCTCCACCACCTCAGTCCGCGCCCTCTTCCTTGACTACTTCTGCGCAACCACCTTCCAACTAGTCTCCACCACCCCCCACCTCAATATCCCTTCCTACTTCTTCGCTGCCACCGCTGCTGCCCTCTCCGTCCTACTTCACTTTCCCACCTTCCACCGCCAAACCACCGAAAGCATCAAAGACCTTTCCCATCCCCTTCAATTCCCTGGGGTACCGCCGATACCCCCATCCGACATGCCCCAAACAATGATCGACCGTCACGTTCAAAGCTACCACCACTTTCTCTACATCGCCACTTCTCTACCCAAAGCCGACGGTATCATCATAAACACATTCCATTCGCTGGAGCCGCGAACATTAAAGACTATATCGGATGGGGCTTGCATTCCCGACGGACCCACGCCGCCCATCTACCCGATCGGTCCCTTGATTGCATCCAAGGATGACCAAGTGAAGAACTGCTTGTTGTCGTGGCTGGATGCACAGCCACCTCGGAGCGTGGTTTTCTTGTGCTTTGGGAGCATGGGGCGGTTCTCGGAGGAACAGTTGAAGAATATCGCGGTGGGATTGGAGAAGAGTGGGCAGAGGTTTGCGTGGGTGGTGCGCAGTCCTAAAGTCGACAACGCGGATTTCGATTTGGATACGGTGTTGCCCGAGGGGTTCTTGGATCGGACGAGAGAGAGGGGTGTGGTGGTGAAATCGTGGGCTCCGCAAGTGGCTGTGCTGAGTCGAGAATCGGTGGGTGGTTTCGTGACTCACTGCGGGACTAACTCCTTCAATGAAGCGGTGTGTGCGGGGGTTCCCCTCTTGGCATGGCCTCTCTATGCAGAACAACGAATGAATAGGGTGATTTTGGTGGAGGAGTGGAAGCTGGGCATGACAATTGTGGAGGATAAGGAGGGTGTGGTAAATGCGGAGGAGGTGGAGAAAGGAGTGAGAGGATTGATGGAGTCGGAACAAGGGAAGGTTTTGAGGGAGCGGATGGTAGCAATGAGAGAGAGTGCGATGGGCGCATTGAGGGAGGGAGGATCGTCTCATGCCACCTTAGCCGAGTTGACCACCCGTTTATTGAAGCACCACATTTCAAACGAATTGGACCCCCTGCCACCCTCCCAAGGGTAGATTGTTGCATTATTGGGTGGGGTCTGGCTTAAGATGGCTACCCACCAATGTCTCTCTCTCTCTCTCTCAGCGAATGTGTGACTTTCTTGTATCTCTGTCTGTAGTTTTTCTCTATGTATGGATGAAGCGAATGTGCGGCTTTCTTGTATCTCTGTCTCTGTAGTTTTTCTCTATGTATGGATGAAGCCAATGTGCAGCTTGCTTGCATGATCAGTGGAGGTGAGGATAGATTTTTCACACCCCAAACCGAGACCGTCCCAAGCATGGGACAGCACCATACGTCCGTGAACACAAGTTCACAAACATGCTAGGCTCTTACTTAACATGCAATATACATAGCATAACTAGGGGTGGCAATGGTTCGGTTTCGGTTCGGTTCGACCACGAAACCGAATTTTGGGTTCGGTTCCGCCAATTTTGCCACCCCTTACTCATAATCATTGGAAACATTCGGGTTCGGTTCGGTTTGATCCCCAAACCGAACTGAACCAAAATTTGAATCCGTTTGGTTAAACCAAACGGAAACCGAATTTTTGGTTCAATTTCGGCTCGGCTCCGGTTCGGTTCGGCCAATTTTGCCACCCCTAAGCATAACTAAACTAAATAATCTCATAAATAAATAAACTGGGAAAGCTAAAATAAATGTCCAATCTGGACTACATTGAATGATTAAATAAATAAAGTAGTTGAAAGTTTACAACTACTGTTCAACATCTGTAATGTAAATAATAAAGAGTGAGATAACACCCAATGAGATAGACAAGTACTATAAATGGAAGTTAATTATGGGGAAAAAATGCTTAAAATTAGTTTCTTTTTTTTTCTTTTTTTTTTTCTGATTTTGTAGGAGCTTTTCATGCTCTCCTCACTCTTGATGTCGAAGTTTCTCCCTCTTGTTTTGACAAACATCGACCTAGATAGAAACATAGAAAGACTAACAAAATTAAACACAAGCTTCCACTTAAGGCAAAGATTACAATGTACAAGATACCTCTAAAGGTCTGTAGTCAAGACCAACTGTAAAATCACAAACCTAGCACCAATACAACAGTTTCACTCAAAGAAGAGATTAAGCGGGCAATTTTCTCGTGATGGAAATAACAACACGTGCTATATTGACACACAAATATAGCACGACTTGTTAGTCTGGGGAGACTACTTTCACACAACATCTGACGGTAGTGGTCGAAGGAACGAACACCGACTTGTACAAAAAGAAAAAGTAAATCGCGAAGATGATGACAACCCATGTGGGCTTCTATGGTCTTTGTAGGGGTGGCAACGGGGCGGGTCGGGGCCGGATGTTGGGGTCCCCTTCCCCTTCCCCTCTGCGGGGAATTTTCCCCCTCCCCTTCCCCTTCCCCTCTGCGGGGATGGTGGGGAACCCCCCTCCCCTCCCCGCGGGGAATATCTAATCCCCTTCCCCTTCCCCTCCCCGCATCCTTCGGGGACAAAATCCCCGCCCCGCCCCCTCTTTGGAACCCAACCAAACCAGCAAACAGAGCTTCTTTCTTCTACGTCCATTACAGACAATATTGTGATGAATGCTATGATTCTATTCATGTGATCAACAAACAGATTTACAAAATCAGAAATGCATGGATGAGACAACAAACATAAATAACAACAGGACCTCATCTTTCAGCAATTTTCTGCATAAATTATGGAATGATAAATAGGAAATGAGCACCAGGATTACCTTCATTAACAGGCAGCCAATGTGCAAAAAGTAACTATTTCAGTAGTCACAATGAACTTTAAAAGTCCATAAGTGGGCGCTCACACACGCAAAATAATGTTCATTAGTTCATTCTGTATAGCATGTTAACCCCCATATGAGCATGAGAAATGAGAATGGAGAAGAAAACAAAATCAACAAATGACTTATTTCTTTAACTGCAATTCAGTCTAGTGCTGACATGAAACAAATTTCTAGTAGCTAAATTTTTCTTGTTGAAAATTAAAACCTGCAATCCAACCTTAAAATTCTATTGGCACTATGATTTTTTGATAATTGCATACACTCAGCGTCTCAGGCTCTCAGCTTGTCTTTATTATTTCAACATCTGTGAAAAGGTTATTATAGCTCCCAAAATGCTCTCAGAAGCTAATTAAAAGGAAAAGACAAGCTAAGTTTATGTTTGGGGGAATCTTGTAGCCGATCCACAGAGTTTCTAGTATTTTTCCTTAAAAAAAACACTTAAAAATTTACAAAAAAATGGCATTGATTAGCGGGGCGGGGCGGGCGCGGGGACAACTCCATCCCCTTCCCCTTCCCCTCCCCGCACCGGGGAATTTTTATATTCCCCTTCCCCTTTCAAATCGGGGAATCCCCTCCCCAAACGGGGCGAGGCGGGGCGGATCCCCGCTTTTTCGGGTGAAATTGCCAGCCCTAGGTCTTTGAGATGTTGAACAAAACCATCGATATTTCGACTATGGTTCTCATTTTCAGCAGAGAATATCTTTCGTACTGCCCTCGCTTTGGCTCTAAACTCCTCACCCTCAGCTTCCACCATTACCAACTTCAATGTTTTGGCAATGTCATTCCTCGTGAAGGACCCATCACTTTCGTTCCTTGGCACCTCTACACCAATCTTCTTCTCTTCCATCACTCGAGCATTCAACGGTTGGTCTGCTATCATGGGTAGGAGAATAAGAGGCTTCCCAAACCCAAGAGCCTCAATGACTGAGCCCCAACCCCCGTGGCAGAAGAAACCTCCAATTGACTGGTGCGCTAAGAGCTTAAGCTGAGGGACCCAACCCTTGCAAACAAGTCCCCAGCCCTTGGTTCGATCCTCAAACCCCATAGGTAGTATCTCCTCGCCCACGTCCGGTGGAATCTGGAGCGCCCAAACAAAGGGCAATCGTGATAGTTCTAACCCAAAGGCAATTTCATGAACTTGCTCTGTAGTATATAGTAACTCAATTCCAAATCCAACATAAACTACAGACCCTGGTGTTTGTTGGTCTAGCCATTCACCCTCTACCCACTTGTCATGCCCACTAGTATCTTCTTGTATTGAAGGAGGGAGCAGACCTATAGGAAGAACTGGTTTCTGGAATAACTCGCCAAGGCGACCTAACCAATCCGGTTCGAATTCGGTGCAGCTTCGTAGAGCCACAAGGTCACACCCATGGAGAGTTGAAAAGATCCTAAAATTGAGAGACACCCCGGAAGCATCTTCTCTCGTTGTTGCATGAAAAAATTGTCTAGCCTGGTAGGGTCGGTACACCACGTTAGAAGGGAATGGGACCCATGGAGGTACCACAGTTAATTGTTCGGGCGATGAACGGGGGTCTCTAAAGGGCATCATCGTGGGTGGTGGTAGGCCAATGAATCCACGCATGGCAGCACTAAACGCTCCAAAGTAGGCACATGGAAGCTTGAACTTAGTAGCTACCCGTGAGACCCAGTAAGAGAAGATATCATAAATAATCCAATCTGGAGGGGGGGATGCATGTTCAAGGAACAATGACAAAGGTTCCTCTAGTCCGTCCAGTGTTTTAAACAGGTACTGACCCTTGGCTAGTGGAATGTCTCTGGTGGCCTCGGCATCTTTCGGTAGGCCCTTGACATGAGGGAAGGGAAACTCACTAGATTTATCTTGGGGGAGGTATCTGGAGGAATGTCTGAGAGCCTAGCAATGTTTTTGGGAGTAGAAATGAAGGATATATGGTGACCTCTTTTGGCTAAGCACTTAGAGAGCTCTAGAAAAGGTATTATGTGACCAAAGGCTAACCACGGAAACATAACAAGGTGAAGCTTTACTTCTTCTGTAATTTCCATTTGTGAGGGACTTGTAATGACGGCAGTGAGTAACGAATAGATGCGATTAACTCTTTTGGCTAACGCTTGGAGAGTTCTTAGAATGGAATACAGGGCTATGTTGGAAACTGTGAGAGAGAGAGAGAGAGGGGTAAACACAACAGTTGTTAGGGGTGATGTCAGCCACGTCTTGGGCAATTACGCGTTATTGTATGGGACCAAAAGGTTAGCTCGCTTTTATAATATGCTGCTGAACGCACTCCACACGTTATTAAAAAAGTACGGTACACACAGCAGTAGTTGTAGGGTAAGCCTCACATTATTAGGGAGGGCGATGTCAGCCACGTCTTGAAAAAGGTAAATATACGCAATTACGCGTTATTGTATTGGGACAAAAGGTTAGCTAATATGATGCTGTCACCAGTACTGTATTTTGATGAACACACAGCTCACCTTATTAAAAAGTACGGTATGGCCTGCACCATAGGATGATCCAAACCGTTCATTAGATAGGCCACTGCTTAAATATGTTGTGCCCAAAAGCCATTTTCATAGGTTGATCCTAACTCCTATGGTGCGGGCAATACCGTACTTTTAAATAAAGCTTGGAGTGTGTTCATCAAAATATAGTAGCGGTGATATCATTTCCCAATAATAAACAACTGCATCCTAATTGTACGAGAGGAACAGAGAGGGTTGGTGGGAGCGGGGAAAAAATATTTAAAATTGGTAAGAAAAACAATGACTCTTGTTTTTGTTCTTTTCACGATCTTGAATCGCCTACTTTTGTTTAGATGCACAAAAGCTCGGCAGCCATCGGAATTTGGTTTGGATTTGGCATACTATTCCACGTTTGGTTGCCAAAATGCATTGGACTCCCATTGATTCCCTTGGCTTTCTCTCATGTAAGGATTGCTTGTCTTTTTCTTGTCCCCTTATTTCAAAAGCAAAGAATTATGGTTGAACTTTCTAGGGAATGATGCTCTCTCTCTCTTTATCTCTCGCTTCCCTCTCTCTCCTCTCTCCATATATTGGTAATGACACCCCCTACTTTTTCTTCTACTCTCCCATTATTTGCCGTGCAACCAAACACTATTATACAATTTTCCAAGGTAATTCCAGGCAAATCAAAATTCTTGTCTCTTTCCTTCGACTTCCTATTCCACTACTCTCCGAGCCATTCCAAGCAACCAAACGTAGCAATAATGAAACGAAATTTTTTCATTTCCAGACTGGAGCGGAAATGAGTCAAATGAGAAATCACTTTGTCAAGAGACCTTGGCCCCTCTCGTTCCAAATAAAACCTATCCTCTCTCTATGTTTGTATTCTCCAACGAACTGCCGTTGAATCCCCATCTGAACGCGGATCCCAGGTTAGCCACCATCTCCCTCCCCTCTCTCTCAGTCTCTACTACGGATCGTCTCTTCTTACTCCTCTTTCTTCGTTGTCTTCTTGCCAAAAGAGGCCTGGTTATGTTAGCTCGGCTTGTGTTACGAACCCGAATCGGTTCGCAACAGATTTGATCTTCTTAGAGGGAAGATTAGCCTCTTGATCCACATCGAGGGAAGGATCAGTCCACCTTTGTGCACAAAACACAAGTTCTGAAACAATTTTCTTCATTCATCTAAGAAAGGAAATGTACATATTATTTATAGAAAACCCTTAATCTAGACAACCCTTATCTCTAAGGGGCTGTTTGGATACGCGGAATTTAGAATCCAGGTTATAGTTTGAAAACAATGTAAAGAGGGTTCATGATCAAGCTGCTCTCTACTGTCGTGACAGTGTTTCTCGGATTTTAAGAAAGAAATCCAGGTTTTAGAAATCTCTCCGGTATCCAGAGATTTCTAAAACCTAGAAACACGGGATGATATGTTACGCTCTTGCTGATGGAAAGAAGGGCGAGAAATCAGAAAACGACGGCTGGTCCGCTTCTTCTCTTGTCTCTCATCTACAATTTTGAAGAAATCCCAGATTCTAAAATCTGTATATCCAAACGGCCCCTAAGAGTCCTACCCAAACCAAATAACTAAGAAGGCAATCTCTAAAACTACAAAATCAAAACTAATTTATTCTATTCCAAGTGGGACCCATAAGCATGTAACAGTTTGAGCCTCATTGCAGGTCAATGGTTTCTGTACAGGAATTAAGCTGCCTGAGCATTGCTTAGGATTTCAGTTGATGGGGATTAGGGTTTTAGCAATGGGGGGTTGTCAATCGGTAATGAATGTTTTTTTCAATGCGTGTTTGGCCGTTGTTATTATTGATTTTTACATTGTAATGCTACTGTGACTGGGGGTTTTGAAATTGCAAGGTTTCTCTGCTTCTACTCCTACTCCCTCTTGGTTTGCAGCTGTTCTTGGGTATATAGATGGCTAAATTTTTACATTTGTAAGAGTTGTTGATGTTTTCTCTATGAAGATTATTGGGAAAATGGAGGCTTTAAATGAGGGAGATGAAGCTTTGGTAGGTTTCTCATTGGGGCTGGCGAACAGAGGCATTTTAAGGAACTGAATTTAGGGTTCTTTTATGAGGCAATTTTGTGATTGAGGCTTTGGCTGGAAGCTTTGAAGATTTGGGTTCAACACAGATTTTGATGATTGGTTCTGCTGAAGGAAGTTTTTGTTTTTGGCTTGGTAATTGAGGTATTGTTGTAGAAAGTTTGGAGATTTTGGGTTTGAAGGCAAAATCGGATGAAGATGGCACCTTCCTCGCCTCCCACACAATCACAATCCAAATCGATCTCTGATCCACCCACTTCTTCAAATTCTCCCCAATCCTCGCTTCCACCTCCTTTTCCATCCCCTTCCACTCGTTTCAATTACGAATTAGTTTGTAACACAACTTTTTTACAGTAATTTGGGTTAAAAATATTTTATGGAATCTGAAGGAAACACAATGACAAGGTTGTCAATAGGTTTTGGTGTTACAAGCACATTTGCTGAATGATTTTTTTGTTCCTGAGATACTTTTCCCAAAAGCTTTATCTTCCCGAGTTTTCATCACCAAACATGGTTCTGATTCTTTAGAATCCAAATCAAAGATCCATTGTTCATTCGGTCTCGGATCAATGCCCTGTCATTTTGGACCCGATAATGGAATCTTGGGGTCCCCCTCCTTTCCGATTTGAGATTGCATGGTTATTCGTCCCTAGCATGGTAGAAAAGCTAGGTAGCTGGTGGGCATCCTATGAATCTGAGGGTCCATCTATTGTTAGAATCAGTAGGAAGCTAAGATTTGTGAAGGAGAAATTAAGGGAGTGGATGAAGGGGCAAAGAAGTATTGATCTAACCCGGAAAGTGTGGCTGGAAAGTAGAATCGGGGAAATTAAGGACCTCGAGGAAAATGGGCTAGGGTCTTTTTATTTGAGGGAGGAGCTTGGTAGGATAAAAGAAGAGCTCAAAGGGATGTTGTTACATGAGGAAATTTCATGGAGACAAAAATCCAGAGATAGGTGGATAAAGGAGGGGGATAAAAATACGGCATACTTTCATGCCATGGCCAGTGGAAGGAGGAGGAGAAATAGGATCGAATCTTTAGTAGATATGGGAGTGGCAGTATCGGGTAAAGATGAGATTTCCAAAGTTGTTTTACAGTTTTACAATTCCTTATATACGTCGGATCGGGGTCCCAGACCAACTCCGGAACATCTTGACTTTAGCAGTTTGGATCTATCTTTGTGTGCGGAGTTGGAAAAACCTTTTGAAGAGGAGGAGATTGAGAGAGGGGTTTTTGCTCTGAGCAAAGATACAGCTCCGGGGCCGGACGGTTTTTGTCTTGCCTTTTTCCAATCATGTTGGGAATATGTGAGAAAGGACATATTAGATGTTTTCATGGAGTTTTTTAATGGTATGGAGCTGGACAAGGGCGCGGGGGCTACCTTCATCACTCTTATACCTAAAGTAGCGGGGGCAACAAAAATTACCGATTTCCGTCCTATTAGTCTGGTGGGTAGTTTATATAAAATTTTGGCTAAGGTTCTAGCGGAGCGCTTGAAGAAAGTACTATCGGTGGTTATCTCGGATTACCAAAGTGCTTTTGTAGCGAAGAAACAAATATTGGATTGCTCCCTTATTGCCAATGAGGCCATTGATTATTATCGTAGGCTCAAGTTGAGAGGAATTCTTTACAAACTGGATATGGAAAAGGTTACAATAGAGTTGAGTGGGACTGTTTAGATTTCCTGTTTGCTAAAATGGGTTTTGGGAGTAGATGACGCAAATGGATTATGTCATGAGTGTCCTCGGCGTGGTTTTCAGTGTTGTTAAATGGGTCTCCTGAAGGCTTTTTTAAGTCTTCCTGTGGGCTTCGGCATGGGGACCCTTTATCTCCCTTCTTGTTTGTCTTCGTGGCGGAAACTCCGAGTAGATTGTTAGCTAAAGGATGCGACATAGGGTTGTTCAAAGGCTTCAATATTGGGAGAGATTGTGTGGAGGTCTCTCACCTCCATTTCGCCGACGATACGCTCTTGTTCTATGTTCCGGAGAGATCCCAAGTGTTAAATTTGAAGTCCGCTTACTTTGAGATGTTATGAAATGATAATGGGACAAAGATCTAATTTCCATAAATCTAGAATGTTTGCGCTGAATGTCCCCTTGGATGAGGCTTTGGAGTTAGTGAGGTTATTGGGTTGCGAGATGGATAATCTCCCGGCTGCGTACCCCGATCCGGGAGAGAGGTGGAGGACGAGCCCCCAGCGGCCTCTTGGATCATCCACACGTGAAGGAGAGCTCTACCAAGGAACTCTTGAAACAAAACAAAACTCAGAGTCGCCATCCATGGTATACGGCCATGGATCCTAAAAAAATAAGCTCTGTATACCATGGATAACCAGAAATGAATGGGTTCGTGCTTGATTACGAATGGAGAAGGTCCGAAGAGCGCCTCCAATTCGTTCGAGTGCAAGCACTTGGTCTCTTATGCCATTTATTATTAGATCCAAAGAATTTTGGGTAAAATCATATGAAATGGGAACAATCCTCAGGAGTCGTCTACCTAAGCATGCATTTCCTGAGAATATAAATAATAAGCATACAAAAGATAAATGAAAGAAGTGTGCCACCTAAACATAGCTAGGTTGTGAGTGATATGCCTAACTGGTGTCTAAGTTCTAGTGGACATACACATGCAAGCTACAGCTAAAGGTATAGGATCAGTACAAGAAAGTAAGAAAATACAGCAAAACACACAACACAAATCAACTCTATACATGACTGGACAAGACAAAACCTAAAACTCTAATGCAGGACTTGACTCGGACCAAGATGGCCGTCCATCCCAGCTGCTCTACGTATCCCGGCCTCGGGAAGAATCGGAGTCAACGTAGTTCGATAACCTATTCTAACTACGATGCCTAACCATCTAGAACCGCTATCCTAGACTCGATCCACTAAACTCGACTGATTTTTAAAGCTTTTTGCACGATTGCTTAAGTTCAGGTGAATTGTAATTTTCAGGACTCTCTATATGCCTTAACTAATGCAAGTTGGTTAGCCTTAAGCTAATGCAGGTGGGCCCTATATCCTATGTGTATCCAGGCTGTGCAACCTAATAAAAACCATGGGCTGACTATATGCTTCCTAGTCTAGCCATCGGTTCAACTAAATATCTAACCGATCGACTCGAGGCCTCCTAACTCTAGGGACACTCACATGACAGGACACACCATATCAATACAAATCAGGACAGCCTCCTAACTCTAAAACACCCCAAACAGCTAGGACATACTCCTAACTCTAGGGGAAGATCTTTTCAAAAAGGTTTTGAAGAATTTTATATTTTTTTGAAGGTTTAAAATATTTATTTTTTAAAAGGTTTGGCTGGACCTGAGATGTGGATCTCAAGCTGCACTACGTACCCTATGGAAAGGGATCAAGCCAACGTAGTTCGGAAAATATTCCGAGATAAAGAAACTAAACAAGCAAACAAGTGTGATTCACAAACAAGTAAACAAGCATGCTCACAAACAGGTACACCAGCGTGGTCACAAACAAGTAAACTAATGTGATCACAAACAACTGAAACATCAATCAGATGAAACATGCCTAAAGGAGGAGACATCCCTAAAACAAAGGAGACAAAACCTTTTTTCCAAAAGAAGAAGGCAAGCAAAATAATGAGACTGAGATAGCCCTATACTATGATAGAGAATTTTCTAAAAGATTTAGAGAATCTTGTAAAAGAAAAGAAAATAGAGGGGAACGCTATATGGACTAAGCTAGTCCCCTAATGATGGGCTGCTATAATCATTTTTATGTTCCAACAACAAAAGAGAGGCTACTGGAGGGTTCAAAAGGCTGGATAATCTAATGACCTTCAAATAAAAAACAAGTTACTCATCACTCTGAGCATTCCAGGCTATTTTCTTTGGGGACATTCAACAGACATTACACATGTAGTTATCAATTCCTAATGTATATAATATTTCACCGCACAGAGACATGGGTATATGAAAATATATAGTTCAGACAACAACTAAAAGAGTCATTTTGAACACATTCTAAAGAGGGTCCAAGCGATTCACATTGTTGTAAAGAGAGCAAGATGAAAAGAGGAAATGCTAAGATCATTTATACCCGAGTAGAAGGTACACTATCTCCTCTTGGAATGTTTCACTAACACAAAGTAACCTCAAAACACAAAGACCTAATAAAACTCTTAAAAAAATAATATAAATAAATAAATGAATAATAATAACTTGCCTCCTTTGCCTTATAAAAGTAGTTGTGGGAATAGCTTACGCCCTTGAGAGGAAAGGGTATTAATATCAACTCAACACCCATATGAGAATAGCAAATGAAACAGACTCCAACACTCACTCGTTCCCACCCAAATCACTTTTGGGTGCTCATATCAATCCAATGCTTGATGATAATAACTAAAGAAAACCACCCATATCTCATTTGGGTGCCCATAACAGTTTAACACTCACGTAAGAATAACCAAAATGGGTTTATTGCATAGACAAAACTCCCTTGCTCGCCCCTACCTCATATCACTTTTGACTACCCATATCAATCTTGAACTCTGATGAAATTGACCCAAAAGACCCTTTGTATAAATGGCATTTCCATGTTTCAACAATAAAAATGAGGGCTGTTAATATGAAATGGGATGAGGGCTGCTAATATGAAATAGGATGAGGACTGCTATTATCAAAAAGGTTATGGGGGCTGCCAATAACAAGGTGATGGTGGCTGCCATTAACAAGGTGATGGTGGCTGCCATTATAAAAGTAAAGTAGTGGCTGCCAAAATATTACAGTGAAATAGTGACTGCCAAAATCAAAAGGAAGTGGTGGCTGCCAATATCAAAGTGGAGTAGTAGCTGCCATTATCATAAGAATGTGAGGGCAGCCAATATCAACTCTCTTGGGATTGAAGTTAGTACCAACATGTCTTAAAAAAAACCTTTACTCTTATCTTTTGTCAAAATGATATAAACTATGTTTCAAATATACAAATGCTATTAAATCATTCAAGAAGATGGAGTCTATGAAAAATAAATAAATAAATAAAATCAAAATCAAAAGCATTCGGATGGTGATGGACTGCGATAATGGACATGTACATTATGCTTACATATAATCCTACCTTGGACTTCTTTCTCTTTTCTTTGTCTTACACACACTTACATATAGACACACACTCATACAAGCACACGTTCAGCCACATGCACATACGCCTACTCCCATATTCATTCACACTCACACAGCTATATGCACATATGTACACATATAAGCTCACAAACTCACATATACTCAGTTCTTATCTGCATACATTCAAATTTCAGGTTATGCTAACTATTTTTAAGTCATAAACTAACTATTTTCAGTTTATATGTCAACTGATTTCAGGTTTTACACTAACTGGTTCAGATTTTCGTGTCCACTGATTCAGTTTTTGTGCTGACTGGTTCAATCAGGTTCAAGGCTAGCTAATTTCAGGTTATGATTATTTTGACTACCATCACAAACTTAATGAAATAATACATATCCAAGACCACATTATATCTGCTACTTACACAGGGAGGTTAATTCATGTTTTGATGAAACTAAGGAAGATAAGCACAGTTCAGTAATGCTTAGCCTGAAGGAAATATTTACAACTAATCTAAACTGCTAGACAAGAACAACTAGAAGAATGTTTGGATATTGAATCCGACCAAGATAAGCAACCACTAGGTGCAAAATTAGAGGTCTCAGATGAACAATTATCTAATGACATGTGTCATTTATCAAACTGATAGTATAATCCTTAATTTTACAAAAACAGAGATAAAAAAAATCAACACTTTTATTCACTTCTCATGAATAGGCTAATTAAACAGATGAACTTTGTACCATGATCACAATGAAACACACAATTACTTTGGTTAATCACACAAAACAACAAATTTTTCATCAAAACTGCACTCGCTTGTAAGTAAGGTTATAATTTTAGCTTTTGCAACAAAAGAATCAAACTGGAAACCAAAACGAATTCAAAACAAGGTCCTTAAGCACTTATTGATTAAGATATAAAAAACATCAGTAAATTCATAAGAAAATAAAATTCGAGCCATTACTCAAAATGAATAAACGAATGACCTGATTTGCTGATCCAACAGATTTCACTAAACCTTTACTTAGCTTCAAATTTTGATCCTCTTTACAACTGCCTGAAGCTTGGATCTACAAAATCTCGAACCAGAAATTGAAGATTCTCTCTCATTATGACCTTATTGAGTAGCAGATTTATAGACTCTAATGGAAACGCACAGATCTCTGTCAAGAAAGGCTGGATCTAACGTTTTTTTTTTCAAGCCGAATTTAAAGGTTCCATGTAATGAGGGATGAAATTAGGGTTTCTACTTGCAAAAAGATGAAGCAAAACGATGACACAGAGAAAGAATAAAGTCAGTGAAGCTTAGATAGAAGAGTAATACGGTGATCAACTGCTGACCGGAGAAAAGACGGATAGCTAGGGTTTCGAGTTTGGAGATTTTCTCCTAAATTGCTCTCTGCTAGGTTTTGAAGAAAACCTCCTTAGCTTACAAATGAAGCCAAGATCCCTATTTATAGATATTTGGATAAATTTTTACACCCCTCTAGTTTATTTAGACAACCCACTATTATATATTTTACCCCTTTTTGGATGAGCAAAGGGTGGTCCACAGAAAAATTTTAAGGAAAAAAATGATGGAATAAATTCGTGCCCCTTTAATTGCCCAGGGACACCCTCCCGCAACAAATTACCCTTTTTTTATTCCCAACAGGTCACCTGCTGGTCAGGATAATTCACACCCCTTTTGCGGCACTAAATTTACACAATACTACCTACCCCTCTCGTTTGCTATGCAAACCGCGACAGATTTTTCTGAAATTTGAGAGGGACCTAAATGGGTCTCTAACCTACCCTAGGGACGAATTTGGGTCACCAGATCATAGATTTACTTGGGTTTTAATCAAATCAACTGCAAAAGAGGTTCGGTCAAAATGAGGTGTCTACAGATGCCCCTCTTTGGCCGAGCATGTTTATCGCGCGAATGCCAAAGCTGAACAGACAACACATTTTGGCCGGCCCGAAAATAATGTGAAATAGATTTTTGGGTTTTGAATTTAAAATGATTTTCATAAAAACAACACAACAAAATGACTCTTGTAACAAAACTCAAAATTCGCAAACATTGAGAGATGGTATCTCACTGACTCTAATTATGACAACCATGACATATAAAACTGAGATATCCTCTCTCTAATACTCGAACTCAACAGACTATATCGATCAACAAAGACCTTTTTGAAAACAAACAAGCACAAAACACTTTTTTTTATACTGGAAACCAAAACTTTAACAAAACATGAAACTAAACACTTAAAGAATAAAATCGTACTTCAAACACACAATTGTATCGATAAATAAGGGTTTTTGCGGACAATCAGACCAAATATCGCTCAGTCAATTGCCAAAAATGGTATCATTAAAAGGCATGGGCAAGTCTTAACTATCAGACCAAATATTACCTGATCAATCGTCAAAACTACCTCAAAACAAAAAGGCGATAACTACACAGACCATTGCTGAAAATTCGTCTGTTTAGCCATCCAGATAATCCTGACTCCTCTCTTTCAAGGTAGCGGGTCATCCAAGATTGATATGGTCCTGTGAAAAGGGTTCCATATAAATCCACGCAGATATACCTGACTCCCAATCTCAATAGGTAGCGGTACATTGCGAAGTGACAATTAGACAGGCCAAAATTTGGCATTTCACTGTAAATTGTCATGGGCGAAGAAGAAACCAAAACTCGGAGCTTCTTCACTGGTAGTTTCTTACTTCAAAAAACTCTTCATGATTAAAGAAAAGTCCAAACTCCAAACATGCGGAGCTACTTCACTGGAAATTCCTTTAAGAAGAAATCATTTTCAAATAATTTGAGAAAAGACCGGACTCCAAACTTGCAAAGCTGCCTCACCGGAAATTCCTTTCTTCATTAAAACCTTCAAATGAGTAAAGAAAAGACCAGACTCCAAACACACGGAGCTACTGCCAATTTCTTCTTAAAACCTTTCAAATGATGGGAAAAACTGCTAAACTCCAAATCACAGAGCCATTGGCGAAAACTTTTTTAAAATCTTTCAAAGGGTGAAAGAAAAGACCAAACTCCAAATCACGGAGCCATTGGCGAACACATTTTTTCAAATCTTTCAAATGGTGAATGAAAAGACCAAACTCCAAATCACGGAGCCATTGGCGAACACATTTTCTAAATCTTTCAAAGGGTGAAAGAAAAGACCAAACTCCAAATCACGGAGCCATTGGCGAACACATTTTTTCAAATCTTTCAAATGGTGAATGAAAAGACCAAACTCCAAATCACGGAGCCATTGGCGAACACATTTTCTAAATCTTTCAAACGATGAAAGAAAAAGACCAAACTCCACATCACTGAGCCATTGGTGAAAATATTTTTTTTTAAAATCTTTCAAATGGGGAAAGAAAAGACCAATCTCCAAATCACGGAGCCATTGACGGAAACATTTTTTAAATCTTTCAAATGATAAAAGACAAGACCAAACTCCAAATCACAGAGCCATTGGCGAAAATATTTTTTAAACCTTTCAAATGGTGAAAGAAAATACCAATCTCCAAATCACGGAGCCATTGGCGAACACATTTTCTAAATCTTTCAAATGATGAAAGAAAAGACCAAACTCCAAATCACGGAGCCATTGGTGAAAATATTTTTTAAACCTTTCAAATGGTGAAAGAAAAAGACCAAACTCCAAATCACGGAGCCATTGGCAATTTTTTTTAAACCTTCTCAAATGGTGAGAGAAAATGACCAAACTCCAAATCACGGAGCCATTGGCGAAAATATATACAACATGATGAAAGAAAATACCAAACTCCAAAACACGGAGCCATTGGTAGAAATTTACAAAATGATAAAAGAAAAAGCCAAACTCCAAATCACAGAGCCTGTGGCAAAAATATGTACAAAATAATGAAAGAAAATGCCAAACTCCAAATCACTGAGCCAATGGCAAAAATTTACAAAATGATAAAAGAAAAGGCCAAACTCCGAATCACGGAAAAATGCATGAAGAAATGATTGAAGAAATGACCAACTTTACTCAATTTCACAAGGTGAATAAATCATCCTTTGCCGAGAATGATTTAAAATGCATGATCTTTGCTGAAGATAAAACTTGAAGGAAATTTCAAGTATTGACCCTTTTAAAACGAGTGAAAAGCATTTTGCTAGGGGTTTGAAGATTACAAGAGCAAATTCTAGACTCCGCTAGGGATAAGATTTTCTGAAAACTTGACTCCAAAAGAAAACAATTTGGTTGAAGAGACCGGCCCAAAGATTGTGCTCAAGCTTTTTTGGTTTCCATTTGCTGAGAATAGTTATCCCAGTTATCATTATGTTTGATATCTTTTATGACGTAAGTATGATGTACTTCCATGACAAAAGTCTTAAGGAAGCAAAACCAGGAAAAGTAGGAAAATTTTGGATTTGTATGGGTTCTTTCTTTGATATAATGGGTAAAAGAATTTCCACAATGGCTGAATCTGAGAATTTTCTCATTTACTGCTCATAACTTGAGGCTTGATGTCCTTGGCAGGTCTCTTGCCTTTCTTCGATTCCTAAGTCAAGATCTACTCTAGATTTTCTCCACATTTCAAAAGGTATACACTCATTCTTTCAGTGCCAGACACTTTGAACCTTGAAAGGATACAGATAAGAATGAGGAACAAACTTACAAGGACTCGATCAAAGAGGATTCAGATTATTCAAGGGACTTGACTCAATTTTGATTCATCCTTAGATTTAATGTGTAATTCTAAATGGTAAGGCTAACCGCTCTCAGAATAATCTCAAAACTATGTCAAGAGGCATTACTTTCCTCCATCAGGATTTCCGTCATGGTTATTACCCCTTTCGGATTGCTCAGTCTTAATGCCCCTAGTTTAGAAAGATGTCAAAGTAAGTCTCACTGACACTACTCGGATTCCAGGATCTTGCCTTGTTCAGAAACCACTTTTTCTGTCTCATTGACTTCTCTCTTTGCAGGAAGGCATAACTAATGTCTTCCAAGTTTTCTGTCTTGCAGACCACTCGTCTCAACTCTTGCTTGCACTACTCGCACTCGAATTTTGGAATTCTTCATGACTGAGGAACTCTTCATTTATCTCATCAGCTCACTATTTATGAAAAATCCTTGCCTCTGACTAGATTGCCTTCTTGAGTTTTCAATCTATCAGACCGCTACCCTCACTTTGCATAAGCCAACTCCTTTGGTTGTAGACTTAGCAAGAAAATGGTTTTCACTTTTCTCTAGGCTGCCCTTTCGGATTTTCAACCTAGCGGGTCTTCAGACTCTCGTTCTTTTATTTTCTTTCTGTTTTTTTATTCGCCTTGAACCTTTGCTTGTTTCACCAGAAGGACTTTCTAGGTGGGCTTGGGTTCAAAAGGGTTAGATATCTAAACTTCTAAGGATTTGGACCGAATCTGGTCCAGCCAGATTACCTACGTACCCCAAAAATGGAGGATCAGGTCTGCGTAGTTCGCTTTGGGGTTTATCAAAGAATGGTTTAGCTTTTAGCTTCAAATTTTGTAAGGGAATAATTGACATTTATTCCAAAGGTTGACCGAACCTGAATAAATCAAACTACCTACTACCTACGTACCCCTAAAGAGATGGGGATCAGGTCATAAAGTAGTTCAAACTCATAAAAAAAATGCCCCTGGTTTATAATGTGGTTAGAAAAAAAATGGTTTGATTTGAATTTTTGGCCCAAAGGGTTTACAAACGAATTTTTAAACGTTAGGATTTTGGCTATAAAGGCTCAAACGTCCAAGGATGACCTCTTGGTGTTTTGGGGCATAAGCTCTTTTGCTTAAGGTTCAAAGACTTTGAATATTTTTATCGAGGAGTCTGGCGGTTTTCTGGCAAGACTTTAACCACGGTGCTCCATTCTCTTCTCGAGATCTTGAATTCATGCTCAAGATTCTTCGACTTTCATTTGTCTCCAAATAGTAAAGACGATTCTCATATGCGATCTATCTCATTGACTCCATCATCTGGGTCTTTGATATTCCAAAAAAATTGTCATATGGACACATTCCCTTCTCTTTGTCTTTCTCTCATATCCTAAACATTAAAAAGGTCCTTTTTTCTTGAAATATTCTACCTCAGAATCATAATGAAAATACACAGCCCAATTGTTCTTTTAGGGCTCAAATCTATGACTTCATTTTGAGAAAGTCTTCTCTCACTTCTTCATCAGCTCCATAGGATGTCTGATGTCCATCTCTCTTGAATTTTGCTCTTTGACCCGATGTCTCAAACAAATGGAGTCTTGCTTTGCACCATACCCTGGCATTCACCCGGTTCATCCTTATAGGATCAAGCAAGACTACTATGAACCCCTCTAAATAGGTTTATCAATTCTTTGCGCTCCTCAGGAGATAAAGTTTTGCCAATCCATCTTTCCTGAGTTTCGGATTTCAATACCACTATCAATAGCTTCGATTTCCTCTTTAAGTGGCTATGCTAGACGCTCTTTCTCTAGTTTGATCATTTTTCAGATCTCAAGAGAAATTTCGTCTGCATTCTCATCCGAGAAGGGTGTCTTTGTTTATTTAAACATTAGATCTAAGAGTGAATTATAACAATACAGATAACGCTGTAATCAAGTATTTATTGAATTGGAAACTTCAAATACATTGATGACTTTAGACGTGCCTCAACGGGCTCTACATTAGACTCAACAGAAGACTGGACATTGACTCGATAAGAAGACTGACACACATTATATATTCTGAATTATTGATGACATAACTAGACTTACCAACTTTGACACAAGAATTGGGATAAACTCAACAAAAGACAAACTTTGAAAACTGGACGCTTCTTCATGAGCAAGAGAGTGGCACTGAAAGTTCCTGGGCGATACACCATCCTCCATGATAAAGGTATCTACTGAGTTCGATCCCGAAGTAGGAATCTCAGAAAGGGTAACCCTACAAGGCCAGGGTTTAAGTGGGACAATAAAAGGCTATGTTGGCAATATAGGGGAAGCAATAAACTGCCTTGATCAAATGTGTTTGAAAGTGGTTAGTCTTTTGGAAAGGTAATCATTTGCTGAACGTAGACTTTCGAATTGGAAGTACACACACTAGATCAATAGTCATGGGATAAAAAAATTCTGAACAAACTGAGATAAAAGCCATCTTGAGTATATCCATTGATATTTTGAGTTGGAATGTCAAAAGGAGACTGTCTATGAAGGTCATAAAAAAATAGACAGTGATAATATGACCTACACCCACAGGGTCTCAAAGAATCCTCAATCCACTCATTTGGGTCTTCTTTAGATATGGCTGCTCGTTTCTTTTTTTTTTTGTATGAAAGATTATGAATGATAAACACCCATAATCGAAATAGGCTTTGATCTTAGCAATGACCATGCACTCGCAGTATTGATAAGCAAGATATAACCAATCCATTAATGGACATGAAATAAAATCGATAAATCCATAATAAAAAATACAGATAAATTCTACGTACAATAGATCAAGGAATAGATTATGGCTAAAAACCGATAATCTAATAATAATCCACAAAATGGATAGATAGGAATAAACAAAGGATCAAGATAAGACCAACTCATGGTTTGTCGCTGACTTTGAAAGATCATGTTCATACTTAAAATATTTTAGGAAAAATTCAGCAGCTTAACGACGTAGAATAGTGGCATGGTAAACTCATGGTTTATCAAGAACACTAACGGATGGCGATCACGCTCAAAATGTTTGGATAAAATCCGGCAGTATGACGGCGTAACAAAAGGAATCCAAAAACTCAAAATAAGGGTATATGAATAGAAACTTAGTAATAAAGTACTCTCAGCAAGGATATTAATACTCGAATAGTGGTGGCGAAATAAGCAGACATTCGACAAATGGAATATGGTCATTAGAGAAAGGTAATCAAATAAAAGACTGACCATAGATGATAACACAGGGTGATGGGTTGGACTTGCGATCAAAGGTCGAGGGATAGATCATGGCTATGAAGGTGGCAAATAAAAGTCACTGACTAGATCCAAATCTGAAAGATGAACTGACATCAAGGATAAACTTAGACAATGAAGCCTCACAAGATGAGTAGGTTCGAGTCTAACCAAATATAAGGATCGAATTTACCATCAATGGATCAAAAGATAGACCATAGCCATAAGAGCGGCAAGTAAAGAGCCACATGGTAGGTTTAAATCTGAAAAAAAAATCGATTGATATAATTGATTGGATTAAATAAGGAACTCCACTAAATAAGTAGGCCCTAATCTAATAATCAATAAATATAGGTATATATACATATATACCCTAACCAGGGGCACCAGCCTCAAATATAATCCAGCAGAGTCAAGATACTTGACTCAAGACAGACATGTGAGTACACTAGGACTGCGTTGTAGCCACATAAGGTAGCTACAATAATCTATGGATATGACATGGTTCCTAAATCTAGGCTTCAACATGTATAAGCAACACATGTTCGTCTTTATATGAATACAATATATACATATAAGCACATGCAGATCCTAATTGGGTTTTACTAAATCAACAAATATATCCACGTACATAATATATGTAAAACGAAAGTAGAGCTCCGAACTCAATATATCGGGCACTATGCATATGATCCATACTTTAAGTGTATAACACAAGTACACCGAGTGTTATATACAGTATGCTTCATTGCTCACCGGCTGCTGTAAACACAAGTACACCGAGTATTTACGACTGCAGCACTGGCGCATAGCTTGGAAATAGATACAACTGCACCATCAGGGTAATGACATCCCATGTGGCACGCATTGTATCCATCCCTTGGAGCCAATAATGATAAAAATCAATAAAAGAAAATAAAAACATGATGATGTATGCTGTGTAGTGTGTGAATCCCTTCTTTTAAACACCTATTTGATGCCCCTGGATTCTAAGCGAAAGAATTCTCATTTATAATGATTTTCACCCAAATTTCTCCAAAATAATAAAAATGGCATTTTTATTAGAGTTAGGCAATGTTCTAAGAACTCCCCAGCAGAGTCGCCAACCTGTGTACCCCGATCCGGGAGAGAGGTGGGGGACGAGCCCCCAGCGGCCTCTTGGATCATCCACACGTGAAGGAGAGCTCTACCAAGGAACTCTCGAAATAAAACAAAACTCAGAGTCGCCATCCATGGTATACGGCCATGGATCCTAAAAAAATAAGCTCTGTATACCATGGATAACCAGAAATGAATGGGTTCGTACTTGATTACGAATGGAGAAGGTCCGAAGAACGCCTCCAATTCGTTCGAGTGCAAGCACTTGGTCTCTTATGCCATTTATTATTAGATCCAAAGAATTTTGGGTAAAATCATATGAAATGGGAACAATCCTCAGGAGTCGTCTACCTAAGCATGCATTTCCTGAGAATATAAATAATAAGCATACAAAAGATAAATGAAAGAAGT
The DNA here is from genome assembly GCF_043159265.1 of Tasmannia lanceolata. NCBI lineage: Eukaryota > Viridiplantae > Streptophyta > Magnoliopsida > Canellales > Winteraceae > Tasmannia > Tasmannia lanceolata. The sequence continues at coordinate 11,120,085 of NW_027518685.1, read as the reverse complement.
GTGCCACCTAAACATAGCTAGGTTGTGAGTGATATGCCTAACTGGTGTCTAAGTTCTAGTGGACATACACATGCAAGCTACAGCTAAAGGTATAGGATCAGTACAAGAAAGTAAGAAAATACAGCAAAACACACAACACAAATCAACTCTATACATGACTGGACAAGACAAAACCTAAAACTCTAATGCAGGACTTGACTCGGACCAAGATGGCCGTCCATCCCAGCTGCTCTACGTATCCCGGCCTCGGGAAGAATCGGAGTCAACGTAGTTCGATAACCTATTCTAACTACGATGCCTAACCATCTAGAACCGCTATCCTAGACTCGATCCACTAAACTCGACTGATTTTTAAAGCTTTTTGCACGATTGCTTAAGTTCAGGTGAATTGTAATTTTCAGGACTCTCTATATGCCCTAACTAATGCAAGTTGGTTAGCCTTAAGCTAATGCAGGTGGGCCCTATATCCTATGTGTATCCAGGCTGTGCAACCTAATAAAAACCATGGGCTGACTATATGCTTCCTAGTCTAGCCATCGGTTCAACTAAATATCTAACCGATCGACTCGAGGCCTCCTAACTCTAGGGACACTCACACGACAGGACACACCATATCAATACAAATCAGGACAGCCTCCTAACTCTAAAACACCCTAAACAGCTAGAACATACTCCTAACTCTAGGGGAAGATCTTTTCGAAAAGGTTTTGAAGAATTTTATATTTTTTTGAAGGTTTAAAATATTTATTTTTTAAAAGGTTTGGCTGGACCTGAGATGTGGATCTCAAGCTGCACTACGTACCCTATGGAAAGGGATCAAGCCAACGTAGTTCGGAAAATATTCCGAGATAAAGAAACTAAACAAGCAAACAAGTGTGATTCACAAACAAGTAAACAAGCGTGCTCACAAACAGGTACACCAGCGTGGTCACAAACAAGTAAACTAATGTGATCACAAACAACTGAAACATCAATCAGATGAAACATGCCTAAAGGAGGAGACATCCCTAAAACAAAGGAGACAAAACCTTTTTTCCAAAAGAAGAAGGCAAGCAAAATAATGAGACTGAGATAGCCCTATACTATGATAGAGAATTTTCTAAAAGATTTAGAGAATCTTGTAAAAGAAAAGAAAATAGAGGGGAACGCTATATGGACTAAGCTAGTCCCCTAATGATGGGCTGCTATAATCATTTTTATGTTCCAACAACAAAAGAGAGGCTACTGGAGGGTTCAAAAGGCTGGATAATCTAATGACCTTCAAATAAAAAACAAGTTACTCATCACTCTGAGCATTCCAGGCTATTTTCTTTGGGGACATTCAACAGACATTACACATGTAGTTATCAATTCCTAATGTATATAATATTTCACCGCACAGAGACATGGGTATATGAAAATATATAGTTCAGACAACAACTAAAAGAGTCATTTTGAACACATTCTAAAGAGGGTCCAGGCGATTCACATTGTTGTAAAGAGAGCAAGATGAAAAGAGGAAATGCTAAGATCATTTATACCCGAGTAGAAGGTACACTATCTCCTCTTGGAATGTTTCACTAACACAAAGTAACCTCAAAACACAAAGACCTAATAAAACTCTTAAAAAAATAATATAAATAAATAAATGAATAATAATAACTTGCCTCCTTTGCCTTATAAAAGTAGTTGTGGGAATAGCTTACGCCCTTGAGAGGAAAGGGTATTAATATCAACTCAACACCCATATGAGAATAGCAAATGAAACAGACTCCAACACTCACTCGTTCCCACCCAAATCACTTTTGGGTGCTCATATCAATCCAATGCTTGATGATAATAACTAAAGAAAACCACCCATATCTCATTTGGGTGCCCATAACAGTTTAACACTCACGTAAGAATAACCAAAATGGGTTTATTGCATAGACAAAACTCCCTTGCTCGCCCCTACCTCATATCACTTTTGACTACCCATATCAATCTTGAACTCTGATGAAATTGACCCAAAAGACCATTTGTATAAACGGCATTTCCATGTTTCAACAATAAAAATGAGGGCTGTTAATATGAAATGGGATGAGGGCTGCTAATATGAAATAGGATGAGGGCTGCTATTATCAAAAAGGTTATGGGGGCTGCCAATAACAAGGTGATGGTGGCTGCCATTAACAAGGTGATTGTGGCTGCCATTATAAAAGTAAAGTAGTGGCTGCCAAAATATTACAGTGAAATAGTGACTGCCAAAATCAAAAGGAAGTGGTGGCTGCCAATATCAAAGTGGAGCAGTAGCTGCCATTATCATAAGAATGTGAGGGCAGCCAATATCAACTCTCTTGGGATTGAAGTTAGTACCAACATGTCTTAAAAAAAACCTTTACTCTTATCTTTTGTCAAAATGATATAAACTATGTTTCAAATATACAAATACTATTAAATCATTCAAGGAGATGGAGTCTATGAAAAATAAATAAATAAATAAAATCAAAATCAAAAGCATTCGGATGGTGATGGACTGCGATAATGGACATGTACATTATGCTTACATATAATCCTACCTTGGACTTCTTTCTCTATTCTTTGTCATACACACACTTACATATAGACACACACTCATACAAGCACACGTTCAGCCACATGGACATACGCCTACTCCCATATTCATTCACACTCACACAGCTATATGCACATATGTACACATATAAGCTCACAAACTCACATATACTCAGTTCTTATCTGCATACATTCAAATTTTAGGTTATGCTAACTATTTTTAAGTCATAAACTAACTATTTTCAGTTTATATGTCAACTGATTTCAGGTTTTACACTAACTGGTTCAGATTTTCGTGTCCACTGATTCAGTTTTTGTGCTCACTGGTTCAGTCAGGTTCAAGGCTAGCTAATTTCAGGTTATGATTATTTTGACTACCATCACAAACTTAATGAAATAATACATATCCAAGACCACATTATATCTGCTACTTACACAGGGAGGTTAATTCATGTTTTGATGAAACTAAGGAAGATAAGCACAGTTCAGTAATGCTTAGCCTGAAGGAAATATTTACAACTAATCTAAACTGTTAGACAAGAACAACTAGAAGAATGTTTGGATATTGAATCCGACCAAGATAAGCAACCACTAGGTGCAAAATTAGAGGTCTTAGATGAGCAATTATCTAATGACATGTGTCATTTATCAAACTGATAGTATAATCCTTAATTTTACAAAAACAGACATAAAAAAAATCAACACTTTTATTCACTTCTCATGAATAGGCTAATTAAACAGATGAACTTTGTACCATGATCACAATGAAACAGACAATTACTTTGGTTAATCACACAAAACAACAAATTTTTCATCAAAACTGCACTCGCTTGTAAGTAAGGTTATAATTTTAGCTTTTGCAACAAAAGAATCAAACTGGAAACCAAAACGAATTCAAAACAAGGTCCTTAAGCACGTATTGATTAAGATATAAAAAACATCAGTAAATTCATAAGAAAATAAAATTCGAGCCATTACTCAAAATGAATAAACGAATGACCTGATTTGCTGATCCAACAGATTTCACTAAACCTTTACTTAGCTTCAAATTTTGATCCTCTTTACAACTGCCTGAAGCTTGGATCTACAAAATCTCGAACCAGAAATTGAAGATTCTCTCTCATTATGACCTTATTGAGTAGCAGATTTATAGACTCTAATGGAAACGCACAGATCTCTGTCAAGAAAGGCTGGATCTAACGTTTTTTTTTTCAAGCCGAATTTAAAGGTTCCATGTAATGAGGGATGAAATTAGGGTTTCTACTTGCAAAAAGATGAAGAAAAACGATGACACAGAGAAAGAATAAAGTCAGTGAAGCTTAGATAGAAGAGTAATACGGTGATCAACTGATGACCGGAGAAAAGACGGATAGCTAGGGTTTCGAGTTTGGGGATTTTCTCCTAAATTGCTCTCTGCTAGGTTTTGAAGAAAACCTCCTTAGCTTGCAAATGAAGCCAAGATCCCTATTTATAGATATTTGGATAATTTTTTACACCCCTCTAGTTTATTTAGACAACCCACTATTATATATTTTACCCCTTTTTGGATGAGCAAAGGGTGGTCCACAGAAAAATTTTAAGGAAAAAAATGATGGAATAAATTCGTGCCCCTTTAATTGCCCAGGGACACCCTCCCGCAACAAATTACCCTTGTTTTATTCCCAACAGGTCACCTGCTGGTCAGGATAATTCACACCCCTTCTGCGGCACTAAATTTACACAATACTACCTACCCCTCTCGTTTGCTATGCAAACCGCGACAGATTTTTCTGAAATTTGAGAGGGACCTAAATGGGTCTCTAACCTACCCTAGGGGCGAATTTGGGTCACCAGATCATAGATTTACTTGGGTTTTAATCAAATCAACTGCAAAAGGGGTTCGGTCAAAATGGGGTGTCTACACCGGCCTCGTATTTGGGTCTGCTCTTGGGGGTTGGAAGACCAAATAAGGTATTTTGGGAGCCGATTTTAGAAAGGATTGGGCGTAGGTTGGATACTTGGAAGAGAAATTGAGAAATTTAGTATCTAGAGGTGGAAGATTGGTTTTAATCAAGGCAGTCTTAGCAAATATTCCTGTATATTTTATGTCTCTTTTTAAGTGTCCTGTCAGTGTCTCGTTGATGATTGAAATGATCCAACGTAGATTTTTGTGGGGAGGTAATGAAGACAAAAAATGAATCTCTCTGGTGAGTTGGAAGGAAGTTTGTGTGCCCATCATGGTGGGTGGTTTGGGTATTAGAAGATTTCGGGAGTTTAACCACGCTTTGCTAGGAAAGTGGTTATGGAGATTTGGCGAAGAAAGATCTCATTTGTGGGTAAGGGTTATTTGTAGTAAGTATGGTTGTCAACCCGGAGGGTGGGAGTCTTTCGATAATTTTAAGAAAAAGGGTCTAACGGTGTGGAGAGATATTTTTAAAATGTCCTCCATGTTCAACCTGAAGATTAGATTTAGGGTTTATGGAGGGGATAGAGTTAAGTTTTGGAGTGATTTATGGTGTGGTGATAGCCCGCTGAGGTTGTTGTTCCCGGAAATTTTCCGGGTTGTGGTGAAGAAAGAAGCTATGGTGAGTGAGTGTTTGGTTAGTAGGGATGGTGTTTGGGAATGGTGCCCGGCTTATAGAAGAAGGTTCTTTGCTTGGGAGTTAGATTCTGCGGCTAGACTTAGAAGGTTGTTGGATAATGGCTACATTAAAAGAAATGGGTTGGATAAGAGAATATGGACTGCGGATTCTTCTGGGTTTTTTTCTGTCAGATCTTTCTATACGAGCCTAAAGCCTTGCCCGATTCCCTCTTTTTTGGCAAAGGTGTGGAAATTTCATTGTCTGCTGCGTGTAAGTATCTTTTGTTGGGCCGCATGTCGCGACAGGATACAAACCATGAACTTCCTGAGAAACCGTGGTATGTGGCTTGTTGATCATTGCCCCCTATATCTTGCTGATGGGGAATCTACGGATCATCTATTTATGCATTGTTCGTTCACCCGGTCTATATGGAGTCGCATATTTCTGAGATTTGGGATTAGCTGGATTTTTCCTAGATCTATTGAGTTGTTGTTGCAATAATGGAGCTTCGTGCCTTCGAAGAAGAAAGGGAAAATTTTGTGGGAAGTATGCTTGCTTGCCACTTGGTGGGTGTAGGGCTGGCAATTTCACCCGGAAAAGCGGGGATCCGCCCCGGTTGGGGAGGGGATTCCCCGATTTGAGTGGGGAAGGGGAAGGGGATTTAAAAAATTCCCCGGTACGAGGAAGGGGAGGAGAAGGGGATGGAGTTGGCCCCGCCCCGCCCCGCCTCGCATTAATGCCATTTTTTTCTTGTATTTTTTTAAGTGTTTTTTTTTTGGGAAAAGTACTAGAAACCCCTTGGATCAAAACATATCTACAAGATTCCCTCAAATTTTTTTTTAATTTCCATTAGTACAGTTTTGTTCGTGAAATAGCTTTTTATGTTTTCTTTTACCCATAATCCATTGGGCATTGTCCCTCATTATATTAGTATATTACCCTTAGAAATCCCTAAAATCTCTCCCTCGAACCATCATTGTAAGGCAACATTAAATTCTTTGAAAATCTCCCCCCCTCAAATAAAGGCAACATCTCTCTGATGAGTGATGAGATTTTATATGGTGTGCGCTCGTAGTGGTCAAAGGAACACCGACTTGCACAAAAAGAACAAGTAAATCATGAAGATGACGACAACCCTTGTGGGCTTCTATGGTCTTTGAGATATTGAACAAAACCATCGATATTTTGACTATGGTTCTCATTTTCAGCAGAGAATATCTTTCGTACTGCCCTCGCTTTGGCTCTAAACTCCTCACCCTCAGCTTCCGCCATTACCAACTTCAATGTTTTGGCAATGTCATTCCTCGTGAAGGACCCATCACTTTCGTTCCTTGGCACCTCTACACCAATCTTCTTCTCTTCCATCACGCGAGCATTCAACGGCTGGTCTGCTATCATGGGTAAGAGAATAAGAGGCTTCCCAAACCCAAGAGCCTCAATGACTGAGCCCCAACCCCCGTGGCAGAAGAAACCTCCTATTGACGGGTGCGCTAAGAACTTAAGCTGAGGGACCCAACCCTTGCAAACAAGTCCCCAGCCCTTGGTTCGATCCTCGAACCCCATAGGTAGCATCTCCTCGCCCACACCAGGTGGAATTCGGAGTGCCCAAACAAAGGGCAATCCTGATAGTTCTAACCCAAAGGCTATTTCGTGAACTTGCTCTGTAGTATGTAATAACTCACTTCCAAATCCAACATAAACTACGGACCCTGGCATCTGTTGGTCTAGCCATTCGCCCTCTACCCACTTCTCATGCCCACTACTAGTATCTTCTTGTATTGAAGGAGGGAGCAGACCGATAGGAAGAACTGGTTTCTCCAATAACTCACCATAGAGACCTAACCAATCCGGTTCAAACTCAGTGCAACTTCGTAGAGCGATAAGGTCACACCCTTGAAGTGTCGAATAGATCCTGTAATTGACAGACACTCCGGAAACATCTTCTCTTGATAACGCCATAAAACTTCCTCTAGCCTCGTAGGGCCGGTACACCACGTTAGAAGGAAATGGGACCCATGGAGGAACCACAGTATACTGTTCTGGGGATGTACGGATGTCTTTGAAGGGCATCATCTTGGGGGGTGGTGGGCCACTGAATGCACCCATGGCAGCACTAAACGCCCCAAAGAAGGCACATGGGAGCTTGAACTTAGCAGCTATTCGTGAGACCCAGTGAGGGAAGATATCATAGATAATCCAATCTGGAGTTGGGGATACATTTTCAAGGAAAACTGAGAAAGGTTCCTCTAGTCCATCCAATGCCTTTAACAGGTACTGACCCTTGGCTAGAGGAATGTCTCTTGTGGCCTCGGCATCTTTCGGGAGGGCGTTGATGTGAGGGAAGGGAAGCTCCACTAGATTTATGTTGGGGGACAAATATGGAGGGATGTTTGGAAGCCTAGCTATATTTCTAGGGGTAGAAATGAAGGAGATACGGTGACCCCTTTTGGCTAAGCACTTGGAGAGCTCTAGAAAGGGTATTATGTGGCCAAAGGCTAACCATGGGAACATAACAAGGTGAAGCTCTACTTCTTCTGTAATTTCCATTTGTGAGGGAGTTGGAATGATGGCAGTGAGTAACGAATAGATGCGATTTACTCTTTTGGCTAACGCTTGGACAGCTCTGAGAATGGAATACAGGGCTATTTTGGAAACTGAGAGAGAGACCTACGCTTTTTTTGGTAGATAAGGAGGGAGAGACCTCCGATGACAGACCTACCCTTTTTTTGAGTAGACAAGCCAACAATAATTATAGGGTGATGGTCAGCCACACATTATAAGTGTAGTGAGCCACACGCATTATTGTAGGGGGCCCAAACAAATAAGTAGCTTTTATATCAGAGCAGTGGTAGCAGCTTTTCTGACTCCAGCCATGGTCCCTAGCAAGAGAAATTATATGGTGTAAGGCCTTACAACAAGGCTGCAAGAGAAATTATATGGCGTGAGGCCTTACAAGGCTCTGTTGGGTCAAATATCAAGCAAGAGAAATTATACGGTGTAAGGCCTTACAAGTTACAACAGCCTTGGTACGGTGGAGGTACGATCATGTAATTCATCTGAGGTGGCTGCTCTCTCATGCATCAGCTGGCATCCAACAGCTGGCCCGAGAAATGACTCCAGCGATGGTCCCTAGCAAGAGAAATTATATGGTGTAAGGCCTTACAACAAGGCTCTGTGGGGTCAAATATCAAGCAAGAGAAATTATATGGTGTGAGGCCTTACAACAAGGCTCTGTTGGGTCAAATATCACGCAGGAGAAATTATATGGTGTAAGGCCTTACAAGTTACAACAGCCTTGGTACGGTGGAGGTACAATCAAATTGTTAGAAAGTCTACTTCAAACGGTTAATGCTCTCTTTGGTTGCTAGTAGATGTGCGGAGGATTTGGAGAAGAAGAAGTCACAGGGAGATCAAAAGGAAATCAAATCAGTGCAGTCAAATGGTCCTAATACTTTCATTTGGTAGGTGCGATTGGATTGTTAGCTACATCTTGAACAGAGTTCAGCTACGTACACACATTGACAGTTGGGTGAGGGTCAATATGCGCCTCTCGAAGCCAACATCTCATCTATTCTTTCCATCATTGCCGAGCAATTGTTCTTGCATCCAACACAGCCACTCATTTAGACTTTTCTTCTTTTTTTTCTCTGAATTCAAATCACATAGCATATCGATGTGGCTGCATCCCAGCCATTCCGAAGGTCAAATGATCAAGATGCACCATCACATCAATTGAATTGCACATATCAAAGGATAAGATCATCACAGTCAAGATCAGATCATCTCGAATCTTCAGATCAAGCAACAGACAGTCCGAATCGACCGAAGTATTCGGTGGTCTTGTCCAGAGGCACCAATTTGGTCAGTTCACATTCCTGACACATCGCTCACTGTGGAAACATAGGTCAAATGATTAAAATTACATTATCAGTTGCAAGATTTGAGCTCCCTCCGTTTGTCTTTTAGTGGACATGGCTCAATAATTGATGCCCGTTTTATCCCCACATGGATGCCCTCTTTTTCCCAAAACGGAATCCCGTTTTCTTAGCAGTGCTCCTCTTAATATAGTAGAGCTGTGTCCCTCCTACTCATTATTTACAGAAGAAAAAGAAAGAGAGTAACAAATTAAGTTGTAGGGTGTGAAGAGAGGAGAAATAATGAGTGGGAAGGACAGCATAGTGATGTATTCATCTCCGGGCATTGGGCACCTAGTGCAGATGGTGGAGCTTGGGAAGCGCTTCCTTCTCCACCATCCATTCTCCATTATCATCCTCATCGCCGCCGACCCTCCTTTCAACACTGGCTCCACCCAACCCTACATTCGAGCCGTCTCCAAATCTCACCCTTCCATCACCTTCCACCACCTTCCTCCACTTGACAATCATCAACATCATTCCCCATCCCACGATTTTATAGACCTCGTCTTCGAATTCCTTCGCCAAAACGACCCTCTCGTCCTCCAAGCCCTCCAAACCATTTCCTCCACCACCTCAGTCCGCGCCCTCTTCCTTGACTACTTCTGCGCAACCACCTTCCAACTAGTCTCCACCACCCCCCACCTCAATATCCCTTCCTACTTCTTCGCTGCCACCGCTGCTGCCCTCTCCGTCCTACTTCACTTTCCCACCTTCCACCGCCAAACCACCGAAAGCATCAAAGACCTTTCCCATCCCCTTCAATTCCCTGGGGTACCGCCGATACCCCCATCCGACATGCCCCAAACAATGATCGACCGTCACGTTCAAAGCTACCACCACTTTCTCTACATCGCCACTTCTCTACCCAAAGCCGACGGTATCATCATAAACACATTCCATTCGCTGGAGCCGCGAACATTAAAGACTATATCGGATGGGGCTTGCATTCCCGACGGACCCACGCCGCCCATCTACCCGATCGGTCCCTTGATTGCATCCAAGGATGACCAAGTGAAGAACTGCTTGTTGTCGTGGCTGGATGCACAGCCTCCTCGGAGCGTGGTTTTCTTGTGCTTTGGGAGCATGGGGCGGTTCTCGGAGGAACAGTTGAAGAATATCGCGGTGGGATTGGAGAAGAGTGGGCAGAGGTTTGCGTGGGTGGTGCGCAGTCCTAAAGTCGACAACGCGGATTTCGATTTGGATACGGTGTTGCCCGAGGGGTTCTTGGATCGGACGAGAGAGAGGGGTGTGGTGGTGAAATCGTGGGCTCCGCAAGTGGCTGTGCTGAGTCGAGAATCGGTGGGTGGTTTCGTGACTCACTGCGGGACTAACTCCTTCAATGAAGCGGTGTGTGCGGGGGTTCCCCTCTTGGCATGGCCTCTCTATGCAGAACAACGAATGAATAGGGTGATTTTGGTGGAGGAGTGGAAGCTGGGCATGACAATTGTGGAGGATAAGGAGGGTGTGGTAAATGCGGAGGAGGTGGAGAAAGGAGTGAGAGGATTGATGGAGTCGGAACAAGGGAAGGTTTTGAGGGAGCGGATGGTAGCAATGAGAGAGAGTGCGATGGGCGCATTGAGGGAGGGAGGATCGTCTCATGCCACCTTAGCCGAGTTGACCACCCGTTTATTGAAGCACCACATTTCAAACGAATTGGACCCCCTGCCACCCTCCCAAGGGTAGATTGTTGCATTATTGGGTGGGGTCTGGCTTAAGATGGCTACCACCAATGTCTCTCTCTCTCTCTCTCAGCGAATGTGTGACTTTCTTGTATCTCTGTCTGTAGTTTTTCTCTATGTATGGATGAAGCGAATGTGCGGCTTTCTTGTATCTCTGTCTCTGTAGTTTTTCTCTATGCGTGGATGAAGCGAATGTGCAGCTTGCTTGCATGATCAGTGGAGGTGAGGATAGATTTTTCACACCCCAAACCGAGACCGTCCCAAGCATGGGACAGCACCATACGTCCGTGAACACAAGTTCACAAACATGCTAGGCTCTTACTTAACATGCAATATACATAGCATAACTAGGGGTGGCAATGTATCGGTTTCGGTTCGGTTCGACCCCGAAACCGAATTTTGGGTTCGGTTTCGGTTCGGTTCCGCCAATTTTGCCACCCCTTACTCATAATCATTGGAAACATTCGGGTTCGGTTCGGTTTGATCCCCAAACCGAACTAAACCAAAATTTGAATCCGTTTGGTTTTTTTGGTTCAGTTTCGGCTCGGCTCCGGTTCGGTTCGGCATATTTTGCCACCCCTAAGCATAACTAAACTAAATAATCTCATAAATAAATAAACTGGGAAAGCTAAAATAAATGTCCAATCGGGACTACATTGAATGATTAAATAAATAAAGTAGTTGAAAGTTTACAACTACTGTTCAACATCTGTAATGTAAATAATAAAGAGTGAGATAACACCCAATGAGATAGACAAGTACTATAAAAGGAAGTTAATTATGGGAAAAAAATGCTTAAAATTAGTTTCTTTTTTTTTTCTTTTTTTTTTCTGATTTTGTAGGAGCTTTTCATGCTCTCCTCACTCTTGATGTCGAAGTTTCTCCCTCTTGTTTTGACAAACATCGACCTAGATAGAAACATAGAAAGGCTAACAAAATTAAACACAAGCTTCCACTCAATGCAAAGATTACAATGTACAAGATACCTCTAAAGGTCTGTAGTCAAGACCACCTGTAAAATCACAAACCTAGCACCAATACAACAGTTTCACTCAAAGAAGAGATTAAGCGCGCAATTTTCTGGTGATGGAAATAACAACACGTGCTATATTGACACACAAATATAGCACGACTTGTTAGTCTGGGGAGACTACTTTCACACAACATCTGACCGTAGTGGTCGAAGGAACGAACACCGACTTGTACAAAAAGAAAAAGTAAATCACGAAGATGATGACAACCCATGTGGGCTTCTATGGTCTTTGAGATGTTGAACAAAACCATCGATATTTCGACTATGGTTCTCATTTTCAGCAGAGAATATCCCTCGTGCTGCTCTTGCATTGTCTCTAAACTCCTCACCCTCAGCTTCCACCATTGCTAACTTTAATGTCTTGGCAATGTCATTCCTAGTGAAGGACCCATCACTTTCGTTCCTTGGCACCTCTACACCAATCTTCTTCTCTTCCATCACTCGAGCATTCAACGGTTGGTCTGCTATCATGGGTAGGAGAATAAGAAGCTTCCCAAACCCAAGAGCCTCAATGACTGAGCCCCAACCCCCGTGGCAGAAGAAAACTCCAATTGACTGGTGCGCTAAGAACTTAAGCTGAGGGACCCAACCCTTGCAAACAAGTCCCCAGCCCTTGGTTCGATCCTCGAACCCCATAGGTAGTATCTCCTCGCCCACGTCCGGTGGAATCTGGAGCGCCCAAACAAAGGGCAATCGTGATAGTTCTAACCCAAAGGCAATTTCATGAACTTGCTCTGTAGTATATAGTAACTCAATTCCAAATCCAACATAAACTACAGACCCTGGTGTTTGTTGGTCTAGCCATTCACCCTCTACCCACTTGTCATGCCCACTAGTATCTTCTTGTATTGAAGGAGGGAGCAGACCTGTAGGAAGAACTGGTTTCTGGAATAACTCGCCAAGGCGACCTAACCAATCCGGTTCGAATTCGGTGCAGCTTCGTAGAGCCACAAGGTCACACCCATGGAGTGTTGAAAAGATCCTATAATTGAGAGACACCCCGGAAGCATCTTCTCTCGTTGTTACATGAAAAAATTGTCTAGCCTCGTAGGGTCGGTACACCACGTTAGAAGGGAATGGGACCCATGGAGGTACCACAGTTAATTGTTCGGGCGATGAACGGGGTCTCTAAAGGGCATCATCGTGGGTGGTGGTAGGCCAATGAATCCACGCATGGCAGCACTAAACGCTCCAAAGTAGGCACATGGAAGCTTGAACTTAGTAGCTACCCGTGAGACCCATTAAGAGAAGATATCATAAATAATCCAATCTGGAGGGGGGGATGCATGTTCAAGGACCACTGACAAAGGTTCCTCTAGTCCGTCCAGTGTTTTAAACAGGTACTGACCCTTGGCTAGTGGAATGTCTCTGGTGGCCTCGGCATCTTTCGCTAGGCCCTCGACATGAGGGAAGGGAAACTCACTAGATTTATCTTGGGGGAGATATCTGGAGGGATGTCTGGGAGCCTAGCGATGTTTTTGGGAGTAGAAATGAAGGATAGATGGTGACCTCTTTTGGGAGTAGAAAAGGTATTATGTGACCAAAGGCTAACCACGGAAACATAATAAGGTGAAGCTTTACTTCTTCTGTAATTTCCATTTGTGAGGGAGTTGGAATGACGGTAGTGAGTAACGAATAGATGCGATTAACTCTTTTGGCTAACGCTTGGAGAGTTCTTAGAATTGAATACAGGGCTGTGTTGGAAACTGTGTGTGTGTGAGAGAGAGAGAGAGAGAGAGAGGGGTAAACACAACAGTTGTTAGGGGTGATGTCAGCCCCGTCTTGCGCAATTACGCGTTATTGTATGGGACCAAAAGGTTAGCTCGCTTTTATAATATGCTGCTGAATGCACTCCACACTTTATTAAAAAAGTACGGTACACACAGCAGTAGTTGTAGGGTCAGCCTCACATTATTAGGGAGGGCGATGTCAGCCACGTCTTGAAAAAGGTAAATATACGCAATTACGCGTTATTGTATGGGGACAAAATGTTAGCTAATATGCTGATGTCACCAGTACAGTATTTTGATGAACACACAGCTCCCCTTATTAAAAAGTACGGTATGGCCTGCACCATAGGATGATCCAAACCGTTCATTAGATGGGCCACTGCTTAAATATATTGTGCCCAAAGACCATTTCCATAGGTTGATCCTAACTCCTATGGTGCGGGTCATACCGTACTTTTAAATAAAGCTTGGAGTGTGTTCATCAAAATATAGTAGCGGTGATATCATTTCTGTAACACCCAGCCCCAATGCTTGAACTTGTTTTAACTTCTTGAAATGAGTGTCATTACCAAAAATCAAGCTCAGGATTAATTGCTTAGAAATGAGTGTCGTTACCAAAATGAAGCTTGTGAATTTTCTTTGAAATGGCTGTTAATACCAAATGAACTTAAGATTAATTTTATTGAAAATGGTAAAGGGTGCTATTATCATCAATGGAGTAAAGTCCATTTAAACACCTTTTAAAAGGCTGCTAATTTTGGGAAGCAATTAGATTGACCGAATATAACACCTTCACTAAAGTTAAATTTGGCTTTGAATAGAATCTTCCACTAGGATGTATTAGGAAGCTCTATCATTTCAAGATTCAATCTTGGTAGGTTTCCTCCTATGGATTTTCAGCTAGTAGAGAATAAGGTAGCATCTACATTTCAAAAAGGAACAAGGGAAGGTTTGTTTCAAAATATTGCTTGCAACGAAAAGGGCATGTGAGCCACATCGTTTTGGACAGTTCCTATGGGGGAAAATATTGGGTTATCATATCTTTAGAAAGGAGCTGCTTCATAGGCTAATTGAAGGTCTTTAATTCTCTATTTAATTAGGATTCTATTCTTAATAAAGTAAGACACTGAATGTAATGGTAACTGCCTAATTGATTTGAATTACTTTCTAGGAAAGAGGGTGCCTCTATACATGAACGAAAATCACTAAAATCTTGAGGGAAATCATATAGAAGGTGAGAATGGTCGTGAGTTTCAAAATGCACAGAAGCCTTATGATATCTACTTCTACCCCAGACTTGCAATGGATTTCTTTTGCCACTTGAAGCTTGCTGCCAAGGTTTAGAAACTGATGAGCCTTACCTTGCAACTCTTGTCTCAAGAAGATTTTTATATTTTTAGCCATTGGAAGCCCCGCCCCGCCCCGCCCCGCATTAATGCCATTTTTTTCTTGTATTTTTTTAAGTGTTTTTTTTTTTGGGGAAAAGTACTAGAAACCCCTTGGATCAAAACATATCTACAAAATTCCCTCAAAATTTTTATAATTTCCATTAGTACAGTTTTGTTCGTGAAATAGCTTTTTATGTTTTCTTTTACCCAAAATCCATTGGGCATTGTCCCTCATTATATTAGTATATTACCCTTAGAAATCCCTAAAATCTCTCCCTCGAACCATCACTGTAAGGCAACATTAAATTCTTTGGTAATCTCCCTCCCCCAAATAAAGGCAACATCTCTCTGATGAGTGATGAGATTTTATATGGTGTGCGCTCGTATAGTCCATTATTTTTCAAAAAGTAATGTATGGGCTACGCCATAGGATGATCCAAACCGTTCATTTGATAGGCTACAATTTAAAACTACTTTACAGGCCACACCATAGATCATCCAAACTGTCCATTTGATGGGCCACAACGTAAATAGATTGCGGCCCAAAAATCATTTCCATACGATGATTGCAACCCTCCGATCTATAGAAGGTACCATAATATGCAATTCCTCTATAGATCAGAGGGTTGGGATTATCCTATGAAAATGATTTTTGGGCCACAACCTATTTACGTTGTGGCCCATCAAATGGACAGTTTGGATCATCCTACAATGTGCCCATCAAGTGGAAGGTTTGGATCATCCTATGCCTATGGTAGTATGGTGTGCCCATCAAATGGACGGTTTGGATCTTCCTATGGTGTGGCACGTACAATACTTTTTTGGCAAGTGGGATTGGGAATTAGGGATCTGCTAGGGACTATTGATCAATTAAATGAATCTGAGAGCAACCACCTTTGTCCCCAGGTTAATAAAATGCATAAGACAAAATCTTAGCATATGTGGGTTGTGTGGCTACTCTCACATGCAACAGCCAAGCCGCAACATGCCTGAAGTGATTGTCCCTAGTAAATCTTTAGTTTCAAACCTAACATTTAACAAAGTAGAGAAAGTAAAGTGATTGTCCCTGAAGGATGCAGGGCGGGGAAGGGGAGGGGATGGGGATTAGATATTCCCCGTGGGGAGGGGAGGGGGATTCCCCACCATCCCCGCAGTGGGGAGGGGAAGGGGAAGGGGAGGGGGAAAATTCCCTATAATTAACGTAGTGGTATAATTAACGCCACAACAAAACTGGGTTTTCCATACCGACATTAATTATCGAAGTTTTCTCCAACTCCTCTCAAAACTGGCACAACAAATATTCCATGTAATATTTTTTAAGTTTTCCAGACATCGACCTATTGTTTGATAGAAAGACAGAAGAACAAACAAAATTAAACACAAACTTCCACTTCAGGCAAAGATTACAAAGTACAAGATACCTCTAACGGTCTATGGTCAAGACCATCTATAAAATCACAAACCTAATACTTATTGACGCACAAATATAGCACGACTTATCAGTCCGGGGAGTCTGACTTTCACAAAACATCCGACCGTAGTGGTCAAAGGAACACCGACTTGCACAAAAAGAACAAGTAAATCATGAAGATGACGACAACCCTTGTGGGCTTCTATGGTCTTTGAGATATTGAACAAAACCATCGATATTTTGACTATGGTTCTCATTTTCAGCAGAGAATATCTTTCGTACTGCCCTCGCTTTGGCTCTAAACTCCTCACCCTCAGCTTCCGCCATTACCAACTTCAATGTTTTGGCAATGTCATTCCTCGTGAAGGACCCATCACTTTCGTTCCTTGGCACCTCTACACCAATCTTCTTCTCTTCCATCACGCGAGCATTCAACGGCTGGTCTGCTATCATGGGTAAGAGAATAAGAGGCTTCCCAAACCCAAGAGCCTCAATGACTGAGCCCCAACCCCCGTGGCAGAAGAAACCTCCTATTGACGGGTGCGCTAAGAACTTAAGCTGAGGGACCCAACCCTTGCAAACAAGTCCCCGGCCCTTGGTTCGATCCTCGAACCCCATAGGTAGCATCTCCTCGCCCACACCAGGTGGAATTCGGAGTGCCCAAACAAAGGGCAATCCTGATAGTTCTAACCCAAAGGCTATTTCGTGAACTTGCTCTGTAGTATGTAATAACTCACTTCCAAATCCAACATAAACTACGGACCCTGGCATCTGTTGGTCTAGCCATTCGCCCTCTACCCACTTCTCATGCCCACTACTAGTATCTTCTTGTATTGAAGGAGGGAGCAGACCGATAGGAAGAACTGGTTTCTCCAATAACTCACCATAGAGACCTAACCAATCCGGTTCAAACTCAGTGCAACTTCGTAGAGCGATAAGGTCACACCCTTGAAGTGTCGAATAGATCCTGTAATTGACAGACACTCCGGAAACATCTTCTCTTGATAACGCCATAAAACTTCCTCTAGCCTCGTAGGGCCGGTACACCACGTTAGAAGGAAATGGGACCCATGGAGGAACCACAGTATACTGTTCTGGGGATGTACGGATGTCTTTGAAGGGCATCATCTTGGGGGGTGGTGGGCCACTGAATGCACCCATGGCAGCACTAAACGCCCCAAAGAAGGCACATGGGAGCTTGAACTTAGCAGCTATTCGTGAGACCCAGTGAGGGAAGATATCATAGATAATCCAATCTGGAGTTGGGGATACATTTTCAAGGAAAACTGAGAAAGGTTCCTCTAGTCCATCCAATGCCTTTAACAGGTACTGACCCTTGGCTAGAGGAATGTCTCTTGTGGCCTCGGCATCTTTCGGGAGGGCGTTGATGTGAGGGAAGGGAAGCTCCACTAGATTTATGTTGGGGGACAAATATGGAGGGATGTTTGGAAGCCTAGCTATATTTCTAGGGGTAGAAATGAAGGAGATACGGTGACCCCTTTTGGCTAAGCACTTGGAGAGCTCTAGAAAGGGTATTATGTGGCCAAAGGCTAACCATGGGAACATAACAAGGTGAAGCTCTACTTCTTCTGTAATTTCCATTTGTGAGGGAGTTGGAATGATGGCAGTGAGTAACGAATAGATGCGATTTACTCTTTTGGCTAACGCTTGGAGAGCTCTGAGAATGGAATACAGGGCTATTTTGGAAACTGAGAGAGAGAGACCTACGCTTTTTTTGGTAGATAAGCAGGGAGAGACCTCCGATGACAGACCTACCCTTTTTTTGAGTAGACAAGCCAACAATAATTGTAGGGTGATGGTCAGCCACACATTATAAGTGTAGTGAGCCACACGCATTATTGTAGGGGGCCCAAACAAATAAGTAGCTTTTATATCAGAGCAGTGGTAGCAGCTTTTCTGACTACAGCCATGGTCCCTAGCAAGAGAAATTATTTGGTGTAAGGCCTTACAACAAGGCTCCGTCGGGTCAAGCAAGAGAAATTATACGGTGTAAGGCCTTACAAGTTACAACAGCCTTGGTACGGTGGAGGTACGATCAAATATCAAGCATGGCATGGTGGAGGTCTGTTAGATCAAATATCAATGGCGGTCCGTATAGTTTTGAGGCCTTACACACCATATAAAAACTCCGCAAGCAAATCCCTAATGTGAGGGAGTTTAAAAAACCGTAATCCTCATTGGGAACGGGAGTCACATGCGCAGGTGTAGATCTTGGTAAAATGTTGCTTAAATGACCCCAATCCTTTAATTGTATGGACCCAAATGGATTACTTTTGTAAGCCGTGTGCTAATTATGAACTTTGAATAATAGGTGCAAATAATATTGTTTGTCCATAACGAGATGAGAGGAGTTATGGAATGAAAGTTTTGTTATTCTCTAAATACGGTAGAGCTGTATCCCTCCTCCTCATCATATATATGAGGAAAGTGTTTCTAGTCGGCCGACTAGAAATCATTCTCTAGTCCGCCGACCAAAAACACATGGGTCCCACATTTTTTGTGGTGATCTAAAGCATTCATTTGATAGGCCTCATCATAGATAGGGTGCCCACAAAAAATCAGCTTCATAGGACCTGTAAGTAAAGCGGAATCCTGTGAGCTGTGGTGGTGCCACGTGGCACCCCCTCCTCTATCCCACAATTTTAAAAAGAAGACCATTAGGCATTCAATTTTTATGGTCACATTTAATGCATTCAATTTTTATGGTCATATTTAATTTAGCATGGCATTTGCATATTCTCTCTATATCAATCTAGAATTCCAAACGTCTCATTCTATATCTACGAATTTCAAAAGCTTTTTTACGTAAAAAACAACAAGTCTTCTCTTACTAAATTCGTTTAGTATTCCTTGATTTTCACCTATTTGTTTTTCAAGCTAATCTATCTTCTATAGGGCTGCAACTCGAGCCGGGTTTTACCCGACCCGCATCGACTTGACCCGAAAATAGCATGGGTTGGGTTCAGGTTTCATGGGTTTCGGGTCGAGCCGGGTTGAGCATTCAAAAGCCCGCATGAATCTCGAGTCGAGCCGGGTTTGAAGGGGCCCGACCCGACCCGAGTTACATAAGTTATAGTATGTACATTTTTTTCTATTGTTAGTTAAAAGTTAAAAGTGAAAACCCACGCACCCACTGTTATTGTATGTGAGTGTAATTTCTGCTTGTATGAGTTGAGTTGATTCAAGTGTTTGATTCAGCATCGTTTGATTGTAATTACAACATTGTTTGCTTACAGCATTGTTTGATTCAAGTATAATGTGAGTGTAATTACATCATTGTTTGATTCAAGTGTAATGTGAGTGTAATTTCTGCTTCTATGAGTTGAGTTGCCTTGCCAACAAGAATTTTCCTTAAAAAATTGCGTCAACGTGAAAAAACCCGACCCAACCCGAGATTTATCATGGGTAGGGCCGGGTTTGGGAATCGTGGGTTTCCGGAAAAAAACCTGACCCGACCCGAGATATTTCTCGGGTAGGGTTGGGTTCTCCAAAACCCGACCCGCTCGACCCGAGTTGCAGCCCTTATCTTCTATATTGAACCCAATTAAATCTATAATACATATGGTATATTTATGAGAGAAATAAGGCGATGAATATTTATTCCTTAAAACCTTTCTAATTCCACCGATACAATGTTTTCTTTTATGGCAAATAAACGGTATGAATACTTATTCCATAAAACCTTTCTAAATCATCTTCAACTATCCTTCGATGCCTATTCAACTGCTTCTACCAACCGTTCTCCCCCTCCTCTTCTCCTGAATCCAATAATCCACTCAAGCTACAACAACGGCAAAGTTCAAAATCAAGGTCTATTATTTCTTCCTTTTTTCCAACCAATTTGGGCGTATGCCTTTTACTATTTTTTTAATCCAGGGACGGCAAAGGGGATCGTGCTTGCCTAACGGAATCCTCACCGGTAAGGGTTTTGCATTCCCTCCGTATCTCCTTGCATTCCAAAATGTGCAAACGCATAAAATATAAATTTTTCATGATTGTTTCCTATTTTATTTCTCTTCCTATTTTCTCTAAAATATTTATTCCTTATAAATCTGGATTTACTCCTTATAAATGGATTTTATACCTTTCTACAGTTCTATGTGGCATGTTTGATCTCTAGAGAATATCTATTCCTGAAATTTCTCCCTAAACACTTCCACAAAAGAATTTATTTGATACTTTAAAGAGGAATGTTTCCTTAGGGTGGCTGAGATTGTGACTCAAGGTGGCATTCCCACTATGGCATAGTGGGTCCCATTGATGATTGATCTGAACCGTCCATTTTATTTTCATACTCTAAATATTATGTATTTTTTAACTTCATATCTTACACCTCGAATCTCCATTGATTGAATGACTAGAATAATCCGATCAATGTAATGAACGACCTATTTACTGAGGTGAAAAGAAGTGTTTGAGATGGGATACTTGCAAGAGGGATGCTTCCTTGGGGTGTGACAGCACCCAAATACAATGACGCCCACCCACTATCAGATGGTTAGTCCCAAGTTATTGATCTGAACCATCCATTTGATACGACTTGCTTTGGATCTCTTGCAGTCCAAAAATTGCACCAATCATCCCATCTTGACCTCCAATAATGTATATTTTTATTCATTATATTATGTAGAGGGGCTTTTAATTTATAAAAAAAATCCCGTTAAATTACCATAATTATATTATTTCATGATTGTTTCCTATTTTATTTCTCTTCATATTTTCTCTAAAAAAATTTCTCCTTATAAAGCTGTAAGAGATGAATATCATTTACCTTTTTGTTCGTTGCCCAGTGCATCATTGCTCTCACAGTGATGAAGCTTATGATTTTAGTAGCAAAAATGGGTATGATTTGAACAAGAATAGGAAGGTGGTCCTTTCTTATGGATGTTCATGAGAGAGATTTTATCAATTTGTAATATTATCAATTATTTAATTTAACTATTTTCAATAGTTTGGATCCTCTTTTTAATTTATCAATTTGCAATGTTACGTTCAATTTTTTTATATATGCCGGATTGATTCTTAGGATGTCGTTTTGGCTTGGGTTGTGCTTTGTTTCACATTGTTTCGTGCAGGAGAAGAACAACCCATTCGTCGTCTTCGTTTTTATCTCTTTGTTTTCAATAGATGTTTCACAAGCACGTGAATTGCTCGATGAAATTAACGAGAAATGAAAGTTATAGGAAGAACTCTTTTGATTCTCATGTGAACGAAAACATTATAGATTCTGTATTGTATTTCGATTATTTGGTCGGGGTCAACATATTGTTTAATTTTAGTAGGCGTTGGAAACTATATAACCTTCATTTTTTCTTTCAGCTATCGCATGAAGTTTTCCCCCCTGCACATCTTGGTGGTGCCGTTGTTGGTTTTGGTTTGGTATTTTGGGAATATTTGACTTTGCTTTATGTTATTTTTTATGTATTTGGAATTTGGCTCTAGCCTAAGTTGCAGTTTTGGCTTATTCACATTAAAAGATTAATGATTGGCTTCTTCTTCCTCTCTCTTTCTCCTTAACATTCTCTGTTACAAGCGTTTAACATCTACAGTTGGCATATCCAATCTATAAATTACTTTTACGAGGGCTTAATGGATGATGATAAAACCATGCGTGCAAATATTTGTATCCTAATTCCCTTTCCCTTTTGACCTTTTTTTTTCCTTATATTTGTGTTTATTTTATTATTTGTTGATGAAATAAAACCATGCTGCACAAATGTGAGTTCCTTCTCTTTTATTGGGACCATGTTAGCTCCTTCTCCTTCTATGTTTTTAATTGTTATTATAGAATTAGGGCAGGTTGGTTTTTGTTTTGGTTTGAACTCTTATTAAACTTTTTTTTTTTTTTTTGAAGTGGGTTTCTTTCATTTTTATTCATAGGATTGGTTTTAGGAGAAAACTATTTGCTTTATCTGTTTGGTTTCAAAGCATATTTTCTTTTTAAAAACAGCTTTAAAGCATTCTTTCATCGCCCCGTGCATCGCACGGGTCTGCAACTAGTTATTTATAGAAGAGAAAGGGGTGTGCAGGGAGGAGAGGAGAAATAATGAGTGGGAAGAAGGAGAGCATAGTGATGTATTCATCTCCAGGCATTGGGTACATAGTAGAAATGGTGGAGTTTGGGAAGCGCTTCCTTCTCCACCATCCATTCTCCATCATCATCCTCATCGCCGCCGACCCTCCTTTCAACACTGGCTCCACCCAACCTACATTCGTGCCGTCTCCAAATCTCACCCTTCCATCACCTTCCACCGCCTCCCCCCACTTGACAATCATCAACATCATTAGACCTGGCAAATGGGTGGGTCGGGTCGGGTCATGCGGGTGCGGGTGCGGGTCACACGGGTTGCAGGTCAAAATGACCCGCATTCCTACGGGTCAGCAACCTATGACCCGTACCCAGTGCGGGTGGGTCGGGTCGACCCGCAATTTTTTCCAAAAAAGTTTTTTGATTGGGCGGTGATAAATTCACCCCCTTCCATGTACAAATTCGCCCCCTAATTTTCAAAATTGACTGTACAACCTACACCATAGGATGATCCAAAGCGTCCATTTGGTGGACCACACCATAGGATGATCCAAACCGTCCATTTGATGGGCCACAACGTAAATAGATCGTGCCCCAAAAATCATTTACTTCGATGAGTAAAGAACTTTTTTTCAGGTGAGTAAAGCAAATCCAAAAAAAAATCAAGATCTTGAGAAATTACAAGCATCAAGAGTCTCAAAAGCTTATCAAAAGCAATCATAAAAACCAACTTATTACTGCAATCTTGATATGGAAATTGGCCAAGGAAAGAAAAGAAAAGAAAACAGATGAGAGAAGTTGCGGAGGTCGTCAACGAGTAGAGGAGCCCACCGGAATTAGGCAAAGATTGCCAAAGGATATATGACTGTCGGAATTGGTGGGTGGAGTTGTCGGATTCCAGCGAGGGATGCCGGAAAATGGAGATATCCCGAAAATGCACAAAACTCTCTTCTCACTCTCTGTTACCCTCTCTCTCTCTCTCTCTCTCTCTCTCTATATATATATATATATATATATATATATATATATATATATATATATATATATATATATATATATATTTCTCAAAAGAAGATGAAGGAGGTTGGTCGGAGGTAGATATAATAACCGGCGGCTCGGATGGTAGCCGGATCGAAGAGAAAACCCTAACTTCCTTTGTTACAGTTCTTCTTCTTCACTTCTCCTGTCACAGAAATAAAAACCCTAACTCTAAAAGGATTAAAAGAGAAAACCCTAACTCCCTGTTTTTTTGGCTTTTGATCTTTTAATCTTGACCTTTGGTTTTTCATCCTTTTAAATGAAAATGGAAAAGTTAAAAAAATTCAAAAGCCACAAAACCCGAGGGTATCCGCGGGTCAACCCGACCCGACCCGACCCATGTTTTGGCGGGTTGGGTGACCCGCGGGTCAACTTTCACGGGTTAAGAAAATTCCACCCATGCCCGCAAATTTGCGGGTGGGCCGGGTCGACCTGCAGGCACTGGTCGGGTTTGCCAGGTCTAAACATCATTACCCATCCCACAATTTTATAGACCTCGTCTTCGAATTCCTTCGCCAAAACGATCCTCTCGTCCTCCAAGCCCTCCAAACCATTTCCTCCAACTAGTCTCCACCACCCCCCCAACTCAATATCCCTTCCTACTTCTTCACTGCCACCGCTGCTGGCCTCTCCGTCCTACTTCACTTTCCCACCTTCCACCGCCAAACCACCGAAAGCATCAAAGACCTTTCCCATCACCTTCAATTCCCTGGGGTACCACCGATACCCCCATCCGACATGCCCCAAACAATGATCGACCGTCACATTCACAGCTACCACCACTTTCTCTACATCGCCACTTCTCTCCCCAAAGCCGACGGTATCATCATAAACACATTCCATTCGCTGGAGCCGCGAACATTAAAGACTATATCGGATGGGGCTTGCATTCCCGACGGACCCACGCCGCCCATCTACCCGATCGGTCCCTTGATTGCATCTAAGGACGACCAAGTGAAGGACTGCTTGTTGTCGTGGCTGGATGCACAGCCTGCTCAGAGCGTGGTTTTCTTGTGCTTTGGGAGTATGGGGCAGTTCTCGGAGGAACAGTTGAAGAATGTCGTGGTGGGATTAGAGAAGAGTGGGCAGAGGTTCGTGTGGGTAGTGCGCAGTCCCAAAGTCGAAGACGCCGATTTCGATTTGAATACGGTGTTGCCCGAGGGGTTGTTGGAACAGAAGAGAGAGAGAGAGAGAGAGAGAGAGAGAGAGAGAGAGGTGTAGTGGTGAAATCGTGGGCTCCACAAGTGGTTGTGCTGAGTCGAGAATTGATGGGTGGTTTCGTGACTCACTGCGGGAGTAACTCCATCTATGAAGCGGTGTGTGCTGGGGTTCCCATGTTGGCATGGCCTCTCTATGCGGAGCAGAGGATGAAGAGGGTGAATTTGGTGGAGGAGTGGAAGCTGGGCATGGCAATTGTGGAGGATAAGGAAGTTGTGGTAAATGCGGTCGAGGTGGAGAAAGGAGTGAGAGGGTTGATGGAATCGGAACAAGGGAAGGTTTTGAGAGAGCGGATGGTAGCAATGAGAGAAAGTGCGATGGGCGCATTGAGGGAGGGACGATCGTCTCATGCCACCTTAGCCGAGTTGACCACCCGTATATTGAAGCACCACATTTCAAAGGAATTGGACCCCCTGCCACCCTCCCTCGGGTAGATTGTTGCATTATGAGGTGTGGTCTTCCTTACCATGGAATACCCTCTCTCTCTCTCTCTCTCTGAAGCGAATCTGCGGCTTGCTTGTATCTCTCTCTGTATTTTTTCTCTATGTATGGATGAAGCGAATGTGCGGTTGCTTGAATGATTACTGGAGGTGAGGATAGATTTGTCACACCCCAAACCGAGACTGTCTCAAGCATGGGACAGCGCCATACATCCGTGAACACAAGTTCACAAACATGCTAGGCTCTTAACATGCAATATACATAGCATAACTAAACTAAATAATCTCATAAATAAATAAACTGGGAATGGTAAAATAAATGTCGAATCTGGAGTACAATGAATGATTAAATAAATCAAGTAGTTGAAAGTTTACAACTACTGTTCAAAATCTGTAATGTAAATAAGAAAGAGTGAGCTAACGCCCAATGAGATAGACAAGTCCCTTAAAAGGAAGTTAATTATGGGAAAAAAATGCTTAAAATTACTTTTTTTGTTTTTTTCTGATTTTGTAGGAGCTTTTCATGCTCTCCTTACTCTTTTTTTTGAAATGGCAAATATTATAAAAGAATCAGAAAGGACACCCGAAATGGAATTCCCGAAGTTACAGAACAAAAAATAAAAAACTAATTACACAATGGAAAGGACATCAAATAGGAAATTAATCAAACCAATTCATCGAGTTGCATACCACCCCTCTTCTGGCCAAAGCGTCCGCCTTCTCGTTAGCAAACTTTCTAACATGGATCAACTCAATATCTGATTCCACCAATATATCTTCCATTTCGTCAAAAGATCCAAAAACCTCCAAGGCGGAACCACCCCAACCCTCAGCCACCGGATAACATTAAACGAGTCCCCTTCAACAATTACACTCTGCAGACGGTCCCTACTCACATTTTTTATGCCATTGAAAGCCGCTTGGACTTCCGCCTCCGTAGCGTCAGTTACACCTAAAGGGCCCCAAAGAGTCCAAAGAACCTTGCCGGCATCATCACGACATAAACCTCCCACCCTGGCTGGACCAGGATTATCAAAGCAAGCACCATCAAAGTTTATTTTTAACACTTCTGGAGGCGGTGGTTCCCATCTCTGCACAACCTTATTAGCCCACTCACTACTCAAACACACCACACCCCATCCTTCCCAAAGATCAAAAGCTGAGACAAACTGGAAAGATGAATGGCATCTTGTCCAATTTATAACCAATGCAAGTATCTGCATATAAAGATAATGAAGAGCCTTAGACATTCCCTCAAACACCCGCGCATTTCTCTCCTTCCAAACCACCCACCAAGTGGCAAGCAAGCATACTTCCCACAAAATTTTTCCTTTCTTCTTCCAAGGCACGAAGCTCCATTGTTGCAACAACAACAACTCAATAGATCGAGGGAAAATCCAACTAATCCCAAATCTCAGAAATATGCGACCCCATATAGACTGGATGAACGAAGAATGCATAAATAAATGATCTGCAGATTCTCCATCCTCAAGACATAGGGGGCAATGATCAACAAGCCACATACCACGGTTTCTCAGAAAGTTAATGGTTTGTATCTTGTCGCGACATGCGGCCCAACCAAAGATAATTAAACTCGGCGGACAATGAAATTTCCACACCTTTGTCGAAAAAGAGGGAGTCGGGCAGGGCATCAGGCTTGTATAGAAAGATCTGACAGAAAAAAACCTAGAAGAATCCGCAGTCCATATTCTCTTATCCATCCCATTTCTTTTAATGTAGCCATTATCCAAAAGCCTTCTAAGTCTAGCTGCGGAATCTAACTTCCAAGCAAAGAACCTTCTTCTATAAGCCTTTTGGGTGTATGGCCGATCCGCCCTTGGAGATAGTAGGCTAAGGTTCTAGCGGAGCGCTTGAAGAAAGTACTAAATTTCGGTTTATGGGTCATATCTTTCAAGTAGATAGACGCTCTACCGAGCCTCTTGGGGCATCGATTTATGGGTCATATCTTTCAAGTAGATAGATGCTCTACCGAGCCTCTTGGGGCATCGGTTTATGGGTCATATCTTTCAAGTAGATAGACGCTCTACCGAGCCTCTTGGGGCATCGGTTTATGGGTCATATCTTTCAAGTAGATAGATACTCTACCGAGCCTTTTGGGTGTATGGCCGATCCGCCCTTGGAGATAGTAGGAGAAATATTGAAGATGGGGTTGGAGACCTTTTACCCCTTGGGTGTATAGTCGATTCGCCCTTGTAGATAGCCAGAGAAATATTGAAGATGGGGTCAGTGACCTTTTACCCCTTGGGTGTATGGTCGATCCGCCCTTGTAGATAGTAGGAGAAATATTGGAGATGGGGTCGGTGACCTTTTACCCCTTAGGTGTATGGTCGATCCGCCCTTACTCAGGTCGTCCAAGGTACGGAGATGGTCGGTGATTGTGAGGGTCGGTGACCATCTACCTCAAGGCGTCCCTTGGGTTTATGGTCGATCCACCCTTGGAGATACCCGGAGAAATATTGGCGGATCTTCTTTATTAGGCTCAGCGAAGCCTTTTATCATATCCTAATAGGTGGAGATATCATTTTTCAGATCTGCAACCGCAGTCCTGAATAATTTTGCTGATTTTGATGGGTGAAGCTTCATCCTAGGAAGGGATTTTCTTTAACTCGGTCGGATCATATCGGCGCAGCTCGGTTTTATGGGAGAATATTTGCTATGTCGGACCTTGTAAGGGACGCTCGTAATTGAAGGAGATCCTTGGCGAGGGTCGGTCTAGAGTACGTCAGCGAAGTTCGATTCCCGAAGAGAACATTGGTCGGATCTTGTTGGAAAAGCTCGGCTTTGAAGGAGATCCTTGGCGAGGTTCTGTCAAGAGCTTTTCAACTTATCCTTGGCGGAGCTTTGAAGCTTGGTCTTGAAGGAGACCCTCAGTGAGGGTCGGTCTAGAGCTTCTCAACTTATCCTTAGCGGAGCTTTGAAGCTCGGTCTTGAAGGAGACTCTTGGTGAGGGTCGGTCTAGAGCTTCTCAACTTATACTTAGCGGAGCTTTGAAGCTCGGTCTTGAAGGAGACCCTTGGTGTGGGTAAGGTGAGGGTCGGTCTAGAGCTTCTCAACTTATCCTTAGCGGAGCTTTGAAGCTCGACCTTGAAGGTGGTCCTCGGCGAGGGTCGGTCTAGAGCTTCTCAACCTGTCTTTGGCGAAGCTTTGAAGTTCGGCCTTGAAGGAGATCCTCGGCGAGGGTCGGTTTAGAGCTTGTCAATTTGTTTTTGGCGAAGCTTTGAAGTTCGGCCTTGAAGGAGATCCCGGCGAGGGTCAGTCTAGAGCTTGTCAATTTGCCTTTGGCGAAGCTTTGAAGTTCGGCCCATAGCCTGACAAAACTTTTAAGTTCGGCCTAGACAACATTTCAACACATATGATCATCGTGCAAACAGTATTCCAATATCAAAACAAGATAAAACTGTGACTAATATAGTTTGAGGAGAGCTCATCTTTATATATGGTTTAGAAGCATCAATAGTGAGCATTGACTCGGCGACTTGAAATACCCGAAGTGCGGCGTCAAAGGAAGAAGTTGTGGAGATGCCGGTGATGCTCCAGTTGAAGTGGATGGTATGCTCGACCGTGTTATTCTTTTTAGATCGTCCTTGGTGGAATATGTCGGTGAGGATTGGTGCAACCATAACATATCCATGGACAGCAGGAGAATTGTACTTCATCACCCCGGCATGGAGAACTGCTCGAAGAGGGTTTTCATAGTGATGCTCTTCTCGAGTGCTTGGATCTCCGATGTTTGGAGATCCTTTGGTGGGCCATCTACAGGCTCGGCTTGTTTGCGGGCCACATCGGATGGTCGAACACCAACTCAACCTCATCCTTATGAGATCTGCACATATTGGTCTTTACAGAGAACCAACAATTGTTTCTCATGCCTTGGATGTGTTAGATGCCTCAAGCGAGCCACACAAGCCATAAGCAAATTATTCCAAAATTTTGTAACTGACTAAAATGACTTTATCCCAAGGGCTTGGATTATTCAATCTGGGTGTGATCAATGGTGATAGATTACAGTCCTGTTCCCTCTGTTTCAATAATGACGGGTAGGATCTTTATACTGAAACCTCATCTCTGAGAAGCGGTGAGCAAATGGGTTTCAGTTTCCTGCTTTGACTTGGAAGAGGGCAAAATATGGGAGTGGGTGATACCAAAGCTTGGGTAGCCGGGTCCGAGATTTCCAATCTTAAACGGCCTCGTATTTCGATGGGATGGGGCAGCCACCATCTCATCTCAAACATTGCACTATGTGGGCCCGCCATCTTTGGCCACGTGCTTAGGAATGCCGAGTCTCGACTTTAATTCGATGGAACTCTCTTGCAGTTAGCTTCAAAGAAACCTCATTTCTTTTTTGAAAAAGTTATGGGAATCTCTCTAGTCTTCTTTCCAATATAGTATATTATATTTAATGTCTTTATACCCCTGTCGAGATCTGGGGTCTTTGGAGAAGACGGTGCGAAGGTATCTCTTTGGAGAAGATGGGTGAAAAGAAGGTAAGTAGAGGGGGAGAAACGTGCGCCAGAGAACACGACCCCGACTCCCTTGATTCCATTTCTATTTCCAGCAAGAAACGTGAAAAGTTGCTCCATTAAATCAGCCCAAAAAATCAGGGAGTATCCTTTTCGATATGGTATTAGAGTCGTTAACAAACGACATTCTCAGAAAAAATATTTCCCACGGAGCGAAAAACGGGAAGAATAGTTCCGGAAAGATTATTGCACCCGGCGCTCGAACCAGAGATTGGAGAAGAGGAAGAGAGATGGGTGCCGTTACAAAAAGGGAGGGGCAAAATTTTCCATACGAGACTTTCCAAAAATTCTAGAAAGTTGACAAAAATTATCAAAAGAATTTAAGTTTTTTTTTGTTTGTCTCGAGGTTGGATTTGGAGCACGAACTTCGCCTTTTGCCCCCCTCCTCCCCCCCAGCACTTTTCTGGATGGAGATTCGAGAGAGAGATTTGATCGCCCCCCCCCCCCCCCAGTGTCGTGTTTAGGTTTATTTATTTATTTATTTCGGGTCCCACGGATGGCGCCATTCTGATGACGCCAAAATTCGTACCTGAGAATCGGATGAGCGTTGTAGATAGATTCTGCTGTTCGGGTTGGTAGAGCTCCGATCAGTGGGTGCCTGCGCTCACAGAAAACAACATTAGAAGGGCCCCCGAAGGGGGACTCCGGGGGCACCCTCTGACACTCAAGTCAAAATTGGTGTCAACAGACATCTAAGCAAAATACTGATTCATAGAGAAAGAGAGTGTTTTGGGGGTAGAGGAAGATGTCTACCTTTGAGCTTGGGGGTCCCTTTTTATAGATTTAGAGTCCTTGGTAGCTTAGGAAGCTTACCTTTCTTGGAGTTTTTCCTTATTGGAAGACTTTCCTATGGAATGGGTTTCCATCCTTATCTTGGAAATCTTGAAGATCTTTATGGTCTCCTTATAGAACGTGATTTCCAAGTTTAGCCGTGCTTTTAGGAAGGTTGCCGTATATGAGTCTTTCTTATTTGGAGACGTTACTATGTTGGAGGCTTAATTTTAGGAATGACCGAGCGGGAATGGAGGAATGGCTGGAACTTTTGAATTTGAATAAGGCGCCCTATGCGTAACAGTTGCCCGGATCGATCGGTTAATGGCGAGATTCCAGCGATCTTATCTAGCTTCTCTCGAGGGTCGGTGTCGATTCATTGGGCGCCTTGTCGTGAGTAGTTGCCGATGGTTCCTTGTATGAATTTATGTTGACTCGGTTGTGTGTTGAGGTTCGGTCTGAAGGTCGGTACCGGGTATACCGATTTTACCCCCAAGACTTACAAATGTAAAAATTAAGCCATCTATGTACCCAAGAACAGCTGCAAACCAAGAGGGAGTAGGAATAGAAGCAGATAAACCTTGTAATTTCAAAACCCCTAGTCACAGTAGCATTACAATGTAAAAATCAATAATAACGACAGCCAAACACACATTGAAAAAAACATTCATTACCGATTGACAACCCCCCATTGCTAAAACCCTAATCTCCATCAACTAAAATCCTAGGCAATGCTTGCTGAAATGGTAGATCTTTGATTGCATTTATTATGATTTCGAATACAGAATTATGACACAATAATTGGTCTCAAGGAATGACTTCTTTAATTTTTTACTGTGTCGTTGTCAAAATGAGAGTATTTACATAACAGTGAGCTTATCAGTAGTATATGTCTTTCTTTCCTTGCTATATGGGCAATATATATATATATATATATATATATATATATATATATATATATAAAGCTTTCAATTGTTGATGCCCGATGTGTATTCCTCTCTTGTTAAGCCTCCTTTGGATCATTAAAAAGAAGATAGAGTTTTGGTGATTAAATGAGTAGTATGGTTAATTATTTGGATAGTACAAGTTGATTCCTATGTTGATTGTGCTGTTTGAATGGAAGATAAGAAGAATCACTGTAGTCATAGCTATATAATTGTGGGGATATTATCACTGATTGATGATATTTTCTTGTTAGATCAGTAATGTTCCAATGCATATGTACACAAAAATTCTGAACATGCTCATTGTTACCTTATAGATTTGATTGGGATTATACCAGTTGAGAATACTAAGGAAATGGTAGAATTGTATGTTCCTGAATCAGCCCTGGTTGAGCACATATTTCACCTATGAATCAGCCCCTGGTTGAGCACATATTTCACCTATGAAATCATCCTTTGTTTAGCACAGATTTCATCCATGATTCAGCCTCATTTTAGCCCTCTGGCACAGATTCAGCCCCATTTCTACCCCTGTTTTGACACAGTTCAGCCCCTGTTTGGTACATTTCAGCTCACGTTTTGACATTGCTCAGCCCTGTTTTTCTATAGATCAGTCCCAATCTTTTGCACAAAATTAGTTCACATTTTGGCCTAGCTATTACCACAAGATTCTGCCCCTGATTCTGTCCCTGTTTTGCACAGGTTCAGGCCATAAATCATGCCACTGTCTTACATAGTTTATACACTGGTTCAGTCATTTACTGGTTCAGTTTTTCATTGATTTACTGGTTTATACACTAGTTCAATCCTTCACTGGTACTGCAATGGCGACAATCATTTATTTTACAGCCGTTCCTTTTGGATGAATGTAGCAATCGAGTCTATAGAGGTTTACCTGATGTCATAGTTATAGAATTTGATATGTTAAAAGATTCATGTTAACAACTAGGGGGCATTTATCTGGGAATTCATATAGTACATGTTCTTCAAATTGATTCCCTTATGATTTTTATAGTGCTACTAATCAAGTGTCTGGTCTATTGAAGGATTTTTAGTGTTAGTTCATTTAGATGCTTTTATTGTATTTGCGCAACGAAAGATTTTCAACTGATATCATTAGATGTCTGGGTGAATGTAAATGATTCTCATTTGGCTTTTCATTTCTTTAGCTATATACGTTTCTGTGCAGCCCTCATTTGGTTTTCACATGTACAACCCTCATTTTGCCTTCATAATGGCAGCCCCTCATATTTTCGATAATGGCAGCCCCGCACTATTTTGATAATGGCAGCCCCATATATTTTGATGATGGCAGCCTTGGAGCTTTAAGATAATATCTGGTAATTGCATTAACTGAATCAGCTTTGCTTCATTGGGATTTCTTATGGGAAACCTTAGTGGTTGTAGAAGTGAGGTGGATTTTTGTTTAACTGTCTAACAAGGTAGTGTTCACATTAACACTCCTTATGTCAGCATAACCATGTTAAAAGCTCCTCTGTTGAAACGAGTTTTTAGTTGATCTCTTCACATTTCTTTATTTTAGAGAAGAGAATGTTTTGAGTTATAGTCTGATCGTTCACCAAGAATGCATTGAAAATCTGTTTCTTGTGGAGTTGGATGATTGATATGAAAAATCCCGAAGTAGTCGTCTGAGTGAAGTTTCTTTTCAGCACTAATTACCAGTGTATGGTAGGGATACTGTTAATGATTCAAAACCATATTTTTGTTAGGTGTGAAGCCTTGTCTTGATAATTTTTCAACCCCAATTTTCTTTCTCATATGTTGAGAGGTGTAGCATTTTTTTATTTGCAACTTGAATTTTGACTAGCGATTCTTTCGACGTGAAATCAATATTTTTCATGGCTACAATGTTCAATTGGAACCATGATCTCCTAACTATCTTCATGTGCTGGTTCTATTTCATTTTATTGTACACCTTAATTATTTTTATTCCCTTATTAGTATGGCATTTGAGAGTATGGGTTGGTATACTGTACTTAAAGCTAAAGTGTTAAAATTGTTTAAATTTTTTTTTTCTCATAACTTTGTTTTATATGGAGAAAAGGATTTGAAAAAGAAGTTTGGACTCAATTGAGAAAGCTAATATATATTTGTATAGATTATGAAGGAGTTCAAGTTCAGTATTACGAATATGAAATTTATGTCCTTACTGACACAGGGATAATCTTGACCTTCTATATCTGTTCTATTTTTTGGCGTGACCCTTGGACGCCTAGTTGGTGTAATACTAGAATAAGCTTTGAGATGATATATATAAATATTTTTATGCTGTTACCTTTGCCTCCACAAGCCTAGATGGTGACATTTATTAATGTGCATATATGTGATTTCAAGCAGTCATTGTTTAGTTATTTGTTAAATCATATTTTCATGTGTGGTTTATGGTGAAGTTATCATCACTTCTTTTATTACCTCTTGGGCTGAAGAGTATTTTCTTTAAGAACATCATGTTTAATAGAATATGGTCATTGCTAATCGAGATACAAATTGATTGTTATTTTACTTTCATGCTTTATGATAGCTCCGTCTACATTTAAGAGGTTTTAGGCGATGAAGGCGTTAGCCCAAGCCATCCTTAGGGGACTTACTCAGTCCAAGTAGTGCTCCCCTATTTATTTAGTAGACTAACACAGTCTTTTAGACACATCTTAGATAGTAGAGCCCTCATTAGGAGACATACTATGTCTCATTAGGTAGTTCTCATTTGGAGGTAATTCTCGTTTAAAAATTTACCCTTAGGGAGTGTACTTTGGTTTAATAGAGAGATACCCATAGGAGGCATATAATGTCTCATTTATATAACCTCCCCTACTTGTACCTCAATTTGTAACCCCTCTTTAGTATTGATTGGTTTAGGGGTTTATCCTTAGAGACTAGCTTAGTCTTGTTCGGGTTTGACTTGTTAGGAACCTTATCCTTTCTCTTTTACTTTAGATTTCAGTTACTTGTTTATGGTTTAGTTCAAGTGTCTTTGACATTAGTTTGCTTGTTCGGGGTTTTCCCGTAGCTTTAGGGTTTTGCCCTAGTTTGTCGCTTTGTGTGTTCTCTTTAGGTCTTTAACCAAAAGAGTGAAAATGTTTTAAAAATCTAAAAAACACTTGAATACTTTAAAATTCAAAAAAAAAAACATTTGAAATATTTTAAAATTCAAAAACATTTGAAAATATCTTAAAATTCAAAAACATATGAAAACTTTAAAAAATATCAAAAGCTTTAAATCATTTGGAATGTTAAGCTTTTTTAGTGGTAATTAGGAGAGTTCGTTTCGAACTACGTTGGCTTGATCCTCTTTTACGAGGTACGTAGTGCAGCTTGGGATCCACATCCCAAGTCCAGCCAAACTTTTAAAAATAAATTTGTCAAACCTTCAAAAAAAATACAAAACTTCTTCAAAACCTTATTCAAAAAGATCTTCCCATAGAGTTAGGAGTCTGTCCTAGTTATTTGGGGTGTTTTAGAGTTAGGAGTTTGTCCTATTTGTATTGATATGGTGTGTCCTGTCGTGTGAGTGTCCCTAGAGTTAGGAGGCCTCGAGTCGATCGGTTAGACATTTAGTCGAACCGATGGCTAGACTAGGAAGCATATAGTCAGCCCATGGTTTTCCTTAGGTTGCACAGCCTGGTTACACATAGGATATAGGACCCACCTGCATTAGCTTAAGGCTAATCAACTTGCATTAGTTAAGGCATATAGAGAGTCCTAAAAATTACAATTCACATGAATTTAAGCAATTATACAAAAAGCTTTTAAAAATAAGTCGAGTCTAGTGGATCGAGTCTAGGTTAGTGGTTCTAGATGGTTAGGCATCGTAGTTAGAATAGGTCATTGAACTACGTTGACTCCGATTCTTCCCGAGGCCGGGATACGTAGAGCAGCTAGGATGGACGGCCATCCTGGTCCGAGTCAAGTCCTGCATTAGAGTTTTAGGATTCATCTTGTCCAGTCATGTATAGAGTCGATTTGTGCTGTATGTTTTGCTGTGTTTTCTTACTTTCATGTACAGATCCTATACCTTTAGCTGTAGCTTGCATGTGTATGTCCACCAAAACTTAGACACCAATTAGGCATGTCACTCATAACTTAGCTGTGTTTAGGTGACGCATCTTTTATTTTATTTTGTATATGTTTATTATTTAATCCCCGAGTCATGCATGATTAGGTAGACGTCCACTCGGGGATATTTGTTCCCATTTTATATGATTTTCGTCCAAAACTCTTCAAGGTTAATAATAAATGGCATAAGAGACCAAGTGGTTGCACTCGAACGAATTGTGAGTGCTCTTCAGACCTTCTCCATTCGTAATCAGGCACGGACCCATATATATTTCTAGTTATCCATGGTATACAGAGCATATTTGTTTAAGGATCCATGGTCGTATACCATGGATGGCGACTCTGAGTTTGTTTAGGTACGTTTCGAATCCGGACTTGTTCCCGAA
The DNA here is from genome assembly GCF_043159265.1 of Tasmannia lanceolata. Taxonomy (NCBI): domain Eukaryota; kingdom Viridiplantae; phylum Streptophyta; class Magnoliopsida; order Canellales; family Winteraceae; genus Tasmannia; species Tasmannia lanceolata. The sequence continues at coordinate 11,084,373 of NW_027518685.1, read as the reverse complement.
TCGAAAGGAATCTCTTTTATATCGCCACTCGTGCTATACTATGAGGGTGGCATCCATTTCGAGAGTTCCTTGGTAGAGCTCTCCTTCACACGTGGATGATCCTAGAGGCCGCTGGTGGCTCGTCTCCCACCTCTCTCCAGGATCGGGGTCCATAGGCTGGCGACTCTGCTGGGGATGTTCTTGAAACGTTGCCTAACTCTATTAAAATGCCATTTGTTACTAACTTTGAGGAATTTTTGGCTAAAATCATTATAAATGGGAATTTAATCGCTTAGAATTCAGGGGCACGAAATAGGTGTTTAAAACAAGGGATTCACACACTGCACAGCATACATCATTTTGTTCCTTATTTCCTTTTATTGATTTTATTATTATTGGCTCCATGGGATAGATACAGTACATGCCAGATGGAATGTCATTACCCTGATGGGATTGTTGTATCTATTTTCAAGCTATGCGCCGGTGCTGCAGCCGTAAACACTAGGCGTGCTTGTATTTACAGCAGCCGATGAGCAATGAAGCATACTATGTATGACACTAGACGTACTTGTGTTATACATTTTAAGTATGAATCATAAGCATAATACCCGATATATTGAATCCGGAGCCCTACTTTCATTTTACATATATTATGTACATGAATATATTTGCTGACTTAGTGAAACCCAATTAGGATCTGCATGTGCTTATATATATATTGTATTCATATAAGGGCGAACATGCGTTACTTACACATGTTGGAGCCTAGATTTAGGAGCCATGTCCTATCCATAGATTATTGTAGCTCACCCTATGTGACTACAGTGCGGTCCTAGTACACTCACATGTCTGTCTTGAGTCAAGTATCTTGACTCTATGGGATCATATGTTAGGGCTGGTGTTCCTGGTTAGGATATATATATGTATATATCTTATATATTGATTATCAGATTGGGGCCTACTCTTTAGTGAGGTTTTCTTGTCTAATCTGATCGGTTATATCAGTCTGTTTTTCAGATCTAGACCCGACCAGTGGCTTTTACTAGCCCCTCTCATGGTTGTGGCCTATCTTTTGCTCTATTCAATGAGATTTTTTGTCTATATGTCTCTTGATTATAAGATCAGGACCTACTTTCTAGTAGAGATTTCTGGCTTGAATCAATCCGTCTTGTTTATTCATCTCTCAGATCTAAACCTAGCTAGTGGCTTATACTTGTCACACTCATAGCTACGGTTTATTTTTTGACCCAGTGATGATAAATTTCACCCGTTTTTTTATCCTTCAGATTCAAACCTCATTTATCCATTCTTTTGTTGTATCATTCATATTGCGTATGTATTAATCAAAATTTTGTTTGTTTTGTCTTTAGATATGGTCGACAGTTTGTCTGCTGTCTCTATGATCATAGTCTATCATTGTTGATCTCTTTGATCATACAGTTTTGATATCCATCTTCTAGATTTAGATCCAGTCTATGATCTACTTTTGTCATTTTGTGATCGCGGTCTCGTTTCTGAGTTTCTGATAATCTTTGATCATCATTGGAACATTCGATGTCACCAATTGTATCCTTCATATGTTTGATCGTTAAGTTTATCTCTATTCTTTGATTATTCCAAGTTATCTTCATTCCCTCATTATCCCTTCCTATCTTTATGTCAGGTCTGATTATGGCAAACATTTTGTTGGATAACTGGATGGCCGATGCAATTAAAGCTCTTCCGCGTGAATAGTCATAGAGAAATATGGCTGATCATTTCATCAATTCGTTCACTCATTTGAACAGTCGGGATATAAATTGGAACTCTCTCCAAGCAGCTGCTGGACTTTGGGATCATGTTCTTCATGTCTTCCGATTTGGCCATTTTGAACTCTGTCCCATATTTGAGGACTGGTGTACCCTGCTAGAGCTTCCATCTGAGGGACTCTGGATTAAACCTTCAAGAAAGAATCCCCTCATAATTTGTTTTGCAAACTATTCAAAAATGAAACTGTAGATGCTCTGCCGTGTCTAACGGATAAGTGCGTAAAAATCCAAGACCTGATTAAGCTTTTTTCCAAAAACGTCGATCCTAACAATTCTCGTTTTCAGGATTGTCGACGTAGCGCTTTAATCTTTATGGTCTTCGCACGTCACGTTCTTCGCGGAAACTCCCATGTTGCATCTTTGACCCTATTAAGAGTGGTAGATCAGATTAATGAGGGGAGGAATCCTATACCCACCATGTTAGCAGAGGCCTTCTTGGGATTAGACCTTATTGCTTCCCAAGAAGTCAAAGATAATTTCTATGGATGTGTTAAATTGCTATATGTTTGGCTTGGTGAGAAACTCCAAATTCTTCAGCGACAAAACCAAAATCTGTATACCCTGAAGAATTTCCATACATGGAAACCAATAGCCAATCAACCTCAGTCCATTGATGAATGGTGCAGTTGGTTGCAATATGTAGAGTGGAACCAGTTTCGTTGGGTGAGTCATTCGTGCTTCCAAGTTTTCACTAGCACTTACCCTTATCCATTTGTTTACCTCATGGGTCTTGAGAAATCATCTTTTTATGCACCCATGCGATTCCTCCATCAGGTTACGGGAATTTTATGTCCTCCCGGAGCCGTAGTCCCTCCTCTTTGTGAAGATCTCACTCCTGATCTTATCAGATCCATTGTGGCTGCTTGGGGAAACAAAAATATGGAAAGGAGGTTCAGTTTATCATCCCAAGCCCGACGTGGAGAAATATCGGAAGAGCCTGCAAGCAGGAGAGCTCGGATCGAAGAGCCTTGAGATTCCATATCTGTTTTGTTATCTTAATTTCTGTATTTCCTTTTTAATTGTCAATCTACTTATCCAATTTGTGATCAGAGATTAGTATTGTCATCTGTTGTAATCACAGTTCAAAACTTTATCAATGAAAGTGTGTTTGTTTTTCTCTTGTCTTTATTTGCTCAGAATGTCTTATTTTACCCATCATTCATTTAATCTAATATGTTCATTTCCATTCAGGATTCTGAAAGAGAGCAACCATCGCTCCATCAAAAGATAACCAGTCCAAACCTACCTGGTCTAGACCTTCTTCTGTTTCTAGACTTATCCGTTATTTTGACTCACATATATCATCCAGAGAATCTTTATACCCTACACTTGAGTTACCTAACTCATCTGAGTCTGACCAAATGGCTGATTTGACTGATCCCATGGTGATCATTCAAGAAATGTTGAGAAACATGTCTCGAGATATCTCGGGATTGAAAGAGGAAATGGCCGTGCTAAAATCCCAGAATACCGACAAGACCTCTACTTCTAGAGCGCCTGTCATCCAGCCTACTCCAGCTGCATTTCCTAACCCCAATAGACCTCATATTCCTGCTGTGGAGATTGACCTCGACGAGGACCAATATGCCGAAGAATATTGCGCTCCGCGGGCGAATAGGGAGAAGGAATTATTCGATATGTGTCAGAAGATGGCCAAGGACATTGAAAACATGAAGTTCCAAGGGCCAAAGAGATTCGACATTTCTGAGTACTTTGAGACTCCTAGTGTTACTTTGCCGCCAAAGTTCAAAGCATCGGATTATGATAGGTATGATAGCTAAAAAGTGGTTTCTGAGGTTGAAGCCTGAAGAAACCAGAACTTTAGACGATATATCGAATCTGTTTGTCGAACAGTTTTCGATGGAGGGGATAGAGATAACAAAGAGAGACCTGAAGCAGCTAAAGCAAGGTCCTCAAGAAACTTTCACGTTGTTTATCAGGCGCTGGAGGCGTAAATCTGCACAGTTTTGATCACTTGAAAAAAACTGGCACCCAGACAGAGGACGCTATAGCCAAGGGCCTCAGAGCAAAGACACTGTCTAATGTGCGGGAAGGCAAGAGACCTGTGGCCCCACCTAAAGAGGTTCACACAATGAATTATTTTAAGCCGGCTTTTAGACCAGAGGTCAAGGCTGTTGCTGAGGTGGCTAGGCCAGTGAGGAAGAATGTTTTTAGGCAATTCGATCCACTCCCTTACCCTTTACCCATGATATTGAAAAAGTTGGTAAGAGACAAAAAGATAAAACTTCCGGATCTGAAACCTGTGCCAAATCCATTACCACCATACTGGAGGCTAGATCAGCATTATGAATATCACAGGAATTCAGGTCATTTGACTGAAAATTGCCTCGCCTTGAAGCATGCCATTCAAAACCTGATTGATAAGGATGAGCTCTCAGTTAAAGGGCCGAATATTACTCAGAATCCTCTCCCGAATCATCGTGCTGCTCCTCCTGCAACTAATGCCATCTTTTGTGATGAGCCCATCCTTGATCCCTCTGCCCTTATATGTGCTATCATGACAGATAACACCTATGTTTTAGAGTTTGATGAGGAAGAACTTCAGGATGTGAAAGGGAAGCAGCCCTATATATTGTCATTCAGTGATGTAGAGATTGCTGAGTCCTCTTCGTCTCAGTCGTATACCTCTCATTATGGTGATATGGGGAAAGAAGGGAAGACTCCATATGTTTTGGAAATGGATGACTTTCAACAAGAAGATATCAGAATTCCCTACGTTTTGAGTATGGATGATGATGAATTATTGTTGCTGGATGATCAATGTGACGAGATGCGTCACATGACCAGAGGAGGACGAGTCTTTAAACCTCTTGAGTTGAGCACTGACAATCCGGCTGAGATTGCAAGGGCTGCGGATGGCCAGAGGCAAAATAAACTCGTGGTAAGTGAAGAAGATGATAACCTTCTAAAGCAGTTGAAGAAAACCCAAGCAAACATCTCTGTTTGGGGTCTCTTGATGTCATCTTCAAAACACCGGAAAGTGGTGTTGAAAGAGCTAAACTCCGCTCAGGTATCTGTTGAGATAACTCCTGACGAGTTGGTCAGCGTAGTTTCTGTGGCTAGAGCAGAGAAAACTCTTTCATTTACAGACAGTGATTTGCCCCCAGAGGGGAAAGACCATACAAAGCCGCTCTGAATTACTGTCGTTTGTAATAAGAAGAAGGTGCATGAGGTCCTTATTGATAATGGGTCTGAACTGAATGTATGCCCGCTCAGTACAGAAACTACTCTTGGTTTCGGACCTGAGAGCTTTGTCCCTTCTTACCAGGGTATTCTGGCTTATGATGGGACCAGAAGGGATGTGATCGGGACTCTAGTTACCGAGGGACAGATAGGAGGTGGAGAATTTGATATCGAATTCCAAGTGTTAGATATTAAAGCCTCCTTTTTGTTGCTCTTGGGGCGTCCTTGGTTACATAAAGTTGGAGCCGTCCCGTCCACCTTACATCAGAAATTGAAATTCATTCTGAACCATAAGGTGATCACTGTTAAGGGAGACCCAGATTTTGAAGTGGGTCAGATTTCGCAGGAATTGATCCTGGGAAAGGAGGGAGATATTAGTTTGACTGGTTTCTCCTTGGAAGTGGCGACTATAACTATTAAAGAAGCAATGAATGAAGAGATCTTCTTCTTGAGCAGTACAAATTCCAAAGTCGTCAGAATGATCCGTCTGCAAGGTTATATCCCGGGTGCAGGACTGGGCAGATACCATCAGGGTATGACTGAGTGGCCAGTGTTCAAGACCTTTAATGGTTTATTTGCACTTGGGTATGAACCGACCAGGGCAGAGGTCAAAGAGATGAAGCGCTACATGATGAAATGGGCAGAGTGTCGCCGTAGAGGTTTGGACTTGCCGATGGGACCATTTGATTTAAGAATGAATGGGCGTTTCCGTAAGGAAGGAGCAAATTTTCCTTTCTGTGGCTTTACAGAAACCTGGATAGACGAGTCTACTGGGCAGAGACTTCCTGGGTTGGAAATCTTCTTTGATTGTAAATTAGATGATGAGCTGATAAGTTTACAAACCGCTGAAATAGATTGGGTAGATGCAATAGGGCCGGATGCACTGAGCTCCCTTTTCCATGAGAGGTCACAGACTGTAGCCGTGATCAGCAAGAGCCCTCTCATACTGAATCCCACTCATCTTATCACCCCGGCTGAGGGACCTTTGACTAACTGGACCTCTCAAGTCCTACCTTAGGTTACTTTTCAGTCCTGTCATTCTCCCTCAAAAGAGTCAGTTGTTTATAGGTATGTGTCATTCTCTGAGTCTAATTCAGGTTCTTCTATTTCTAATGATTCTTTTAATGCAGGTACTGTAGAGGTCAAGTCTATTTCTTAGGTCGGTGATGAGTCCATTTCTCCTAGTGAAGTCAAGTTGGAGGTTGTTTCTGCTGATGGGCCTGGCGTTTCTTCTTTACATTTGTTTGAATTGGTTGATACTGATGTCAACCTATCATTTGAGTCTGTAAATACATTTCATGAGTCTATTGTAAAGCCTGATGTGGGCTATTCGTCATTGGATGTATTCAATTTTACTTTAAATGAAATAAAGGAGTTTTCTTCTGTGTATATTCCTATTTCTGTTACATCTACTGAATCTGCTTTAACATCTGATAATAATAATGATAATCAAGACTCCCCCTCTGATGAGGATGCCGACGAAACTTCCCCTGAAATCAAACACATGATTCAACAGGAGGAGAGTCGCCGAGCAAAACCACTCGAAGAGAAAATTGAAATCGTGAATATTGGTGATGAAACCTTAATTCGGGAAATAAGGATTGGCAAAACTTTATCTCCTGAGGAGCGCAAAGAATTAATCTCTTTACTTAAAGAGTTCAAGGAGGTTTTTGCTTGGTCCTATGATGACATGCCGGGATTGAGTGAGGAGATTGTTCAGCACAAATTACCCTTAATCCCTGGCATTAATCCAAAGAAGCAAAAACTCCGAAAACTCAAAACTGAATGGGAGTTGAAAGTTTATGAAGAAGTCAAGAAGCTTCTAGAGGTGAAATTCATCCAAGTGGTTGAATACCCTGAATGGCTCGCTAATGTAGTACCGGTGCCTAAGAAGGATGGGAAGGTTCTAATGTGTGTCGATTTTCGGGATCTGAACAAAGCAAGCCCAAAAGACAATTTTTCATTACCGAACATTGATCTTCTGGTAGATAATACGGCTGGACATGCACTGTTATCCTTTATGGATGGATTCTTGGGATATAACCAGATCAAGATGGCGCCCGAGGACATGATGAAAACAGCGTTCATTACTCAGTAGGGTACTTACTGCTACAGAGTGATGCCGTTTGGTTTAAAAAATGTTAGTGCTACTTATCAGAGGGCTGCAACTACTCTTCTTCATGATATGATTCACAAAGAAGTCGAAGTTTATGTAAATGACATGATCGTTAAAGCAAAGACTAGACCAGAGCATACAGTTGCCTTGAGAAAATTCTTTGAGAGAATCAAGAAATATCAGCTTCGCCTGAATCCTAACAAATGTGTATTTTGAGTTACATCAGGGAAACTCCTTAGATTTATGGTCAGTGAAAGAGGAATTGAGGTGGATCCTCAAAAGATCAAGGCAATCCAAGAAATGGAACCGCCAAAAACTGAAAGGCAAATCAGAGGTTTCCTTGGGAAAGTTCAATACTTGAGAGGTTTATATCTCATTTAACTATGACGTGTGAACCAATTTTCAAGCTTTTAAAGAAGAACTCCTCGAAGAAGTGGAATGGTGAATGCCAGGAAGCGTTTGAAAAAGTTAAGCAATGTTTATCTTTGCCTCCTGTCTTATCACCCGTCATTCATGGCCAACCATTGTTGATGTATTTGTCGATTACGAACACTGCAATGGGTTGTATGCTTGCTCAGAATGATGCAGGGTCAAAAAGGGAGAAGCCAATCTATTACATCAGTAAGAAGATGCTAGAATATGAGTTAAAGTATACTGTTTTGGAAAAGACTTGTCTAGCATTAGTTTGGGCTACCCAAAGGCTTAGGCATTATCTGTTATCAAAACAAGGTATTTTTACTTTCACGGATGGATCCGTTAAAGTACTTCTTTGAAAAACCTACCCTTACAGGAAGAACTGCAAGGTGGTTATTGTTATTGTCTGAGTTCGACATCACTTATGTCACTCAGAAGTCCATCAAAGGACGGGTTATAGCAGAGCAATTGGCTGATGCTCCTGTTGAGGAGAGTGCTTTTCTGAAGGCTGAGTTTCCTGATGTAGAGATCATGAATATTGAAGAAACTAAACAAGCAAACAAGTGTGATTCACAAACAAGTAAACAAGCGTGCTCACAAACAGGTACACCAGCGTGGTCACAAACAAGTAAACTAATGTGATCACAAACAACTGAAACATCAATCAGATGAAACATGCCTAAAGGAGGAGACATCCCTAAAACAAAGGAGACAACCTTTTTTCCAAAAGAAGAAGGCAAGCAAAATAATGAGACTGAGATAGCCCTATACTATGATAGAGAATTTTCTAAAAGATTTAGAGAATCTTGTAAAAGAAAAGAAAATAGAGGGGAACGCTATATGTACTAAGCTAGTCCCCTAATGATGGGCTGCTATAATCATTTTTATGTTCCAACAACAAAAGAGAGGCTACTGGAGGGTTCAAAAGGCTGGATAATCTAATGACCTTCAAATAAAAAACAAGTTACTCATCACTCTGAGCATTCCAGGCTATTTTCTTTGGGGACATTCAACAGACATTACACATGTAGTTATCAATTCCTAATGTATATAATATTTCACCGCACAGAGACATGGGTATATGAAAATATATAGTTCAGACAACAACTAAAAGAGTCATTTTGAACACATTCTAAAGAGGGTCCAAGCGATTCACATTGTTGTAAAGAGAGCAAGATGAAAAGAGGAAATGCTAAGATCATTTATACCCGAGTACGTAGAAGGTACACTATCTCCTCTTGGAATGTTTCACTAACACAAAGTAACCTCAAAACACAAAGACCTAATAAAACTCTTAAAAAAATAATATAAATAAATAAATGAATAATAATAACTTGCCTCCTTTGCCTTATAAAAGTAGTTGTGGTAATAGCTTACACCCTTGAGAGGAAAGGGTATTAATATCAACTCAACACCCATATGAGAATAGCAAATGAAACAGACTCCAACACTCACTCGTTCCCACCCAAATCACTTTTGGGTGCTCATATCAATCCAATGCTTGATGATAATAACTAAAGAAAACCACCCATATCTCATTTGGGTGCCCATAACAGTTTAACACTCATGTAAGAATAACCAAAATGGGTTTATTGCATAGACAAAACTCCCTTGCTCGCCCCTACCTCATATCACTTTTGACTACCCATATCAATATTGAACTCTGATGAAATTGACCCAAAAGACCATTTGTATAAATGGCATTTCCATGTTTCAACAATAAAAATGAGGGCTGTTAATATGAAATGGGATGAGGGCTGCTAATATGAAATAGGATGAGGGCTGCTATTATCAAAAAGGTTATGGGGGCTGCCAATAACAAGGTGATGGTGGCTGCCATTAACAAGGTGATGGTGGCTGCCATTATAAAAGTAAAGTAGTGGCTGCCAAAATATTACAGTGAAATAGTGACTGCCAAAATCAAAAGGAAGTGGTGGCTGCCAATATCAAAGTGGAGCAGTAGCTGCCATTATCATAAGAATGTGAGGGCAGCCAATATCAACTCTCTTGGGATTGAAGTTAGTACCAACATGTCTTAAAAAAAACCTTTACTCTTATCTTTTGTCAAAATGATATAAACTATGTTTCAAATATACAAATGCTATTAAATCATTCAAGGAGATGGAGTCTATGAAAAATAAATAAATAAATAAAATCAAAATCAAAAGCATTCGGATGGTGATGGACTGCGATAATGGACATGTACATTATGCTTACATATAATCCTACCTTGGACTTCTTTCTCTATTCTTTGTCATACACACACTTACATATAGACACACACTCATACAAGCACACATTCAGCCACATGCACATATGCCTACTCCCATATTCATTCACACTCACACAGCTATATGCACATATGTACACATATAAGCTCACAAACTCACATATACTCAGTTCTTATCTGCATACATTCAAATTTCAGGTTATGCTAACTATTTTTAAGTCATAAACTAACTATTTTCAGTTTATATGTCAACTGATTTCAGGTTTTACACTAACTGGTTCAGATTTTCGTGTCCACTGATTCAGTTTTTGTGCTCACTGGTTCAGTCAGGTTCAAGGCTAGCTAATTTCAGGTTATGATTATTTTGACTACCATCACAAACTTAATGAAATAATACATATCCAAGACCACATTATATCTGCTACTTACACAGGGAGGTTAATTCATGTTTTGATGAAACTAAGGAAGATAAGCACAGTTCAATAATGCTTAGCCTGAAGGAAATATTTACAACTAATCTAAACTGTTAGACAAGAACAACTAGAAGAATGTTTGGATATTGAATCCGACCAAGATAAGCAACCACTAGGTGCAAAATTAGAGGTCTTAGATGAGCAATTATCTAATGACATGTGTCATTTATCAAACTGATAGTATAATCCTTAATTTTACAAAAACAGACATAAAAAAAATCAACACTTTTATTCACTTCTCATGAATAGGCTAATTAAACAGATGAACTTTGTACCATGATCACAATGAAACACACAATTACTTTGGTTAATCACACAAAACAACAAATTTTTCATCAAAACTGCACTCGCTTGTAAGTAAGGTTATAATTTTAGCTTTTGCAACAAAAGAATCAAACTGGAAACCAAAACGAATTCAAAACAAGGTCCTTAAGCACGTATTGATTAAGATATAAAAAACATCAGTAAATTCATAAGAAAATAAAATTCGAGCCATTACTCAAAATGAATAAACGAATGACCTGATTTGCTGATCCAACAGATTTCACTAAACCTTTACTTAGCTTCAAATTTTGATCCTCTTTACAACTGCCTGAAGCTTGGATCTACAAAATCTCGAACCAGAAATTGAAGATTCTCTCTCATTATGACCTTATTGAGTAGCAGATTTATAGACTCTAATGGAAACGCACAGATCTCTGTCAAGAAAGGCTGGATCTAACGTTTTTTTTCAAGCCGAATTTAAAGGTTCCATGTAATGAGGGATGAAATTAGGGTTTCTACTTGCAAAAAGATGAAGAAAAACGATGACACAGAGAAAGAATAAAGTCAGTGAAGCTTAGATAGAAGAGTAATACGGTGATCAACTGCTGACCGGAGAAAAGACGGATAGCTAGGGTTTCGAGTTTGGGGATTTTCTCCTAAATTGCTCTCTGCTAGGTTTTGAAGAAAACCTCCTTAGCTTGCAAATGAAGCCAAGATCCCTATTTATAGATATTTGGATAAATTTTTACACCCCTCTAGTTTATTTAGACAACCCACTATTATATATTTTACCCCTTTTTGGATGAGCAAAGGGTGGTCCACAGAAAAATTTTAAGGAAAAAAATGATGGAATAAATTCGTGCCCCTTTAATTGCCCAGGGACACCCTCCCGCAACAAATTACCCTTATTTTATTCCCAACAGGTCACCTGCTGGTCAGGATAATTCACACCCCTTCTGCGGCACTAAATTTACACAATAGTACCTACCCCTCTCGTTTGCTATGCAAACCGCGACAGATTTTTCTGAAATTTGAGAGGGACCTAAATGGGTCTCTAACATACCCTAGGGGCGAATTTGGGTCACCAGATCATAGATTTACTTGGGTTTTAATCAAATCAACTGCAAAAGGGGTTCGGTCAAAATGGGGTGTCTACACCGGCCTCGTATTTGGGTCTGCTCTTGGGGGTTGGAAGACCAAATAAGGTATTTTGGGAGCCGATTTTAGAAAGGATTGGGCGTAGGTTGGATACTTGGAAGAGAAATTGAGAAATTTAGTATCTAGAGGTGGAAGATTGGTTTTAATCAAGGCAGTCTTAGCAAATATTCCTGTATATTTTATGTCTCTTTTTAAGTGTCCTGTCAGTGTCTCGTTGATGATTGAAATGATCCAACGTAGATTTTTGTGGGGAGGTAATGACGACAAAAAATGAATCTCTCTGGTGAGTTGGAAGGAAGTTTGTGTGCCCATCATGGTGGGTGGTTTGGGTATTAGAAGATTTCGGGAGTTTAACCACGCTTTGCTAGGAAAGTGGTTATGGAGATTTGGCGAAGAAAGATCTCATTTGTGGGTAAGGGTTATTTGTAGTAAGTATGGTTGTCAACCCGGAGGGTGGGAGTCTTTCGATAATTTTAAGAAAAAGGGTCTAACGGTGTGGAGAGATATTTTTAAAATGTCCTCCATGTTCAACCTGAAGATTAGATTTAGGGTTTATGGAGGGGATAGAGTTAAGTTTTGGAGTGATTTATGATGTGGTGATAGCCCGCTGAGGTTGTTGTTCCCGGAAATATTCCGGGTTGTGGTGAAGAAAGAAGCTATGGTGAGTGAGTGTTTGGTTAGTAGGGATGGTGTTTGGGAATGGTGCCCGGCTTATAGAAGAAGGTTCTTTGCTTGGGAGTTAGATTCTGCGGCTAGACTTAGAAGGTTGTTGGATAATGGCTACATTAAAAGAAATGGGTTGGATAAGAGAATATGGACTGCGGATTCTTCTGGGTTTTTTTCTGTCAGATCTTTCTATACGAGCCTAAAGCCTTGCCCGATTCCCTCTTTTTTGGCAAAGGTGTGGAAATTTCATTGTCTGTTGCGTGTAAGTATCTTTGGTTGGGCCGCATGTCGCGACAGGATACAAATCATGAACTTCCTGAGAAACCGTGGTATGTGGCTTGTTGATCATTGCCCCCTATATCTTGCTGATGGGGAATCTACGGATCATCTATTTATGCATTGTTCGTTCACCCGGTCTATATGGAGTTGCATATTTCTGAGATTTGGGATTAGCTGGATTTTTCCTAGATTTATTGAGTTGTTGTTGCAATAATGGAGCTTCGTGCCTTCGAAGAAGAAAGGGAAAATTTTGTGGGAAGTATGCTTGCTTGCCACTTGGTGGGTGTAGGGCTGGCAATTTCACCCGGAAAAGCGGGGATCCGCCCCGGTTGGGGAGGGGATTCCCCGATTTGAGTGGGGAAGGGGAAGGGGATTTAAAAAATTCCCCGGTGCGAGGAAGGGGAGGAGAAGGGGATGGAGTTGGCCCCGCCCCGCCCCGCCCCGCATTAATGCCATTTTTTTCTTGTATTTTTTTAAGTGTTTTTTTTTTTGGGAAAAGTACTAGAAACCCCTTGGATCAAAACATATCTACAAGATTCCCTCAAAATTTTTTTAATTTCCATTAGTACAGTTTTGTTCGTGAAATAGCTTTTTATGTTTTCTTTTACCCATAATCCATTGGGCATTGTCCCTCATTATATTAGTATATTACCCTTAGAAATCCCTAAAATCTCTCCCTCGAACCATCACTGTAAGGCAACATTAAATTCTTTGAAAATCTCCCTCCCCCAAATAAAGGCAACATCTCTCTGATGAGTGATGAGATTTTATATGGTGTGCGCTCGTATAGTCCATTATTTTTCAAAAAGTAATGTATGGGCTACGCCATAGGATGATCCAAACCGTCCATTTGATAGGCTACAATTTAAAAGTACTTTACAGGCCACACCATAGATCATCCAAACTGTCCAATTGATGGGCCACAACGTCAATAGATTGCGGCCCAAAAATCATTTCCATACGATGATTGCAACCCTCCGATCTATAGAAGGTACCATAATATGCAATTCCTCTATAGATCAGAGGGTTGGGATTATCCTATGAAAATGATTTTTGGGCCACAACCTATTTTCATTGTGGCCCATCAAATGGACAGTTTGGATCATCCTACAATGTGCCCATCAAGTGGAAGGTTTGGATCATCCTATGCCTATGGTAGTATGGTGTGCCCATCAAATGGACGGTTTGGATCTTCCTATGGTGTGGCACGTACAATACTTTTTGGCAAGTGGGATTGGGAATTAGGGATCTGCTAGGGACTATTGATCAATTAAATGAATCTGAGAGCAACCACCTTTGTCCCCAGGTTAATAAAATGCATAAGACAAAATCTTAGCCTATGTGGGTTGTGTGGCTACTCTCACATGCAACAGCCAAGCCGCAACATGCTTGAAGTGATTGTCCCTAGTATATCTTTAGTTTTAAACCTAACATTTAATAAAGTAAAGTGAGAAAGTAAAGTGATTGTCCCTGAAGGATGCAGGCGGGGAAGTGGAGGGGATGGGGATTAGATATTCCCCGTGGGGAGGGGAGGGGGATTCCCCACCATCCCCGCAGTGGGGAGGGGAAGGGGAATGGGAGGGGGAAAATTCCCTATAATTAACGTAGTGGTATAATTAACGCCACAACAAAACTGGGTTTTCCATACCGACATTAATTATCGAAGTTTTCTCCAACTCCTCTCAAAACTGGCACAACAAATATTCCATGTAATATTTTTTAAGTTTTCCAAACATCGACCTATTGTTTGATAGAAAGACAGAAGAACAAACAAAATTAAACACAAACTTCCACTTCAGGCAAAGATTACAAAGTACAAGATACCTCTAACGGTCTATGGTCAAGACCATCTATAAAATCACAAACCTAATACTTATTGACGCACAAATATAGCACGACTTATCAGTCCGGGGAGTCTGACTTTCACAAAACATCCGACCGTAGTGGTCAAAGTAACACCGACTTGCACAAAAAGAACAAGTAAATCACGAAGATGACGACAACCCTTGTGGGCTTCTATGGTCTTTGAGATATTGAACAAAACCATCGATATTTTGACTATGGTTCTCATTTTCAGCGGAGAATATCTTTCGTACTGCCCTCGCTTTGGCTCTAAACTCCTCACCCTCAGCTTCCACCATTACCAACTTCAATGTTTTGGCAATGTCATTCCTCGTGAAGGACCCATCACTTTCGTTCCTTGGCACCTCTACACCAATCTTCTTCTCTTCCATCACGCGAGCATTCAACGGCTGGTCTGCTATCATGGGTAAGAGAATAAGAGGCTTCCCAAACCCAAGAGCCTCAATGACTGAGCCCCAACCCCCGTGGCAGAAGAAACCTCCTATTGACGGGTGCGCTAAGAACTTAAGCTGAGGGACCCAACCCTTGCAAACAAGTCCCCGGCCCTTGGTTCGATCCTCGAACCCCATAGGTAGCATCTCCTCGCCCACACCAGGTGGAATTCGGAGTGCCCAAACAAAGGGCAATCCTGATAGTTCTAACCCAAAGGCTATTTCGTGAACTTGCTCTGTAGTATGTAATAACTCACTTCCAAATCCAACATAAACTACGGACCCTGGCATCTGTTGGTCTAGCCATTCGCCCTCTACCCACTTCTCATGCCCACTACTAGTATCTTCTTGTATTGAAGGAGGGAGCAGACCGATAGGAAGAACTGGTTTCTCTAATAACTCACCATAGAGACCTAACCAATCCGGTTCAAACTCAGTGCAACTTCGTAGAGCGATAAGGTCACACCCTTGAAGTGTCGAATAGATCCTGTAATTGACAGACACTCCGGAAACATCTTCTCTTGATAACGCCATAAAACTTCCTCTAGCCTCGTAGGGCCGGTACACCACGTTAGAAGGAAATGGGACCCATGGAGGAACCACAGTATACTGTTCTGGGGATGTACGGATGTCTTTGAAGGGCATCATCTTGGGGGGTGGTGGGCCACTGAATGCACCCATGGCAGCACTAAACGCCCCAAAGAAGGCACATGGGAGCTTGAACTTAGCAGCTATTCGTGAGACCCAGTGAGGGAAGATATCATAGATAATCCAATCTGGAGTTGGGGATACATTTTCAAGGAAAACTGAGAAAGGTTCCTCTAGTCCATCCAATGCCTTTAACAGGTACTGACCCTTGGCTAGAGGAATGTCTCTTGTGGCCTCGGCATCTTTCGGGAGGGCGTTGATGTGAGGGAAGGGAAGCTCCACTAGATTTATGTTGGGGGACAAATATGGAGGGATGTTTGGAAGCCTAGCTATATTTCTAGGGGTAGAAATGAAGGAGATACGGTGACCCCTTTTGGCTAAGCACTTGGAGAGCTCTAGAAAGGGTATTATGTGGCCAAAGGCTAACCATGGGAACATAACAAGGTGAAGCTCTACTTCTTCTGTAATTTCCATTTGTGAGGGAGTTGGAATGATGGCAGTGAGTAACGAATAGATGCGATTTACTCTTTTGGCTAACGCTTGGACAGCTCTGAGAATGGAATACAGGGCTATTTTGGAAACTGAGAGAGAGACCTACGCTTTTTTTGGTAGATAAGGAGGGAGAGACCTCCGATGACAGACCTACCCTTTTTTTGAGTAGACAAGCCAACAATAATTATAGGGTGATGGTCAGCCACACATTATAAGTGTAGTGAGCCACACGCATTATTGTAGGGGGCCCAAACAAATAAGTAGCTTTTATATCAGAGCAGTGGTAGCAGCTTTTCTGACTCCAGCCATGGTCCCTAGCAAGAGAAATTATATGGTGTAAGGCCTTACAACAAGGCTGCAAGAGAAATTATATGGTGTAAGGCCTTACAACAAGGCTGCAAGAGAAATTATATGGCGTGAGGCCTTACAAGGCTCGGTTGGGTCAAATATCAAGCAAGAGAAATTATACGGTGTAAGGCCTTACAAGTTACAACAGCCTTGGTACGGTGGAGGTACGATCATGTAATTCATCTGAGGTGGCTGCTCTCTCATGCATCAGCTGGCATCCAACAGCTGGCCCGAGAAATGACTCCAGCGATGGTCCCTAGCAAGAGAAATTATATGGTGTAAGGCCTTACAACAAGGCTCTGTTGTGTCAAATATCAAGCAAGAGAAATTATATGGTGTGAGGCCTTACAACAAGGCTCTGTTGGGTCAAATATCACGCAGGAGAAATTATATGGTGTAAGGCCTTACAAGTTACAACAGCCTTGGTACGGTGGAGGTACAATCAAATTGTTAGAAAGTCTACTTCAAATGGTTAATGCTCTCTTTGGTTGCTGGTAGATGTGCGGACGATTTGGAGAAGAAGAAGTCACAGGGAGATCAAAAGGAAATCAAATCAGTGCAGTCAAATGGTCCTAATACTTTCATTTGGTAGGTTCGATTGGATTGTTAGCTACATCTTGAACAGAGTTCAGCTACGTACACACATTGACAGTTAGGTGAGGGTCAATATGCGCCTCTTGAAGCCAACATCTCATCTATTCTTTCCATCATTGCCGAGCAATTGTTCTTGCATCCAACACAGCCACTCATTTAGACTTTTTCTTCTTTTTTTTCTCTTAATTCAAATCACATAGCATATCGATGTGGGTGCATCCCAGCCATTCCGAAGGTCAAATGATCAAGATGCACCATCACATCAATTGAATTGCACATATCAAAGGATAAGATCATCACAGTCAAGATCAGATCATCTCGAATCTTCAGATCAAGCAACAGACAATCCGAATCAACCGAAGTATTCGGTGGTCTTGTCCAGAGGCACCAATTTGGTCAGTTCACATTCCCTCACTGTGGAAACATAGGTCAAATGATTAAAATTACATTATCAGTTGCAAGATTTGAGCTCCCTCCGTTTGTCTTTTAGTGGACATGGCCCAATAATTGATGCCCGTTTTATCCCCACATGGATGCCCTCTTTTTCCCAAAACGGAATCCCGTTTTCTTAGCAGTGCTCCTCTTAATATAGTAGAGCTGTGTCCCTCCTACTCATTATTTACAGAAGAAAAAGAAAGAGAGTAACAAATTAAGTTGTAGGGTGTGAAGAGAGGAGAAATAATGAGTGGGAAGGACAGCATAGTGATGTATTCATCTCCGGGCATTGGGCACCTAGTGCAGATGGTGGAGCTTGGGAAGCGCTTCCTTCTCCACCATCCATTCTCCATTATCATCCTCATCGCCGCCGACCCTCCTTTCAACACTGGCTCCACCCAACCCTACATTCGAGCCGTCTCCAAATCTCACCCTTCCATCACCTTCCACCACCTTCCTCCACTTGACAATCATCAACATCATTCCCCATCCCACGATTTTATAGACCTCGTCTTCGAATTCCTTCGCCAAAACGACCCTCTCGTCCTCCAAGCCCTCCAAACCATTTCCTCCACCACCTCAGTCCGCGCCCTCTTCCTTGACTACTTCTGCGCAACCACCTTCCAACTAGTCTCCACCACCCCCACCTCAATATCCCTTCCTACTTCTTCGCTGCCACCGCTGCTGCCCTCTCCGTCCTACTTCACTTTCCCACCTTCCACCGCCAAACCACCGAAAGCATCAAAGACCTTTCCCATCCCCTTCAATTCCCTGGGGTACCGCCGATACCCCCATCCGACATGCCCCAAACAATGATCGACCGTCACGTTCAAAGCTACCACCACTTTCTCTACATCGCCACTTCTCTACCCAAAGCCGACGGTATCATCATAAACACATTCCATTCGCTGGAGCCGCGAACATTAAAGACTATATCGGATGGGGCTTGCATTCCCGACGGACCCACGCCGCCCATCTACCCGATCGGTCCCTTGATTGCATCCAAGGATGACCAAGTGAAGAACTGCTTGTTGTCGTGGCTGGATGCACAGCCTCCTCGGAGCGTGGTTTTCTTGTGCTTTGGGAGCATGGGGCGGTTCTCGGAGGAACAGTTGAAGAATATCGCGGTGGGATTGGAGAAGAGTGGGCAGAGGTTTGCGTGGGTGGTGCGCAGTCCTAAAGTCGACAACGCGGATTTCGATTTGGATACGGTGTTGCCCGAGGGGTTCTTGGATCGGACGAGAGAGAGGGGTGTGGTGGTGAAATCGTGGGCTCCGCAAGTGGCTGTGCTGAGTCGAGAATCGGTGGGTGGTTTCGTGACTCACTGCGGGACTAACTCCTTCAATGAAGCGGTGTGTGCGGGGGTTCCCCTCTTGGCATGGCCTCTCTATGCAGAACAACGAATGAATAGGGTGATTTTGGTGGAGGAGTGGAAGCTGGGCATGACAATTGTGGAGGATAAGGAGGGTGTGGTAAATGCGGAGGAGGTGGAGAAAGGAGTGAGAGGATTGATGGAGTCGGAACAAGGGAAGGTTTTGAGGGAGCGGATGGTAGCAATGAGAGAGAGTGCGATGGGCGCATTGAGGGAGGGAGGATCGTCTCATGCCACCTTAGCCGAGTTGACCACCCGTTTATTGAAGCACCACATTTCAAACGAATTGGACCCCCTGCCACCCTCCCAAGGGTAGATTGTTGCATTATTGGGTGGGGTCTGGCTTAAGATGGCTACCCACCAATGTCTCTCTCTCTCTCTCTCTCTCTCTCTCTCTCTCTCTCTCTCTCTTTCTCTCTCTCTCAGCGAATGTGTGACTTTCTTGTATCTCTGTCTGTAGTTTTTCTCTATGTATGGATGAAGCGAATGTGCGGCTTTCTTGTATCTCTGTCTCTGTAGTTTTTCTCTATGCATGGATGAAGCGAATGTGCAGCTTGCTTGCATGATCAGTGGAGGTGAGGATAGATTTTTCACACCCCAAACCGAGACCGTCCCAAGCATGGGACAGCACCATACGTCCGTGAACACAAGTTCACAAACATGCTAGGCTCTTACTTAACATGCAATATACATAGCATAACTAGGGGTGGCAATGTATCGGTTTCGGTTCGGTTCGACCCCGAAACCGAATTTTGGGTTCGGTTTCGGTTCGGTTCCGCCAATTTTGCCACCCCTTACTCATAATCATTGGAAACATTCGGGTTCGGTTCGGTTTGATCCCCAAACCGAACTAAACCAAAATTTGAATCCGTTTGGTTAAACCAAACGGAAGCCGAATTTTTGGTTCAGTTTCGGCTCGGCTCCGGTTCGGTTCGGCATATTTTGCCACCCCTAAGCATAACTAAACTAAATAATCTCATAAATAAATAAACTGGGAAAGCTAAAATAAATGTCCAATCGAGACTACATTGAATGATTAAATAAATAAAGTAGTTGAAAGTTTACAACTACTGTTCAACATCTGTAATGTAAATAATAAAGAGTGAGATAACACCCAATGAGATAGACAAGTACTATAAAAGGAAGTTAATTATGGGAAAAAAATGCTTAAAATTAGTTTCTTTTTTTTTTTCTTTCTTTTTTTTCTGATTTTGTAGGAGCTTTTCATGCTCTCCTCACTCTTGATGTCGAAGTTTCTCCCTCTTGTTTTGACAAACATCGACCTAGATAGAAACATAGAAAGGCTAACAAAATTAAACACAAGCTTCCACTTAAGGCAAAGATTACAATGTACAAGATACCTCTAAAGGTCTGTAGTCAAGACCACCTGTAAAATCACAAACCTAGCACCAATACAACAGTTTCACTCAAAGAAGAGATTAAGCGTGCAATTTTCTGGTGATGGAAATAACAACACGTGCTATATTGACACACAAATATAGCACGACTTGTTAGTCTGGGGACACTACTTTCACACAACATCTGACCGTAGTGGTCGAAGGAACGAACACCGACTTGTACAAAAAGAAAAAGTAAATCACGAAGATGATGACAACCCATGTGGGCTTCTATGGTCTTTGAGATGTTGAACAAAACCATCGATATTTCGACTATGGTTCTCATTTTCAGCAGAGAATATCCCTTGTGCTGCTCTTGCATTGTCTCTAAACTCCTCACCCTCAGCTTCCACCATTGCTAACTTTAATGTCTTGGCAATGTCATTCCTAGTGAAGGACCCATCACTTTCGTTCCATGGCACCTCTACACCAATCTTCTTCTCTTCCATCACTCGAGCATTCAACAGTTGGTCTGCTATCATGGGTAGGAGAATAAGAAGCTTCCCAAACCCAAGAGCCTCAATGACTGAGCCCCAACCCCCGTGGCAGAAGAAAACTCCAATTGACTGGTGCGCTAAGAACTTAAGCTGAGGGACCCAACCCTTGCAAACAAGTCCCCAGCCCTTGGTTCGATCCTCGAACCCCATAGGTAGTATCTCCTCGCCCACGTCCGGTGGAATCTGGAGCGCCCAAACAAAGGGCAATCGTGATAGTTCTAACCCAAAGGCAATTTCATGAACTTGCTCTGTAGTATATAGTAACTCAATTCCAAATCCAACATAAACTACAGACCCTGGTGTTTGTTGGTCTAGCCATTCACCCTCTACCCACTTGTCATGCCCACTAGTATCTTCTTGTATTGAAGGAGGGAGCAGACCTGTACGAAGAACTGGTTTCTGGAATAACTCGCCAAGGCGACCTAACCAATCCGGTTCGAATTCGGTGCAGCTTCGTAGAGCCACAAGGTCACACCCATGGAGTGTTGAAAAGATCCTATAATTGAGAGACACCCCGGAAGCATCTTCTCTCGTTGTTACATGAAAAAATTGTCTAGCCTCGTAGGGTCGGTACACCACGTTAGAAGGGAATGGGACCCATGGAGGTACCACAGTTAATTGTTCGGGCGATGAACGGGGGTCTCTAAAGGGCATCATCGTGGGTGGTGGTAGGCCAATGAATCCACGCATGGCAGCACTAAACGCTCCAAAGTAGGCACATGGAAGCTTGAACTTAGTAGCTACCCGTGAGACCCAGTAAGAGAAGATATCATAAATAATCCAATCTGGAGGGGGGGATGCATGTTCAAGGAACACTGACAAAGGTTCCTCTAGTCCGTCCAGTGTTTTAAACAGGTACTGACCCTTGGCTAGTGGAATGTCTCTGGTGGCCTCGGCATCTTTCGCTAGGCCCTCGACATGAGGGAAGGGAAACTCACTAGATTTATCTTGGGGGAGATATCTGGAGGGATGTCTGGGAGCCTAGCGATGTTTTTTGGAGTAGAAATGAAGGATATATGGTGACCTCTTTTGGCTAAGCACTTAGAGAGCTCTAGAAAAGGTATTATGTGACCAAAGGCTAACCACGGAAACATAATAAGGTGAAGCTTTACTTCTTCTGTAATTTCCATTTGTGAGGGAGTTGGAATGACGGCAGTGAGTAACGAATAGATGCGATTAACTCTTTTGGCTAACGCTTGGAGAGTTCTTAGAATTGAATACAGGGCTGTGTTGGAAACTGTGAGAGAGAGAGAGAGAGGGTAAACACAACAGTTGTTAGGGGTGATGTCAGCCCCGTCTTGCGCAATTACGCGTTATTGTATGGGACCAAAAGGTTAGCTCGCTTTTATAATATGCTGCTGAACGCACTCCACACTTTATTAAAAAAGTACGGTACACACAGCAGTAGTTGTAGGGTCAGCCTCACATTATTAGGGAGGGCGATGTCAGCTACGTCTTGAAAAAGGTAAATATACGCAATTACGCGTTATTGTATGGGGACAAAAGGTTAGCTAATATGCTGATGTCACCAGTACTGTATTTTGATGAACACACAGCTCACCTTATTAAAAAGTACGGTATGGCCTGCACCATAGGATGATCCAAACCGTTCATTAGATGGGCCACTGCTTAAATATGTTGTGCCCAAAAACCATTTCCATAGGTTGATCCTAACTCCTATGGTGCGGGTCATACCGTACTTTTAAATAAAGCTTGGAGTGTGTTCATCAAAATATAGTAGCGGTGATATCATTTCTGTAACACCCAGCCCCAATGTTTGAACTTGTTTTAACTTCTTGAAATGAGTGTCATTACCAAAAATCAAGCTCAGGATTAAATTGCTTAGAAATGAGTGTCGTTACCAAAATGAAGCTTGTGAATTTTCTTTGAAATGGCTGTTAATACCAAATGAACTTAAGATTAATTTTATTGAAAATGGTAAAGGGTGCTATTATCATCAATGGAGTAAAGTCCATTTAAACACCTTTTAAAAGGCTGCTCATTTTGGGAAGCAATTAGATTGACCGAATATAACACCTTCACTAAAGTTAAATTTGGCTTTGAATAGAATCTTCCACTAGTGGGTAGGATGTATTAGGAAGCTCTATCATTTCAAGATTCAATCTTGGTAGGTTTCCTCCTATGGATTTTCAGCTAGTAGAGAATACGGTAGCATCTACATTTCAAAAAGGAAAAAGGGAAGGTTTGTTTCAAAATATTGCTTGCAACGAAAAGGGCATGTGAGCCACATCGTTTTGGACAGTTCCTATGGGGGGAAATATTGGGTTATCATATCTTTAGAAAGGAGCTGCTTCATAGGCTAATTGAAGGTCTTTAATTCTCTATTTAATTAGGATTCTATTCTTAATAAAGTAAGACACTGAATGTAATGGTAACTGCCTAATTGATTTGAATTACTTTCTAGGAAAGAGGGTGCCTCTATACATGAACGAAAATCACTAAAATCTTGAGGGAAATCATATAGAATGTGAGAATGGTCGTGAGTTTCAAAATGCACAGAAGCCTTATGATATCTACTTCTACCCCAGACTTGAAATGGATTTCTTTTGCCACTTGAAGCTTGCTGCCAAGGTTTAGAAACTGATGAGCCTTACCTTGCAACTCTTGTCTCAAGAAGATTTTTATATTTTTAGCCATTGGAAGCCCCTGCTGCCCTCATCGTGCGGATTCAAGAAATCTGCAAACAACTTATAAAAGTTGCATTTCTTGATAGTTTTATAATAGCATTGGATCTCGCCCATAAACTCCATCCGTTGGTGAATCTCTGCTGATTTAGCAGCCGCAAGTTTCAAACTGGGTGCTTCGCTAAAGGAAATTCTTGGAGTAGCGCTTAAGGTAGGTGATCCTACCCTATGTTAGTGTATTACGTATATTTGCATATATTTAGATTTGTTGCAAGCTTTTATTACAGTTCATTTTATGGAACTTATTTTGAAAAGGTTTCTCACTGATATCTTTTAGCATGTCATACTAAATGGTTGAATTGTCATTATCCATGAAATGTTTTTAGTCTTAACATGCTTCCTTATTTATACAAAAAGGAGTTTTGTGACTAACATGTTTTTGGAAACTCAAATTCATGAAACACTATTGAAAAGCATTTTATATATGATATGGTTTCAATGGTTTGGAACAGGGGAGCCCCCAATGGTTTGAAACGTCTTCAAAATTTATGGTACGGTATTGAAAACATTAAATTGCTTTTCTCTATATTTGTATACAGTCTTGGTATGGAATGGATTCCGCCAGTAAGGTTGATCTCTGGTGGGGATCTAGTGCCCAACCTGCCAGTGGGTGAGTACACTGGACGTGATCACGTAGACCGGTCAAATTTTATCTACCCGTAAGGTTGATCTCGGGCGGCCAGTAGGGAGTCCTCTGGCTATTGATAATTTTACATTGCGCGCTTTTGGACCTGTGAGTCCTGCGAACGAGTGTTCGCCTTGGGTTACGCTACTTGCCAATAAGGTTGGAAATTGGCCACAGAGAAGACTGTTAAGTATTTAATTTCTAAGTGGAAAAATTGCAAAACCAAGTGTTTGGAAATATATATTCATTGTCATTGATTTCCAAGTGGATAAAATGCAAAATCAAGTATTTGAAAATATATATTCTTTGTCATTGATTTCAAAGTGGAAAACTGCATAACCGAGTGGTTGGAACTGTTTTTGTAAAAACATGTATTTTTCTTATATAACTTATGTAGAAATGATTTTCTTGATTCTTATCAATTTCTGCATTGGCTAAATTTTATGGCATGTTACTTCTTTTCCGCACCAGCTTTGTTTTCGTTTTCCTATTAGCTGGCTTGGATTTGGAAAACCGGCTGGGCTGTTAGCTCATTATGTGGTTTAACAATTTTCAGATACCGAGGAGCGGCAGTAGACTTGCTAAGTTCAGGCACTTGGATTGGAACCTAAGACACTTCTTGCTTTCTTTCATTATTTCCAGTTTAGAAGCGTTTGTTATTTTATTGTGGATTTAGACTTTTGGACCTATATATGTATTTCGTTTGAGCTTTAATTGAGACTAAAATTTCCGCTTTTATTAGTCGCTCTAAATATTGAGAATAGTTGGTTGTGAAGAAGCCTTGCATGCTTGTGGGGGTGACCCTATGGGTGTGTGGCGGCTGTCACGTGCGCCTTACCTCGAATTCTGGGTTCGGGGCGTGACAATTTCCCAATAATAAAACAACTGCGTCCTAATTGTACGAGAGGAACAGAGAGGGTTGGTGAGAGCGGGGAAAAAATATTTAAAATTGGTAAGAAAAACAATGACTCTTGTTTTTGTTCTTTTCACGATCTTGAATCGCCTACTTTCGTTTAGATGCACAAAAGCTCGGCAGCCATCGGAATTTGGTTTGGATTTGGCATACTATTCCACGTTTGGTTGCCAAAATGCAATGGACTCCCATTGATTCCCTTGGCTTTCTCTCATATAATGATTGCTTGTCTCTTTCTTGTCCCCTTATTCCAAAAGCAAAGAATTATGGTTGAACTTTCTAGGGAATGATGCTCTCTCTCTATCTCTCGTTTCCCTCTCTCTCCTCTCTCCATATATTGGTAATGACACCCCCTACTTTTTCTTCTACTCTCCCATTATTTGCCGTGCAACCAAACACTATTATACAATTTTCCAAGGTAATTCCAGGCAAATCAAAATTCTTGTCTCTTTCCTTCGACTTCCTATTCCACTACTCTCCGAGCCATTCCAAGCAACCAAACGTAGCAATAATGAAACGAAATTTTTTCATTTCCAGACTGGAGCGGAAATGAGTCAAATGAGAAATCACTTTGTCAAGAGACCTTGGCCCCTCTCGTTCCAAATAAAACCTATCCTCTCTCTATGTTTGTATTCTCCAAAGAACTGCCGTTGAATCCCCATCTGAACGCGGATCCTAGGTTAGCCACCATCTCCCTCCCCTCTCTCTCAGTCTCTACTACGGATCGTCTCTTCTTACTCCTCTTTCTTCGTTGTCTTCTTGCCAAAAGAGGCCTGGTTATGTTAGCTCGGCTTGTGTTACGAACTCGAATCGGTTTGCAACAGATTTGATCTTCTTAGAGGGAAGATTAGCCTCTTGATCCACATCGAGGGAAGGATCAGTCCACCTTTGTGCACAAAACACAAGTTCTGAAACAATTTTCTTCATTCCTCTAAGAAAGGAAATGTACATATTATTTATAGAAAACCCCTAATCTAGACAACCCTTAGCTCTAAGGGGCTGTTTGGATACGCGGAATTTAGAATCCAGGTTATAGTTTGAAAACAATGTAAAGAGGGTTCATGATCAAGCTGCTCTCTACTGTCCTGACAGCGTTTCTCGGATTTTAAGAAAGAAATCCAGGTTTTATAAATCTCTCCGGTATCCAGAGATTTCTAAAACCTGGAAACACGGGATGATATGTTACGCTCTTGCTGATGGAAAGAAGGGCGAGAAATAAGAAAACGACGGCTGGTCCGCTTCTTCTCTTGTCTCTCATCTACAATTTTGAAGAAATCCCGGATTCTAAAATCTGTATATCCAAACGGCCCCTAAGAGTCCTACCCAAACCAAATAACTAAGAAGGCAATCTCTAAAACTACAAAATCAAAACTAATTTATTCTATTCCAAGTGGGACCCATAAGCATGTAACAGTTTGAGCCTCATTGCAGGTCAATGGTTTCTGTACAGGAATTAAGCTGCTCGAGCATTGCCTAGGATTTCAGTTGATGGGGATTAGGGTTTTAGCAATGGGGGGTTGTCAATCGGTAATGAATGTTTTTTTCAATGCGTGTTTGGCCGTTGTTATTATTGATTTTTACATTGTAATGCTACTGTGACTGGGGGTTTTGAAATTGCAAGGTTTCTCTGCTTCTACTCCTACTCCCTCTTGATTTGCAGTTGTTCTTGGGTATATAGATGGCTAAATTTTTACATTTGTAAGAGTTGTTGATGTTTTCTCTATGAAGATTATTGGGAAAATGGAGGCTTTAAATGAGGGAGATGAAGCTTTGGTAGGTTTCTCATTGGGGCTGGCGATCAGAGGCATTTTAAGGAACTGAATTTAGGGTTCTTTTATGAGGCAATTTTGTGATTGAGGCTTTGGCTGGAAGCTTTGAAGATTTGGGTTCAACACAGATTTTGATGATTGGTTCTGCTGAAGGAAGTTTTTGTTTTTGGCTTGGTAATTGAGGTATTGTTGTAGAAAGTTTGGAGATTTTGGGTTTGAAGGCAAAATCGGATGAAGATGGCACCTTCCTCGCCTCCCACACAATCACAACCCAAATCGATCTCTGATCCACCCACTTCTTCAAATTCTCCCCAATCCTCGCTTCCACCTCCTTTTCCATCCCCTTCCACTCGTTACAATTACGAATTAGTCTGTAACACAACTTTTTTACAGTAATTTGGGTTAAAAATATTTTATGGAATCTGAAGGAAACACAATGACAAGGTTGTCAATAGGTTTTGGTGTTACAAGCACATTTGCCGAATGATTTTTTTGTTCCTGAGATACTTTTCCCAAAAGCTTTATCTTCCCGAGTTTTCATCACCAAACATGGTTCTGATTCTTTAGAATCCAAATCAAAGATCCATTGTTCATTCGGTCTTGGATCAATGCCCTGTCATTTTGGACCCGAGAATGGAATCTTGGGGTCCCCCTCCTTTCCGATTTGAGATTGCATGGTTATTGGTCCCTAGCATGGTAGAAAAGCTAGGTAGCTGGTGGGCATCCTATGAATCTGAGGGTCCATCTAATGTTAGAATCAGTAGGAAGCTAAGATTTGTGAAGGAGAAATTAAGGGAGTGGGTGAAGGGGCAAAGAAGTATTGATCTAACCCGGAAAGTGTGGCTGGAAAGTAGAATCGGGGAAATTAAGGACCTCGAGGAAAATGGGCTAGGGTCTTTTTATTTGAGGGAGGAGCTTGGTAGGATAAAAGAAGAGCTCAAAGGGATGTTGTTACATGAGGAAATTTCATGGAGACAAAAATCCAGAGATAGGTGGATAAAGGAGGGGATAAAAATACGGCATACTTTCATGCCATGGCCAGTGGAAGGAGGAGGAGAAATAGGATCGAATCTTTAGTAGATATGGGAGTGGCAGTATCGGGTAAAGATGAGATTTCCAAAGTTGTTTTACAGTTTTACAATTCCTTATATACGTCGGACCGGGGTCCCATACCAACTCCGGAGCATCTTGACTTTAGCAGTTTGGATCTATCTTTGTGTGCGGAGTTGGAAAAACCTTTTGAAGAGGAGGAGATTGAGAGAGGGGTTTTTGCTCTGAGCAAAGATACATCTCCGGGGCCGGACGGTTTTTGTCTTGCCTTTTTCCAATCATGTTGGGAATATGTGAGAAAGGACATAATAGATGTTTTCATGGAGTTTTTTAATGGTATGGAGCTGGACAAGGTCACGGGGGATACCTTCATCACTCTTATACCTAAAGTAGCGGGGGCAACAAAAATTACCGATTTCCGTCCTATTAGTCTGATGGGTAGTTTATATAAAATTTTGGCTAAGGTTCTAGCGGAGCGCTTGAAGAAAATACTACCGGTGGTTATCTTTGATTACCAAAGTGCTTTTGTAGCGAAGAAACAAATATTGGATTGCTCCCTTATTGCCAATGAGGCCATTGATTATTATCGTAGGCTCAAGTTGAGAGGAATTCTTTGCAAACTGGATATGGAAAAGGCTTACAATAGAGTTGAGTGGGACTGTTTAGATTTCCTGTTTGCTAAAATGGGTTTTGGGAGTAGATGACACAAATGGATTATGTCATGAGTGTCCTCGGCGTGGTTTTCAGTGTTGTTAAATGGGTCTCCTGAAGGCTTTTTTAAGTCTTCCCGTGGGCTTCGGCAGGGGGACCCTTTATCTCCCTTCTTGTTTGTCTTCGTGGCGGAAACTCTGAGTAGATTGTTAGCTAAAGGATGCGACATAGGGTTGTTCAAAGGCTTCAATATTGGGAGAGATTGTGTGGAGGTCTCTCACCTCCATTTCGCGGACGATACGCTCTTGTTCTGTGTTCCGGAGAGATCCCAAGTGTTAAATTTGAAGTCCGCTTACTTTGAGATGTTATGAAATGATAACGGGACAAAGATTTAATTTCCATAAATCTAGACTGTTTGCGCTGAATGTCCCCTTGGATGAGGCTTTGGAGTTAGCGAGGTTATTGGGTTGCGAGATGGATAATCTCCCGGCCTCGTATTTGGGTCTGCTCTTGAGGGTTGGAAGACCAAATAAGGTATTTTGGGAGCCGATTTTAGAAAGGATTGGGCGTAGGTTGGATACTTGGAAGAGAAATTTAGTATCTAGAGGTGGAAGATTGGTTTTAATCAAGGCAGTCTTAGCAAATATTCTTGTATATTTTATGTCTCTTTTTAAGTGTCCTGTCAGTGTCTCGTTGATGATTGAAATGATCCAACGTAGATTTTTGTGGGGAGGTAATGACGACAAAAAATGAATCTCTCTGGTGAGTTGGAAGGAAGTTTGTGTGCCCGTGGGTGGTTTGGGTATTAGAAGATTTCGGGAGTTTAACCACACTTTGCTAGGAAAGTGGTTATGGAGATTTGGCGAAGAAAGATCTCATTTGTGGGTAACAGTTATTTGTAGTAAGTATGGTTGTCAACCCGGAGGGTGGGAGTCTTTTGATAATTTTAAGAAAAAGGGTCTAACGGTGTGGAGAGATATTTTTAAAATGTCCTCCATGTTCAACCTGAAGATTAGATTTAGGGTTTATGGAGGGGATAGA
Organism: Tasmannia lanceolata; assembly: GCF_043159265.1. NCBI lineage: Eukaryota > Viridiplantae > Streptophyta > Magnoliopsida > Canellales > Winteraceae > Tasmannia > Tasmannia lanceolata. The sequence goes on along the minus strand of NW_027518685.1, from coordinate 11,054,951 downwards.
GTTAAGTTTTGGAGTGATTTATGGTGTGGTGATAGCTCGCTCAGGTTGTTGTTCCCAGAAATTTTCCGGGTTGCGGTGAAGAAAGAAGCTATGGTGAGTGAGTGTTTGGTTAGTAGGGATGGTGTTTGGGAATGGTGCCCGGCTTATAGAAGAAGGTTCTTTGCTTGGGAGTTAGATTCTGCGGCTAGACTTAGAAGGTTGTTGGATAATGGCTACATTAAAAGAAATGGGTTGGATAAGAGAATATGGACGGCGGATTCTTCTAGGTTTTTTTCTGTCAGATCTTTCTATACGAGCCTGATGCCTTGCCCGATTCCCTCTTTTTGGCAAAGGTGTGGAAATTTCATTGTCTACGGCGTGTAAGTATCTTTGGTTGGGCCGCATGTCGCGACAGGATACAAACCATTAACTTCCTGAGAAACCGTGGTATGTGGCTTGTTGATCATTGCCCCCTATGTCTTGCTGATGGGGAATCTACGGATCATCTATTTATGCATTGTTCGTTCACCCGGTCTATATGGAGTCGCATATTTCTGAGAGTTGGGATTAGCTGGATTTTTCCTAGGTCTATTGAGTTGTTTTTGCAATAATGGAGCTTCGTGCCTTGGAAGAAGAAAGGGAAAATTTTGTGGGAAGTATGCTTGCTTGCCACTTGGTGGGTGTAGAGCTGGCAATTTCACCCGGAAAAGCGGGGATCCGCCCCGCTTGGGGAGGGGATTCCCCGATTTGAGTGGGGAAGGGGAAGGAGATTTAAAAATTCCACGGTGCGTGGAAGGGGATGGAGTTAACCCGGCCCCGCCCCGCCCCGCATTAATGCCATTTTTTTCTTGTATTTTTTTAAGTGTTTTTTTTTTTTGGGAAAAGTACTAGAAATCCCTTGGATCAAAACATATCTACAAAATTCCCTCAAAATTTTTATAATTTCCATTAGTACAGTTTTGTTCGTGAAATAGCTTTTTATGTTTTCTTTTACCCAAAATCCATTGGGCATTGTCCCTCATTATATTAGTATATTACCCTTAGAAATCCCTAAAATCTCTCCCTCGAACCATCACTGTAAGGCAACATTAAATTCTTTGAAAATCTCCCTCCCCCAAATAAAGGCAACATCTCTCTGATGAGTGATGAGATTTTATATGGTGTGCGCTCGTATAGTCCATTATTTTTCAAAAAGTAATGTATGGGCTACGCCATAGGATGATCCAAACCGTCCATTTGATAGGCTACAATTTAAAAGTACTTTACAGGCCACACCATAGATCATCCAAACTGTCCATTTGATGGGCCACAACGTAAATAGATTGCGGCCCAAAAATCATTTCCATACGATGATTGCAACCCTCCGATCTATAGAAGGTACCATAATATGCAATTCCTCTATAGATCAGAGGGTTGGGATTATCCTATGAAAATGATTTTTGGGCCACAACCTATTTACGTTGTGGCCCATCAAATGGACAGTTTGGATCATCCTACAATGTGCCCATCAAGTGGAAGGTTTGGATCATCCTATGCCTATGGTAGTATGGTGTGCCCATCAAATGGACGGTTTGGATCTTCCTATGGTGTGGCACATACAATACTTTTTGGCAAGTGGGATTAGGAATTAGGGATCTGCTAGGGACTATTGATCAATTAAATGAATCTGAGAGCAACCACCTTTGTCCCCAGGTTAATAAAATGCATAAGACAAAATCTTAGCCTATGTGGGTTGTGTGGCTACTCTCACATGCAACAACCAAGCCGCAACATGCCTGAAGGGATTGTCCCTAGTAAATCTTTAGTTTTAAACCTAACATTTAACAAAGTAAAGTGAGAAAGTAAAGTGATTGTCCCTGAAGGATGCAGGGCGGGGAAGTGGAGGGGATGGGGATTAGATATTCCCCGTGGGGAGGGGAGGGGGATTCCCCACCATCCCCGCAGTGGGGAGGGGAAGGGGAAGGGGAGGGGGAAAATTCCCTATAATTAACGTAGTGGTATAATTAACGCCACAACAAAACTGGGTTTTCCATACCGACATTAATTATCGAAGTTTTCTCCAACTCCTCTCAAAACTGGCACAACAAATATTCCATGTAATATTTTTTAAGTTTTCCAAACATCGACCTATTGTTTAATAGAAAGACAGAAGAACAAACAAAATTAAACACAAACTTCCACTTCAGGCAAAGATTACAAAGTACAAGATACCTCTAACGGTCTATGGTCAAGACCATCTATAAAATCACAAACCTAATACTTATTGACGCACAAATATAGCACGACTTATCAGTCCGGGGAGTCTGACTTTCACAAAACATCCGACCGTAGTGGTCAAAGGAACACCGACTTGCACAAAAAGAACAAGTAAATCATGAAGATGACGACAACCCTTGTGGGCTTCTATGGTCTTTGAGATATTGAACAAAACCATCGATATTTTGACTATGGTTCTCATTTTCAGCAGAGAATATCTTTCGTACTGCCCTCGCTTTGGCTCTAAACTCCTCACCCTCAGCTTCCACCATTACCAACTTCAATGTTTTGGCAATGTCATTCCTCGTGAAGGACCCATCACTTTCGTTCCTTGGCACCTCTACACCAATCTTCTTCTCTTCCATCACGCGAGCATTCAACGGCTGGTCTGCTATCATGGGTAAGAGAATAAGAGGCTTCCCAAACCCAAGAGCCTCAATGACTGAGCCCCAACCCCCGTGGCAGAAGAAACCTCCTATTGACGGGTGCGCTAAGAACTTAAGCTGAGGGACCCAACCCTTGCAAACAAGTCCCCGGCCCTTGGTTCGATCCTCGAACCCCATAGGTAGCATCTCCTCGCCCACACCAGGTGGAATTCGGAGTGCCCAAACAAAGGGCAATCCTGATAGTTCTAACCCAAAGGCTATTTCGTGAACTTGCTCTGTAGTATGTAATAACTCACTTCCAAATCCAACATAAACTACGGACCCTGGCATCTGTTGGTCTAGCCATTCGCCCTCTACCCACTTCTCATGCCCACTACTAGTATCTTCTTGTATTGAAGGAGGGAGCAGACCGATAGGAAGAACTGGTTTCTCCAATAACTCACCATAGAGACCTAACCAATCCGGTTCAAACTCAGTGCAACTTCGTAGAGCGATAAGGTCACACCCTTGAAGTGTCGAATAGATCCTGTAATTGACAGACACTCCGGAAACATCTTCTCTTGATAACGCCATAAAACTTCCTCTAGCCTCGTAGGGCCGGTACACCACGTTAGAAGGAAATGGGACCCATGGAGGAACCACAGTATACTGTTCTGGGGATGTACGGATGTCTTTGAAGGGCATCATCTTGGGGGGTGGTGGGCCACTGAATGCACCCATGGCAGCACTAAACGCCCCAAAGAAGGCACATGGGAGCTTGAACTTAGCAGCTATTCGTGAGACCCAGTGAGGGAAGATATCATAGATAATCCAATCTGGAGTTGGGGATACATTTTCAAGGAAAACTGAGAAAGGTTCCTCTAGTCCATCCAATGCCTTTAACAGGTACTGACCCTTGGCTAGAGGAATGTCTCTTGTGGCCTCGGCATCTTTCGGGAGGGCGTTGATGTGAGGGAAGGGAAGCTCCACTAGATTTATGTTGGGGGACAAATATGGAGGGATGTTTGGAAGCCTAGCTATATTTCTAGGGGTAGAAATGAAGGAGATACGGTGACCCCTTTTGGCTAAGCACTTGGAGAGCTCTAGAAAGGGTATTATGTGGCCAAAGGCTAACCATGGGAACATAACAAGGTGAAGCTCTACTTCTTCTGTAATTTCCATTTGTGAGGGAGTTGGAATGATGGCAGTGAGTAACGAATAGATGCGATTTACTCTTTTGGCTAACGCTTGGACAGCTCTGAGAATGGAATACAGGGCTATTTTGGAAACTGAGAGAGAGACCTACGCTTTTTTTGGTAGATAAGGAGGGAGAGACCTCCGATGACAGACCTACCCTTTTTTTGAGTAGACAAGCCAACAATAATTATAGGGTGATGGTCAGCCACACATTATAAGTGTAGTGAGCCACACGCATTATTGTAGGGGGCCCAAACAAATAAGTAGCTTTTATATCAGAGCAGTGGTAGCAGCTTTTCTGACTCCCGCCATGGTCCCTAGCAAGAGAAATTATATGGTGTAAGGCCTTACAACAAGGCTCCGTCGGGTCAAGCGAGAGAAATTATTCGGTGTAAGGCCTTACAAGTTACAACAGCCTTGGTACGGTGGAGGTACGATCAAATATCAAGCATGGCATGGTGGAGGTCTGTTAGATCAAATATCAATGGCGGTCCGTATAGTTTTGAGGCCTTACACACCATATAAAAACTCCGCAAGCAAATCCCTAATGTGAGGGAGTTTAAAAAACCGTAATCCTCATTGGGAACGGGAGTCACATGCGCAGGTGTAGATCTTGGTAAAATGTTGCTTAAATGACCCCAATCCTTTAATTGTATGGACCCAAATGGATTACTTTTGTAAGCCGTGTGATAATTATGAACTTTGAATAATAGGTGCATATAATATTGTTTGTCCATAACGAGATGAGAGGAGTTATGGAATGAAAGTTTTGTTATTCTCTAAATACGGTAGAGCTGTATCCCTCCTCCTCATCATATATATGAGGAAAGTGTTTCTAGTCGGCCGACTAGAAATCATTCTCTAGTCCGCCGACCAAAAACACATGGGTCCCACATTTTTTGTGGTGATCTAAAGCATTCATTTGATAGGTCTCATCATAGATAGGGTGCCCACAAAAAATCAGCTTCATAGGATCCTGTAAGTAAAGCGGAATCATGTGAGCTGTGGTGGTGCCACGTGGCACCCCCTCCTCTATCCCACAATTTTAAAAAGAAGACCATTAGGCATTCAATTTTTATGGTCACATTTAATGCATTCAATTTTTATGGTCATATTTAATTTAGCAATCAATAAAATTTCAGTTTCCTTTTAACTTCTCTAGCCAGGTTTTTTTTTCTTATGGTCATTAAAAAGGGGAAAGTGTGGCATTTACATATTCTCTCTATATCAATCTAGAATTCCAAACGTCTCATTCTATATCTACGAATTTCAAAAGCTTTTTTACGTAAAAAACAACAAGTCTTCTCTTACTAAATTCGTTTAGTATTCCTTGATTTTCACCTATTTGTTTTTCAAGCTAATCTATCTTCTATAGGGCTGCAACTCGAGCCGGGTTTTACCCGACCCGCATCGACCCGACCCGAAAATAGCTTAGGTTGGGTTCAGGTTTCATGGATTTCGGGTCGAGCCGGGTTGAGCATTCAAAAGCCCGCATGAATCTCGGGTCGAGCCGGGTTTGAAGGGGCCCGACCCGACCCGACCCGAGTTACATAAGTTATAGTATGTACATTTTTTTCTATTGTTAGTTAAAAGTTAAAAGTGAAAACCCACGCACCCACTGTTATTGTATGTGAGTGTAATTTCTGCTTGTATGAGTTGAGTTGATTCAAGTGTTTGATTCAGCATCGTTTGATTGTAATTACAACATTGTTTGCTTACAGCATTGTTTGATTCAAGTATAATGTGAGTGTAATTACATCATTGTTTGATTCAAGTGTAATGTGAGTGTAATTTCTGCTTCTATGAGTTGAGTTGCCTTGCCAACAAGAATTTTCCTTAAAAAATTGCGTCAACGTGGAAAAACCCGACCCGACCCGAGATTTATGATGGGTAGGGCCGGGTTTGGGAATCATGGGTTTTCCGGAAAAAAACCCGACCCGACCCGAGATATTTCTCGGGTAGGGTTGGGTTCTCCAAAACCCGACCCGCCCGACCCGAGTTGCAGCCCTAATCTTCTATATTGAACCCAATTAAATCTATAATACATATGGTATATTTATGAGAGAAATAAGGCGATGAATATTTATTCCATAAAACCTTTCTAATTCCACCGATACAATGTTTTCTTTTATGGCAAATAAACGGTATGAATACTTATTCCATAAAACCTTTCTAAATCATCTTCAACTATCCTTCCATGCCTATTCAACTGCTTCTACCAACCGTTCTCCGCCACCTCTTCTCCTGAATCCAATAATCCACTCGAGCTACAACAACGGCAAAGTTCAAAATCAAGGTCTATTATTTCTTCCTTTTTTTCCAACCAATTTGGGCGTATGCCTTTTACTATTTTTTTAATCCAGGGACGGCAAAGGGGATCGTGCTTGCCTAACGGAATCCTCACCGGTAAGGGTTTTGCATTCCCTCCGTATCTCCTTGCATTCCAAAATGTGCAAACGCATAAAATATAAATTTTTCATGATTGTTTCCTATTTTATTTCTCTTCCTATTTTCTCTAAAATATTTATTCCTTATAAATCTGGATTTACTCCTTATAAATGGATTTTATACCTTTCTACAGTTCTATGTGGCATGTTTGATCTCTAGAGAATATCTATTCCTGAAATTTCTCCCTAAACACTTCCACAAAAGAATTTATTTGATACTTTAAAGAGGAATGTTTCCTTAGGGTGGCTGAGATTGTGACTCAAGGTGGCATTCCCACTATGGCATAGTGGGTCCCATTCATGATTGATCTGAACCGTCCATTTTATTTTCATACTTTAAATATTATGTATTTTTTAACTTCATATCTTACACCTCGAATCTCCATTAATTGAATGACTAGAATAATCCGATCAATGTAATGAACGACCTATTTACTGAGGTGAAAAGAAGTGTTTGAGATGGGATACTTGCAAGAGGGATGCTTCCTTGGGGTGTGACAGCACCCAAATACAATGACGCCCACCCACTATCAGATGGTTAGTCCCAAGTTATTGATCTGAACCATCCATTTGATACGACTTGCTTTGGATCTCTTGCAGTCCAAAAATTGCACCAATCATCCCATCTTGACCTCCAATAATGTATATTTTTATTCATTATATTATGTAGAGGGGCTTTTAATTTATAAAAAAAATCCCTTTAAATTACCATAATTATATTATTTCATGATTGTTTCCTATTTTATTTCTCTTCATATTTTCTCTAAAAAAATTTCTCCTTATAAAGCTGTAAGAGATGAATATCATTTAACATTCTCTGTTACAAGGGTTTAACATCTACAGTTGGCATATCCAATCTATAAATTACTTTTACGAGGGCTTAATGGATGATGATAAAACCATGCGTGCAAATATTTGTATCCTAATTCGCTTTTCCTTTTTACCTTTTTTTTTCCTTATATTTGTGTTTATTTTATTATTTGTTGATGAAATAAAACCATGCTGCACAAATGTGAGTTCCTTCTCTTTTATTGGGACCATGTTAGCTCCTTCTCCTTCTATGTTTTTAATTGTTATTATAGAATTAGGGCAGGTTGGTTTTTGTTTTGGTTTGAACTCTTATTAAACTTTTTTTTTTTTTTTTCTGAAGTGGTTTTCTTTCATTTTTATTGATAGGATTGGTTTTAGGAGAAAACTATTTGCTTTATTTGTTTGGTTTCAAAGCATATTTTCTTTTTAAAAACAGCTTTAAAGCATTCTTTCATCGCCCCGTGCATCGCACGGGTCTGCAACTAGTTATTTATAGAAGAGAAAGGGGTGTGTAGGGAGGAGAGGAGAAATAATGAGTGGGAAGAAGGAGAGCATAGTGATGTATTCATCTCCAGGCATTGGGTACATAGTAGAAATGGTGGAGTTTGGGAAGCGCTTCCTTCTCCACCATCCATTCTCCATCATCATCCTCATCGCCGCCGACCCTCCTTTCAACACTGGCTCCACCCAACCTACATTCGTGCCGTCTCCAAATCTCACCCTTCCATCACCTTCCACCGCCTCCCCCCACTTGACAATCATCAACATCATTAGACCTGGCAAATGGGTGGGTCGGGTCGGGTCGACCCGCGGGTCACACGGGTTGCAGGTCAAAATGACCCTCATTCCTACGGGTCAGCAACCTGTGACCCGTACCCAGTGCGGGTGGGTCGGGTCGACCCGCAATTTTTTCCAAAAAAGTTTTTTGATTGGGCGGTGATAAATTCACCCCCTTCCATGTACAAATTCGCCCCCTAATTTTCAAAATTGACTATACAACCTACACCATAGGATGATCCAAACCGTCCATTTGGTGGACCACACCATAGGATGATCCAAACCGTCCATTTGATGAGCCACAACGTAAATAGATCGTGCCCCAAAAATCAATTACTTCGATGAGTAAAGAACTTTTTTTCAGGTGAGTAAAGCAAATCCAAAAAAAAATCAAGATCTTGAGAAATTACAAGCATCAAGAGTCTCAAAAGCTTATCAAAAGCAATCATAAAAACCAACTTATTACTGCAATCTTGATAAGGAAATTGGCCAAGGAAAGAAAAGAAAAGAAAACAGATGAGAGAAGTTGTGGAGGTCGTCAACGAGTAGAGGAGCCCACCGGAATTAGGCAAAGATTGCCAAAGGATATATGACTGTCGGAATTGGTGGGTGGAGTTGTCGGATTTCGGCGAGGGATGCCGGAAAATGGAGATATCCCGAAAATGCACAAAACTCTCTCCTCACTCTCTCTCTCTCTCTCTCTCTCTCTCTCTCTCTCTCTCTCTCTCTCTCTCTCTCTCTCTCTCTCTCTCTCTCTCTCTCTCTCTCTCTCTCTGTATTTCTCAAAAGAAGATGAAGGAGGTTGGTCGGAGGTAGATATAATAACCGGCGGCTCGGATGGTGGCCGGATCGAAGAGAAAACCCTAACTTCCTTTGTTACAGTTCTTCTTCTTCACTTCTCCTGTCACAGAAATAAAAACCCTAACTCTAAAAGGATTAAAAGAGAAAACCCTAACTCCCTGTTTTTTTGGCTTTTGATCTTTTAATCTTGACCTTTGGTTTTTCATCCTTTTAAATGAAAATGGAAAAGTTAAAAAAATTCAAAAGCCACAAAACCCGAGGGTATCCGCGGGTCAACCCGACCCGACCCATGTTTTGGCGGGTTGGGTAACCCGCGGGTCGACTTTCACGGGTCAGGAAAATTCCACCCGTGCCCGCAAATTTGCGGGTGGGCCGGGTCGACCCGCGGGCACTGGTCGGGTTTGCCAGGTCTAAACATCATTCCCCATCCCACAATTTTATAGACCTCGTCTTCGAATTCCTTCGCCAAAACGATCCTCTCATCCTCCAAGCCCTCCAAACCATTTCCTCCAACTAGTCTCCACCACCCCCCCCAACTCAATATCCCTTCCTACTTCTTCACTGCCACCACTGCTGGCCTCTCCGTCCTACTTCACTTTCCCACCTTCCACCGCCAAACCACCGAAAGCATCAAAGACCTTTCCCATCACCTTCAATTCCCTGGGGTACCGCCGATACCCCCAGTAGGTGATTAAGTAGCTGGAAGACATGGGAATAAAGGTATCATTTCAAAAAATTTGCCTAGACAAGATATGCCTTATTTGCAAGATGGAACACCGGTGGATATGGTCTTCAACCCATTAGGAGTACCTTCGCGCTTTACTGGGTACGCCTTATATACCGCTTTTGGGCAACCCTCTCAACAACTAAGAGATCCATTCGAGGAGCACGGGGACTAGTTGAAATAATGAACCTCCCATATTGTATTGGGAGGCTCATTACTTCAATTGAGATAATAAAAAATCATTTCATCCTTTTTGTCGGAACCTTAGGTGGTTCTCGAAAAAAGATAGCGAAAAAAATTATCCCTAGAGTCGAGACTAACAGGAATGTATAAACCAATGCTTCCATGGATGCCCCAAACAATGATCGACCGTCACATTCAAAGCTACCACCACTTTCTCTACATCGCCACTTCTCTCCCCAAAGCCGACGGTATCATCATAAACACATTCCATTCGCTGGAGCCGCGAACATTAAAGACTATATCGGATGGGGCTTGCATTCCTGACGGACCCGCGCCGCCCATCTACCCGATCGGTCCCTTGATTGCATCTAAGGACGACCAAGTGAAGGACTGCTTCTTGTCGTGGCTGGATGCACAGCCTCCTCAGAGCGTGGTTTTCTTGTGCTTTGGGAGTATGGGGCAGTTCTCGGAGGAACAGTTGAAGAATATCGTGGTGGGATTAGAGAAGAGTGGGCAGAGATTCGTGTGGGTAGTGCGCAGTCCCAAAGTCAAAGACGCCGATTTCGATTTGGATACGGTGTTGCCCGAGGGGTTGTTGGAACAGACGAGAGAGAGAGAGAGAGAGAGAGAGAGAGAGAGAGAGAGAGAGGGGTGTAGTGGTGAAATCGTGGGCTCCACAAGTGGTTGTGCTGAGTCGAGAATTGATGGGTGGTTTCGTGACTCACTGCGGGAGTAACTCCATCTATGAAGCGGTGTGTGCTGGGGTTCCCATGTTGGCATGGCCTCTCTATGCGGAGCAGAGGATGAAGAGGGTGATTTTGGTGGAGGAGTGGAAGCTGGGCATGGCAATTGTGGAGGATAAGGAAGTTGTGGTAAATGCGGTCGAGGTGGAGAAAGGAGTGAGAGGGTTGATGGAATCGGAACAAGGGAAGGTTTTGAGAGAGCGGATGGTAGCAATGAGAGAAAGTGCGATGGGCGCATTGAGGGAGGGACGATCGTCTCATGACACCTTAGCCGAGTTGACCACCCGTATATTGAAGCACCACATTTCAAAGGAATTGGACCCCCTGCCACCCTCCCTCGGGTAGATTGTTGCATTATGAGGTGTGGTCTTCCTTACCATGGAATACCCTCTCTCTCTCTCTCTCTCTCTCTCTCTCTCTCTCTCTCTCTCTCTGAACCGAATCTGCGGCTTGCTTGTATCTCTCTCTGTATTTTTTCTCTATGTATGGATGAAGCGAATGTGCGGTTGCTTGAATGATTACATGAGGTGAGGATAGATTTGTCACACCCCAAACCGAGACTGTCTCAAGCATGGGACAGCGCCATACATCCGTGAACACAAGTTCACAAACATGCTAGGCTCTTAACATGCAATATACATAGCATAACTAAACTAAATAATCTCATAAATAAATAAACTGGGAATGGTAAAATAAATGTCGAATCTGGAGTACAATGAATGATTAAATAAATCAAGTAGTTGAAAGTTTACAACTACTGTTCAAAATCTGTAATGTAAATAAGAAAGAGTGAGCTAACGCCCAATGAGATAGACAAGTCCCTTAAAAGGAAGTTAATTATGGGAAAAAAATGCTTAAAATTAGTTTTTTGTTTTTTTTCTGATTTTGTAGGAGCTTTTCATGCTCTCCTCACTCTTTTTTTTGAAATGGCAAATATTATAAAAGAATCAGAAAGGACACCCGAAATGGAATTCCCGAAGTTACAGAACAAAAAATAAAAAACTAATTACACAATGGAAAGGACATCAAATAGGAAATTGATCAAACCAATTCATCGAGTTGCATACCACCCCTCTTCTGTCCAACGCGTCCGCCTTCTCGTTAGCAAACCTTCTAACATGGATCAACTCAATATCTGATTCCGCCAATATATCTTCCATTTCGTCAAAAGATCCAAAAACCTCCAAGGCGGAGCCACCCCAACCCTCAGCCACCGGATAACATTAAACGAGTCCCCTTCAACAATTACACTCTGCATACGGTCCCTACTCACATTTTTTATGCCATTGAAAGCCGCTTGGACTTCCGCCTCCGTAGCGTCAGTTACACCTAAAGGGCCCCAAAGAGTCCAAAGAACCTTGCCGGCTTCATCACGACGTAAACCTCCCACCCCGGCTGGACCAGGATTCCCAAAGCAAGCACCATCAAAGTTTATTTTTAACACTTCTGGAGGCGGTGGTTCCCATCTCTGCACAACCTTATTAGCCCACTCACTACTCAAACACACCACACCCCATCCTTCCCAAAGATCAAAAGCTGAGACAAACTGGAAAGATGAATGGCATCTTGTCCAATTTATAACCAATGCAAGTATCTGCATATAAAGATAATGAAGAGCCTTGGACATTCCCTCAAACACCCGCGCATTTCTCTCCTTCCAAACCACCCACCAAGTGGCAAGCAAGCATACTTCCCACAAAAATTTTCCTTTCTTCTTCCAAGGCACGAAGCTCCATTGTTGCAACAACAACAACTCAATAGATCGAGGGAAAATCCAACTAATCCCATATCTCAGAAATATGCGACCCCATATAGACTGGGTGAACGAAGAATGCATAAATAAATGATCTGCAGATTCTCCATCCTCAAGACATAGGGGGCAATGATCAACAAGCCACATACCACGGTTTCTCATAAAGTTAATGGTTTTTATCTTGTCGCGACATGCGGCCCAACCAAAGATACTTAAACGCGGCGGACAATGAAATTTCCACACCTTTGCCGAAAAAGAGGGAGTCGGGCAGGGCATCAGGCTTGTATAGAAAGATCTGACAGAAAAAAACCCAGAAGAATCCGCAATCCATATTCTCTTATCCATCCCATTTCTTTTAATGTAGCCATTATCCAAAAGCCTTCTAAGTCTAGCTGCGGAATCTAACTTCCAAGCAAAGAACCTTCTTCTATAAGCCTTTTGGGTGTATGGCCGATCCGCCCTTGGAGATAGTAGGCTAAGGTTCTAGCGGAGCACTTGAAGAAAGTACTAAATTTCGGTTTAGGGGTCATATCTTTCAAGTAGATAGACGCTCTACCAAGCCTCTTGGGGCATCGGTTTATGGGTCATATCTTTCAAGTAGATAGACGCTCTACCGAGCCTCTTGGGGCATCGATTTAGGGTCATATCTTTCAAGTAGATAGATGCTCTACTGAGCCTCTTGGGGCATCGGTTTATGGGTCATATCTTTCAAGTAGATAGACGATCTACCGAGCCTCTTGGGGCATCGGTTTATGGGTCATATCTTTCAAGTAGATAGATGCTCTACCGAGCCTTTTGGGTGTATGGCCGATCCGCCCTTGGAGATAGTAGGAGAAATATTGAAGATGGGGTTGGAGACCTTTTACCCCTTGGGTGTATGGTCGATTCACCCTTGTAGATAGCCAGAGAAATATTGAAGATGGGGTCAGTGACCTTTTACCCCTTGGGTGTATGGTCGATCCGCCCTTGTAGATAGTCGGAGAAATATTGGAGATGGGGTCGGTGACCTTTTACCCCTTAGGTGTATGGTCGATCCGCCCTTACTCAGGTCGTCCAAGGTACGGAGATGGTCGGCGATTGTGAGGGTCGGTGACCATCTACCTCAAGGCGTCCCTTGGGTTTATGGTCGATCCACCCTTGGAGATACCCGGAGAAATATTGGCGGATCTTCTTTATTAGGCTCAGCGGAGCCTTTTATCATATCCTAATAGGTGGAGATATCGTTTTCAGATCTGCAACCGCAGTCCTGGATAATTTTGCTGATTTTGATGGGTGAAGCTTCATCCTCGGAAGGGATTTTCTTTAACTCGGTCGGATCATATCGGCGCAGCTCAGTTTTATGGGAGAATATTTGCTATGTCGGACCTTGTAAGGGACGCTCGTCCTTGAAGGAGATCCTTGGCGAGGGTCGGTCTAGAGTTCATCAGCGAAGTTCGATTCCCGAAGAGAACATTGGTCGGATCTTGTTGGAAAAGCTCGGCTTTGAAGGAGATCCTTGGCGAGGTTCTGTCAAGAGCTTTTCAACTTATCCTTGGCGGAGCTTTGAAGCTCGGTCTTGAAGGAGACCCTCAGTGAGGGTCGGTCTAGAGCTTCTCAACTTATCCTTAGCGGAGCTTTGAAGCTCGGTCTTGAAGGAGACTCTTGGTGAGGGTCGGTCTAGAGCTTCTCAACTTATACTTAGCGGAGCTTTGAAGCTCGGTCTTGAAGGAGACCCTTGGTGAGGGTAAGGTGAGGGTCGGTCTAGAGCTTCTCAACTTATCCTTAGCGGAGCTTTGAAGCTCGACCTTGAAGGTGGTCCTCGGCGAGGGTCGGTCTAGAGCTTCTCAACCTGTCTTTGGCGAAGCTTTGAAGTTCGGCCTTGAAGGAGATCCTCGGCGAGGGTCGGTTTAGAGCTTGTCAATTTGTCTTTGGCGAAGCTTTGAAGTTCGGCCTTGAAGGAGATCCTCGGCGAGGGTCGGTCTAGAGCTTGTCAATTTGTCTTTGGCGAAGCTTTGAAGTTTGGCCCATAGCCTGACAAAACTTTTAAGTTCGGCCTAGACAACATTTCAACACATATGATCATCGTGCAAACAGTATTCCAATATCAAAACAAGATAAAACTGTGACTAATATAGTTTGAGGAGAGCTCATCTTTATATATGGTTTAGAAGCATCAATAGTGAGCATTGACTCGGCGACTTGAAATACCCGAAGTGCGGCATCAAAGGAAGAAGTTGTGGAGATGCCGGCGATGCTCCAGTTGAAGTGGATGGTATGCTTGACCGTGTTATTCTTTTTAGATCGTCCTTGGTGGAATATGTCGGTGGGGATTGGTGCAACCATAACATATCCATGGACAGCAGGAGAATTGTACTTCATCACCCCGGCATGGAGAACTGCTCGAAGAAGGTTTTCATAGTGATGCTCTTCTCGAGTGCTTGGATCTCCGATGTTTGGAGATCCTTTGGTGGGCCATCTACAGGCTCGGCTTGTTTGCGGGCCACATCGGATGGTCGAACACCAACTCAACCTCATCCTTATGAGATCTGCACATATTGGTCTTTACAGAGAACCAACAATTGTTTCTCATGCCTTGGATGTGTTAGATGCCTCAAGGGAGCCACACAAGCCATAAGCAAATTATTCCAAAATTTTGTAACTGACTAAAATGACTTTATCCCAAGGGCTTGGATTATTCAATCTGGGTGTGATCAATGGTGATAGATTACAGTCCTGTTCCCTCTGTTTCAATAATGACGGGTAGGATCTTTATACTGAAACCTCATCTCTGAGAAGCGGTGAGCAAATGGGTTTCAGTTTCCTGCTTTGACTTGGAAGAGGGCAAAATATGGGAGTGGGTGATACCAAAGCTTGGGTAGCCGGGTCCGAGATTTCCAATCTTAAACGGCCTCATATTTCGATGGGATGGGGCAGCCACCATCTCATCTCAAACATTGCACTATGTGGGCCCGCCATCTTTGGCCACGTGCTTAGGAATGCCGAGTCTCGACTTTAATTCGATGGAACTCTCTTGCAGTTAGCTTCAAAGAAACCTCATTTCTTTTTTGAAAAAGTTATGGGAATCTCTCTGGTCTTCTTTCCAATATAGTATATTATATTTAATGTCTTTATACCCCTGTCGAGATCTGGGGTCTTTGGAGAAGACGGTGCGAAGGTATCTCTTTGGAGAAGATGGGTGAAAAGAAGGTAAGTAGAGGGGGAGAAACGTGCGCCAGAGAAAACGACCCCGACTCCCTTGATTCCATTTCTATTTCCAGCAAGAAACGTGAAAAGTTGCTCCATTAAATCAGCCCAAAAAATCAGGGAGTATCCTTTTCGATATGGTATTAGAGTCGTTAACAAACGACATTCTCAGAAAAAAATATTTCCCACGGAGCGAAAAACGGGAAGAATAGTTCCGGAAAGATTATTGCACCCGGCGCTCGAACCAGAGATTGGAGAAGAGGAAGAGAGATGGGTGCCGTTACAAAAAAGGAGGGGCAAAATTTTCCATACGAGACTTTCCAAAAATTCTAGAAAGTTGACAAAAATTATCAAAAGAATTTAAGTTTTTTTTTGTTTGTCTCGAGGTTAGATTTGGAGCACGAACTTCCCTTTTGCCCCCCTCCTCGCCCCCCCCCCCCCCCCAGCACTTTTCTGGATGGAGATTCGAGAGAGAGATTCGATCTCCTGCCCCATTGCGATTTTCTCCGAAACCAATGTCGTGTTTAGGTTTATTTATTTATTTATTTCGGGTCCCACGGATGGCGCCATTCTGATGACGCCAAAATTCGTACCTGAGAATCGGATGAGCGTTGTAGATAGATTCTGCTGTTCGGGTTGGTAGAGCTCCGATCAGTGGGTGCCTGCGCTCACAGAAAACAACATTAGAAGGGCCCCCGAAGGGGGACTCCGGGGGCACCCTCTGACACTCAAGTCAAAATTGGTGTCAACAGACATCTAAGCAAAATACTGATTCATAGAGAAAGAGAGTATTTTGGGGGTAGAGGAAGATGTCTACCTTTGAGCTTGGGGGTCCCTTTTTATAGATTTAGAGTCCTTGGTAGCTTAGGAAGCTTACCTTTCTTGGAGTTTTTCCTTATTGGAAGACTTTCCTATGGAATGGGTTTCCATCCTTATCTTGGAAATCTTGAAGATCTTTATGGTCTCCTTATAGAACGTGATTTCCAAGTTTAGCCGTGCTTTTAGGAAGGTTGCCGTATATGAGTCTTTCTTATTTGGAGACGTTACTATGTTGGAGGCTTAATTTTAGGAATGACCGAGCGGGAATGGAGGAATGGCTGGAACTTTTGAATTTGAATAAGGCGCCCTATGCGTAACAGTTGCCCGGATCGATCGGTTAATGGCGAGATTCCAGCGATCTTATCTAGCTTCTCTCGAGGGTCGGTGTCGATTCATTGGGCGCCTTGTCGTGAGTAGTTGCCGATGGTTCCTTGTATGAATTTATGTTGACTCGGTTGTGTGTTGAGGTTCGGTCTGAAGGTCGGTACCGGGTATACCGATTTTACCCCCAAGACTTACAAATGTAAAAATTAAGCCATCTATGTACCCAAGAACAGCTGCAAACCAAGAGGGAGTAGGAATAGAAGCAGATAAACCTTGTAATTTCAAAACCCCTAGTCACAGTAGCATTACAATGTAAAAATCAATAATAACGACAGCCAAACACGCATTGAAAAAAACAATCATTACCGATTGACAACCCCCCATTGCTAAAACCCTAATCTCCATCAACTGAAATCCTAGGCAATGCTCGCTGAAAAGGTAGATCTTTGATTGCATTTATTATGATTTCGAATACAGAATTATGACACAATAATTGGTCTCAAGGAATGACTTCTTTAATTTTTGACTGTGTCGTTGTCAAAATGAGAGTATTTACATAACAGTGAGCTTATCAGTAGTACATGTCTTTCTTTCCTTGCTATATGGGCAAATATATATATATATATATATATATATATATATATATATATATATATATATATATATATTAAGCTTTCAATTGTTGATGCCCGATGTGTATTCCTCTCTTGTTAAGCCTCCTTTGGATCATTAAAAAGAAGATAGAGTTTTGGTGATTAAATGAGTAGTATGGTTAATTATTTGGATAGTACAAGTTGAATCCTAAGTTGATTGTGCTGTTTGAATGGAAGATAAGAAGAATCACTGTAGTCATAGCTATATAATTGTGGGGATATTATCACTGATTGATGATATTTTCTTGTTAGATCAGTAATGTTCCAATGCATATGTACACAAAAATTCTGAACATGCTCATTGTTACCTTATAGATTTGATTGGGATTATACCAGTTGAGAATACTAAGGAAATGGTAGAATTGTATGTTCCTGAATCAGCCCTGGTTGAGCACAGATTTCACCTATGAAATCATCCTTTGTTTAGCACAGATTTCACCCATGATTCAGCCTCATTTTAGCCCTCTGTTTCAGCACAGATTCAGCCCCATTTCTACCCCTGTTTTGACACAGTTCAGCCCCTGTTTGGTACATTTCAGCTCACGTTTTGACATTGCTCAGCCCTGTTTTTCTATAGATCAGTCCCAAACTTTTGCACAAAATTAGTTAACATTTTGGCCTAGCTATTACCACAAGATTCTACCCCTGATTCTGTCCCTGTTTTGCACAGGTTCAGGCCATAAATCATGCCACTGTCTTACATAGTTTATACACTGGTTCAGTCATTTACTGGTCTTTTGCTACACTTCCTTTTAAATATATTGTCGTTGACAGGATAGCATTTCAGCAAGAAATGAATCGTGAAATGTATTGCACTTTCTTCGATGTCCTTCTTTGTATTTGCTACATTTTTACAAAACTTACTATAAATTTCTTTCTTTCCAACTTCAAACGAAGCTTTAAAAATAGCACGATCCTTCTTTCCAAACAAGAGACTTTAGATTCAATATTTAGTAGCTTCCTTAAGAAACACTTTAAACGAAGTTTTAACAAAATAAATTCTATAGTACTTCTTTATTATTCTGTGTTCTTAACTAGGTACCAATCTTGAACCCTACACCTAATGGCATAGGGAACTTATTCCCTCTAACCACTAGAGCATGTTGGAGATTAGTAATTTCTATAGTACTTTTGCATAAACAAAAATCATAATTGTTGCCTTCTTGCAACATCAGTAGGATAATAGGAGAATAACCTTATTCTCCGTCCCGTCACACAAAAGAAGACACTTGTCGAAAAATCAAATCTTAAGAATCAGAGAAGCAGTACCAGAAATCTAGGTTCCACCGGCGGTCGGGGAAAATTCCCAAAATTCGTCAGCGCGGAAAATTCCCAAAATTCGTCAGCATACCATCTACCAAAGGATTCCTAACGTTCTTATTTCCACCATCTAAGTTATCATCAGCAAAGCTTTTGCTGGCAGATATGTTGTCCACGGGAAAGGTTAGATTTTTTATCGGCGGTTAAAACCGTCGTTCGAGCTTCGTTTTTTTTTTTTGTAAAGTAAAAAAAAAGGTCTTTTTAAAAAAAAAAATATTAAAGGTATAATGAGAACCTAATTGGTGATTAATACTTGCAATTTGGGAGTTACAAGAACTATCAGAGAAGGGGCTGCAAAGAATGTGGCCAAGCATGACAACATCAGAGCTGGAGATGATGTTTTAAAGAATTAACAACCCAAATGTAGGCATACATGCGACTCCTCCCGCTGGTGCAAATGTGGGCATTTTTTTTTGAAACAGTTCAATATGACAACCACATCATGATAAAAGATTCAATCCCCATTTATGTGCAACATTGAAAGACTCAACTCAACTAAGCCTTTGGCCCAAACCAGTTGGGGTCGGCCAATGAACCCTTTAGAAAATTTTCATGATGAAGGCGAAAGAATCTACCAGGCTGAATATGACTAAGCCTAATTCTGACACTAGTTGGGTTCATCTACATGGATCATTTTCTTCCATTCTCTCCTATCCAAGGTCATGTTCTCTGTTATGTTCCTAGCTTTCAAGTCTTCCTGACTGTCTCTACCCAAGTTGTTTTAGGTCTGCCCCTACCTCTTTTTACTCCATCAACTTGGCACGAGTCGCCTCTTCTCATTGGAGCATACAAAGGCCTACGTTGGATATGCCTAAACCATCTTACGCCGTGTTCTCTCATCTTCTCCTCAATTGGTGTCACCCCCACCTTTGTACGAATGTCTTCATTTTTAATTCTATCTAACCTTGTGTGGCCGTACATCCATCTAAGCATTCGCATCTCCGCTACACTCATCTTATGCACATGCCACTTCTTGGTGGCCCAACATTCTGAGCCGTACAACATTGCTAGCCTCACAGCTGTCTTATAAAACTTTCCCTTCAACTTGGTAGGGATTTTACGGTTGCACAGAACTCAAGGCAAGCTTCTACTTCAACCATCTGCTCTTATTCTATGGTTAACATCCTCTTCAATCTATCATTCCTTATGTAGAATTGAACCAAGATAGCGAAACATATCCCTCTTAGGTACCTCATCTCCAGTCATATTTATGACATCCTCGTCTTGTTTCCTTACATCACTAAAGTTGCACTCCATATACTCTGTCTTAGTCCTACTCACTCTAAAACCTTTGGATTTCAAAGTAGTTCTCTATAACTCTAACTTAGCATTTACTCCTGCTTTGGTTTCATCAATTAATACTATGTCATCTGCAAATAACATACACCATGGCACCTCATCCGGATATCCTCCGTAAGTTCATCCATAACTATCGTAAAAAGATAAGGGCTTAGAGCTGATCCTTGGTGCAGTCCTACTGTAATTGGAAACTCATTAGACGTGCCATCCGTTGTTCTTACACTAGTTACTACTCCATCGTACATATCCTTAATCACATCAACATATTTAGTAGGCACTTTTTTTCTTTCAAAGACCCACCATGTAACACTCATGGGAACCCTATCATACGCTATCTCCAAATCAATGAAAACCATATGAGGGTCCTTTTTATTTTCTCTAAATCTCTCCATTAACCGCCTAATCAAGAAGATAGCTTCCATAGTAGATCGTCCGGGCATGAAGCCAAACTGATTATCTGACACCTTAGTCTCTTTTCTTAGTCTATGCTCAATTACCCTCTCCCAAAGCTTCATGGTGTGACTTATTAACTTAATTCCCTGGTAATTGATGTAACTCTGAATATCCCCTTTATTCTTATAAATAGGTACTAATGTACTCTTCCTCCACTCATCAGACATCTTCTTAGTCTTCAAAATATTGTTAAATAATCTAGTTAACCAAACCAAACCTACATCACCCAAGCATCTCCAAGTCCCAATAGGTATATCGTCAAGCCCCTAGCCTTACCTAATTTCATATTTTGCATAGCTACTCCTACCTTTGATGTTCAGATTCTACGAACAAACCTCCGGTTTGTATCATCAAAAGCGTTATTAAGTTCTCCCAAATTCGCTACAGGTTCTCCATTAAACAACTTATCGAAGTAACTTCTCCACCTCCCTTTAACCTCGTTTTCTTTTCCTAAGAATCTTTGATTCTCGTCTTTGATGCATTTTATATTATTCAAGTCCATGCTCTTCCTTTCATGCAACATTGAAATACAATAATATAAAAGATGTGACTTAAGTTTATGAAACACACTAAAATTCAAACTTCAAAGACAAGCTTACGAGATGGACAGAAGAATCACAATTCAATCTCTATCCTGTTACATGAATTAAATTAGTAGAAAGTGAGGAGAATCACATAGGTGGAAAATGAATAAATTACATTACAACGGATGACAAGAAAGCAAGAATATGGTAGCTAGTGACTACACTTGTGGATAAAACTGTTTGCGTACTTAGGCTCCGTTTCTTTCGACGTAAAAATGGACGTAAAATTTCTTCTATGTCAAAATAAAACAAATTTTACGTCCATTTTTACGTCGAAAGAAACGGAGCCTTAATATAGAAAATAAAACTAGGTAAATTTATCCAGAGGTATGCGGTTCGGCCTAATCCACATTGAACTTAAGTGTTCAGAAATGAAAGAACTTGGTTATAATAGCATGATTTGTTTTGTCAGCATAGAAATTGCAGCACTGGTTGTGATGGAAAATATAATGATAAAACAAGCAAATAATTCGAAGGTTGTTGCATTTGGGGACAACTGCCTACCAAGTGTAGCACATACCAACCTAGCATATGGTGTTCGCCGCATGGACAGCCATCCAATAAAGATCAGAAGGTTGTTAAGTTTCTAACTTTGCATACACCAAAAGTTTGGTCAAAAGAAGAAATATAAAAGCCATCCTATCAGTAATAGTTATGTTATCCTGTACACAACAAATGTAAATTCAACTGATTGCTTCAGAGAAATCTACTTGATTAATTTAGGTAAACAGAAATAGAGACAACTTTTATGTTTTGTTCCATATAACAATAAAAAAGAGATGATCCAAGTCCTTCATGTCTTCTAAGCCTAAATTGAAAGCTAGCGATAGCATTGCAGTTGGGAGGAGGTTTAGAACAGAAATAACATCACGAGGGGAAAGGTAGATTTTCCCTTCGATTTTTTGTAGAGATTCTTCTTTTTCTATGGGAGAGAGAAACTGAGTTGCCTAGAAATCTCCCAATCCCATTTAGCTGTTAAAATCTGTTTTCCCACTGATTCTGGTTGATCTATGGATTTTTTAAGAAACAAGTGGGGATAATCTCCAAGTTCCCATACCTTGAGGCCATAAAAGGCCTAATTAACCCTACTTCTAGCCAATCCAACCAACTAACACCTTCCTAAATGAACTCCAAACATCCAACCACCAAACACCTTTCAGAGGAATGAGTGAGATCCTTCCATTCGCGTATAGATGGCTTGGGTTTAACTACCTTGTGAAGAAATAAAGACAATCAGTCCACTGGGCAAGGTAGGTGCTAAACTGTCCTACTTTGTCACCATGGCACCAGCCTAGACTCTCAAGAGTATTTTATCTCTAATTAGAGCCAAAATTGTATGAGCTCCAAAAGAAGCTTTTAGTTTCGTCTTTAATAACCTAATGGTGACTTCTGAATCTCAATACCCCGTGGTTGTGAGCTTACACAAGAATAATGGTGGTAGTCAAGGATTGAATTTAGGAGTTTTTAAATGAGGGTGACAGTAAACACATTAGTGTTCAAAAGAAAAGACATTAGACGAAAAGACATAAGACGCGTCCGCATCGCGAAACAGAGTCAATGTTATAGATTAACAGTAACAGTTGGAGACTACAATACATAATTGATGGTTCAAGAAGGAAACTTGTTCACACTTCAACAATTATCATGTCCTATTCAAAGTCAGTGTCATACAGGCTTCCCACCCTCATAAAGAAGTTAAACCAATAATCATACAAATCATGGCGTAACCTGAAAGGGGATCATGATCAAGAGATTCTCCCAGATCTAAAGCCTTTGTTTTTGGTAGGTAAGGTGTGATTGAACGTCCGACCTCAACGTTGAAGAACATAGCCTTGACCAATGAGCTAGAGGGTCAGACCTATTTTGGCTCTCTATCTCTACTAAAATTAGTGAATGAATTCTCATATAGGACTTCAATTAAATTCTTTTAAACTAAATAACTAAGCCTAAACCAACTCTATCACACTCACACGACTACCAATAGGAATTTGAAAACTAGGTGAATTTTGTAGCAAGTTTCAAGTTTTTACAACATTTCCATTTGTGTAAAAATAGCGTTTCAAAAGGAGAAGCATGCTACTCCTGAGTGTGAAAACAGCATATCGGTCAACCAAAATATGTTTCACATCAGAGTATTCATGAGTGTACTCCTGTTCCAGTTACTACTGCCCTTCTCCCCCATGGTTGACTGATACAAACAAGAATATTCATGAGTGTAAGCTTATTCTTGAAGCTTACAATCTCTACACAAATCACTTGTTACTTATAGACACAAAACACCTAAAATACCTTATTACAGTAAACACTTTGTTGAAGTCCTACCATTCAAAAAAAAAAAAAAAAAAACCTTTGTTGAAGTCCTCAAAAGTCATTTAACTATCCTAAGCAACATCATAGGAACTCCCAATAGAGCCTTTGATAATCTAGCCCAAACATTAAGGACTCCAGAAAGCATACAAGGACTTTTACATTTTTGACATATAATAACTAATCCTAGAATACCACATGACTTTAACAAAATAATAAACATTGATTTGATTTACAAGTTCAACCAATAGATTCCTCACCAGCAACATATAATTATTAAATGTGAGGTATTGAAAATCAGAAGTATTAGAAGAGTTCATGTACCAAATAGAGAACTACAACCCTTCAGTACTTATGGTGGTTGAAATGTAAATAGAGATATGAATAACAATAAAATTATGAATCAGAGACTATGCCCACAGCGATCAGAAGAAAGTAAAGACAATTCTATATGCAAGTGGCGTAAAACAAACAACACTTGCACTCAGTTTTGCAAAATCTACAAGCCTATTCAAACCCTACATGGATAGGTGATTGCAGTGAAGAAGGTATATTTCCGCCAAATAATAGAGACTTTTTAGAGGGGGGTTTCATTTTTTGCAGAGGTTAAGATGCTTGGTTCGATCAGATATAAAAATATATTGAAGCTTTAGGGTTGTTGTTGTTAGAGTAATTAGGGTTTAAGCAAGGATGCTTAAAGCATTACACCCAAGGTATCTAGTTTGGAATACCAAGTTTGTTGCCTCCAGCCCCTATATATAGAGATACACTAGGGTTATAAGAGGTTAATGGGCTCCAGCCCAAATGGGCTCACTACACCTGATCCATTACCTATTGGGCTTATATTAGAACATACATGGGTTATATTATATACCCAACAATCTCCTCCTATGTTCTACATATAGCACAATCCAATAGATAGATAATGTGATGTCCAAACAAAATTATTGAATCATCCATATCACCATATCAATAAAGATTTGTAATCCAACTGAAAACAAAAATACTTTAAAGAATAACCAAGAGTTTTAGAAATAATCTAAACTCAAACATAAGCAGTTTCATATGTAGGTGAACTATTTAATCAACGGAAAAGAAAATAATAGTTCCCACTGCGCTATAAGGATTCACTCATCAAGTAAGTCATCCTCATCAAGATCCAAATTGAGGTAATCTCCTCCATTTTCGCCAATTCCTGTAAATTATCAAATATGAATTTCATTAAAAATGAATCCAATCATTTGTGTATTTTACTAAAAGTATCTAGTTCTACCAGAAGAACTTAGTACAATTTCATAATGGCTGAAAAATAAATATCAATATCAATAAGCATCAATGTCAAGTTTCAATCAAGAACCAGACCTAAACAGTTTCTTTACAAAGAACCATTCCATGTTTCCATTTGGAATGTTACAGGCATCATATCCAAATTGAGTTAAGCTGTATCATCAAGTTTGGAATGAAACAACCTTTCCCAAGAAGGACATGTCATCAAATGTGGAATGACATAAAGATAACTGTTAACATCATTGAAACATATCAAGTGCTTATCTTGGCCAAGATAGGGAGATTCGAAAAATTCAAAATAATATGAATGTAGGTTAAAACACGTCTACACAGTCTTTAACCCCATCTCCCCCGCAGTTTTGAATATTCGATCTTTCTTCAGTCCCTTCGTAAGAGCATCGGCCATATTATCCTTTGATCTCACATCAACCAAAGTGATAATACCTTGTTCTAGAAGATAATTCAGCGTGGCATGTTTCAGCCTGACATGTCTCCTCTTACCATTAAAGAGTGAGTTTTTCACAATCGTAATTGTAGCTTGATTATCACAAAACAAACTTAAAGAGTTAATCTTTAAATGGGTCAATGGAATGTCCAGGATCAGATCTCTTATCCACTCTGCTTCATCTCCTGTAGAAGCTAAAGCATAAAGTTCCGATTCCATAGATGACAGAGCAATACAAGTCTGTCTCTTTAACTTTCTTGCAACAGCGGCTCCACCCAGTGTAAAAACATAACCACTGGTAGATTTACTGTCTCCTAATTCTGAGCCCCATGATGCATCAGAATACCCTTCCAAGATAGGAGGATTGCCATTATAACATAGAGCATATCCTTGAGTACCCTTAAGGTATCCCATCAGCCTCATAAGGGCATCCCAGTGCTCATGGCCAGGATTACTAGTGAAACGACTCAGCATGCCAACTGTAAAGGCTATGTCTGGCCTAGTGCAACTCATAGCATACATGAGACTACCAATCAGTTTAGAGTAATCTAACTGATTCACACTGTCTCCTTCATTAGAGATCAGCTTCTTGGTATAATCAAATGGTGTCTCAATCGGTTTACACTCACTGTATCCCCATGTAGAAAGTAGGTTTTCAATATAATGGGCTTGGCTAAGAGTAATCTATTGCCTTTCAAAACTTACTTCCATACCAAGAATGGTGTCAACTACACCAAGATCTTTCATGTCGAATTCTTGAGCCAAAGTGGTTTTCACGTCACTCACTACAGAGAGATCGGAACCAAGAATCAACATATCGTCTACATACAAGCAAATAATCGCAACCTTATTCGACACAGAACGAAAGTAAAGGCATTTATCTAAGTAACTGGTCTGAAAACCAAAGCTCTTTACTACCTTGTCAAATTTTTGATGCCACAATTTAGGTGCTTGTTTAAGACCATACAAAGATTTGTGTAACTTACAAACTTTATTCTCGAAACCTTCCATGACAAACCCTTCAGGTTGGTTCATGTAGATTTCTTCTGTGAGGTCTCCATTAAGGAAAGTCGTTTTGACATCCATTTGATGCACAACATACTTCTCAATAGAAGCCAAAGCAAGAAGAATTCTTATCGTTGCCAAATGACAAACCGGTGAGTAAACATCAAAGTAGTCTATCCCACTGACTTGAGTATAGCCCTTAGCTACTAAACGTGCTTTATACCGAGCTATGGATCCGTCAGGATTAAGTTTCTTCTTCAAAATCCACTTACAGCCCACAGTCTTAGCCCCTTTTGGCAAATCGACTAGCTGCCAAGTTTGATTTTATAACAGAGAGCTCATTTCATCATCAATGGCTTCTGCCCACAACAAAGAGTCACTAGATCTCATCGCTTCTTTATAGGTTGACGGATCAATTTCTACATGGTAGGTCACAAAGTCCTCACCAAAGTTCTTGGGTACTCTATCTCTTGTAGAAACTCTTAAAGGTTCTAATGTAGAAATCAGTTGAGGACAGGTGTCAGAAATATTCTGTTCAAACTCTACATGCGATTCAGTAACCATCTCAGTATCACCAGGTAGGTTCAAACCATGATCTCTGAGAAATTTATTCTCAAAGAATACTGCATCTCTAGATTCTATAACCAAATTGGTAGATAGATCCAAAAACCGATCAGCAGCACTATCTTCTGCCCCACCTAGATAAACACAAGTGTTGGTTCTAGGTCCTACCTTAGGTCTCCTAGGGTCTTGTATCCTCACATAAGCAATACAACCCCAAGTCTTAAGAGAGTCATATCTACAAGGATGTTTATGCCATAACTCATAAGGAGTAGAGGGCAACTTAGAGTGTGGTACTCTATTCAGGATATGATTTGCAGTTAAAGCTGCTTCTCCCCAATAGCTAATAGGCATGCCAGCTGTCAATAACATAGAGTTTAACATTTCAGTTAACGTCCGGTTCTTACGTTCAGCTATGCCATTAGATTGAGGTGAGTAAGGAGCAGTAGTTTCAAGTATTATGCCCTGAGAGACACAGAATTCCTTGAACTCTGTCAAAGTGTATTCTCCTCCTCTATCACTCCTAAATCGCTTAATTTTCAAGTTCAATTGATTTTCAACACGATTCTTGAAAATTTTAAATTTATCAAAAGCTTCATCTTTCGATTTTAGGAGATAAATATGACAATATCTAGAAAAATCGTCTATAAAAGTGATTAAATACTTCTGACCACGTCGAGTAGTGAAACTTTTAAAGTCACAGAGGTCAGAATGTATTAACTCAAGAAGTTGTGTGCTTCTAGAAACCGAACGAAAAGGTTTTCTAGTGATCTTGGTTTGTGCACACACTTCACATCTGTCAAATCTAATCGATGTATTTAAAGGTATATTATAAGTTTTAGCAAGTTTGACTATTTTTCTATAGTTCACATGTCCCAATCTAGTGTGTAACAACTTAGGATCAATCAAAGTGGAACTAACCTGACTAACGGTTTCATTTGCTAAACTCAATCTATACATACCATCGATTAAGAAAGCACATCCAAAATAATAAGAGTTAACAGTTAAAGTTACTCTACCACCCAAAAAAGATGAACACATGCCAGCATTGTCTAAAAGACTAATAGAAATTAAATTCTTGAATAGGAGGAACTACTTTAACATTTTTTAAAGTTAGTATTTTACCTGAAGAAAGGACCAAGTTCGCAGTTCCAGTGTAAGTCGCATCTGCCTCAGCTCCACTAGCCACTGTAACGGTCTCTTTCACGCCAACAGCATCCGTAAGTAGTTTCTTCGAGTTGTAAACATGGCAGGTGGCTCCTGTATCTAACCACCAGGCTGAAGAAGTACTGGCCTTACCATTTCCTAACATGGCAATAAAACTCTTAGGCGCAGTACTGCCCATCATCATATGAGTTTTCTTTTGTGGTGTGTCAGATTTAGCCTTCTTAGGTTGTTTACACTCTGCAGCAAAGTGATCCCATTTCCCACAGTTGTGGCACTTGCCCTTCTTTTTCTGAAAGATAGTCTTTTTGGCCTCTAACTTGGGATGTTAGGTGACTTGGATTTCAGAGGAAATTTCTTGGGATATATTACCGCGTTAGCAGCAGACTGTTGCTGTCTAACCATCTCCAAGTTATTCCTAGCTCGATTCTCATCTTCGATTCGAATGAATCGTTTGAGATCATCCAGTCTCACTTGCACCTTTTTCTGATACATCTAGGTTTTGAAAGAATGCCATGCAGATGGTAACTTATAGATAATTGCACCCACAAGAAATGAATCACAGACAACTATTTTTTCATTATGTAACTTAGATCTCAAATTCTTTAGATCAGTCACTTGAGGAGTGATTTCCTTGTCCTCTTGAAACTTGAAATCCATGAATTTGTCCACAAGATGGGTCTTGGACAATTCCTCCTCCTTCTTGAATTGAACATCTAAGTTGTCCCATATTGCTTTAGCAGTGTTAAATTTACTATAGATTTCTGCAAGACGATCTGAAAGACAATTCAACAAGTAGTCTTTGCAGAAATCCTCATCTCTAAGCCATTGAGATTCATCAATTTCTTCATTCGTCTCAGCAAAGGTACTCAAAACGGTGTAAAAACAGTTCATATATTTTAGACCGAATTGAGTCTTTCACTTCCATCAGTTAAACTCAGATCCTCCAAACGATTGAAGTTTGACCATCTCAAACGGCATAGCATTCTTATCCATTGTATATATTTAGAGGAAAATAAAAATTGTAAAGAGTGCACCTGATTGGCAAAAATTCAATCCAAAGATGACGCTCTGCAAGCCACTAAATTGTTGCACCAATGAGAATCAGCAGGAAGTATTTGGACACCAAGATGATTCGGCTAACAATAATCCAACCAAGACTCGGCCATGAAAGATGCTTGTTAGAGTAATTAGCGTTTAAGCAAGAATGCTTAAAGCATTACACCCAAGGTATCTAGTTTGGAATACCAAGTTTGTTGCCACCAGCCCCTATATATAGAGATACACTAGGGTTATAAGAGGTTAATGGGCTCCAGCCCAAATGGGCTCACTACACCTGATCCATTACCTATTGGGCTTATATTAGAACATACGTGGGTTATATTATATACCCAACAGTTGTTGTAGCAACAAACAAACATACTAGATTACTCATGTTTGATTATATTAGTAAGGGAGGTTGGTCATGAGGGGAACTTTTGGATTGGGATTCTTGATACTTGGGAGCAGCACAAGGGCTCGCCTATCTTCACCACTAATGTATTCCTCCGATTGTTCGTCGTGATATCAAGGCCTATAACATCTTGTTCGGACTGTAATTCAATCGACTTCCAAACTCTAATTCTTAGGAAAGCCCTTCCAAATTTCGAAACCAAAGAACGTCTTGGACGCATCAACTTTCTGTTGCTTCAACAACAAACGCAATTCAGACTTTCCCTCACAAAAAACACAAATCTTAAAATCGAATGAAATTAGAACAATATTGTAGACACCCCATTTTGACCGTGCCCTGCACCGCCATGTTTTATGCTTAACCTCGTCAAATCAGTGAGTTGGGATCATAAATGAAACCCTGAGGCAGCTTGGGGTCCCACCAGGGTCCCTGTAAAATTTCGTAAGGATCCGAGCGTTTGCCTAGCGTACGAGCTAAGGCAGTGTTGCGGTGCAAGTTTAGAAGGGCGGAGGTGAAATATGTCATTTCCCGTACAAGAGGGCATTCTTGGAAATTTCTATTGCTTCCTCTACAAGCAATGAGTGAGGGCCTTTAGATTATATTAGAGGGTTAGGATCATGTAGAGAGAGGGGAATCTTTGCCCCATTTTTTTTTTTTTACTTGGACGCCCCCCCTGTAGGTCATAATTCGTTAAAATTTACATAGAGGAGGGCTGTCCAAGGGAGAAGAGGGGGGTCAATTTCATCATCTGGTTTTTAATAAAACCCATCAAACTAGGGTTTGCAAAAGGGGAGAGCCTCATTTTTCGTTCGAAGCAAGAGAGAGAGAGAGAGAGGGAGCCATCGTCCCATCCAAATCGCCATCTCCACCCATCCCATACCCGACCACCACCACCACTTCCTCGAACCGGCGACCACCACCAACACCCGCGGCCATTTTCTCCTCTTCCTCTGCCCATCATCACCACCTCCACCCTTCTTCTCCAATACCGCCGCCATCAAACCCACCTCCGGCTACCACTCCATCCCATTTCTCTGCAAACCCACACCCAAACCCCATTTTTTCCGACCACCCCCTTTCCACCTCCGGCCAACCCGAACCTAATCCGGCAACCTCCACGCATCCCAGACCCTCTTCCCTCAGCCACAACCTCCACCCTCTTCTCAAACCACCTCCTCAAACCCAAACCCATTTTTCAAACCAAACCCCTGTTGTTTAATCCCTAAACCCCTAGCAACGACCCTGTTTTCTGGCTAAATCCCCATTTATTTTAGCCGTTATCCAGAACCCATCCATCACCATCTCTTCACCTGAGATCCGGCCCATCATCTATCTCTTCCATTTTCGTCTCGGCCACACCCCGTCTCCACCATTGCCACCACCACTTCGAAACCCACATCAAATTCTCCACCGAAACCACCATTATCATTAGACCCCATCAGATCCCCCATTCTCTCCCATTTCCAGTGACATAAATCACCTTCTTTGGCCACATTTCCGCCACCCTCTGCTCATAAACCCCTCAGCCATTTAAAAGAAGAAGTTGAAGGAGGCTTGTCTCACATCTCAACACGCCCAACGTCGATCCTGTGGCTACGGTGATTCCCCAGGTATCGGAGAAAAGAGCGAAAGAGGTAATATATGTTCTCTTCTTCTATTTCTAATTCCGGTAGATTTTGCTCGTTTGGTTCTTCTTCTTCGATGGTGCTTGATTCAATGGCATGTGCTTGCTTATCTCTATTTAGAGCATGATTTTGCTTGGTTAAAAACAGAATATTCTGTTCGGTTCTAAGATCTGATCTTGCATTTTTGCGGACAAGGCTTTCTTTATGAAAATTTGATTTGTATATCCCAATCAGCTTAAGTGGTCGTCTCCTTGCAAAGCCATGAAAGGGTGATTTCATTGTCTCTTGTGTTTCGATTCTAGATTACTTTCTCAGTTTGCTTTTGGACGAAACAGACTGTGTAAACTTCTATCCTGGGGTATGTACATAGGGTTGAATTTAAATGTGCTTAAGATGTTGTCCTATGAAGTTCAAGTTTAGAGCATGCTAATTGATTTTTGAATGTAAGGCTTATTTTTGTTTCAGTGCAGCATTGGGATTCTCGGATCTTGATTAACCTTTCATCTTGCTGATTGTATCCATTTGGTTGGAAAAGCATCATCTGATTTATATGCTCATTGTTATTCTTGTCATCCGTCTGGGTTCTTTTGGCCCAACCTTATCACTTTTATTGCTTGAAGGTTCTGTTGATATGATCATGCCTTTCAAGCAAATGTCATATAATCCAAATTCCTAGAAGTCTCAGGTTTCAATGTATTATGGTTGAAAGCTTCCTTGCATTCTTTTACCTCCATCTATGTTTACACGAGGTTATACCTGTTAAATGTCTCCAAGAGCTTAACTGAATATGATTTCCACCAAGCAACCTATGTTTAAGTTGCCACATTCGCTCTTCGGCAATTGTTTTCCGTGGCTTCATATATGTGTACATCAAGCATAACTCCTTCATTGTTTTTGTTGTGATCCTTTCTTCGGGATTTCCTCCCTCTCCAGGCATATTCTTCGCACATTCTTCGGGATCCTTTTCGAGTTTCGGGATCGCCGTCGATTTCGGGAACACTTCTCTCGGGTTTAGGTGGCAATGACGGAATATTTCTTGAGCCAACCCCTTGCCCTTCTTATCATTTTTTCCCATCTTAGGGTGTTCACAGGGTTTGAGGGGTTTCCTTTCTTTCCGGGACTATTCTTTGCACGTTCCTCGGGATCATTTTCGAGTTTTGGGATTCTCACGATTTTGGGAACACTTTGTCGGGCTTAGGGCGATGAAGGCGATAGCCCAAGCCCATCTTTAGGGGACTCGCTCAATCCAAGTAGCGCTCCCCTCTTTTGTTTAGTAGGCCTACCCAACCTTTTGGATTTTTTTAAACCATTTTTTTTTAAAAAAAGAACCCTTCTCTGGGCAATGATAAGGATACTTGGAGCCCGTCTTTATGTTTTGTGGCTCAACGCTTCGCACTTGGATCTGCACAAGTTGATGTCCCCTGTATGCACTGAAATTTTTACTAATTGGGATTATCATAATCTTTTGATATTTCTAATACTCTTCTTATCTTAAGCATTGAGTTAGGTTCTGAAGACAATAATGAATGGACTGTTCAGGTGAGATTATCTTGAAGCTTATCATATTTGTTTAATTTTATTTAGATAAATTGTTTTAGGAAAGAAGGAGATCAGATGACTACTCTATTCGATATTATCGACATGAGTACTGTCTGATTTCAAGGCGGGATTAGAAATATTATCTTGTGTATTATGATATCAGATGATTACTTTAGCATCATCTGATTTCATCCCCATATTGGGGTGGTGTTTGTGGTTGGGCATAGAAGTGTTTGATATTGTTTTTTGCTTTATTAGGCTATCCAGCGGCTGGTCTGGACTAATTTATGTTGTTTATCATTTTATGATTGCTATAGGTTGTGTATTTTTTAATTGAAAATTCTTCTTTGCTTAACACTGGATTTATTTTTATAAGAATAGAATTGAATTTGCGATTATCTGGTACCCTTTTCTTCTCTCTTTGATAGACTAACACAGTCTTATAGATTTCTGTTAAATTTCTTCAGATACTAGAATCCCCTCTCATTGCGAGGGCGATGAAGGCGCTAGCCCAAGCCCATCCTTAGGGGACTTGCTCAGTCCGAGTAGCATACCCCTCCTTTGTATATAGGAGACTTGCCCAGTCTCACTCTCTTGCTAAACCTCCTCTTTGTGCATCGTTTGGTTTTGGGAGAACACCCTTCTCGGCTTGGCAGCATACCCCTACCCTTATGGGTATTGGGTTGCACATTTATTGCACCCTAGGGCTAGGTAGCTGTCCGGCCCGGCTGGGTGTTTTACCTTTGTCAAATACGCACAGGGTCTCTTATTCCTTTTTTTACGTCATTTGTGTCTCGGAGACAAGCCTTGTCTCGTGTAGAGAGTTTCCCCTTTAGGATGCTTACCTAGCCTCATGTTAGAGTGGCCTCCTCTTTTAGAGTGAGTCTTTGACTCGGTAGTGTTATTAGAGAGTCTCTGACTCATTTGTTCCCCTCTTTAGTGTTGTTAGTTCGGAGTTTCTCCTTTAGAGTTGTTGATTACTTCGCTTTGATTAGAGGCTAACTCAGTCTTATTAGAGCTTTGCTTGCTTGGGATCTTGGATCGTTTTCTCTCTTCTTGGGACGCTTCTTTACGTGTTGTGGTTTGTCTCTTTGAGACGCTAGTTGCTTATCCGGGGTTTCCCCTTTTGCTTTAGGGCTTTGCCCTAGTTTGTGGTATTACTTGCGTGTTCCCTTTAAGATTGAAAACATTTAAAGGTCCTGAGCATTGGAAAAGCTTTAAAATCCAAAAACATTAGAAATTTAAAACTCAAAAACATTTGAAAACTTTAAAAATATCAAAAACATTTAAAAATATAAAAAACCTTAAAAAAATATAAAGTGTTGAGTGTTTCTTTTAGAAGCGTAGTTTGAGAGTTCGTTTTCGAACTACGTTGGCTTGATCCTCTCTCACGAGGTACGTAGTGCAGCTCGGGACCTTCATCCCAAGTCCAGCCAAACTTTGTAAATAAATGCTTTAACCCGTTTTCTTCAAAACCTTGTTTTCAACAAAATCTTCCTCTAGAGTTAGGAGTTTGTCCTAGATAGAGAGTTTTAGAGGTAGGAGTTCGTCTTTGATGTGTTGTGTGTTTGTTTGTGTTTGTTTTAGAGTTAGGGGTTTGTCCTAGAGTTATAGGAGCGCCTCCGTCCGGTCAGTTGGCGATTCAGATCGCCGACTGATGACTAGGTCTAAGATGCGCTAGTGATCCCATTGTTTTCCTTAGGAAATACAGCCTAGTTACACAGGTTGTAGGAACCACCTGCATTAGCTTAGGGCTAACCTGCATTTAGTAAGGGCATATAGGGTATCCTAAAATCTACGATCCATTGGAATTTAAATAATCGCATAAGAAGCTTTAATAACTGGTCCGGTCTTTTAGATCGAGTCTAGGATAGAGGTCTAGGTGTCTTAGGCATCCTAGTTTAGAATAGGTGCGAAGAACTACGTTGCCTTGATTCTCGTGGAGGCGGGGATACGTAGGCTTCTTTGGATGAATACCAGACCATCCGAGGACTCGGGCTAAATTGTTTAGAGTCTTAGGATTTGTTGTGTTGTGTTATATTGTATATTTTGTTGTGTTTTTCTTGTTTTCTTGTGCAGACCTATACTTTTAGCTGTAGCATGCATGTGTTCGTCCACCAGAACTTAGACCCCCTTTAGGCATGTCACTCATAACCTAGCTATGCTTAGGCAACACATCTTTCATTTTATTTTATGGGTGTTTATTATCTTTATCCTCAGGAAATGCATGCTTAGGTAGACGACTCCTGAGGATTGTTCCCATTTCACATGATTTTCGCCCAAAACTCTTCGAGGTTAATAATAAATGGCATAAGAGACCAAGCGTTCGCACTCGGGCGAATTGGGGGCGCTCTTCGGACCTTCTCCATTCGTCATCAGGCACGGACCTTCTGTATCTCTGGTTATCCATTGCAAACAGAGCATTTGTTTTGGTTCCATGGCTTGTCCATGGATGGCGACTCTGAGTTATTTTTAGGTACATCTTGGTTTCGAGCCCTGGCTCTTGATCAGGATGTATCTCATTCGTTTTGTAACGCCACTCATGCTATGCTGCGAGGGTGGCATCCGTTTCGAGAGTTCCTTGGTAGAGCTCTCCTTCACTTTGTGGAGATCTTAGAGGATTGCAGGAGGGATCTCGCGTCCCTCGGCGCCGTCCTCAAGATCGGGGTCCACAAATATGGATGGAGTTCTTTAGAGTTGTAGGTCGAAACAAAGAGGTTGAACGGGATGTTAACCTAAAGAGAACAAGCAGGACTCCATACCTGAAACGAGACGATCGTTAGGAATGCCCTTGAATGAGTGGATCGATCAAACGTAAAATTTAATTTTACATCAAAGCAACACCAAATCAATTTGGGATGAGAGGTTTTATTTAAAAGAAAAAACAACTAAAGCATCCATTAACAACAAATAAATCACGCAAGTGATGACACCCTAGGTTTGCCTCTATGGTCTTTGAGATATTGAACAAAACCATCAATATATCGACCATGAATCTCATTTTCAGCAGAGAATATCTCTCTTACTGCTCTTGCTTTGGTTTTAATCTCCTCACCCTCATCTTCCACCATTACCAATTTTAATGTCTTAGCAATGTCATTCTTCGTGAAAGACCCGTCGCATTCATTCCTCGGCACCTCTACACCAGTCTTCTTCTCTACCATCACTCGAGAATTCAAGATTTGGTCACCTATCATGGGTAAGAGAATAAGAGGCTTCCCGAAGCCAAGGGCCTCAATGACTGAGCCCCAACCCCCATGGCAGAAGAAACCTCCAATTGATGGGTGCGCCATGAGCTTAAGTTGGGGTACCCAACCCTTGCAAACAACTCCACGGCCCTTGGTTCGATCCTCGAACCCCATCGGTAGCATCTCCTCCCCCGCATCGGGTAGAATCCGGAGGGACCAAATGAAAGGCAATCCTGATAGCTCTAACCCAAAGGCTATTTCGTGCACGTGTTCTCTAGTAAAACTTAGCTCACTTCCAAATGAAACAAAGACTACGGACCCTGGCATTTGTTGGTCTAGCCACTCACCCTCTACCAACTTCCCATGCCCACTTGTATCTTCTTGTATTGAAGGAGGGAGTAGACCCAATGGAAGTACCGGTTTCTTGTATAACTCACAAAGGAGACCAAACCAATTCGGTTCGGCTTCGGTGCAGCTACGTATAACCACAAGGTCACACCCTTGGATTGTGGAAAAGATCCTGTAATTGAGACACACACCGGACACATCTTCTATGGTGAAAGCCTGAAAACTTCGTCTAGCCTCAGGGGGGCGGTACACTACTTTAGAAGGGAATGGGACCCACGGAGGAAGCACAGTTAATTGATCTGGTGATGTACGGTTATCTTTGTAGGGCATCATCGAGGGTGGTGGTGGGCCACCGAATCCACTCATCGCAGCACTAAATGGTCCAAAGTAGGCACATGACAGCATAAACTTAGCAGCTACACAAGGGACCCAATAGTGAAATATGTCACATACAATCCAATCTGGGGTTGGGGTTGCATGTTCAAGGAACACTGACAAAGGTCCCTCTAGCCCGTCGAAAGCCTTGAACAGGTACTCGCCCTTGGCTAGTGGAACGTCTCTGGTGGCCTCGGCATCTTTCGGTAGGCCCTCGACGTGAGGCAAGGGAAGGTTCACTAGATTTATCTTGGAGGATAAATCTGGAGGGATGTTTGGAAGCCTAGCAATGTTTTTGGGGGTAGAAATGAAGGAGATACGATGACCCCTTTTGGCTAAGCACTTGGAGAGCTCTAGAAATGGTATTATGTGACCAAAGCCTAACCATGGGAACATAACAATGTGAAGCTCTACTTCTTCATCACCTTTCATTGTGAAGGATATGGAATGACGAAGATAAGTGTGGTGGCAGTGAAGGACCAATAGATGGGATGACCACTTTTGGCTAAACGCTTGGAATACAAGGCCATTAATAGAGTGACTAGGTGAGAGTGGGAATTAATAAATTGCATTTCTAAATGGCAACAGGAGGCACATGCGCAAGTAATCCGTGCAGACCTTGCCATCACACTACTTAAATGAATCTCATCATTTAATTAGGTGGGTCAAACTGGATGGTCGGCCACATGTTGGACATAGGCCAGCTACACACACATTAATTGAATGATAGGATCAGTTAAGTATTACTATTTTCAATGCTTCTTACAGGGAAGCGCACCAAAACCAAAATCATAGCCCATATGCCTTTGTTGAATGTGAAATTAAAAGGTCAACGTATTCATTTTTATGTGTATTTGGCTTCTTCTTCTTTTCTCCCTTTAGAAGTGAAAAATATTGTAGTGGATAACAATTTGAAGTGACCACCCTAAATGTCATTTTAAAGATGAAGGAAAAATTGCCAATGGTGGACACCAAAATACAAGAATTGTGGACAGGAGACAATTTTGAAAAATTATTTGAGAGGGACAAAATGGGGTTATCAAGTCTAAGAAAGCGGGTTACCAACCCTCTAAATGGGGTTATCAAACTCTCGAAAGGGGGTTATC
The DNA here is from genome assembly GCF_043159265.1 of Tasmannia lanceolata. NCBI lineage: Eukaryota > Viridiplantae > Streptophyta > Magnoliopsida > Canellales > Winteraceae > Tasmannia > Tasmannia lanceolata. Next base: position 11,017,878 of record NW_027518685.1, on the reverse strand, counting down.
AACCCTCTTTAACAATTTTTGAAAAGGGTGTCCCCAGTTCACAATTCTTGTATTTTGGAATTTTTCCAAAATACAAGATAAAAGCCAATTTTTCCAAAGATCAATGATAAAAGCCAACTTTGCAGTTTCTACATAGGGTCATGAATGTGAAATCAAGACCAGTACATCTTGAATAGCATCATGAGCCAACCCACATGGTCTTGGTTCCATCCTGAACGGACATATGTGCGTAAGATAAAATACTACAAAAATCAATGGCTTGGCTTTTTCTTAGTTGAACCTTAAACCGAGGCTCAATGGATCAAGGTGTTTTCAATGGCAATTGGACAGGCTTTTCACACACAATCTGCAAGAGAGAGAGAGATTCTAAACGGCAACAAAAGAGGCAAATGTCAAATGTGCACCCAATCTGCGCGGATCTTGGCATCACACTACTGAAATGAATCTGATCCTTTAATTAGGTGGGTCAAACCGGATGGTCAGCCATATGGTGAAGACTTCATTTGCAAATAAAATACTCCATGTTAAAATACACAGATCTAGTGATAGATGATTCATTGGTTAATATTATAAAATAATTTTTATAGTGTGATCCACTTTACAAGGGTGCCCTTCAGTATATCACTACTCATATTATAGATAGTTGATTCATGGAAAAATTGTTAGAAAAATGCAAAGTTTTGGTTAAATTATCAAGTAAGGGTACGTTCTTTTTATTTGTGAAATAGGGGCTGCCAGTGCTTTTAGAAATCCCAAAGGACAAGAATACCCTCCCTATCCCTATGCACTTATTACCTTCTCACCTACCACCTTCTTCTTCCTCAAGACTTTTCTAACGTGGAAAACTCCATGGAAGGGTTTTGAAGGTTGCCATTTACAACAGGGTTTGGTAATCATGAGGGAGATAGAGAGATAGAGAGAGAGTGTGTGAGTCGGACTCTTGGAACAGGGTTTGGTAATCATGAAGGTTGCCATTTACAACAGGGTTTGGTAATCCATTTTCTTTGCATTTTTTAATTCTAAAACATCAAAATCAAGCTTCAATTTATAATTGCCTACATGACACTAAGATCACAATGTATATCCCTATTATCCTTCGAATTTTTACTCAATTTGAAAATAAAAATCTTTGGAATTATCCGTATTCTACTGGCTTCCGTCGGAAGTCCGAACAAAACTTCGGACTTCCGAATGGAAGCCAGTATACAAAACCAAAGTATTGGTTACATTCGGAAGTCCGAAGGTTTGTTCGGACTTCCGAACAAATGTTCGGACTTCCGACGGAAGACAGTCAAACTTTATAGTTCGGTAATTGTCATATGTAAGTGCATCCTTTTGGTATTTTTTTCGTAATTTTAATACTTTGCTTCCATTTTTTCGTAATTTTTTATTTAAAACTTAGCACTTCAGCCACAAATCCGTACTATTTTTTACAAGTAATGATTACTATTTTTTGCAATTATGCTTTTGCTAGCCACCTTTGCACCCATATTACTTCTGCTAATCTTTGCATCAAAGGATGGGCCACAAGCCGAGAAGTTGCCTCGGCAAAGGTGGCTAGCAAATTCCCATAAAAAAAGGGAAATATTATCCACACTACTGTGTTTTGATGAGTGCACTCCTCATTTAATTAAAAGTACGGTATGGCCCCCCATAGGATGATCCAAAGCGTCAATTAGATGGGCCACAGCCTAAATTGGTTGTGTCCCAAAAATCATTTCCATAGGTTGATCCTAACCCTCCGATCTATAAAGGGTTAGGACCAACCCTCTAACATTCTGATCAGAAGGTTAGGATAAACCTACGGAAATTCTTTTTGGGGCACAACCTATTTAGGCTGTGGCCCATCTAATGAACGGTTTGGATCATCCTATTGTGCGGGCCATAGCGTACTTTTAATAAAGTGAGGAGTGTTCTCATCAAAATACGGTAATGCGGATATCATTTCCCAAAAACATCTTAAAAAATACGGCAAAAATCCGGGTGACACGCGGGTCGACCGGGCCCGTACGGGCCCGGCATGGGAACCACATTTTCTACCCCGGAACCACTAGGGAACCAAATTTTATACCTCGGACCCACTAGGGAATCACATTTTATACCCCGGAACCACTACGGAACCACTAGAGAACCACATTTTATACCCCGAAACCACTAGGGAACCACATTTTATACCTGGGAACCACTATGGAAGCACCCTAGTGGTTCTGAGGTATAAATGGTGCTTCCATAGTGGTTCCAGGGTATAAAATGTGGTTCCCTAGTGGTTCCGAGGTATAAAATCTGGTTCCCTAGTATAAAATGTGGTTCCTAAGTGGTTCCGGGGTAGAAATTGTGGTTCCCTAGTGGTTCCGAGGTATAAAATGTGGTTCGCTAGTGGTTCTGTGGTAGAAAATGTGGTTCCGTAGTGGTTCTGGGGTATAAAATGTGGTTCCGTAGTGGTTCTGAGGTATAAAATGTGGTTCCGGGGTATAAAATGTGGTTCCCTAGTGGTTCCGGGGAATAAAATGTGGTTCCCTAGTGGTTCTGAGGTATAAAATGTGATTCCCTGGTGGTTCAGGGGTGTAAATGGGGCTCCCTAGTGGTTCCGAGGTATAAATGGTGCTTCCATAGTGGTTCCAGGGTATAAAATGTGGTTCCCTAGTGGTTCCGAGGTATAAAATGTGGTTCCCTAGTGGTTCCCTAATATAAAATGTGGTTCCCAAGTGGTTCCGGGGTAGAAATTGTGGTTCCCTAGTGGTTCCGAGGTATAAAATGTGGTTCCCTAGTGGTTCTGTGGTAGAAAATGTGGTTCCGTAGTGGTTCCAGGGTATAAAATGTGGTTCTGTAGTGGTTCCGGGGTAGAAAATCTTGTTCCCTAGTGGTTTCGAGGTATAAAATGTGGTTCTGTAGTGGTTTCGGGGTAGAAATCTGGTTCCCTAGTGGTTCTGAGGTATAAAATATGGTTCTGTAGTAGTTCTGGGGTATAAAATCTAGTTTTGTAGTGGCTCCGGGGTATAAAATGTTGTTCCCTAGTGGTTCCGGGGTATAAAATGTGGTTCCCTAGCTGTTCCGAGGTATGAAATGTGGTTCACTAGTGGTTGCTATGTATAAAATGTGGTTCCCTAGTGGTTCCGGGGTAGAAAATGAGGTTCCCTAATGGTTCCGGGGTATAAAATGTTGTTCCCTAGTGGTTCCCTGTGGTTCCGAGGTATAAAATGCGGTTCCCTACTGGTTCCAGGGTATAAAATGTGGTTCTTTACTGGTTCCAAGGTATAAAATGTGGTTCCCTAGTGGTTCCGGGGTATAAAATGTGGTTCCTTAGTGGTTCCAAGGTATAAAATGTGGTTCCGTAGTAGTTCCGGGGTAGAAAATGTGGTTCCATAGTAGTTCCGGGGTATAAAATGTGGTTCCCTAGTGGTTCCGGGGTATAAAATGTGGTTCCCTAGTGTTTCCGGGGTATAAAATGTGGTTCCCTAGTGGTTCCGGAGTAGAAAATGTGGTTCCCTAGTGGTTTCGGAGTATAAAATGTGGTTCCCTAGTGGTTCCGAGGTATAAAATGTGGTTCCGTAGTGGTTCCGGGGTAGAAAATGTGGTTTCGTAGTGGTTCCGGGGTAGAAAATGGGATTCCCTAGTGTTTTCAGCGTATAAAATGTGGTTCCCTAATGGTTCCGGGGTATAAAATGTGGTTCCCTAGTGGTTCCGAGGTATAAAATGTGGTTCCGTAGTGGTTTCGGAGTATAGAATGTGGTTCTGTAGTGGTTCCGACGTATAAAATATGGTTCCTTAATGGTTCCGAGGTATAAAATGTGGTTCCCTAGTGGTTCCGGGGTAGAAAATGTGGTTCCCTAGTGGTCCGGGAGTAGAAAATGTGGTTCCCTAGTAGTTCCGGAGTAGAAAATGTGGTTCCTTAGTTGTTCTGAGGTATAAAATGTGTTTCCCTAGTGGTTCTGAGATATAAAATGTCATTCCGTAGTGGTTCTGGGGTAAAAAATGTGATTCCCTAGTGTTTTCGACATATAAAATGTGGTTTCGTAATGGTTCCGGGGTATAAAATGTGGTTCCCTAATGGTTCCGGGGTATAAAATGTGGTTCCGGAGTATAGAATGTTGTTCCGTAGTGGTTCTGAGGTATAAAATGTGGTTCCTTAGTGGTTCCGAGGTATAAAATGTGGTTCCCTAGTGGTTCTGGGGTAGAAAATGTGGTTCCCTAGTGGTCCTGGAGTAGAAAATGTGGTTCCCTAGTGGTTCCGGAGTAGAAAATGTGGTTCCTTAGTAGTTTTGAGGTATAAAATGTGTTTCCCTAGTGGTTCCGGGGTAGAAAATGTGGTTCCCTAGTGGTTCTGAGGCATAAAATGTGGTTCGGTAGTGGTTCGAGGGTATAAAATGTGGTTCCCTAGTGGTTCTGAGGTATAAAATGTGGTTCCGTAGTGGTTACGAGATATAAAATGTGGTTTTGTAATGGTTCTAAGGTATAAAATGTGGTTCCGTAGTGGTTCCAAGGTATAAAATGTGGTTCCCTAGTGGTTCCAGCGTATAAAATGTGGTTCTCTAGTGGTTCCGGGGTAGAAAATGTGGTTCCCTAGTGGTTCCGGGGTATAAAATGTGGTTCCTTAGTGGTTCCGAGGTATAAAATTTGGTTCCCTAGTGGTTATGGGGTAGAAAATGTGGTTCCCACGCCGGGCCCGTACGGGCCGGGTGGACCCGCTTGTCACCCGGATTTTTGCCGTATTTTTTAAGATGTTTTTGGGAAATGATATCCGCACTACCGTATTTTGATGAGGACATACTCCTCACTTTATTAAAAGTACAATATGGCCCGCACCATAGGATGATCCAAACCGTTCATTAGATGAGTCACAACCTAAATAGGTTGTGCCCCAAAAAGCATTTTCGTAGGTTTATCCTAACCCTCTGATCATAATGTTAGAGGGTTGGTCCTAACCCTTTATAGATCGGAGGGTTAGGATCAACCTATGGAAATGATTTTTGGGACACAACCAATTTAGGCTGTGGCCCATCTAATTGACGCTTTGGATCATCATATGGGGGGCCATACCGTACTTTTAATTAAATGAGGAGTGCCCTCATCAAAACACAGTAGTGTGGATAACATTTCCCTTTTTTATGGGAATTTGCTAGCGACCTTTGCCGAGCCAACTTCTCGACTTGTGGCCCATCCTTTGATGCAAAGATTGGCAGAAGTAATATGGGTGGAAAGGTGGCTAGCAAAAGCATAATTGCAAAAAATAGTAATAATTACGGATTTGTGGCTGAAGTGCTAAGTTTTAAATGAAAAATTACAAAAAAATGGAAGCAAAGTATTAAAATTACGAAAAAAATACCAAAAGGATGCACTTACATATGACAATTACCGAACTATAAAGTTTGACTGTCTTCCGTCGGAAGTCCGAACGTTTGTTCGGAAGTCCGACTCGGAAGTCCGAACAAACCTTCGGACTTCCGAATGTAACCAATATTTAGGTTATGTATACTGACTTCCATTCGGAAGTCCAAAGTTTTGTTCGGACTTCCGACGGAAGCCAGTAGAATACGGATAATTCCAAAGATTTTTATTTTCAAATTGAGTAAAAATTCGAAGGATAATAGGGATATACATTGTGATCTTAGTGTCATGCAGGCAACTATAAATTGAAGCTTGATTTTGATGTTTTAGAATAAAAAAATGCAAAGAAAATGGATTACCAAACCCTGTTGTAAATGGCAACCTTCATGATTACCAAACCCTGTTCCAAGAGTCCGACTCGGAAGCCCGACTCTCTCTCTCTCTCTCTCTCTCTCTCTCTCTCTCTCTCTCTCTCTCTCTCTCTCATGGTTACCAAACCCTGTTGTAAATGGCAACTTTCAAAACCCTTCCATGGAGTTTTCCACGTTAGAAAAGTCTTAAGGAAGAAGAAGGTGGTAGGTGAGAAGGTAATAAGTGCATAGGGATAGCGAGGGTATTCTTGTCCTTTGGGATTTCTAAAAGCACTCACAGCACTATTTCACAAATAAAAAGAACATACCCTTACTTGACAATTTAACCAAAACTTTGCATTTTTCTAACAATTTTTCCTTGATTCATTGGTTTAAAAAGTCGAGAGGGTGTAACTGGATTTATTCCCAAAAAAGGAAAAAAGGAAAAGAAAAAACAACCCTACTATCCCTAAATCCAACTCAAAAGCAATAAAAACTCCTAAATTTCTCTACTTTGACAACAACTTATAAGTGGAATTCTAACGCTGCGGCGTGCAGAAAAGGGACACTAGGCACATGAAGATCATATTGTAAGCCGAATCTTTGCAAATAAAACATTTCGGCTGTATTTAACCCACACACCCGCGCGCGCGCCGCGGCCTCTCTCTCTCTCTCTCTCTCAATTAGGTGACGTTCCAACGTATTATTTATGGTCAAACAAGAAATGTGAAGTAATTATCTTGGAAGATCAAAGAGGTAGTAGGCTAGGAAATTGATATTGCGATTGGACAATCTTAGCTATTCAGCTAGCGGGCCTGCAAATTGACGGCTGGAAAAAGTGGGGCAGAAAAGGAGCACTGGTTCATATTAACTAGCAAATCTGAAATTAACTTCGAATAATGAGGAACTTAGTTGGCGCTAATCCACTATTGACCAAAGTTGTGATTAAGCACAACCCATTGACACCCCTTAAAAAGAGGTACAACTAAGACTGGCCATTAGGGTGGACTGTAATTAAGCGCACACACAATAATTTTCTCATGATGGTGCCATTGAAAAAAAAAAAATTTCATGATAGAAATACTTAAGGACTCCGGCTTATTGAGACAAACATGTCTATCCGTCTTGGAGGAGACTTACACAGAACAAGTAAATCACGAACATGATGACAACCTATGTTGGCTTCTATGGTCTTTGAGATATTGAACAAAACCATCAATATATCGACCATGGATCTCGCTTTCAGCAGCAAATATCTCTCTTACAGCTCTTGCTTTGGATCTAAACTCCTCACCCTCATCTTCCACCATTACCAACTTCAATGTCTTGGCAATGTCTTTGCGTGTGAAAGAGCCATCATTCTCGTTCCTCGGCACCTCTAGACCAATCTTCTTCTCTTCGATCTGCCGAGAATTCAACGATTGGTCCTCTATCATGGGCAAGAGAATAAGAGGCTTCCCGAACCCAAGACCCTCGATGATTGAGCTCCAACCACCATGGCTGAAGAAACCTCCAATTGACGGGTGTGCCAATAACCTAACCTGGGGGACCCAATCCTTACAAACAAGTCCACTGCCCTTGGTTCGATCCTCAAACCCCATGGGTAGTATCTGTTAGAGTAATTAGGTCAAGCAAGATGTTGCTTGAAGCATTACACCCAAGGTATCTATTTTGGAATACCAAGTTTGTTGCCTCCAGCCCCTATATATAGAGATACACTAGGGTTTTAATAGGTTAGTGGGCTCTAGCCCAAGTAGGCCCACTACACCGGTCCACTATCTTATTGGGCTTATATTAGAACATATATGGGTTATATTATATACCCAACAATCTCCTCCTATGTTCTACATATAGCACAATCCAATAGATAGTTAATGTGATGTCCAAACAAAATTATTGAATCATCCATATCAACATATGGTCTATATCATAAAAGATCTGTAATCCAACTGAAAACATGAATCCTTTTATGACAAACCAAGAGTTTTAAATATACAACAAGCTAAACTCAACCAAAAGGTAGTTTCACATATAAGTGAACCCCACTGATCTTAGATGAATTCATTCATGAGGTATGATTCTCATCGAGATCTAAAATAAAGTTCCACAAAAAAGTGAACTCTATACATACTGAAATGTAAGCATAGTCTTTATGACTTTAGAAGATTTACTCATCAAGTAAGTCATCTTCATCAAAGTCCAAATCAAGACAAGCTCCTCCTTTTCACCAATCCCTGTGAATTACCAAAGATGGATTTCATGAAAATGAATCCAATCATCTGTGTAAAACACTAAAGTATCTAGTTCTACCTGAAGAAGAACTTAGTACAATTCCATAATTCACGAAAGTATCTAGTTCTACCTGAAGAAGAACTTAGTACAATTCAAAATGGCTGAAAAAGTATCAGTATCACTCTCACCATAAGCATCATTGTCAAGTTTCAATAAAGAACAAGACCTAAACAGCTTCTTTTGCAAATAACCATTCCTAATTGTCAAGTTTCATTAAAGAACAAGACCAAATAGTTTCCTTTGCAAAGAACCATTTCATGTTTCTTTTTGGAATGTTACAGTCATCTTATCCATATTTGAGTTAAGCTGTATCATCAAGTTTGGAATGTACAACCTTTCCCAAAAAGGACATGTCATCAAATGTGGAATGACACAAAACAACTGTAAACATCGTCGAAACATATCAATTGCTTATCTTGGCCAAAAGGGAGATTCAAATATTCAAAATAACATGGATGTAGGTTAAGTCCTGTCTATATAGACTTTAACCCCATCTCCCCCACAGTTTTGAATATTCAATCTTTGGTCAGCCCCTATATGAGAGCATCGGCCATATTATCCTTCGATTTCGTATCAATCAAAGTGATAATCTCGTGTTCTTGAGATAATTTGGCATGGTATTTTCAGCCTAAGATGTCTCCTCTTACCATTAAAGAGTGAGATCTTCACAATCGTAATTGTAGCTTGATTATCACAGAACACACTTAAGGAACTAATCCTTAACTGGGTCAGTGGAATGTCCATAACCATAATCAAAATCTTTAGCTCCTCTGCTTTCATTTGCAACGGAAGCTAGAGCATAAAGTTCCAATTCGACTTCCACACAACAGCAGTAGATTTGCTGTCCCCTGATTCTGATCCCCATGATTCATCAGAATATTCTTCCACGATAAGTGGATGACCACCATAGTTTTGAGCATACTCTGGAGTACATGAAAGGTATCTCATCAGCCTCATAAGGGCATCTCTATGCTCATGGCCAGCATTGCTAGTAAAATGACTCAGCATGCCAACTATAAAGGCTATGTCTGGCCTAGTGCAACACAAACATGAGACGACCAATCAGTTTAGAATAATCTAACTGGCTCACACTGTCTCTTCCTTAGAGATCAGCTTCTTGGTATAATCAAAATTGTGTCTCAATCGGTTTGCACTCACTGCATCCTCAAAAAAGGAAAGTAGTTGTTCAAATAATGGGCTAGGCCAATGGTGATTTCCTGCCTTTCAAAAAACTGACTTTCATACCAAGAATGATGTTAACAATACCCAAGTCTTTTTATGTCGAAGTCTTTACCCAAGGGTAGTTTCACATTTCTCATCACAGAAAGAGATTGGAAAGAAGAATCAACATCTACATACAAACAAATAAGCATGACCTTATTCGACACAAAACGATAGTAAAGGCATTTATCCGAGTTATATGTCAGAAACCCAAAGCTCTTTACTTCTTTGCCAAATTTCTGATGTCACAATTTATGTTCTTGATTAAGACCATAACAAACTTTGTATAATCACATACAAATATCTACTTGCAGCCCGTAGTCTTAGCCCCTTTTGGCAAATCGACTAGCTGCAAAGTTAGATTTTCTAACAGAGAGCTCATTTCCTCATGAATGGCTTCTGCCCACAATATAGAGTCCGTAGATCTCATCACGTCCTGATAGGATGATGGATCATTCTCCAATTGGTACGTCACAAAGTCCTCACCAAATTCTTAGGTACTTTATCACATGGAGGAGTATATAGAGATTTAGGATGTGATTTGCAGTCAAAGCTGCCTCTCCCCAAATGCAACTAGGCATGCCAGCTAACATTAACATGGAGTTTAACATTGAAGTTAACGTCGTGTTCTTACACTCAGCTATGCCATTTGATTGAGGCGAGAGAGATGAGCAGTAGTTTCAAGGATTACGCCCTGAGAGGCACATAATTCCTTGAACCCTGTCAATGTGTATCTTCTCCTTCTCTATCACTCCTAACACTCACACTTCTCAAATATAATTGACATATATAATGGTATCTTATGAGTATTAGTAAATTAGACCATTTTCTGATAGTGCACATGTCCCAATCGGTTGTGTAACAACTTAGGAGCAATTAGCGATGAATTATCCTAACTAACAGTCTCATTATCTAAACTCAAATCAAACATACCATCTATCAGATATGCACAATCAAAATAGGATGAGTTAACAATTAAAGTTACTCTACCACACATAAATGAAGTACATATGCCAGCATAGTCTAAAAGACTAATAGAAATTAAGTTCTTTTGAAGAGCAAGAACTGCTTTAACAATTTTTAAAGTTAGTATTTATCCTGAAGAAATGACTAAGTTCGCAGTACCAGTGTGAGTAATCTCTGCCTCTGCTCCACTAGCCACTGTAACGGTCTCTTTCGCGGCAACAAGTGGCTCCTGTATCTAACCACCAATCTGAAGAAGGACTGGCCTTACCGTTGCCCAACATAGCAACAAAACTCTTAGGCTCAGTCTTACCCACCATCATATGAGCTTCCTTCTGTGGTGTGTCAGATTTAGACTGGTTAGGTTGCCTACAATTTGCCGCAAAGTGATCACATTTTCCACAGTTGTGGCACTTGCCCTTCTTTTCTGGAAGATAGGCTTTTTGGCCTCCAACTTGGGATTGTCACTTTTAGGTGACTTGGATTTTCAAGGAAATTTCTTGGGATTTGTTACCGCGTTAGCAGCAGATTGTTGCTGTCTAACCATCTCCAAGTTATTCCTGGCTCGAGTCTCATTTTCGATTCGAATGAATCGTTTGAGATCATCTAGTCCCACTTGCACATTTTTCCTATACATTTCATTTTTAAAAGAATGCCATTGAGATTCATCAACTTCTTCATTCGTGTCAGCAAAGGTACTCAAAACGGTGTAAAAATAATTCATATATTTTAGACCGAATTGAGTCTTTCACTTCCATGAATTAAACTCAGATCCACCAAAGGATTGAAGTTTGACCATCTCAAAGGGAATAGTAGTATTTTCCATTTTAAGCTAACTACAAAAGTAAATATGGAAAGAGTGCACCTAATTTGTGTATCGCGAAAGCCGAAGCCAAATGGGTGAACCAAATCGCGTACCAAATCCAAATCCAACAGCCAAGGTGAAACCCTTCGGCAACAGATAACCACCAAGGTAATAACCCAAACCCAACTGACAACTATTGGGATTTACAGGGGGTGAACCAGAGAATAAAGAAACAGCCAAGGCCAAACCCGAGGCATTTAGGCTCATGCAAGAACTGGTGGCGAACCAAACAGATTCAAAAGAACCAAAACTGTCAACAAAACTGGTTGTAGAGAACTGGTCTAAAACCAGTTTCACAAACGGAACCAGTTGTAAAGTCTGAGAAAACTAGTTCCAAAAAAAAAAAAAAAAAAAAAAAAAAAAACCGGCCACAAATGCCGCGAAGGTAACCAGTTAGAAGCCGGCGGCTTGCATCAGTTGACAGCAATTTTCTTGCGAGATGACTGAATCAATCAACGGTTATAGGTTTCGCGCATAAACCAGTTTCCAAATCGCAAAAATAGTTATACAAACTGATTTCTCGCTCTTGTGCTCCAAATATCTCATAAAACCCTCATAGGCACAGAATATCCCAGAAGGTGATATCGCACACAGCTGATATGGCGTATAGATATCCTGTCCAAACATGTGACAAATATCTCTGGTTCGAACCAAATAGCTCCAATAGACCAATCCACCAAGGGGATTCGGCTCCAACAAGAAACGTTTCCATGAGCCGAATTCAAGAGACGATGCTCAACAATCAGCCGGCGGCAACCCCAACAGACAACGACGAGTGCTAACCGGCGGCGTGCCCAACGGAAAATGGCAGAAAATCCGGCAAGAGAATCGGCCACAAGAATTAGGCCCAAAGAGGGTTCGGTCACAATTTTACCCAAACAAGGTTTGATCCAAGTCGTGACGCCTACTCGGATTCAACCTTCACCATGAGAGAGAGAACACCTGCAACTTGCTTCAATCACAAATAGGGTTTCAACCATCAAAGTGAATCCAAGTTCCAAAAACAGATGGCGCAGGGATATCAAAATAGATAGGGCCAAAGATTTCGTCTCCAAAGAAATGAGAACCCAAATCTGGTTCAGATACAAAGCTAATATCTCTGTTTTCCTTTGACCCAATAGCCTCTGCAGATGTGGGAATTTTGTTGGAGTCAAACCCACACCCAAAACAGAAATTCTTGAGGGAGTTTTAAACCCAAATCTTGCATAGTGAAGACAAGTTCTGATATTCTAGAAAGAAAGGGTATGGTGGGTTGTGCAGGTAGGGAGGAAAGAGAGAGTTAGCCCCAAAAAATTATGCAAAAAAAAAATACCGATTCTTCTTGTTGGGTTACCACCAACAATTCAGCCCAAAACCACTTACTGAATATTGCAGACGGTCAACCCTTCTTCCCAACCGACATACACATTGCAAACGGTAAATCCCTCTTCCAACGAGTGAGACAACCCACAATAGTGTGTGGCAAACGGCGACTGTCATTGAAGCAGAAAAAGAATGGAATCCCATCAAGATGCTTGCCCAATAAGCAAAAGCAGGAATTCCGATTGGTTTTCCCCCTCCTAAGACGAGAGAGAGAGAGAGAAATCAAATGAAAGATAAAGGGGGCAGACGTACTCTTTTCCTCCCTGATTCCATCAATGGAATTAACGCACGTCAAAAAACAATGGAAGAAACCCATGTCAATTCGATTTTGTTTCTGTGTGAAACGTGAATCCAATCCGAGAGATAGAGTCTTCTAATCAGACGAATAAAAATTAGGGTTCATGATGCTTCAAGATTGTTAGAGTAATTAGGTCAAGCAAGATGTTGCTTGAAGCATTACACCCAAGGTATCTATTTTGGAATACCAAGTTTGTTGCCTCCAGCCCCTATATATAGAGATACACTAGGGTTTTAATAGGTTAGTGGGCTCTAGCCCAAGTAGGCCCACTACACCGGTCCACTATCTTATTGGGCTTATATTAGAACATATATGGGTTATATTATATACCCAACAGTATCTCCTCGCCCACGTCAGGTGGAGTCCGGAGTGCCCAAACAAAGGGCAATCCTGATAGCTCTAACCCAAAGGCTATTTCGTGCACTTGTTCTATACTAAATATTAGTTGACTTCCAAATGCAACATAAACTACAGACCCTTGCAATTGTTGGTCTAACCACTCGCCCTCTGCCCATTTCTCATGCCCACTCGTATCTTCTTGTATTGAAGGAGGGAGCAGACCCACTGGAAGAATCGGTTTATGGAGTAACTCGCTAAGAAGATTAAACCACTCCGGTTCGAATTCGGTGCAGCTACGTAGGGCCACAATGTCACACCCTTGGAGTGTAGAATAGAACCGGTAATTTATAGACACACCAGAAGCATCTTTTCTAGTGGTAGCCTCAAAATTTCCATTAGCCTCATAGGGCCGGAATATCACTTTAGAAGGGAATGGGACCCATGGAGGAACCACAGTTAATTGATCTGGCGATGTACGGTTGTCTATCATCTTGGGCGATGGTGGGCCCATGAACCCACAAGATGCAGCACTAAATGTGCCGAAGAAGGCACATGATAGCTTCAACTTAGCAGCCACACGGGAGACCCAATATGGAAAGGCATCATATATAATCCAATCTGGGGTTGGGGATGCATGTTCAAGGAACACTGACAAAGGTCCCTCTAGCTCGTCCAGTGTCTTGAACAGGTAGTGGGTCTCGGCTAGTGGAATGTCTCTGGTGGCCTCAGCACCTTCGGGCAGGCCCTCAACGTGAGGCAAGGGAAGCTCTACTAGATTTATGTTGGAGGATAAATGTGGAGGGATGTCTGGAAGCCTTGAGATATTTTTGGGGGTGGAAATGAAGGAGATACGGTGACCCCTTTTGGCCAAGCACATGGAGAACTCTAGAAAAGGCAATATGTGACCAAAGGCTAACGATGGGAACATAACAAGGTGAAGCACTTCTTCGTCTTCTTCTTCACCCTTCATTGTGAAGATGGAATGATGAAGACAAGGATGGGAGGCACTGAGTAACGAATAGATGTGACGACCCCTTTTGGCTTGAAGGCTTGGAGATCCGTGAGAATGGAATGCAACTCTGTATAAAATTTGTGTGTGTGTGTGTGTGTGTGTGTGAGAGAGAGAGAGAGAGAGAGAGAGAGAGAGAGAGTACCCACATTAATTGTAGGGGGAACATGGGAACGTAATCGGCGCAAATCATATGGTGGGCCACACCTTTGCAACAGACTAGTCAAATGATCCTAATCCATTGATCAAGGTGGGTTTGACCAGTGAGTCAGCCACTCATAAATGGTAGGGGGCACATGGGAACGTAATCGGCCCAAATAATATGGTGGGCAACACCTTGGCAACAGACTAGTCAAATGATCCTAATCCTTTGATCAAGGTGGATTTGACCAGTGAGTCAGCCACTCATTAATTGTATGGGGCTGGTCAGCCACGCCTTCAGGAGACCAACTACACACATTAATTGTAGTGGGTCTCTGTATAAAATGTGAGAACGGAATGCAAGACTCTTTATAAAATGTGTGTGTATGTGTGTGTGTGAGAGAGAGACTAACCATTAATTGGAGGGGGCACATGGGAACGTATTAGGCGCAAATCATATGGTGGGCCACACCTTGGCAACAGACTGGTCAAATGATCGTAATCCATTGATCAAGGTGGTTAGACCAGTGAGTCAGCCACTCATTAATTGTATGGGCCAGTCAGCCACACCTTTAAGTAGGGCTGCAACTCGGGTCGGGCAGGTCAGGTTTTGAAGAACCAAACCTTACCCGAGTATCTCGGGTCGGGCCTTTTTACGTTGACGCAATTTTTTAAGAAAAATTCTTGTTTGGCAAGGCAACTCAACTCATAGAAGTAGAAAAACTCAAGCATGGCAAACTTATTAGTGCATTAACTAATAACTAGTCCAAAGAGAATAAATTGATGCATTACCAAATGAAAATGATTAAACTCATATGAGATAAACAACAAACTATTTAGTGCATTAACTATTTAGTTGAAACTTGAAACCCTAGAGCTAAAGTGGGGAAACGTACAGAAGATAGAAAGAGTCCCTGTGATTGTATGCGTGCGTGAGTTTTACTTTTTAAGTTTTCACTTTTTAAGTAACAAAGTTTTAGAGAAAAAAATACATACTTTAACTCGAATAACTCGGGTCGGGTTGGGTTGGACCCCTTCAAACCTGGCTCGACCCGAGATTCATGCGGGCTTTTGGATCGTAGACCCGGCTCGACCTGAAACCCCAGAAACATGAACCCAACCCAAGCTTTTTTCAGGTCAGGTCGATGCAGGCCTGGTTTTACCCGACCCAAGTTGCAGCCCTACCTTTAAGAGACCCACTACACACATTAAATTATAGGGGGCCCAAAGAGGATAGCTTCTATAGGCCGTTGTTAAGGATTGATATTTCCGAATGTGTAAGACCAAGCAGCGCTAGAAGTGATATTCTCACCACCTTAATATTCTCAACACCTTCTCGAATACTTAATATTTTGACCACCTTCTCGAATACTTTAACCTCTTTTCCTTATAAGCTAATAAGTTCGCTCCGAGTATTTACCCAACCGCCCCCTTCAACTGTTGATAATACAAGTAAATTTGGGTATGTTTTCATTGCGCGGGTTGCACAAAGTCTCGCTTGTCATTGGAATTTCGAATGCCAATGAATATTGATTCCTTTTTTCATTGCCAATATTGCCTTAAAGTTCCATTTGACTGCCCAAAATGTTCTAGAAATTATCATTGCTTGTCTGCACATATGGCATTATTGTCTCCTCTACTCATCTTCCAACTAAATTCTACCCAAATGATAAATTTTTGATAGAAGAATAGTGGAAAAGGTCATCTCTCTCTCTCTCTCTCTCTTGATAGAAGAATAGTGGAAAAGGTCCTCTCTCTCTCTCTCTCTCTCTCTCTCTCTCTCTCTCTCTCTCTCTCTCTCTCTCTCTCTCTCTCTCGTCATTCTCTTTTTTGGTAATGACACCCCAATTTTTCCACTGGCCTCCAAGAGAACAGCCGCACAACCAAACATTACGTACCATTGTCTGTTATTCTAAACATTACTTTAGTGATCTCAATTGATCTTTGGCATTAAAAATCAAAGAAAATTTTAAATTTAATGAGATGGGTTTGATGTACCTTTCACCATGGCTGCCGTTTTGAAGCTTGTATTCCAACGATCCTTCAAACTTTTCCAGGCATAAAGATGACTCGGAAACGCCCCTTTGCTCCTCTTTCCTCTCCAATGCCCTAGGCTTAATGGGAAGCCTCTCTCAAGTAAAACTCTCTCTCATAATGAGTTCTCAAGTTGGGAAGGTAGAAAGAGGGACCAAGGGTCTCATTATATAAACAAAAGCTCTCATAGAACTTTTCTTTATGCCCAAACTCGTTTGTCTATTTTCACACAATTTGGAAAGTGTATTTGGGTTAACCTTCCTTCTCCAAACATTTCTAAACTTGAGTATTCAACCCAAAAATAAGAAAGATCACTTAATATGCAAAGCCACACTAATGTCAGCAACTTTAAACATGGAAACCATGTTATAGAATGCCTAACTAAGAGAAACCTTAAGTTTGGAAAGTCTAAATTATGGAAAACATCCAACACTGTTAGCTCAGATAGTAATAGAATAAGAAGTCAAAAGGGAGGAGACAAGCATTTGATTTGTTTAGAAGAATAGTGATAAGTAGTGTTTGGTTGCGTGGCAATTCTTTCGAAGAGTAGTGGAAAAAGTAGGGGTGTCATTATCAGAAAAACAGAGTGAAGAGAGACAAAAAGAAAAGACAAGACCTCTTCCACTATTCTTCAACCAAAAATTTAACATTTTGGTAGAATATGGTTGGAAGATGAGTAAAGGGGAGATTAGTGCCACATGGGCACCAAGTGTGCAAACAAGCAATGATGATGTCTAGAATATGTTGGGGAGTCAAATAGAACTTCAATGCAATATTAGCAACCAAACAAGGACATTCATTGGCATTTGAAATTCCAATGAATGCCAGGCGTTTGTGCAACAAAAATGGAAGAAGAAGTCAATGTGGAGAGATGCATTGGATTTGCCTGGAATTACACGCTGGAAAAAGTAGTGTTTGGTTGCATGATATAGACTTGGAGAGAATGAGAATAAGGGGTTTCAATGCTCAAGAGACATCACATGGAGTTTAATGCTCTATATTGGCAACCAAATGCCAAATTTTGCTGATGTGGCACCCAAATACCAATCAAAATCCCTAAGCCTCCCTGGCTTTTTGTGCAACCAAACACACGGCTCTTGTGTCACTCTCTAAATCTCCTTCTCTTCCTCGATTATTTTTCTCTCTAACCATCTCCTCTATATTCTCAAACTCATTTCTTTTTCCTCTTCTACACGTCAACTATCTTCTCTTTGTTACTCAACTCTCGCAGGACTTCTATAGCGGTGACAATCTTACCAAGATCAATTAGAGATGGTATGAGTTTTTTTTCCCGCCCACCTATTGCAATCTTCAATTCATAGAAGAAATACCCTCAGGTGACGGAAGGGAGAGGAAAGCTCAAAGACACATTACTCCTGGGGTTGTAGTGATGCATGTGCATCTCGCACTTTCATGAGATCAACGGTCAAGGTCGTCATAGCCTTAAGCGGATCGTCCAGGACCTTCAGATTGGATGATTTCGGACGTCGCCTAAATCAACGGCTCATGTTAATTACTACACTAGAAGAAAATTAAGAGTTTTACTTTTGGTAGAATTTTTGGAGAAATTTTAGGAAAAGTAGAGATTTTAGAGATTAGTTTAATCGTCCAAGTAGAGAGAGTTTTTAGGGAGTTGAGTTTTATTAGGTCGTTTAAAGAAAAGATGAAAAGTTGGAATTTTTTTAGGGGTAGAGTTGAACGAGAGTTTTTATGGATTCTTTTGTTTCCTTTTTTTCTAGTTTGAGTAGAATTAGGAAGTCTAGATTGTATGGCACCCATGTAATCGTTTTTAGATATCTATGAATGAATTGAATTTTTGTTGCCTCATTACTGCTAGCCGGAAAAGACCCGTTTCCGCAAGCCATCTGCTGCTTGAATGAATGAATGATAGTCATATCCTTTATATCTCATTTTCATCTATTTGTTCCAAAATCAGCCCTTGAGTGCTCCATGCTTCAGCCGAACTACATCAAATCCCATGATTTTAAGCACCTTGGAGCCAAAGCTTTCAATCTTATAACCCTCTAATTCTAGCACCCTTTTGCAGCCGACTCTACCTCCACAACAGTCCAAAAAAACACTTAATACCCAGCCCAATAGGACCATAAGCTTCAGCGCCCATTCGTCCCTTTGCCAAACATATTTCCCTTTACATCTTAAATAATCCTCCTTAATTCACACATAGGATTCCTTAGATTTGTATTAGTTTCTAGTCTCTTTTAGACCCTTTCAAGTGCCCCTTTTCTTCCCTTCTCTTTAAACCTTTACCTTTTCCAAGTTCTCTATTAAAGCTTCCGCAACCAACATCGAGTATTAGAGCTATAGGCTATACGCTCCTGCGTTATGTAGGCCCTGTTGTCATCGAACGCCCATACGAAAAAAAATTCAAGTCGCGTATCTGGTTTCTTCTTTGAGAGAATCCTTATCATACTGACTCGAGTAAGATACATGTTCTTCTGAACTTCCAATGATATCATAATGGAATCTTGCAAGTGATGGCAGTGAAAAGGGAAACATATGGTGTTGGAAAACAAATCCATGTTCTAGAGAAATTCATTGCTTTATTTTATTAATATTAGATAATGTAAGGAAAGACATATTGTCACTATATTAAGAGGACAGGATTACAACTTTCAGACCATGGATCTCACTTTCAGCACCAAATATTTCTATGGTCTTTGAGATATTGAACAAAACCATCAATATATCGACCATGGATCTCACTTTCAGCACCAAATATTTCTATAACTCCTCTTGCTTTGGCTTTAATCTCCTCCCCCTCAGCTTCCAACATTACCAATTTTAATGTCTCGGCAATGTCATTCCGTGTGAAAGACCCATCACTTTCATTCCTCGGCACCTCTACGCCAATCCTCTTCTCTTCCATCACCCGAGTATTCAACATTTGGTCCCCTATCATGGGTAAGAGAATAAGAGGCTTCCCAAACCCAAGACCCTCAATGACTGAGCCCCAACCCCCATGGCAGAAGAATCCTCCAATTGACAGGTGCGCCAACAACTTAAGCTGAGGGACCCAACCCTTGCAAACAACTCCACGGCCCTTGGTTCGATCCTCAAACCCCATAGGTAGCATCTCGTCGCCCATGTCGAGTGGACTCCGGAGTGCCCAAATGAAGGGCAATCCTGATTGCTCTACCCCAAAGGCTATTTCGTGCACTTGTTCTATATTAAATATATGCTGGCTTCCAAATGCAACATAAACTACGGACCCAGGCCTTTGTTGGTCTAGCCATTGGCCTTCTACCCAAAGGCTATTTCCTGCACTTGTATCTTCTTGTATTGAAGGAGGGAATAGACCCAACGGAATAACCGTTTTCTGGAATAACTCGCCCAGGATACTTAACCAATCCGGTTCGAATTCGGTGCAGCTACGTATAGCCATAAGGTCACACCCTTGGAGTGTGGAAAAGTACCTGTCAACGGGAGACACACCCGAAGCATCTTCTTTGGGGGTCCCCTGAAAAGCAGCTCTAGCCTCATGGGGCCGATACACTACTTTAGAAGGGAATGGGACCCATGGAGGTACCACAGTTAGTTGCTCTGGTGTTGTACGCTTCTCTTTGAACGGCATCATCGTGGGTGGTGGGCCACTGAATCCACACGTGGTCGCATTACACAGGCCCAAGAAGGCACATGGAAGGTTGAACTTAGTAGCTACTCGTTTGACCCAATAGGGGAACATATCATAGATAATCCAATCTGGAGTTGGGGATGCATGCTCAAGGAACACTGAAAAAGGTCCCTCGAGTCCGTCCAGTGCCTTGAATAGGTACTGTTCCATGGCCAATGGAATGTCTCTTGTGGCCTCGGCATTTTCCGGCAGGCCGTTGATCTGAGGGAAGGGAAGTTCCACTAAATTTATCTTGGGAGATAAATTTAGAGGGATGTTTGGGAGTCTAGCAATGTTTTTAGGGGTAGAAATGAAAGAGATACGGTGACCCCTTTTGGCTAACCACTTGGAGAGCTCTAGAAAGGGTATAATGTGACCAAATGCTAAGGATGGGAACATAACAAGGTGAAGCTCTTCTTTTTCAACACCTTTCATGGTAAAGGAGATGGATTGACAAAGACAGGAGTGGGAGACAATGAAGGAGAAATAGATGCGATGACCAATTTTGGTGAATACAAGTCTATATATTTCATATCTAAACGCTTGGAAAGATCCGAGTGTGTGTTAAAAAACTTGTAAATTTTGAAAGGCAACAGAAGTTACAGAAGGCACATGCGCATGTAATCCGCGGAAATTCTATGGTGGGCCAAATCTTGGCAATGGACTAGTCAAATGATCGTAATCCTTTGATTAGGTGGGTTAGACCGGCTGGTCAGCCACATCTTGACCATGATCAGCTCTACACATTAATTGTAGCGGTCCAAACGGAATCTATTTTCGAGATGCGTGTCACACCATAAATGATATTAGGTAGTGAAATCACCGGGGGTTGCGGGCCTTGTGGCTTCCCAACTTGTACAACTTTACTACACATGTTTTGAGATTTCTTTGACAAACCATGGGAAGTCGATTTAAGATATATGTGGGTCGATTTATCACTGCCCTTTGATTATTTGGGTCAAATATGATGTTCGGCCACATGTTGAACATAGGGCAGCTACGAACATTAAATTGTATGGGCCCAAACGGAGGACTTTCATAGGCTACTGTGCAATTTGTAAAAACTGAATAATAGGGCCAGCTTAAGTATTACTATTTTCTATTCCTCTTATTGTGAAGCGCACTCAAACATTAATGTAGCCCATATGGGAGTCTTAAATATTGTGAAATCAAAATATCCCCGTATTCAATTTTTTTTTTGTGAGTGTCATTTTTAAAGAGTAGGCTACTATATTGGCACTACCATGTTTTAATAAGGATCAATTACCAATGGGGGACAAAAATTAGGTGGAATTATCAACAGGCCCATACTTTTTAGAAATTATCAACGAGGGACAAAAGAGGTCTTGTCATTAAAAGCTGGACAAAAATGCCATTTTCTTAAGCAACATGTTTTGCTTTTCCACTTTTCCCTCTTCCCTCATCTTTCCCTCTTTCTTTTTTTACTTTTTCATTTTCAACTTTTTTTTTTTTTACCTTACCAGTCATCTTCTTCATCATTTAGCCACAATTGGAGGCAGGAAAACTCAAAATTTTGAAACGTTAGTTCATTTCCATCTGTCTCTCAATATCTAGGTTTTGTTTTTCATTTGTTTTAGGGTTTTGCATTTCTCCTTCTCCCTTTCAATGGAGGATGAGGAAGATGAATCGTACGGTAGAAAGAAAAAAACGTGAAAATGAACGAGTGAAAAAAAAACATGAAGTAAAAACGTGATCATAAGGGACTTGATAAACTCATTCGGAATTTGGTAACCCCATTTTGATACTGGATAACCCCAACCCCAAAGACTTGAAAACCCCTTCCAAAACTCCAGTACCCTTGGGCAATTTTAAGGGCCTTGATAAGCCCATTCGTAAATTGGTAACTCCATTTTGATGCTAGATAACCCCAATCCCAAATACTTGAAAACCCCCTTCCAAAACTCTAGTATCCTCGGCCAATTTTCAGGGACTTGATAAGCCCATTCAGAAATTGGTAACCCCAATTTGATACTTGATAAGCCCATTCAGAAATTGATAACCCCATTTTTTATACTAGATAACCCCAATCCCAGAGACTTGAAAACCCCCTTCCAAAACTCTAGTACCTTTGGCCAATTTTTAGGGACTTGATCACCCCATTCGGAAATTGGTGTCCCCATTTTTTATACTAGATAACCCCAATCCTAGAGACTTGAAAACCCTCTTCCAAAACTCCAATACCCTCAGCCAATTTTCAAGCACTTGATAAGCCCATTCAAAAATTGGTAACCCTACTTTTGAGAGTTACTAACCCCCTTCCAGAGAGTTGATAAACTCCTTCTGCTACAAAACCCCCTGCCTATAGCAACTCTTCTAATGGCATTATAATTCTGCTCATGATAGAAATAACAAAATAAATGGATGTTGCTTTCATTAAATGTGCTTCATGTATTACATCCCAATTTGTGTATTAGAAAAAAAAAATTAAGTAAATCAAAAAATGTGTAGCCACCCATTCATGTATTACATCAACTTTTTCTTATACAACCACTTGTCTTCCAAAAAAGTGAGTGAAGCCATCCATGCATTATCTCTAGAACTCACCCTAAAAAACAAATCGCTTAAATCCTAAACAAGATAAATCAGAAACAGAGGAATTAAAAATAGTGCAAAACCCTAAAAAAAAAAAAAAACCTAAATACAAAGAGATAGATGGTAAGAACTCAACATTTAAGTTTTCAAGATTCGCCAGCAACAATGGTGGCCGAACAAGGAAGAAGATGAGTAGTAGGGTAAAAAATAAAAAAGGTGATAATGGAAAAGTAAAAGAAGAGGGAAGAAGGAGAAAACAAGGTCAAAACGTGTTATAAACGCCAAAGGGTATTTTCGTCCAGCTTTTACTGACAAGACCTCTTTTGTCCCCCTTGATAATTTTTGAAAAGCATGGGTCCTGTTGATAATTTTGCCTAATGTTTGTTCCCCATTGGTAATTGGTCCTTTTAATAATTGCGAAAACTCGGCTTGTCCTTTTTTATATAATGGGCTTTTAGAATTTAATGGGAATTGTAATTGATAACTGTATAAAAAAGAAAAGACAAGCCGGGTTTGTACAATTATTAAAGGGCGCTACTAGCCAGTTTCGCAGAAAGCCATTTTACACCTGGCTTTTGCATGTGATGCCAGCCGCACATGTTGACTATACGGCAATTTTATCTTAATTAATTCATCTGCCATGGCCGTCATCACATGTAAATGCCGGGTGCGAAATGGCTTTCCGCGAAAGTGGCTAGCAAATCCCATTATTAAAACATGGTAGTGGCAATATCTGTAGCCCAAAAATATTGTAGTAATTAACAATTTGAGAATGACTACCTAAAATGTCATTTTTACCTTCAATGGTACATGTAATTTTTCAGTTCTACACAGGGGATGAATGTGAAATTAAGACCGTTGATCTTGAAGTGCATCATGAGGCAACCCAAGTGTTTTTAACTGATCCTTAATGGATCAAGGTGCTTTCAATGGCATTCGGATAGACTTATGTTTTCTGTTTAGATCAATAGATTTGACTACATATAGGAGGCAAAAGTAATGATTAATTCTGTTTAGATCAATAGATTTGACTACATATAGGAGGCAAAAGTAATGATTAATATATCAAGGGTCGTGTGTGTTGAGAAAATCAACCGGTCAAATCCAATCTTTAGCATTTGGTCACATAATACCCTTCTCTCCAGCTCTCTCTATTATTGTAGTCACTATTTACTCTCTTATATTCAACAAAATTTTGTAAATAATCAAGTTATATTTAATAACAATAAAATTTAGGGAAATGTTACCAGGGCACTCCTCACTTTATGAGGGCACTCCTCACTTTATTAAAAAGTAAGGTATGGCCCGTACCATAGGATGATCCAAACCGTCCATTAGATGGGCCACAACCTAAATAGCTTGTGTCACAAAAATCATTTCAATAGGTTGATTCTAACCCTCTGATCTATAGCGGTTAGGTCAACCCTCTAACATTCAGATCAGACGGTTAGGATCAACCTATGGAAAGTATTTTTGGGGCACAACCTATATAGGCTGTGGCCCATCTAATGGATGGTTTGGTTCATCCTATGGTAGGTTTGGTTCATCCTATGGTAGGGCCCATACCGTACTTTTAATAAAGTGAGGAGTGCCCTCATCAAAATACAGTAGTGTGATAACATTACCCAAAATTTAATGGTTCTATATAAATTCATGTCTACTTTGAACATCAAGCTTCATGTACAAAATTTTACATAGAATCAGATGATAACAAATATATTTACCTGGCTTGCCTATCAAGCGTCGGGTGAATTAAATATTTTTTGAAAAATGCCAAATGGAGACGGTCTTTTTTCTTTTTTTTTTGAAATGATTTGGGGACTGTCTTTTTCCGTCACCTTATTTTTTACAAACAAACATTTTTGTCCCTTTATTTTTTTTATTTTTTTTAACAAATAGCCCCGGTTATAATTCGTCGTTAGCATTGACTTTAGCTATGGTCACTACCATCGCCCATGTATGATGGAGATTGGAAAGGTACAAATTTGTCGTAATAAATGTTATCCCCACTATTATATTTTGATGAGCGCACTCCTCACTTAATTAAAAGTACGGTATGGCCCCACCATAGGATGATCCAAACCGTCCATTAGATGGGCCACAGCCTAAATAGGTTGTGCCCCAAAAAGCATTTCCATAGGTTGATCCTAACCCTCTATAGATCGGAGGGTTAGGATCAACCTATGGAAATGATTTTTGGGATACAACCTATGTATAGACCTGGCAAAAGTGACCCGTGCCCGCGGGTCGACCCGGCCCACCCGCAAATTTGCGGGCACGGGTCTAAGTTTCCGTGACCCGTCAAAAACCAACCCGCGGGTGACCCAACCCGCAAAAACACGGGTCGGGTCGGGTCGGGTCAACCCGCGGGCACCCGCATTTTTACAGTATTTTTTAATCTTTTTGAGAATGTTATCATCACTGCTGTTTGTTTTTTATGAGTAACTCCTCACTTTATAAAAAGTACGGTATGTCCTGCACCGTAGGATTATCCAAAGTTCCAAACCGTCCATTAGATGGGCCATACCCTAAATAGGTTATGCCCCAAAATTATTTCCATCGGTTGATTCTAACCCTCCGATCTATAGAGGGTTAGGATCAACCCTCTAACATTCAGATTGGAGGGATAGGATCATCCTATGGAAATGATTTTTGGAGCATAACCTATTTAGGCTATGGCCCAACTAATGGACGGTTTGGATCATCCTATGGTGTGGGCCATACATAAAGTGAGAGTGCCCAGTAGTGTTGATAACATTTAAATGTGGTTTTTATTTTATTAGAATTTGCTATCAAGCTTCTCCTTTGTCAATTTCTCGGCAAGTGGCCTTTGTGTATGCAAAGATGCGCGCATCCAAATGTTGCTAAACTGTTCCTAGAAAATATGTAAAAAAGTAATCATTACACCACAAAAAGTAAATTAGCTAAATTATAAAGTTTTGAATGAAAAATTACCTAGAAAGGGTTATAAAATTTAAAATTACGAAAAAAATACCAAATCACATATTGGAGGTTATGACAATTACGGGCAAATAGAGGCTGTCAAATCAAATTAATTATTACAATCCCATATTTCCGGCATATTTGCGGGTGACCCGTGGGTTGACCCGGCCCACCCGCGGGCCGCGCGGGTCACGTAAATTTTGACCCGCCAAAATGCGGGTCATTTTCTCACCCGACCCGTGGACCCGCACCCGCATCACCCGCAGGTTGACCCGCCCCGACCCACCCGTTTGCCAGGTCTACCTATGTAGGTTGTGGCCCATCTAATGGACGGTTTGGATCATCCTATGGTGAGGCCATACCGTACCTTTAATAAAGTGAAACTGTCCTCATCAAAATACGGTAGTGCGGATAACATTTCCCTAAAATTAACTATTAGCAACGGTTTTATTTGTAGCAGTGGATTTGTGCCGTCTCTAATAAAGTCCATATTTTTTTTACTGAACGGCAAATAACTGGCCACCCGTTCATATGTAAAGGGTGGAGAGCAAAAATATCAACCACCTTGATTTTTTATCAAGGTAAAAGTTGAAAAAAGGGTTCATGTTGGATCAAAAATCAAAGGGGAGAGAATGAGAGATTCTTCTCTCTCTGCCCTTGGTGGTGGACGGTCGGCCACCATATAAAAACTCACATAGAAGAGTAGAAGACCAAAATAGCTAATTTAGGTCCCACCTTTTTCAAGTAAACATAGTGATCTTACCTAAAATTGGTGGAGGAAGTTTGAATATTTGAATATGGTTGTTACTTAAAAAGACTAGTAATTGTTTTTTTCACTTAAAAGTGTAAAAATCCAATAGCAATGAGCTTGCTTATCGTATCCACTTTGACAAAAGCATTGCTATTTATTTCATACACAACAGAAACAGAAGCATTCATAAACAAGTAAATCAGGAAGATGATGACAAACCATGTTCGATTCTATGGTCTTTGAGATATTGAACAAAACCATCAATATATCGACCATGGATCTCACTTGCTTATCGTATCCACTTTGACAAAAGCATTGCTATTTATTTCATACACAACCGAAACAGAAGCATTCATAAACAAGTAAATCAGGAAGATGATGACAAACCATGTTCGATTCTATGGTCTTTGAGATATTGAACAAAACCATCAATATATCGACCATGGATCTCACTTGCTTATCGTATCCACTTTGACAATAGCATTGCTATTTATTTCATACACAACAGAAACAGAAGCATTCATAAACAAGTAAATCAGGAAGATGATGACAAACCATGTTCGATTCTATGGTCTTTGAGATATTGAACAAAACCATCAATATATCGACCATGGATCTCACTTGCTTATCGTATCCACTTTGACAATAGCATTGCTATTTATTTCATACACAACAGAAACAGAAGCATTCATAAACAAGTAAATCAGGAAGATGATGACAAACCATGTTCGATTCTATGGTCTTTGAGATATTGAACAAAACCATCAATATATCGACCATGGATCTCACTTGCTTATCGTATCCACTTTGACAATAGCATTGCTATTTATTTCATACACAACAGAAACAGAAGCATTCATAAACAAGTAAATCGGGAAGATGATGACAAACCATGTTCGATTCTATGGTCTTTGAGATATTGAACAAAACCATCAATATATCGACCATGGATCTCACTTGCTTATCGTATCCACTTTGACAAAAGCATTGCTATTTATTTCATACACAACAGAAACAGAAGCATTCATAAACAAGTAAATCAGGAAGATGATGACAAACCATGTTCGATTCTATGGTCTTTGAGATATTGAACAAAACCATCAATATATCGACCATGGATCTCACTTGCTTATCGTATCCACTTTGACAATAGCATTGCTATTTATTTCATACACAACAGAAACAGAAGCATTCATAAACAAGTAAATCAGGAAGATGATGACAAACCATGTTCGATTCTATGGTCTTTGAGATAACAAAACCATCAATATATCGACCATGGATCTCACTTGCTTATCGTATCCACTTTGACAATAGCATTGCTATTTATTTCATACACAACAGAAACAGAAGCATTCATAAACAAGTAAATCAGGAAGATGATGACAAACCATGTTCGATTCTATGGTCTTTGAGATAACAAAACCATCAATATATCGACCATGGATCTCACTTGCTTATCGTATCCACTTTGACAATAGCATTGCTATTTATTTCATACACAACAGAAACAGAAGCATTCATAAACAAGTAAATCAGGAAGATGATGACAAACCATGTTCGATTCTATGGTCTTTGAGATATTGAACAAAACCATCAATATATTGACCATGGATCTCACTTGCTTATCGTATCCACTTTGACAATAGCATTGCTATTTATTTCATACACAACAGAAACAGAAGCATTCATAAACAAGTAAATCAGGAAGATGATGACAAACCATGTTCGATTCTATGGTCTTTGAGATATTGAACAAAACCATCAATATATCGACCATGGATCTCACTTTCAGCAGCAAATATTTCTCTAATTGCACTTGCTTTCACTTTAATCTCCTCACCCTCACCTTCCAACATTACCAACTTTAATGTCTGGGCAATGTCATTCCGCGTAAAAGCCCCGTCGCTTTCGTTCCTAGGCACCTCTACACCAATCTTCTTCTCTTCGATCAGCCGAGTATTCAATATTTGGTCCCCTATCATGGATAAGAGAATAAGTGGCTTACCAAACCCAAGACCCTCAATGACTGAACCCCAACCACCATGGCAGAAGAAACCTCCAATTGATGGGTGTGCCAATAACTTAAGCTGAGGGACCCAACCCTTGCAAACAACTCCTCGGCCCTTGGTTCGATCCTCGAACCCAATCGGAAGCATCTCCTCGCCCACGTCGGGTGGAATGCGGAGTGCCCAAATGAAAGGCAATCCTGATAGCTCTAACCCAAAGGCTATTTCGTGCACTTGTTCTATACTAAATGGTACCTGACTTCCAAATGCAACATAAACTACGGACCCTGGAATTTGTTGGTCTAGCCACTTGCCCTCCTCTACCCACTTCTCATGCCCACTTGTATCTTCTTGTATTGAAGAAGGAAATAGACCCAGTGGAATAACAGGTTTCTGGTATAACTCGCCAAGGATACCTAACCAATCCGGCTCGAATTCGGTGCAACTACGTATAGCAATAAGGTCACCCCCCATGAGTGTGGAAATGAACCTATAAACAGGAGACACACCCGAAGCATCTTCTTTTATGCGAGCTGTCTCAAAAGCTGTTCTAGCCTCATAGGGCCGATATACCACTTTAGAAGGGAATGTGATCCATGGAGGTAACATAGTTAGTTGCTCTGGTGATGTACGCATCTCTTTCAAGGGTGGTGGTGGGCCATTGAATCCAATAGTGGCAGCACTAAACAGGCCCAAGAAGGCACATGGCACCTTGAATTTAGCACCTACTCGATTGACCCAATAGGGGTACATATCATAAATAATCCAATCTGGAGTTGGGGATGCATGTTCAAGGAAAACTGAAAAAGGTCCCTCTAGTCCATCCAGTGCCTTGAATAGGTACTCTTCCTTGTCCTGTGGAATGTCTCTGGTGGCCTCAGCATTTTCCGGTAGGCCATCTACGTGAGGGAAGGGAAGCTCCACTAGATTTATCTTGGGGGATAGCTCTGGAGGGATTTTTGGAAGCCTAGCGATGTTTTTAGTGGTAGAAATGAAGGAGATACGGTGACCCCTTTTGGCTAACCACTTGGAGAGCTCTAGAAAGGGTATCATGTGACCAAAGGCTAACCATGGGAGCATGACAAGGTGAAGCTCTTCTTCTTCTTCACCTTTCATGGTGAAGGAGATGGGATGGCAAAGACAATGATGGGAGATACTGGAGGACAAATAGATGAGTTGACCCCTATTTGGTGAATGCCTACATACCTCTGAGAATGGAATAAAAGGCTATATATAAACGCTAGGAGTCTTCCGAGTGTGTTAAAAAACTTTAAATTTTGAAAGGCAACTGAAGGCACATGCCGCACGTAATAAGAGGAGATCCTATGGTACGCCAAATCTTAGCAACTGACTAGTCAAATGATCGTAATTAGGGCTGCAACTTGAACCCGACCCGCATCGACCCAACCCGAAAATAGCCTGGGTGGGTTGAGGTTTCTTGGGTTTTGGGTCGGGTAGGGTTTAGGTTTCCAAAACCTGGATGAATCTCGGGTCGAGCAGGGTTTGAAGGGGCCCGTCCCGACCCGACCCGAGTTGCTTAAATTAGCGTTTTTTTTTCCTTTAAACTTCAAGGGCTAAAAAGTAGATATAAGGGAAAATTACATTTACACCCCCTCTAGTTTCTAACACATCCACTTCTACCCCTATAGTTTAAAACTTGACAACTACACCCCACGTGGTTTCAATTTGTGTAAGATAGACCCCCTCAATTGAAGTCCACAGATTGAAGGGTTAGGATGATCCGATGAAGCTGATTTTTTAAGCACACCCTATCTATGTCAGGGCCCATCAAATGAACGCTTTGGATCATCCAAACAATGTGGGCCCACTGTGTTTTTGGTAGTTTTTGGATTCGGGTGTGGGCCCACATTGTTTGGATGATCCAAACCGTTCATTTGATGAGCCTTGACATAGATAGAGTGTGCCCAAAAAATCAGCTCCATCGGATCATCCTAATCCTTCAATCTGTGGACGAACCGTCAACTGAGGGGGCCTACCTCATACAAATTGAAACTACAGGGGGTGTAGTTGTCACGTTTTAAACTATAGGGGTAGAAGTGGATGTGTCGAAAACTAGAGGGGGTGTAAAGTGTAATAAACGATTGAACGAAAGGTCGAGAGCCACGCACACGCCTCTTTCCCTCTTCTCTTCATTCCCCCTTTAGCCCTAGGGTTTCAAGAGGAGAGAAAATAGAAAAGGACCATTACAGAAAAAAAAGACTATTACAAAAAAGTTCAATGACAAGTATTTTTCCTCTCGAGAAGACGTTGAGTGAGTTTACTTTCCTTACATAGCCTACTGAAGACATCCAGTATGTTTAACTTCACTGCATGGCTTGTAATCTCGTTCTTTTTTTGGTTTTTTATGGTGATATTCTTTGTGTCATTAAAGAATCAAATTCATTATTTATCTGTTATCTTTGCCCAATTGCTTATAATATTTATCTCATATGAGTATAATCATTTTCATTTGGTAATACATCAATTTCTCATTGGACTAGTTATTAGTCAATGCACTAAAGAGTTTGCCATGCTTAAGTTTTCTGCTTCTCTGAGTTCGAATTGCCTTAGCAAACAAGAGTTTTCCTTAAAAAATTGAGTCAATGTGAAAAAACCCGACTTGGCTCGAGAGTTATCATGGGTAGGGCCGGATTCGGAAATCGCGGGTTTTCCGAAAGAAAAAAAACCCGACCTGACCTAAGCCGAGATATTTCTTAGGTAGGGCTGGGTTCTTCAAAACCCCACCTGCCCGACCCGAATTGCAGCCCTAATTGTACCTCAAGGTTGATGGTCAAAGCCTCTACCATTGAGCTAAAGGCAGAAATGCTTAATCCCGGCAACATCTTGAACATAGGACTCTTCCACACATTAATTGTAGCCTGGTGGTGGTCAATATCTTGATCGTTAGGACAGCTAAAAACTGATAGCCTGATGGTCAGCGACATCTTGAACAGAGACAGGTGTACACGATAATTGTAGAGGGGGGGGGGGCAAAGGGAATCTAATTTCGAGATGTGTGTCACACCATAACAATACATCAATAATCCACCGTCCAACCAGATGAAGGGTCCTCGTCTGCCTCATTAATGATATTTTCCCCACCTTTTCTTGCATCTTCCCTCTTTTCCAGGATTTTGTTTGCGAATGACTCTTCCACCAATAACTTTGTCTTGAAATGCAGAAGGGTTTTGCTAAGGTGCATTGGAAATGATAACTCCAGGGCGATGATAAATTACATCGAAAAGCGCGTTAAAGTCTGACACATAATTCAAAGTTAAAAGGGCGCGAATTATCCTCCAGTGGGTGCGAATTTATCATCGCCCTAACTTTATCTTAGACTTTTTATTAAAACATGTGTAAATATCACGCCAATTTATCATCGCCCTAACTTTATCTATCTTAGACTTTTTATTAAAACATGTAAATACCATTTCCAATGCGCTTAAAATAGAACCCTGGAAGTAAGGTTGCAACCCTGGTTCTGCGGGTTTTTACGAAAAAACACAGATTTTCCACCTACACTCATTTTATTTTTACAATGTGTGAATGATTTGTCATTAAGCAAGGGACGAGTTTCTCTAAGCCATTCACTAACAGTCAACCTGCTCGTTTTTATGGTGATTGAATTAGAAGTCTAAGCAAATGAAGTAAGGGCCCGTTTGGATGAAGAGAAGATTTTGATTTGGAATTCTCACATTTGCAACCCTTTTTGCATTCACATTTGAATCCCAATTAAATCCTTGAATTTCCAATTCAGCGACTGACAAGGAAAAAAATCAGATTTTCAAATAAGCTGTGGAAATAAGAAATTGGAAATCCACAAATCTAGCAGCTTCCTTCACCCTCTTAGCTACTCAACCTCTCTCCTGCAGCAGGAATTATCCCCTTCCCTCTGTCTCCATCAACATGAGCTGCCAGATCAATTCATTTTGTACCGAAAACTCAATTCCAAATCCAAATACAAAATCTGAGGTATCCAAACGGGCCCTAAATGTTATCAGGGATGGTCATAAATATGGGTCCCCCTCACACCCATGCCCAAGTAGACCCGGCAAAAAGTGAGCCGGACCCGCGGGTCCACCCGGCCAATCAAAACTGGGCCGGGCCGGGCTGGGTGGACCCGCGGGCGCCCGTAGAGAAGTGCAAAGGTTTTATTTTCGCACCTTTTTGGCACTTTTTTTCCCGTAATTGTCATAACTTTTAGTTTTTCTATGTATTTGTTTCCGTCATTGTCATAACTTTTAGTTTTTCCATGTATTTTTTTTCCGTAATTGTCATATTTTACAACATTCTTTCAGTTTTTTCCGTAATTTTTCTACTTTGGTTCCATTTTCCTGTAATTTCTCATTTGAAACTTAGTACCCCATGATTATTATTTGTTGCTATTATTTGATGCTAGCCACCTTTTCACAAATCGTACTTCTGCCGATCTTTGCAATTTGCACCACGCCATAATAAGACAAATCTCTCAATCAATCAACATAAATGGTTGGCGAAGTTGGCTAGCAAATCCCTGTACAAATAAAAAAAATCTTTTAAAAAATATGTCAAAAATCCGGGTGATCTACGGGTCCGGGTCCAAGCTTAGTCACCCGTAAAATTTTCGACCCGGACCCATACGGGCCGGGTCAAAACCGGCCCGGCCGTTTGCCAGGTCTATGCCCAAGCAAATGAGTGGCATCCTTTCTGCTTTTTTTTTTCTTTTACACCCTCATATTCAATCTTAGTTGTGTATGTTAAGAGATAATCAAATTAACATCCACATCTTCCATCTTATCTATGTCTGTTTAAAGGTAATCATAGTATCAGCTTCTGGATTCTGTATTAGTTTGTGACTCCACTTTTCATACTGTATGCCCTTGATTTTCTTGTCAATCTGAGTTTCTCAAAAGAGCACTCAGACACCCTGTGTTAGGCCTGTTCGTTTGGGATTATGATAACCGATGGTGAGCCCTCAAACTGATTATTGGACTCAATTAATGTAATTTGAGTCTATTAATCGGTTTGGGCCGGGCTCACCATCGGTTGTCATAATCTCAAACAAACAAGGCCTTACTGTTATAAATATGAGATTATAGAGGATTACCTTTCTTATGTGTGAACAAGAACCCAAGATTGACTCCATGACCAGTCTCTTGGTGGCATGGGGCATGGAGCAATCTAGGATTCAGAGCCTTCATTTCCATAATTTCATTGTGAAATAAATTTTGCCTGTTGAGCATTCTTCCCCGTATACCAATGAGAATCACGAATGATTGTCGTCCTCCATGGAAAGATCTCATATGAATTGGTTTATAAAAAAATGTCATTTTATTATCTTTGAGAGTCGTACTTCTTCGTAAAATTTTCAAATTTCACTCTAGTCTCCAAAATTGTTTCATGGAATTCAAGATCTTCATCTGTCTATCATCACTGGACCTTTTTAACACCTACATTAATTCAAGTTTTAAAACTTGAATTAATGTCTTTCAGAACTTGGGCTAAGTTTCTTTCATCTTAGTCGGGTCTTTCTCAGATCACTTCAAAGCAAGCATTAAATGGCTGTGGTTACTCAATTCTTACCTATCTATAGTGGACTCGTCAAGTTTCCAAACTATAATCCGAGTGAATCTGGAACGATTCCTGATCAACATCTTAAAGAATATAAGTGACGGTGCCAAGTAATCCTATAGCCGGCGACAGGGGCGGAGCCAAGAATTTACAGTTGGGGGGGCCAGATTAGTTTACACTTGTCTGCTTTGGTCATTGGGGGGCCATGGCCACTAAACTAGCTTGGCATGCATGTATAGCCATGCACAATATAAAGGAATTTTCCAAGTCATGGGAGGGCCCTCAAGCTATATGTGCCTCCGCCCCTGGCTGGCGAATGTCAGTTGTGGCGTTTCACATCCATTCATCCTCTATACCAGGCCACTATATTCAATAGGACTAAATCCTCAGTGATGAGGAATAATCCAATGCAGGTCATTGTCATCATAATATAGCAAGGTTTGCCAATGTTGAATCCTGTAACTCCAACTCATCGGCGAAACACTCTTGGGACCAAATAGAAATTGCTGATTGTAATATCTTTCTCATTCTAATAAACCGGTAGGGGTCCCACCAAACCCCAAGCTTACCTATCAAAAAAATAAAAAAAATCCCAAATGCACGAGGTCTGGTGCACAGCGTCATGGTTTTTTTTCGAGCATTGCAATTCTTCACATTGATGTTTATTATAGTTTCTTATATGCAGATGAGATTTTTTTTCTTTGGAAGTTGTGTTGAATATGTTTTTGTTGATTAACTGCTACACCTCATCTATTCTTTAATCATCTACGGCTGCCAAAATAGACCTGGACAGGCTCTGCTCAAGCCAGGTCCGATTTCTAATTGGGCCTTGAAAGTATGTGAAGGCCAGAACCCAAGTCAGGCTGGGCCATATATTCTATTGGGCTGGTCTGGGCATTTAGCCTAGTAATCCATGCCCAACTCTGTCCTAAATTGGCCCAGTCGGATTGGCCCCTTGGGTTCCCAACCCGATTCCAGCCCTGTTTCTGGCACCATATAATTTCTCATAAAATATAGGACTTCTGAACCCAAATTAGGATGGGCCATATATTCTACTTGCTTCTGCATGCTTTATAACCATTCCCCAACCCATATGCTAACAACCAATGGATTGCAGTCAGTCCTTTTGACATCCCACACATGCGATGAGAATGCTAGAATGTCCAACTGAGCTGAAAATTTGAACTCACTTTGAATGGAATTCTTACTTTCTATTTTCGTTGCTTAGCTTTGATGTAAAGGGATAGATGCATCTCTCTTGTTCAAAAATTCCATGACGATAAACCCCAAAAGGCATTTCTGTTGACAACGCCAAACGCTACGGTTTTGAAATGAAATTTCAATTATGAGCCCTAGACTTAAAAATATTTTCAAGACTAATTTGATCTGCGATCTTAATGAATCCTTGTTGATTTCTCTTGAACATGTTTAGTGATTTTCTAAAAGATCAAGTGTTGATCGGAGTACTACCACATTTCTTGGGTAATTCCAAGCGATTAGGCAAGCAACAGATGAGTTGTATGGAAGTCCAATTGAGCTGCCCATTGTCCTTTTGGAGGTCTACGAATTTCCTTGAGCTCACTCCTTTCTTGCATAGTTTCAAAACTACCCAGTGTCATCATGGACCCCCGAGTCAACTCCATTTTACCTTAACCACGTTCTTGTTCCAAGTTCACATTTTGCCCTATAAAGTCAATCAAAATTCCAATGACCCTTCCGAGTTATAACGGTGTCAACCAAGTACCCAACCGCATCGTACCGAGCGACTAGGATTTGCTTTTGCCACATTTTGAAGCACAGTTTGTTTGTTCCATGCCTGAATGACGGTATAGGCAATGCCTTCGAAAGATATTTGTTATGCAGTTTTGCTGATCCATTCATTCATTTCTGTCAATGATAGGATTTCGGAGCTCAGTTATTCAATGACTACACTAGCAAAGCCAATTGCAACTTTATGTGGAGGAACTAAGGAAGTACCAATGGTTTTGAAATTTGCATTGCAATTTTTCGGGGCTCTTTTCTCAATACATCAAACATCAGAGGGAGTCATGGCAGCAACTCCATCTCTCGTTTGAACCACAAATCCAAGATCTTTCCGAGGTCTGACACAAATACCTTGGATTCAGTGTGACCATAGTTAGCAAACCTATATGAAGAAGAAAAAGGTTCTGCTAACGAGTGCCCTAAGGCACCTGTTAAGGATATTGGGAAAGAAATTTTAAACGTGTTTTTATAAAGAAATCTCAAATCAGGTGTAAAACACATTTTTTCGTATATACTAAACACAGTTTTTGGTCAACTTTCCAATTTCACCCCGCTATATTTTGTCAACGACATTTTAAACAAATCAAACAGGTTTTTTGGTGTTTTCAATTATTTAACTGTTTTTTACTATGTTATTTTTTAACCTTACCGTGTTAAACTCGAATTTTCACATTACATTTCTTGGCCGGATCACGTTTTGCTAACTATGAGCTCACCAGACTTTCAGAATTTTGTTTTGTGTTATTTAAAAACAAGAAATTATGTAATGAAAGGGCTGTATAAACACGTACTCGTCATCCCATCCTTGATTTTTGATCAAATAGCAGCTCACTTTTTGAGGAGCTGCTGTTGGATCAAATATCAAGGATGGCACTTCTATCGTACTACCTTTACGTGTTTAATAGGGTTGCAACTCAGGTTGGGCGGGTCAGGTTTTCCAGGACCCTATCACCCGAGTAACTAGCTCGGGTCGGGTCGGGTTGGTAAAAAGAGCCCAAGATTTCTAAGCCTGACCCTACCCAAGATAATTTCTCGGGTTGGGTTGGGTCGGGCGGGGTTTTTCTACATTCTCAATGCATGCACCATAATTTATGTTCCAATGTTTGAAATTATGGTGCATGATCTATTCCAATCCAATGGTTGAACTTATATATTTGGAACACATTTTGGTAAATATTTTTTTTTCTTCTCAAAAGACCTACCAGATATGATAAAAAATCAACAGTCATAGAGGTGTGTATGTACGTGCACGATGCCAGCATTAAAATGATGTTTAATCTTCGATATTAAATCTACTTACATTGAGAATTATTAGGACCTAGAAAATATTGTTGTTGCATTTACTGGTAATGGTTAAGTAGATGATAGTCTTGATGGAAGTGAAAGGCACAAAAATTGGAGTTGCAACTCGGGTCAGGCGGGTCGGGTTTTCTAGAACCCTACCATACCCTAGAAGAAATCTTGTGTCAGTTTTTTCTTTAAAAAACCTAAGATTCCGAAACCCAAACCATGAGGTTCGATGAATAAATAGGTTCACTGAGGTTCACCCCTCCAATATTTTGATGTGTGCAGTGTGTTAGAAAAATTGATGTGCAAATCTGTAATTTAGGATTCGAGAATACCTTATAACGAATTAATCTCACAACTTGAAGACAGAGATCAATAATACTATTTTCTGTAATAATAATCTGTAAAGAAAAAAGAAATCGTTAGATCACTTATCAAGTTGAGGCACGAAGAATCTTCGTTGTCCTTAAGGCAAATCTCGCCCCCACTATGACGAATCAACGGTGCAGATAGGCGTCTCGGCGTATGCCTCCAGGATACAACAACTCTCGCTCCAGGGGTGTGCACTCACGCAGCCTGGATGCCTAAGAACTCGCTTATATTTGCCAAAAGCCTTGACCAGAAAACCAGAGAGAAAGCCAGAGAAGAGAAAGAGCAGAAGTAGAATCCGTCAAGGATATCTTTCTGTTTTCTCTAAAACCAATTTATATAGAAAGGTAATCGATACGTTAGGGTGAAACGTCGCACTCTTTTAATGCGTGCGAGACGTTTTCCAAACGGTCACTAAACCACGATTAAAGAATCTCAAACGGTAAAAAAAGAGTTAAAACAAGAATAAATAAATTCTTGACCGTTAAAAGGAAAAAAATAAATAAATAAAAATCCATGCGCGCAGCCGGCCGAGCCGCGCCGGGCCGGGCGGCTCGCGTGTGTGGTAAGATCAAAAGCCCACTAGACCCAAGTGGGCGATCCGTGCGCGTAGGATCCCCACAACCTCTTGCTTATTCACAAGGTTAAGAGAGTGAAAGTATATATATGGCCACTCTCATCCTCTCACACTTCCCATCTAGGACTAAAGTTTTCTCATGACTTTAGTCTTTTTGGAGGGAAGCCCAAAAGCATACATATAAAGACTAAAAACACCGCATTGTAAGTTTGAATTACAAAAAGACTTTTTTAACATAAAAAGTCAACACAGTGTTCCACAAAAGGAGAGGAAATTGGATCCATCCATGAGGGCATAGGCATAGACGAAGAAAGCAGAAGCATAGGGAGAGATGAAAGCAGAAGCATAGGGAGAGATGAAAGCAGGAATCCAACCTGATCCCATACTCATCCCATTTTAGTCCTTATGCAAGAGAATCTTGGTGAAGCTATACCCCCCTTGCATTGGGGCTTCAAAGCGCTTTTTCCTTAGTGAATCTGGCCTCCAAGTTTGACACCAACCTCGTCTTATATACACTAATTATACTGTCTACAGGCCCTCAATCTTCACCCGAAAGCAACGCAACGCAACCTATGATGCGCTACTCTTCCCTTGTTCATTGCGCTGGGCAGGTCGAGTAAAACTTGACCCAAGTTGCAACCCTAGTGTTTCTACGGCCCTTCATCGTATAATTTCTCTTTAAAAACTGGCAAAATTCAAATAATAGAGGAAAAAATGTGTTTAAAAAGGGGCTTGATGAAAAATGTGCTCTGCACTGAGCCTCGTGATAATGAAACTAGCAAAACACTCATCTGCAAATAGCAACCACCTCAAAAAACTTTGATCCCTTCAACGAGACACGGGCCAAACAAGATATTAAAAATGAGATTTTATATAGTGTAAGCCCTTATAGTCCCGTATTTTTCAAGAAGTACCGTATGGACCACACTATGATGATCAAACCGTCAACGTAAATATGCCGTGCCAAAAAATGTCATTTCCATAGGATGATCCTAGCCCTCCGATCAATAGAGGTTTCCATAAGATGATGTTCCTCTATAGATCGGAGGGTTGGGATCATCCTATAGAAAAGATTTTTTGGGCACGGCCTA
This sequence comes from Tasmannia lanceolata, assembly GCF_043159265.1. NCBI lineage: Eukaryota > Viridiplantae > Streptophyta > Magnoliopsida > Canellales > Winteraceae > Tasmannia > Tasmannia lanceolata. Next base: position 10,979,154 of record NW_027518685.1, on the reverse strand, counting down.
TTTGCGTTGTGGCCCATCACATGGACGGTTTAGATCATCATATAGTGTGATCCGTGCAATACTTTTTGAAAAACAAGGGACTATAAGGGCTTACACCATATAAAAACTCAATAAAAATATGTAACTAAGAATATCAAGTTAATTTTTTTAGGGATTTGCTAGGCAATTTCGGGGGGAAGTCATTTCGCGGCTCACATTTGCATGAAAGAATAACCACATAGGTTCACTTTTCAGCAGATGTTGTCTCATTCATTTAATTCGTCCGAGGCAGTTATTCTCTACTGCAAAAAACAAAAAAAAAACAAAGAAAAGAAAGAAAAAATGGATTAATGACGCGTCTCCTTCTATGAATCCCCGAGCAAATGGAAAGATGCGTCTATAAAAAAAGTATGTAATTAGCTTTCTTGTCTTTTTCATCAAAGCTACATTACAACCCTCTCCCTGTCTAAGCAGAAGAAGAAATTGGAAATAGGGAAAAGACTCGTTTTCATATTGAATGAAGTCAGATTTTCCAAAGCTAACAAATGGAGGAAGATGTAATAGACACCACACCAAGTAAGGTGATTGCAAGAAAACAAATGGAAATCAGTTACAAGGAGCTTTCAAGGCACCATACAACTTGGCCTGTCTACTGTCTACTGTCTACTGTCTAGTGTCTACTGTCTACATATTCAAAACATAAGGTCTTTTGCAATAAAAAATAACCAATATTCAGCTTTTCACGTTTAAAAACAAGCCAATATTCCATACAAATATCTCCTTTTCCTCCTTCAATTTAATAGAGACACCACACCACATTTCTCATTCATTGTAACCCTACCTTCTTTGCACCCATATGAATCACTTGCATTAAATCAGGTGGACTCATTTGGTGTGCAGCTGCTGGACCCACCTAAAGGTAGCGTTGTGTACAGATCTGGCCATCCATGAAAGGGACTTTGATTTGATTCGATGGTCCAAATCATATCTTTTGGTTCTTGAACAGATGGTTAGGATTGAACTTTTGAGCCATGAACACCATTCAAGGTGGGCGACCCACCAGGTCTATCGTTCATATACATCAAATTGGGACCCACTTGTATGATATAAGTTTACTTCTCTAGCTGGTTCAAAATTCTCTAGCTGGTTCAAAATTAAGTTTTTAATGTCGGCAAATGCCTTAATTGACTTTTCTATCTTGTTTTTCAAACTTAATCACGGATTTTGTTAGATACTTTTATTAATTTAATACGACCAAAGGAAATATTAAAAGGAAAAGAAAAGCCTACGCGACCGCTCTCGCTTCTAGAAGTTTGGATTAACAAAACTTTTTTTAAAATTATTTTAGGGCGATGATAAAATTCGCACCCCCTGTAGGATAATTCAAACCCTTTGCCGGGGTGCAAATTTATCGTCACCCATTTTTTATTTCTATTTTTTCTTGCGTGGGTTCAATGTTGGAAGCACCCCAGTGTGTCGGGGCTAGACCTGTTATTTATGCTAATGCAATATTAGTGAGCCCTCCTACCTTATTATGGTGATCCAGTCCGTTGAGATCACCTTGAGATCACCCAAATGCCGTTGAGATCACCTTGATCGGGTGATCTTAGGACCTTCCATCTAGACTTGATTGAGCCTCGCATACGGATTCTGCCAAGAGAAGATAAACTGGTGATATTTGGTAGTTTTTTAATCTGATGCTTTTGAATTTCAGTTCAATGAGATCAACGATCTTGATCTCATAGACATGCCCTCATTTAGCCCCTTATTTTACCTTTTGCTAATGGGTGCCCTAAGGGCGCACTTGTTAAGGTGCATTGGGAAAGCAATTTTACACATGTTTTGATAGAAATGACTCAATATATTTGTAAAATTCTCAAACGATGTGAAAAACGATTGGAAAATTACTTTCCCAATGGGCAAAACCGCAAAAACATTCTACCTTTTACCAATATTTTTAGGGAAATGATTTCAACACATACATGTTTTGATACAAGAGGCTCATGTTTCTTGTCTTTTATATATTTAAAGAGCTGTAAAAAAGGGTTTTTACAGTCCCCAGAAAGCACTTACGTGACAAATAAATGCTAAAGGACAAGATACATGAGCGCATTTATCAAAACATAGTTGTGTTGAAATCATTTCCCTATTTTTATCGTAAGAGTGGCTCTGCATTGTTGTGCTCATTTTCTTCCTCTTTTACTCAGGTGGCCTGAGGGAGAACCGAGGAAAGGTGACGATAAACTCTAATGTCCCACTTGAGGACATGTATGTGATAATGTGAAATCTATACCTTTGATCTCGTAGAAGATCATGCATCGACCCATGTAGTCTTGCTCCCAAAATCGCACCGAACCTACCTAACGGCCCACGTCATTTTAGCATTTTCATACTAGAGTAAAACAAAGGTGAGTTCGCCTCATTATCAAAACATGGAAAGAGATGAAGCGAAAAAGGTTGAAAAGTGGAAATCTAGGGCTGGAATTGGGTTGTGAGGTAGTAAATGAGGTCACGTGTTGCCAGGGAAATCGAGTCTCTCCTCTCTTGTCTCCATCACGTTCCTTTTAAATTTTAATCGACTCCTTTGAAAATCTCGGCTGTCGATTGGCCAATAGAAAAACCCATTTCATTTAAAAGTTTCTGACCACTCAATTTATTGGAAAGTATGGCCCGATTTAGACTCTAGGACAAATGGGTGAGAAAGATATTTTCATTTCATGCATCTCACCAACTATTTGGACAGATCTCGTGTCGTCTCATGTGAAAGGGATCAGAAATCTTATTCCATAATAAGAGTATTTAGGCTGCTTTTCCAGTTTTCCTCTTTCATTCAGCTCATTAAATACTGAACATGAATCGAGTATCACAAACAAAGGGTTTAAAAGAATCGAAAAAAAACTTCGCTCCAGATCACTTTGGAGGAAGCATGGAATTGATATTTCCACACCCTTTGCTATTAGAGGGGTTGGAGGATGTTCCTTCGAACTGATCTAGAGCCAAGTTTTGTTCGATAGAATCTAGCAGGGGTTGCTGACTTGAAGGCGTCTTAGGTCACGTAATTTAGGGTTTTTTGGGGGTTTTGAATTTTGTCAGGGAGTATTACATTTGGGTTGTTGGGGTCTTTGGTGGTGTTTGGTAGGTTTGGATTTTCATGAGGCGGTGTTAGGGTATATTGTGGTTTTGGATTTTTATAGGATAGTAGGGTTTGGGACTAGGGTTTTTGCCGTGTGATTGGTCTGTATCGGCGGTTTTAGTGTTTGGGTGGCATTAGATTTTTTGTGTGGAGCTCCTTTGTATCCAATAGAGGGTCTTGCTGGTTTGATTGAGCTGCTGAGGCATGGATTCCACTCTCCTATTTCATGTTTGGATGGTTTGTGATAGGCTTGTGGCTTGCATGATTCAGGAGCTGCATTATCTATGTGAGATCCTTATTTGGATTGAAGGGAGCTCCACGTTATTTCTGATTCTTTCTTTCTTTCTTTAATTTCTTTAAAGAATTGCTTGTATTTAAAGTTTGTTTTTATAATTCTCTATGGACGTATTTTCTATATTTTTTTTTCTCTTTCTGTATGAAAGAACTGATTAAATGGCTATGAGATCTCTTACCTTACAAACAAATAAAAGGCTATGTGCTCTCTTTTGGTTTGCATGAATTATTGATTTTTTTTTTTGCATTAGATCTATTTTTCTAGCTGTTTTTTTATTTTTTAGATGTACATGGGATTGTTAAATTAGTGCAGGTTTTTTTTTCTTATTTACAAACTGATTTTTTTGGCTAGCATGTATCCATCCCTTTTGAAGGCGTCCAACAAACCCTGCGTCTCATTCCCACCTGGTTTATGTTTCCTAAGGCACGGTATGGTACAATTTTTCTCTCTATATATAAAATGTAAGAGGATTTGGGTTACTAATTGCTTTCCTTTTAGTTTTGCCCTTCTCTTTCTTTTTTTTTTCGGCAAAGATCATCACATATAATACACTAATACAGGTTCTTTTGGTCGTGGGGAATCGGGCGAGCCCTAAACTCATATCTACCGTCTCCTTCTTACACGTGGCCATAATCTGTCTGTTCACTAGATTGATCTTCATTTGGATTGGCAATTTTACTACTGCTTTAGAACCTTGGAACATTTATTTTGCTTTTCCTGTTTGGTATGGTATGTTGATGTGTGATGGAGATTTGGGAGATGTACATGTTTTGCACTTCTTTAGTCGAGCATGGAGCATGACTCTCTTGTTGTATAATAAGATATTAAATATTTAGGACCTTTTGGTGACCTAAATAGGAGCTAGTCTTTGATTCTTGTTAGGTTTTTACTGTTTTAGTTTTGTAGGATGGGAGAATACATCTGATTTATGTTAACTAATCCTTTCCTTGTAAAGCCATCTGGTTTGATTCTGTAACCTTTTTTTATACGCCTTTTATCAATGAATCTTATGTTGGAGTTCTCTTCTCATTTTTGTAGCCTTTGGTATAGAGTCGTTGTGTCCCTCTGTCTTTCTGGCTTCGTGATTAGATTTTGTTTGTACACTGGAGATGGCGAATGTAAAATACAAAGATTACTTCTGAGTTACTTCAAAGGAAGCTTCAAGAAGAAACTATATTTGGTTTGAGTATTCCACACTTCTTAAAGTCGAGAAAGCAATTAGACGCAATGTTGGATAGAATCCATATCTTAAGAAGCCCAAATATGATTTTTAAGACTGTTGGATAAAATAGACAGATCAGATTTCTACAAATCTTATAAACAAATAATGAAAGAATGATATATGGCTTAGTTGAACCCAAAATACGTTACTTGAAACGAAAACATGTTACTCGACCTCAAAACAGTGCAAGTCGAAGCCAAAAATTCATGTATTGTAAATTAAACCATAATTGAAATAAAACATGAAAAACAGATTGCACTTATCTCTTTTGATGGAAAAACGTTTATGGGAAACCCGATTAAGAAGAAGAAGGCTGAGTCGTGCCACTGGTCACTCTCCTTAAGAATCGTATCCGCCCCCTACCGGTGCATCCGGGATCTGCGAACCGATGCTCTAAGATAAAACATCCAAAGTTGGCTCCAGTCCACGTGCACTCGTTGACTGATCCACCCAGAACCACCTTAGAACTGTGCTCAGACACGGAATGAACAGAAGGAGATGAGCAAAACCAGAAAACATAACCTTTTTTCTGTGTAAACCTCTTTCTTTTTCTGTTGGCAAAAGCCACCCCAAACGTAGACCCCAAAAACTCTTAGCCTTTCTCCAACTCTCCATCTTATATGGATGAGAAAATTTCTCTCAAGCTCCTATGTGGGACTATTTATTTTGCCTTGGTTTAGAGAGCACAATCATTCACACACACATCAAGGTCTTGGGTTCGAGTCCCCATTCATGCAATTGATTGTAGTTTTCAAAGAAAGAGGGGGAGAACTTTAATTTGAATCTTCCCTCCAAATTTTAAACAAAAAGCAAAAGCATCTTTGACTTTTCTATTTAAAATATTTAAAATTGTCCAACAATCTCCCACAATATTCAAAATACAGTTACAGTTTTGAAAACGGAAGTATCTGAGCACATTAGAATAATAGAGCGGGTTCATACCGGTGTCTTTTGGACTTCAACCGATATTTAGGATAAACAGATTACGTTACCGAGTACGGGTAGAGTTAGACTCCTTCAACCTTTCCTCGTAAATGTAACCGACGAACCTGTCATCCACACCCTACCATCGATTCCTTGGTGATTCAATCACAGTTTTGGAACATTTTGGCATTGTTCCCCTCTTGGTTCTCATGAATGTTGTAGAGAATTACTTGTTAAATTCTCGTAAGAGGTGGTCTTACTTCCACATTCACTTAGGTCAGTCATCAAGTATGCACTGCAAGTAACATATCACCCAATATAGGTTATGAATTGATTAAGAGCCTATAACTCATCCTTTCTCATTTGCAGTGAACACTATCTTCGAACATTTTGCATCTAGAAGTAGGAGGTGATAGTGTTAACAAACCATCCGGTGACTTGTTAGTACCCATTGAACTAAATTTCAGGGATCTCCTTTCACATTGGTTGGGTGTCCATCACTAATGGTTCATGCCACAAGCCTTAACCCCATTCCTTGTGATGCCTCATAAACCACCTTGTTTATCTGTGGCTTTGTCAGAGGATCTGCCAGATTCCTCTCCGACCTTACAAAGTCGAGTGCTATTGTTCACTCACTCAAGTATTGCTTTACCAAATTATGCCTCAGGCGAATATGCCTTCTTTTGCAATTATAGGTCTTATTTTTTGTCTTGGCTAAAGTAGCTTGGCAGTCACAGTGTAGAAACACCGAGGGAACTGGCCTTGGCCATAAGGCACATCTGCCATAAAATTTCTGAGCCATTCAGCTTCAGCTCCTGCTAGAGCTAAGGCTATAAATTCTGCTTCTATAGTCGAACTTGTACTACATGTTTGTTTAACTGATTTTCAAGAAATCGCACCACCACCAAGGGTGAATACATATCCACTGGTAGACACTGAATCTCTTGAATCAGAGATCTAATTCGCATCACTATAACCTTCTAAGACAGCAGGAAACCCCCTAAAATGCAGTCCAAAGTTCATTGTACCTTTTAAGTACCTCAACAACCTAGTCAAAGCCCGCCAGTGTTCATGTCCTGTTTTGTTACGATTCTTAAGATATGGATTCAATCCAACAAATCAGATATGTTTTGTTACGATTCTTAAGACTGTTGGATAAAATAGACGGATTAGATTTCTACAGATCTTATAAACAAATAATGAAAGAATGATATATGGCTTAGTTGAACCCAAAATACGTTACTTGAAACGAAAACATGTTATTCGACCTCAAAACAATGCAAAGCAAAGCCAAAAATCTAAGTATTGTAAATTAAACCATAATTGAAATAAAACATGGAAAACAGATTACACGTATCTCTTTTGATGGAAAAATGTTTATGGGAAACCCGATTAAGAAAAAGAAGGCTGAGTCGTGCCACTAGTCACTCTCCTTAAGAATCGTATCCGCCCCCTACCGGTGCAACCGAGATCCGTGAACCGATGCTCCAAGATAAAACATCCAAAGTTGGCTCCAGTCCACGTGCACTCGCTGACTGGTCCACCAAGAACAACCTTAGAACTGTGCTCAGACACGGAAGGAACAGAAAGAGATGAAGCAAAACCATAAAACATAACCATTTTTCTGTGTAAACCTCTTTCTTTTTATGTTGGCAAAAGCCACCCCAAACGTAGATCCCAAAAACTCTTAGCCTTTCTCCAACTCTCCATCTTATATGGATGAGAAAATTTCTCTCAAGCTCATATGTGGGACTATTTATTTTGCCTTGGTTTAGAGAGCATAATCATTCACACACACATCAAGGTCTTAGGTTCAAGTCCCCATTCATGCAATTGATTCTAGTTTTCAAAGAAAGAGGGGTGAACTTTAATTTGAATCTTCCTTCCAAATTTTAAACAAAAAGCAAAAGCATCTTTGACTTTTCTATTTAAAATATTTGAATATTGGAGATATTCAATATGCAATTTAGAGGAAAAAGAAATAGTATCTTAAAAATATGGGAATGCATGGTTTTGAGTTATTATTCTAGGTTGCTTTTTCTTAATTAAGAAGAAAAGGAGATCCTCAATTAAGCAATTAGATCAAAAAGAAGAAACTTGAAATATGGGATTGCATGGTTGTGCTTGTGTTTCATCTTTTCTTCATCTGATTAAAGAAGGAAGAAAAAAATCTTAAACAAAGTAATTAATTTAGAAGATCTGGACGTATTGTTACTTGTGTTTCTAGATTGCTACACCTTGAATGCAAGTCATTTCTCTATTCCATGATTTTATAAATTGGGTAAGGACGGTCCTAATGAGTGTTCATATAGAACAAGGGTAAACATAGATTACGATAGCTACGAAATTGTATAAAAACAAAGGAATCTTAATCTAACGTGACTATTTCGTTTACCAAATCCAACGGTCCAACTATCCAATGGTCATATCGTACTATTCTAACAAACTAATTGTCAGGGATTACTGGATCTAATAGACTCCAACATGCTCCTTCTATGTAGATTGAAGATTGACATATGTTGATCTAAGGATGGATATCCATAATTTATGGGTAGCAACCAAACACATACATGGGCCTTTTACAGAGTTAATCATGGTGCGGTTGTGACACATACTTGACAAATTAGGTAGGAAGTATGTTTGCGTGTAAAAATGGATTTTTGGCCGGATCGTGTAAAAATGTTTGCGTTGTTGGTATTGTTCATTTTGTGAGACACTCTCGCTCATGCCCATGATAAATTAGTTTCTCTAAGTGGTGAGAGAGGTGTAGTGCTGGTAGAGGAGAGACGGGTAGGAAGGAGGAGGAGGTGAGAAGGGGCCAGAAAACAAAGACGAGGTCGATCATAAGAGACGGGTAGGAAAGAGTAGAAGGTGAGAAGGGGCTAGAAAACAAAGAAACAGTCGATCATATTATGGTATAAGGAGAGGCTTTAGAACTTCCTTCGTAAGTTAATATTCCATCGATCTTGATAATGTAACTTGGAAGGTCCAATATTATAGTAAGTAGGTGCAGTCGGCCAGGAGGAACACAAATTAGTATAACAAAGCTAACTTTTTGAGTAGGTAAGCTGGGATTAAACCTCTGACCTCCAGGTTGAAGAACGAAGCCATGGCCATTGAGCTGGAGGCTTAGTGTAACCATGCTGAATGACAAATATCCAAGTCCCACCATGAGTAGCTGGCCATGTAGCTATAAGAGCCCATTTTTCAAATAAATACAAGAACATTAATGGACCCAATGACCTTGATAAGGAAACTATATCTACCTTTAGACTGATATCTTACAGGAAGCAAGGCATTCAATTACGTGAAGCAAGGTATTAAATGATCTGAGTCATTCGTAAGAAGTCACCGTGAAACGGGTTATTGTCTGAAACTTTACATCGGATAATCTTGACCCTTTAACAAATAAACATGTCTGTTTAAACATAGATCATTGACAATCCCATTTGTAATCAACCCAACTTAATCCTTCCACAAATCTTTTGGTGGGTCCGAAAGCTGTTGCCAAGAAATTATTCATAAATATTAGAAAATAATCATTAGATTCGAAACAAACTCAACGAGCATCCCTTCTGCTTTTTATCTTTTCTTCGCTACCCAAAGCAGAATGCGACCGATGAGGTTCAGTAATGGCATCGGAATGCGGTAAAGAGGTTAAAGCTACAAGCTTTATTTAACTAGTAACACGGGTCACTTCTAAAACTAGTTATATTCAGAGCACAACAGTGTAGATATCCAGTTTTACAGTCAAAGGATTCCGAAAGCCAAAAAATAGGGGTCCTGTTTTCTATGTGTTTTTGGCAGTTTGCAAAGACAAGATCTACTATTTAGATTCGCTTTTTTTATCTTTGATATGACATTTTCCAGTGACCAATCACATCAAACTTTTCTGTAGGCCAGATAAAATGACATCCAACAGGACATTTAACCAATTGAGATACTTGGCGTTATGGGTGGGGTGTTGTATTTTTTAAGGCTATTTTGAATTTATTTATTGGGGTGAAGTACAGAGAGGAGATAATATTATTAGAGTAACATTTCTTGTCACCCAGAAAGGATAAGGAATTAAGGAGGGAGATGTGCCATGAGAAGCTCTCTTCAATCCAAATACTGTGATTATAGAGAAGTTTACTTTCTGTAGTCTGTTTTATTTGGATTGAAGGGAGCTCCTCCTGGTTTATTTCCCATACAAATCATCCAAACTTCAATTCTACTGTTTGGTCCTTGATGTTTCACTTCATCATGACGGTTGTAAGTGCTTGGTGTTAATATCTTCCTTACTTAACTTCTCAAAGGTATTTTTCATGTTTTATTAAAAGTTTGTTATGAGTATTGGATTTATGAGTCTTGGATTCGGATGTTTATATTTCTTTTAAATTCCATTCTGAAATTTGTTCATCTTTTCCATGTCTCGTCATGCCCTGGGGAAGACTGCTTCCTCTGTTGGTGGAACTTAGGTTTTCAGAAGCTGACCAGAAAAGTTTTTCCTATATTTTCAATAAGTTGAGGATCTCCGTCCATTTGATCTGATTATTAGCGTTTTGTTTTGGAATTTGATCTGATTATTTTCAATAAGTGGTGCTTTTATGTATTTGGTACAACGAAATTCACATCAATAAGATATATGCAATGTATAATTTGAGGAATGATAAAATGAAGGGCGACCCCATTGGTAAGTGGGCACATAAACTCAACCAATTACATTTATTGCTCTGCCATTTCCGAAATTTCTGTTCTCCCACTTTGTGGAGATGGATCAATCGGAGCAGCTCTAGAAGCTGATTTTTGAAAGGGTGCCCTTCATTCTATCATTCCTCGTATAATATATTCAGCTGCTATTAAAAAAATGTAAATTTATATGTTGTTTAATGGGTAAAAGGAAGTTTTCCATTTATTAGGTTTTCAATAAACTAAGGTGCAGCTTTTATTTCCACACCCCTTGCTATTAGAGCTATTTTGCAAGGGGTTAGAGGAACTTAACTCCGACTCGGGCTGGAGCCAAGTTTTGTTTTATTGCAGTACTCTTCAAAAAGTTTTGTATTGCCGACACTATAGGATGATCCAAGCCGTGCATTTGATGGGCCACAAACATAAATAAGTTGTGCCCCCAAACCCAATTCCATAGGATGTTCCTAGCATTCTGATTTATAGAGGAACTTCATTTTATGGAAAACCTCTATAGATCGATGCGCTAGGACCATCCTATGGATATAACTGGGGGTGCAACCTTTGGACGGGCCGGTTGAGCTTTTGGTAATCAATGAATTGGTATCAATTTGAACACGAACTGATTTTAAGGTAAAATCTCAACCGGAATTCCCAAAAAAATCAAACCGAGTGGCATCTCTAAAATCAACAAGTACTGAACATATTTTCTATGTGGGAGTTATAAAATAATGGCCATCGACTGAATGGTTCGGATCAACCAAAGGAGTGTATCTTCTGGCTTTGATTGTATTGTATCGTGCGGGCTGCATTACTTCAAGCATGTTTCATAATTGGTGTCGTTATAAAACCAAGGGGGGTGGGATGATAACAATATCTCGCACATGAAGAAACACATTGTGCCAAAGTGCAAAACGAATAAAATATTTCCACAAAAAATGTAAATTTGTAGTAGAATTGGTTCCATGTTCCAGTTAGCTTAGGGCCGTTTGATGCCGAGAAGATTTTGATTTGAATTTCTCACTTCTGCAGCCCTTTTTTGCGTTGTGATTTGGATCCTGCAAATCGGCCGATGTATTACAGCTACAATGTAAAAAACTACAATTTTTACATTAACAGCTTACAATGTATTACAGCTACACACTGATCACTCTCTAATTTCTTGTTCTGCGCAGCTTTTTTTATATAGGATTTTATTTCATTTTTCATGTTGATCCTCATTATATGATCGGAGTTTTTATATGATGCCGGCCCGTCAAAGTAACAAGGGTTAGGTGGCAGGCAAACCACCTGGCTCTTGATTTTTTATCCGGTCAAAACACCTTCTTTGAGTGTTTTGACCAAATAAAAATCAAGGGAGTATCGGAGAAGGCTTCGTTGACTCATATTTCCTATTTCCCTCTCGGGATTTGCTTTTGTCCCCATTAACAAGGTGGATGATCTAATGTGCGACATACCAGCAGCGAAAACCCATGGACGCTAGCAATTCCCTATTCTCACTAGGGGCTCTTACAAGTTTGTTAATGATTATCATGCTGTCCACGCCTAATACTGCTAACCGCGTGACACTTCCTTAGTTTAAGTCTTTGGCCCTGCCATGCATGTGTCTCGTGCACCATGTTCTATGTATATTTACCTAGCAACATGTGATTGCCCATGTTTCTCGTGCACAATGTTCTATGCATGTTTGCCTAGCAACAAGTAAATCACATGGCCAACTGCTACTAACTGGCCGGAGTCCACAGTAAATCCCACTGATATAGTATTTACTCTCATACAATGCGTATTTTGGACATCATTAATGTCCACCTGTATTTATGTTAAGCGAACATTTCTCAAGACCTCTTATATGCTATATCATACGATTTTTGTATTAAATATTAGAAATAAGCGATCATAAATTACTAGCATAGGAACCATGATGTTTCATAGACGGACCTATAGGATATAAGAGCTTATAAATTTATGAAGCACTAGTAAAAGGGCACATGCGTTGCATGTGTGACTTTGGTATTTTACAACATAAATCTGCAAAAAAACATATTTAATTGACAACACAAATTCATGAGACTTTTTCATAGCGTCATGGGCCGGGCCGGGCAGAAACCATGTAAACATTAAACAAATATGGGGTGGCCAATACCCTTGTGAAAATTCAGGAGTGATACATTCATAAGGTGTTGTACCATAATAACTCCACATTGAGCTCGAAAAAAGTTGTCAAACAGCAATGCAAGTTCTTTCCATCAAGGAAGCATTGGCTCTCAAAAGACTCCAAATGTTGTGACTTTTACTCCATTGTGTCATCCAACAATCTGTCACCTTGAAAGGCCATAATCCATATTAGAGAACACTAATAAACCACACAAAAACATGACTAACAACATAAACTCATTAATTAACTAAAGAATGATTAATTCATATATGTGATTCGAAGAGAAACATACAACCATCAATAGTTTTTGTCTTGGATCATATGGTGGTTATGATCTTGGGACAATAGAACTAATCACAAACACTATCACTACAACAGAAGACTGGCATGCAATGGCAGTAGTTTATATGAATGTCAGTAATTTTTATGAATACCGTCCAATATTTTTAAAGAAGATGGCTAATTTTTTTTAAATATTAAAAATAAATGAAAATTAATTGTTCTATCCTGAAAAAAAAATCCAGGCAAATATCAAGATGTGTTGATATCATAGACATCTATTGAGATCTCTCTAGCTGACTTCATTTTGTTTACTAATAGAAATTTTAATGACAAAATAATATAAATATATAGTGAAACTTATGTACAAACAACCAAAAACTAAGAAATACTCACATCTACAAAATCGCCAAGAAGCAATACAGATAAAAAAGTAACTGCAATAGCAACCATAGGTAGTTTATTTGCAAAATCCTACTATGAAAAACCCATTTGACTGGAAACAGAAACTTTTCGTTTGTATTGGAAAATAAAAGAACATCTTTTCGAATAAACATTTTTAATATTTTTAATGGCAATACCAGCTCCAGTAAAGATTTCAACCTTGTGGACAAGTTCCCTGCCATAGAAAAGTGAGATGTAAGGATCTTGAAGTAACATTATCATGTAACATTTTATGGAAGCTAATCCTGGTTGCGATAAGCATGCTTAGGAATCTCCTTTTTTTTTACCATGGAAAAGATGCACTTTCGTATCGTACAGGCTATCAATAAGTTGATGATATATAAGATTTCAGTAAGGGTATAGTTTATGATTATGACATTGTTTTTAGATCTAACTCTTGTATGAAAATCTGGCAGATCCTCAACAGTTGATTCTTATATTCTTCCTCGAACCTACCCTCTTATCTTGCTCTTTCCCATGCTTGTCCCATCAGTAGGGCAAAGTGACTTCATAACCTTCACTACTTATGCGAGATTTGATTGATGCCTCTTCCGCCATAATGATCAGCGGAGAAACTTTCTTACGATCTAATTTCCTTTTAAATCAATAAATAAGGTGCATATTTGAATGCATATTGTGCTCCTACAAGTTTTAAAGGATAAGAGTCTTGGAAAGTAATCATAGTCACATCATCAAATTAAGTTGTAAAAACCTAGTTCGTAATGCAGCTAGTGTTCAATCTTCACTAACCTACTAAAAGAAAAGAGTTGTGTTTCTGCAAAGAATTTTGATATGTAAAAAAACATTGTGTTCCTATAGATTAAAATAACTACTCAATCTCACTTTGTTTGTATCCCATTTACAGCTTGCTCCTATATCTTTATGGATGCTATATATTAAAACCGCATTATTACTTTGGCACAGCTCCAACCGTACATAAAGTTCAATATAAGCACTTACAAACACAATGGGCAACTGACTTAGCATAGTAATCAACTAGTTTATTCTAATGACAGATTAATTTACCAATCAAGTGAGGTAAAACAAACATCAAATGTATCCAAATTTGCGAAAACTACAAGCCCACTCAAAGACCTCATGTTTCAGCAAAACAACTGAAATAGAGATTTTCCTCTTCTCAAGTCTAAAATAAATTTCAATACAAAAGGATAGCAAAATAACCTATTATTTAAAGCTCTAGGTAATCCAGAAAATTCCAAAGCTCATGAAAATAACCAAATAACTGAAATATGCAATATAAGGCAGTTATTCGTCAAACATATCCTAATTTTGTAAAACTTGTGTGTGCATTCACATAATTGACATCATTTTCGTTTACACCTGTCTCTTGCAAATCCTCCTCTATACTAAGAAGGACTATGTCACCTAAAAGATCATGATCATCAACAGGTCAAAAGTCTAATAAGATAAAGTGTTAAAAAAATTTCATTCAAAAAAAAAAAGAGAAATTTCTTCCCTATAAGTTCATCAAACCTTTTGGATGAGGTTGTCATGTGATAAGCATCACATGTCATACTCCCTCCAAGAAACTCTGCATATATTTCAACTCCCTTAGACTGATAACCATTTAATCGTGTTCCTTGAATACACTTTTTATTCAACATAAAACTATTGGGAAAAAAAGATAAAGTATGATAAACAGAAGATTTGGAATAAATTTTAGGATGGTTATAAACAACCAAAACTATTACCTTCACATGTTCCAGTTCTTCTAAAAGGAGCAAGTTTGCTCCCTCTCCCATGAGCCATCGCAATCCTCGAGAAGGTAATGATCATCATTTTTCACTACAGATCAAAGTTCCAAACCTTAATTCTTCTTTATGAATAAAAAATAGACAGTAGAAATATGCAACTAAAAAGGTGTTAACCAAAACCATTAAAAGATATAGAATGAGAAATGTAGATTCTACCATGTCCCCTTCTTCTCTCACAATTTCCTTCCACAACATCCAAACAGTAGGCTATGTGTCTGCTACTATTTTTAGTATTGATGCTAATATTAAATTAGCAATGAAGATAAGAGGTAACATGAATGCTCTTTACTGCTGGCTTATTGAGAAGCTTCAGCTTCCTCTCCACTTCCAAATCCTTTTCCATCGTGGATTCTACACTCCCTCTCCCATTTACACCTTTGCCTAAAACCATAAAATATCATTGCCACCAAAACCATGTTCCATTTAAAGGAGAAACTTGCAAACCAAAAACATATTTAACCTTTGTAACAAGAATTTTGTGACAAAGCTTGCAAACCAAAACATATTTCTTACACTTCCTGTGAAAAAAAAGAAGAACTGTTTAACTTACACCATAGGATGATCCAAACCGTCCAATTGATGGGCCACATCGTAAATAGGATGTTCCCAAAAAACACATTTCCATGCGATGATCCTAGCCCTGCAGTCTATAGAGGAACGGCATATTTAGGAAACATTTATTGATTAGAGGGTTGTAATTATCCTATGGAAATAAATTTTGGCACACAACCTACTTACATTGTGGCCTGTCAAATGTACGGTTTGGATCATCCTACGATGTAAGCCATACAGTACTTTTTGAAAAACGATACTCACTATAAGGACTTACACTATATATAAAAACTCTCAGAATCACATCATTTCCCTCTAAATCATGGGGAAACGGGCCGGCTCAAAGTGACGCGGAAAATTTTACGGGTCATTGGGCTTAGGCCCGCACCCGGCCCGGGTAATTATCCTATAGAAATGAATTTTGGCACACAACCTACTTACATTGTGGCCTATCAAATGTACGGTTTGGATCATCATACGATGTAAGCCATACAATACTTTTTGAAAAACAATACTCACTATAAGGACTTACACTATATATAAAAACTCTCAGAATCACATCATTTCCCTCAGAATCATGGGGAAACGGGTCAAACGGCCTGGGTCAAAGTTACACGGAAAATTTACTGGTCATTGGCTTGGACCCGCACCCGGCGCGCGGGGCAACAAGATTTTTGACGTATGTTTTTAAGATTTTTTTTTTATAGGGATTTGCTAGCCACCTTCGCCGAGCGTACTTGTCTGCTTGTCGCCCATCCTTCGCTGCAAAGATTGGTAGAAGTACGAGTTGTGCAAAGGTGGCTAGCAATACATAATAGCAATAAATAATAATCATGCGGGTACTAAGTTTTAAATGAAAAATTATGGGAAAATTGAAGCAAAGCAAAAAAATTACGAAAAAAATACTGACCGAGGGCACTAAAATATGACAATTACGGCCAAAACTGCAAATAAAATTGAAAATTTATGACAATTACGGAACAAAAAAGGAATAAAATGAGACAATTGGCATCTTTTTTAACTCATGTGCAAGGGCATATGAGAAGCAGAAATGACGAAAAAGAAGTGGTGAAAAAGGACATACATGGGAGTTTTACGGAAATTAAGGCGGGACAGAAGGGGAATTAGAGAAGAAGAAGCCCAAGAATTTTTTACTCATTCAGGCTTTAAGAGTAGTAAGGATTAGTTATTAGAGCCCCAATTGCAGTCTTATTATGTCATAAGAAAATATTAACTTTTTCCATGACTGCATAATTTGAGTCAAATAATCAGTTTTTGACTTACAATCTGTTGTCAAAATCCAAAACTTGGTCATCCTAAATGTAATTATGAGCAAGGTTTCAAATTTTGGTTTGGCAAGCGTTTCGTTCCTCTGAAATTTTCGGTAGAAATTTTGGGCGAAATCTACGAAATCAATTAAAATAATATTTATTTCATAGAAAATTTCGCAATTTCGGTAATTTCGGCTGAAATTTTGGGATATTATTAAATAGCGGGAAAAATCCATTTTTTGGGTGAAATTCCTTAAATTTCGGTCGAAATTTATACCGTTTCGGGTATACCCTATTTCGCTTTACCGAAACCATAAATTTCGGTCCGAAGTTTCGGATTTCGATCGAAATTCAAAACCTTGACTATGAGTGGTTTTGGACTTCAAATCAATTCTCAAAATCCAAAAAGAATTGGGCCTAAGTTTGCTTAGGTGTACATTAGAGATTAGAGAACTCTTTTTTAACTTCTTTAAAGAAGACTATACAATTACAATCGTTTTAATCTAGTGGGGTAGGACAGGATTAGAACGACAACCTTTCAGATCTATTTTTGTAGTTCATAACATTATATAATTGTTCAGTTCTTTTCCGTTGTGATACTCATCAAGTGAATCAATTTGCATTATGGGGAGAATTTTTTTTAGTTTAGTAAAAAAATCTGTCAGGCATGACTATAGAAAGGAAGAAGTAAAGGAAAACAATCATCTTACGGCACACCGACTGCCACATATGTGGTGATTGGGTCCATGAATATCGTTGGCCATCACGAAGTGGCCCTTAGTCTCAACCTCATTAGATGATAATAGACCTTTGATCAAGCATGATAACAGGCACCCCTTGGGATTTCTTTATAATGCCATGACTGGCGGCCAGATTTTTTTTTTTTCTTTTCATGATAAATCGGTGTCTCCGAGGGGTATGATGCTGGTTTTCCGTTTTCTGTTTTCTGTTTTCTGATTTTTAGCCACTTCACCCTTATCTCTACTTGAAAACACTGATTTATCATGGGAAAAAAAAAAATTGATGGTAGCCAAACATGCCCTAAGCAATCAAATTTTGACACTTCAATCTTGCAAGTGAGATCTTTGTTCGGTATCATACCTAGACCCACTAAATTGGTATGTGGTGGCCAGTAAGTTAATGGCCTTGATCGCCGATCCATATACCGTCTGCGCGCCAAATTCAAGGTCTTCTTTGTTCATCAAGACGAGCCTTCATGGATGTTACGGAGTTTTTTAAATGGTGCCTGAGAGTCAAGTACCTTCACCCTTGATATTTGATCCAACAGCAGCACACTTTACTAGGCTGCTGTGGGATCGAATACCAAGGGTGGTATGGCTTCATGGGACTTGACGGTTGGGCACTATATAATTTCTCATTTGTACAAGGAGTTTGCTTGGGTCCACGGCCGGAGCCAGGAATTTACACTTGGAGCGGCCGGACTAATTTACACTTTGCCTGCGTTGGTCATTGAGGGGCCAGCTTACTAAGGTCGCATGTTAACTCCCAGAATACTTGTAAATACTCAAAATACCTCCTTTAAATTTTTCGTCCCCCCTTGAATAAGAGGGGCGTTTTTATCCGTTTGTGTTTGACTCAGATTAACGCTTCTTAAGAAAGCCTATAAATATATTATTTCGTGGGTAAACTAACCCTAAATATTTTGTTCAGCCCTAGAGACAGAAATTAGATAAAGAGAAGAAGAAGGCCAAGGAAATCGCGATCTCGAAGCCGAATCCGCGAACTAAGGTAAGATTTATAAACTATGAACAATTTGGAATATTAGAAACCCTAAAACAAGGGTTTGATAAGTAGAAAGAAAGAAGAATTGTGATTAATATGGATTAGAAATAAGAAATCTTTGGATTGATCTTGAGTTCTTGGACCTAATATTATTTTACGATTCCAACGAACTCAAAGTCGATTGGTAGGAAGCTAAATTCAGAAATTTGAGTTTTTGGAAATTCGAATAAGAATCTTTAGCGATTTTTCTTAAATTGTACGTTTGAATTCGGAGCGTGAAATCGGGTTCGGTGGATTCCTCTCATCGATACGACCTCGCACAATTTGGAGTCCTGTAGACACCCCATTTTGACCGTGCCCTAAACCTTCCAATTTTGTGCAAAACCCCATCAAATCAACTAGGTAGGGTCCTAAACTTCACCCAAAGCTAGATTAGAGTCCTACCAAGGTCTCTGGGAAATTTCGTCAAAATCCGAGCACGTTTGCCTAGCGAACGAGCCAAGAGAGGACCGTAGTGTAAGCATGAAAGAGGGGGTTGAATTAATCAGGAAAGGGGCTGTGCATGGGGGAAAAAGAGATAAAGGTATCATTTTTTGTACATGGGGGGTGCATAATCTCGTCTGAGCCGCGCTTGATTCGCGCGCCCATCAAATTTTGTGCGCTTATCAATTTAGGAGCGCCAATATCAGCAGACATTATTTTAGTATATATGTTAAAAATCTAAAAGGTTTTTTTTTATTTGCAGACAGAGAGAGAGAGAGAGAGCTGAGAGAGAAAAATCCCAAATACTCTAACCCTAGCTTTCCATTTTTCTGATTATTCTTCATATTCTCTGGCTATTTTCCGGCCGATTCTTGTTCTCCGGCGAGATCGTAAGCTCTGGCTGGTATAATCCTTTTGTCCGGCCACCATTTTCATCAAGAAATCCGAGATCTAACCTTGTCTTCACTCTCTATTATAGGTTTCTTCATAGATCTAGTTCAAAACCATTGTCTCTACCTTAAACCTCAAAAATCTGACTAGATCTACTCTTTTTCCTCCATTTTTTCTGGTGAGATTCATTATCTCCGATCATCTTCTCAGGCAAGATCCGGTTAGATTCCGATCAAGCTCCGAATGTTGACTTAGGATCGGTGATTTTATTCTCGAAAAATCTTAGATCTACAGCAGTTAATTGTGAAGATATTATTCTAAGGAGAGAAAAGAGAAGATTCGATATTTTTAGCAAGATCGTGAGTTCAGATGATTTTTTTTTGTTCTGAAAGGGGTTTGATCTTGGAGAAATTAAGCATTTGAGGTAGTCAAAGAGGTATTATCCTTAAATTTTCTTTAAAATACGGTTAGTTTAATTCTTAATTTGCTAATTGAATTTCCTGTACATGTTTTAGTTTAGAAAAATCTAAGATTTGAACTCTAATTGTTTATAATTTTTATAGGCTTCAAAATTGCATGTTAGAATTTTAGATCGGCTCACTATATTTATTTTCAGGTCTGTTTTGGTATCGATACTTGTATAAGAATGTGAGATTGATTACTCCTTAAATAAGTATATAAGAGAGGTTCATGTAGGGTAAGATTTAGGTTAATTAATGAAAAATCAATTTCAAACAATTCTGTTCAGTTATCAGGTAATTTTTTTTGAATAGTTGTACATAATTTGATCATTTGTCCCTTGTTGAAAAATGATTTTTTTTTTTTATCCAAAAGTAAGATATTCATTTATTTTCTTCTGTCTCATGATTAGCGTTTCTATTTTCTGAAATATGAAACTGGCTTGAGATCATTAAATTAATGAAGATTCTTATTTCAGGATGAAAATTTTACATTTACAACAATAGTTAACTTGTCCTCATCTTAATCGAATTTTATAGAACCATAATTCTTAATTTTATTGTCTCAATTTGCTGCTGTCATTATGAGTTGTCATTTTTTTTTTAATCCAAAATAGTCATGGATAACACTTGTTCATTATCAGTTTATAAGTGTCTGCAATTTCTGTTTTGTAGCATCCTATGCACATTTGAATTACCTTTAGCCTTTATGTAATAAAATGGTCATTTGTCATACATTTTTATGTCTAATTCATTTATGTATACTTGTATGGCTGAGAGGTCACCTCTTGCATGGCACAATGGTTGGGGTCTGATAAGGCTATGTGTGCAAAGCTTTAAGTAATGGGTTAAATCAAATGGTTGCTTGCACAGGGCATTGGGTATTGGGCTGGAATTATAAGTGATAAGCTAGGTTGAAGCTCATATGGTTTAAATTATAATGATATGAAGAGTGAAATCTGTGTGTCATGATATAGGTATGGGTGATGGACTAAAATAATAGCTTCGTACACTTCATTTGTAAATATATGTACTACCTTGCTTTAATTTTCCAAAAGCTAAACCTATTTCCTGTGTTTTATTTGAGTATTTGCAGTAGTTAAGAAGCTTATAGAACCGTATATTTAGGTAATTTGCTTTGTTCAAGGTAGAGTTGTCATTTGAGGTAGCATGCTTTTGGATACTTGGCTTTGGGCTTATCCTTGTCAATGCGACTATATATTTGCTTGGGCAAAAATTTACATTTATTTAGTCATTAGTTCTCTGTCTTATCATGTGACTAATGGTGTGAAAAGATCTTTTCAAAATGACCATCAGATTTATGTTCTAGATCAGTTTTTATTTTATTTTATTTTATTCTATTAGCATGAAAAGGCTTGTTCAAAGTTTATTTTACCCCAAACTCAAGGTATTTATTCATTATTCTGATGAGCATATGCTATCTTTTTTTTTTTGTTGTTGGCTCCTTATCATACTAATGCTAGTCATTTTATCATTACCACACAGTTTTAAATGTTTTGATCATTTTTCTTAATAATGTATGGATTTTTTTTTTTTTAGTTTTAAAAAAGCAGTTAGCACGCTTGTGTTAGGACATTTCAACATTTCACCTTTTATTTTTAGCACATTTCATCCTCTGTTTTTAAGCACAGTGCACCCTCATTTTTAGCACAAATTCCATCCAAACGGGGTATACTTGAGGCACATGGTGGCTTCAATGCCATCAATACAATAAAAGAAAATCATGAGTTCAAAGATCAGTGTTTTATTTATTAGAGTTCAGTTGTCTTATTCTTGTTCAAAATGATTGCTTTGGGTCATGATCTTTGAAAAGGACACCTGAATTTAGTCCTTTGTCATTGATATGTAATATTTTGGGTGTGATAGCTTTAAATACCATCAGTTTACTAAACATATTTAGGAAGGTACAACCAAATGTTGATGATTATTACACAATTCAGATTGCATTACATGTTGGAACCAGCTCATGAGAATCTTTTGTGTATTGTTATAATAGTTGTGTAAGTTAAGAAGATATAACAATGAAATCAATGTGAAAGTCATTTTTTTTTATAATGTTCATATGATCTGTGGGGGTTATTCAAAAGTTTTATTTTATTTTATTTTATTTTATTTTAGAAGACAGATTTTTCTTTAGGGCGGAGAACCTCGCTCTCATTCTTAGCTTAGTCAAAAGATTTGTCGATAAGTGAGAAGTGCGCATTAGTTGTTGCTCATCACATAATAGTATATGGCATATTGTTCTTATTATTCAAGTGTTTACCTGGATAGTTTGCTCTTTTGAATCAAATTATGATAACCAAAGTGTTTGTTTGAATGTCATGATTGTAATAGTACATGGATGTTGGAAAATCATTGTTTATCTTTGTAAAGTGATGAGAATGTCAAACATAGATATGTATGTGTTTGAATGATGAAGTCTATATGTAAAGTGAAACTCAAATTAAAAATGGCGTGTGAAATGAAATTCAAATTAAAAGTGACAGGTTCCTATGTTGGTGTTCCTTAAGAGTGCTTATATTCTAAAAATTTTTATTTTTATTTTTTTCTCTTCTTCTTATAATTGCAAGAATTGAAATAGCATATGTTTTCCTCAGAAGTTAATGAATAAGAATCTAGATTGGACATGATCTTGAATAATGTCATGAGATCTTTTGACTTCTTATATTAAACGAAATGTGTTATTTAGTTCAAGCTCATTTTGGTTTTTTTTAACAATTATTCAATGTCTCAATTCTATTTTTTTTTTATTGAGCCTGAAAGTGGCTGGAGTGTGGAAATGCTTAGGTTCTTAAATTGCTTTGTCATGAATAGTCTTGGAGATTTCCCTGTTTGAGCCCAATTTTTAGCCTCACTTCAGCCCCTATTTGAGCATAGTCCTTCACCCACTTTAGCACTTATTTGAGCACAGTTTTCACCCATAATCAGCCCCTGTTTAACACAGATTCTGCCCATAAATCTCTTTTTGTTTAAACACAGTGCACGCACACAGAATCTGCCCATATTTAAGCACAGTTTTAACACAGAATCTGCCCATATTTAAGCACAGTTTTAACACGAAATCTATCCACATTTGAACACAGTTTTTTTTTTTTTACACAGAATTTGGCCACATTTCAGTCCAGTTTCGCACACAGATTCATCCATGTTACAGCCCCTGTGTTTAGCACAGATTTAGCCCCATTGCTGCCCCAGTTTTTCAGCACAGTTTTAGCCCGCGAATATGCCTTATTTTTTGGCACAAATTCTGTACATTTTTACTCACAATTCAGCCATGATTTTTGCTCCAAGTCTAACACTTCAGTTTGTAATTTGGCTCATGTTTTGGCATAATTTCAGCCCGTGGTTCTTGTCCCCTCTCAGCTCACAATAATTTTTTTTAGGCATATGTTTAGATCATTTCCTTGCTTGGATAAAATGTTCCTTGATTCTCTTATGCGGATTTTCCAACTTTCTATAATATTGGAAGGCTAATGTGTATAGATAGAATGTCTATATATGCTCAGGTTATGCGATTCTGTTTATTCTCATATTAGTTTGGTTTTATCGTTCGTTGATAAGGAAATGCTTAAATTTGCTTTACTGTTTTAGTTATCTCAATGGTTATGCAAGGCTCATGCTATAAACTAAGCCATTCACTTGTAAATTCAGCCCCTTAACTGCATTAATTTAATCCATGATTCAGTTTGCCTTTTCCTTTGTGACTGAATTAAGAGATCCCTTTGAGATACGTAAAAATGTTGGTAAGGCTTGTGAAAATATCAAAAACCTGTCAATGTTGAAGTCATTTCATTGCATAGCTTATGAGAATTATTAAAAATTGAAATGCTTTAGTAGTGGTGCCAACTTCACTTCCTTACTATGCCCAGCCACACCTTAATACTGGCACTATGGAAGGTTGATTCTTTTCATTTGTTTCATGGGAATTGATATTCACGCAACAATTTTTTGTTAATCGCATAATTATGGTTTGTTTTTTTCATTCTTAATAAGCTTATGAGAAGTTTTTATCATATAGAAATCGCATTAAGTCCCCATAAACTTGAATGGAAATTGAGTTTATTTAAGTTTTACACTTAAAACTGTGAACCAGTTAGTTGATTATTTCATTTACAAACTTCTTAGATACCTTATTTTATCACCCTCAGCTCGCTAAATATATGATAGTGGTTATTGCGAATTTGAGATGTGATATTAATATTGTCAATGTTTAAGGGGCTTTATTTAGTATACAGCTGAACAAACCTTCTAAGTAGTCAATATAGCGTTTAGCTTTGTGATGGGATATCATGATGTCATATAATTCATTTCCTAATTCATTTGTATAGATGAATAGAGCTTTGCAGAATTTGAGTTTCTATATTCAGTTGATTTCATATATCTCTATGTGAAAGGATGATGGAGTTTTATTTGAATAGACTATAGTTTTTGTCAATGCGACAATGCTGATGTAATTTCGGTTTGTATATGCAATTACATTAGACTCTATTTGGAAATTAATATAGATAGTGTTATGTATAATAAGAATTGTGAAATATTTAATCATATAGCATCCTAAGCTGTCTTGATCATATTATGATAAAAACTCATAACGCAGTGTTGGTTGAAGCATTTGAATTTGCTCATGCGGTGATTAGATTTTCATGATAGCACTAGTTGGAGCCAGCCATTAGGGAGACAAGCTTTGTCTCTTTAATGAGTCAATCCATAGGAGGCTATCCCAGCCTTTTAGGTTAGAGACCACCTCGGTCTATTAGTTGTCTTAGCCTCGCTTCCCCCTTTGCAAGGGCAATGATAAGGTTACTTGGAGCCCATCAAGGTTGTGTGTTTAGGAGACCCGCCCGGTCTCATTCTCTTGTTAGATCTCCTCTTTGTGTGTTGTTTGGTTTTTGGGAGAACACCCTACTCGGCTTGGCTTCATACCCCTATCCTATATGGGTATCTGGTTGCACATTTGTTGCATCCTAGGGCTAGGTAGCTGTCCGGCCCTGCTGGGTGTTTTACCTTTGCCAAGTATGCACAAGGTTGTGTGTTTAGGAGACCCGCCCGGTCTCATTCTCTTGTTAGATCTCCTCTTTGTGTGTTGTTTGATTTTTGGGAGAACACCCTACTCGGCTTGGCTTCATACCCCTATCCTATATGGGTATCTGGTTGCACATTTGTTGCATCCTAGGGCTAGGTAGCTGTCCGGCCCGGCTGGGTGTTTTACCTTTGCCAAATATGCACAAGGTTTCTTATTCCTTTTAGACCCGCCCGATCTCATTCTTTTGCTAAACCTCCTCTTTGTGCGCCGTTTGGTTTTGGGAGAACATCCTACTCGGCTTGGCTTCATACCCCTACCCTTATGGGTATTGGGTTGCACATTTGTTGCACCCTAGGGCTAGGTAGCTGTCCGGCCCGGCTGGGTGTTTCACCTTTGCCAACTATGCACAGGGTCTTTTATTCCTTTTTACTTGTGAGCTTCTCCTTATTCGATAGTCCATTCGCATAGGAGTCAGCCCTGATTAGAGAGTCTTTGACTCATTCATCCTTTGTAGTGTTATTAGAGTCTCTGACTCATTTGTACTTCCTCCCTAGTGTTATTAGTTAGGAGTTTTTCCATTAGAGACTAACTCAGTCATATAGAGCATTCCCTGCTTAGGATCTTAGATTGTTTTCTCTGTTCTTGGGGCACTATCTTTCTTGTTGTGGTTTGTCTCTTTGAGACGCCAGTTTCTTGTTGTGGATCGTCTCTTTGAGACCTTTGTTGCTTGTTTGGGGTTTCCCCTTTTTGCTTTAAGGCTTTGCCTTAGTTTATGGTATTACTTGCGTGTCTCCTTTAAGATTGAAAACATTTAAAGGTTTAGAGCATTGGAAAAGCTTTAAAATCCAAAAACATTAGAAATTTAAAATCCAAAAACATTAGAAATTTAAAACTCAAAAACATTTGAAAACTTTAAAAATATCAAAAACATTTGAAAATATAAAAACCCTTAAAAAATCTAAAGTGTTGAGTGTTTCTTTTAGAAGCGTAGTTTGAGAGTTCGTTTCGAACTACGTTGGCTTGATCCTCTCTCACGAGGTACGTAGTGCAGCTCGGGATTTTTATCCCAAGTCCAGCCAAACTTTTGTAAATAATATTTTAAACCTTCTTCAAAAACCTTTAAAACCTTGTTTTTAACAAGATCTTCCTCTAGAGTTAGGAGTTTGTCCTAGATAGAGAGTTTTAGAGTTAGGAGTTTGTCTTTGATGTGTTGTGTGGTTTGTTTGTGTTTGTGTTAGAGTTAGGGGTTTGTCCTAGAGTAATAGGAGCGCCTCCGTCCGGTCAGTTGGCGATTCACATCGCCGACTGATGACTAGGTCTAAGACGCGTTAGTGATCCCATTGTTTTCCTTAGGAAATACAGCTTAGTTACACATAGGTTGTAGGAACCACCTGCATTAGCTTAGGGCTAACCTGCATTTAGCTAGGGCATATAGGGTGTCCTAAAATTCACAATTCACTGGAATTTAAATAATCGTACAATAAACTTTAATAATTGGTCCGGTCTTTTAGATCGAGTTTAGGATAGAGGGCTAGGTGTCTTAGGCATCCTAGCTTAGAATAGGTGCGAAGAACTACGTTGCCTTGATTCTCGTGGAGGCGGGGATACGTAGGCTTCTTTGGATGAACATCAGACCATCCGAGGACTCGGGCTAATAATTTAGAGTCTTAGGATTTGTTGTGTAGTTATTGTATTTCTTTTGATGTGTTTTCTTACTTTCTTGTACTGATCTTATACATTTAGCTATAGCTTGCATGTGTTTGCATATCAGAATTTAGACACCCATTAGGTATGTCACTCATAACCTAGCTATGCTTAGGTGACACCTCTTTCATTTATTTTTTGTGTGCTTATTATTTCTATTCTCAGGAAATGCATGCTTAGATAGACGATTCCTGAGGATCGTTCCCATTTCACATGATTTTTGCCCAAAACTCTTCGAGGTTAATAATAAATGGCATAAGAGACCAAGTGTTCGCACTCGGGCGAATTGGGGGCGCTCTTCGGACCTTCTCCATTCGTCATCAGGCACGGACCTTTTGTATCTCTGGTTATCCATTGCAAACAGAGCATTTGTTTTGGTTCCATGGCTTGTCCATGGATGGCGACTCTGAGTTATTTTTCAGATATATCTTGGTTTCGAGCCCTGACTCCGGATCAGGATGTATCTCTTTCTTTTTATATCGCCACTCATGCTATGCTGTGAGGGTGGCATCCGTTTCGAGAGTTCCTTGGCAGAGCTCTCCTTCCGTTGTGGAGATCTTAGAGGATTGCAGGAGGGATCTCGCGTCCCTCGGCACCGTCCTCGGATCGGGGTCCACAAGTCCGAACGGAAAAGTTATGAGATATTGAAGTTATGTGAAAATCGGATAAAAACCCAAGAAAATCACATTTTCGAAGGGCAGTCGACTGGTCGGACCAGCTAGGGGTGTTCAATCGGTTATAACCGAATCGAAATAACCGAAATAATTGCGGTTATCAAATTTCGAAAACCGAAACCGAACCGAATTTTACGAAAATCAAACCGAAACCGAACCGAATAAAAATTCGATTATTCAGTTATAACCGAATAGTGATAGAAAAGGACAAAAAAATCTATTTGGGCGGTTTGATCGAAGGGCTATGATCAATCTATCGAAACAGTTTTTTAGGCACAACCTATTGAAGTTGTGATCAATCAAATGGACGGTTTGGATCATCCTACGGAGTGCCCATACACCATTTTTTGAAAAAATAATATTTATTTTTGGTTAATTTCGGTTACTCGGTTAAACGAATTTTTTTCCCGAGATAACCAAAACTGAATAGCTGAATTAACCAAAAATAAAAACCAAAACTGAACCGAATTAGCAAAAAACCGAACCGAACCGACCGAATCAATTCAGTTCGATTTGGTTAAAACCGAATAATGAACACCCCTAGGACCAGCCGACGGGCTCGCCTAGAAACTGTGTTTGCCGAAAAACGGTAATTGAAGGGCAGTCGACTGGTCGCTGTGCCAAAACTGTGTTTTATAACTACAACAATACAACAGTAGTTGAGGTCCAGCCAACTGTGGGACCAGTCGACTGGAGCGCCTGAAATTGGGAATCTGTTTTTGAATTTGAATTTCGACCATTTGGCTTTTAGGTTACCTTTTTGGACCCTTATTTGTTACCGATGTTCTGTTCATATCTGGATATTGAAACATAATCAGAATTAAGAAAGGAATAGAACATTTTTGAGGTAGGTAATAACGTGCTACTTTTGGTGGTTGTAAACCCTCTTCACTTTGAATCACTATTGACTCTGAAAACATGTATTGATGCCTTTGAACCTCTGAAATTAGCTTTGAGTCTAGCATGCCAATTGTTGCACCTACTGCTACTTTAGAACTTTGAAATAACTGCTATGAATATCTGTTCTGAACTTTGAACCTTTGAAATTACCGTTTTGAATTTTGAACTATTGGAACCATTTGAATACTCTGAACTATTTGAGTATGAACCTTGAACACCATTGGAACACTTCTGTAGAGGCTTGGACATTTCTGAAATCCTGCCATATGGGGGTTATACAATTGGCAAATTCTGAAACCCACAGTGGGGTAGTACACTGGAACTTCTGGCCCATCAGTGGGATAAAACGCTGGCCCTGTCGACTTGTATCTGAATTAGAGAAACTAGTTTCAATACCGTGGATTGTCGGTGTATAAGCAATAACACGTCTTCTGGACCATGCCGATGACTCTGAAGTGTATATGAATTCTGAAACCTTTGACTTTGATCAGAACTTAGACATTGAATTGCCTCATTGCACCTTTTATTCAGAATCTTATTTGACATACACTATATTTACTTTGTGCCTACTTTTCAGTTGAGAAATTCAGTATTCAGTTTTGACTTTGTTATCAGACCATATTGAACCATGTTATACTTAGATTGTACTTAGAGTACTGCTTTACTATGTACTGAGCTTTTGAGCTGACTGTGGTTATTTAATATTTTCAGGTCTTGGCCCTCGTGAAGAGAACGAAGAACATGACACTTAGCTTTTGGGATTAGATATTTGGCTCTGAGATTGGTTTAGTTATTTCAGATTCTTTAGGAAGTGAGTATTTTGAATAAGATGTAAAGATCTTATTATATTATCTGTTTTGACTCAGGGAAAAGCTGAGATTTGATTTGAATTTGTTTGGTCCGCATTAAATAAATACTTTGATATTTTAGTTATGGATTTCTAGGTATTTTTGTTATTTGCTTTGTAGCCTTGTACATTTGTGAGACTTGTCTTGCAGGTGTAAAGTGCTATCATGTCCTTCACGCGGGGTGGGATTTAGGGCATAAAAATACCTTACAAAAAAAAAAGGGATTTTGAAGTCATTGGGGGCCATGGCCACCCCATGCTATATGTGCCTACGTCCCTGCTTGGTCCCTAGATGGGGATGCAGATATATGAATCTTTTAGAACATCATTTGGTAACCCGCCTGGTCTTGGGCCCCCCGTTAGCGGGCATCCCATGCACAAGATAAAGATAAAGGACTACTAAGAAAATCAACGGCTTATCTTTTATTGGCAGAATCCTAAATAAGACAGATGGATCAAGAAGCTAGGATCACCCGTTCAAGGTGTGTTCTCAACGAGATTTGGCTTTAATTACAATTATATAGAAGTTTCAAACGAAGAACATCAATCTTGAACCAGAACCAGTCAAACCGATGAGACTGGTTAGAGAATATGGTAGCATCACCTTGGCAGTCATCTCAAATATATACAAGTTCACGAGTACAGCGATCCAAACCGTTGATCTAATGGGACGCATCATGAATATGAAATGGTCCAAAAATCTCACCCGTCCAATACCACTAACCATTTGAAGCCCTCCTTCATCTTTGTTTCCACTGGGACACTACACGTCTACACCATGCAACCACAACCCAAATTGTCTTTCATATCCAAATTCCACTTGGCAACTGATATGATAATCAGAGTCGTCTATCTGATGGACCCCATTATAGATGATCCATGAGTTACAAAGAGATCTTTACCATCCAAATCCCTTGCCCAAATGGCCAATCCAAGGGTTGGGACAATTGCCAATCACTAATCACTCTACACAGTACCGTACACTGTGACATAAAACAGTTGCCTGATGTCCTTCCTATGATACAGAAAGAAATAGGTAGGTCTCAAGGGCTCGCAAAATGGGTGTCACGGGTTCGAACCTAAGAGTTAGCCAAAATGAACTATGCAAAGTCTAAAAGGCATTTGAGTAGAGCGAAGAAAGTAAGAGAAAGTGGAATAATTACACAGTATACGTACGGCTTCTGTACTGACATGAAATTTATCGAGAGAAGAATAGACATGGAAATGACTAGACGAAGAGATTGAAGAAATGATTTTCAATGTACATTTACAGGCACAGCTGTACATATGCAAATCAAATCAGGAAGTATCATTTGCAATTCCTCTCATTTGTACTGAAATTGATTAGATACAATTATGTGCAGATGATGATTTTAAGAGTTCTGAAAATGAAATGGGCAGTGGCTTTCAAAGAGGCCTCAATATCCCATTCACAAATAGGATTAACTTCACTTGCAAACAAGGACCTATTTTGGTCGCACTTAAACGGCCTTTAGCGGGTCGTCAAATACAAGGATCATGAGCCAAAATTCGTGATGATTGGATGATTTGCCTTTACACTTTTGCACATTGGCTGCCATGTATTTCTTTGCATGATAAATGGGTGTCTCCAGAGTGAAGATGAGGGTGAAGTGGCTAAAAATTATGAAACAAAAAACAGGAAATTGGTGTCTCCGAGTGACGACAAGTGGCTAAAATTCAAGAAACAGACCGTTAGATTTTGAGTAGAGTTTTTTGCTTCCTGATTTTTAGCCACTTCACCCTCCTAGCTCCTCTCTCACTATTTGGAGAGACCGGTTTATTATGAAAAAAAAAAAAAAAAAATCTTAGTAGCCAAACAAGCCCTAAATGTTGATAGTTGGACTTTTTGTTCAACCATTTTGTAACCATGGTTTTAAATTTCTGTTTCTGTCCCAATTTCGGCCTTGGCCGAAATCCGGTAATAGAAAAAATGTAATATTTTATTATATCTGAAATTTTGGAATAATACTATTACTATATTATTTATATAAAAAAAATCCAATTTCCCAAAATTCAGACTGAAATTTTGGCCCAAATTTAAAACCATGTTTGTGACAACCCCTTTTTCCAAGCTACTAAATCAGGTGGGATTTGAGAAAATTTATATGGAAGGAAGCCAATCTCTCATGATTAACCATGGAAGCTCGTTGCATTCCAATAGAACTCGGCGAAGAAAAACCGCCCTTTCATATGTCGCATCTCAACGATGATCATCAAGGCATCACAGCGAAGATGTTAGGCGATAATGTCCAATGAACAGAAAATCTATACCCTACGAAAACCATTAATCCATCACTAGACATTTTTTAGAGACAATTAATATCCGTTGCCATTACTAAACCATTGGCAACGGTTTAATATGTCTGTCTTCCTGGATCATTCTTACAGACCTTCTTTATATTAAAAATTATGCTATTTTTAAATGAGGAATCCTAGTCTGAAGGGAGCCGCTCCTCTGTTGGCTGCACGTCACTCTAAAATATAAAAGCCAACGAATGTTAAATGCATTAGAGTGCCAACAAATGTTAAATGCACTAAGAGTGACTTGCACCCAATTGGGGAGCCCATTCATCTCATTTTTGCAAGGGCTCCCTTTCCGTCCCGCATTTGTCTTTTAATATCAAGCACTTGAAGGTGATATATTTATTTTTGAGCTTCAATTCCTATATTAATAAATTTAGTAGAAGAAAATTAAGGCTACTTACATATCTGCACGACCATGTTTGGGACTGATTGAGGCTAAGAAAAGCCTGAAAATCTAGTAAACAAAAAACAATCATCCAAAATATGACTGATTTTCTCCTTGTATTTTAACCACTTCTCACCCTCTACACATTCGTGCCCTCTCAAGTCTCTCCTCCCACTCGCCCTACTTCTCTATCACAACTCGAGAAACTAATTTATTATGCAAACAAAAATTTTGGTGGCCAAGTTAATTAGACGACTAAAATCTAACTACTATATATAAAAGCAAAATTATGGGTTGGCATTTGTGTCATTTGCTGTTATTTTCGCTTGTGTCCCACCTTTTGATCCACACGTCAGCATTACTCTTTTACCATTAACTCCTTTGCTGATATCTAACATCTGTCTCTATGAGAAATTATTTGAGGGTAAAATCGTAATCTACATACAAAAAGTACTGACACGGGTACTTATCACGACAATTACGGAAAAAAACTACCAAGAAGAGGTAAAGACATATGACAGTGACGAAAGAACTACTTTATATTACTCATGCAGGACACTTGCAAATTATTGATGGATTCCGGGCACCTAAAGAGGAACAAGAATTATGGAAACCCCTATCGATTGGAGGGCTATGATCAACAGCCTATATTGATTGGAGGGCTAGGATCAACCTATGGAAATGGTTTTACGGGCACAGCCTATTGATGTTGTGTTCCATCACATGAACAGTTTAGATCAACCTATAACCCTCTATAGATCAGAGGGTTCGGATCAACCTATGAAAATTATTTTTGGGGCACAACCTATGTAGGAAGTGGCCCATCCAAAAGAAATTTCTTTTCTTTTTGTCTGGGATTTACACGTCAGCATTACTCTTTTACCATTAACCTCTTTGCTGATATCTAACATCTATCTCTATGAGAAATTATTTCAGGGTAAAATCGTAATCTACATACGAAAAGTACTGACACAGGGTACGAGCCATACCATACATTTTAATAGAGTGAAAAGTGCGATCATCAAAATACGGTGAGTAGTGCCATTATAAAATATGGTAGTGAGAACATTAGCACTATATATAATTTCAAACCGTCGTTGTTACTTGGATGTTCCCACGTAGGTTGGGTTCAACCCAAACCCGAGGGCGTCAACCCGAACCCAACACGTTCAACTCGAATTTGGGTTGGGTCGGGTTAAGCTTTTTTGCAAATCGGGTTGGGTTGGGTTGCGAAAAATCAACCCCAATTGGAAATCGGGTTGGGTCGGGTTGGGCTGTCAGGTAACCTGACCCGACCCGAAACCCGAAACCCGAATTTGGGTTCCATCTGAAGAAGTTTTGTATGTGTGTTTTTCTTTTTCAACATTGAAATAGTCTCCACAGTCCACAATGAACGGTTTGGATAATCCTATGGTGCGGGCCATACCGTACTTGAAAAAAGTGAGGAATGTGATCATCAAAATATAGTAGTTCGAATAATATTTCCCTTTGTTAATTGTTAGTCCATGTTTGGTTTAGATTTTGAGAACCGATTGTGAGTTAAAAACTGATTATTGGTGACTCACTATTGGTTTTCAAAATCCAAAAGAACCCGACTTGAGTTGAGGTGGTCAGCAATTGGTACCATATCAAATCGGGCCAGCCCGACCCAACCCGAATTGGGTCGGGTTGACCCCCAAGTTGCACCCCTAACGATGACGAAAAAACTACTTTTCCTTTTTCACCATGTGCGGGTCAAATTACAGAAATGTTGATATTACGAATGCAGGACACCTGTAAAAATATTAACGAATTATGGGCACCTTAAGAGGAACAACTATCATGGAAACCTCTATAGATTGTAGGGCTAGGATCGGCCTATGGAAATGATTTTACGGGCACAATCTGTTGATGTTGTGTTCCATCACGTGGACAGTTTAGATCAACTTATGATGTGATCTGTACAATTTCAAATGGATAGCACGTGTGCACGTGCATTTTTACTAGTAATTATAATGTCAAATAAAACACCCCAAACAAAATAAAATTAAGTTAAAAAATCACTCCCTCCCCACCCTCTTGGTGGATATTTTCCCCCCTTTAACAGAAATCATTAACTTTTATGCTTTTGGTTCTGGAGTTTAACGGTTGCTTCTCCACCCCTTCATAAAATATCACTGCCCAGAAAACAAAAATCTCTGCCACCTTCTAACTTCTAAGTAAAAAAGGAACTGTAGTCCAGCTGGGTGATTGGATATAAGCAGAGTACGAAAAAGTTAAGAAAGCGATTGAAGGAAGTTTGATTTGAAAAGGAATGTACTGCCAGGAATATTTAACAGTATTTGCTTTCTGCCCAAAATCTACGTTACGGCTCGCCATAGATTTCTATGTTGGCGTTTTCCATCTATTTAAATGCCCACCCATCTCCCTCTTTAATGCACGCTTGAATTCTTCAAGTTTTTTCACCTCACTAAGTCCTTTCTTCGATCATTAGAATCACTTTGTTCTATTTTCTTCTTAGATTTCAGGGTTCTTTCTTGAAAAACTCTTTGAAACTGCCTTCATAAGTTTCTTACTGTGTCTCCTGTTTTGTTTGGATTCATTTAAGTAATAAACTCACATCCTCACTTAGAAGTTTTTTACCTCGCAAATCCCTACTTTCTTTCTTAGAAACAGTTTCTTCATTGTCGTTTTGTTTATCTCTATAATATTGAGGTTTTAGGGCTTTCGAGCTAATGCAAAGAGATTTTTTGTAAAGACTATGCTTAGATTTTACGGACGTAGTGTTTTCTTTTTCTTTTTTTTTGAATGGCAGTATTTTTACGTAGTGTTCTAAGTACACTTAGAACAACACTTACAAATCTCTCTCTCTCTCTCTCTCTCGACTTTTCATGTGTAAGGGAAGTTGGTAACTAGGGTCTTAGAGAAGGAGCTCTCTTCAGTCCAGTCCAAGATAGTTTTAAGCTGATCCCCGCTGCTGACTCGTTGGTTCATGAACATATCCAATGGCTGGGAATTGATGTGTTTTTGATCGAACGATGCAGGAGCCGAGCTCAGTTCGTGCTGTCTCGTCTTGGACTGAAGGGAGCTCCCTTCACTCTACGCCCTGCACGCTCTCCTCTTATGTTTCCATTCTACTTCTAATACATGTTTTTTTTTTTTTTTCAGGTTCATGGGAGGAAGATGAATTTTCTAAACACTACTTTGCAGGACGATTAGGGTGTTAATCTTTTCTTAATTTACGTTTTTTGAATTTAATCCACTTTCTTACCATGTAATATGATGATAGTCTTTCTCCGTATGTAATTTTGCTATTTGTAACAAAGAATGTGATAATCAAGCAGTTGATTTTGAAATCAATGTGTTTTTTTGCTGTAAACATCTTCACATTTATGATCATATAAGGTCAGCATGATGCCGTGATCTGGACTGTTCTTTTGTTGGTCCTACCATGGATTGGCCACAGCCTGAAGATCATTGGAATTGGAAAATTCTAACCATTTATGAGAAAATATTAGGAGATCGGGTCCCATTTCAAGTCTTCTAATCAGACGGTTAAGATTGTTTGTTGAGAATTTACTGCTATAGCCACCTCCACTATGGGTCCTCTGATGAACGAGTTTGGAACCCAAAGAAACATGATGGTGGGCCCCATCAGGGTAGTTATCTTATCTACTGAAATAAGAGACACTTCGCTTCTCAAGGCATTTATTGGATTTGTGCACGCCGAAAACTGCTCTATCTAGACAAGAAAACTGTGTGTGCTACACGTGAGCATTATTCATCTAAAAAATACTTGCTATGTATGAAGAAATTCAGATAATAAGTTTTTAATTGCTACAGAGAAATTTGTGGGTAAGATATTCAATAGCCATAGAAAAATTTGCATTTATAAGGTATTTATTAGTTAAAGAAAACTTTACAGAGGGGCAGATTCCCCCTTTTGCTCTTCAGCCTTAGGTATATTAGCACATTAGCACAGTAGTTCAATTGTTTGTCCAAAAGGTAATGTCAGTATCTCGTACTTGAACCTTACTGAACTTCATATTTCCTTCTTATGGTTAGCTCTTCTTTCTTCACCATTTGCCTTTGTCCAAATTTTATTTTCTTGGTTCACGACTCTTTGCTTCGGAATCTCTGTTAGGGTGTCCTTGCAAAATTCTCAAGGCTCAAGGCTGAGTAGCATGAGCAACTTTTAATCTGCATTGTATCCAAAATGGACTCAATGAGTTCTTGTTTGATCTTTCCTGTGTGGGGATTTCGTGATTGAAATAAACGACAAACAAATTACTTTTACACTACAGAGTTTGATTGTCACTTATATGCCATTTTATAGGCATGGGTGATCCAAAATGGAAGTAAACAGGTCAAACTTATAATTTTTGAGTCGGATATTCGACTAAAAAAAGTAGATTGGGCATAGAAGGGTGAAGGACAAGGTTTTAAATTTCCACCGAAACCGACACGAAACGACCGAAATGTTTCCGTTTCCATCCACACCGAAACTGAAACCGAAACGATCGAAATGTATAAACCATAATTGTAAGTGTAATAGTAGTATGCTATATCGGTGTGCATTACATAATTGGGATTTGCTAGCGTCAATCGCATGAGGCATTTTGCGGAGCGTCTGTTGCACGAGGGAGCAGCCACATAGGCTCAGATTTTGTCTTATTCATTTAATTCATCTGAGGTAGCTGCTCTCTGATGCAGCAAACGCTCTGCGAAATGCCTTCCGCGATCGACGCTAGCAAATCCCTACATAATTAAATTTATATGAAACGCATGTGAAATGTAGCGTGTATGATGTATAAATAATTATATGAATTACATGTGAAATTTTGTATGTACTAAATTATGAGACATGCACGACAATGCATGTTACAACGTGTTCAATCTTTTTAAGCCATTATGGATGGTTGTCTTGCTTATGTGATGATTTCTAGGAGTGTATTTGAGCTTCTTTTATCTTTTTTTCTTTTTTTCTATTTTTTTTGAATGGTGAGCATATTATACCATTTCTTAAAGTTTCATCTTTAAATACTATTATCATTTGCACTTGTTTCCATCTATTTCTGTGATTTACAGGTTTTCCACCGAAATTTCCCATCGAAACCGAAACATTTCTATTTCCATGGTGTTAGGAATTAACAATGCAGCAGAATAACGATGCAAAGATAAACGAAAAATTCACACACAGAACACACAAATTTACGTGATTCACCCAACCAGTTTGGTATGGGCTACGTCCACGGCAGAGCGACAAGCCAACGATTCCACTATTCTGAAGAAAAGACTACAAACCCTCACGCCTCTCCATAGCGTCTCCTGATATCACATCCCTTTTATATGGCGTTTAGAAATGCGTTACAATAAAGAAAAACCCTAATTCATGAAAGTACAAAACTACCCCCAGTATAAAAATACCTTAAAAAATTCGGGACCGCCACAGTCAGGGTAAAGTGTACAGTACTTTCCAGATTAAACTGAGATCAAGCTTCACCAATAACACATGGCGACCGAAATTGAAATTGAAACCGAAATTTAAAACCTTGGTGAAGGATATCCTAGTCTAGTACGGCTAGTTAAGGCTTTGAAGGAAAAGATCATTGCAAGCTTGAGAAGATGATGAATCATGATTCATGAGCAGGAGGATATCAAGTTGAGGGTCATCAGTACAAATTGATTTTGTCTCGTATTTAATGTTACGGAGGGAAAATCAAAGTTGAAACTATTGGAGAAGTTGCAGGAGCTCTGTATGTCGGAGAGTTTGGGCAACATGTTGTAGAGGCATCAATTGTAAATGCCAAAGATGCAAGAAGGCAAAATCTTTTAGAACATGTAATTGTATTCAACAAAATTATGGATCCATCTACAAAATTGGTGACAAATTGAAGTAAAAAGTTAAGGCCATATCGCTTTTTACTTCTCTTCATGATTCTTACGACAAGTTGGTGGGTACATTGTTGTTTCAGAATGATGTATTAAATGTAGAAAAAGCCACAACGTCATTCCTATCTAATGAGATTATTCATCAGAAAGATGCCAATCTTAAGGGTAGTCAAGATCATGGGTTGTTTTTCGTGAAAAGAGATGGTCGAGAACTAAGGTCGGGAAGAATGACATAAACTATTATCATTTCAAAAAAATTTGGCTACTTAAAATAAAACATGTTGACAGAGATAACAGTAACAATTTCGGGAATACTACAGTAGTAGTGGTAGGTAAGCAGAACTATATGGTTGGAGATGTTCTCATAGACTCATATGTGTTGGCAATTCCCATTATAATGAGTAGTTATTAGATTCAAGATGTCCTCGAGGGGTGAGTCTACTTCTAAGTTCATGTGTTGGAACGATGGAGCTCAAGATACTTGATAAAATAATTTATATTATGGCAGTGTAATGTATGTTCTAAAAATACAAAGTGATCTAGTATCGCTTAGCTGATTGGACTTTAAAGCCTGTATCAGTTGTAGTAGAGCCATGAAAATCATTCAAATGAATGGAGAGAAGTGTGACAAAATATTGCTTTTGATAGGGAAAACGAGATGGCTAATAGTACTCATATGACCTCGTCCTGGTTTGGTTCACCTTAATTAGATTGTTTTTGTTTCTATTTCGTTTTTCCAAGAGTAATTGGTGACAATCAGGCCGTTTTTTTTTTTTTTTTTTTTTTTTTTCGGGAGGGGGGGATTGAAATGACACGGTATTAGGTAATCACATCCACACTGACCGATGTTTTGATACCACAACGTGATTGTTTCTGGCATTATAAACAGCTCTAATCTCGATCTTGGGCGAACCATATGGGAAAACATGATTTTAAAAAGAAATTCACTGTTCAATTAGAAAACATGCTAGTTGCCATAGGCATTTTTAGGCCGTTTCCTCTGTGATTTGATGCCACTTGGGTGAGAAGTACCCTCTAAAACCTTTAGCTGAGCTCCTCCTCCTTTGTTCTCACCAGACATTAGCACAGCAATTGTGCTCCATTGATTTTTTTTACTAGTTTGCTGTGGATTGCAAACGTGAGAAGAATGCTTCTCTTGGGTGTCTGTGTCAGCAGAGGCAATGGAAATCTCTCTCTCTCTCTCTCTCTCTCTCTCTCTCTCTCTCTCTCTCCATACACACACATGAGTCCCCTCTAATACGCCTTTTTTAGTAGGTAAGCTGGGATTGAACCTCCGTCTTAACCATTGAGGTAGAGGCTTAAACGCCCTAATAATCCTCTTTCTACGGTGATTATCACCTTGATATCAAGCTCCTTCAGTCTGTTTTTGGTAGGTAGGATAAGCATTATCCTAACACTAGGCTGATGACATATTTTTGGGACATGTATTCTTGGTGGAAATAAATGGCTCTGAAGTATGACAAAACTATAAGTACGAAAAAACAAATGGCTCTTGGTGAATTCGAATCACCATCCACTCTTGAGATACACCGGGGCTAAACCCCTCTCCGAATCATTCTTCCTTTTGTGCAAATTAAAGACCCAACTTGCGCTAGTGAAAATCATTTTTGAGAATTGGACATATGCGGCATAAGAATAAAGTGCAGCCATTATCATGAGGGAAGCAAATAACGATCACCTATGGCCCTGTTTGGATTGCAGGAATTTTTTGGAAAAGTTTGGAAACGAATTTTTTTTACAGAATTCTGTGCTTTTCCATTGTTTGATAGCATGTAAAAAAAGTAATTTAAACCATGGCAGTTCAATTTTTATATAGACAGGCCTTCAATTCATAATGATATTCCTCTAAATAACCCACAGCCATGTCATTTCCGTCTAAATTGTGGAAACAAATAAATCCTAAGAACAAATTTTTGGCAAGAAATATTTTCCCTGCAATCCAAACGGGGCCTAAAGATAAGGGCAATTCATGGGCACAGTGCAACCAACAACATTCAATAGCAAACTACTGATATAAACAACATAAAAATCTGTATCCATTCTTACCATCATTTCTCATACATACCTCAAACAGCTGTCGTTTAAAGTCCTAGGTTGCTTGAAATTATGTGATCATATGATAGTCATGGAGCACCGGATCCTAGAATAACTCTGCAACTGAGTATGAAACAGAGAGATCAATTTATATACATTCTAGGAAGGCCAAATTACAGAAGTAGTGTTTGATATGCTGGACGTGAAGCATTGGTAAGTGTCAGTGCTCTTACTTGTAACTCACAGTCAAAAGTTATATTTGAAGCGAATGCCTTGCGAAAATGACTTTTCAAACTTCAGTTTTTCATATAAAAAGGATGCGAGGAACAAACGAGTGCAGCAACATATTACAAACAAGAAATTACCACAGCCAGCTTGTGAGCGGATTGACTCTAACAAGCCTCTTTAAATCTTGCAAATAATGCCATGCACAAGGCACTTATGATTTGCTAGGGTCCATCACAAAAGGCATTTCGCGGAACCTTTGTTGTGTGAGAGAGCAGCCACCTCATGAATAATGACAAAATCTGTTAGAAAGTGAGCCTATGTGGCTGCCCTGCCATGCAACAGAGTTTCTGCGAAATGCCTTTTGCGATGGACCATAGCAAATCCCAAACAGTAAACACAGAACTCAAAAATCAGCAACCAGGTATCATAGAGAAAACAAGGATGAAATGAATAGACAAAAACAAGAAACCATGTCTGTGGATATCAAAAGAAAGCATGAACCCTTTGCTCATCATAGAAATAAACAGACAGGATTTTAATTTTTAGGCCACTTTCTACATTAGGGACTCTCTTTCCCTTTTTATTAAGTTTTTTTCTTCTTGAAAAGAATCTTTTTTTCATTGGAAAAAAAAAAACAAAGAAGGAAAACCTCAAATATTTTAGGATACTTGACAAAAGGTATGGCCCCATACAAGAAGATTTGCCTCTGCCATATTCCCTATCTGGGCTGAGTTCTCTAATGCAATAGCTGCTGCTAATTCTGCTTTGGTTAACTCCCGGGCTTTCTTCAGCCACAATTCTGCTTCATTTTCCTATGATCACCAAATATAATAAGGAGCTTAATTCAACTTAATTTGCATTTATGCAATGCTAAGTAGCCAAGGCTTTGAAATGTGCAGGTGCTGTATTTCCATCTTAAGTTTCTCTTTTGTCTTTTGTTGAGCAATATGACAGTAGCTATTCCTTTTGTTGTTTCTTTATTCAAATCCTAAAATGGGGTTCATTAACATCATAAAAGCATTCAAAAAGGACTTGTAGGGAACATAAATAGCATAATTATTCAAGATATAGTCCCACTGTCCTACTATTAGTTGTAATAGTTGCCAGTTCGAGAAACGAAAACGGGAAACGGTACGTGAAACGGAAATGGGAAACGCGTGAAAAAAAATCAAAAGGGAAACGAGAAACAGGAAACGATAGAGAAACACATATGAAACGCATTGGGAAACGCAAGAGAAACGTTTGAGAAACCTAAAGGAAACGCTAGTGAAACGTACATGAAACCTAAAGGA
The DNA here is from genome assembly GCF_043159265.1 of Tasmannia lanceolata. Lineage (NCBI taxonomy): Eukaryota > Viridiplantae > Streptophyta > Magnoliopsida > Canellales > Winteraceae > Tasmannia > Tasmannia lanceolata. Next base: position 10,938,058 of record NW_027518685.1, on the reverse strand, counting down.
AACGCTAGTGAAACACATAAATGTGATGGTAACACTTATAATGATAAGGACAGCCCTCTTTAGTGTATTTATCTTTAAACTAGATAGGGCTGTTCACAGAAAACTAAAGGAGGTTTAAATATACCCTTTAAAAGTATTAAAATTCCAAGAAACGTGTTTCCATGGAAGGTGCTTTTCCCATTTCTTGGAAACGCGTTTCCAAGAAATGGGAAACACGTTTCACAGGCGTTTCACCATTTTCCAAAAAGCGTTTCGCACCCATTTCCCACCTACTCTAGGCGTTTCCTGCTTCTATGGTTGTAACTTATTTACAAATTTTAATGGCTTTTATTTGATTTTACTTTTTGCTTTAACTTGCATTAATTTTAGGAAATAAAGGTCTAAAATGTCAGGGGAGGACCGGAAGATATTTTAGGGACGTGGAGAGTTTCCTAAAATAAAAAAATCCCTTCCTCTAAAAAACACTCCATCTCTAATCTCTTTACGAGAACCATCTCTACAACTTCTATTCTTTTTCTTTAAAAAATATCACCACCTAAAACCAATAATTATATTCTTTGGAAAAGCTCCCCGGATTAATTTTTGTTCTTGATTTTCCATATTTATTTTCCTATTGGCGATATAGGCTATTACGAGTTCATGGGGAGCATTTCATTGCACCCTGAAGGATCATTGTATCTAATGAGACGAGCACAGGCAATCCCAGTGCAGGAGGCATATTGGCTCCCCCTATCATCATAAAAATATACTAAAGTAGAACTTATATCACATCGACAACCACAAAAATTTGCATCCGCATATCTTAAAAAAAAAAAAATTTGCATCTGCATAGCTGATCACCTCAAGGTGAACTAACCATCTATATATAAGCATAATATCCTTAATCCACTGCAAATAACACGTAACCTTTATTGCTGATGTCCAATGATCCATGCCAAGATCACATGATCCATGCCAAGATCACATGATCCATATCATGATCACTCTGCCATCAACCAAGTACACTATTCGTAAAAGCGATATGTTCATAAGCATACACATGCGCGTAAATCAAATTTCATACAACAAACGTGTAAAGCATTTTCTTGAACGCAATTGTTATATTGCATACATCTAACATATTCGAGCATATTCTGAGCATCATTTTTTAAAATCTTTTTTTGAAGCCTTTTAATTAAGCTTTTGCAATCTTGCAAAGTAAAAGAAGTATTGACAGATCCTTCACACTGATGTATTAACACCGACATGAATTGAGCAGGACGTATTCTTTCTTGATCTAAATCAACAATCACAATTTTTATATGCATATATGATTGAAGGTGGGAAACTTTGCTTACGGTCATCAACTTATGAGTATGTTCGGCGACAACTTTGGTAACTATCTACTTTGCCAAATCTCTCTTTCTGAACTCAGTCATTGCTTAACATCCTTCGCTTGTATGTGGTCACCTTTGTTTACCACTTGCTCTTTTTCTTTTCTAAAACTTTTTTTGGCGCATTAAAAGCCCAACCCAATAATGCTTCCATCACGCTTCGAAACTACATTCCAAACTAGCATGAATGCTAAACCCTTAGAACTAGTGTATTCATTTATAGTTTTTCCAATGGCTTTCTTAGATTCTACTTCCAAACCGACATATGGTTCAAAGCTTGAAGATCCAGTACATTCAAATAGTACATTTTTCACAAGAGTTCGAATAATTTCACTAGTTTCACCAGCTAACAGCCACATGCATGTTGTTAATCTCTGTTACATGCTTTAAACCCATATCAAACTTGATTGATGCATTACTTTGATTCAAGCCTTCAATTATATTATTTGGCAAAACCTCTAAGCAATGCATAAAGGTTGGGATGCACTAAAATGAGGCAACTTTTTCTCATTCACATACATCAATCAACAAACAATTCATAGCTAACTATGTTCTGGTGAATGGCATAAAACAACTTCAAGAATTTGATCACCTGAGGTAGTAAACGACAATTTCTTTTACCAAATTAAGACAACACAAATTTAGGTGATCAGGACATTTTACATCATAGGAGGACAACTCACCGATTTTCCTCAGTAGGAATATGTTGGTACGAAGAATCCATAACCATCTTCGGACAGTCTTTGCTTTTTAATATGCTCCTTCCCTGGAAATAAAGTCCTCTAACACTAAGCAAGTAAAAAGAAAATACATATCATTTAGAAAGAGTTTAAAAATAAATCTTAAACAACAGTTTCAGACATAGCCATTAAAAAAAAACAATTTCAGACAGAAAATTTTATAAAAAAATCCATAGCATGATATGAAAAAGCACCATTAACAAATCCTGTGTCCTTGAAACAATTGAATCCTAAAAACCCAATCATGGGAACTCTGTTTGTAGAAAGTAAGTGAAAAAAAAAGTCTCAAAATATCACATTACAACATGGTAATCTAAGAAGACTCAAATGGGGGTCTCTCACACAAACTAAAGGAACAAGGAATTGCTTACCAACAATTTAAAAAAAGAAAAGAAAAAGAAATTGTTTAGCATGCAAAGAGATTGTTTTGTACAATGCATTGAAATTCCAAGGAGCTCTACAAAACCCAAAACAGCCAAGACAATTGATAAACCTCTGAAAATTATGGAATGGAGATGCATTAGTAAGTACAGAGAATGAAAGTGGGCTACCAACCCAATTTGATGTCTTGTTGATTAAAACCAAAATTGGAAAAGTGGCCCGCTGTTCCAAGGATTGTTGAGTTTTTTGTTAGTTTTCAGGGAAAATAATCAATTCCATATTGTTTCAATCAACAATAAGAAGACCAAAATCCAAAACAAACAGTGCCTAAGGCCATGTCTGGCAACCATGGGTTTTTTTTCTCATGATAAATTAGTTTATCAAGTGGTGGAGATGATATAATTCCATATAAAGGGCAGTGATATTTCCTCCCCCACGCAACCCCCCCCCCCCCCGGCCGGATGGATATTTTCCCACCCTTTAACAGAAATCGTTATGCTTTTGGAGTTAACGGCTGCTTCTCCACCCCTTCATAAAAGTTAACGAAAACTGTTAAGGGGGGGGGGGAGGGGAAATAGCCATCAGAAGGGGGGGGGGGCGGGGGGGGAAATGTCACTGCCCCATATAAATTAGCCTTTGGCAAACCCTAGAGTGGAAAGAAAGCCTCTGCCAAAGCCCCAAGCCCAAAGCCCTTTTCTTAGGGAAACTGGCGCCTTTTTTCGTTCTGGGAGATGATAAATTCGCACCCCCCGTAGGATGATTCGCACCTCTTGTAACGGGAACTGTGAGTCTGTGACAGACTTTAACGCTTTTTGACGTGTAACAGGTGTGCGAATCATCCTATAGTCGGTGCGAATTTATCATCGCCCCGTAAGAAATCGGAAAAGGATAAAAGGGTTACCGGTTACATTTCGACGGGGTTTTTATCCTTAATAAATCTGGACCGCTTATCAAATCAAACGGCTGTAACATTAGAGACGGACCATATTATCGTCCGTCGCGACGTACGTAAAACGGACTATATTTTGAATCCAATCCAATCCAATCCAATCCAATAATAAAATGCAACTCCTCTTCTCCCCCTCCCCAAGAACCAAACGCTAAACCCTAGAAACCCTGAAAACCCTAACAGAAAGAGCTTCGATCCCCATCAATCTTTCTCTTCAATGGCGCAATGCTCTTCTCAGTGGAACAACGACAACGAAGATTGTGGAGACGAAGGTTTTGACGAAGATATGGAAGCCCTGAAAAGAGCTTGCATTTTAACTGGAAAAAACTCTAACGAGATCGATGATCCTACACTTTCCGATTCTGAAGGGAACAGCGATGAAATCGACGATCTAGAATTGGTTCGGAGCATACAAGAGCGATTCTCGATTCCTTTGCCCGAAGATAATCCTATCCCTCTCGCAATATCTCGGGATTTTCACACGCCAGCGAATAATTCAGACGATGAAGACGATTTCGAGACTCTCCGTGCGATTCAAAGGCGGTTTACAAAATACAGTACCGGTAATCTTTAAAGTAGTTTTGTGTTCTTGCCATATTGAATGAGGTTCTTTTTTTTGCTTGACAGAAATTTTAGGGTTTCTGAAAATATTTTCAATGAGTTTACACTGCTATTATATGATTGTTGTGAAACCCTGGGTACCTTTATCGTCTAGGACGAATGTAATGGTGTATGATTTTAAGTAGGAAATTACGCTGCTGAGCTCTTATAGTTCGTGGTGGAATACGCGAAAAACCTATGACATATTAAAATTGGGCGTTCAAAAAGACGTTCTTTAGTTGATTGAAATCTTCAGTCCTTATTTATCAGTAGAATTCTATTATCTTTATCCCCATTCAAGAGGTACCATCCTGTGTCCCATTGGTCAGTCAGACGTTCTTCAGTTGATTGAAATCTTCAGTCCTTATTTATCAGTGGAATTCTATTATCTTTCTCCCCATTCAAGAGGTACCATTCTGTGTCCTATTGGTCAGTCAGACGTTCTTTAGTTGATTGAAATCTTCAGTCAGGTATATATTCAAGAGGTACCATCCTGTGTGATTTATGCAAGGATTGGATTTTACAATCTAAAGACTTGAAACTTCTTGATCTTCAATTTCTCTTCTTCACATCAAGTTCTTTGAATCCTTGGATCTCCTTTCCTGGCTTCTACACCATTGATGGCTCCAATCACCTTGATCCAAGCTCCCTTGATTTGCTCATCTCATGAATATAAAATCTACTACTTATGAACAACTACATCAGTAACACAAAATCACTTGTGTTTTGGAATCATCAAAACAAGATGGAAGATAGCCAAGGGTTGAACCATTGGGCTAACATAGTGCTTTGTAATCATGCTACATAAATGAAACCGATTTTATTGACTGCCTTCTTGTTTTGGTTAAGTGCCAACCTTGTCTTCTTCTTCTTCTTCTTCTTCTTTTTTGAAATGGTAAATAATTTCATTGATCAGGAGATGGACCAAGATGGGCCACCCCAAAGAACACAAGAGAAGACACAGAACCAAAAAAAAAAACTCAAGGAGGTAAGAAATCAAACCACTCCAAACCCACCCGACCAACTCCAGCCCTAGCTATGGAATCTGCTTCACTAGTAGTAGATCTCCTCACATGATTAAATACAACAGAAGATTCAGAATTTAAATCAGAGATTTCGTCAAAAAATGAAGTGAATCTTCATGGAGGAACCGTTGTCCCTCGCAACCACCTAATCACATTTTGTGAGTCACCCTCCACAATAGTAAAATCCAGAAACTCCCTATCAAGTCTTTTGATACCCTGATATACCGTCAAGACCTCCGCCTCAGTAGCATCACACACCCCTAAAGGGGCAAAATACGCCCATACAACAACATCACTAGAATCTCGGCAAAGCCCCCCAATCCCAGCAGGACCCGGGTTACCGAGACTCTAGCTGTCAAAGTTGATCTTAAGCATACCACTAAGAGGGGCCTCCCATCTCATAAGAATCTGCGGCCTATTCTCCCTGATGAAGCACACCTCCCGCCATCCCTCCCACAAATCATAAGCCAACACAAAACGGAAAGATGGGAGACATCTTGCCCAAGAAATGGAAAGAGATATAACTTTAATGTAGAGCCAATAATGAAATTTGGCAGACCCCTCAAACTCTAGAGTTTCTCACTTTCCATATCACCCGCCATGTAGCAAGAAGGCAAATTCTCCATAGCACTTTCCCTTTCCTACTCCATGGCACCAACTCCCAGCTCAGAATCAAATCAGAAATAGAAAAAGGAAAGACCCAGCAAATGCCCTTCTGTAAGATATAACTCCATATCTCTCTAGCAACTCTGCAATGAGAAAATAAATGACCCACCGATTCACCTTCTTCGATTTTTTTATTTTGGTTTTTCTCTTGGTCATCAAGGCAATTCTGGATCACTACATCTTTGAGAAATGAGGATTAGGTTTTTTTAGGTTGTGATTGTGACCTCAAACTTTTAATTCTATTCATATTTAAGCATGTCATTCAAATATGTGTAGTAGTTACCAACATATGTGTGTCAATCCTTATACCAGGTGCCTCCCTCAACTCATCCTCACACCAACTTTTGTACTAGTCTCCCACTTTTCCTTGTACCATCTCTCTCTTCTTTTGGACCCTCTCATAGTAGTTCTATTACCGGTCTCCCTAACTGTTTGAGTTTTGTCTTCTAGAGAAAATTGGGGGTTGTTCCCATGTCGATTCTAGTTTCTACACCATTTTATTGTCACATCATCAGCTTTAGTCTTGTGTTTTGTTCAAGTAACATTACATGAATCACCTTAGAGTTGCATTCCATCACTCTCTTTTCTTTAGTTTTAGTTGCCGGATTCTTCTTCCTAGATTTATGGTCCTCAATTCTCTTGTGAAATAGGTCCCTCATTATATAATGGCTGAGAAGTGAGAATTCCTTTAATAAAGCAATCAGGTTTGCTTCAACATTTGTTCCATCATTGTTGATATTAAGTGATGAAGAAATTTGTTCAGATCTATGTATGATTTATAAGTACATTGTAATGCTTAAAAGTGGCTATTGGATGATCCAACTTTCAGGTGAATTTGAGAAGTTCTTGGAGGTCCTGTAATCTACAATCATTTCTGGTCCTTTGGCCATTTTAGTGAGTGCTACGTCTCTTCTTCGTACATGCTTCCATCCATGCAAATGCTTGTACCCACGCCTTCCTCCAGGTAACATAGCCCCAGGTGCTTGTTTCTCTAGATTTTTGCTGCCAACCTTCCTGGCAACATAGTATTCTGTCTTAGAATTTAATATCATTTCAGTGTGATCTGACTTTGTATATCCTTCTTATTTATGCATCTAAAAACTCATCCAAAAGTATCAGTGAACAGACACTCTGGGCACCTGATTATGAATTCCTTAACAGAGCTTTATTGTTTGTGAGTGTTTGGTTTAATTGTGATTCTTGATTTGTGTATCAGATTTCTTGACTGGTTATGAGAAGTCTCTCCGGCTTAAGCCACACTATGCTTACTTTATAATTTATTGGATGCCTGTTGCGGCAACATCCCATGGCTGGTCATTTTTTGTCTCATTCCAATTTTTATATCATTTATGTGGTGTTAAAGATTAGGCACCAGTTTCTTTTTTTGTCTGGTGATTTCTTTTTTCTTTCTTTTTTTATTTTAAGCTGCTCCACATGTCCTGAAACAGAAATAGCATGGAGGTCTTCCATTCATTATTTACATATGTTTGTGCAGATGTCTTTAAAAAGAACAATGGGGACACTTCTAATACTGTTTTTGGAGAACACAGTAATGGTGGGGCCATGGTTGAAGAGTTTCCAGTTTCAGACCTAGCTCATGCCATTTCTCATCCATTACAATATTCTCGTGACACATGTCTTGGAAATCAGCCTTCTGGTTTCATTCAATGGGACTCACCAAAAGATGGAACATGCAATTTATCTGGGGTGCCACTCAATAATTCTAGCTTCCCACGGCCCGCACAGATGTTCATCGATGCCATTAAGAAGAACAGGTCATGTCAGAAATTTGTTAGGAGTAAGCTGATAGAGATCGAAGCAAGGATTGAGGAGAACAAGGAACTTAAGAGGCATGTCAAGTGTCTTGTTGATTTTCAGGTTTCCTGCAGAAGGAAGATGGGGAAACTTTTAAGCCGGCAAAACAATCCTTATGTTCGGTTAATCTCACTTCCAAAGCCGAGGATTTCTAACGTTGTGAAGGTTGTATTCTTTAACATTTTGTTATACAAGTTTGTTAAAAGATTACCCTCGTTAGCTTCAATGCTGGAGTATATTTCCCAAATTTCTTGAGATGCACTGCGTCCATTTATTCCGTTACAACCTTATGCAGTTTTGCTGATGCCTACTTTGGTGCATGTTGGAGCTCCTTTCTGGATTCTATAGTTTTGCTGATTCCTATATAAATTGACCTGTACCTTTATTTTAAAACTATTACATTGAAATTTGTTTGGTTCTTGTCTTTAATAATATATATGGGCCATTATGCTATATCTTCATATAACTCATCATCTATATAGGTCTGCTTTTCATGTTCAGTTACAAACATTATTCTTTCTGAGCTTGTTCATTGGAGTGTTAATTTTATGTAAGTTTATCTTTTATGTTGAAAGCACATATATAACATAATGAGGTGTCTTGACGTATGTGCTTTCATTTGATTTTTCTGAAAACTGAGTTTGGATAGAAAATCACTTTAGGGGTAGAATTGAATCTGTGTGCAAATCCAATAATACTTGTTTCGTCATGTTTGGCGCTCTACTAATTGCGACGCTAATCTTCTAGCTCAGTTTGGAGTTGACAGAGACCAGTTTTCAACATTTGATTGTTTGCCACTCTTAGGGGTCTTTTTTTTTGTTGTTGTTGTTGTTGTTTCCTTTTTCCCATTTTCTGCTTTCACTGCTTGTGTTTCTCGTTGCTTGGTATTTTTTGACCATCTTGGCCCTCGAACTTTGGCTATCTTTTAATTGATTCCACCATTAAAAGTTTGTTGAAGGGGATTTGGTGACATGGGAGTGTAAGAAACTAAGGGGCCTTTTGGATACGCGGATTTTAGAATTTTGGATTTCCTCAAAATCCTGGATGTGAGACAAGAGAAGAAGGAGTCCGTCTGTTTCGCTTCTCTTTAGAATCTTGGATTTTAAGTAAGAAATCCAGGTTTTAGAAATCTCTCCCCCATCGTGAGATTTCTAAAACCCGGAAACAGGGATGATCTCCTATTCTCCTGTTGACGGAAAGAACAGCCATAAATCAGAAAACGATGGCTGGTCTCCTTCTCTCGTCTACCTTCTACGATTTTGAGGAAATCCAACATTCTAAAATCAGCGTATCCAAACGGCCCCTAAGTGTTGTCGCCAAATATAGTGTTGAGGCAGAGTAGCAGGCAATTACACACTATACATTACTTTAGAAACAAAGTGTTCTCATCAAATCTAGCGCTGAGGCAGATTCCCAGGCAATTACACATGCGCGCGTGCACACACACATGCACACGCACACACTCTGTACATGACTTAATGCAAGAGATGGAATGTAAGGCTGATGAGCTAATGGAGATGTTTTATGGTAATCACGTTTTTACCTACTTAGTCAGTAATTTGGTGTTTTATGAAAGAACGAAGCATATTGAAGCAGAGTGTCAATTTATTTATAAAAAGGTTACTAGTAAACAAATATGTACTCCATATGTGAAGTTAAAAATTAATTGGTAGACATATTCACCAATAACTTGGTCGTAATTAGTTTCAGATGATTCGTTTCATGGGCGGAATGAGTGGATATTTATGCTCCAGCTTGAGGGAGAGTGTTGAACTGAGAAGGACATTTGGTACCAATCCTGTGGGAATTGAGGGAGAGTGTTGAACTGAGGGAGAGTGTTGAAGTCCTATTATTATCTTCATTTCTTTTATTTATGTAGTGAGGGGTATTCTTGGCTTTCTACCTAATAATGGCATACTTGTAATTAGAGTATCCCTACTAATGTAAATAACATTGTGTGATGAGAGGCTCGGTCTTGGTGGGAATCAGTCCTTTTCTTGAGGTCATGCTCTCGCGCATACTTGTTTTTCTCATTCCATTTCTGTTTCTCTGCCTTCTCGCTTATTTTCTTCTATTTTCTTTGATTGATACTTGCTTAATGTATTTGCCTAGAGATTGAGCTTAAAATGGCTTTGGCTTTGAGTGGGAGTGTTGAAGTCCTATTATTATCTTTGTTTATTTTATTTATATTGTTAGGGCATTCTTATCTTTCTATCTAATAATGTAATTAGGTAGTTCTTAGTTTCTTACTAATATGAATAACATGTGGGGATGAGTTAGTCATTCAGAAAAAAACATGTGGGGATGAGTTAGTCATTCAGAAAAAAACATGTGGGGATGAGTGGCTCAGACTTGGAGGGGGTCAACCCTTCTCCTGATCTCAAGCTCTCCCTCTCACTTTTACGTATTCATTTTTCTCTTCCTCTCTTTCAGATTTTGCCTCCTTCTCTCTTTCTTCTAGTTTCTTTCACTGACAATTGTTGTGCATTTGCCTAGCAATTGAGCTTAAAATGGCCTTCGCCTTGTTTCTCTTGGTTTTGGTGAGCTCTCTATGGTTTTTCTTTTTAATGAAAACTCCACTCATTTGAATACCAAAGCATGATGACACACCATATTTATTTATTTTTTATTATTATTTTCTTACCTAGTGAACCAAGGTACATTGTGCGTGTATTGTAGTCCATAGTCTAGTATAGGGGTTAATGGTGTCGTGTTACATCTTAGAAGTGGTGTTACATTCAATATGATGCTTGTGCTTTGTTTGTAGTGTAATTTTTATATATACGCTTGCTTGACAGTATGATGCATTAAATGACAATCGTTAATCGGGTACTGCAGGTCAAAGATATGAAGATTTCTGGCTTGCATTTTGGCCCAAATGAAAATTCTCATGTTCCCAGTTATAAGATGGTAATGGTAAAATTCCCTGTCTCACTGCCTAGGAGGCCTTGGTCAAAGATAGAGAGGGAGAATCTCACAAAGGGAATAAAACAACAATTTCAAGAAATGTTGCTACAAAAGTCAATGGAAGGCTATAGGTATGTTAGTTTGGAAATATTTTCTTTAGGTTTCTATTATTCTTCCAATTTATGTATCTTGATGCGCGTTTCCTTGACAGTGGTTCAGAGGGATCTTCTGGGGATTCAATTTCTTTAGATAGCATTATTGCATCAATTGCCGGTCATGAAATCACTCCTGAAAATATTAGATCATTCCTACCTCATGTTGATTGGGAGCGGTTGGCTTCCATGTATGTTATGGGTCATTCTGGTGCAGAATGTGAAGCAAGGTAACACTTCTTATTTGTTTAGAAGTAGCCATGGATATCAATTGTGTACTGTTTCTTCTTTTACTTTTGTGCATCATTGTCTTCTTTTGGAGTTGGAACTACCATTTCATCCCCCATTGGATATATAAGTAAATCGATGAATTTATTATATTCTACTCTTTCTTTCTTTTTTTACTTATTTGAGAGATAATGGTAATTTATTGAAAAAAGATAATGATAATTCACAATACCATTAGCCTCTGTCAATATGAAAAAGCGGGACATATAAACCCCTACATGGATCTAACATCTTATCTTCCTGATGTGCTAGCCTCCCGTGCCTTGTATTGCGATGAAGCACAAAAAAAAGGACGTCGAGTCACCTTCCACCTACAATCTCCCACCCAACTTGTTTTCAAGCACTTGGATACTGCTGAGAAGAGTCCACTGAAACAGAATTACGGGGGTTCAAGAAATAAGGGAAATTTGTTACTCAAAATAATGGAGTGTCACCTTCATAACAAAGTACTTACGAACAGGAATTCTACTATAATTTTGTTACTCAATAAGAGTGTCACTTTCATAACAAAGTACTTACTAGCTTGAATTCTACTATGTTTTCCCAATATGGAAATTTTGTTTGATGGTTGTGGATCCATGGTTCTCTCCTTGTTCCTTCAATATTCTATCATGGACCCAGATCCACACATATCTGGCTTGCTGCAATCTGAATTTGCCCGTGCTTGAATTAAAAATTTTAGTTATTTTTTGTCTTTTCCATGCTTATTTATTGCTGTGCTTTGCATCGATTATGTGTATGATCAGCTTGAATTTATGTTTCAAAGCTGTCAATGTGTTGGGATTACAATGATTTTTGTTTTTGTTGGCCTTAACTGCAGGTGGTTGAACATTGAAGATCCCCTGATCAACCATAGTCAATGGACCAATCTTGAGGATAAAAATCTGTTATTTATTGCCCAGCAGAGGGGGATTTATAACTGGATCGAAATTGCAACTTCGTTGGGGGCAAATAGAACCCCTTTTCAGTGCTTGGCCCGTTATCAACGAAGTCTTAATGCCAATGTTTTGAGAAGGGAATGGACACAAGATGAAGATGCTCAACTTCGTGCAGTTGTGGAAGCTTTGGGTGAGGCTGATTGGCAGCTAGTAGCTTCTAATCTCGAAGGCAGGGTAGGTCCTCAATGTTCTAATAGGTCAGTGGCGTTCTTATTTCTGATAGGCCATGTGAAGTATGTTCTTTTTGCCCTTGAAAAGTGACAAATCTTAGTAAAGCTAATTGGTTGAGTATAATTGTGTATATAAATCCTGGTAGAAAATAGCATGCCTTTCATGTCCTATTATGAGAAAAATACATGGATCCCATGATACTGGTTTTTCTGAAAGCCTTGGACTTTTGGCCTGCTCGTGGACTTTTTTTTTTTTCCATCCAATCTGATTATGTGACCCTGTTGAATGCAGATGGAGGAAAACACTACACCCTTCCATCAAAAGGGTAGGGAGATGGAGTGTGGATGAAGACAAACATTTAAAAATAGCTGTGACGCTTTTTGGGCCTAAACAATGGATGAAAATAGCTCAGTTTGTTCCTGGCCGAGCTCAAGTTCAATGTAGGGAAAGGTAAAATTAAGATCAGATCATAGTCAAAATTTAACTACAATTGGTTTTGATTAAATGAGTGGCTTGTGTCTCTTGTGACAGGTGGCTCAATGCTCTCGATCCATCTTTAAATCTGGGACAATGGACAGAAGAAGAGGATTCTAAGTTGAAAGCAGCAATCACCGAACACGGACATTGCTGGTCCAAGGTTGCAGCATTTGTGCCTCCACGTACTGACAGTCAGTGCAGGAGGTATGGGTCCCTCTTCTTTTTTTTGTTGAAATGGGCAAGAGGTATGTATTATCTGCCACTATTCTCTTGGTTTGGAGATACTCAAAACCTTCCGATCAAGCTTATAGCCGGCTAATGGGTATTTGTTTTCTCAAAAAACTAAAAACAGAAAAACAAGAAAAAGGCAAATAAAAAAGTAGTTTTTTCTCCTGCTAAAAACGGCAGCATCATTTGTAATAATTGAGAACAACCTGACTTAGCCCTGAACTACAGGATAATAGTTTCATGCTAAGTCACAAATATCATTCTCGGGAATTTCTTGGCAACAGAAAATCTCGGGATATATATATTGGGGGGTCCCTTATTTTTTTTTTATTTTTTTTTTTATTTTTTTGGGTACATATTGGGGGGGTTAAAATTCTCGGAATTATTTCATGATTTTTTTGTTTTATCCAAATGGCGAGATAGAATCGCTTTAATTTGAAAATATCAGAGACATTTGTGGCATACGTCTCATGTGCTTTGACTATTCAGGAGATGGAAGGTTATACTTCCGCATGAGGTGCCGTTGGTGCAGGCCGCTCGGAAGATACAGCGAGCTGCTCTGATAACCAATTTTGTAGATCGGGAGGAGGAGCGGCCTGCTCTTGGCCCTAATGACTTTATGCTTGCTGCACCAGAGATAAATAGTCTTTGTGAAACTGGAAATGAGAATGCTAAAAGAAAGCAAAAGAAAAAATCATGGTAATTTTGCTTACAACATTTTCCTTGAGTATGACTTCAATTACTTTTTTTCTCACCATATTCATATTTCTGTTGGTGTCATTCACTATTAATGTGCAGCGAGATGCCAGATTCTGTGAAGCAGATTACCTCTTGCAGTAATTATTCTTCAAGGCCGAGCACCAGAAAGCCTAGGAGTAAAGCTAAGACTCGCAAAGAAGAAAGTTTAAGAACAGTAAGTGAGGAAGTTGAGACACTTTGTGGGGATGATACTCTCACAAATCAAAGAGAGAAGAAAAGGCCATCTACGTCACGTTCTAAGCAGGATAAATGCATTCAAGTGGCAGAGGGCCATGAAGATCTAGTAAGTCCAGAACATTCGATTTTGGACACTAGAGACACCACTAATGCTTCCTTACCAGAAAACTTGAGGACAGGTGATGTGTCTCAGAAGGCTAGGTCCAAGCAACAGAGAGCTAAAGGGAAAGCTCCTGTGATAGAAATTTCAGCAACAACAGATGGTGATGGAGTAACTGACAATGTGAATAGGAGTCTTCAAATTGGTAATAATGACATTATTACAGACCAGGCTCTTCCCGGGAGGAAGAGGGAGAAGAAAAAGGCACCTAAGCAGTTACAATGTCCTGGAAATGAAGGGAATGTAACTGACAATGTGGAGGGAAGGCTTGTACTTGCTCATATAGAAAACTCAATTTCGGACATAATGGACCCTAATGTAACTGACAATGTGGAGGGAAGGCTTGTACTTGCTCATCTAGAAAACTCAATTTCAGACATAATGGACCCTAATGCGGCTTCTTTTCAGGAAGGCACAGTGAAAAGAGGCATCCCTCAAGAGAGTAGATCCAGAAGATCAAAGGCTAAAAGTAAAGCCCATCCAAAGAAGATTTCAGTAACAACGGATAGTGATGATGTGACTAACACCGCGAAGAGGAGAAGGATTGAATTTGTTCCAGGCCAGGCTTTTGAGGCTTTTCCTTGGGAAAAGAGGGAGAAGAAAAAAGAACCTAAGCTGCCATCTAAGGATCAAGTGGATTTACAATACCTGGGACACGAAGGTGTTCAACCTGTTGAGGGCAATGAAACTCTGCCACATCTGGCCCTGACAATTTTGGAAACTCTGGACAGCAATATATTGTCCCAAAATAGCTCAACCACACCGAGTATCGATACTGTGCCCGCCGTGGCAGATTCTTCCAAAGACAGAATTGTTTCTTTGTGTGTAGCACAGAATGGACCGGGAATTACTGATCCAGGAATGGTGTCACAATTTTCAGAAACATGTTGCAATGTACAGGGCAAGAAAAATCAGCCACGCACTTTGAATGAAACAAATGCCATGCAGTTTTCTGAAGCACAACCTTGCTATAGCCAGGAGAGCAATATCTTGTCCCAAAATATCTCAACCGCGCCAAGTGTTGATATTGTACATGAAGGGAATGCAACTGACAATTTGGAGGGAAGGCTTGTATTTGCTCATCTTGAAAACTCAATTTCGGACGTAATGGAATCCAATGTGGCTTCTTTTCAGGAAAACACAATGAAAGCTGGCATCACTCAAGAGAGTAGATCTGGACGATCAAGGGCTATAAGTAAAGCTGATCCAAAGAAGATTTCAGTAACTTTGGATAATGATGATGTGACTAACAGAGTGAAGAGGAGAAAGACTGAAGTTGCTAATAAAGAAATTGTTCCAGGCCAGGTTTCTGAAGCACAATCAAGCTATAGCCAGACCAGCTATGTCTTGTCCCAAAATATCCCAACCACACCTAGTGTTAATATTGGACTCACCACAGAAGAGTCTGTCGAATACAGAACTGTTTCTATATGTGTAGCCCAGAATGCACAGGGAATTACTGATCCAGGAAAGAAAGATAATGATAACCATGGGCCTGCATCTACTTTCAACTATTCGAATGGGAGTTTGGATAGAACATTTCATATTGATGGAGTGATGATTGATCTCCCCTGTTTGCCTTTGAGCGTTGCAGATGAATCTTTGGAAGGCTTTCCTTCTCATCAACAAGATGATGCCAGAGAACCTATAGTGTTGTCAACTTTAAAGGTTGTTGAGCCTCGTTGTCCAGATGTTACCGTTCCTTTTGAGCAATGTGAAATGACTGCATTACAAAATAATCTACATGATATGGGAGAAGTAACCAATACTGACGTGTCAAATCCTCCTGATATTGTCAGTGAGGGAATGAAGCCCCCCATGATTCCAGATTCATTTGATAGCGAGAAGGATAACGGGTTCAGGAGGAGCAGAAGGGCTTCACGGAAAGCTATCAACTACAAAGAAATGGCTGAGGGTACAAATTTTAATTGAGTGATGAATATAGTACGAGAGGGGGCCAAATTTTTATGGAAGTCTTGAGAGTGCAGATGCTTTGCAGGGTGCATCCTCGATTTTCTATACTGTTCCTTACACAGATCATCTGCCCATAGATAAGAAATCCTATTTTGTGAGTAGAGAAGATTGCAGGAGCTTTGCATTTACTCCTGTTTCAAGTAGGCGTATCCCATGCTTATTTGCTTTCTTGATAGTTATTTTTTTTGTGAATAAGAACTAATATTATACACTCTACATCTTGTATATCTGCGGTTGGTTCTGGCTGTTGACCCATAATCTGTTCGTATAGTATGCTGCCTAGTGCCGTTTTTGGTGTGCATTTTTTCTAGACAGAGAACACTCGCAATGTACCCTTACATGGAAATTCACTTCATTTCTTACCATCTTTAATTTGATGAAAAAGGTGAAAAAGAAACTGAGATATATGATTATATCTAATACCAAATCTGTGTTTGAAGCTAGCAACTCGATCATTTGAAAGAAATTCTTTTATCTTCTAAAGGTTTCAAGAAGCTGGAGAAGAAGAGAGAGCATTTGATAAGCTACAGTTATAATGGGCCATTAACTCTGTCTGTTAATATGATGCTGTGATTTGTTAAAATCTGCAATTAGTAGGGATACATCTTATGGAGGTAGGATTGTGAAGGTTGTGTCTCTGGATGAAAACTTGTAGACAAATGGATCTACGAATCTCACATTATGTAAAGGCACGTGTGGCAACACGGGGGGTCCCACCACAAAATGGCTTGTGGAAAATATACTACACCAATCTCTTACAAGGTTTGTATGCTCCAGAGTGTAATTCAGGTGATCTTAGATCTGCATGGCCATGATCCGAATCTTACCCGCTTGCCTCCTTAGTTTTGGCCATGGTTTTGGTGAAGCTATTAAGGGGGGTGACGGTCAGCTATCTGATTGTTGACAAAGCTTTGAATTCTTTTTTTTTTTTGGTAATGGAATAGAGACTAGCTTTCATCCTTTAGATATGACACACATGTACCAAAATGCTAGCACAGACGTTAGGGAAATTGAGAGTAGGATGAGTAAGGGAGAGCATGAGGGGGGCTAAAAAATCTGAAAGAAAAATTCTTTTGAATAGTTTTTTTATCCTGTTTTTCAACCCATCACATGCTCTCCTCCATGGTTTTAAATTTCAGTTTCGGAACTTTCCGATACTTGTCGAAATGTTGGAAATTTCATCAATTTCGGTGAAACTTGAAAAAAAATTATTAATTTTTTATTCCTTTCCCAAATTTCAGCCGAAATTACCGAACTTTCGGCCCCAAAAATCAACATTTCATGCTTCTTTACCGAATTTCTGCCAAAATTTTGGGATTTCGGCTAGGTCCGAAATTTCAAACCATCTCCTCACCACCCTCTCAAATCTCGCTTGCCTCTGGCCTTCTGGTACGTCAGGATTACATGAAGTTTTTTTCTTGGCCAAACATGTCCGAAGGAAAATTTCAATTTTACAAAAAGATTTCCATAAGAATGAGTTAAGCAGTGAAATGGTTATTTTACGTTTCAGATTTTCCCCTAGTTAAATTTCCTAAACTCCTAAGATTGCTGATAACAAACCGTGGGGCTCACTTCTTGGGATGATCTAATTCATTTGATGGGGCCACGATGTAAATAGGCTGTACACCGTAAATCATCTTGACGGGATAATCCTAACCCTCCGATTATAGAAACCCTACTATAATCAGAGGGTTAGGATCATCCAATGCAAAGGAGCTCTATTTAAAGGAGCTCTCTTCAAACTTTTGTAAGAACAGAGAGAAATTATGGAAGGAGCCCTATCCTTCACCACCTTACCTTCTCAACCTTTTCTCTCTAATAGAGCTTTCCCCACTTTCTATTTGAACCCAACATTTCCAAATACTCTCAGGACAAAACCCATCACCCTCACATATATGAAAAGTTATAGAAAAACCCTTTCCTCTGATTGGAATCTCTCTAGCTCAGCTGGACCCTGGATGCCCAGAATCGAAGAGCTCGATAGTACCAACATGCTACTCAGGCAGAGAATCGTTTTCTTGGGCTCTCAGGTTTGATTAAATTTTAAGGATTTAAGGTTGTTTTATTGAGTATTGAAGGTGGTTTTGTTGCATTTTTTGGGTTTTTTAATTGATGGGTTTTAGGTGGACACATTGACTGCTGATTTTGTTATAAGCCAACTCTTGTTTCTTGATGCTGAAGACCAGACAAAAGATATCAAATTGTTTATAAATTCTCCTGGTGGATCTGTAACTGCTGGTACATGTTTAAACTCACTTAATTCGTCTGTCTTTTTTCTTTTTTTAATGGTTCTAGTTTTGGGCTCATGATCAGTACCATGTTTGAATTTAGACGCAATTCAGCACCTTTTATTTTTATCAATGTGTTTTCATTAAACTTGTGTTATCTTGACAAAAAAGTTTCTATGTATTCATCAGTGGCTTGTGTAACTTGAGTCATTTGCTGAAGTATTTAAGCTTAATTTGTAAAGATGCATTTTTCTGGCTCTTTCCTCGATTTTCTCAATCTTTGCTCCGATTAAGTAACGCAGTTCCTCTAGATTCTTCAGATTAGTCTTCTTTTAAACTACTACTCATTTTTTCAAATTCACTGATATCACTCCCAATCAATTTGATATCATCAAACAAACGAAGATAGGTACCATAGCTTCCTAGATGTATCTGATAAAGAAAGAGTTGTTGGACTTGCTTTGCTTATATTCTCTTCGTTTAAGAGCGGATGAATCCGATTGAGCCATGCTAGAGGCGCTTGCTTCAGACCATATATAGTTTTGCTCAACTCACACACATTGTTGTTTCTTTTAGTAGTTCCAGACCCTTCTGACTGCTTCGTATACAGTCCCTCCTTTAACCACTGATGTAAGAAGACATTCTTAACATTAGTTTGGCATAGAATCCATCCAAAGATGTTAGGTAATGCCACAATCAAACGTACTGTGGTGGTCTTAACAACGGTGCTAAATGTTTGATATGACCCATGGTGTTGATTGTGCCCCTAAGCAACTAGATGAACTTTATATCTATCAAATTAGACACCCACTTCCATCCAATGAAATTCTTATCTACTGGTCTGGGAACAATTGTCCAAGTATGTCATTCTTGTACAGGTCACTCATCCAATCCCCGCCCCCCAACCCCCTTTGCTTTTATCCACTTATCACTTGTGACAACATTAGGAAAAGGATGACCCCCTTTGCTTTTATCTTCTTATCACTTGTGACAACATTAGGAAAAGGATGATGCTTCATGAACACCGGTCATTTGAGCTCCTAAGGTTTGCTTGTGTCTGTTATGGTGGGTATAAAACTTTTCATATGGTTGCAAGATACCAGATTTGTTGCTACCATCGACTATAGAAGGTATCTGGATTTGAGATTTACAGGAGTAGATGTAGGTGTCTGTCCCTTAATCCCATGCCCAATGTGAGGGAGTTTATGGAAGTAAGCATCATCAAATAAGTAAATAACACATGGCATGAGATTAGAATCTTCTTGGAGGATAAGGAGTAGCATTTATAGTCTTTATGTTCACCATTTTAGCCAAAAAAAAAAAAAAAAACAATGCATGCTACGGTTTTGAGAAAGAATTTCTTACTTTGAGATGCAGGTATGTAGACGTAACGAATACACCCCCATGACCAGAGGTATGAGTAGTCTAAATGGCATCCCATGAGAGCATAAGCAGGAGTACACTCTAGAACTGATGACAGAAGCATATTAGTCATTTGTGGCTGTTGAAAGGCATTTGCCTAGAGATGATGTGAGGCACCATTGTGGAACATCATGGAGAGATTAGCCTCACTAATGTGATGATACTTACGCTTAGCAACACCATTCCGAAGGTGCATAGGGTCGGGTAAACTACTGCGAAATTCTGTAGGGGTGACAGTAGGCCTGGGAGGTGTACTCACCGCCACCATCACTTATTAAGTGTTTGATATGCGGCCCATGATCTTTGGCAACATAAATGTCTGCAAAATTTTGTAGGAGTGACAGTAGTCCCTATAGGCATGGGACCATCACTTAGTAAGTCTTTGATATGTGGCCCATGATCTTTGCCAACATTAGTGTTAAATCGTGAGAAAGTAGAAAGAACATCTAATTTGTGTATAAAAAGAAAATCAAGTATAGTTTGTAGAATCATCTATGAAGGTAACTTAGAAACATGGGCAGGACCTTACATCTGAATGTACAAGTTCAAAAGGAAAATAATTTCTAATATAATTATATGAAGTAAAAGGGAGTTGTTCTAATATAATTATATAAAGTAAAGGGGAGTTTGACACACGAGTTTAAAAGTGGCATGGATGATACTCACGAGCCTTATTACAATAAACATGCATGGAAGACTGGAAGGACTGTAAAGTATGGTTGCTTGTATGAGCAAGGTGATGATGGCATATGGACATCGACATAAAAGACTCAATGGCAGTTAACACTTCATCATGGAAATCTGATGATGTTATCTAAATTGAAAAGTTCCCAATATGTATAGGTTGTCGCGACAAGCATCTCTAGCAAGGAGTTTCCCCGATTGTAGATCCTTCACAAGCCCATATGAAGGTGTAAAAGTAAAATAACATGATAATTGGGAAGTGAATTGTGAGACAAATAACAACTTGCATTGGATATTGGGAACAAAATACACATCAGGAATGTCAAAGAAGTCTAATAACCCCAAAAGGGATTCATGATAGATGCAATACCAACATAAGTAATCAGTAGAGACTAGAGATGACCCAGCAACCATAACAACACGAGATGAACCAAAATAAGGAACTAGGGAGGATAAGTTACCTGAGCCATCAACCAAATGATGGCTGCCACCATTATCCACCACCCACGAAGATGTCACCAGAATTGTAACAATGGTAGCTTTAGCAACAATTTTACTTTGACGCCCATAGATCTGACAACTCATCGATGATGTATGCTCGACATGATGAGAGACAACACATCAGGAGGTCGAGGATATTCGAATGTAGGTGGGTAAGTAGTAGACCATGTTTTTTTTTTTAAATTGACATTTATTATTCCAAGAAAGAGCCAAATAAGGGACAAGCTGTCCCCTAACAGGCTACAACAGTACCCCCTACCAAAGTAGTAGACCATGTTGAGGCCCACTATATGTAGGGTAAGGATGATAATGGCCAGATCAAGGGTGTACCAACCTCTAGGGCTGATAATGGGGAGCTCCACGACCGGGGCCTTGGCCTCAACCATGGCTACCAACATGGTCACCACAACCACAAGAAGTAGATGATCGTGGAGTACAGAGCCTCAAATGTGTTTTGGGAGGTTGGTTGATGAATAGAAGACTAGGTAGAAGCCTTTTAGGAGGTAAGGAGACCGTCATACTTTAGGAGTAGAACTTGTAGATCACTGTATTTTCTATTGCATGTGGTGGAAATTGTAGTATTTTTTACTTTTTATCGCTTTTTCTGAAGGCTTGAAATTTGGGCATATCTTTCATGTAATCTTTTTTCCTTTTAAGTATCCTTCTGATACTGCAAGTGATGCTTCTGGAAGACTTAAGTCTTTTGCTCCATCATTTGGAAGTTTCTCTCGTATTCCATGAGTTGATTCATTTATACTGCATAGAGTAGGGTTTTCTAGTTTTTTCTTTTTTTAATTTATATTAAGTTCTCTCAACCCTAGTCACAATTGTATGGAAAAGTGAAGGAGTTTTTTTATCTAACATTTAGTAATGTACATTGAGTATTGCGCTTCTCTAATTTACTATTGTTTGCAGGAATGGGAATATATGATGCTATGAAGTTGTGCAAAGCAGATGTATCTACTGTTTGTTTGGGTCTCGCAGCATCAATGGGTGCGTTTCTGCTTGCTTCTGGGACGAAAGGAAAGAGGTTTTGCATGCCAAATGGTAGAGTAATGATCCATCAACCTCTGGGAACTGCTGGAGGGAAGGTGAGTATTTGGTTATTGCTTCTTACCCTGGGTATTTATCTTACGGGGATTTTTTTGTAAGAAGTTTTCTTGAGGTTTCTTTCTGCAAGTCTTTTTATCTGCAAATGGTATTGAATGTGGCCTTGTTCATTGCTAGTTTTCCTTTAGCAGTCTTCTTGTGGTGTCTTTCTCAAGGTCTTCTTAGCAAATAATATTGGTTGTACTTTTGTTCCTTTTTTTGCTAGATAATCTATAGTGGTTTCTGGAGAAATGAATCATGAACCACAGATAAAGATTGGATGTATCTCTTCAAGCACATGTTGCACATGTATAAGATCCTTTCTATAATCGGCATCTATTCTAATTTCTAAGATGGCTGCAAGCATTTGCACCTGACTGAGTTTGTGTGTTTGTGTTCATGCTTCTTTATGAATGTATGATGCAGGGAAAGCAAATAAAACAAGCAAAACAGAGAGCGTCCAGAGATAATCATAAACAAGCAATAAAATAAAGGACACATTGGAATCACACCAGACAAATTGCTGGGTTCCAATCAGTTTTCTCTGCAGTATATTGTAGAAATTGTTCAAATTTCTCTGCAAAACAGGGAAACTGTTTCTGATTTTGAGGACCGATTGTGAGTCCAAAACTGATTATTGGACTCCAAAGTGCATTAAATTTCGAGTCCAATAATTAGTTTTGGACTCACAATCGTTTCTCAAAATCCAAAACAAACAGGGCCTTAGGTAATTCTTCCTCTTGGGTACTCTTTATCGCTCCATTAATGCATTTTTTAGAAACACGTCATGTTGGAAATGCATCCACGTAAAACTCCGCTCTCTGCAATTTCAGCGACATGATCTGCAAACCACCTTCCTCTTAAACACTGTTGGGTAGTAAATGAGTTAAAAATCGTGTGATGTCATATTGTCGTTGTTCGTTTTCCCTATATTTCCGGCTTAAACATGCAAGTACCCAATATGCCAAGGATAGGTAGGGGGATTGGAAGTGGGAACAGCTGTGTCCGTAAGACACATTGAAGATTGACGACTTACTCTCAAGTCTCAAATAGCTCAAGTGCCTGCATATGATCATTTTAAATCCTGTGGGTAATACTAATAAGTCCCATTACATTGTTGCTTTGAATTGGATGCTTGCATTCAACCTTCTGTAGGATAAGTTCTATTGGCTCTGCTCCCCCCTGGTCAGGTGTAACTATCTCAAATTTTGAATTCAACTTGTATGATACTGTTCATTAAACTTATTATCATTGATGCTTAGCACTTACTACTATAGAATTCACTATGCCAGAAGATCTTCAGTTCTCTCTTTTGAATTGTGGTAGGCTAGTAGCTTGATGTCACATAGCTCTTGAAAATTTCTTCTGATGTTTATATGATTGCAGACAACAGATATGGGGTTGCAGATTAGAGAAATGGCGTATCACAGAGTCAAGATGAACAAAATATTCTCAAGAATTACAGGGAAGCCTGAGCTACAGGTGGGCATTACCTTCTGATTTTTTTTCTGGGTAAGTCAATTACTTTGTGAAGATGTAAGTTATTATATTTGTTTTTCTTGGCCTTTTTACTTCCTTGCATGCAGATTGAAGGGGACACAGACCGTGATTATTTCATGAATCCTTGGGAGGCAATGGAATATGGTTTGATAGATGCAGTCATTGATGATGGAAAGCCAGGTTTGGTTGCACCTATTGCAGATGCGACACCTCCACCCAAAACTCGGGTGTGGGATTTGTGGAAAATAGAAGGGAGTAAAAAAGCCAAGAAGAATTTGCCTACAGAGCAGAAGATTTCAGAAAATGGGTTTGGAAACGGCCATGGAAGTGATGAGGAGAAAGGCGCGGAGCAGGCAAAGGAAGCTGCTGCACCAGTATGAGGTGCGAGGTTCAGCCCCACTTCATGCTGTATCACTGAAGAAGAGGCAACTTGCAGGGGCTTTGCCTACCGAAATTGAAAAAAAAAAAAATTTGAAAAGATTTGAGTGCATGAATATGGAAACCTGCAAGGATAAAAGCCAATATAGGAGGGGAATAAAGGGAAAGATGTATTTGTTGTTATGTAACATTTGCCAAAATTTTCATTCAATGTCAAGAGTGTAATTGCCTGGTCTAATGGCTTAGTTGATAAAACTGATTGAGAAGGGTTTACAGTGAAAGTTTGATATATCCATATGCTTATTCTGTCAACTGCTTCCTCCTCAGGACTGCAACATGTTTGGTCACATCTTGATCCACCCTACCCCTTTTTCCTAATTAGAGCTCATCTACAAGTTAAATAAAATGAGCTAACCAAAAGCTTATGAGAAACAATATAACCTATCTCAAGCCACATCAATGTGCTCTAGCTATTTGTAAAGAGAAATGATTTCTGCGCTCCAATGTTTATCAGTTTTGATAAACAGGCGCTCCAATTTTTATTGTGTAGTATTTAAAGCGCTGTTAGAGGAATATTACGGTTCTCAAAAAGCTCTTAAAGACCTTTAAATACTACACGACAAACATGTGGAACACATGTTTATCAAAACAATGGAGCAGTGAAATCATTTCCCTTTGTAAAACATTTAAATATTCGTAAATACATGGTAAGACTCTCACATGATCACATTCAAGAGGAATACTTCAGTACGGCATGACTTCAATATAATACAAATTAGGCGTATCTACTACAGCAGTGGATCCTACATTTGATTGATCTGAATAGTGTATTTCATAGACCTAGCTTTAAAGTTGAATATGATTATTTGCAAATAATGGTTGTATTTGTTTTAGAAATGTTGTAATAAATGGCTTCCAAAGAGGCCTCAATGCACCCTTTGCAAATTATGAGTAAATCAAAATAATCTCATTAGCAAATAAGGGCTAGTTTTAATGCGCATACAAAGAGGCCATTATGGCTGTAAGAGATACAACGCAGGGTCCATCAAGTGGACTGTTCAGATCAATCAATGATGGAACTCAATACATTGTAGTGGCCTTACGGACACATTCCTCTCAAATTCAAAATTCCTTCAACATGGGAAGTTCTACTAGTAAATACTCCCCATTCAGCATTTGCTGTTCTGCTACATATGATGCAAGATCTCGGGATGAATATGATACAGGCTTCTCCATTACTTTCTTAAAACATAATATGATCAACACCCTCTTGCCATACTTTTATGCTAATGAAATTCTGGAATAGATAAATGTCACACCAAGCAGCACTGCAAAAATAATGAAGCAAAAACTTCAAATTGAAAAGCATTTCATTGAAAAATTACATGCATTTCTCCTCTTAACCATTCTATCTATAACTAACGAAACCAACCGTTTGAGTCTCTTGTGAGCTATCAAAGTTTCCCCATCTTTAGAGCTAGCTGTTTTTGTCATACTTGATTTTGTAACAGTTTTGCATACCGCTCAGCAAAAGAATCAGTTCTCATTTCACATAGCAAATCCTTTTCCAACTCCAGTAATACCAGGGTGCTGTGATAGGGTCAAAGTTTTACATGTTCAAGCATCCCTATCCCCATCTATGATGTTTGGCACAAAATGCCTTACTGGAAATCTTGTTTCATCCATTCATTGGCGTTCTCCTTAACTTATCCAGCTTCTGAGCCAAATTTATGGCCAAATCCTTCTTTCCTCCATCAAGAAGAACTTGTTTTAAATTACTATACAACTGTCCTGGAGGCCTAATACCCTTCTCCATCATCTCTTCAAAGTAGTTGCAGGCTTCATCTAACCTATTCTCATCACACAAACCATTAATCAAAGATGAGAACATGTGCATACAAGGAAGAACGCCCTTATCATTCATTTGCTTCCACACTTTCAGAGCCATGTCAACTCGCTCCTCGGAACAAAACATCCCTACCATCATTGTGTATGCATTCAGACTAGGCTCACAACCATGCTCACCTTCCATCCTCTGAAAAATATCATATGCCTCTTTTGTTTTCTTTGCTTTTATCAGATGATGAATCAATACGTCAAACGTCCGAGAATTGGGACCGATCCCACATTTCTTCATCTCGTCCAGTACTCTATACGCATCCTCAAACTGCATTGCCCAACAGTAAGACCCAACAACTGCATTGTAAGTGGGTATTTCAGGTACAAAACCATGGTCTTTAGATAGCTCGAAAAACTTCAAAGCTTCACTCAGTCTCTTTTCTGAACCCAATCCATTAATCAAAGAACAATAGATATGCGGACTCGGCCGACAACCCTTCTTTTCCATCTCATGGAATAACTCTAATGCTTCATCATGTTTCCTAGACTTACAATACGCATTGATAAGAATCCCATATGTTACAACATCGGGTTCGAACCCCTCATCCCTCATTTCATGATAAATTTCCCTCAATCTCAGCAAATTCCTATCATGTCCCCATCCTTCTAAGAGAATAGTATAAGTCTTGAGATCAGGCGAAAACCTTTTATTCTTCATTTGGTCGAAAATCTCTTGAGCTCTTTTAACATGTCTAGACTTGCTAATGGTATCAATTAATCGATTAAAATCTGATATATCAGTTTTCAATCCATAATTCACCATTCGTTCGAATGTTGCAATTGCTTCTTTGATCTTCCTAGCCCTTGCGTATCTGCGAGTGATCACTGCAAAAGTCTCTTTTGTCAATAAACCCTTATCCTTCATGGTGTCAACCAAATTCCATATCAATCTAAACTGCTTGATTTTGCCTAGTGCTTCTATCAAAGCATGAAAACTCTCAGTGGTATGCTTGAATCCTTCTTGCTTCTCGGCCCACCGAAAGAATGACAGCGCCAAAATCCCAGCATTGCTGAGCTTTTTTAGAACATCCTCAACAAGAGCAGGCGAAACCCTAATCCCGGAACCTTCGAGGGAAGATTCAATGCTAGAACTAGCCTGATTTGAGAGTATCTGACAGATTTTTTCTGTCGATTCAGATATTTGGTTGCTAACAAAATTAGGGCTATCATCACTGGTTTCAATTTTGGCAAAACCATGGATGGATCTATAAGAACTCAATGCAAAGGTGGGGAAAATGAATGAATCATGACGATTTGAGAATAAATGGATGAGATTGTTTGTGTTGCCAGAGATGTGTTTGGTAATGAGAACTGGGTCTCTATTGATGATTGGGGTTTCTAATTGGGTTTTTACTAATCGATGAAAAGAACTAGCAGAACCCATTTCAAGACAATGAAAAAGAGATGGAAAGGAGGTGAAGAGAAGGTTTCTTTTCATGGTTTCTTATGGACTTATGAGGCTGGAAGAGAGGTGCAAAACCCTAGATAACACTCATTTTAAGAAAAGAAGTTTAAAACGCTACCATCAATCTATACATCATAGAGCAAGCAGGAAAGAGAAAGAAACCAGAACAGCCTAATGAAAAGAAAAAAGAGAAGATTTAGTACCCATGGAAAGTGTTAGCCGAGCTTTTACAGTTCTACACTTCTACTATTCTACAACGAGCTTATTTTTCCTCCTTTGTAAACATAGATTGGAACCAAATAATCCTTGTTTCTACAAGGAAATGACTTGCTTATCCTTCATGGTCGTTATTTTAGGGTGTCTTTTTCTTGGTGGGCAAGCTGGGGATTTAGGGCCTCTTTGGATCTCTTGGGATACGAATTATTTGAATATAAAGGCTAATGGTGGTAAATACGTTAATTTGCAAATAATGGCTACAATTGTTTTAGAAATGAAATTGGTGATTGCTTTCAGAGAGGCCCTAATTTCCGTATGCAATTAAAATTAAATTACAATAAGAGGAAAGTGTTTCTGACCTCGGGTTCATATAAGCTTATCTGAGCTCGAGCTCAAAAACTCATGTTGGCCCACATTTTGGGGTGATCCAAAGCTTTCATTTGAAATGCCCTTAAATGGATAGGGTGCCTACAAAATATCAGGTCCATAGGATCATCCTAACCCTTCCATTTGTGGAGGGAAAAAGTGGGCAGATCTGTGGATGGGTTAGGATGATCCTATGGACCTTATTTTTGGTACACCCCCTATCAATGTAAAGACCTTTCAAATAAATGCTTTGGATCACCCCAAAAATGTGGGCCCACATGAGTTTTTGACACTCGAGCTCAAATAAGCTATCTAAGCTCAAGCTCAAAAACACTTTACTCTTACAATAATCGAAGGGAAATGAAATTTTCCCACCCTCTTATGGATAAAATTCCCTCCCCCCCCCGGCAAAAAAAAAAATGTTATTCGTTAGATTTTAAAGGCAAAGAAAAGCATTAAGTGGGTGAATTTATCCTCAAGCAGTGAACCACTCTCACATAAACCAACCGTTAAAGGGGGATTTTAGCCGTTTAGGGGGGGTATCAGCGCCCTAACCGTATTTAAAAACAAATACTAAGTTTTGTGGCATTGAGAAACCCTACTTGTACTTTGTTAGATATATTTAACCATTGTTCTTAACCACCCCTTTGCTACCTATGGAACCAGCAGTTGGGTGAAGCCCCCTATTACCCTTTATCAATACAGTACTTGTTGTCTTACTTAGTACGCAAGTTCAAAGTCTCCCTATCACGCCCTTATTAGTTTATTAGTAAATATTGTCAGGCTTTTGGAGTGCCATAATAGTAAGTAGTAGCTACTTGCCATTCTAATAGGACATGAGAGGGGTCCCATTAGTAAGGGGCAACTGTATAATGGGGTCGGTTTGGAGTGCCCTACTAGGAAGTAATAGCTACTTAGCCGTATTAATAGGGCGTGAGTGTAAAGATTTGGCATATCATATATGGGAAAGTCTAGAGGTAGATTGGGCAAGTTGGTTAGTTTGGGTAATCTAGATAGATTAGGCAACTAGATTGAATTAGAACAATATCTTTCCACAGTTATTTATATTTGATTAGGTAGATTTGACTAGGATTCTCTCCTTCCATAATTTTCTTGATTTGCCTTCTATATTTATCATGTAAGTGCTCCGTATAAGCACACCTTGATTCTATTGTAAATACATCCAAAAGTTTGCGAAATTCTATAAGCACTGATTTGATTGTCTTTGTAATCCATCCAAAAGTTTAGTGAAATTCCTAAACTTATCAGTGAGAGGGGTCTCCCATTAGTCAAGGGGCAACTGTATAATAGGGGTCGCTTCGCTTTGAAGTGAAACACCCCCCCTTTGTGGCTTAACAGACAGAAGTTTCCTTCTCAAAAACCATCAAAATAATTCCTTTTACATGTATTTCTCCAACCCAACGGGAAAACATGAAATTCAGAATAGAGAAAAATACAAAATCATTAATGAAATATTCTTGTACAAAACAATTCGTCTGATGTTCACTTCTCGTCTCCTTGCAAAAGGGTCATGCCAAGACTAACACGATCCAGATTAGTAGTGATGCCCTCTACAACCATTGGCCACTTGGGCTCTTCACCACGGGAAGATAAATCCTGGATAAGCTGTTCCTGAGATTGGCTAAGGATTGGCTACCCTGCTTGTGTAGTATATACCCTACGCATTGAGGCTGTTTTTTATGTTAACGGACGGAGGATAGCACACCTATCCAAGGATAGAATTAACCCCAGCTTGCTATCCCCGTGAAGAAGTTGATTGTTGGCATTTTAATACACGGATCAAGGAAGCAGGATCACTGTTTTGCATGGGACCAGAAATTACCATGACGAACATACCATACTTGTCACATGTAACGATGTAAGGTAGGGTGGCCACGGGAAAGGCTTAGCGTTCTTCAAATAACCAGACAGAAAAGAAAAGAAAAATAAAATAAAATGCTTAATATATTACCCAAATTCTCACATGAATTTTGAAAGACAATGCCATTGATTGCCCTTCAAAGCAACAAATTGATTGCAATATTGTCCACAAAAAAATTCCCCCGTGCTAAACTAGAATAAGAAAGTACCATATTCTACAAGATAACAGAAATTGGGGCTTCCCTTTTATTGGTTTCGAAAAGACTGTTGGTGGCTCTTTAAAGACTGTCACTGCTTCTAACATAGTATGGGACTGTCACTGCTTCTAACAAGCCAAACCAGTCTGAAAATCTAAAAGAATACCACTCTCCTCTCCCTCAAATCTCTACCCACCCCCTCCCTCAGTAAAACCAATACAAGAAACCCGAAGAAAAGGAGACAAGAAAACGGTACAAGGGTGAAGAATATATACCTCGATCAAGCGTGAACTTTCAAACCAGTCATATACTCAATTCAGAGGTAAAAGCATGGCACTATTGGCACCAGCTCAACTGAGACTTCCACTCTTCAAGAATCTTAGTCATTGATTCCCCAAACTTCTGAGCTTGGGGCCCTGGCTTCCCAATATTGATATCGCCCCAGAGAGAGCATGGATCCATCCACCAATTCCTCCTACCCGAACACCATGCTCCGGGAACAGCTCGATTAGGCCCACGTTTGAGTATCTTCTTGTCAACCATGTCCAACACTGGGTCGTCTTTATGGAACTGTCTTGCGAAAGCTGCTCCGCTCTGCACCATATCATCATAGTCGGTGAGGTTGAGAAAGTGGGGTTCCATCTGGGGAGGGTTGTCCCACATGATGTATCTTAGATCACTGTTGAGAGTTAGGTTTTGGAAATCTGGTGAATTGCAGATGACAGACTGAAAATAGCCTTCTTCTGATAGCTGTACATTGGCAAAATACAAGAGAAGCGTCCGAGGGAGGTTATCCCAACCTAAAAGACAGAATTCCATAAAAGGTCGGCTGAGAATAACCCATGGGGAACCTGTTGAAAAAAATAGGACGAATAATTGTGTTAAGGCTAGAATACAGAACCTATTATAATGGATCCATTGAAGAATGTTACGGCCAATCGTGCCTGTAAAATGGAGGATATTGTCCGTGCACCCATTGGATGCATCCAACACTGTTGACATAGGTATCTCACCCGTTTAAAAGAAGCAATGCAATGTAGAGAATGCTAGAGAGAGAAATTTGAAGTCTTATAAAGCCAGAAACAGACAAAAAGGAGATGAAAATATGCCTGTGAAGAATTTGAATGCTTCAGGGGTTGGTCGATTTTCGGTAGCATGAAAGATTTGGCTCTTCCTTGCCAAATAAAGCCCTGGATCAACTACAACTGGCTGGACCCTCTGGAGTCTGCAAGAACAAATGAAGTTCAGAATGAGAGGAAGTGATTTGGATTTATGAGGACAGAACAAAGTAATTTGAAGTGAAAAGCAGTATTTCTTACTCTTTCCATCCCAGGTCACTGGTGTGATCAATAAAGTTGAGGTCCCGTGGTAGGGTAGAGAAGACATGGAATAAATCTGAAACAGAAAATAAAAGAACAGGTGAATGGTTTCTTTTCTCAGCATAACTTAGAGAGGAAGGAGCCACAATGTATTTAGTAAGGAGAACGCGTAATTGGACGAAAAAGAACATCCAAGGCTTTGCAGTATTAGTATCAAGTCTTGTTGCAACATAAGTTCAAAAGCTAAGCCAATGAACATCAAAGATACTAAGCAGTCCATTTCCATGTAAAATTTTGTCAACCGAGAGGTAAGAAGGTAAGTAGACAACATAATAAGAAAAAACATAAAGAAACAATAATAATCCAATGCAATTGTGATGGGGGACACCCCGAACCAAAGAAGAAAAAGAGGTCATTCCAGGCACCTTCAAAGTCAAGTGGGGATCATGCCACCACTAGAACCTCCTCAAAAAGTTTCAAAATAAAACCCAATTAAAAACGGGTAAGATTGACAATTGCAATAGTTTGACCGTGGCCAAACTTGGGAAACTTAAGATTCCCCATCATTTAGGTTATCAAAGATGCAAGGGAGGGCCCACTTAGTTTGATCGTTTAAGGGGTGGAGTTTTTTCATAGTTGATGAATGAAATAAAGAATCCCATTTGCCTAGAGGTGGAAAAAATTGTGCCTAATTCTGCAAAAAACCCCTTGGCCATATTTTAAAGGTTCTATCCCTGTAGTTGGAAATCCATCTCTTGTGCCAAGTGGAGAAGATCCTCTTCATGGGAAGAAAGAACCCAAAAACTCAAAGAAAGAGACAGAGAGAAAAACATAAGTAATGCTATGTTGCCAGATAAAGATAAAAGTGGATGAACTACTTGGAGAAATAGCTTCCGGGCAGGGAACATTGTATTTCCTCCCTCCCTAATTTTGATTCCTATATTTTTTTCCTTTTTCTGGCTCTAAGCTTTATCATTGTATTCCAGGGACCTACTCGGTCTCTGTTTCTTCATTAATGAAAGCCTCTTACCATTCAAAAAAAAAAAAAAGAAGAAAGAAATAGGATTCTCAATAACAAGAGGCAAAAATAGTTTAACTGAACAGAGACATTGCCTTTGGTATATTGTATAAATGAGCCAATAATGAATGCATAAATACAAGAAAGGTCCCTTGATGATAGGTATGAAGTTCTATTACACAAGAATATTCATGTGGATTGCGAGACAAATACAATTTCTATATTGAAAATCTGGACGTCATTGTGATCTCAAAAGGCAAATATATTACTCTTTCCCCCTTCAAACCCTAACCCCACTCCCACCCCTTCTATTGCCAAATGAAAAACCCTAACCATAACTTTGAATGTGCTCATGCAAATTACACAAGATTTCTGGGGATGTTAGCAAGCTGCTGCTGCTGCTGCTTGCTTTGCGTTAGAATTACTCATCTTCTATAAACATCAAGCAAGTGAAATTTCAGAAATCTCATTTTCTTGTTTGTCCAGCTGGGTATTTATACTCAATTTGCTATGATTCTCCCAAATTTAACCAGTTGGTGTTTATAGGATTTTCAGTTCGCCAAAAATTCCTGTTTCCATGACTTTCTGTATCCTGCAGTTCTTTGACTTCTTATTGTAAGTGCTTTATTTTAGGAAGATTGTAATAGGTTAGAGGGAATTTTTATCCAGTTTGCTGTAACCAGCGCACAGTTCACAGTACACAGGGATTGGGATGAACTTGGTAACTACGATGTGCACCCCACACTCTCTTTATTGCCTTTTTTAAGAAGGGGAATACAAAAGTATCTTTGTGTTGGAGCTTTGCATAATGCCTAGATGATCGGAAAACTGATGGAAGTTTGACACATCCGACAATGGGACCCAAGCCTACAAAAATACCAAATGGGATAGTCTATCTTAAATATATGGCAGGCTAATTGCAAGTTGACAAAAAAATATGAGGGAGCTAGCCCGAACAGTCTAGTGGGCTCAGCGGTGTTGAAGAAAATTTGAGGAGAATCTCTGACACAAGAGATGGAAACCTAAGCTGAAAAGTGACTCTACATAAGCTGTTTTGATATGTTGAATTTCAGAGGTTTGAAAGGTAGTGAAGAATCTAGCCCCCTGAAAGTGGAGAAAATTACATTTTGCCTAAAAGAAAATATTTTAAATAGTATATGTCGTGATATTTGGAAAAAATAGAAGTGCAAGGTATATAAATTCATTAATATCAGTTTACTCATATAAAGGAATGATTTATTTTAGAATACTTTTTTACTGGAAAAAACAGAATGTTGCAAACATAATAATTGCATGGCATTGAATATTTTGTGAGAACTAAATGGATTTACACAACCAACTAAATCATACTCTGGGTACATAACCAACTAAATCATACTCTGGGACCTGGGTATGCCCAGACTACTAAGAACAAAAAAAAACAGGGAAAACAATGTCGTGGACAGAGAAGATCATAATTAGCATACCTAGTCCCAACTGGGGATGAGGCTCATGCTGTAATGGTCAAGACATCAATATTGTATCATGAAGAGCTTATATTTTATCCTAAATTGCACCCAAAAGGGAAAAACATAAAAAAATATTTAAAAAAATAACATGTTTGTACTATCTAATATCTATATTTATCAAATATGAAGAAAATAGATCCCTAAATGCTGGAGATTCTTCAACAGAGACACTTTAGAAACTAATACTACAGGAAGCACCGGAGCAGCCATAACAAAGATATTCATGTCCAAAAATTATGGCAGAAGTACAACTTCTTGCAATTTAGGGAAACAAGATACTAGAAGCCCCTAAAAGAACAAAGATTCCATTATTTTGTTTTGCATCATTGCATGAATAAAGGCAAAGAAACCGTAAACTTCATAGAAACATATTTAGTTACATCAAGCACAAGGCATTACAAACGTTAATCAGAAACAAAGAGAAAACCCAAGTCTAATGAGATCAGATTGATCTATCAATAAATCAATTTTTGAATTAATATCCAAGAAGAAAAAAATACTCAATTCTCCTAAAATCAGATGTCCTCTAATGAATTAAGAAATTGGCGTTCAGATAAAATTTGAAAACAACCAGAAGAGCTAAACTCAGATATCCTCCAATAAATCAACTCAAAATTCCAAACTCCAATTCCCTCAATATTGCAAAAAAACAGCCTTTCGCAGCAAAAACTAAAACAGAACAAATTCCGAACTCTCCACCGAATAAAGAATTATCCATCACAAAGTAGGATCAGAAAATGGACCTAATTTTCTCAAGTACAACTCAATGAATCAAGAACACCGCATTCCAAATCAATAACTTTAGAAAAAAAAGAAGGATCTGTTTCTTTTAAAATCAAACACTAAATGACATTTATAAGAACTTTGCATTCCCAAGCTAAAGCAAAGAGAAGTTAATAGATCAAATTGTCCTAAACTCATATATCTTCCATAAAATCAATAACCCAATATTTCTAATCAAACAACAAAACTCAAAACACCCCAATTCTCCAAAAAACAACAACAAACCAATATCAAAGAAACAAAACAGTTCGATAAACAAAGACAAGTGAATAGATCCAATTGTCCTAAACTCAGATACCAACCATTAAATCAATAACCCAATATTCCTAATCAAACAACAAAACTCAAAACACCCCAATTCTCCAAAAACAACAACAACCCAATAAAAAACAAACAAAACAATACCATCCTGCGTAACAAGCGGATAATCCATAGCGCTCAAAGTGACAAACCAATCCCACCCCCCATCAAGCTTCATAAGCACAGCAGCAGCATGAAGTGTCGCCCCAAGGATAGAAGAACCCATATAAGTAAGTGCATCCGCCTTTCCCTCCACATCCACATTCTCAAAAGCATGTATTGCAGGAACCGCCCTAACCAAAGACGCGAGCTCATATCGCTCATTGTTCGAAGCATCAGAGCCGAGATGGAGGAGATATCGATTCCTTGGGTGATAGACCGCGAGCAAAAGGCGGAGAATCCGGTCCTTGTGCCCGCGGCCACCATAGATGTAGTAGGCAAAGGTTGGAGGGTAATTGGGTCCATGGCGGGAAAGAGAAGGGAAGGGTTTATGAGAGGAGAATGCGAAGGAGGAAGAGAATCCCGCAATGGCTGAGAGGAAGAAGAAGAGGGAAATGAAGGCCGCGGAGAAGAGAATGAAGAGCCATTTCTTCTCGGCTGACATGGGAGAAGGTGTATGAGGTTTTGGTGCAGGGGCATGGAATGAGGGTTAGGGTTAGGGTTTTGAAAATTTTGGACTAGGAGAGGGGAGGATTTGGTGAATTTCTTCTTCTTCTTCTTACACTCTTCTTTGTTTGAAATTGCAGGGCCATTGGGTATCAGAATTTCAGAGAATTTGGAAGAATTAGGGTTAGGGTTAGGTTTTGGGGGAGATGGGATTTTCGGATCTCTGTTGGAAATTTGGATTTATATTTCTCTTTTCCCTTCTTTTTTTTTTCTGCTTTTTGCGTAATTTTATTTACATACTTTGTGTACTGGAGAGACAGAGAGAGAGAGAGGTTTGAACAGATTCGCCTGAGGCGGATGGTCGGTACTGATGACGTGGCGGAATCTGATTGGAAGGGAATGTTGCGTAAGTGATCTGTTGATCTGGTAATAATTCCGCCTAATACGCTTGTGTTTAGTTTAAGAGATTATGTCTTATTCGTTAATTTTTAATTTTTCAAGGGAGGTGGACCCACTTCTCTTCTTACTTTAAAAAGACGAGAAGAGTATAATAATCGAGAAATTATATGGTTTAAGGGCATACAACAATAAGGCCTTGGTACGGTGGTAGTGCCATCCTTGATATCTGATCCAACAACAGCTCCTCAATAAGTGAGCTGTGGTTGGATTAAATATCAAGGGCGGTACCCCTACCGTATTGTTGTAAGCACTTACACCATATAAAATCTCATAATAATCATCTTATTGAGATAAGCAAGCCTGTAATAAATGCCCCTTTGGACTTTGATAGTAGCATCTACAACATGGATCCTTGATCGGGTCCCGGATTATTCTAGACATTTGATCGGGCTTGATGAGAAAAAATCCTCTAAGATGTCTTCAGCCTTTGATTTGTACACTCCTTTATATTGCTAATCAGATCCTCTATCATGAGAGATAGAAGGCTTTATGTGATCCAAATTGAAAAGATAAAAAGGCTTTTGAGTCATTTTTCCACAGGGAAAACAAAGCAAGGAGAATTCCTATATTATATGGTAAGCATGCGAAATCATTTGATTGTGTATTGAATGGACCCACTTAATTTCTTAGTGGTGACCCATTGGATTTACAGTTCAGATAACCAAGCAATGTGTTACGTGTGCATTGAGTCATGGTCGGTTTTTGTTCAAGACCGGATAGCCTTGGTAGTCTTGCAAAACGGGATGCCGTTTAAAAAAGAGGATATTGCCTATTGCGAAACATGCTAAAGAAGACAGAAGGGAGCATGAATCCACAAGAAATGCCAAAAGCACTGCGGAATGGAAATGACCAAATAATTGCAGTTTCCTGCCTCTTTATTTTCTAGACAGAATCCCATTTTAGAAGTGTCTCATTATTTTCTAAAATGTTATCCTATGGTTGTCCGGTTCTCATAAGTTTCCGTGGAGGTTTGCGGATTTTTTTAATGAGATCCTACATAATATCGGAGATTCTCATGTTGAGTTCAATCTTGTTAGGAGATCGGCAAATGGAGAGGCGGATTCACAAGCTAGGAGGGGGGTTGATTTGGAGTCCTTGGAGAGATTTGATTTTCTTCTCCCTTGAGGGTGTAATGTCTTCTTTGTATTGTTTTTCTTTTATTTTTATTTTGTGACCATCTCGGTCTTTTTTAATGAATTCTACCATTAAAAAATAATAATATAGCTTATGTCTAACAAGTCCTAAAGTTGGCTGGAATTTAGTAAGGTTGAATAGAAAAACTGGATCCTCTGTGCCATTTAGAAAAAAAATTAAAAAGGTTGAATAAAAAAAACCTTCTCGCTAATCACGGTTGATAAAAAGTAGGTACATATCTTGTCATACATTTATTTGAAAAAATAAACCTACTAAAGTTGCACATCAACCCCGTACAAGTGGATGTATGGTTGGATTATCAAGACTATCACGAAACAAAAGCCATATAATTTGGACTAGTTACACATCAACATTGTAAAAAGGCATGCAACATGCACGGGAGAGAGATAGAGATAGAGAGAGGCCATGGTCCCTCTACTCCCTCCATACAAACTTAGAAATCAATTTTAATTAACTATTCTTAAAAGTAGGAGGGGCCTTAAATGTACTAGTTACACATCCTAATTATCCATTTGGAAGATATATTGGACGATCGTTCGACTTTTATGGGTTTTGTTTGATGAGTTTTTATATGGTAGCCGACCATCAAAATCACAAGGGCAGGGTGGCAAAACCCTACCATTTGAGTTTTGCCAAAGAGCATGGTTTTGCCATACTGCCCTTGTGATTTTGATGGTCGGCCACCATATAAATTCTCTTGTTTGACAACCCAGGGGCCAACTATAATAGACGGTCCTGATAAAAGTGTACAATAGCCCTTGTAAGTTAATGAGAGATCAGTCATGTAGGTCCTGGTAAAACTGTACAATAGCCCTTGTGAGTTAATGAGAGATCAGTCATGCAAAGGTCATCTTGACTTGCTTCCTCAAAACATTTCCTATAATGAAATCAAAATTAACCTAACATGGCAAACTATAATTAATCTCTGACTAGAAAAAATATATTACACAATATGATCGCTAAGCATGACAAGAGGTCGCCTTGTGTGGACTCATAGTCACTGCAGCCAACTTTCACAGCCATATTTTATTAGCATGTTTGGCTACCAAGCCTACCATGAAAAAAATATTCAATGGAATGTTAATGGGGCTACTTCTGGGAGATGGAATGAGAGTGATAGACTTGAGAGGCTGGGAGTGAGGGAAGTATGAAAAGCCCCCAACACAGAGTAAAAAACCCAAGTGACAGGTGAAACAATCTCTATTCTATATTTCTATTACATATCTTTCATTATTAAATTTCTTTTTACATTTCTCTTTACATGTCAAAAATGGAAATTTAATCTTATAAATCAAAGTATATACGGCCTCTTCGAATACCACAAAAGATTGGATCTCATTTATGAAAAGGATTGTTTTAAGTTCATCTCTTATTCATAAATGAAGAATCAAGGTCCTTTTGGAAGCCATTAACAAAGATATGAGACTATCTGCGACCAAAATTTGCATATAAGATTATAAAAATAATCTTTTATTCTTGTCATGAAGAAAAAGTTATTAATTTATCCAAAGATGAAGATACCAGCTGTCTTATAGAAATTATCTGCTAACTTCACTCTGAATTAGTAGGAGATGCCCTGGATTCAAACATCAAAATCACCTTTTGGGTCAGTAAGTGCTGCTACCACTCGTTCCCAGTGATTTGCACTTTTTGGGCGGTTGGCTGTGCTTAGTGCTTACTTACTTAGACTTTTTCCTTGGAAATAAGTTAAAATAATCTACTGTTAAAGTTTACAAGCTTAAATTTGATGTTTGGTTGATATTAAGCTGCGTTCGGACAATGTCTTTGCGCTTTTTCTCTGTTAAAAATAAAAAATAAATTAAAAAAAATGTTCATCAAACCCGACTCGCTCTCCATTTTGTTGATTTCCTATTCCTAAGTGCGATTTTTTTTTTTTTTTTAATTTTTTTTTTTTGGGGGGGGGGAGGGGGGGAATCAAGTAACAAAATGGAGTTATGTTTAGCCAATTTCCACAAATATACGCACCCAACCTACTTTATCGGCATTGAGAATGGTTGCCGAAAGGGCCCTAAATTAACAATTAGCATTTTCATGCTATTAACACACAATCCTTAATTAGCTATTAGCATTTTGATGGAAAAAAATTTTTATTAACAAAAATAATTTTTTCTTCTATCATGTCAATTAATTATTTTTATGAGGTGATTGGAGCAATTGTTCTATTAGTAGTCCTAAAATTCTAATAGATAAAAATCCTTGGAGGGGAATCATCTTAAAATGGTGGCTTTACTTCAAACTCAAAGAATTGAGAAGTCCATCAGCAGGGGCAATTTCATTTTGTAAAAGAAAATATATGAAACGCTCTTTAGAACAGAATACCTGTGACTCTACACTTGCAGCCTTGTGCGGTTTAATCTTTGCATTGATATTTGGAGCCTCGTAAGAAGCAAATGAGGTGAGACATTGATGGCACTCATTAGTGCACACGGTGCAAAGCTGAGGCGAATATAACTTTGATGCATTTCTTTCTGTAGAGATGAATGATCTGGTAAAATTTCACCTTACCTCCCACATGGGCCCTCCTCCCTTTGATCAATTCCAGCTATCAGCTTAAAAAATCAATCAGATCGTATAATCCTAACAATCTAATCTAATGTTAGTTTTTGGATAGGGGAGACTCCCCATGTGTCTATCCCTCTCCTGAAAGAGGAGAGAGATAGACACATGGGGAGTCAATTTATCCATCTGAGGAGTTGATTTATCACTGCCCTTTGGATATTATTTATTTATTTTTATTATTATTATTTTATTTTATTTTATTTTGGGGGGGGGGGGGGGGTGTGCGTTGGATTTTTTTTTATATAAATTCCTAATTAGTAGTTTTTTCAGTTACTCTTTTGAAAACTATGTTAGTCATGTTTTAGTTTTAAGAAAATGATTTAAAAACTTGGGAGGTTCACTTAGTCGGGATGGAGGTAAAACATTCTCTTTACCGAGAATTTATATGATGGGTGGCCGTGAAAACACGTGAAGTCTAAAAAAGTAGGTACGGCCCACTTTTTTTGATGATCCAAACCGTTCATCTGTTTGGGCACAAAAAATCAGTTCCATAGGATGATCCTAACCCTCCGATCTGAATTGCTCTAAATATAGAGATTTCCAAAAATCATTTATGGAATCTTCTACAGATCGGAGGGTTAGGATCATCCTATGAAACTGATTTTTGGGGCACAACCTATTTATGTTGTGTGAAAACAGATGAACGGTTTGGATCATCAAAAAAAGTGGGCCATCCCTACTTTTTTTAGACTTCACGTGTTTTCACGGCCACCCGTCATATAAATTCTCCTCTTTACCTACCCTCTTTTGGGTTGGTTTTATGAGGCCCCGTCTGTTTAAGATTATGATAACCGATTGTAAGAAACCAATTATTGGACTCAAAATTAATGTAAGTTTGAGTCCAATAAATGGTTTTGGACTTACGTTGTCATAATCTTAAACGAACAAGCCTAAAGAATCATTATGTATATTTTGATATTTCACATTTGCTTTAAGAAAGCTTGATTTCGTATCCTTGGCTTTCACGTCTAGTTTAGTCCCATATTATGAAGTGAAAAAAATTTAAGCTGCTTAGAAGTTTATGAAAAATGATTTGAGGACACCGCGTGAGGGATGCATGCCGAGATGGCCTCTTGCTGCATGTCCTGCTCAGAGTTTATGTCAAGTATAGGCGAGAGAGATTTTAAACACAAAAGACATTAATAAGATCAATCAATGCAATAAGACAAAGATGGCAAGATTAAAAACAAGCCATTCTCAATTACGGTTTTTCTTTTATCTAATTGCTTAGATACAATAGCCTTCATTGCTTACAATATTGTATTTGGTCCGATTGCTTCGATAAGTTGACCTCATTTTTATTATATTTGTCTTGATTAAGCTGTTTAGATCTATAAGCATCACTTAAAAGTGTTCGCTATTGGCCATGTTCAAGATTATGACTTAACTTTGAGTCCAATACTTGGTTTCGGACTCACAATCGGTTGTCATAATCTTGAGCGATCAAGGCCTTAGTATTCAACTTGATCTTTTACATATATAGACTTCGCTCTAAGATAGTTGACTCGATCAATTGCGCATGTCTTTCAATTATAGATTTATTAATAACACTGACTAGGTTTGCCTTAATCTTTAGTGACAATATGTATGAACATGCCAAATATGGGTTTGTTAGGAATTTCTTTAACATTCTCTTTTGAAGTATTTTCGAATATTTTATCATGACATTTCACTTTTAAGTAATTTCCTAAATCAGATTTTGGGTTTCGGGTTATAATGTTAACGCGCCCCACTTGATGTAAAATTAATTTTTGAGTTATAGCGTTAATGCAATGATCTCACTGATAAAGTAAATTGATTTATAACTTATAATTTGAACTCTAGTTTTTTTTTTTTTTTTTTAATCACAAGTTGACATTCTAAAAGAGACTTAAGCATACTCAATCTCTAATTGGTAGTAGAAACCACATCTTAGAACAAATTGAATCTAATTTGATAGAACCCTAAAATTAGAGTAGCCGAATTTCTATGCACAATTCTCATGCACGTTGAAAGGCCCTAACTTTCTACAAGCGAAATTGTAACACATCCAACTTTGGTTCAAGGTTGGACAAATGGATCAGAATGCACATTATTTCAAACATAAATGGCTCAAGAGTTCAACTTTTTAGAAAATATTTCCTAAAGGTCCCCAAAACCTACATTGAACTTTTGCTGACAAAATTAACTTTCAATTCACACTTAAATCATAATTGGTTTGCCTAGAGTTTAGTTATAGTGCCTTCCATACCAAATGATTGCAGTTCCTCTCAGAATACCAAAATAAAATAAAATGAAAAGCATGCTTGTAGAGCTAGTGAAAAGCCATTTTATTAAAAAGAAGAGTTTAAAGTGATGTTGATAAAAGTGGCATTTAGGTACCTATTGGAAATATATTTTAAAGAGTTAACCTTTTTGGCTAAATCATGATATTCAACCCCTTATTGGAATCTAATCTAATCTAACTACTATATATAAAGGCGGAATCGTGGGTTAAGTTCTTCCACTCTTTGCCAAAAATCTCATCTATATCCCAGCTGTATTATGCATATTCTCTTGAATAATAAGTTATGATATTAACTACTTTCTTTAGGGTAAAATCGTAATCTACATACGAAAAGTACCGACACAGGTATCTGTCTATGACAATTACGAAAAAAAAATACCAAGAAGAGGTAGAGACATATGACAATGACGAAACAAGTACTTTACATTACACATACGGGCACTTGCAAAATATTGACGGATTCCAGGCACCTTAAGAGGAACAACAATTATGGAAACCTATATTGATTGGAGGGCTAGGATTAGCCTATATCTGTTGAAATTTCAGCCAAAATTACCGAAATTTCGGTCAAAATTCTATACGAAAAAAATAGTCATTCATTGATTTAGTCGGATTTCAGGCGAAATCCATAAAAATCAATTTAAAAGATACTTTAACTCGGTTAAAATTTCAGTAATTTTGGCCAAATTTCAGGATAATATTAAATAAGGGATAAAATCCATATTTTTTTAGGATATTTCTTAAATTTCACAACGGGATTTCGGAGGGAAATGAAATTTCGATCGAAATTTTGAAATTTCAGTTAAATTTCGGAACAAAATTTTGAGGCAAAACGAAATTTCGTTAGAAATTTCATACCATTTCGGGTTGTCCGGATTTGGATTTCGGTCGAAATTTCAAACCATGCTTAAGAGCAAGATTTTAAATTTCAATCTAAGTTCCGATCGTCTTGAAAATGTGGACGTTTCGGTTTCAAATGAAAATTTCAGTAAAAGGTAAAGTAATACTGTTTTCCCTATTATATAAATAGATCCTAGGTAGTTGTTCCTTTTAATCAACTCCAATATTATATTGCCACGTCATTTTGTACTATTTGAACTTATATTTGGGCCCCATTTTTTCCTAGTATATTTAAAAGAGGGATCCATTGACAAAAAAACAAATCGTCTTTAATTTTTAAATTTTTTTTTTTGCCAGCACAAGATTCGGCAGCTTGGATCCCTTGATCAGCTTGAAAATTGGGGGCAATGGGAAAATCTGGATCAGATGCCGTTGATAGAGGTCAGCCCAAATAAAAGGAGCTGGGTTCCACAAAATCATCGTCGGATCTGTACCTACCTTCTCTGTTTTAAAGAAATTCCTTCTCAGTCGTAGCTGGCGTGTTTCCTAATCAAATTGAGCACCATTAATGACTTATCAATTTCCAACCTAGCCTAGACGCATATGAGCCCAATCTCCAACCCTTTTTTAATAGAGAGGCAAATAGACACAAGAAGAAACTTCAAATGCAACAAACTACTGGAACTGCCCCATTAACAAGGGCATGTAGCCATACACATTTTATAGATAATTTCACACAGGCTCAACCGGCAAGTTTACAGTAACAGACGGGAATTGCCCGAAAAATTAAAAAAGTTTTGGCAGAAGTTTATGAAAATACTCTCCACGAAGATGCATCAAAAGCACATCGATCTTTAGCATCTGCACCACCTACAGTCATTTCGGCAAATTTAGCATTCCCCTGTATATCTGAAACTCGAAAGGCTATTTCCCATTTTCAGATCGAAGTCGGCCATTATAAATATCTATCCTTGTTCGATCATTCAAATTTCAACGTCGCCACCAGAACTTGCAGAGTCATCGTCACTGCCTTCACTGTCACTACTGCTGCTCCCACTCCCACTGCCACTCCCACTGCTTCCACTCCCACTGCTCCCACTTGAACTCGAAGTCTGTCCCTCCTCCCTCCCCTCAGCGTTCACCTGTGCCCTCAGAGCTTCTGCAGCATTAGGCCCTTTGCCCGTCTCATCATCACTGTCATCCACATCAGCAATCTCTTCATCGGTGTCATTCTGATATGGCACATTCACATCGAATCCAATCTTTGCTCCTTGTGCAACAGCGCTCATTTTGTTTGGCATTCCTTCATCATCATCCACTACTAAATCTAGATTCTCCTCCAGTTCATAATTCTTCGGATCTGGGGATACAATCGGTGGGTTTGGCGGAGCTGAGAGATAATCATTGCTCTTGGCAGTAGGTTTTGCACCTGAGACGTAAGAGATAAGATGTTGGAATTAACAGAAATGATTCAAAGAGAGAGGACATTTATACAACTAATACAAAGAAATGGGTCATTACTCATTAGTCTCTTTTACATGTTCTTTTTTGTTTGTCAATCATTTTAGGCATGGAACATCATTCATCAGCATGATTCAGAATTTCATATTCTCTTACATAGCACATTTAGAATTATGTGGCGGTAAAGATGCATGCCTGCAGGCCCCTAATTCAAAAGTTTAAGGGATGCACCCTCATTTTAAATATTTAGCTTATAGATTTAGCATTTGAACTCAAATCTC
Organism: Tasmannia lanceolata; assembly: GCF_043159265.1. Taxonomy (NCBI): domain Eukaryota; kingdom Viridiplantae; phylum Streptophyta; class Magnoliopsida; order Canellales; family Winteraceae; genus Tasmannia; species Tasmannia lanceolata. Next base: position 10,893,936 of record NW_027518685.1, on the reverse strand, counting down.
TATTGTTTCTTCTACAGGAAATTACTAAGCAAGGCACGTAACTGATGGTATGAAATGTGTACGGCTCCAAAGTGTTGAAATGGGAGATAGAGGCAGATTATGGTTTGAAGTGTCCACATAGCATAAAACTGTTTGTTTCATTACTCCAATAGCATCGCCTATTTCTTTCTCTACAAGGCACTGTGTGTTGGTTGGCTAGAAGGAATGTAGTCTATGACAGGGTGGGAGCATGGTTTCATGATGAGCACTTGTGAGGATAATTACATGTCATGGGAAAACTAATATAGAGAGAAAGAAGATTACTTCCAAAGAACCTCAGTCCATTTTTATGAAGACGATTTATTGACGTGCAAATGGATGCAGGTTTTGCCGTGCTTTAAGGACACCTCTAGCTATGCCCTGAACCACTTTTGGAGGGAGGCTTGTATAAGTATGTCGAGGAAGGAGGTTACTGCTCCTAACTGGACTCCTCTTAACCAAGGAAGCTAAATTTTGATGGATCGGGTTTTGGTAATCCAGGTCCGGCTGGTGTGGGAGGGATCCTACGAGATGGGCTAGGCCATACCAAGTGGGCTTTCTCGGGCCTAATTGGTATCAAAGATACTGATGAGGCTGAGGTGATGGCTATTTTACAGGGTATTAGACTCACATATAAGGGCGACTTAGATCACTTAATTGTGAAAGGAGACTCCTTGAATGTGGTTAGATGGATAGATCATAGGAATCCTCATCCTTGGAGGATTGCAAATGCCATCAAAGAAATCCAAATCAACTGGAGGGTCACGAAACATCTTTTCAGCATGTAAGGGTGCCAGCCAATAGTAACGCGGATCGGTTGGCTCGGTCTGGAGACGAGAGAACCCAATTGGAGTTGTTTGATTTCCTTCCTCGATGTATCTATTGTTTTTGCTTTAGTTGTGTTGTTGCATGTTCTTGATTTTGGTTTTTTTCTCTTGCATCGACCACCTCGGTCCTTGTGCTTTCCCCCTTCATTAATAAACTTTCATCATTCAAAAAGAAAATAGAAATAAAAAGCTCTCTCTCTTCTGGTTGGGGATTCCACGGAGAGAGAAAAACCCTCTTACCAAAAAACAATTAGGCGGAATTAGATGGGAGAAGGAGCTAGAGCATATATCATTGAGGAGAAGATGTCGGTTCGAGATTTCTTTAGTCGTCGACGTTTTAACCCTCGGGTGGGCTTGGATACTAGTTCCAATCACTGTATTTGTGGCACCAGCCTGGATTGGGCATCCCCAATCTTTCTGGATTTGCTCGATAGCGGATACTCTATTCAGGAAGCTTTCTCTTCGATTGGGGTATTCAACAGTTGTTGTCGGAGTTCCTTGGCCAAAGTGGAAATAGAGATAACCCCTCGTGCCCCCCCCCCCCCCCCCCTCCCCCCAGATCTTTGATCGATCGGAAGCCAAAAAGATCTGGATTTATTGACACGCCGTCTTGACCTCAGAAATGGCTTTGCTCGCGGAAAGCAGTTTGTCTCAACTCATAATACAAGTGAATGGAGCTGTTCAAAGTCCAGCTACAATAATTTTGGCACTAGGTGCGTTTGTAGAAAATGTTTGGAGCCGAAAAATAGGAAACTTGCTGATATCGGTAGAAAGACGGCTTCTGAAAAAGTATGGATCCCGAAGATGCCTCACCAAAACATCCCGAAACCCTCTAAGGATGGTAACCCCGTAATATCTATTCCTAGTGAAGTGATTAGCGAAAGGAAGAACTTTCCGAAAAACTGCTTGATTGGTACCTTGAGATACAGAGTCCTACTGGAAGAAATTTGGTCTTGGGCTAAAAGACATTGGACTCTGCCACAGCTTAGCAAACCTTTTTGCTTGAGCCCTTTATCGGTGCTTTTTCCCTTTGATTCCCAACGCCAAGCTACCTCAATTCTCCGAATGGGGGGCGATGGCTTGGGAGGTTATCTGTTATCCCTCCAACCTTGGTCTCCTATTTTGAATACGAGTGAAAGATCAATGAGACTTAGATTCCCTAATATCCCCCTTCATGCCTGGTCCTTATCCATGATGGAGACGTTGGGTCAGCATTTTGGTCAGATTCTGGAATCTCAATTGTCAGGTAGTCATGAACATTGTATGGAATTTGCCACCGTCAAAGTATTAACTCCCTTATGGAATTGTTTCCCATCCCAACATAATGGTAGATTCCATGATTTTCCCAATTGGAGTTAGGTTGGTGGAAGAGCCCTTAAACCCCATTAATGACACTCTGGAAAAAAGGAATCTGGTGGTCTCGGAGGAAGGCGATCCGATCGATTCATCTCCGGTGGAAGATCCGCCAACGGTTGGGCCCCTCCCAGTTGCCTCCAGGGGAAATTTTGTCAATTCCATTGGGAAAGAGCCGTTTGGAATACCTACTCCCGATTTTGAACTTTCTTCTACCTCGGGAATGGCCATTCAGAAAGACGTACCAAAAGGTCCTGTCCCATCACTGAATGGGATTTTGGTCAGTCCCAAGGAAATATCAAGTTAGAAGTATTTAAAGACAAATCTAGCATTCCTGCGGGAAAGGTACTAGAAAGGATATATTTGACGGTAACCTCCACCCGGTGTTAGTTGAGAAGTCTGTAAGAATCAAAAATTGATTTTTCGGAAGGAAGAAGAATAAAACAATCCCGAAAAATTCAACGAAGAATACCAATAGTCGATCGTCAAGAAGTTGTGCCCTCATTAAAAGCGCTAGGCCCCAAAAAGGTCTGCAGGGGCGAGGTATGAATATCGAGAAAAAATATTTGTTAGCTACAAAAAACGGTTTGTCTCTCTTTAAAAGAAACCTTTTGGGTTCTTGTACGAGAGAGGAACCAAAAACACTCAGTCTAGCTTCCAAGTTTAATCCTCTTCTAAAAGACTTTGATAAACCTTTCTGTCATATTGTTCCCTCTATGGATTCTACTCCTCCATCTCCTCCGAGCAATCAGGAGACAGTCTTGTTTGAGGTAAGAGATCTTCAATTTCTCCGAGATTTACAGTATGATGAACAAATGGCGACCAAAGAATGTCCAACTCCCAAGGAAATTTACATGTCTATCTTGAAGAATCAATGGAAGCAATTCAAATGGGAAGCTATGGCTAACAAGGAAAGCTTCTTCCCGATTTCAGGCATGTCCAACCTCAAAGAAGCATTTGTTCAAATTTATAAGATGGATTTTTTCCAAAAGGCTCTAGAAGAAGAGCGTCTTGTGCGTCGTCATCGTTGGGAAGAGAATAAGGCGGCAGAGATTGATCGACTCGAGAAGTTAATAGGTTCCTCAAATGGAGTCTCCCAGGTGTCTTGAGACTCCCTTGATCGGGAAGTTCGCTTAGAGTTTCACAAGCGGATGGGTGAGGTTGAGAATAGGCAGGAGGTGGATTCTAGACTGATAGACTTCCTGGAATAGGAAGAGGATATTGTTGTCCTTCGTGAGGAAATGGACGAACTCTTGACAATAGGAGATGTTTTTTGAATTGGTTTTGATGATAATTTGGAAGCAACAAGAAAATTTGTTTCGTGCTATGGCTATGAGTACAGAAAAGTTGGTAAGGAGAAGGAGAACAAGGGGGCCGAGAGTAATAACCCTGAATGATATGCCTTTCGGGCCCGAGGAAGAAAAAAGAAAAAAAAAGAGAAAAAAGGGAAGGATTAGAGAAAAAGGAGTAGGAAAAAGTGAAAAGAGGATTGGAAGGTAGGAAAATGATAGGGGATGTTAGGAGAAAAAATATAGGGGAAATATGTTTTAGTTCAGTGAGACAGAATGATTGATTTTTAGGATAGATTAGGCTGGATTTAATGGTTTGTGGAGAGGCTATGCTAGCCAAAGGCTCAACTTTCAAGCTTAAGAATTTGAAGAATGACCTTCCCCAGGATTTACTGACTAGTAGCTTGCCGATTGACATGTTACATATCTAGAATTTACTTTCTATTGCAGTAGCTTGAGAGATTCGTTCTTTCGCTTCACTTTGTCAGGACGTTCTAGCTAGTTTTTTCCTGGGGGGGTGCAGGAGTTTGGAAGAAAGGGGGCAATATCATCTATTTCCCCAATCTTGCAAGATGATGTTTCTAAGGTTTTAGGTTGTTGGCCAGTAGTGAGTGGTGGCCTTATCACGCATAGGTGGTATATACTTTGTGGCTGAAAGATGATGTAAAGAATACAGTCTTTTGTGTAGTACTGGGATGAATATAAATATATACTTTGTGGTTGAAAGATGATGTAAAGAATACAGTCTTTTGTGTAGTACTGGGATGAATATAAACCAATGTCAATGCTTTGTTTATCTCTTTTGGACTGGTGCCGGCATGTCGGTCCAGGCCACCTTAATATTTTGTAATGCAGGATGGGACTACTAGTCCCAATTGCTATCTTAATATTAATGAAATATGTCATTTTTCAAAGAAAAAAAGAAAATAGAAATTGCCCGAGAGCCTATAAATCTATAATCACTTTTTTGGCCAAATCTTCTGTGTCCCTCTTTCAATCCTCTCTAGAAAACCTGTCACTTCATGTGCAAACTGAATATAAAAGTAAATGTTACAAGCAATTAAAGCTCCCTTGGTCAGACTAATATTCGGTATTCAAATACTCCAGTAGGGTCTTCAATAAACAAAACCTTTCGAATTTCAACATGCACAAAGCCACACATTTCCAACGGGTGGACATGGCACATGGCTGAGTGATGGTTGTGTAACAAAAAACTCCTGACAGTCAAGAGATGGTTATATCTCGTGGAAAATGCAGACTTAAATCACAAAGAAATATAGACATACGTATAACATGTAAAATGAAAGAAAAAGAAAGAAAGAAAACCGTTGTTTCTGGTTCATGTGCAGATGCTGATCATTACAAGCTATTAATCCCTTTCTATGCACAGGTAAGATTTAGTATTTTTGTATTCAAGATTCAAATGTTCCAGAGAAGTTTTTAATCATTAAACATTTAAATGCACAGCCACTGAGAAAAGTAGCAAAATTTTCTACTGCTCTACTGAAAGGAGTAGAACTTCACTACTTATTCAAAAAAAAAAGGAGTAGAACTTCACTCATTGGGATCATGAAAGTGAGATGGTATGGTTAAGAATATTATGCCAGTAAAATTTCAAACCCTCTTTGTAATCAATTTTTCAAACCCCATTTTACCTAAAGAAACATAAAATGTGAACAATGAAAAGCTTATTACGAGAAAGTAACAGGAGAGCCATTTGAACATGTCCAAAAAATTCAAATTGCAACTGTATTCTCATAGCAATGGAAATACCATGAGCACAAGCAATACAACTAAAGAGACACAGCAGAAATAAACCCGTTCTGGAAACAAATGATCCATAGTTACATAGAGCCGCAGAAGATTTTGATGAGGCTGTCAAAGAGTTTGACTTTCTCATCCTATTTTCAATCCATTCGAAAAAAACCCCATTTACTTTATGTTGTTTGAGTTTATTTGGAGCGTATTGTGGTTGTTATATGGCAGAAAGGAGGGTAATTTTTTTTACATGTAGTGGATGTTTGAGGTTTTATTTTGTTCCTAATTGAATGAAGATTTACTTGTTCTTGATATTTTATTTTTGTTATTTTCTTTATTTTTTACTAAATCAAAAAAATCATGAGCCCAACACCTCACACCTCGAGGCTTACACCTTTCCCCCAAGAGGACCCTTTAAAGTTTAAACACTGATCTTCAGGAGGGAAAAGGAGATTAAAGAGCGGTGCACCTCATTTAAGTTCACTCTATGCTTGTACAATTGCACTGTATCAACTTGAAAGCAGGAACTTTTAACACCAGCCAGTCAGTTATTCTTCAAAGAAATGGCGAATGACAACTGATTTTACATTATATCAGTCCCCATCAACTAGAAGAGGGTATATGCCAGTTACTTAGTGACACAATGAAAGAAGACGATACAAAACTATCTTAACACAAAAGACAAACCTGGGCTCTCTGGCTCTCCAATATCAATTCGTTCCACCTCAAGCTGCATCAATAACAAAAAGAAAAACACCCAAATGAGGTTCTTCATTTTAAAGGCATACAAAAAGACATCAAATAAATAAAAAAGATGCAGAATATTTTTTCCAATCATCCATGTGCTTAGAAGGCATATAATTTATTCATTAAATGCTCGAATAAAGAAGGAAGCAGTTCTCTGTAGGTAACAAAAAATGTTAAACCGACCTAGCTATGTGAAAATAGAACATATAAGAAAAACAGCCATTAAGAAAATGATGGAATCTGATGTTAAAAGACTAGTCACAGAAATGTGCAACTCCATGGTATTAAATTAAAGCCATGGTATTAAATTAAAGCCAGGGTAAAAAACACTCAAACTCGAAAGGAAAGAAGGCAAAAACCAATAGAAAGCAGAGGTGTGTGTGTGTGTGTGTGTATGTGAGAGAGAGAGAGAGAGAGAGAGAGAGAGAGAGAGAGAGAGAGCAATTATTATTTTATAGAAAGAAAAGGCACCCAATAAACTTTAGGGGCATGCTCAGTTTTATTTTAATGATGTTTAAGTAATAAATCTCCTTTTTCTGTCAATGTTAGATGTAGATAAGTAAAAAAAGTAGTGAGGGATATTCTTCAATTTTAAGGTTATAAATTTATAATCAGGATCTTATATATTCTCCTATGAAGATTGCATCGTCCCTAGAAATCTCTAACCTTGTCCCTCTTGCAACTCTTAGTATAAAAACAAGTGCATCGACTGAAATAAAAAAAATGACAGCAAGGGAAAGAAATAGGAAAAGACGGAATAGTTTAGGCTGGTTTGGAGATGGAGCCATGTAGAACCCGAAAAGTCTCTATTTTTGCTTGCCAAATTAATTTTAAGAGTTGTTAGGTCTCCATTTAGACTGAAATTTGAAAAGTGGCATTGTTTTTAGTTTCTTTGGGATTCTTCAAGAGGTAGGAAGCGTCCAGAATGGAAGTTCAGACTGGGCAGCAAATTAGCATTGTTTGATGCCTTGGTCGAGTGTTAGAAAACACTTATTTGGGGATTTTTATGCTAGGCAGATTTTAGAGTATGCTATTGCCCTTGTTTCTCTTTAAAACCTCATGATATATCATTCTCTCTTTCATGCCAGATTGCTCCCAATACATGTTTTGGGTGTTTCTGACGTAAAGCGGGTCCCAGCCGTAATACTCGTGATAAGCCTCGACAACGTAAGCGCTCGGCCTCACAATCAGCACAACAATCACTGCCCTCGAAAAGTGGGACATAAGGTGAAGCCATTGATGCTGCTAGCAATTAAGATGAATTCGGAACTGATCTAGAGTGATCTAATGATGCTCCAAATGCCCAAAACAATGAGAATTGGGAACCACTGCACTACATGGCTTTGCTACTCTCCAGTAGACCATCAACTGCTACTGAAATAATGACTTGCTGAAATGAGCAGGTACAATGAATTGTGGTTGAAATAGCATGTTGAAATAAGTGAGACTACCAGTGTAAAAAATCCTAATTGGACTAAACTTGGGCGAGTAAATGACTAATGCAGCGAGTTAGTTAGTTAGTATTCTTTTTTTTGTGTATGTGTGTGAGTAGGGTGGGGGGGCTGCTCTGGGGAGTCTGAGATGAACCCAACTAGTGTCAGGATTAGACTTTTTCAATTTGAGCCGGGTAGATCCTTTCACCTTCTTCATGAAAATTTTCCAAAGGATTCTTTAGCCGACCCCAACTAGTTTGGGACAAAGGCTTAGTTGAGTTGAGTTGAGTTGAGTCGAGTTGGGCTCAGGGGTATCTAAGCTGGAGAGTGAGCCCATCTAAAAATAAAAATGGGAATTCCCTAAAAAGAAGATAGATCCATCAACAATTTTAACCTTGTCCCGACCAGAGAGTAAACTATATGAAGAAAAATTGTCGGCGGCGTACCAGTCATGCGATCATATACTCCTGAATCAATAACCCAGAAGGTACTGGAGTGAAATGACTATTCTGCAATGGTTAGTTAAGACAATGAGCTTGAGTAGGTGAGTTGGTATGGCTAGATCTGAGAATCTGGTAAATGGCAATCATATTTGGCAGGTAACTATTCTGACTCGTGCTATAAATTGCAACTGTTAAAAAAACATCCACTTTTCAGTAATCAGTACATTACAAGATGAACCTTATTTACTGTAATCTGAATGCAAGAACGTTAATCACTGGCACAAGAGCTGGAAGCATTATTGGAGGACGAATGCATCCATGCAAGGCTTAACAATTAATAAACAGAGAACTCATTGGTATTCACAACCTAAGAAGGTTGAACCTTATTTACTGTAATCTGAATGCAAGAACGTTAATCACTGGCACAAGAGCTGGAAGCATTATTGGAGGACGAATGCATCCATGCAAGGCTTAACAATTAATAAACAGAGAACTCATTGGTATTCACAACCTGAGAAGGATGAAGTTCAGTTATAACTGGAAAGGGGTTAAAAATGTTTCTAAACGGAGAAAGGCAGCAAGAACACACACGATGTAACATGAAAGATGATGAATTTGCAAGCTAAGCAGCGATTAAAGACATTTTTATGATAAAGAGAATTTTATCAGCATGAGAACAGCCATTTTGATCATGGCTACAAAAGTGAAGAGAAAAGTCACAACAATATGAAAAATCTCGTAAATTAGAGAGTCACGACAACAAAGAGTTGAATGTGTATTTATCATGAGAAGCCATGACAATGAAGTAAGATAGGATTGGGGCATGCAATGAGAGGAATATACTCTTGCCTAGATCATCAAATTTCCCTGGTGAAAAAGTTACAAAGGTCAAGACAACAAGTATTTTGACCTTACCTCATGAGAGGGATTGGATCATTGACTCCCAACACATGTGCTTTTTAACTAGTGATAAATGAAGAAGGCTTTGATTGTTAACTAACAATGCCAATGCTTTTTGACAACTGAGAGATGCAAGCTCCTATAGAGGAAAAATGGCAACAAAATAGTGGTGAAAACACCTACCTCTCATTAAGAATGCCCTCATAAAATAGATTAGGCAATGAGCAGTCCATAAGACCATCCAAATTATAGGAACACAAAAGCATGCTAAGATCATGCTCGGATGCTTTTTCAATATTTTTCTAGTTATAGTCCGCCAAGGAACAGAGATTCAAGTATTAACAGAGTTTGGGCTCCAGATCTAAAAGGAAAGATTCACAGTGAAATTCTACTTTGGAGATCTTGTTCCTCACAAATAAGTCCCTGTCCCATGGAGGAAGATATGGTATGCCCCGGTCCAAACCAAGCTGCAACCATTCAAATGGACGGCTACATTACAAAAAATTACCATTTTGGTAAAGATAAAGAAAAGAAAATTCACTTGGCCAATAGGTGTTATACGCAAGGAGGAAGAATCTATTGATCATCATTCGATGCAATGGAAAGGTGCTGCAGCTTTTTGGTCTAATGAATACAAGTGGTTTGGAGCACAGTTCTCACAGTGGGAAGCAAGTGTGAGAAGCAATGTGAGAAGTAGAAGAGAGAAGTACATGTTTTTTAAAAGAGAAAATGTGGGAAGTAAAAATCTCTAAAGAAAGTAAAGAGCAAGCGTGTAGGAAACATCATTGAAAATCAACAAGAGGCATGTAAAAAGCCTCATTGGAAGCGAACAAGAAGTATAAAGAAAGAGTAGGGTTACAGTAGGATTGGGTTAAAGTAGCTAAGGAACACAAGGAATGAAGAATACTTCGTGGCTGATTAGAATTACAGGTTTTAGGGATTTACAGTTTCACATTTTTATTCATGTGGATTTAATGTTAAATTTTTGGAAAAAAGGTCAATTTAAGTTTCATTTAAACTTAAGATGAGTTTTTAAGTTTTAAATACACACTCTTTCTTTTTCTTTTTTTTTAAATACGCTCCTTTGGCATTATCAAAAGGAGAAAACACTCTTTTAGAAAAAATAATCACATAAATAGGAAGCGTACTCTTAATTAAGAGGAAACATGTTGGAAGCATATGAAAATAGTGCTTCCCCTAAATTTGGGAAGCGATAAGTGAAGCAATGATTGGTGACAAGATGGGACCATTTAGATTTCAACAATACGTGAGTCAGAAGTGAAGCAATAAGAGATTTTATGGAGTTGTGTAAAAATTTACATAGATAAACAAGGGGAATCAAGAGTTAGATGTGCGTAATTGCATTGTGGGCAGCATATATTATGGGCAACTGCTGCCCACATATGTAAATTTGAAAAAAAAAATCCTGTTCTTATTAATAGAGCTTACCTTTTATAAAAATAAATAGTGATGTTACACAATCTTTGATTGGTTTGATTCGCCCACCCAACAAAGGGACTCATCATTGTAGATAGCAAGCCTAGGAAGTTAGTTCTTTGGGAGCTCCATTGCAGAGTTCAAACCCAACCATTAATGGAGAAGCTTTTTTTTTTTTTTAAAGATTAATGGAGAAGCTATGAGAATGAAGGAAACTGTGACTACAGAAAATTCTATTTAAAATAAATAAATCTACTATTAAAGATGCCACGATTGAAACAAGGAGAGGAAAATGTGTTCTCTCTTGACCAGATTTTTTGATGCATTAATATGCCTAAATCTTGCTTCATTAAAGAAAACCAATAACAAAAAGATAGAAAAACTGTCATTTAAAAAAAAAAGAGACAAATCGATCTAATCAAAACTGCAACCATTTGAAGTCATGTTGCAGATGGCAAAACTTGATTATAACTAGTCCAAGAAATTTTTTGCACTTGATTCAATGTTAAATAAAACTATTATCATAGAAAGGGGGAAAAAATAAGGTTTTTCAATATCAAACAGTCAAGCATAGAAGGATTCTAGAGAGCCTGGGCACACCCAACAGTCTAAAGTTACATGGGCATTGAAAAATCATATCGAACCGTCAAGCATAGAAGGATTCTAGCGAGCCTGGGCACACCCAACGATCTAAAGTTATATGGGCATTGAAAAATCAGCTATTTGACTAGAATTTCTAATATCCTATCCATTTGAAAATAACTACGTTCAAATCTCATTTCAATCAATTTGACACTTTATGCAGGAAAAATTAAAAAGGTTCATTTTAGGTTCTTTTTAATGATTCTTAGGTTCATTTTTGTTCTTAATTTCAGCAGAACAAATTTGCATATTCCAAAAGCATGGGAATTTTTCATAACTTGTTCAAGTCAGATACTTACAGGCACGGAATGCACTACAGGTTTACTCAATGGTTGGGGTTTGGCTGGCTTTCCAATTGGGGGTGAACGGGACTCCGTAGCTGGTCCAACTGAAGTGGTGGCAGCCATGGCTGTAGCAGCCGCAGACTCGCCGGGCTTGCGAACATGCCTCAACCGCTTCACTGCTCTGTGCAACCGCTCCAACCGGAAGGACTCACCATCAAAGAATAAAACCCCATCATTGTCCTTGTAATCTTCGGTGCTACCCTCGAAGGTTACCTTTGGTTTTCCGACTTGATTGTTGTTGAATTCTACTGAGACCCTGTTTTCCTTGTTCTTGTGTAGGGATCCAGCCTGATTCTTATCAATCGATGCTGGTTTAAATTCATCTACAAGTTTCACAAAAATTTGAAATAAGAACAGAATATTAAAGAGAAAAGGATGACTGATAAAAGAAAACATGGATATTGTTGCTTATTGATCAATACACGTTTAACTTTATCACAAGAAAAACAAAAAAAAGGCATTTTCCAATTGCTGCCACTGCAAAATTGTTACGAACCCGAATCGGTTCGTAACGGATTTGATCTTCTTAGAGGGAAGATCAGCCTCTTGATCCACTTCGAGGGAAGGATCGGTCCTCCTTTGTGCAAAAAGACACAATTTCCAGAATATTTTCTTCATTCATTTCATTAACATAACATGTGCTTATATAAAGCACTTAAAGATAAACATAGAAATAGATGGAGATAGCAATAGAAATTGCTAAATTAAGATTATCCTAATCTAAATTAGTATTCTAATCTATCCTAGCTACTAATAATAGTAGATCTGGCAAGATCTGATCTTATTATCTAAAATACCAAATTAATTTATTCTACCTAAGTGGGACCCATTAATTAGGCACGTAACATTCCACCCATCTTGAAATCAACCTTGTCCTCAAGGTTGGAGATGGAGGGCTGGGCAATTGGTGAAAAATCAGATCTTGTGCACCTTTTGAAAGTCTTTTTCCTTCTTCTCTTCGTCTTATGATTAGTCAACAATTTGTACGTCATCATCAATGGTTGAGGTAGCTCCAATTTCAAACTAATCTGACCGTTTTGATCATCAAAGCTCCATTGCCGTGATTTTTTGAAATGATTGAGATTTGGATGATGGATGGTCGTGGATGAGGATCTTCCTTATGGCGTTGGATAGTTTGAGAAGAATGATGGATTTTTCGGCGGCAAAATCGTTGAACTCGACAATACTGAAAATCATTGATGCCTTTCTTTTTGTATTTTTCATTTCTTCTATTTGCTTTCTTTCTTCCTTCTTCTTTTCTCCTTTTTTCTGTTTCGCCGTTTCTTTTTCACCGTGCAAGACTTCTCGAACGCCATACTGATTTTGTTCAAGCCTTCTGCAAACCGTCGATGTCCTTCCATCAATTCCAAAACAAGTGCTTTGATATTCTGAAAATCTCCACGTATCGAATCTCAAATCTGTAGCCATGGCGCAGGATCAATTCCAAAACAAGTGCTTTGATATTCTTAAAATCTCCACATATCGAATCTCAAATCTGTAGCCATGGCGCAGGATCGACCGCTCCGATACCAATTGTTACAAACCCAAATCGGTTCGTAACGGATTTGATCTTCTTAGAAGGAAGATCAGCCTCTTGATCCACAATTGTTACGAACCCGAATCGGTTCGTAACAGATTTGATCTTCTTAGAAGGAAGATCAGCCTCTTGATCCACTTCAAGGGAAGGATCGGTCCTCCTTTGTGCAAAAAGACACAATTTCCTGAATACTTTCTTCATTTGTTTCATTAACATAACATGTGCTTATATAAAGCACTTAAAGATAAACATAGAAATAGATGGAGATAGCAACAGAAATTGCTAAATTAAGATTATCCTAATCTAAATTAGTATTCTAATCTATCCTAGCTACTAATAATAGTAGAACTGTTAAGATCTGATCTTATTATCTAAAATACCAAATTAATTTATTCTACCTAAGTCGGACCCATTAATTAGGCACGTAACAAAAATCATCTATTAATACATAAGGGGAAAGAACTATCCTGCAAAATCCTAGAACTTAACTAAACATACGGCTAATATAAAGAACGCGCCAGACACCATGTAATTAAATTCACCTAAAATTCACTTTTACAAAAGAAAACGGAATTATAATGCACACTGCCATGAGAATACTAAGAAGGATATGGAATCGGAGTATTTTATCGATCTAACAAATTCAAAAAGGGAATAATCATGCAAAACCCAAAAAATATGAACAATAAAATCAGACAGTTCGTCTTTCACCGAATCAACCGCCTCTAATTCATCAAAAAATGAACCACGTAGCAAAACCCTAGAACAGGGTTAAGAAAAGCACGAAGTTGAAATTTTTGGTCAACCGAAATACTTATGCCAAATTCATAAATTTAAAAAAAAAAAAAAAAAAAAATTACGGTGTGAAACCCTATAAAGCGAATGAATTTAATAAAAGAAAAGGGTTGGGATAGGTCTAGGGTTTGGTTAGAATTAGTACTTACATCGTAGGGTGAAGAACTTGGTGGAGGAATGGTCTTTGAAGGATGAACCTAGGGTTAGGTTATACCATGTTTCCGGCTGAGGAGCTCCGTTCGGTTCTTTGTTGTTTCCATTACTGTTCGCCATGTTGATCAGAGATCGAGATCTGATGCTGCCATGGTAATGGCGGAAAGAGTAAAGCACAGTTTAACCGCGGAGTATAGGGAAAGGGCCTTTCCCTATTGGCGGAGTTTAAAAGGCCCTTCCATCTTGCACACGAGATCTGGATCGTTTATCTTGGTAGAAGATACTTATTGGGGGAGCCCACTTGTGATTAGTGTATGCAATCAGGCCCATGATCCGAATGCAACCATAACTGTTGATTTCTCGTAGTCATTTATGTTAGACGGATTCACATTACAGAGAGTTTTTATTTGGTGTGAGGCACGGACCACTCCATAGGACGACGATCCAAACGGTTCATTTGTTGGGCCACTACCTAAAAAGGTTGTTCCCAAAAAATCATTTCCATAGAATGATCCTAACCCTCAATAGATCGGAGGGTTAGGATCATCCTATGAAAACGATTTTTTGGGCACAACCTATTTATGTTGTGCCCCAACAAATGAACAGTTTGGATTAGACTTGGCAAACGCGACCCGTGACCGCGGGTCGACCCAACCCACCCGCAAATTTGCGGGCACGGGTCGGGTTTTAGTGACCCGCCAAAACCGATCTGCGGGTGACCCAACCCGCAAAAACACGGGTCGGGTCAACCCGCGGGCACCCGCAATTTTTTGGAATTTTTTAGGAAAAATTATTAAAAAAATGCAAAGTTTTGGTTATATTGTGAACAAAGGGTAGACGTTTCAATTTTATAAAAATGGGCGAGAGAATATGTCTTTTAGGACAAATATACCCCCTTGCTTTTTCTCACCACTTTTTGTAGTTCTAATCCCTATATTATTCACCTACCCATTTGACCTTTTTCTTTCTTCTTCCCTAAGCTTTTCTCCTTCCAACGTGAAAACTCCATTGTCATAGTAAAAAAGCTCCATTGCCATACTGGCTGCTCTCTCATGAAACTCAACCCACGAAATGCCTTCATGCGAAAGTCCCTACCAAATCCCATATTATAGTTAGACAGACGGTGGAGGATCTGAGGGAAAAAAATATAGTGGGGCCTGCTTATTTCAGTGATCTAAACCATTTACTTGTTGGGCCCTTTCATGTAGTGCCATAAAATCTTCTCTACAGGATGATCATAACCCTCTGATTTGTTAAGGTTGTTTTTATGGGATCCATTCATTCTAACCCTCTATAATCCCAATGGTTCAGATCATCCTATGGGGACCAATTTGGAAGCAAGTCATATCTATTTACACCAGGGCCCAAACAAATAAATGGTTTATGTTTACTCGGCCCCACTTGTGTCCCACCTAAGAAATATGGGATCCATAAGTTTGATTAGATTATCCTAGACCCTTGATCAAACAAGTGGTTTATCTAAGCTTGTTCCAAAAGATCACATCTTTTACCCCGGAACCACTAGGGAACGACATCTTATACCCCGGGAACCACTAGGGAACCACATCTTATACCACGGAACCACTAGGGAACCACATCTTATACCATGGAACCACTAGGGAACCACATTTTCTACCCCGGAACCACTGAGGAACCACATTTTCTACCCCGGAACCACATCTTATACCCTGGAACCACTAAGGAACCACATTTTATACCACGGAACAACTAGGGAACCACATTTTATACCCCGGAACCACTAAAGAACCACATTTTATACCCTGAAACCATTAGGGACTCACATTTTATACCCCATAACCACTAGAGAACCACATCTTATACCACGAACCACTAGGGAACCACATCTTATACAACGAAACTGCTAGGGAACCACATTTTATACCCCGGAACCACTAGGGAACCACATCTTATACCCCGAAACCACTAGGGAACCACATCTTATACCCCGGAACCACTAGGGAACCACATTTTCTACCCCAGAACCACTAGGGAACCACATCTTATAGCCCGGAACCACTAGGGAACTACATTTTCTACCCCGAAACCACTTAGGTACCACATTTTATACCCCGGAACCACTAGGGAACCACATTTTATACCTCGGAACCACTAGAGAACCACATTTTATACCTCAGAACCCACTAGGAAACCACATCTTATACCACGAAACCACCAGGAAACCATATCTTATACTAGGGAACCACATTTTCTACCCCGAAACCACTATGGAACCACATTTTCTACCCTGAAACCACTAGGGAACCACATTTTATACCCCGAAACCACTAGGTATACCCCGGAACCATTAGGGAACCACATTTTATAACTCGGAACCACTAGGGAACCACATTTTATACCCCGGAACCACTAGGGAACCACATTTTATACTCCGTAACCACTAGGGAACCACATCTTATACTACAGAACCACTGGGGAACCACATTTTATACCCCGGAACCACTAGGGAACCACATTTTCTACCCCGGAACCACTATGGAACCACATTTTCTACCCTGGAACCACTAGGGAACTCTGCCTTAAACTCCGAGTTGAAAGTCCGAACCAATGGTCGGACTTCCAAATGGAAGCCAGGAGAAATGGCAAATATACTGGTTTTCGTCGGAAATCCGAAGGCCGAAACAAATATCAGAAATCTGACGGAAACTAGTTGAAATAGAGCTTTATCACGTTGGCAATGGAGTTTTTTTTTTCAAAACTACCATGGCAATGAAGCTTTATCACGTTGCAAATGGAGTTTTTTTTTCAACACTACAATGGCAATGGAGCTTGGAAACGTTGTCAATGGAGTTTCATGTTAAAAGGCCTGCAGCAGGCTTAGGGAAGAGGAAAACAAAAAGGTGATATGGGTAGGTGAGAAACATAAGGATTAGAGCCTCTAAAAGGGTGGGAAAAGCAAGGGGGTATAGTTGTCCCAAAACCAAAATTTTCGTACCTGACAGCCCCTACTTTATGAATTTGAAATGTCTACCCTTGATTGACAATAAAACTAAAACTTTGCATTTTTTTAATAATTTTCCCTTTTTTAACATTTTTTATTTTAAAATAGAAAATGAGATCAAGGGCTAAGACCATCTCACTTTTTGAGCTGGAATAGTGCACTTGTGTTTGGAAATCAGCCCTTCTAACAGCATTTCACTTTTTGAGGACTACCAACTTCCAGCAGCTCATGAGCATTACTAATTTACTATGCATGAATACACTCCCTATTTTAAAAAATGGATGATTGGAAGGTACAGCCCACACCATAGGATGATCCAAACCGTGCATTTGATGGGCCATAATGTAAATAGGTTGTGCCCAAAAAATCATTAGCATAGGATGATTCTAACCCTCCGATCTAAAGAGGGACTGACAATATGGAAACTTCTATAGATCGAACGGTTGAGATAATCCTATGGCAATGATTTTTGGGACACGATCTATTTACATTGTGGCCCATCAAATGGACGGTTTGGATCATCCTATCGTGTAGGCTGTACCATCCATTTTGAAAATTAGGAGGTGAATTCATACATAGAAGGGGGTGAATTTATCACCGCCCAATAAAAACTCTTTATGGAAAAACATGCGGGTAACCCGCGGGTCGACCCAACCCACACGCTCTGGTACGGGTCACCTGGTTGCTGACCAGTAGGCTACTTGACCAGCACCCGCATGACCCACGGGTCACCCGACCCGACCCGACCCACCCGTTTGCCGGGTCTAGTTTGGATCGTCCTATGAGTGGACCGCACAGTAATTTTTGGAAAATACACAGCAACACACCATATAAAATCTCTATTATAGAAACCTACGGAGATCAGAGGGTTAGGATCATCCTATGGGGATGATTTACAAGGTGCAGTCTACTTACGTTATGGCCCAAGAAATGAACGGTTTGGATCATCCTACCAAGTGTGCTCTACTAAAAAATTCTGCACGTCATGCTTAAATTTTTTCTAGTGTGGGGTTGGCGACAAACACCAACGAAATCGACGGCCATTAAAACATCAAAATGTTTCCTTTTTTAATAATTTTGGTTAATCCCTGTGTGCAGATCAGATGAAAGGCTCAGATCACCACATGATTCCCTTCTAGCTTCAAAACAACTTGTTCCTCTTCCTTCAAACCCCTGAATCTTTATTTTTGCTAAAATGGTGACAGGAACCATGAAAAGTTCACCGATCTCTGCTTCTCTTCTTTTCCCTCTCAATCGTTTCAACCCGCCCAACTCACCCACACTCCAAATTCATCTCCGGAAACCCATCGTATCTTCTAAATTTCCCGGCAAAAAAACCTCAATTCGATGCGTTGGAAACTCGAATCAAACCCTAAATACGTGCAAGAATTGCAAAACGCAGTTCGACCCGTCTCTCAACCACCCTCGAGCTTGCCGTTTTCACACTGCCCATTTCGGGGGTAAGCTCTTTCCTTCCGTTTACTGATTTTCACTTATTTTCCTTATATATTATTCCATTTTATTTCATGTTCTTATGAATACCCATTTGTGATATTATCCTGAGGTGTTTTATTTTTCAATGGTTTGTTTAAATTTCGGTTGTTTTATGATATGAGTCGATGAAATCCATTTCCCAGTCAACTAGTAGAAAATTTAGGCTCCTTTTTCTTATTGTTTTACTTTTTATAAATACATAATGTCTTTTATGATTGGGACTTTAGTGGATATGATAGTCATTTTCTGCGGGGATTATTGTTTTTTGTCTTGAAATTTTGATATCACTCATTCATGGATTAAGGGAGACAATGTAACTTTCGTATTATATGTTGTATGTTGAGGATTTGGTTTGTAAGTGTTGGTTGCATAGATGTCAAGGCTAGAAAAAGTCAAATTTGAAAGATGTATCACCAAAGATTACATTGAATGAAATTTCAATAGTTGTCTGAGCTCTGCCAAGTATGAGTGTATGACCACTGTCCTTGACCTTGAATTTGTTGAGGAAGGTCTCTACAGTCTGTTTCAGATGAATGAGATTGAGATTGGTTCATGAAGCAGAGTCACTATCAAAATCTAGCTTTGGAGGCCTTAGGACTCACAAAGCCACATGGGTTTTTGGAACGAAACAATTTGCCTATACATGTACTGGGATTATGTCTCATTTCCCACTAGAGAAGTAGGGCTCATCCTAGTTTGATTATGAGTTCTTTACTCTTGGATGTATCCTTACCTGAGTAGGAAACATGAGAGAAGGAAAGAGGGAGAGAGAGTAATGACATTTTCTACACTGTTGAGGGACCCTATTGTTGTTTCCTTACTACGAGGGAGGGAGAGCGATACTTGGGTTAGGAAACATAGTTATATAAGATATTGAATACCTTATGGAATAGGAAACATAATATATAAGATATTGAATACCTTATGGAAGAGTTTGGTGGAGAGATTGAGAGAGGAGTGCTCTTGCATGAGAAAACGTCAGAGGAGGATTCCGGTTTAGAGAATAAGATTACAAGAAGAACCTAATTATATAAGATATTGAATACCTTATGGAAGAGTTTGGTCGAAAGATTGAGAGAGGAGTGCTCTTGCATGGGAAAACGTCAGAGGAGATTGCTGGTTTAGAGTATAAGATTATGAGAAGGTTTTTATTTATTATATTTTGTTGGGGGTAATGGTTTTATTAGGTGAAAAACACTGTAATCGTTCTTGTTTCTTGCTCATAGTGGATTCTTCTAACTCGCCATGTATGTTTGCAATCATGTGGAAGTGTGGAACCACATAAACTCGTTCCTTCATTGTGTGTCTTGTGGTTTGTTTACCATTTTCATCGGGTATGCATCATGTAGATCGCGTATAATCATGATATATTTCCCATAAAGTGCTATTAGAACCTTGGTGGGAGCGATCGTCGACAAAAAATTGATAAAAATGGCAGAATTTTTAAAGCTTGGCAGAGGATTCTAGCCAGAGGTAGAGTTTCTTAGAATTTCATCATGAGATAACCTTCATTTTAGATCTTATTGCAGTTTAGTTTGATTTCGGAGATACGTAGATTGATTGAATGAGATTCTGATTGACTGTGGGATCATAAAACAAGTGAACCCACTCGAATTTTTGAATTCGTTTGCCGCGACATTATTTGTCTTTCAGATTAGAAAAAACTTTGCCGATTGTTCATGGTATGTCCGATCTGTCAGACGTTGCCCTGTGGGATGGCCAGAGGCCAATTCGTCTTATGTTGCTTTGATCAGACGACTACAGGCCGATTAGTCAGCCGCTGCTCCAATCAAACGACCAGGGCCAGAGTTAAATTGTTTGCTTTCAAAGTTTGTGAAGTGATATAAGGTTGATCTGAAATATTGGCAAAGGACTCGACCTTAAAATTCTAGATTGACAAATTTAATTAAAAAGGCAATTTCAGCCTATGACAAAGGAGAGTGAATGATATCCTATTTCAACAGGGCCTTGCTAAGGTGTTGATAGGAATGTTGGCAAGCCGAAAAAGATGAAGTCAGGAGAGTGGGCAGGCATCGAATGGAGGGTTGTCAATATTATTCGATCACGTCTTGTTGAAAATGTTATGTTTAATGTTCTGGAGGAAGAATCTGTTTCAAAATTATGAGAAGTTGGAGAAGCTTTATATGTTAAAAATCTTGGCTAACTGATTGTATATGAAGCAACAGGTGTATGGGTTTAAAGATATTGGAAGGCGGGAATCTTCTTGAAGATATGACGATGTTCAATGGGCTTGGATAAGTTCCACAAAGTTTGATGGAAAGATGAATGAAAGAGATAAAGCCTTATTGCTTCTTGCTCTCTTCGCGATTCTTACGAGATTCTAGTGACTGTTATTTTTCGAGAAAGATACAATGAAGCTGGAGGAAGTCACATTGCTCTTATCAAACAAGATTAAGAAGAAGCCCAATTTTGAGGGTAGTCAAGAGCATGGATTGATTGTTCATAGTGAAAATTGAAGAGGAAGGTCGTTTGACAGGGGATCCAAAAAATAGTAGATCGAGATCCAAAGTTGGTAAGATAGGTGTGCAATGTTATCATTACAAGGGTTACAATCACACCAGGAGGGGTTGTCTAAAGTGAGCCTACAATTCGAGCAATGTTTCTGAAATAAGGCCATGGAGGTAATATATGAGTAGAATGAGATGGTTGGAGAAGTCCTCACGGTCTTCGCGGATAGATTCACTTCTTGAGTTGATTAAATTCTAGATTGTTGTTGCTTTTTTCATGTGTGTTCCAAACAAGAATATTTTGATACGTTTCTAGAGAGAAAGGCAGAGATTGTGTCCTTCGGTGATGGGTCAACTTTCGATGTCACAGAATTTGGGACTATAAAAATCAGAATGTGTGATGGAGTAGTGCACACTTTGGGTGGTGTGGCGTATGTCCTAATGATGCAAATGAATCTAATGTCACTAGGTCAGTTGGACTTCAGGGGTTGCAAGTATTTAGCTCCAGTTGGAGCCATGAAATTCACACATGGCTATATGGTCTTACTAAAAGGAGAGAAGTGTGGTGGTTTATATCATAGGGGAGCACGATGATAAAAATGATGTTCCTAGTACCTCAAAAGATGATTGGAATCGGAGTGATGTGTGTGCACACAAGTTCTCTTTCACAGTTGGTGAATAGATGAGTTTCTAGGCTGCAAACGATGGTGAGGATGTGACGGTTCTTGGCAGTATTGAGGGTCAGTCGAGGTCCATCTCCAAAGTTGAGACGCGACTTAAAAAGTCGAAGGCAGCACGCTGTGGGGGAAAATGACAGTGCGTTATAACGGGCACTCTTCCCTCCTCCGTGACCTTGATAACGATGTCTGAGGGGCACTTATGTCTTGATTGATCTCTTGATACAAGCACCTCCGGAGGTAACCTCATATTTATCGATGATTTCGATTGCATTCACGATAGAAATGAAACATTGGGTGGGCTCTTTGCAAGAAGAGTATTCTCAGTTGATGGACCGGGTGAGAGAGTGAGTCGCTTTCTGAACACCTTGCAATTAGGGAAGACACTAGACTAGGTGAGCCTTACCACCCGGGCGAGACCGTAGGATTATGAACTCCCACCCATTTCAAGTATGACCAACCAATCAAGCTTTCCAACTTGGCCCAGAAGGGGTCCGATTGAATTCACTATGTAATTTCGTAGTGAATTAGTGGTCTTGTTTCCGCTCTTCGAGTAATGAAAGGCATCGATACACCCCATGACCCTAAAGGCCTACGAGGTCGGTAACCGGTGTGGGCTCAGTCTTTTTTTCCACAACACGCCGAGGTATTAAGCAACTTACATATATGCTTTGGTTGTGTTGGTCGAGACAAGTGGAGTCAGGATTAGGATGATTCAATAGTGTGCATAGCTAGTGGTTGTAGAAGGCCAATGGATGTTTGCGGTGATAGCAAACAAGTGGAGATGCCTACGTAAATCTTTTGGGTGGCCAAGAAACAAGCAAAGGTGGAGATTATTGGGTTCGTGTGAGCTTTGTACTAGAGAAGTGGGGGGCATCCTAGTTTGACTAGGAGTTCTTTTATCTCAGAGGTCTCCTTACTTGAATTGGAAGCAAAAATAAAAGAATGAGAGTTTCTATGATTTGTGGATAGGGACACAAGTGTCGCATATCGACACGGACACAGCAAACCCCCAAAATTTAGAAACGGGGACACGGCTAAACCAAGAACTGAGACGCAGAAAAATCAATAGGATACAATAATATAATATTAGAACGAGAGTTTGTTTAGAGTTTTAGTTGTAGGATAGGCGATATGACATCAAATATTAGTTAAAGAATATCTAAAAGAATAGTTATAATATAAGAAGAGTTAACGATGAAAGAGGTAAACACAATATTCAATAATAAAACATAATGTCACACTTGTCACGGTACAAAAATGTGTCGACACTCCTACATTAAGTCTGACACCTCTGGTAGTACATGTCAACACATGTGGACACGGGTGTCGTGTCGGACACGACACGACATGTGTGTCAGCAATAAATTCGTCTAAATCATAGGAGAGTTTCTAAAACCATTGGGGGACTCTATTGTGGTTTTTCTAGTTAGACTAACCTAGTTATACAAGGTATTGCATACCTAATGAAAGAGCGTTTTCGAGAGATTGAGAGTGGAGTGCTCTTGCGTGGAAAAGCGTAACAAGGCGAGGGTTTAAACAAGAAGATTATGGGAAGCTCTATTTTTTTTGGGACAGAGGGTGAGGTGATTTGATTTTAGATCAAGGGAAAAACGTTGTAATCGTTTTTGTTTCTTGCTCGTCGTAGATTTCTCTGACTTGCCTGTGGTTGTTAGCAATCTTGCCGAACCACGTAAACTCGTGTCCTCATTGTGTTGTTTGTGGCTTGTTTACTATTTCCATCATGTGTGGGCAATGTAGATCGTGTATAGGCCCAACAAATTTCCAACAACCTTGATGGTGCTCCTTGGAGCACACTGCATGGGGCCTCGAGCCCTCGACTATGCATGCTATAGTCCTCATGTAGTTGTTTCTTAGAAAAGAACCCTTCTCTAGAAACATATTTGAATATATTTTCTGTTGAAAGGAAGGAAGCGGTTTCCTGTGCGAAAGGAAACTGTTACACTGCTTATAAACCTATCTCCCAAGAACCATCACCTTGTTCGTACTTTTTAGTTGAAGGCTGCCCTTTGGAAAATGTTCTACTTTCAACCTTTTCATTCAAGAGTTGCTTCATACCACTTGGTTTTTGAAGAAATGAGTGTTAACCTTCTAGTTACAGTAATTAGTATTTAGTAGATGTGATGTAGGATTTTAGGTGATATTATATCATATTCCTTAGTATAAATTCGCTTTGTAGGAAAACATTATTTGTCCTGGAATGTTCATGTCATTCCTTGTTTGGCACTTAAAAGTCTTTGAGGATCACTGAGGCTGATTGATAGAAAAGTAAGGGCAGGGCAAGGCGGGCGCTGGCAAATCAGGTACGAGATGTTCTTTGATGCCTGTCTACGGAGAACCAATTTGGGTCTTTCAAGAAAACTTTTAATCCAAGTCATGTTTAAATGGCATCCTTTACAGTGTTGTCATTGCTTCCTTACATGATCTCTTTGCAAGGAAGTGAAATATCTTGGGATTCTTTCGGTGTCGTGCGGTCAGTGCATGTGAGAAAACTCTATCGGGTAATTATTCTTGTAATGGCCAAAATACAACGGCATATGCTTTTAAAACTAAGCTATTTTCCAATCCACCTGACTATGTGCTGCTAAATCTGTTGAGCTAATTGAGTTGCGGTTCTTGGTTTAATGTATTTTGACTTGTGCTTTCAGTTCCAATCCGGATTAACTACAATCTTCCTTATAAATGACACTAGTGTTTTCAATCAACTTTTCACAAATTGAAGTAAAAAATTCTCAAACTAGTAATACTTGTTGTTTTAATGAACTTATTTGGCCTTTAAAAGATGAATTATTCAAAATAAAGTAAATGTGCAGCATCTTCACGAATTAGCAATACATTTGTCAATTTTCAGGATGTCAGTCACTTTTTTATTCTTGAGAATTACAAGATTGCTTCTTTCATGCCATCATGGGTTTGGATCCTGCCATTCTTTCTGAATCTTCTAGCAACGTAAGCTTATTTTATTGAAGAAAAAGATGCCGGTCAAATGAACAGATATGTCCTTCAGACGAACACTTGGATACATTTTTTTTTTTCACTGATGCTTTCATATCCTAATATAAAATGATCAAATGGCTGTGTGTGACTTGGTAAAATCAATTTGTTAGTCTGTATATGATTCTTTGCCATCCCAGGAGAAACAAAGAGGAAGTTTGAAAGTGTATATACTGGAGGAACCATGAACACCCCTGATGCTGGTCAAGTTATCCAATATTGGCATTGCTGTGGCTCTGAAGATCCCTTTGATGCTGGGTGTACCGCAGCGCCCCACTGTTCATACGATGATTAACATCAATGGTGGACTTTTTTAATACACATCTGTCACTCAGCTAATTGATTCTATAGTCTTGAGGTCTGATCTTCTTCCTCATAGTTTCTTAGATTCTGGTCTCTAGAGATCTACTCGACTTTAAAGAGTTACACTCTGAGGACGAAGGCGAAGGAAATGAAGATGATGGTGAAGGTGACAGTGACGATCTGAATGTGATTTGTTCTGTTAGTCTTTTGGGATGTATTTAAATGTATTATGTATAAGATTTATTGGGTAATGAGATGTGCTCACACCATTAAATGTATTTTGTTCTTATTTACGGTGGTTGGAAAATGGTGCATTCTTCTGGGAAATGGCAGTCTTGTCTACTTTTCTGGGCTTTTGGTTCATCTCTTGGGGATTTTATGCATGGTTTTCACTTGTAGGCTTTGAAAAAAAATTCAACTGTCCTGCTAAATGATCTATTACTGGAGGGTTAAGAATCATGTTAAAGAAAAGAACAGGAAATAAAAGATTAAAAATCAAATGTGTTCTTAATTAAAAGGAATGATACAGGAAGTGCCATACATAATTACATTGCAACCTCGGGTTTACTTGCATTGCCTTTGCCACAACTTGATCGTCCCCAGATCAACATCTTTAAGATGCTGCCCTGTTTGGATTGCAGGAAAAGTATTTCTTGAGGAAAACTTTTCTTAGGTTTTTTTTTAATTTCTCAGGGATATCATGATAAGAGAAATTATATGGTGCCCGTGCAGGCTTAAAAGCACATCCCTTGATATCTGATCAAACTTGATCCAACAGCAGCCCAGCCTCTTAAAAATTAGGCTGGCCTGCTGTTGGACCAAATATCAAGGGCACCCCGCACTGTACGTCATGCTCAGGCACCATATAAAACTCTCATTATAAGTTAAAACTTGAACAACGATGGTTAAAGTTCCTATAAAAAAAACGATGGTTAAAGTCACTTTTTCACAAGTAATCAAACAATTGGAAAGCATGAAGTTTTAGAGATAAAAAATCCAGCAATCCAAACAAGGCCCCTCGTCACTGTGAAAAAATATTCCATGAGCATGAAAAGCACCTACAAATCAGGAAAATGAAAAACCCATTCTAAATAGAGATTTTCTTCATTCTCTACCCTGCCCAATCAAGTCTCTCCCTCTCCTTTATTCTATACCCCCTTCCAAATTTGGGCCAATTAATAACTCCATGGAATAAGTCCTCATGGTTGCCAAACACTGCATAATTGGTTGGACCTAGTGTCTCAGCTTGGATAAACAGATTGTTCACGTTTACTTGACCCCAAAAGGTTTTTTAGTAGTTTTTAATATTTTAACAACTCCGCCTGTGTTTTTCACAGTCTGTCCCAAGCGTCAGGTTGGCATCCGGCGGTAAACTTTGCCAATTTTCTATGAAATCAATCCTGTTTCTAAAGGATTCATTACCCGACCCCTTGGGACAAAGGCTTAATTGAGTCGAGTCGAGTTGAGTTGAGTTTTCAATATTTTAACAATGCTGTTTTTGTCCAACCCATTAACATTGTATACATAAACCCCTAACGCGTCCACAAAATCAACCTGGCCCACGGTCATTAGAAAGTTAAAACTTAAGACACCTCCAAGATTTGCTTTTACCCAGCCCATAACATTGTTTGGTTGCCAGTAAATTTTTTATCCTCTGTGCTTTTTAATCACAGCAGTGAAGTCAACGGGATTTGCTAAGTTTTTTTTTCTCCTTACAATTTCTAAAATTGAGTCTATGTCATACTCATAAGCAATCATTACAAGAGTGGGATTAAAAGAATTCTAGTGCTAAAAGGCAACCAAACATAGGATGGGATGAAAATCTTACTAAAAACTTCCTAGGTTTTAAATTTTACGCAACCAAACTGACTATTGCGTCCACATAATCAGCCCGCCCATGGCGATTAGAAAAAAGTAAAGAAAATAGCTCGGCCCATTAATGATGTAATACTTTTACACTTATACCCGTTCACAAAAATATAATCCCCAACATACCCCAAAACCCTAGAATCCCTCCATCTTCGCATCCCATACATCCCATATATTATACTTACTAGCCCATCAACTCAACCCTTCCCAAGCCCTAACCTCCATCCCGAAACCAGAGTCTCCCCTCTCCACCACAACAATGGCCGAATCCCTAGTCCTCCGAGGCACAATGAAAGGCCACTCAGACGTAGTCACAGCCATCGCAGCCCCAATCGACAACTCAGACATGATCGTCTCCTCATCCCGTGACAAATCAGTCCTAGTCTGGACTCTCACCAAAGAAGAAGGCACATACGGGGTCCCTCGTCGCCGCCTAACAGGCCACTCTCACTTCGTCCAAGACGTCGTTCTCTCATCCGACGGCCAATTCGCTCTCTCCGGATCCTGGGACTCCGAACTCCGTCTCTGGGACCTCAACACCGGGGCCACCACCCGCCGCTTTGTGGGCCATACCAAAGACGTCCTCTCCGTTGCCTTCTCCATCGACAACCGTCAGATCGTCTCGGCCTCTCGTGACCGCACGATCAAGCTATGGAACACGTTAGGTGAATGTAAGTACACTATCCAGGATGGTGATAGTCATAGTAATTGGGTTAGTTGTGTTCGATTTAGCCCTAATACTTTTCAGCCGACGATTGTTTCTGGGTCTTGGGATCGGACGGTGAAGGTTTGGAATTTGAGTAATTGTAAGTTGAGGTGTACTTTGGCTGGGCATGGTGGGTATGTGAATACTGTTGCGGTTTCACCTGATGGATCACTTTGTGCTAGTGGAGGGAAAGATGGGGTGACTCTTTTGTGGGATTTGGCTGAAGGGAAGAGGCTTTATTCGCTTGATGCTGGGGGGATTATTCATGCTCTGTGTTTTAGTCCTAATAGGTACTGGCTTTGCGCTGCGACGCAGGAGAGTGTTAAGATTTGGGATCTGGAGAGTAAGAGTGTTGTGCAGGATCTCAAGCCCGAAGCGAGTCAAGCTGGGAAGAATCAGGTAACTATAACTACTGTACTATGGTCTGGTTTCTGGGTTTTATTGGGATCTAGGGTTAGGGTTATGAATTGTTTGCTTAGTTTTTATATGTTTCGTATGGTTGAAGTAAATGGGATTTTGGGTGATGGAATTTTATTATTCTTGTCCTTGTGGTTTGGCTCTATTTTGGTTCCTATGTTGTTGGTTTGATTTATGATAGATTTGTCTAATATTAAAACCTTTCATATATTCTGTTGGGTTTGGTTTGTATTTGACATTGGTGGTATATCACAATAGCTTTTTAGTTAAATGTTTTTCTGCTGTTATTATTTGTTACATTTAAACAGGATGATTTTTATATATTTTTGTTTCCAGTATGAAAATACAGGCATGCTTAATCACTTTTTTATTTTATTTTATCATCTATGATCTATGAATTGGGGTTATTTGTTGTCTTGGTTCATATGATCTATGAATGATAGTCATTAGATCAGACATGAGTGGTGTCGTTTGTGGAGCTTTTGTTTTCAATCTCCATGGTTAGATGTGCGCATTTCAAGGATTATTAAAATAGATATTTGGAACAAATCCTTTGATCATGAGATAAGAATGTGCAGATTGTTTTTTATTTTGATGTAGGTTAACCAAACACTTGTTGTGTTTTTTCTCATCTGGTCTTTCCTCATTACATAGTATGGTAGCCACTTGGCTACTTTGTTGTTTTTCAGAAGCTATTTTACTTGATCATCATATTTAGTTATTGATTTGTGAAATGTATGTGCATTTTGGAAGAGTAAAATCCCCAAAAATTAGAAATGTGTGTCAAATTTTTGCCTTGAACTTTCTTTCCCACTTGAATTGAGCGGGAAAGGGGATTTCTACACACACACACATGTTTATATAGTTTGGCGGTTTTTTCCTTTGCACATGTGGAACACAAAGGATAGTGATCCTTCAATTTGATTATTGGCTATATCGAAGGAGTTGAGATCACTGCATACATTGTCATGTGTACATTTGTGTGGTTAAGATGGCTCATAGGATAGGTTTTCATTCTTAACACTAAATGCTAAATAGAAATGACCATATATTTGTTGGAAATGACCCCTCTGTTTGCTATGAGCAAATGTATCACCCTGTGATCATGGCAGGATAGTAATAGGAATTGTGCCCACTTGCTTTGACCTTTCTTGGGTGGTAGTTCAATTAGACTGAATGTCTATCCTCTTCCGATTTTGGTCAGTTTTAACAAGATTCCAACATTGTGGACTTACCAAGGTTGCCAAGGCGGGAATCGAAAGCGGGAATCGAAGGCTCCTGGGATGGTGGGAAGCGGGAATCGTGGGTTTGCCAGAAAGTCGACGGGGATTCGTCGGGGATTTGCCGGGGAATCGTTGAGAGTCGTGGGGAGTTGGGATTCGCAGGGATTCGCTTGGGAATCGGGGTTCCTATAAAGTGGGAATCGGGGTTCCCAAAATTGGGAATCGGAGTTCCCAAAATTGGGAATCAGGGTTCCCCAGAATCGGGGAATCGAATCGAATCACGGTTCGGATTCGCGAATCCCCAACTCCAGAAACGAATCCTGCTTCTCTGGGACTTACACCAAGAAAGTTTCACTGAATCATTGCCCTTTAATCTTATGTACTCTTATTAGAAAACTTATTGCATGTTGAGAGAGGGGAATGTCTGTTGTTTTCGATCAGGCTATGCTCATGTTTTGCCTTTTGATGTAGGAGAAAATTTCTAGAAATTTACTTATAAAATCACAAGATTTAAGGGCAGAAAATATGTTCTCCATAAAATTTTTTCTCCCCTTTCTATTGTTTTTCTAGAAAAAGATTTATAGCTGATGGGTTCAGAAGAAGGTTTGTGTTTTAGTGGCCAATGGTGTCAATGATGTGGGCTCTAAGATTGATGTTTCTCTTAAATTTTCATTTGTTTGGTTTGCTTTATTTTAGTGGTAGTTGGTGTTTGCCGATTGATTCCATCAATTCGTTCCAAGATTTAGTTGCTCGTGTATTTGTAAAAAAACATTTAGCGGCTGCGAGGTTCTTTCATGTCTCAATATTCATTGGTAGCTAAAATTCTCAACCCATACACATTGCTTTAGTGATGTAGAATAGACTCCCCATTTTGCCACTTGGCTATGGGTTCAGATTCTGCATGCAGGAGTGGTGGTTCCCAATTTCCCATGATAGTTTCAATTTTTCAAAACTCCCCTGCATCATCGGTGACTCACCTGAGTCGACTCCTTTTACCTTGTCCGCGTTCTTGTCCGAGTCCACATTTTGCCCTACAAAATCAATTAAAACTCCTTTTGACTCTCTCAAATACTCGACTGTGTCAACCAAGTACTCGGCCGCATTAACCGATTGCTCGGCTGCGCTACGTCGAGCCAACTAGGATTTTCTTTGGCTGCATTTTGACCCGTATTCACATTTTGAAACACGGGTTCCCACCATACTCTAAGGAAACACTTGTTGTCACTATCACAAGCACATTTTTTGACCTATAAAGCACCTAATAGGCTTAATTCAAGGTCGAGACACCAATCAAACTATAAGCATCATAGGACCCACTAGATGCACATTCCTCTGACTAGAGACATTACATCAATTTGCCCCTATTTGACCATTCATAAAAGGACTCAACCTGTTGCCTCATATGGCAAGCATGGAATACTAAAATGCCCCGTCTTTTTGCCAATTATCATTTTATGTTGAAGAATTTTCTCAAAAGTCCCAAACTACATGTTCTAACTTCCCAATCAACTATACCCCCAAACACCTTTAGACCGGAGCTTATAGGTCTCATCTCCTCTGCCTCACGAATGCAAATCTTATCCTTTTCATTTGCATTTAGCTATCATCATCTATCTCTCTTATTTCATCACATGATTAGTTCAAGCATAAATCTTAGCCTTTAGTTATTTCAAGCACAATTCTACTGGATCATGTTGGCTGAGTAATTTGAATCAATGAAACAACAATTCTAGCCATCCAATCAACAACCAAAAGGGAGGACTTGCCCTATTTGCTCGACAAGCATGGATTATCAAAATGACCTCATTTCACCAAATATCATTTAATATCAAAGAATCTTCCTAAAAGGCCCAAACAACCCTTCTCATTTATGCTTATTGCTCATAAATGCATTTCTAATCCTTTTCCTTTGTATTTAATGCAGTGTTAAAATACTTCCCAAATCAATTGTTGACTTGCCCGAGTCGACTCCCTTCTCCCTTGGCCAAGCTCTTGTCCAAGTTTTACCCTACCAAGTCAATCAAAGCTCATGTCACTCACGAGCTAATGGAAAATTGACTGCATTAATAATTTTCTTGCCCGAGTCAGCTCCCTCTTACAATGGCCGAGTTGTTGTCCAAGCTTGAGTTTTGAAACACTGATTAATCTGCCACTAACACCTAATTCCATCATCATCATCCTCATTATTATTATTATTATCGAACAGGAACATGACCGAGGATATCACAACACGGCACCAAAAAGAAAAAAAGAAAAAGAAACAACGAACAGAAAAAGTTTTAATAAAGGAACTTGACCGAGGTGATCACCACACTGCACCAGAAAGGAAATTAAAAAAGAAACAAGGAGCATGATAAGGTAAATGGAAGATCCTCAAATGGGGAGCTAGTCGAAAATCTTAAACACCCCCCCCCCCCCCCCCCTCAAGGGTAGCGGGACCAATCTCTAACCCACCGAATCACGTTAAGGGAATCACCCTCAACAATAAGCATATCCATAATATATATGTCAACAATAAGAATCATGCTAAGCAGTGCCTGAACCTCCGCCTCTTGGATTTTTTCACACATATAGCAACAAAAAAGCCATTGTCGCTTCACTCTCAGTTACTTAGGAGACCACCACTTGAATACACCAGGATCGACCCATCAATATTTAACTTTAAACAACCAGGAGGGGGGTGATTCCGTTTGGAAACAAGATGTGCTTTGCAACAACTTCTCATCACATGACTATTTCAAACACAAATCCTAGGCTTTGATGGGTTTGACCCAAGGGCTTGTATTAGCCTAGGTCTCATCAATAACGATGTGCTATCAAGGTTTTAAATTTCGGTTTCAGAATGCGTTTCGTTCCTCACCGAAACCGAAATTTCGAAATTTCGTTCTAAATCCGTCCAAATAGAATAAAGTAATATTTTATCCCGTACAAAATTTCGGCGATAATATTAAATAATGAATATCCTTCGGATTTTTTAGGGATATTCCTTAAATTTCGGGGATCGATAACGTTTTGACTTCAACTCATTTCGGTTTCACTTTCGACCAAAACCTGAAATTTCAGTCCGAAATTTCGGATTTCGATCGAAATTTAAAACCTTGTGTGCTATGATTTAAGAAAAAAGTATTCATATAATGAGATAAGAGAGAGATCGATACTGATGGCTAGCATTAATTGCAAATATAACACACATTTATGAGAGAGAGAGATGAGACTTGTGAGCATGGATGTTTGTGGTATAGTTTTGATGAGATTCTTTGACACCAGATAAAAATTGGCAAGACATATTTTCTTCTTCTGAATAATGCATATTTTACTAGAAGCGACAAGAATAGGTAGCTAATGCTTGGTGTAGTGAAGAATAGGCCGCATTCGGCCTTTTGGTCATATGGGATGGCTAGATTAGAATTGCAGACCACAAGAATAGACGACCCCTCTCTCTCTCCCTCCAATAAGAATGACAAGTTCATTTGATGACTCGGATCAGGGCGAATCAACATGATATCTCTGATATGGCAAATGTCAGTCTTGTGGTTCTGATGCTTTCAGTTTAATTGGCTTAATAGGCATCTTGGTAGTGATCTGCAGAGGCACAATCGGGCGTGCCTAGAAGCAGCAAGACAATTATGGAGTTGCATGATGTTTCTGATTACGGGAGTCCAGTCTCACCTTTTCTTTTATGCAGCTGGGAACCTCGGGGTTTTTTGTGCCTCATAATAAACTATTGGCCTGTAATGAGAAACCTTTCAGTAACTGATCTGTTTCACGACTCCGAAAAGGGCCTCAAATTTCCCTATGTAATGGGAGCTCTGGTGGTAGTGGTTCTTGGTTTTGTTGACAATTTGACATCACACTCAACCAGTGTAGAGTTGTGGGTTTCGCAGCATGGTAGGTACAAACTTCAGGGCCATTTTTGCTGGGATTAATATCCGCGTGTTTTGATCAGACGACAATACTGCAGTTAATTTTCTGTGAAGATTATCACAAATAACAGACTAGATTCTTGAATTGTGGTGACCTCTGATATCTTGGGAACAGGGTGAACGCATTGATCTTGTGAGTATAATTCTGCAGTTATTTACTGAACCCTTACATCTGAATGTCAGCTTCCATTTTTCTGTACGGGAAACTGGATATAGTGTCATCTCTCATCTTATATATGCACTTTCTATTTGAATCATTTGATTATATTCCACATATGTTGGTGTGGTGGTCATATCTTGGAAACCAGCCAGAACTCAGTATCCCTAGTCTCTATAGAGGGCGTTTGGAATTCCAATAACCAAAGATTGACCTCATACATGACATAGCATTCATAACAGGTCATGTGAAATCTTTTAGGACTACGGACTGCTTACTTCAGCTTATGGCTAATGCATTCAGATTTGTGAAGTGGTTGTTTTTAATATCTGGGGTAAATACTACTGAACTGGCATTTCCAAAAAAAAGAAAAAAAAACTACTACTGAACTTGTGGCCACATCGTCTACATTGCAATAGTAGCTGGAAATGAAGACCTATATTTCTTGATAGGATAGCTGTGTGAGCCACTAGTTTGTTATGGTTAACACTACTATATTGCATTTGTTTAGTTTCAAACATATATTTTTTGATTATTTCATAACTTGGAAGCTTTAACTAGATGTGTAAGAAAAGCTCTTCTTTCAAAAAAAAAATGTGTAAGAAAAGCTTTTAATTATCTCTTCCTAACTGTTGTTGCAGATGGTGTACTGTACAAGCTTGAGTTGGAGCTCTGATGGAAGCACCTTGTTTACTGGTTACACAGATGGTGCCATTAGGGTCTGGGGTATTGGCCGTTATTAAGATGTTTTCCCAAGTAGGTACATTTATTTCGAGTTTTTCTTCCTGGGAGGATCATGTAGGATTTTGTTTAATCTTTTTGCTGATTTTGGATTTTAGAAGGCACATGGGTTGGCTTTGATTTTTTTGGTTTATTATATATTTGACACTTTTAGTTGCTTAGTTTTTGGTTTGTCATATCTTTGTGTTCGTGTACTTTGTCGCTAAAATAACACCATCCTGAATAGATTGGCTTTGTCTTTGCAGCATGAATCTAGAGAAAGCCTTTTGGTTCATTTTATATTCATTGTTGCAGTTATGGAGTAATATTTTAGCTGGTTTTACCATTCCAAAAAAAATATATCTGGTTTTAACGAAGTTTGTTTGGGATGATGATTGCATAGCCCTCAATAGACAGAAATATAGGAGTGCAAATTTGCATCAATGAAATGTTTTTTTTTAGCTAGAACCAACCAAGCTGGTTTCTTGGGAGGTTTTGTAGGAGTGGAAACGTGCATCAATGACATTTTTTTTGAATGGTAAACATCAATGAAATGGTTTGATGAAGTTTTAACCATTTCATAGTAAGTTGTTTCTTTTCTATTTTGACAATTTAGGAGATGGTAATATGAGAAGCAAACAATATAGCTTCTCATATGGTTTACAAGTAGAGAGGTCATCTTTCCATCAGGTATCAATTTTTGAAAATGGGGTTGAGTCTGGGCAGGGGAAAATTATTGAACCAGTGCATTGGGCTTGAGGGTAGCATTTAGATGACTTGGCAGAGCTATTGAATTGTTGTCAATGCTTTTGCAAGCCCACTCTTTCAGAACCAGTTACCTAAGATTGTGGATAGGGGTGGCAACGGGGCGGGGCCGGATGTTGCATTCCCCGTCCCTGTCTCTGCCTTGAGGAAAAATTCCCGTCGTCCCTGTTCCGGGAATGGCAGGGAATCCCCGTCCCACCCCGTGGGGAAAATCTAATCCCCATCCCCGCCCCGCACGCTACGGTGAAACGTGTTTGATGGATTTTTTAATTGAAAAATTCTACTGAAAAATGCATTTGAAAAAGATATTAGGGAAAATTTAAGAATACCTGAGGAAATTTGCTCGATGGCAAGTGTGGCTATGCAAATTAAAAGCGGCAAACCCAAATTTATTAGCGGAAAATTCAATTTTGTATTGGGATAACGGGGCGGGGCAGGGCAATACCTGCCCACCTGCTTCGGGGAATTTTTCAATCCTCGCCCCCACTTGAATCGAGGATCCCCGCCTCGATCGGGCGTGGTGGGGCGGATCTCCTCATTCGCGAGTTTAATTGCCAGCCCTAATTGTGTATGAGTCGCTTGGACCTGTTTTTTGAAGGGCTCTTTCTGGAAGGCCCTATTGAAAGGAATGAATGGAAGTACCCTCTTCAACATTCCTAGTGCCCAGTTTGTATCCTGGCACTGTGGTTGCATTGGCAAAATTGCAGGGACTACAACGGATATAATATAATATCTCAAGGTCTGTTTCTTTCCCATTTGTGTTCGTTTAGCTACTCTTCTTGCAATACCTCACTCGGTTGGATCAATCGTAACTACAGGTAAACATAGTGAAGTAGAGATCACCAAGTTCAAATTTTCTAACAAGCTGTAAATTGTTAAGGCAACAAAGATTGCCTAGAGCTGAAAGGAGGCATAAGGCTTCACCCACACAACCCGTACAAGACAATCTCTACTTGGATTTAAAATGTTTTAAAACAATTACTATGTAATGTTAATTTTTCATTCGGTAAAATTTTACAAGGGATTTGGTAGCACTAATTGAAAAACGAGTAACTAATATGATAAATTTTGTTGGGCTTCAACTATACTATGCAAAATAAAATAAAATAAAAATGCACGTAAATGGAGAGTGCTAAGAAAAAATAGTTAGCAAATCAATGTCCCGCATCAACTATACTCAGTCAATTGTGGCAGCTGATTGTGATTATTGGACTCAAACTTAATGTAATTTTGGGTCCAGTAATCACAATCGGCTGCCACAAGCAGCTTCCACAATCCCAAACAAACAGGGCCTAAGAAGGAAAAGCGATACATACGGGTAAAAGGAAGAGCCCTCCTTTGTTTGGTGCTGACTGTCTTTGTAGATCTGCTCTCAATTCACCTTGAAGAAGAGCCCTCCAAGCTCTTCTTTTGTGTGTAGGTCCCACAATCTCGTTGATGCTGCCCAAAGCACATTATTGGTGGGGCCCACTGTGTATCAAAATCATCCATTATAAATGGCCCACACCCAAAAACACTCAACTATGAAACATTCTTGGCCATCTGATTGATGCCCTTATGGCTCAACCAATGGTTAAAAACCCATTGATCGAATAGTTATGGCCATTCCTCAGGTGCAATTCTCAGCCACCGCTCGTTCACCGTAGATTCTGTGGGGGCCAGGAAATTGTATGGTATGGATCACAATCAATGAAAAACGGTCTGCTCCACAAGATGGAAAACGACCTCCTATTTTATTTGATACATGCTAAAACTAAAACGTAAAACAGCAGTTAGAAAGCTGGATTCACATTACAATTGTTTATTCATGGAAGCCAAGATAAACAATAGAAAGAAAACAATAATATTTAGTCAGCTGTGCCAATGGGAAGCTTCTTATCTTATCTTCCATGGCATTTCTTGGAATTTTCCACACGCAATGCTTTCCAAAAGCTTAAAAGTCATGCTCTTTAATCAAGCTGCTGTTGCACTTCCATTCATTACGTGCACGTCTATCTAACACTGGCATCATTTGGACTATATCATCTCGAAGGGGCCCGCCAATTAGATGTTATAGGATGAAATTCTCTTTGATCGGATAATCCTGACCACTTGATCCATAGCCTGTGGATGGACGTTTATGAGAGAATTGAGCAGCACATCTGTACTCATGTTCTCTGGTTGAATGGTTAGGATTGTTTAGTAAAAGAACATCTATGCTCCCTTCAATCTGGTTTGTTGTTTTTTTTTTTTTTTTTTTTTTAGGAATGGCACAATCTGGTTTGTTGCTTAATCCTCGCTTAGATGTCTAACGCTGATTAATTTTTAACCGTTGATTTGTAGATCAGTAATCAAATGATTGGAGTTTTACATTGTGGCCAGTTTTCGTTCAGTGACCCTTTCATGGAGGTCCCTACAAAAGGAGAGGTTCTGATCATGCAAAGTAAAGGGAGATCATGGTTCTTCATGACATTATTTAATTAGGCCCTGTTTGTTTTGGATTTTCAGAACCGATTGTGAGTCCAGAATGGATTATTGGTCTCAAATTTACATTTAAGGCCTTGCCTGTTTTGGATATTTGAGAACCTATTGTGAGTCAAAGTCCAACAATCAGTTTTGGACAAACACATTGTTAGGAATAGATTTGGACGCCGGTGATGCCAGAAAACTCTTTCTGCAGCAACATGCACTAGGAAAGTGCTCTGATACCAAGTTGATAGAACACCGTTCTATTAGAAAAGAAAATATATAAGAAAGAAGATGATAGAAAAAGGGAAAGATTGAGTTAATTCGAGAAAACTCAGGCCTCCAATGAGTTAATTCGAGGAAACTCAGCCTCCAATATGCAAATTGCACTTAATTTGATTATTCATTCTTTGCCCAAAAGCCATACGGCATCTACATTATATAAAAATTAGGGAAAGCAAAATAAGGAAACATATATTAGCAGAATATGAAAAAGAAGATAAGGAAACCTAATATAAGATAGCAATAACATAAATAAGGAAAGCATCTGAATAAGAAAATTTATTCATAACATTCCTCCGCCCTTGATTTCAACCTTGTCCCCAAGGTTGGAGATTGATCTTGCGAACTTTCCAAATTTCTTCTCTCTTCTTTTTTTTTTTCTTTCTCCCTCCTCCTTGCCTTTTATTTGTCTTGTAATTAGTCACGATTTTGCCTGCTATCATCAAGAGTTGAGGCCACTCCAATTGCTGTTCATCAAAGCTTCTTTGATGTATTTTTTTAGATTTATTCACGAATGGTTTCAGGTGGGGATCCTTTCTATGGCGTTGGAAAGGTTGAGAGGCATGACAAATTTTTTGGCATCGACGTTGTCGGACTCAAGAACGTTGATAATCATTAACCCTTTTCTTTTGTGGCTTTTTTGCTCTTTTTTTTAATCGGATTTGTTTCTTTCTTTTTTCTGTTTCGTCTTTTCTTTTTATCGTGTAAGCCTTCTCGACGGCGATCTCGCTGAACTTTTTACTTAGAGGCTCTCATAACTTCACACCAGGTGACGGTCGTGTTTGCAGAAGAAGATTCATGATCTTTTGCAACTGCATCCCAATGTTGTTGAGCCGTGCCTGATAAACCGCATCGAGTTCTTTTCTGATTTCAGCTTTCAAGGCATCCGCCGTGGAATAGATTTGGACGTCGGTGATGCCAGAAAACTCTTTCTGCAGCACTATGCACTAGGAAAGTGCTTTGATACCAAGTTGATAGAACACCGTTCTATCAGAAGAGAAAAAGAAGAAGAAGATGATAGAATGAGTTAATTTGAGGACACTCAGGCCTCCAATGAGTTAATTCGAGGAAACTCGACCTCCAATATGCAAACTGCACTTAATTTGATTATCCCTGGCTCAAAAGCCATACGACATCTACATTATATAAAAATTAGGGAAAGAAAATATGGAAATAGAATCAGCAGAATAAGAAATAGAAAATAAGAAAACCTAATATAAGATAGCAATAACATAAATAAGGAAAGCATCTAAATAGGAAAATTTATTCCTAACATTCCCCCGCCCTTAATTTCAACCTTGTCCCCAAGGTTGGAGATTAATCTTGTGTAAAAATTTTCGAATTTCTTCTCTAGTCTCCCTTTCTTTTTTCTTGCTCCCTCCTTCTTGCCTTCTCTTTGTCTTGTAATTAGTAACCATCATCAAGGGTCGAGGCCACTCCAATTGCAAACCGATCCCATTATCCCGTTCATCAAAGCTTCTTTGGTGTATTTTTTTAGATTGATTCACGGATAGTTTCAGGTGAGGATCTTTTCTATGGCGTTGAAAAGGTAGAGAGGCATGACAAATTTTTCGGTGTCGACGTTGTTGGATTTGAGAAAGCGATAATCATTAACCACTTTCTTTTGTGGCTTTTTGGCTTTTTCTTCGATCTGATTTCTTTCTCTCTTTTTTCTATTTCGTCTGTTCTTTTTTATTGTGTAAGCCTTCTCGACGGTGCTCTCGCTGAACTCTTCGCTTAGAAGCTCCTCTAACTTCACACCAAAAACGGTGCCATCACCTGCGGAGGATTGGAATTTTGAGAGACCAATTCTCTAAACATTTCCCTTATTTATCTTCGAAAACTTGGAATCTCTAATTAAACTTCGGTTCCAACTTTGCTTCTAAGGACAAACCATTATTATTTCATGTAGCCATAGAATACGCCTTCAAATCTTTGATACTAATCTTGTTCTTTTGACAGCGAGTAAGAGGCATCCACCAGTAAACTGCTTCGGTGATGCCAAAAAACTTTTTCTGCAGCACCATGCACTAGGAAAGTGCTCTAATACCAAGTTGATAGAACACGTTCTATCAGAAAAGAAAATATGGAAGAAGATGATAGAAAAAGGGAAAGATTGAGTTGATTCGAGGAAACTTGGCGTCCAATATGCAAATTGCACTTAATTTGATTATTCATTCCTTGCCCAAAAGCCATACGGCATCTACATTAT
Organism: Tasmannia lanceolata; assembly: GCF_043159265.1. Taxonomy (NCBI): domain Eukaryota; kingdom Viridiplantae; phylum Streptophyta; class Magnoliopsida; order Canellales; family Winteraceae; genus Tasmannia; species Tasmannia lanceolata. Next base: position 10,854,604 of record NW_027518685.1, on the reverse strand, counting down.
ATAGAAATTATGGAAAGCGAAATAAGGAAACATATATTAGCAGAATATGAAAAAGAAAATAAGGGAACCTAATATAAGATAGCAATAACATAAATAAGGAAAGCATCTAAATAAGAAAATTTATTCCTAACACACATCAATTCTCAAAATCTTAAACGAACAGGGTGTGAGTCCAAAACCGGTTACTGGACTCAAAGTTAAGTCCAACAATCGGTTTTGGACTAACAATCATTCTCAAAATCCAAAATAAAAAGAGTGTGACAACGTTGATTATAGGGAGGATGCACAAACAGTAACCTTGGAAAGCCAAAGGATGGCTTGCTAGTTGTGTCTCCTTATAATTTTCCTTGACTATAGTTCAATGTTGGGAAATCATATTTTTCACCTCTTCTTTGTCTATTTTTTTTTTTTTTTGGGAAAGAGTTGCATTTCCGCCTCCTTTAGTTTGTCTTTTTCTTCATCTACAAGAAAGGTCAAAAGAAGAGGGTAAAAATATCATTTACATCTATTTTAACTCTTAAAAATTATAATATGATGATAACAATCACATCAATGTGCCTGCAGAAATAAATAGAGCTGTTGGGAAGACATGCCAGTGTTAGGAAGCTTTTTAACAGCCCTTTCCGACTTATCCAACTATTTTTGAAGGAGATCGTCTTGTTAGTAGAAATCTATTAAGATGACTATTTGAGACACAATCATAACACAAACGTGTCTTCATATTGATTTTTCTAAAATGAATAAAAAAATAAAACAACGAGTTGTGTGTAAAAGAGTTAAAAAATTGTGTGTGGAGAGGGGGGGGGGGGGGGGGGGGGGTGGGGGGTGGGGTAACATATTCCCTTATTACAATAATGGCACTCTACTCTTCCATGTATGGAAAGAGATAGGAGATACTAGATCATGAGACAAAGGGAGCTGATTGAGGAGAGGAAAATAACATATGGAAAGATATCTATCATGGGGTTGTAACATATAAGGTAAGGATGCCTTCTTAATTAGCATGTGATAACAAGTGAGCCCTAGCTAATAGCTCTTTTTTGACTTCTTCACCGTTTGGTTGCCGGAATTTTTTTGGTTCGTGGGATTTTTGTGGAACAAAAAACTTCCTGGGAGATTGGTGGGAAAAAAAACTCCCTGGAAGTATCCTGGTAAAATAAAAATCCATGTTTGGTTGACCGGACTATACCCCTGCTTTGTTTGGTTGCTTGAACTGTTGGGAAGAAAAAAAAATCTTCTGCAAGCTTATTTTTGGTTCCTGGGATTATTTTGGTTCTTGGGAGTATTTTTTTCTTTCCTAGGGTTTCGTGCGGGGTTATTTTGGTTCTTGGGATTATTTTGGGCCCACCAACCATACGTGGGTTTCCTGCAGAAATTCCATAGAAGTCCTGAGAATCAAAAAAATTCCGGCAACCAAACGTAGAACATATTTCTTATCAACTTCAAATCAATGTTAAAATATGATAAGAAGCACTTATACTCTTCATCTAGGAGTCTTACACTAATAATTGCTATAACAACATCCAAATGAGATGCACCATGTGAGGCTTTTGAAGGATGCCATTTTTGACTTGACATTATTAGCAAATGTCAACTTCCATTATGCAAATCTTGACTAATTTGTACTACTAATCTAATTCTTGTGATAACTAATTATTGACGTGTTCAGACAAATTGGTATGGTGACTGACATAATCAAAGTAAGAAACATAGAGAGTTAGAAAAATGGGACGCAGGCAAGGCAGGCCGAAGCTTTCTCTTATAGACTTTAATCTCCTCTCTTTAATTCCTCTTCTCCTCTTTAAGTTTCTAAAAAACATTTTTATTTACAATTTCGTGTGTTATTCTTTTCCTCCATTTTCTCTTCTTCAAGAAACGCACAAACGTTTTCTTCATATCCATTCGTTTTCTTCCCTTCTCTCTTCTTTTTTCTTTTATTTTCCTCCTCTACCCATGACTGCTTATTGTTTGATGCGTTGATTGTTTCTTCATTTTTTGAAATATATTTTCAATCTTTTCAAAAACAGTTTAGACAGTTTAGAATAGTAAAAATATTTTTAAAATTTGAAAAAAGATAATTTTTTTTTTCTCTTTTTTTTTTTGGATTACCGGAATTGGTTCAAAAAGATGAATGAAATGAAAGGGCGGAAATGTGACCGAAGTGAAATTAAATAGAAAAAAATGTTGGAGTCTTATTTCCCACCCCAATATGTGGTACTCTGATTTTGCCTTGGGTAGGATTTTTTTTTTTGAATTAAGGGCACATTTAGCTATCATAATTTTTTATTTTTTTTTCATGTTAAACAAGTGTCGAGAGGTGGGTAAGGGCAGGTGAAATTGCTAAAAAACAGGAAACAAAAATCAGGAAACTGGTCTCCAAGTGGTAAGAGGTGGTTAAATTTTAGGAAAAAAAAAAACTCTACTCAAAATTGGATCGACTTTTTCCTAATTTTTAGCCACTTCCCCCTCATCTCAATCGTCCTCTCAAATCTTTCTCCTTCTCCCTCCCACCCATCCGCCCGCCCTACCCATCTCTCACCGGGGACACTAATTTATCATGGACAAAAGTTCCTAGCTGCCGAACATGGCCTAAATATTTTTACATCCTGTTTCTAAGTAAGGAGGAATAGGAATCGGATTAGAATTCCAATTCCTTATTTTCCGGGAGAATATCTTTTCCGATAAAAAAACAGGCCCTTGCTTTGGGAGAAGGAGCCGCACCTAGCCCGGTTTTGCAAGTAAAGGAATCAATATTTTAAAAAAAGAGGACGCGTGTCCCCCACTCGCATTACGAACAGGATGTAACTGAAATAAACGCGGAAGCAGACACGTGGCGGTATCCAACACGGTTTGCCACAACCTTAGCTTAGCTCTTAAACAATCTCTGCCAAAGCTTATAAAACGACAAACCCCTTCCTCCTTCACCTTCATCCCTTTGTAAACTCTCTCAATGGAAACTTGTCTTATTCTCCCTCAACGATTCTCCCTCACCACTCCAAACCGCAAAGTTGGGTTCTGTCATAAGAAGAGATTTCGACCACAAACCGGAGTTTTCGCGGTGAAAAGTGATCCGTACGATCGGAATTTTGGGGGCCGATCAGTGGATGAGGACATGATCGTGCTGCGAAAGCGCATTCACGAGATGAAAATGGTGGAGAGGAATTATGAGCCACCTCATGATTGGATGGATTGGGAGAAGCGATATTACACGTGTTATGATTCAGACGTGTGTGAGGCAGTTGGGTTGCTTCAGACCCTGTTGATGAACACACGGCCTAGCTTGGCTATTGGGATGATGGTTCTTGTCGCGTCGAGTGTTCCAATCTCGGTTTATATGATTGTTTCTCATTTGATTGAAGCGAGTAAGGGAATTTTTTAGATTCAATTTCCATAGATCTTTGGATTGGTGAATGTATGTATAGAGATTATGGATAGAGAGCTCTGTTTGTTTAGACTTTAGATACTACATGAATTGAATTCTTTTGAAATTTTTATAATTAGTGAGTAAATCTTCTATCATCTGAGATCTGTACGTAACGTTAGGTTGTCTATACAATCTTCTTTTTTTTCCTCTTATGGGTAAGCCGGGATTAAATCTATTGTTTCTATGATATCTTGCAACCCATAGCCAGACTGGCTAAACTTTTGATAGAAGGAAGAGCCCTAAAAGCTGGTTGAACTTACAGAAGAATGGAGACAGAGCAGAATGTTGCTAGATGGACACGTAGCTGAAGGGCTTCTTTGGATACTTCTAAAAATTATTTTTAAATAATCTTAGACCCAAATGGTTTTAAAGTTAAAGATGAGTATTTCTAATTATATAACGGCTATAATAGTTTTAGAAAATGAGGTATTCTAAATTGAAGGGCGCCCTTGTAGAAATGGGTTGAAAGGGCGCCCCCATTGGCTGCAAGGAACAGAGGTGCATTTATAATGCTGAAAGTCAAAGTACATTAAATGCATAACGGTCCCTTGAAGCCAATGGGGCCCCCTTCACCCTATTTCTGCGTGGGCGCCCTTTAGTTTAGAATATCTCTTAGAAAATAAGATTAAATTAAAGTGAAAAGTGCTGACAAGAAAGATCATGCTCACGCTCTTCACCCACCGAGGCATTGGCTCTTAGGCATAAAAGTCATGGGTTTGCTGACGAGTGTTCGAAACCCAACCCCGACTTACTTGATACACGTGGTGGGTGGGTCGTTGCGTGTATCCATAGGGACTAGTCCTACTCCCGAAGGGGGTGGGGACATTCTACGTCATAAAAAAAAATAAAAATGTTCGCGCTCTTTACTAATAAAATTATTGGACCCCTTATTTACATGATCATATCTGTCGATATTAGCGGCAACCATAAGTTTGGCCAAACCGCCAAATGTTGTTGAGAACAGTTACCAAGTTTGGCCAAATGTTGTTGATAACAGTTAGCCTTTTTTTAAGAAGGTAAGCTGGATTGAACCTCTGACCTCAGGGTTGGAGAACAAAGCCTTAACCAACTGAGGTAAAGGCTCAACCCAAAGGTTGAGACACAGCTTTATGGAATGATCTAATGTTTTTTTACCCATCGAGGCTCATGATGTTCTACAAGATCAATGATCTTGATTAATTTCAAATGCATGTTAGATCTAAATGTTGTCTTTTACCATTGATAGTACAAGTGGCGTTGTTTATGATAGTTCTCAATTAAAATAATCTAATTTGTAAATAAGGACCAATTTTGGTGGCATCAAAGAGGCCTAAATAGTTTGGATCCGAGTTTGAAGAATAATTCGGCAAAAAAATTTACAAGAAATGCTTGGGAATAGATCGAGAGAGGGGAGAGGGAAAGACACATGGGAGTAGGGGTGTAAACGAGCCGAGCCGAGCTTGGCCAGGCTCGGCTCGGCTTCTTAAGCTCCAAAGCTCGGCTCGGGCTCGGCTTGGTCAGGCTCGGCCAGGCTCGCGAGCCACCACTCGCGAGCCTGCCTTAACGAGCTTTTGTTATATTAAGTTCACACCCCTCATCTTCCCTGGACAGCCCTATCTAGCGTAATTCGACTACTCTTTTTACACTACGGGGGGTGGTCCAAGTAACAAATGAGGTTCCAAAAAAGAAGTGACATATTTTGCCTCTCCCTTTCACTCCCTGGACAACCCTTTTAGTGTATATATTAATATATAACATATATATTTAAATATATTAAATGCTTAACGAGCCTTAGTGAGCCGAGCCTGACCTATCTTGGGCTCGGCTCGTTAAGCTTAACGAGCCTGGACAGCCGGCTCGGCTAGGCTCGTTAAGGATTCGAGCCGAGCTCGAGCGAGCTTCCGAGCCCGAGCCAAAATTGACACCCTTACATGGGAGTCGATTTATCGCTGCCCAAGATATATACACGGGACTAATGTCAACATAACTATATATTGGTAATGACACTCTCTCCATTTACCCAGTTGTCAAATGCTGTTACTATTCCCAAAACAAGCTCCCATCAACCCGTTGGTTAAGAAAGGTAAAAGGTAAAAGAATGTGATTAGTGCCGTTATTAAAAAGGGCGGTGACAAATTCACCCCCTTCTATTACATTATTCACCCCATCTTTTTGAAAATAGATTATACCGCCCACATCATAGGATGATCCAAACCGTCCATTTGATGGGCCACGATGTAAACAGGTTGTGCCCCAAAAATCATTTCCATAGGATGATCCTGGCACTCCGAGGTCTAGGCTTTACGGTCCATTTTGAAAAATAGGAGGTGAATATTGTAACAGAAGGGGGTGAATTTATCACTGCCCTGTTAAAAAATGTCAGTACGGACATAAATAAGCATCATACTCTGTTAATAGTAGGAGGCAAGGGACGAAGGGGGTCAATTGGCCACCTGAAATATGAATTTCTCCCCATAAGTCTACGTAAGATATGCTAAGCGAATTTTTTTTTTTTTTTTTTTGGGTGTGTGTCTATGTTTAGGTCACTTTCCATTGGGCTTGTTCCCTTCATGGTGAAGGCAAAGTACATGCTTAGAAAGGGACAGGATATATTCATCACCTTTTCTTCCGAGGACCACCCTCTTATTCTGTCTTTATGGCTACTCTTTTACACTGCAAGGGGGTGGACCCGCGAAGAAGAAAGGGACGGATATATCATGTCCGTTTGTAAGTCTAGGTGTGTGGTACAATTTTTAGGGAGGGCGATGATGTGAAATAGCCCTTTGGTTCCGGTAAATACTATTTTCCCGCTATTTATGATGGAAATGCGTCTCACGATTATTTAAATAAATTGTCCTTTTCCTTAGCCTTTCCATTTATCAGCAAGTTAAAGTGTTAAACACTCCCTCCTCAGTACCTATAGGCACGAACAAAGGCAACCAACACACTATGAGTGGGCATAATGCATAAAGTCCAGAATTTCTCAAATAGTACAGGGGGGTCTGTTTCATAAGATGATCCAAACCTCTCATTTGTTGGGCCACAACATAAATAGGCTGCAGCTCGTAAGTCACCTCTATAGGATGAACCGAACCTTCCAATCTGGAGAGGTTTCCATGGTATGCAGTCCCTCCATAGAACGGAGGGTTAGGATCATCCTATGAAAATGATTTAGGGTACATTTGATTTACATTGTGGCCCAACAAATAAACAGCTTGGAATTGGATCGTGATATGAAGTGGGCCCATTGTACTTTTTTAAATATACTAAGACTTTTACTGCTTTGCCATTACCTTTCTTTGCAGACTTCCAAGCTCGCTAAAATTACTAAGACTTTATTGGCCACTTTAATAAGAGGTTTAGGATCATCCTATGAAATACTAGGACTTTTTTCCCTCGGCCTTTCCACTCCTCCACTGCTTTGCCCAAATTGGGTGAATGTCAGACTTCCAAGCTTGCTGCATCTATGGCACTACCTCCCCTGCATTTGTGGTGTACTCCCAGCCAAGGTTTTAAATTTCGGCCGAAATCAGAAAATTTGGAATTCGGTGAGGACCGAAATCGAAACGTTCCGAAACCGAAATTGCTGAAATTTGCCAAAATTTTGTTCGAAATTTCTGAAATTTTGGCGAAATATTTGATAAAATATTAATTTTTTTTATTGCTTTACGGAATTTCAGCCGAAATTTCAGTTATTTTGGCTGAAATTTCGGGAGCAAAATCTGGGATTTCGATTTCTTCTAAGGAATTTTGATAGAAATTTTGGAATTTCAGCTGAAGGTTTCGATGAGGACCGTAATTATAGCCAAAACCGAAATTTAAAACCTTGCTCCCAACCCATGCTACCTAGTCTCCAAAATTGGCTAAATTACCCCTCTCAATTATAAAATTTTACAATAGAGGATTGGACAGAAATACGCTTTGGGGTATTTCAGTTATCACGTCCCGTCTTCTAGGTGGTGCATTCGTGGTTCCCAACGTTACTTCTGCATAGAGAGGGATATTATTGGGGGTTCCAGCGAAAGCAAAAGATCCCACATCGGAAAAGTGAATGGATGTGGAAAGGCTTATAAGGACTTGGACACCCTTCTCTTAACGGCTAGCTTTTCAGGGTGAGTTCTACTTGGGTCCCAAGTGGGACAATATTGTCTTCATGCTCATTTGTTGGGTTCCTTTTTAAACTACGCGAGAAGGTAGTTTTTGGGCTCTTGAATTCAAGCGACACTCTTTTAATGTTTTGTTCTTACATCACTTTGTTTGATCATTGCAAATAATGCTCTGTCGATTGTTCAGTAGCTCAGTTGTTGGCTTTGGAATAGTTTTGTGCTTCTATAACTGATGCTCTTAGTGCTAAAGTCGAAGAGGAATGCATGTTCCTATAATTAACTATGGTTTTTGAAGGTCAAATGTATAATGAACAAGTGTGAGGTTGATTCTTTCTACATTATGTTTTTGGCATCTTCTATCAGGCCACATTGTTGTGTACTTTGTTGCCAAAAAATAATAGACCAATCGATTTGGGCGCGACACTTGTTTATTAATACCGTCTCGACATGATGAAGTTGGATGAAATCTTATTTTGGAATGTGTCTTCTTCGGGCATCATGATTGGCAAAATGCCTTTTAAATGGCTGCTTTTTTTTTTTTCAAAAAAAAAGAAAACATTTTGGAGGGTTGGCATTGATATGCCCATTTAAAATGGATTAGAGAAAAAAAATATTTTTGAGAAAAATGTTAAAAATACAATTTAAATGATGTATTAATTGCGTTAAATATTTGCTTATTCAATTTTGTTCCTGCTCTATTTTGTGAAAGGAAAATTTACCCCGAGAGGGCAATAATACCCCTATTCCTCCCCCCATTTCACACCTCAATTCTTTCTTTCATTTCCATACCCCTAATCCTCCTCCCATTTCCACTCCATCTCTTGCTATCAAGCCCTAGCTCTCAATTTCTCAAACCCATATCCCTTTCTCTCTCTCTCTCACACACACACACACACCATCTTCTTCTTTCTATTTCATAGTACTTACCGGTTTTGAACAAGTTCTTTCAATACCTTTCTTCAAATGAAGCTCATCAAAGTTGAGAAGAAACTAAAAAAAAAACTGAATTTATATGCCTCGATCTCTCTTTTCTTCTTATACAATCCTAAGTGGTTAAGGGTCTAACCTAACGTGTTCCATCACTTCTGGAATTTTGCCACATTGGATAGGTACCTAACATTTGGTATCATAGCTAGCACTACGTTGTGAGTTCGAATCACAAAAAAAAAGGAAAAAGAGAGAGAGAGAAAGAGAGAGAGAGAGAGCAAAACAAAAAACAAAACTGTTTGGAAAGGACTACTTGTGAAAAGGGCACAAAGTGGTTGCTGGTTTGAAACACATGATGAGTTATTATTATTCCAATTGGTTTGAGGGCCTAATATGACATGTTCCATGAGTCCTTGGACTTTTTTCCATATGAGTTTAGTTACAACATTTGCTATCAGAGCTAACACTACGTCGTGAGTTCGAATCAAAGAAGAGGCAACCTGTGGAAAGGACTGCTTGTGAAAAGGGCACGGAGTGGTCTGTCAAAGGGGCTGTCCGGAGAACAACCAGAGTAAAAACATCACAGAGTTGGCCATCTAACAAGTCGGTTGTAACTCATGATGCAATGTTATGATCCTAATTAGTTCAAGTGCCTAGCCTAATGAGTTCCATCATTCTTGAGGCTTCTGGCGTATTGGTAGATACCTAACATCTTCTTCCTCTTAGCAACAATTTCTATGTTCTAATAGGATCTGTGGGAGCCAAGGAGCACATAGAGGAAACTTTGCGAAGACCATATGTTCTATCGCTCAACAACGGAAACTCGTCGTATAGGCGATAAATTGGGTCTGTTCCAGGCTTGATTTTTTATGCTAGCTTTGTCTTGTAGAAAATCTGAAATCCTTAGGAAATGATACAATGAGAAGCTCTTAATATGAGAAGCGCATGAATAAATTCATCTAGGGTCACACAAGTGGTATTAACATGATTCTGATCTTCATCTTAGGGCACCAAAATCGTCGAAGACATAACTTGGATGTGCACTCCTGTTCATTCTTTCATAACTACACCTGTTAATTGCTCGAGCTATGATGTCCCATGGTGCGGCTTCGCCTTCTTTCATAACATCTCAATGGTTTGAATTACCAAAAAGTACTTATTTATTCCTCAAGAATACTAAGGCCCTATTCATTTTGGATTTTGAGTCCAAAAATTATAATTGCAATCAAAATTAAATGCAATCCTTTGAATGATGGGTACTAAAAAACCAGGATTCAGACAAGTGGAGGATAAAATTGAAAATATCCAAAGAGTTCTTGTGGAAAGATGATCTATTTATTAGAAAAATCCATTCAATCGCAGCGGGTGTTTGTCTTAATTGCATTAAATCCCATAGTATAGCCCTCTTAGCTGGTAGGGTTTGGGACTTCTTTCTAATCAGAATGTCCTGTCATGCACGCAAAAATTCTGTATGCCAAATACATGATTCTGGATGGGTCTTTGAACCTATCCAGAATCTCATCTCTGGACATCTGGGAAACCATTTTATGCTATTTTTTTTACCAAACAACAAGATTTGAAGTCGAAAATAGGCCATTTTCTTCTAGCCTAATAATTCAGGTGGGTACTCAACCCTCTGAGCAATCAGGATTTCTGATCCACTTTATTTTCATCTTAAATTGAGGTGATTGGATTTGCACCGATGGGAACCATAAATTCTATACACAATAGAGGTGAAATTTCAGCTTTTGAATCTCAGTTAATTGAATCTGCGATTATATTTAAAAGACAGGACGATGACCGAGACAGCCATGTACACAAATAGTAAAAAAATAGAGAAACAAAGCTCAATGGGTAAGAAATCGAAAATTCTCTAGCGGCATTCTTGTTACACCCGCACTAGCTTGCCGGTCTATCTCTCTGTTCGCATATGATGGAAGCGAACTGAGTGACCATCCACATGTACAATCGTGAATCTCATCCATGAATTCTGAAAATCTCCAGGGATGGGGAGATCACTCATCCAGCCATCCAATAACATTATGATGGAGAACTCTGAAAATTCTCTTCACATGATGGAAGCGAACCGAGTGACCATCCACATGTACAATCGTGAATCTCATCCATGAACTCTGAAAATCTCCACGGATGGGGAGAGATCTCATCCAAATAACATTAAGGGAGTCTCCCTCCACTATTAGATTGTCCAAATTTATACCGGCGTCAATTTAATACCCTATAGGTTAATTCTCACTGATGTCTAATTGGAGTCTTTTATCCTGATCTGCTCAAAAAATGTGAGTCATTGCCGACTATACACGGAGTTGGAGGGGCCAGGTCGACTTGGCTGGGGCGAACGCGGGCCGGAGCGGGCCCACACATGGATCGGATGTTTCTAAGTCTTAGTTTAAAAAAGGAAATGTTTCTTAACAGTTAGTTTCTTAATTAATAGTTTTTTTTTTTTTTTTTTTGGTTTTAGAAAGTAGAGTTAGAGAAGTCTTAGTTTGTTTAGGATAGGGAGTTTCCTCATTAGTTTTGGTGTCTTTAGAAAGTAGTGTTAGAGAGTTTCTTTTTATTTCTTTTATTTATAAAAAGGCAGCAAGTGCCAAAACATGAGTAGAGAAAATAAGAGAAGAAGAAAACGTTATCTGAAAAAGAGAAAAGTAGTGTATGATTCTGTATCTTTGAAATAATATTCAAGAGAAAGTTTCTCTCTCTTCTCCTATTGTGTGTTTATGGTTTGTGTTTTCTTGGGTTTTGGCTTCTCGCCTTGGTTTTTCTTTGAGCAAGTGGTACAAAGCTTTGTGTTTTGATCCTTGTTTTCAATGAAAATGCCACTTGGTAGATCCGTTTTTCGCCGGCCTCGGAGTACCCAAATTAGATCCATCAAAATTTAACTCAAACAACCAGGAGGGTTTCATCTTAGAGAAACAGTCTCCATGTGCACCTTGCTTAATCTAGTTTTTAGTTTTTAGGGTCTCTGCTTTTGTTAAAGTACAAAAGATTTAATAAACACCTTCTCCAATAACTTAAACTTCTGGAGTAACATGTTGTTTTTTACATGGTATCAAAGCAAATGCCTCGGTTCAAACCTCCTTGATAACAAAATCCACATGCAATGGCCAAACCCTTAAGAGGGGCCACATGTGCCATGTGTAGGCCAACCTTAAAAAAGAGGGACCACACGTGAGGAGAGTGTTATAGTATAAAATATTTAATAAACACCTCCAACAGCTTAAGCTTTTAGTAATTGGTTGTTTCACAACTTTCACCTTTTTCTATCTAGTTTTTGAGTTTATAGGGTATATCTTTAGCAAAGCTTGTGATAATGGAATCCTCTGTGAAATGGAGCTAGCTCAGAGTCCTTCAATGTCATCTCACGCTTGAATATGTTGATGATGGCATCGTCTTAGCCGAGCCATAGGGGTCCAAACCAGATCACTAGATATTTTGTTTGCGTTCATAGAAGAATTAACAAATAAACATAATTTCTTCATAGGTGGTGTCACGAGGAGAGAAAGGAAATGATCACTTCCCAGCTGCAAATGTTGGAGTTGAAGACTCAGCCCTTCTTATTAAATATTTGGGCATTCCTTTGAAAGATGAGGGCTCTAAGAATCCAAGGACCTTCTACACCGTACAAAATTAAACTGATTTGAATCCCAACTGTTTGATTTGTGGCCTAATAAATGAATAAGGATCTGTTTGTTTTGGATTATGTGAATCAATTTTGGGTCCATAAACAATCAGTTATGGGCTCAAAATCCATTCTCATAATCGGCCTAAATATAGACATTAAAAAATGATCAGTATCGAACAGGTAAAATTCCGTTACTAGTATTGCGTGTTCATATAATTGTTCAACTGCATCAAATCAATAGTGGAGACACTGCCTTCGAAGGTACCGACGTGTGAAATGCATGTGTCCATTCAAAATGTTTTTTTAGTGTGGTCTGTAAACCACTAAGTTATTCTCCTTCATTAAAAAGTGATTAATATGATGAGATTATTATTGTATGAGGGATTGCTGGTAAAGTTGGAAGCAAATGATGTGATGCTTCTTATGAATACCGGAAAGGAGAAAGCAAAAAGGTTTGTCTATGAGACTATGACCTAAAACGGTCTTGTTAATGGAGTTAATGATAGTAATGTAGGGTAGGAAAGGGAGAGGAAGTGTTGGCCATAGCTTTCAAAACCAGAAAAAGGTTAGATATGTAGAAGAATCAAATCAAGGCAAGTGATTTAGTCTCCTTCTTTTCTTCCCTGGGCCACCCACTTTAGTGTATTTAAGACTACCTTTTTACACTAGAATCATAGAATGGGGTGGACCAGGGAAGAAAGGAGGCGGATATTTCATTTCCCATCCTATGGAAGTATTTGGGCATTATTGGTTGCAGCCTGTATAATTGTTGAAAGATAGAAAACTGAAAAGGCTGTTGGATCATGGATGTTGATGATATGATGGAGTTCATTTCTCTACCATTGAAAGAGGTTCTTATAATGGGTGATAAGAACTGAGTCGGCAGTAAGTCTTCACATTCATTGGCTTTCTAACAAAATTATAAACAGGTGGAATCAGGTTCTTTTGGTCGTGAGATCAAAGATCTAAAGGTGACAAAAGGCATTCTTCCATGGGCTTTTACTAGGGCCATTATCTAAGTAAGAATTCTCCTACACTTTGAAGGGGATTCCTATTGTTGCCCCTAAGTTATCATTTTTGTTTAGTTTTGTCATGGATAGAAGAAAAAATTCATTCCGTCCTGAACAGAATGGCCATATATTCCATTTCATTTTTTATTTCATTTCATTTTTTATTTCGGTCCATTTGATTAATTCCGGCTTCCGGAAATGACAAAATGCCCAATTTCATCCTTTACTTTTTTAATGTTCATTTACTTAAGGTTCGTATGTTAATAAGGAAATACCCCCTCATTTAGATTTATTAAAAATAGTTTCAAGACCTAATTCTAGAATGATAAAAAGTCTACTCTCCAGATCTAGTATACAATTCGAAAAAATAATCCCAGGTCTAATTTTAACTTCCAAATGATGGGATATTTTTAAAATTTTAAAAATTCATAAATTCTATCATGCCCAAACATTATTAAATCCCAAAAGTCCAGTAAAAAAATCTCATAAATTGGACTCTAACAATTTTTCATCTTGTTAGGCACTAATCAAGTCAACACACGGGTCAACAGAGACATTCAGCTGATCATGATTTTCTTTTAAGTAAATTTTAGATATTTTACATATTTGGTTCATTTAATTGTTTCTTATATTTTTTTTAACAATTTTAATTTTTTTTTCATATTTTTAACTATTAAAAATATTCAATCGTTATAACTGAACGAAAGTTTCGAACTAAATGCAGAACAAAATCACCGAAATACCGAAAGATTCCGTTCTGATCGTCAAAACAAAGTTGAGAACGAAACCAAATTCACAACTTAGGGCTGCCTTTTTTCCCATTGCATTACTCTTTGTTCTTTATGTTGATAGTGTTATTTGTATAAGAATTGAATGACCATGCAGAAAGTTATGTTACTTTTTTTCAAAAGCAAGAAGCGTACCTCGATTCATGTGCATAGCGGAAGATCGATCCATGGATTTGGAGAAGATAGATTGCCAATCTTCAAAAAGTAAATTGTCGACCAATTTTGCTCCACTCAATGTTCAACCGTAAGTCAGATGGTGCACTCTTTCAATCCTCGAATTCCAAAGATTGTTCCTTTAAAACAGTTGCCAGGGAGTGAGATCTCATGGCTTTTATAAGCTTCCCTAAAACCCTAAACGTAGGGTTGGGTCTTCCTGGTAAATTCCCAATTTTGAGGGGCAAATTGGTCATCCCATCACCAGTCACATATTTACCAATATAACAATCATCATTTGGTAATTACAAGGCCAAAGTGTGCACAACCCTCAATTAGTTTCCCAATCAATTACATCTATAGAACATTCACTTTGAATTGAGTGTAAACATGGGATTTTTCGATTTTTTCAAGTCCATATATTTTCGGATATCCTCAATTCAAAGTGTCCTCGACTTGATCAACCAAAATGTTAATCGTTTTGTAAATTCCCACGACATAATTATTTCAAAAAATAGTTACTTAGTAAGGATTTGCTAGGGTCCATCGCATAAGGCATTTCGCGGCCGGTCTGTCATAGGTCAGACGAGCCACCTTCTGAATGAAGACAACATATTTTGTCTCCATTGACAAGGTGGCTGGTCTGACGTGCGACAGACCAGCTGCGAAATGCCTTTTGTGATGGACGCTAGCAATTCCTTATTTAGTAATATAATGATTTTGAAAAAAATTATGTTGCTAATTTTTTTTCGAGAATATTCTGATAAAAATTCCAACGATCATCAAGTTTATTTGGTGTAATTATATTCGATTATCGTGTATCAGTTAAGGCCTCTAAACACACTCAAATTACATACAATTAAATATAACTTAATTGGGAATTTCACAGTTAATTCCTCAACTTTGATCGGCATATAGCAGTGGGTCCCAACATGGGCATTCGCCACTCTTTACACTATAGTGCCCTATGTCCCATACCAAAGATTTCACTACAACAACTTCTCTCGTTGAATATACTACGTACACACTATCGTAATAAAGTTCACGCAATTCAACCTATTTTGGAAAATGTACATTAGCCCAATTCCATTGAATTACTTTTCGATCTCTCTCACATGTGTGTATTTCCACATGTAATGAATGAGTACTTTCCAGTGTGAGATACGCCAACACATGATCCATGTGTTGCCTCCAACACATTGGGCCACCGGTCTTCATGAGCCGATCCCTTCAGACAGACCCTAACGGAATAGTTCAAGTACCACGTTCCCCGAGTTAAAAATATTCCATTCGCAGGTCCCATGGTCCTATCACCCCTGCAATGTATTTCGTGATCTTGTCCCAACATTAACTAGGTCAGTTAACATTCCTGACACCCCACTTGTCCAAGCCGGCTAAGGGGATTTTCCAAGATTCCATCAATAACATGATGCACATTAGAGAAAAATGGGAGGAAATTAGATCAGTGACAATGAAATGGTCTCGCAAGGCCACACAAAATACCATAAGTCCCAACAAAATACTTTTAGGATCAATGGTATGGAACAATTTTTGGTTTTGCACTCGCGTACAGGGGCATGTATGTGAAATCGAGACCCTTGATTCTATACAACGTCGTGAGATGACCCACATCGTCTTTGTCCCATCTCGAACAGACATCCCATCTGTTAAAGTATAATAGATTAAATAATGCGTTCTCCAACAGCCTAAGCTTTTGGAACAATTGGTTGTTTCGCATGATGGCAGAGCAAATTGCCTTGGGTTCAGAACTCCTTCATATTTAAAAATCCACATCTAATGGCCAACCCAAAAGAGGGGCCACATGTGCCACGTGTAAGCCAACCCTAAAAAGAGGGGCCACACGTGAGGGGAGTGTTAAGGTATAAAAGATTAAATAATCCCTTCTCCAACAGCTTAAGCTTTTGGAGTAATTGGTTGTTTCACACCATCCATAGGATAAATGGCTACATAGAACCTTCAGCAATACTTGTTGGATCAAGGGCCTAGATTCTCCAAGCAAAGTGTTCGCTTGGAGATGATCCAAGCGAAATTTAGCGCCTTTTTCGATGCCAGCAAAATCAAATGAGAAGCCTTTAAATATATCATTTGCGGAGTTTTTATTTCGGTGTTCGCTTGAAGATGCCATATTTTTAAATAAATAGGGTGGGGCCAATCAGTATGATGATCCAAACTATTAATCTATTGGAACCTAAAGTAAATATGCCGTGGCACAAAAATTAAATCCATAGGATTATCTAACCCTCCTATCTTTCTTGGGATGGTACATTATTGAAAACTCAAGTGATCACAGGGTTAGGATCATCCTATGAAGATTATTTTCGAGCCCCGCCCTATTTATGTTGTGTACCAACAACTGAATGGTTTGAATCATCCTATGGAGTTGTCTCCACTTTTACTGTTTTTCATTTCCATGCAATTATGCGTCATCACCACATAAAAAGATCATTATTTATATGACTTCCATAACCTTTCTTTCCTTCCCCCCCCCCCCCCCCCCCCTCTTTTTTTTTTCCTGCAGAAATCATATTTGAACTCAAACCTGCATATACAAGATTACATAAAAATAATTTTTTTTGGGGTATTGAAAGAGACCCTTATACGTGCAAGTCTTTTCTTATAAACCATGAAGGGGAGATTTTTATAAACTGCTACCTTTCATGCAGAAGTGCCCACAGATCAAAACCGTCCAATCAACTAGCTAAGAATTTAACCAACAAGATGTTCTCAAGTATATCTGGGTATAATCCTGACCATTCAATCTGTGGTCTCCAAAAGGGTGGTTGAGAGAATAAAATAAGGCAGAGTTCACATTCAAATAACATGATTTTACAGCTAAGATTGTCGTATTGAAGTGAGTTTTGGTTTCTTCATATCTGTGAACTTGCCCAATTTGATCATCTCAACCTCATGTGGATGGGCCCCATCTTCAAAGCCCTAAACTCCTAATAATATACTTAGAGATAGACTCGTCTCACTGTAAAATAAAGAGACACTTTTCCATTGGTAATGAATGGAAGCCAAGTTGTAAGATCATGGTCATGGCTCTTTGTTCCCATGTGGAGGGGTATTTATGTACGGCCAACGGGGATGAAAACTAGTTTGACTGAAAAGTCTGATTGATGTAAAGAGCTCCATAGATGCCACGTGTCAGGGCATAGTTGCAAATTAAAGGAGAGACGAACACGTGTCACTCTTCTAGGGCGCTAAATATTGATTTCGCGCGGATAGAGAGTGGAGAAGTGATTGATTGATATGACCAGCCCTTCTAAAGAAGACTGCTACTGTCACTTGCGCGTGTAAGAGAAAGTTAATTCCTTGCGCTGCAATTGGTTTTACAAATGGGCCCATGCCACATCACTTGGTTATTTGAAAACTTGAAATTGGTTTTAGCATTTCATTAGGCCAAGAGAAGAAAACAGGGAGTTTGATTATGTTGGGTAATCGGGACCCAGGTTGCCCATCGTACACACAGCAAAAGGTATCTGGTGATCTGGACCGTTCATTTGGTAGGCTACCACCGTTGTTGTCCAAACTTGTTGTCTAAATCATGACCTGCCAAATTACTCTGTTCATTACAAAAAGAGAACGGCTGTGCAGAGCGATCAATTTCACGATCCGTAAAAGGGGGCCCCACAGCCCCTTGATCTTTTAATATATATTAAATCTGAACCTTTCCTTTGTTAGTCTTTCTTATTTTTTTCTCCATAAAAATTGATTTTCCGCCATTTTGTAAACTCATTTTTAAAATTATTCTTCAAAATTGAAAATTTTCCATTTTTAAGGAAAATTGCAAGGGACTATACTAGACCAATGATTTTTTCCATGGAATTTTTTACACGTCATGCATTGCATGAGTGAGTGGGCCCCACCATTTTACACCAGCCATGTATAACATAGCTGGGGCCCTCCCGTTTTACAAGTGATGTTTTGATGAGGTGGGACCCAACATTTTACTCCAGATGTAGAGCTGAGAAAATGGCATTTGATGTGGGTTCCTTCTAGGGTTTCTCTGTTGCTAAGAATGAAGACATGTAGACATTTCTGTGTATTTGATTCTCGTTGTTTTGTGCAATATCATGCGTGCAAAGCCATTTGAATGATGTAATCGGAAATGACACAACATGTTAATGTACAGATGGATACCGAGGCGTGCAATTTTCTCCAAGTTGTTCACCTAAAGCTATTGAATAATTGAACCCATCTCATTACACACTCAAACTCTTCCCAATTAAGAAAGCAGAAAAGATGTATGGTTTTGTGTGATGTTGGTTCGATCTCTACTTCATCCTCTTTTTTGACTCCTAAAACCCTTCAATAATTCGAGTGAATGATGGGCTCCACATCATTTGCAATGGCGTTTTCAAACTATAAGTAGAGATAGCGACCATTCTCTACTGTACACCAAAATGCATGGGAGTGTTGGAACATTAGCACAAAAGGGAAAAAAAGAGAAGAAAACGAATATGAAAAATACCTACTTGGTTGCATTGCAAGGGCAGCTGTTGTAACAAAATAAAAGGCTGAATTAGACTGGAAACAAATGGGTATGTTTTATTTTCTTTATAGAAATCCAAACTCTTATCACCCAGGCTGTTAAACTACTTTAGACAATATACATTGGAGAGGTCAGAGGTTTAGAAATGGGAACAATTGCTAAAAAAGACTAGGGTTGTTAGTTTGTTACTCATCTGCCTCAGACAATTATAGGGCGCCTCACTTGTGCCGCGTCTACGTGATGGGATCTGATGATCCAATGGGCCTCATCTGTCCGCCTGGCCAGATGCCGTTAAGAGCACCTTGATTAGATGATCCTAGGCCCTTGATTCATCAATAATTGTTGTAGTTTCTACAAAGTAAAGCTAAACCGTTTATTTTTGTGGTTATTAAATTACACATGGGTTGCTCATTCGGGTTATGACCAAGACCATGATGTTGTAAAAGATCAACGATAATGATTCACGTACATGCCCATCTTTGACACATGAAAAATGGCTTTTGCCGTTTGAATGATAATCGAGAATGATATTCAGCCTATATATTGAAGGTATTGTATAACAATCTTCACATTCCAATAGGTATACATGTCGATTCAATAGCACTGCCAAAACATTGTTGGGACCAGAATGATCTTGAGCATCCGATCAAATAGACTTTGTGTACGATACACCATGTCTTGGTGTATATCTTTTGCAAAACAATCATTACTTATTCCGAGAAAGCAAGGAATAGAGAGTAGTATTTTCTTGAAAAATGTTAGGGCAAATGGAAATCGGGGCGAAGTAACAACAGAAAAGTATTTTCTCCCCTTTCATAAGCTATTTCTCATTAAACTAAGGATTATATAAATATAAGGCCAACAATAAAGGCTTGCAGCCTCTCATGATCCCTAGGTTCCCAAGATTTTTTGGAACAGAAATTTTATTCTATTCAATATTTAATTTACCACCCACTTGGACATAATCCTTTGAAATCTAATCACCCACTTTACACTATATATATCCCAATCCATCCTTACTCTTTCGCTTGTATCCACCTCTCTCTCTCTCTCTCTCTCTCTCTCTCTCTCTCTCTCTCTAAGAAGAGAAAATGGGTGCTCTTGATTACCTCTCTAACTTTTGCACCGTGACAAGCACAAGCACAAGGAGCAAACGCAAACCAATGCAGGTAGCCAGAAACACCCTACTTTTTATTCTTTCTCTACTTTGTAGGGAAAGGGAGCTTCTTCTTCTTCTCCTCCTTTTTTACTTTTGCTCTTTGCTTCATTAGTACCATCATACTGAAGGCTCTCTTTCTTCTCTTTTCTCAGACAGTGGACATAAAGGTGAAAATGGACTGTGATGGGTGCGAAAGGAGAGTGAAAAATGCTGTTAGTTCCATGAAAGGTTCAACTCTCTCTCTCTCTCTCTCTCTCTCTCTCTCTCTCTCTCTCTCTCTCTCTCTCTCTCGTGGTTGTGGTGGGGATTCTGGAGTAATAATAAGCCCAAGAACTGTATTTAAGAAAAAAAAAACCCTTTTCCCAATTCTTCAATATACTAATGAAAGGCCAAGAAAAAAAAGAAGAAACTAGAGAACATATTCAGTTCTTCACTACAAGAACAAGAACCGTGGAAATAAGCTGCATACAACATGTCAAATGATATTCATTTTTTATTTCTTTTTCCTTTTTCCTTTTTTTGTTAGCAAATTAAATTTTCTTCACAATATAAACCATCATAAATTCATGTATATCCTTCCTACCCTTGAATTCTTCACAGTTTCATTTCAATTTATTACAGTATTTCTGTACCTTTCTTGTTATTGGTCGATAGATTGGGTGTTTTGTGCCCTCTTTTATAGGAAAAAGGTCCAAAACCTATCTATTCACTTCATAAAGAAAGCCCAACTCTTTTCTATTGATTACACCATCATAAAATCCATATCAATGCATTTCTACTCCCAAAATCATCATAACTGAAATGGGTTTTTGTCTTTGTTTCTTATTTTTCAAATTTAGGTGTGAGATCAGTGGAGGTAAACAGGAAACAAAGCCGGGTGACAGTTTCTGGTTATGTTGATCCGAACAAGGTTTTGAAGAGGGTAAAAGGCACAGGAAAAAGAGCAGAATTTTGGCCTTATGTCCCTCACAATCTGGTGTATTACCCTTATGCCCCTCAAGCCTACGACAAGAAAGCTCCATCTGGGTTTGTAAAAAACGTGGTTCAAGCACTACCCAACCCAAACAACCCTGGCGAGCAACTCACCACTATGTTCAGCGATGAAAACCCAAATGCATGTTCTATCATGTAATGCAAAACTAAGTAGAGAAGCCTAGAAAGACATTTTACGTGGCGAGTGCTTTGAGTTTATATTACGTAGACTTGTGTATTTCGTTCTCTTTTTTAAGTAGTGGGTGCTTGTTGTGACGAGAAGATACATTAGTAAGAAATGAGACATACTGCTGTGTATGTGTTTAAAGTAGAGATGTTTCTTGTGGTTATCACTGTTTGTAATTGATATTTGTTATGATTTTGAATAGCGTTGCAACTCGGATCGATCAAGTATTGAGCATTTAGATCTCGTAGGCTTAGTGTTTATCGCTCATATGTGCTGAGCCTTGGTTCTTTCTCTTCCGAGTTAGGGTTCGTTTTGTGTTTATAATTGTATCGTCTTTCTCTTTTTTATCAAATAAATTGTTAGGGGTCCCTGCTAAACCTCAGCTTACCCATAAGTTAAAAAAAAAAAAAATCAGGTCAGGAGGGTTGGGTTTCCCAGAACCTACCCGACCTGAGAGATTATGTCGGGTAGGATCGAGTTTTTTTTTTTTTTTTTTTTTGGAGAAAACCCGTGATTAAGGAACGTGATCCTGAGGTTTTTTTTTGGAGTTTGGTTTGCTGGTTTTTAATGTTTAGCTTAGGATAGTGACTGATTGTAAAAAATGTAGTAAACAACAAAACCTCACCCTATATATATCGGGAAACATAAGTTACAAGTGCATAAATTTAAGATGGAAACTACTTTGTCACATCATAAACTTGACCGCTAAGGAATTCAGGAAAAGCAATTATATTAATATACTAAAAAATAACTTGTCGTGCGAGTTATTGAAGAGATAATTTAGAAATATGAAGTACATCTATAAGGGTCATGTTGGGTTTAGTTTTTTTTTTTTTTTTCTTTAGTAACCGACCCCAGAATTGTTCTGATTTTTTTTTATAGGGAAGATTGATCCAACCCAAGACCCGATGATTTATGAACCCAACCCAGGGTATTTTTGGGTTGGGTTGATGGGGGTCGGGTAAAATCAGACCATAATTTTGATCGTGTTTTCAGACGTGTTTCACTTGCCATACACGTGTAGGGCGATTACGGCAGTTGAGTGGTGGGCACCATGCAGATGTGTTGTATCCCTAAAATCAGGGACTTTGGACTATCTTAGCCTTTTCACGTGTAGCTTGCAAAAGA
Source organism: Tasmannia lanceolata (assembly GCF_043159265.1). Taxonomy (NCBI): domain Eukaryota; kingdom Viridiplantae; phylum Streptophyta; class Magnoliopsida; order Canellales; family Winteraceae; genus Tasmannia; species Tasmannia lanceolata. The sequence continues at coordinate 10,832,615 of NW_027518685.1, read as the reverse complement.
AGTATTAAGCGTACACTTGAGTACAAAATGAGCAAGGGTAAAATCTCACACCAATTTTGTAGTTTAAAACTTAAAAAGTAGAGGAGGCGAGGTTGCATAGACAGAAAATCGATTCGAGTGGTTGAAGAAATTGATGGGTCACTTTCAACCGAAAGCATGTAGAAAAATATGTATGAGGAAAGATGTTTCCAGCTCCTTTCCCAGCATTTCCCACTTTTGGTTGTCTTTCCCTCGATGTGACTTCATTTACAAGAAAATATGAACACTAACGGGTGGAAATACAAGTCTAGTAAAATCCTCACAAGTCTAACTCTCAACCTTGATCACCATTCACGAGAATTGGGCGGGTGCATTTGGCTTGTAAAAAGACAAGTAGGGATCATTGTATTTAACGGCAAAAAGTAATTTACACTCAATTAAAGGACTCTGAATCAGACGACTACTATCCTGAAGAAGTATGAATCAGTAGGAAGTTCTCACAGAGAGCCCAACATACCCCTATCAAATTAGCTGATTATATAATTCACAAGTGTTTATCTCTTAGGCTTAGTGTTTGTCACTCATATGTGCCGAGTCTTGGTTCTCCCTCTCTTGCATATTCCAAGTTTGGGATGGTTTTGTACCTATTATTGTATCATCTTTCTCTTTATCAAATAAATTGGTAGGGCCCCCCACCAAACCTCAGCTACCCATAAAAAAAATTTTAATTTACACGGGGGAGCATGATCTTTTATTCAGGATATATCGGTGCCAATACGAGAAATTGATATATTGGCTTTACATCTCACATGCATAAATCCATGTTCCATGGCTAACACCATATATTCTCGTAACTAAATAGCATTGCAAAATTTCAATGTAATTGGAAGGTTGCAAATTGGCAATAATACAATTGCGTTTTGGGTTTCTATAGCTGTCTGGTTGCAATTACACTCTTCTTGGACTTGCACAGTTACACTCTGTAAAGTGAACCCTTTTCTTCCACCGGCCACCACTCATTAGTGTATTTATGACTACTCCTTTTACACTACACGCAGTGGCCCGGGGAAGAAGAGGGGATGAATATATCATTTCCCTTACACTATTTGCACCGAACCATAATGTATACTTTATCATTTCTATAATTCTATTTGTTCTACGAGGGGTCCATGCAGAGTAGAAAGTACTATTCATGCAATAAACCTTCGTTTCAACGCTAAGCTGGCCCCATCTCAATGAATTCAATAAGTATATACACCATTATTGGGTATGTCTCTATGCACATAATCAATCAAATTTAAGCTGTACACCATTATTTGATAAGTCCTCTGCACTTAATAAATCAAATCCTCTCTCTGCCTTGTACTATTATTATATGCATTCCACGCCGCTAAGAATGATTAAACTAAGGTAAAGTCATTCATGATCGAGCAATGAAAAGACATACTTAGATTGATGTCACTTCCTTAGTCCGATAAGACAATTGCTTAGATTTACTTGTCCAACCTTAGTCCGATAAGACAGCTGTTTAGATTTACTTGTCCAGAGGTTTTGTGCTCCCGTAACACACTAAAAAGAGGTCTCAAACAGTGAGACATTGATAGAATAACTTTGGAAAGAGAATGAAAATAGCTGAGAAAAAGACAATCTACTCAGGTGATTTGCTGACTATGTTAACATACAATCAAATACAGTGTGTATACCACCTAACTTCATATTATCAGAGAAAAGAAAAAAAAAGAAATTTTCTTCCTTCTAATGCCATATCAGCATCATCTTGTTCTGGGTATCGCCACATGGAGCCCGGCGCAGCGCCGCTAACAACGGTTAAAGTGTTTAATTAAATTTAATACAAGATAATGGATCAATTAGTTGGGGGGAGCATGATCTTTTATTTGATATTATAATTTTGAGTGGAGAAGCTTCTAAAGAGAAACCACCAATCAATGTTCTATTGTTTTAAATTTGAACCTAAACCTCCATTAAGCGTTCAAGAAATAAAAAAGGTTGGGATAAGCTTCATATTCTACACATTGGAGCATTATTTATCCGTGAACTAATAGGCCCCATATTTCCATAAAATTTTAGAAAAGTGGCTTTTACTAACGTGCGCCCTAGTGAGGTGTTATTGAGCATTGGAAGATTGTGATTTTTTATTCTGGTGAAGGAGATCTTTTATCCACTGCTTGAATATGGAAAAGTGGAGTTGATTTTGGGGTTATTTTTCAACTTTTCTGACTTATTTTGTGAAAGATGCAATCACAAAAGTAGAGTTGGTTTTTGTAAGGGTGTGGGCAGGTGGAAATTGGAGAGAGTGAAGGGCAAATGCGCCAGTTTCTAAAAAAGGGTTTTTGATTAACCTTTCCAATGAGAATAGGGTGGGATTATTGGGAAGAAGCAAAATTGCAGCAGGTCCCTAGGCAGGCTTTTTCGGGAAAGGGAGATTTTTTTATATCCTATTTCTTAAAATGCCATTTCTGTCCTTGGCTGACAAAAACCTCATATTTTCTTCAGAAGGAAGCTTAATTTGTTGGGAAAGGGAAGTTCAAAAGTTGCAGCATTGTTACTAGGGAAATGATATTTCCACCTTTGCACCCATGATTTCAAACGAAACGGGTGGAATCCAACAATGAGAATATGCCATGATCTCTTTCCTCCATGTGGGCAACCTTTACTTCCCTTGCATTTTCCATTTCAGACGAGTGGAAATATACATTTCCTTGAGAAAATGACTGGTGTTTGTGGAAACAAGAACTTTTCCTGCGAAAATGCCAATGCTTTTCTTTCTCGCAGATTGGAGCCTTTCTTTTGTTTCTTTCACTATGACCGATTTTAGACAGGTTTTGATTTCTTGGAGACTCTCTGTCTCCCTTCCTATAAGTTAAAACTCAACTGCTGCTTGTAGAATCTTTTTCGAGATTTGCTAGGGACAATTGCAGAAGGAATTTCGCTTTACTGCTGTTGCATGAGAGTGGAGCCAAGGAGGCTCAGATTATCCATGGATGGGCCATGTATCAAACTTAACTCCAATTAGACGATCTTAACCTTCCAACATTTATCGGGCTGTGAGAAACGATTTGTATCCACAGCTGCCATTTGGAGGGTTAGAATCGTCCGATGAAATGTGATACGTGATCCATCCAGACACTGCTAGGAAAACGGGATCCCGTTTTGGAAAAAAAAAAAAGGGCACTGATCATTGCTGCCACGTCCACTAAAAACAAAAGAAGGAGCTCAAATCCCCATACAGCAATAATTAAGTCCTGGAAAAGGTCAAATCAAAGGTCTCATCACTCCCGTTTATTTTTCTTCCAAACGGGATCCCGTTTTCAAAGTGTTTGTCCTCCTAATAATGCCTAATGGAACAAGCGGGCCCCACTTCTACTTCTACTCGCTCATACATTTCGCATCCCTATAAACTCCCCTGATTGAAAGAATTGTGGGCCTAATTTTGAACCGTCAAAATTGTAAAGCCCAATTCTAAGCCCACATCGAAGTAGGCCTGGTCAACAAAGTGCTCTCAACAGCAAATATGCCAGCTAACTATTGGGTTTGCAGGCTCATGGGCCATGCAGGGAGCAAATGGACTTTCTTGCTTGGAGCAAGGCCAAAAGGGCTAGGTAGTTAACTTATGGATTCTCGGAGCAAAACACGCTTGGTACAATGTTTTTATAACATGTCAGAAGATGGGCTTGGGTGATAAAATGGGCTTTGTACAAGCGGGCTTCCTCAAAATTAGCAAGATAATGTAAAAAATGGTCCTAATGAATGGAATCGATGGTTAATAAAAAGAATAAGGAATGGTGGATTGACCAAATGTTCCCGACTGCTAACTCTCTCTCTCTCTCTCTCCAGACAATTTCCTCAAAATCAGGCAGTTAGAATATCTTATGAATGTAAGGTTTTGAATCTAAATGGCTGATGCGGATTTCTCAATGCATTGAGACACAGAGATTATCAGTTGTTGTCCATGTTTCCTTGAGTTGAGGGGTTACATTCCAAGCACTAATGGTTTTAGACATAAGGTTTTATATGTGAAATTCATATGGTTAAGATATTTTAAAATTACATGATTTTATAAAAATGCATGCAAATGATAGAAATAATTTAAGACAAAACTTCAGAAAATATTAAAATAAGCATAAAACATACTTAGAGATCATAACACAAGAAAAGGCAATCATCCACATTCGTTAGAAAATGTGTTTGTTTAGCATGTTTGAGCATTACGATTTATTCTAAACTGAAAATACATAAATATAGAGTTTAAATAAATTAAAATATATATATATATATATATCAACTTCAACCATTTGCTAGGGTGCATGTAGTGGGGCCCACCACTTTTTAATGGATCAATATTATTCTTCATTATGTGTGGGCCCTCCAAGGACCCAAATTTCTCTTGATCTTTATGAAATTATATTTATATATTGGGTCCCATTATTTTTACCTGTAGGATTCAACTCCATCATCTCCTAAGTCCTAAGAAGAAAAATATGGGGTGTCTACAATTATCCTTCTTTGCTAGATGTTGTGAGGCAAAAGCTGGAGAGCTACATAATAGAAAAGTTTTTATTTTTTATTTTTTTATGGGTAAGTTGGGGTTAGGCAAGACCCCTACATAATAGAAAAGTTGAAAAGAAACAACTCGATATTTGCCTCAAATGTAGGGGTGACTTTGCCCCCTTTTTATGAATGTATGCCCGCTTGGGCAAAGGTGTCACTTGGACATGAAGGTTTATTCTTGGGCATATGATACAAACCAGCTTGGGCCAAATGCAAGTGCACAGTGATTACAGAGCTAAAGAATGCTGATTTGGTGTGCAGGCATGTCTTTGTGGTCATTGATATTGACAGTCACTCAACGACTTCACTTGATTGCTTTGATTAAGGTGTGGGGCGCCCCCTTCAAGAACTGTTGGGTCCCGGGTAGAACTCACCCTTAAAAGCTAACCGTTAAGGCAATAGTGCCCGAGTCCTTATAAGCCTTTCCACATCCAATCAATTTTTCGGTAACCCCAATATACCCTTGAAGATGGAAAAAAATCCTCTATAGAAGATCTCATAGTTCTCACATTGCTTTTGCGTGGAGGGGGAGATTGCTGGGGTTCCACGCGAAATGCTGGTGTACCCTTGAGGAAGGAGAAAATCCTTCAGGTAAGATCTTATAGTTTCCACTTTGCTTTTGCCTGTAGGGGGAGATTGTTGGGGTTCCATGCGAAAAGCTAAGATCCCACATAAAAAAAGTGAACATATGTGGATAGGTTTATAAGGACTCGAGCACCATGCCCTTAGCGGCTAGCGTTTAAGGGTGAATTCTACCCGGGTCCCAAAATGAACATCGTTGATTAAAGTGTGGGGCCCTATCAGGGGCGGAGCTACATATAGCATTGTGGTTGTGTGTGTGTGTGTGTGGGGGGGGGGGGGGGGGGGGGGGGGGGTTCCTTCTCGCTATAAAGATGCTACATGGAGGTGATGAATGCAAATCTAACAGTCTAGAGGGACTTGATTGTGGTTAGTGGGTCTTGTAGGAGACTTGGTGCCAATCCTTAGATCCCAAGCTCCTTGCTAAGGCCATGTTTGGATACCCACAAGATTTGGATTTGGATTTCTCACATTTGGCAGTTGAGATTTGGATCTCGATCAAATCCTTAAATTCCCAAATCAGCTACAACAGTGAAAAAATATCTGATTTTCAAATCTCTTCTGCAAGACATTATTTGGAAATCCATATTTGTAGCAATTACCTTCACCCTCCTTGATCTTGCTGCCGCAGCTGCAAGTCGTCTCTCTCTCTCGTACAACATGAGCATGAAGATGATAGATGTATTTTGTATTAAAAACTCAAAAACCAAATCCAACTACAAAAACATGAGGTATCCAAATGTAGCCTAACTGAATTGGCATCTTTGATATTTGCTTTCCCATCAGATTCATGTACATTGGCTCTGGCATGTCTGGATCCGCTTGTATCCCGTGGCAATCTATTAGACCTCAGATTTTACTCAAAATAATAGCCGGCCACAAGGGCAAAGGGGGGTGTTCAACACCTCCCAACCATGTCCCGGATGAAATAAGAGATGCAAAAGTTCTGTTGTGTATTGACACCTAAAAATTGGCTACTCCACTTGAATCCTTGGTGTTTCAGATATAAATGTATTGTAGTGGATTGACATCCACAGAATGGCTACTTCACTAGAATTCTTGGAGTTTTTCTATATTTACTTGCCCTGTAAATTCTTTTTCTTTCTTGGATGATCGAAGAAACAACGGTATGAACTTGAATGCACAATTTTATGTTTCCTAGTTCATCTTCAGCTCCATCAGATTTCTTGACCTTTCCAGAGCTTTTTAACTTTTCCAAATTTCTTTTTACTTTGTTTTAATACCCCTCCACTATTCTTCAGAAGAATAAAGAAAGCAACCACTTGGTTTTTCCAGCTTCGTGCAGTGTATAATTTGCTGTGGAGAGTTCTTCATTAGATAGTGAAAAGGAAAAGCATATAGTGAAGAGATCGACAAGAAAAGAAAAGAACCCATAATCACCAACAAACACTTAGAAAGTGAACAAGAGCATAAAGCAAAAAAAGAAAGAAGAGAAAATGAACCCTTAATCACCAACAAACACTCGAAAAATGACACTTTAACATAGGAAGTTCTCCTTTAGAGCAACCATACTAACAAGTGGAAGAAGAAACGGAAGAAGAGGACACCCAACAGTGCTTAATTCTTCTCTTTACGTAGTAATTCTCTGAACCAATATGCCGACATCTTTGGATGCCTCTTGAGTGTTTTGAAGTCGACATAAACAATACCGAACCTCGAAGTGTACCCAGATCGCCATTCAAAGTTGTCAAGCAGTGACCATGCAAAGTAACCGATCATGTTAGCCCCATCATCGATCGCTTTCTTGAGCTCAATCAAATAGCTCTTGTAGAAGTTGACTCTTGTTGTGTCATGCAGTCCTACTGGAAGGGTTACATTACCAGGATCATCCATCCCTGTCACCAAATGAGAAGAAGACCCAAATTAAGAACTCCATTCAATTCATTTCAAAACTGTTCTCCTCATTGGATTTATATCGACATAAAAATGTTGGTATTGTAAGTGCACAAACTCATTTAACAAAACTGTTGTTAGTAATGCAATAGAGAAAACTGATGGACTCTGCTTTCTTGTGTTTTGGTTTCCTTGTGGGAAGCTTATAAATGTGCTCGCTTTGTTTACCAGGAAAGTGGGAACGTTGGTCATTAAAAGTTAGGTACATTTATCATCACCCTTTTGTGCGTAAAGGTTTAGTCCCTAGCCGGAGGAGTTCATTGAAAGGGGTCCCGTAGCTCTAGTCAGATTGTTTAGCTCCCTGTATAGGTTGCCTGTGTTTACACAATGGGTCATGGGTGGGACCTCTATTGTAAGGCATGAACCAGTATCTCAATTGCAAGATGCCATGTGTTGCACCCACGAGGTTTATAGATGTCCCAAAATGGACATCCGGCGAAGGACTGGAGTGCCACCCTCTTCTTCACTCTAGGATATTTCCAATTTGTCCCTTAACCAACCGAAATAGTCCTATCGAAAATGGGAATTCCCTTTCTCATGTCCTAACCATGTTAATGACAAAAGTTTCTAGACAAAACATGTTCAAAATAAAAACCATCCAAACTCATTATCACTCAAGCTTTAGAATTCTCTACTTAGAAATGTGTTAGGTACATTACCGATACGTCAAAAGCTCCAGAGCTGACGGAACGCGTTAGGCAAGGCCCTTTAAACCTGTCCCATACCAGGCTGGGTCCCACCCAGTCCCATACCTAGGCGGGCCCCCATTCAGGACCGTAACAAAATGATTCTCAACATAGCAAGCCTTCTCATCTACTGATATAGGAGAAGCCCCTTGTTTGTGAGGCATCTAGGTCCCATAGAAAGGAAAAAGAATTTAGATAAAAGAAAATGTGAATGGTTTCATAGTACATACCATTTTCAGAAAGGATCATGGTTGGATTTCCGTAGTGCTCTTTTATGTAGGTCACAGCTTTGTATAAACCCCATGGTACCATGTAAAGCCAATAAGAATATGCCTGCAGATAACCAATTTGTCAACCAAACAGACGGAGGTTCCATTCACTAAAAAAAAATCTCTCATCATAAACCCAAAATACTTCAAAGCTACAACTAAAAACCTAGTAACAAAGGCCTAAAACCTCAACTAAAATCTAGGACTCCCATGTCTCAAAGATTCAAAAGGATGAAAATGATATAAATCCTAAATCACCAAACAGCTTGAATTATCCTTTGTAAACCTGTTGAGTAACATAATAGCTTAATAGATATATTTTAGCAAGGTTGGTCAATTACCTTCGGTCCAATAGGAACGCCATTTCGCTCAACTTCAAATTTAGCAAATACAACATCAGCTCATTCATGAAAAGAAATTCAGATCAATAGCACAACACATTTTGCAGTATAATGGGTACAAAAGATCTTACAAGCAAATCCTGCATTCCAGTCTACTTGATAGCCTGTGACCTTTGGCTTCGCCTGATGGGGATCATACATATAGTAAGCTGTATATTGGTTAATTCCCACATAATCTATAGATCCTTTGACCATCTTAACTTCTTCTGGGCTGAACTTAGGCAGCCTCTCTCTAACAATTTCCTGCATCGTTTTCGGATACTCACCATAAACGATAGGGTGAATAAACCTGCAAACGAATAAAATCTATTAATCTATAAATGTTTTAATTATTCACAAAAAAGCATGACTATGTACATTCTCTAATGAACTTATGGTTTTTACCATCCCACGTGAAAATCCCTTGCTCTTTGAGCTGCTGCTTCGTCATCCTTTGAACTTGTAAGAGGTTCATACCAAACAAAATCCAAGAGAATTCCAATCCTCCCTTTCTGTTTAGCCTGGGGATTATGCAATTTATCATGAGGCACTTATAAGTTAGCACGTGATTATTTTAGTGGATCAAATCTAGTGACCAAAGATCATTTCTTACCTGATACTTCTCGCGATATCTCTGAACTGCGGCTGCGTGAGATAAAATTAGATGGTGTGCCACAATGTAAGGCTCAGTGGCAGAATTTCCCTCGGTACAATTTCCAAAAGCTTTGGAACATCTTGCTGGGGCAAAGAACCCATTATCATACCCAAGAGCGGCCACTACCCTTGGCTCATTGAACGTCATCCAGTTCTTCACTCTATCACCATATGTCTTGAAACAAAAATCCGCAAAATCTGCAAAAGCCTTCCTGTTTATGACAGGAATCAGTTATCAAACTATTACTCAGTCTGAGGAGAATAGTGTCACAAAAATCAAGAGATTTGGGATTAGCATTTGATCAAATTACAGTAGATTAATCATTTCTGACTGCCCACCTACTTAGGCCCTATTTGTTTTGGATTTTGAGAACCCGTTGTGAGTCCAAAACTGAATATTGGACTCAAAATTAGGTTTAGGCCCTGTTCTTTTAAGCTTATAACAACCGATCGAGAGTGCCAAACCGAATATTTCACTCAAATTTAAACATGATTTTGAGCCCAATAATCAGTTTGGAACTCACGATTGTAAGTCCAAAACCTAATATTGGACCCAAAATTACATCTAAATTTGAGTTCAATATTAGGTTTAGGCTGACAATCAGTTGTCATAATCTGAAACGAACAGGGCCTTAATTTTCCGTCCAATATTCAATTTTGGACTCACAACGGTTCTCAAAATCCAAAACAAATGGTAGTCCACTAGATAAACAGCCAAGACCAACGTAGACTCATTCCATGTGAGTCGAGATTGTTAGGATTGCTCTACAATTAAATCCGAAATGTGCATTAAAATTTTATAATCAGGACTCTGTTGGGGGTTCCACACAAAAGCAAAGATCCCACATCAGAAAAGTGAATAGATATGGATGGAATTATAAGGACTCGAGCACCCTCCCCTTAACGACTAGCTTTTAAGGGTGAGTTCTACCCAACAGAATCTTGATCTGGTAGACCAAAATGTTAATGGAACACAGGACACTCTTGATCATGCGATCAATGTCCAGTAAAGGGGGATTAAGTAAAGTTACACCTAAGTCTCCGTTTCTTTCAACATAAAATGGGTGTAAAACAAATTTTACGCTCTCCTTCCCACTTAAAAATGTGCGATCCATTTGGCCAACCAGCTTAATCTTCCTCTGATTCATGAGGATAAGCCTCCCAGAACATGAATTTGGTCCAAACCTCAACCTGGAACCGTCAAGATAAATACAGATGCCTCATTAGATGGAGACCAAGCTGCTATCGGAGGAATCCTCAGAAACCATAATGGAAATACTCTTGGGAGCTTCTCCATTGAAACAAATCCGGAAGAAATCCACGGCCTAGAACTCAAAGCTATCTACAAAGGAATCCTTATGGCATCCTCTATGAATGCAGAGGAAATCTGGATTGAATCAGACTCCCTTATGGCAATCAATGTTATCAAACGAGTTTATAAATGCCCCTGGAAGAACCTAATAACCTATGCCAAAATCAAGGAATCCCTCTAATTTCGCTAGGTGGAGCATCCCTCATATCTGGAGAGAAGCAAATTCTGTGGCCGACTTTCTCTCCAAGACCAACTGCCCATGCAAAGGAGAAAATATTCCTCCCCTCTCCCTCCCACCTTCCAGCAGTGAGCTTATTGTAAATGACTCTTTGAGTCATCCTTATACTCGATTGTGGCCTCCTTTTCTGCTTCTTTTTCTGATGGGTCTTGCCTAACCTCAGCTTACTGATAAAAAAATAGGGCATAAAACAAATTTTCGCTCATCTTACATCGAAAGAAACAGAACCTTTATAAAGGGCGGCCCAGTGCATGAAGCAACAGAACCTTTATAAAGGGCAGCCCAGTGCATGAGGCTTCCGCCATTGCCGGGTCTGGGGAGGGCTAGATGTACGCAGCCTTACCCCTGTTTTGCAGAAAGTATGTTTCCATGTCTCGAACTCATGACCAAGGTCACAGTGGAACAAACTTACCGTTGCATCAAGGCTCGCCCTCTATAGTATGAGCAATTGCATTTACATGATAAGGAACAAATTTTACACCCACTTAAATGAGCAATTACATTACATTTACATGATATGGAACTCCATGCCACAATCGAGACTTAGTAGTATTTAACTGTAAAAGGGAACACAAACACAATCCATAACTATTGAACAAAATGAAAAAGCTTTAGATTAGACTTACACAACTTGGCGGCTTAGCAATCCTTTGTACTGCTTCTCAAGTGCTTCAGGAAGATCATAGTGATACAAATTTGCATAAGGTGTAATGCCTGTGATTCCAAGCTATAATCAAGCTACTAATTCGGATTAAACAGTTCTCAAGTTACTGCTGAAAAATTCGCCTTGCCAATCATTGACTCGACCGAGTTGACTAGGCTGAGTCAATGAAACTCGGCCTGGTCAACAAAAGACTCGTTGGAGTGTACCAAAAAACAGAGAATTTCATTTTTCACGTGGACTTTACCTTTCTGGAGCAAGTAATCAATCAACCGATTGTAATAAGCCACTCCCTTCCAATTTACCTTGCCCACTCCATCTACAAGAAAATAGAAAGCTATTAATCCTTAATTATATATAAAAAAAAGAACCCATTTACGAAAATCAATTAAAAATTCGAAAAATGAATTTACCAGGGAAAATCCTCGACCACGAAATGGAAAACCTGTATGCGTCAAAATTCATCTTGGCCATGATATCTACATCTTCCTGCAACCAAAAACCTTCAATTCCAGTTCTTCAAAGAGTATGAAGACGGACCTTAAATTTACGATAATATCCATCTACATCAACCATAGTCATATCATTTCCTTCTAAATTGTGTAAAGAAAAAAATAATTCAAGAAACGTCCCCAGTGCAAAACAGACCCTAAGAAATGAAGAAAATCTTACTTTGTATCGGTGATATTCATCCACAGAAACGTCCCCAGTGCCATTCTTGGCAATTTTCCCTATTTTTATCCAAAAATAACAAAAACCATCATCTATTTAACCCATTACATCTCACATTCAACTAAGAAGACATGAAAAAATGGAAAATAAAAATAAAAATCAACACAAGGAATGTAATAGCAGCTATGGAAAAAAAATTACCAGGAATCTTAACAAAGGCGTCCCAAATGCTGGGTCCCCTGCCATCTTTTTTGGCCATTCCTTCGACTTGATAAGCCGATGTGGCTGTTCCGAACAAGAAGTCCTTGGGAAAGCTGGCTCGGCTGAGTCCGCCCGTGTCGACTCTGGTCGACTCGGGCCATGATGACATGTGGGTGTCGGCATGGACGAGGCATTGGAGAACCAGAAGCGAGTGGATGAGATAGAGTGAGAGACTAATCTTCATGGCTCTGTGCCTCTGTGAAAACAAAAAGGAGGCCTCGTTCTGTAATTTAAAGCAAGATGATGTGGGCCCTGCTCTTCTCGTGAGATAGAATTAAAAAAACTTTAGGAACTAGGAAGATTCTTTGAATTCCGTTGGTATTGAAAACAAAAGGAGGCTCTGACCATCTGACGTTTAATTCGTGTTTACACAAATAACCCTATGTTCGGTGGGAATGACATTCGGGTCATGTTTTACTTGAGTCTGCTAACGTGCTTCGCGAGTGGCATGGAGTTCTTTCCATGCGTCGTAAAACAAATCAACTGCATAGATGGTGTCAACGGATATATTATACACGATTAGGCTTTAAGAGTAAGTGAAAATACCCCTCTGAATAGGCTTGAATGAACAAAAATATAAGGCAGATTTATTAGGGACTTGGCAAGACTATTTGTGACATCATTTGCGGATCTTCTAACATGATGGAAAGCAATAAACGTAACTTTGGCTTTTGTTTCTTAAGAAAGTAAATCTTTTCATATTCCAAAAGTATAACTCTCTCTCTCTCTCTCAAAAGCTTCCTTAATAAGGACACTATTTAAAGCTCAACTTCCAAACGTTTTCTTTCACGCTAAAACGGGAAAATTGAAAATAAGGGGACATTCTCTCACCCTCTCTTTCTTTAGGGTCTGGTAACCTGACGAAGCTCTCCCCCATTCCCCGTCTATTATTTGTGATTGTCCGTTTCTGACTTGAGTGTTGAAGTGGTCGTCCGGATCCACAACTCCGGACCCACTGACGCTTTCTCTGTGATCGCAGGATTATAGGTTCTGCGAGGTTAGATTCTGCAGTCAGATTTTAGGCGTCATCACCTGTCAAGCCAGGATTTCACAAACTGGATCTATCAAAATTGAGCTTTAAAATGCCCGCGGGGGGGAGGGGAGATGCTCCCAAACCTTCCTAGGCTTCTGTTTCTGCTCAACCCTAAGACATATCTCCGTCCACCTGTTCGATAGATTGTGTGGAAGTACCCTTATTCGGAAATCTAGACGTTTGATATGTATGCACAAGTGGCATTCACGCTAGCCCTAAAAATAAAAAGAATGGCTTCTTAGAGTCATTTAATTCTCAATAATGGGCAATTAAGTCATTTCATAGTACAGCTGTACCTCTGTCATTGTTTTCTTATACACTTTTTTGTACATCAGTTTATACGTCGGCATGCCGGTGCTGAATCACGTGGAAGGTAGCTGCAGGCCTGCAGATTTCTATCCTTTTCAATTTGTAGAATGACCAAAAGACCCTTAGATCTATGCCAATATATCAAGAATGCTTAAAGGATCGAAATCTTGCTTAGGGGTATCTAGGCCCTTGATCCATCAAGAATTGGCATCAGTCTGGCTAAAAATACCTTGAGAACATCCTGATGAGGTGATCTAGGCCCTTCATCCATCAGGCCTCGTTTAGGATTTCTTCAAGAAAATCTAAACCATTGATTTTGTAATCAATTTATCTATCGCATAAAATGTCTGTTCGAGATGGGACCATTGGCATGTTGATCACCTAACAATGCTCTACAAGATCAACGGTCTAGATTTCACATATATGTCCTTAGTTCCTCCGTGGGACTCACAAATTACCCTAATTCTGATTTATTGGCTGACATTTCAATTCAGTGAGGATAAGAAATCCTTTAATATGGGATTCGAACAAATCATTCGCGTGAGCCATTTCTAAAAAAACAAAGAAAAGAAGGAGTGTTTTTGTCTGTTTATGTGGAAAATTGGGGAGCTGTGGCTATTTTTATCCCCTCGCCCTTCTGATCTCACTCTCCTTATCATTCTGTGAAGAAAACAAAAGGCCATGAATCGTTTGAAACTTTGAATTGAATTCAGAAAAAGTTTTTGTGGACCAGTTTTAGATAAGATCTTCAAGCCATTGATTATTTGAAATCCTCAGCCTTGGGATTTGGGAATGTGATCTTTATTTTAGGTGTGGGACCAGGGCCAACTTGGTTACCGGCCCATCAGGTGGATGGTCCCGATCAACAAACAAAGTAGAAGAGGACCCACATGGCAAATGTATATATATATTAATAAGGATTATTGATCTGATGCAATGCCCCACATATATTATAGTCCATGATTAGTGGCCTACAGATGGACACTTCAAAAAGGGTTTATAATACACCAAATTCATCTACGGCTCTGTTTCTTTCAACGTATAATGACTACAACGAATTTTATGCCTTTTTTAAAGTGGAAAATAGGCATAATATTTGTTTTACCCCCGTTTTACCTTGAAAGTAACAGAACCCGAGTAATATCCGTTTCCCCCGTGGTTTGGTTGGAATTTTTGGTAGTTAGTCGCATTTGTACTTGCAATTTGGTATTCATCTGGTTTACTCTCTATTTCAGCGGAGAAATTTTGCTTATATGCGTTTCCTAGGGTAACTGATTAATTTTAAATGCAATTCACCTCCATTTTGGGGGCTGATATGGTTTCCTAGAGTAACTGACTGAGGGGTGATTGAGGGGAGACTGGCACAGGATTTTTATTTTTATTTTTAAATATTACTTGCTCACCAATCACACTTGGGTAGGCTATATAATACAAGTTGAGCTTTTCTTTACCATTGGCATAACATTTTTTTACTGTCCATGATCATTTATTGATTGGATGGTGATAAAATCCTATTGTGCAATTTTTAATCTTAATTTTGTTTATTCGGAGGTGAATTGCAGCTTAGGAGGATAGATCTGTTATGCGGAGATAGTGTGGGCTTCATGGACAAATAATTGTAAGTTGAATGCGGTTCTTTTCTGTGCATGGGTTCACTTTCAATCTATATGATTTCCTATTTTATGGACTACTAAGATTATATATCGCGTACTTCCATCTTTTTTTAATGATTACACCTGATTTTGGATTTGTCTGTATTGTTTTCTATATACTACTTGCATTTTTTTTCAAAAAATTACTAGCTTTATCCTTTGTACCAATATTTGTTTTACCTATTGGACTGATAACTGATTTACCTCTCAATGACTAGGCAGACTGGTTGTGTTTTAGAACCAATTGTTTCAATTTAAGTAAGCTTTGTGTCTATTAAATATTGATATTTGCAAGGATTTTGGAAGGCCTTCCTTTGGCTATTGGATTGATTTTCCTTTCAATGGCAGGGTAGTTTTGTTAGATTTTGGATGCAATTGTTTCAACTTGGGTAAGCTCCAACTATTAGATTCTTATATTTGCCCGCATTTTGAGAAATCTTACTTTGTGAATTGGACTGTGTTGATCCATCTTTAGTGGCCAACTATCAGCCAAAAACTTGGACTGTCAATTGCTTTCTTTATATTGGAGGAGAAAAATATCTGTCTTATGTTCTTCCCCAACTTTAAAGGCCAAGTTGGGAATTAATCTTTGGGCTTAGGTTTGAAACTAAATATCTTCCAAATGAACCAGGTGCCATTGAAGTAAATTTTGATGAAATTGGACATCTTCAGCTCCCACGATATACTATGATTTCCTAATTTCTAGATCTACATGGTGAAGGCTTTTTTGAACTTAATTTTTATTCGTAAGTAACTTCCAATGCAGAAAAGCTCCTACTATGTCTACTGAAATAATAACTTCTACAGACCGGCACCCATTCGACCCTCATATTTTCAATCATACCCTCTCCTTTATGCTTTTTAACAAAGGCACCTATTAAAGCCATATAATTTCAATCCTACCCCCTTCCTTTATGCTTTTTGAATAAAATAAGTGAACAAAGTCAACATATTCTATACAAAATTACGGATTGAGGGCAGATGTTACATAATACTACGGATTCAAGACTCCTTGAAAAATATTGACGAATTTCAGGCTCCTTAAGAGGAACAACATCTTATGGAAATCTCCATAGATTGGAGGGCTACGATCAGCCTATGGAAATGATTGTACTGGCACAACCGATATATGTTGTGTTCCATCACATGGACGGTTTGGATCAACCTATGATTTGGTCCGTGCAGTTCTTTGTCGGCCCGTGCATCGCACGGCGGGTCTGACTAGTATATATATGTAAAGCGGAATCCTACAAGTTGTGGTGCTGCCACGTGGCAGCCCCTCCTCTATCCCTCAATTTTACTAAGAAATCCAATAGGCATTCAATTTTTATGGTAAATAATTGCAATACGTTTTTGAAAGTTTACAACCTCCTATGCATGTAACTTTGGCTTTCGTTTCTTAAGAAAGTAAATCTTTTCATATTCCAAACGTATAACTCTCTCTCTCTCAAAAGCTTCCTTAACTAGGACACTATTTAAAGCTCAACTTCCAAACGTTTTCTTTCACGCTAAAACGGCAAAATCGAAAATAAAAAAGGACGCAAGTATATACGTTTCCTTTCTGAATTTCAAAGGACTCCTAAAACTTCTCCTTTCCATAAAGGTTTACTCCTAAGACATCTCCTTTCTAAAATATTACTCCTAAATAGATTTCGTTCGATTCATTTCTGTAAGCTCTCTCTCTCTCCCACTCCTTGAGCGAGGACATGGCTATCATCCTCTCTTCTTATCAGTGTTCAAGGATGCCACATTTACATGTTTACACGGCTTCTATCCATGGAATTTCCTGCTTATTTGATTAGTCACGCAGTGGTGATGATCTCTTTGTGATTTTTTTTAATTGCAGCCTTCTGTGATGTGTGAGTGCCACATATGCAAGTTTTGCCAATTGACTCAAATGTTGAATATTCCTTTCCATGAAGGTGGTACGATGGTTGTACCATCCTTGATATTTGATCCAACAGCAGCCTCTTAAAAAGTGCGCTGTTGTTTGATCAAATATCAAGGGTGGTACTGCTTTGAAGGTACTTGACGGTCGCGCACCATATAAAAACTCATCTTACTGTATACATGAAATACAAGTGTTGTTTTCCTTCTTTTATTTTTGAATGGCAAGTGTTGTGTTCCATATCATGAAATGTAAACAGAGATCATTTTTTTTAATACATTCTTTTTTATTAAGCAGAGATCATTTTATTTCCAACATTTTCTTTTTATGAATACGTTTCGTTTTATTAAACTGTTTTCACCGCCCGTGCATCGCACGGGACTGCAACTAGTTTTATGGTAAAAGCTCTACCCGAAATCCCATAAATCGACCCTAGTTGCAACCTTAATTTTATTGGGTCCTACGAATCTCTTTATATATCTAGCTTTGTTCAAAGAAACGGATAATATTTTCAAGGTGTCCGGCATTGAAATGACCCAAAAAGGAGGTGGGTCTTACGGCCCCCCTAGGCCCTAGCTTCGTTCAAAGATAGGGCTAAGATATCTGGCATATCTGTATCATCGACTAGATAGCACCAACACACCATCTTATATATTAATTTTTTGTTTCCAACAATATAGGTGAAAATGTCTCCTCCATGCACGGTCACCTTTTCCATCTCTCACAAGAGATTTGTAGAAATCACTAACAAAATTTAGGATTTCACTGATTCTTGAATGCTATTACAAGAGGATCATTGTGTGCTTATATAGAGCACTTACATGATAAATATAGAATCAAATCAAGATAGTTATGGAGGGAAAGATTCCTAACCAAATCTACCTAATCAAATCTACTTTCTAATCTCTTTTGCTTGCCTTTTCTGTCCATTGCCTAATTTATCTAGTTGTTTCATTTAGCCAACTTACCTAATCTCCCACAAGAAGATCCAATGGTGAGATCTACACCTGATCCAACAGTGGATTTCACATATTCTAACATGCCCCCTCAAACGTATATGGATTGAAAATCTATATACGTTTGACAACAACAAAAAAATTCTCCAATACAATAGAATTCCCCAAATTACAAATGTAATCAAAATCAACCGATTTGATGCACACTTCCAAAAATCGATGGCGGAGATCCAATGAACATTGATGATGGTTGCCGAAGAAGATGCCGCTTGTTGATGTGTCACGAAAAGGACTTAAAAATCAATATATCATAGCCTCGATGGGACTAGATGATACTCAAGCCTTGATGGACAAGTAGAAATGGGTCACTATGGACCAATGCCGAAATGGGCAAGAATTGGGTCGCTGTGGACCAATGCCGGAATGGGCAGTAATTGGGTCACTATGAACCAATGCCGAAATGGGCAAGAATTGGGTCACATGGACCAATGCTGAAATGGACAATAATTGGGTCACTATGAACCAATGCCGGAATGGGCAAGAATTGGGTCACATGGACCAATGCTGAAATGGACAAGAATTGGGTCACTATGGACCAATGCCGAAATGGGCAAGAAATTGGTCCTTATAGACCAATGCCGGAATGGGCAAGAAATGGGCGACAATCAGCGACAAAGAATGGAGGCAATAAGTATTGGCGCTTATTAGCAATTGAAGAAACTTTGACGAGAAAATTGGACAATGCCAAAAAAGGAGTGTGCTAATATCAAATATGAAGGGCATGACTATCAAATTGAGGGTATACCTATTTTTTTAGATGGGGTGCATGAATCAAAATATTGGAGTGTGAAATACCCAAAGAAAATACTGGAATTTGAATGAAAGGGCAGTTTTCATTTCATCCGAGAAAATTGCCAAATTAAAACAAGAGGGGTGCCTATATCAACAAGAGGGTTTGAAAGACATGAAAAAAAGGGTGGTGCCCTGAAGAAAAAAAAGGGTTTCAATGCTCTACAAGATCAACGGTCTAGATTTCACATTTATGTCCTTAGTTCCTCCGTGGGACTCACAAATTACCCTAATTCTGATTTATCGGCTAACATTTCAATTCAGCGAGGATAAGAAATCCTTTAATATGGGATTCGAGCAAATCATTGGTGTGACACAGGAAAAAAAGAGAGTGTTTTTGTCTGTTTATGTGGAAAATTGGGGAGCTGTGGCTATTTTTTATCCCCTCGCCCTTCTGATCTCACTCTCCTTATCATTCTGCGAATAAAACAAAAGGCAAAGGAATCGTTTCGTTTTAGATAAGATCTTCTGGGAATGCGGGAAAAAAGGTAAAAATCCATTTAAAATGCCTTCAAGCCATTGATTATTTGAAATCCTCAATCTTGGATTTGGGAATGTGATCTTTATTTTAGGTGTGGGACCAGGGCCAACTTGGGTGTGGGAATGTGATCTTTATTTTAGGTGTGGAACCCGAGTAAAATTCAGACTTGAAAAATAGTTAAGGCCACGTTTGGATACCCACAAGATTTAGATTAGGATTTAGTTGATATTTTGAACTGGATCAGATCCTTAGATTTCCAAATCAGCTACAACAGTGCAAAAAATTCCGATTATCAAATCTGTTCTGCTAGACATTATTTGGAAATTAATATTTATGACAACTTCCTTCACCGTCGCTGCTCCTCAACGTTGCTCTCGCTCCCTCCCTCTCTCATATTTCTCTCTGTCTTAAACCATGATCATGAAGTTGATTGATGTATTTTGCATCCAAAACTCAAATCCAAATCAAAATACAAATGCATGATGTATACAAACGGGCCCTAAGATCATCCAATTTTCTAAATTTTTTGGGCTGTGGCCCATCAATGTTGTTGTTTTAAAAGGGATGGTCTAATTACGATCTATGCAGCCAAACATAAACTTTAAGAAACAAGCTTAAGATGGGCACAAAATTCACATTGGTTCGGTACGAGGGCCTACATCTACAGAAAAGTTCAAGAAAGATGCCACTGTGAACAAGAACATTAGGATTACAATAATTAATTTTACCTTCATCAATTTAAAACTAGATTGCTCTATCGTAACCCCCGGATAGGTTTCTATAATGTGTAGTCCCTCTATAAATCAGGGGTAATTAGTTGTTTTCACCCCTTGAGCTGACATTTTACCAAATATACTGGAGGGTAAGGATCATCCTATAGAGAAGGACAAAGTTATGGTGGGGACTAACAAATTAATGGTCTAGATCATCCAAATAGGTGAGCCCAACTTGGGATTATTTCTATGTACAATGAACCTAAACTTGGGATGCTGATTAATCATTGCTAAAGATCAACCCGAGCACAACTCAATCACGGTAACATGTCTACGTAAATTATAAAGTTAAAACACCTTTCATTACTGTCTATATATATATTTAGAAGACCAAGAAAACACTACTTAGTGACAATCACTTCATTGGTCCCAGTTGCTCTTTCATAATACTTAGTGGCAATCAACCCGAACCCAAAAGCCAATTTTATGGTAAAAGCTCAACCCGAATTCCCATAAATCGGCCCTAGCTAGTTGCAACCCTAATTTTATTGGGTCCTACGAATCTCTTCATATATCTAGCTTTGTTAAAAGAAACAGATAATATTTTCAAGGAGTGCGGCATTGAAATGACCCAAAAAGAAGGTGGGTGTTACGGCCAAAAATATAGGTGAAAATGTCTCCCCCATGCACGGTCACCTTTTCCATCTCTCACAAGAGATTTGTAGAAATCACAAGGGAGAATCATGAAAGAGAAAGTCTTCCTTCACATGGCATGGCATGAATTGACTTGTTGTTCTTCTCACTCTCAAATTCTAGACAAAAGAGTAGCCACCCACGTGAGAGCAACGTAGTGGGGTTGTAATTAGGTAATTCTAATCTAACCTAATTACCTCATTATGAAGGAGAAGATCACCATCTGTTGAAGAAGAATCCATGAATCCCACTAGGAGATAGTATAGGAAACTCGATTACTGAGATTAATCAAATGTAAAAAACTGATTTACACCAGCTCCACGACTAATATTTATAGAGCTAAAAGCTGTCAATTTCCTAATAGAACTCATCTTCCTTCTAAACCATCTAAACTAACTTGCTTCTAACCTTATTTAACTAAGACTTCTAATTAGAGTAGGACTAAGAAACAAAGAAGAAAAAGAAACCGTCCTACATCACTCATCAAACCTAGTTGCTTAATCCAACATCAAAAAATCCAACAGTGAGATCGATGATCAGAAATGGCCGTTGCACCTTATTGTTTAATCAATGACCCACACCTCTTGGATGTGTCATGGCCTAAAACTCATACTAAAACTCATTCTGATCAGATGCAATTAACTATCCGAATCATAGCTTTCTTTTTGAGTAATGACAAAAATTCATAAGCAACAATCCACAAAAAAGTTATGTCAGTTGCGTGGTTAGGATAGTTAGAGCGATTCGAATCTCAAGCAGTGGCTCATTGAATGGGAGACATGGATGGATTGGTTGGTGCTTGGATTGAACAGTAGAGATGGTCTATTCAATTGTAGTTGTTTCACCTATCTTACTAAAAACTATGGTTTTTTAATCTCAACCTTTCACAAAATAAAGTGAAAGGCTGATTTCTGGGTGCGGCACTTAGTCGCCATTGAGGTAAAAAAATCTTCATACAGAGTTCCAACTATGTGTATTTGGATGATCACTCCACATAATTAAACACTGAAAGAAGATAAAACATGAAAGAGAGAGCTAGGTAGAGTAGAGCGGACCAATACATGTTGTGTCTTGATCACGTGGGGACCTCCCTGAATCTAGCAGTAGCTCAGTAGATATGGTAGCATCTTGAAGTTCTTATGTGAGTCCTTTTCAAGCAAACGTCCGAACCTTTTGGAAAGAACCCTCGAGAGATATTCAATATCCTGCTGTGGTGCTACCTATTGATAATGTATTAAATGAGGGTAATTTCTAGACAAAAAAATCCCCATCATTTTGATAAATGCCGGCTTTTTATCAGAGCTACTGGGGACCCTTGTTTTCTATTTCTTTCTTATCTTCTTTTTACTCGAAGGAAATGTACATTTGACAAAACCCCTTGAAAATTATTGTTATTATTATGATTATGGGGGCGTGGTATCTGAGCTCAAGCCCTGATAGAATTTCTGAGGTAGAGTTTTTAAATAGGGCATCTCACATGTTCTTTGACTCATCCAACCTATTCATTCCATAGAACCTGACATAGATAGATTGTTCCTAAGAAACCATCTCCATACAATCATCCTAACCGTTCGATCTGTAGAAGCACAAAATTGACTATTTTGTAGACATCCATATTAAACCTCCACAAATCAACGCTTACCATGATCCTATGACGATGAATTCTTAGGAACACCCAATCTATGTTAGGTCCTATAGAATCAATATCTAACATAACCGAAACAACAAAGGCACCTATCCTATTTAAAAACTCTAGCTCAGAAAAGCTATATGAGCTTGAGCTCAAATACCATATATCTTTGTTATTATTATTATTATTATTATTATTTGAACATGTGCATCTTATATTTGTGAAACAACCAATGTTAGATAAGAGGGCACAGACAAAGATATATAAGATATCAAATAAGCTCCAGGGAGAAGATAACAAGAACTCTTCAAAGTCCAAAGAACCCTTTGAAAGTTATTATTAATAAAAATAAAATATGTGTACATTAATTATAAGATTATGAAGCTTTAATTGAAAGGATCAACAGCATAATTATCAAATGAGAGGAAATATATGATGTTGGAATCAATATGAGCATCGATCTCAATTAATTCACTAATCTTGAATTATAGCATAGCAGCATGTGGTAATTCCGCTTCTTAAAGAAGGTTGGAGACTTCCCATGTACAAGGGATTTTGATAACTGTATCTTTGGAACTCTATTTTCATTCTTAAATTGTAAATAAATTTTTACGATGCTAAATATATATATATTTTTTAACTGGTGAGATTTTATTAATCTAGAGAGCCACGACCGATATAGCTAAGAATGCAAGGAGAGGCGATCGTACAAGCTATGCTCATGGTGGTAAGGAGCTGAATGTATCTATCTCCTACCTGCTAAGTCTGGCTCGTGCTAGCCTATGCTCATTGTGGTAAGAAGTCGAAAGTCTCTATCTCCTGCCTACTAACTCAGGCTCTGGCTAGCCTATCTGCCTCTCTGTTTGCGGACCTCTTTGTGTGATTGAAAGATTTGGAAGACTATACAAGCCAAGGATGTCATATTCTCGGTTCCCTAACTGAAGTGGACACCTAGTTTTTATATGGTGTCCTTTGTTTTTTACAATTGTAAAAGATATATAAAGGCTAGTTTTTATATGGTGTCCACTGTCCACACCTAGTTGCAAGTATTTTTATAAAAATTAAGATGGGCCCACATGATTCAATGATCCAAACCATTCATTTGTTGGACCGGACTTAGATAAGTTGTGTTCTGTAAATTTTCTCTATATGATGATCCTTACCATTTCTAGTTTTTTAGATAAGTTGTGCTCATATCCTTACCACATGATTCAATTGGTAAGGATATGAGCACATGAGCACATGATTCAAAAGGCTAGTTTTTAAGATATAAGTTGTCCTCATATCCTTACCACATGATTCAACTGCCTTACCATTCATTTATAACGTACCATTTCTCTGCAGATCTGACCGTTAGAATTGTATTAATGGAGCTGACTTTTGGGGCATATCTATCTAAGTTGGGGCTCAACAAACGAATGATCTGCATCAACGAACCCGGGGCCTCTACTGTATTTATTGAAAATACATGCACCTACGTGTGCAAACACCATATAAAAACTCAAAAGAAGACATGAAAACCTACTAGAATTTGATTTTCTTTCCATTGCCAATCAAATTAACGACGAGATTTTTTGCATACCTCTGATATATTTTCTGAGAGATCAATCATCCTAACGATAATGAATCGGCACAGATATGCGTGCTTGGAATCATAGCAGTTGACTATTATGAGGCGACACAGTTGATCTTAGTTGCATCATGCACAATGAACTCCCCATCCATAAACAAAAATCAACAATTTAGCCTTTCTTGGTAGAATTAGTCCTAAAAAACAGGCTTATAGATTAAGGAGCTTAGTGTTAGAGTCAGGGGCGGAGCCAGGAATTAACAGTTGGGGGGGCCGGATTAATTTACACTGTTCTGCATTGGTCATTGGGGGGCGGGGCATGGCCACTAAACTAGTTAGGCATGCACCCATAAAAGGAATTTTGCAAGTCATGGGGGGCCATGGCCCCCCTCAAGGTATATGTGCCTCCGCCCCTGGTTAGAGTATAAAAGATTAAATAATGCCATCTCCAACGGCTCAAGCTTCTGCAGTAATCGGTTATTTCACATGATATAGAGCAATTGCCCTAGGTTCAAAACTCCTTGATATTAAAAATCCACATGCAATGGCTAACCCAGGCAACGAGTGCCACGTGTAGGCCAACCCTCTCCCACGGCTTAAGCTTGACCTGTGGTCATCCACAATATCCTTAGGGCCCAATAGTTAGGATATCAATTTTCATTTTCTATTTACCAACTCAATTCAAAGAGATTCCCTGAGACAGTAAACAATTGTTCACAGATTAAAGAAACTCCATTCCATTCTATGGCCATTTCTTACTCGAAGTGCTACTTTGTGTAGAAAAACCTATAGTCCAAAGTCATGTGCTTGATCTGCTCGAGTGCATAAGAGACAAGTCCGTAACTCAGTTTTGAATTAACACAAATGTGTTCACAAAGCTTTTTCTTCCATCTTGGGATGCCTCGGCTCTAGTTAGAAAGTCCTGCTTTCCAGCCTACAACCCAACACTCGAAATTGGTTTGTGTCCGCTTGTAAAGACCGGTGTGTCTCGGCCGGAGTCATGGTATGGAAATGGGTGATGGGAGGATTTTTAAGGGTTCATAATAATAGTGTCAACGGGGTGGTCCGATAGGGAGATTAGTCCAAATTAACATTGCTTGCATTATAATTGGGCTGGGCTGGGCTTGGGTGGGGATCGTCCTGGCCCATTGACAACCTCAAGTCATTGTTATTTGGTACTTGGGAGTGTATAGGCAATTCCATATAAGCAATTTTGCAGCACGCGTTTTTTGGTAGAGAAGTGCCACCATTAATTAAAGGTGTTTTTCTCTTGAAAAAGAGGACTTATGTACAAAATTGCCTTAAACATGGCCTTTATACTTAAAATAAGGTTGTTGATGAGCCTTTAAGTAACACAAAATTGCCATATTGCCTTATAGTAGGGTTATTGATGAGCCAGACCAGCCAATCACACAGCCTGGCCTGAAATAAGTTGGGTTTGGGCTTGGGCTTGGGTTGGGAACAAAATAGGTCCCTTGGTTGGGTTAGAGGCTTCTAATTTGTGGGCCAACTAACCAAACAGATGGGTCTACCGGCTGCTTCTTGAGACCCAATGAGCCTTTGTATATGAGCTAAATGGTGAGACAGTAAAAGCTGTAATAAATATCCTTGAATGGTGAGACAATAAACTTAACTACTTTAAAAGAGTTCATATGTTCATCCAGAGTTTGGGAACTCATATTCGCCCCCCTTTGACGGATAAAATACCCCCGCCCTGAATGTTATTCGTTAAGTTTTAAAGGCAGAGAAAAATGTTAAAGGGGGTGAATTTATCCTCAAGCAGTGCACCATTCTCACAGATGCCGTTAAAAGGGGGGATTTTATCCGTTTAGAGAGGGGGGAATCATTTCCCCAGTTTAATTTTGAAGCCCTTCTCTATCTCAATTTATGAGTTCAATTTACACTTGATAGAATGCATCGATTGGAATTCAAGACAGAATGGAAACCCTATTGGCCGGATATCAATTAATTGATACTTAATTAATGACTATTTAAAATATTTTTATAGATAAGCTGGAATCGGAAAGCAGAATCGGTGTTCATTCTATCCTGGCCAATTCCGACGTTTGGCTAGTCTTACTCAATATAAAGGGAATCAGTGAGCGGAATTTCAAGAGAGGAATTTAGGGCGGATTATCTTACTACACGAGGTGGGTGATATTCTGATTCCCACAATGCAAAAACCCGTTCATCTTCTTGGGCTCCTCTGTTGAAGAAGATCACTGGTTGATTGAAAGTAGCCGATACAAAATCGAAAAAGGAAGGAATGCTATGTTAAAGCATAATCTCATTTTGTTTTTTTGATTGGCAATCTGGGGTTAGGCAGGACCCCCACCAGATATATTAAAAACAGAAATGAGAGTTACAAGGGGGCCCGCAAGGGCAGTATAAACACAAGAGGAGAACCAACAAAAGAGAACGAAGTATAGGCCTGGGGGAACTGTTATAGGCGCAGATATTGGGATAATTTTCCATCTTCATCAATAATGTTGGAAAGCTCATAAGTGGATCTTGAACCGGGCACATTCCAACCTTTTATAGGACAATTCCTCTTTGAGAGGTAATCAGCAGCAGAGTTTGCCTCCCTCCAGATGTGGGTTATCTTGTGATGGATGAAAGCACATAGAGCAAATTTAATTCTTCGGATTCTCATTGTCTGTCTCCATGGGATCGCCGAGGAACCATTTAAGATATCAACGGCGAACTTGGAATCAGATTCCACCCAGATATTTCTTGCAGAGAGAGTAGAAGCCAGTTGAATACCTTTTTCAATAGCATAGAGTTCAAGCTCGAAGATTTCTTCTTTGTTCACATTTTACGAGAAAAGAAAAATGCAGGTGTCTGAATTGTCTCGAATCAACCCACCGATACCTCCTCCATCATCATCTAGAGAAGCATCCACAATAATCTCATTTTAATATATACAATGAGGCATTCCAACTATAGAATAGTAGGCTCCACCTTTGATTGATACCACTTCAGTGACCTAACTATCATGACAATTATCAAATCGTAACTTGAAAGAATGTCTATGGTTTATGATGAAATTGCAGGGTCCTCAATGTGAACGGCCCATAAAGATCAAGGTAGGGCCCACCCTAAGTGACTAAATTCTCTTTCTTCTCACATCTCCGACTGCAAAATCGACCTCCCATTCACCGTGGGAATTGGCTTAGGATTGAAATTTGATGTCCTACGACCGTTCATGTTACCATCCCTTCATCTCTTTCGTATTTTCAATCACAATAGACTCTTTATTAGTTGTTCTAATAAACACAGAAAGAGGTACGTTTTGACGTCATCGGAACAAGGGCAGGAAAAATCCCTACAATGACGTAATTGGATGAAGGGTGAAAAGATCATTCAATTACAGTGGGACCGGGATAATGGATTGGACTCATGCAAGATAAACATTACACTAGATGGGGCTGTCTCAAGCAAAAAAAGGGGGGCGAATATATCATTTCCTTTCTTTAAAACTTATTTTAGGAATGATACCGGGGCTGTGGATTTAGTGCACCACCGCACAACAAATCAAAGGCTGGGATCGCCACATACGTTAGCCATGTGTTAAATGGGGCCCGCCCAAGGCACAAAAGCAGCTGCTCGTGAGTCGTGAGGACGAAGAGGAACATCACGGCCATTCACGGGAGAATCGTTCCTTGGGCCCACCCTTTTTTTAATTTATCGATAAAACCATTCATTAGGTGAGGAACATGGCTGATATCATCATCTCTTCAAGATTGGGCGATTACGGACAAGTGGGACCCACTTTCCATCTACCAGTCCATGTCCATGGACCCCACAAATTGGCTTTTCCCATTATCACTTTCTGCCTCGTATTTTCTCGTGAGAAATTTAAGAGTCTCGCTTGAGAATTGATGAGAGATACACATTTAATTCCGAAAATTCGCGTTCAATTTGAAGAATGTGTAAGATTTTAAATTTCATAGGGAACATCTATAGATCTGAGGGTTGGGATCATCCTATTCAAATAGTTTTTTTTGGGCACAAACCATTTTCATTGTAGCCCATGAAATGCACGGCTCGGATCATCCTATGGTGTGGGCCGTACAGTACTTTTAAAATAATAATAATGGACGAGAGGGCCTACACCATATGAAAACTCTATTCATAGGATTTTGTAAATATGCTGTTTCATTCGGCTATTAGTTTGAAAGGTATATGAGTACGACCATTGTAAGAGAATATTTCAGAAAGTGATTCACTCACAAAAAATGACAACGATACATGCTCCTCAATCTCTATTTTTTTATAATTAAAATAGAGAAATGTTATCAGCACTACTGCATTTTGATATGGGCACCCCTCACTTTATTAAAAGTACGGTATGGTCCGCACCATTGGGTGATCCAAACCGTCTCAAAAATTATTTCCATAGCTTGATCCTCACCTTCCGATCTAAATGTTAGAAGGTTGATCCTAACCGTCTATAGATCGTAGGGTTAGGATCAACCTATGAAAATGATTTTTGCGGCACAACCTATTTAGGCTGTGGCCCATCTAATAGACGGTTTGGATCATCCTATTATGGGGGCCATACCATACTTTTAATAAAGTGAGAAGTGCCCTCATCAAAATACAGTAGTGCTGATAACATTTCCCTTCAAATAATGATGGAATGAAGGGCAACCTTGAAGCTGTTTTTTGCAAGGGCGCCTTTCATTCTATCATTCCTCTTAAAATAAACCTACTTAATCTGTCACTAAATGGGCCTTATTCGAAGGTGGGTCCTCAATTTTGACCAATAGCAATTGCTGAAACCACTGGAATTAGTGTTTAGTGCTAAACTAATCGAACCCTTTATGCTCTGTTTGGTTGCCAGGTTTTTTTTGTTCCTGGGAGTTTTGTGGGAGAGTAAGTTAAATTTTGGTCCCATCCCATGTTTGGTTGCCTTTTAGCACTAGGTTTATTTTAATCCCACTCTTGTAATGATTACTTGTGGGGTGAAACTTTTGTAATGATTGCCTTTTCATCCCATCCCAAGATAAACCAGGAACAAAAATATACTCAGGAACCAAAAATAAGCTTGAAAAGAATTTTTTTCTACCTAACAGTTCAAGCAACCAAACAAAGGGTTTTTTTTTTCCCACCATATCTCCCAGGGTATTTTTTTTCTCCCACATAACCAAACATGGGATTTTTATTTTACCAGGATACTTCCAGGACTTTTTTTTCCCCACCTATCTCCCAGGGTATTTTTTTTCTCCCACATAACTCCCGGGAACAAAAAAACCTGGCAACCATACAGAGCTTTAAAGATTGAATATTGATTAATCATTTTTAACTCAAGTTTATGGTTTCATTAAGTTCTAATATTTTACTTAAACTAATTGCAAAGTATTCAAATTACCCGACACTATGTCCCAACTAACAGTTAGGTCCACTGAGATGTCACAGAGACTCTTCTTTTAGATGGCTATTTTGTAATTTGAAGGCTAAGCAGTACATATTTGCGGAAAAGAAAAGATTACGGGAATATATAATCCGACCCTACGCGCATGCAATGGGCAGTAATGATGACAGTAGTGTGTGTGTGTGTGTGTTTTTGTGTGATTGCGTGCTCTTGAATAAACGCCAAAAAGCCTTCTGCTGACGCTCCCTCTAAATTCAGACAAAACCCGACACTTTCAATTAAAAGTCTCACCCACTGCAGTAAAAAAATATGCGATTCTTTCTCAAGAAAGCTGTAAAAGTTAAAAAAAAAAAAATCCTCGAAATTGGGGGATCCTTTTTCTTGCTCTCCAACGGGACCAGAGAGAGAGAGAGAAGTATTAACTTGCTCTATCAACTCAGTAGTCATTTTATTACTACATTAAAGTCTCCTTTTAACTTTTAGTACATATGGAAATGGGAGGGAGAAGGGTTTTTTGGGTAGCGTATGGAGTAGTGAATGGTGAAAGGGAATGGTCCCTGAACCGAATCTGCATCAAATAAATATGTGGGAATGTGTTAGGTGAATTGAAACCTATTATATGGTGGGTCAGACTGTCATGTATCTCTGATAGATGATCTTGACTGTTAGGCCCAAAATCGGTTAACAGATATGGCAGTGACGTAAGAGCCGAGCTGGAGGGAAGTAGAGTCCGGATGAGCTGTGTGCTGCACAGAAGCAAACGAGGTCAGAATGACCGACCCGGAGTGTATTCCGGACAGGCCCTTCGACACTCAAGTCAGTATGAGCCGGAGTGAAGAGGGTATTTTAAGAGTGGTGGGTGAGAATTCAATACCCTGATTTATGAGCTTTGAAGGCCCTTTTATAGGGAGAAATTGGGGTAGTTGGGGAGTTAATGCTCCAAGACAAGTGTCGACCAGCTATAGGTTCAAGCTCACCTACTCTGTGTAATTATCAAACTACCCCTGCTGACGCGGGGTCTGCGGTGGGCCCCTCTCGAGACATGTGTCGGCAGCTAATAGGCTGGTCCGCGGTGGGCCCTCCTCTAGCCACGTGTCGGCAGCTAATAGGCTGCTGTGTTTTTACACCCCATCAGTTGCCCCCCAAGTTCTCCAAGTTATTATGGTGACTTGGGGAAATGTGGTGAGTACATCTTCTGGTTGGTGGCGGTCGGGGTCCAGCCTGTGGGGCAGTCCGGAATTTGGAGCAGTCCGGAACTTGGAGCAGTCCGGATATTGAAGCAGTCCGGAACTTGGAGCAGTCCGGAAATTGGGGCAGTCCGGAAATTAGAGCAGTCCGGATTTTGGAGCAGTCCGGAGCTTATCAGTCCGGATTTTGTCAGTCCGGAGCTTGGAGCAGTCCGGATTTTGTCACTCCGGAGCTTGGAGCAGTCCGGATTTTGGAGCAGTCCGGAGCTTATCAGTCCGGATTTTGTCAGTCAGGAGCTTGGAGCAGTCCGGATTTTGTCAGTCCGGAGCTTGGAGCAGTCCGGATTTTGGAGCAGTCCGGAGCTTATCAGTCCGGATTTTGTCAGTCCGGAGCTTGGAGCAGTCCGGATTTTGTCAAACCGGAGCTTGGAGCAGTCCGGATTTTGTCAATCCGGAGCTTAGAGCAGTCCGGATTTTGGAGCAGTCCGGAGCTTATCAGTCCGGATTTTGTCAGTCCGGAGCTTGGAGCAGTCCGGATTTTGTCAATCCGGAGCTTGGAGCAGTCCGGATTTTGTCAGCAGTCCGGATTTTGTCAGTCCGGAGCTTGGAGCAGTCCGGACTAAGTTTTGTCGTGTAGCGAGACGCGTCATATCCAGTCCAGCTTGGGCCGGACTGATTTTTGTCTTCTAGCGAGACGCGTCATATCCAGTCCGGCTTGGGCCGGACTGATTTTTGTCGTCTAGCGAGACGCGTCGTATCCAGTCCGGCTTGGGCCGGACTGATTTTTGTCGTCTAGCGAGACGCGTCGTATCCAGTCCGGCTAGGGCCGGACTGATTTTTGTCGTCTAGCGAGACGCGTCGTATCCAGTCCGGCTGGAGATGACCAAGTTTTATTGAACTTGGGTTTTTGCAAGGGTTTGGTTTTCTGCCAGGGCCCGTTTCTGACTAGAAGTGCGCTTCCGATCTTTGTGGAGACGAGCCGTGGCGAACCAAGCAGCGAGTACCCTAGTTTTAATGAACTTGGCGGCGGACTTGTCTGGTGGAGCGGTGAGTTCGGTCCTCACCATGGCGCGATGACTCCCCCCGGTGGACATCTGGCCTCTCTTGGGCAGGTCGTGGAGCTTCTGGAGGCGGTTGGGGAGGTGCCTGGAGTAGCTGCTGGTACTGCTCGACGAGAGTCGTCATTTGCTGGAAGAGAGCTTGAACTTGCTCTGGAGTGGGTAGGGGGTTCAGGTGCTCCGAGTGAGCAAGGCTCTGCTCGGCCGTAGCGGAGGCCGCCACTACTAGCGAGGCAATTCGCCCGCTCCGGGTCCTGCGGGGCAGCACGTCTTGGGTAGTCCGTGCAGTGGGGATGCGCGCGCTCTTGCGCCCTGCCATTTTTGTTTGTGAGGGATCTGAACAGCTTTTAGTTCTGGAGTCCCACAGATGGCGCCAATCTGTTTGGCCCAAAATCGGTTAACAGATATGGCAGTGACGTAAGAGCCGAGCTGGAGGGAAGTAGAGTCCGGATGAGCTGTGTGCTGCACAGAAGCAAACGAGGTCAGAATGACCGACCCGGAGTGTACTCCGGACAGGCCCTTCGACACTCAAGTCAGTATGAGCCGGAGTGAAGAGGGTATTTTAAGAGTGGTGGGTGAGAATTCAATACCCTGATTTATGAGCTTTGAAGGCCCTTTTATAGGGAGAAATTGGGGTAGTTGGGGAGTTAATGCTCCAAGACAGGTGTCGACCAGCTATAGGTTCAAGCTCACCTACTCTGTGTAATTACCAAACTACCCCTGCTGACGCGGGGTCTGCGGTGGGCCCCTCTCGAGACATGTGTCGGCAGCTAATAGGCTGGTCCGCGGTGGGCCCTCCTCTAGCCACGTGTCGGCAGCTAATAGGCTGCTGTGTTTTTACACCCCATCAGTTGCCCCCCAAGTTCTCCAAGTTATTATGGTGACTTGGGGAAATGTGGTGAGTACATCTTCTGGTTGGTGGCGGTCGGGGTCCAGCCAGTGGGGTAGTCCGGAATTTGGAGCAGTCCGGAACTTGGAGCAGTCCGGATATTGAAGCAGTCCGGAACTTGGGGCAGTCTGGAAATTGGGGCAGTCCGGAAATTGGAGCAGTCCGGATTTTGGAGCAGTCCGGAGCTTATCAGTCCGGATTTTGTCAGTCCGGAGCTTGGAGCAGTCCAGATTTTGTCAATCCGGAGCTTGGAGCAGTCCGGATTTTGGAGCAGTCCGGAGCTTATCAGTCCGGATTTTGTCAGTCAGGAGCTTGGAGCAGTCCGGATTTTGTCAGTCCGGAGCTTGGAGCAGTCCGGATTTTGGAGCAGTCCGGAGCTTATCAGTCCGGATTTTGTCAGTTCGGAGCTTGGAGCAGTCCGGATTTTGTCAAACCGGAGCTTGGAGCAGTCCGGATTTTGTCAATCCGGAGCTTAGAGCAGTCCGGATTTTGGAGCAGTCCGGAGCTTATCAGTCCGGATTTTGTCAGTCCGGAGCTTGGAGCAGTCCGGAGCTTATCAGTCCGGATTTTGTCAGTCCGGAGCTTGGAGCAGTCCGGATTTTGTCAATCCGGAGCTTAGAGCAGTCCGGAGCTTATTAGTCCGGATTTTGTCAGTCCGGAGCTTGGAGCAGTCCGGATTTTGTCAATCCGGAGCTTGGAGCAGTCCGGATTTTGGAGCAGTCCGGAGCTTATCAGTCCGGATTTTGTCAGTCCGGAGCTTGGAGCAGTCCGAATTTTGTCAATCCGGAGCTTGGAGCAGTCCGGATTTTGTCAGTCCGGAGCTTGGAGCAGTCCGGACTAAGTTTTGTCGTGTAGCGAGACGCGTCATATCCAGTCCGGCTTGGGCCGGACTGATTTTTGTCTTCTAACGAGACGCGTCATATCCAGTCCGGCTTGGGCCGAACTGATTTTTATCGTCTAGCGAGACGCGTCGTATCCAGTCCGGCCCAAGCCGGACTGATTTTTGTCGTCTAGCGAGACGCGTCGTATCCAGTCCGGCTTGGGCCGGACTGATTTTTGTCGTCTAGCGAGACGCGTCGTATCCAGTCCGGCTTGGGCCGGACTGATTTTTGTCGTCTAGCGAGACGCGTCGTATCCAGTCCGGCTGGAGATGACCAAGTTTTATTGAACTTGGGTTTTTGCAAGGGTTTGGTTTTCTGCCAGGGCCCGTTTCTGACTAGAAGTGCGCTTCCGATCTTTGTGGAGACGAGCCGTGGCGAACCAAGCAGCGAGTACCCTAGTTTTAATGAACTTGACGGCGGACTTGTCTGGTGGAGCGGTGAGTTCGGTCCTCACCATGGCGCGATGACTCCCCCCGGTGGACATCTAGCCTCTCTTGGGCAGGTCGTGGAGCTTCTGGAGGCGGTTGGGGAGGTGCCTCGAGTAGCTGCTGGTACTGCTCGACGAGAGTCGTCATTTGCTGGAAGAGAGCTTGAACTTGCTCTGGAGTGGGTAGGGGGTTCATGTGCTCCGAGTGAGCAAGGCTCTGCTCGGCCGTAGCGGAGGCCGCCACTACTAGCGAGGCAATTCGCCCGCTCCGGGTCCTGCGGGGCAGCATGTCTTGGGTAGTCCGTGCAGTGGGGATGCGCGCGCTCTTGCGCCCTGCCATTTTTGTTTGTGAGGGATCTGAACAGCTTTTAGTTCTGGAGTCCCACGGATGGCGCCAATCTGTTTGGCCCAAAATCGGTTAACAGATATGGCAGTGACGTAAGAACCGAGCTGGAGGGAAGTAGAGTCCGGATGAGCTGTGTGCTGCACAGAAGCAAACGAGGTCAGAATGACCGACCCGGAGTGTACTCCGGACAGGCCCTTCGACACTCAAGTCAGTATGAGCCGGAGTGAACCGGAGTGAAGAGGGTGTTTTAAGAGTGGTGGGTGAGAATTCAATACCCTGATTTATGAGCTTTGAAGGCCCTTTTATAGGGAGAAATTGGGGTAGTTGGGGAGTTAATGCTCCAAGACAGGTGTCGACCAGCTATAGGTTCAAGCTCACCTACTCGGTGTAATTACCAAACTACCCCTGCTGACGCGGGGTCTGCGGTGGGCCCTCTCGAGACATGTGTCGGCAGCTAATAGGCTGGTCCGCGGTGGGCCCTCCTCTAGCCACGTGTCGGCAGCTAATAGGCTGCTGTGTTTTTACACCCCATCATTGACTGTCCATTTGATATGAGAATGACATCAGAAGCTTAAACAAGACTCCTCACAGCAGCATGTTAGCATGATCAGAACCCTTCATACGAGGGCCCAACTTATTAGATGACATATCACGAGGATCACTCAGGTCATGCCATTTCAAAGAATTCAATATCTGACCATGAATGTGGAATGTGATTCATTTTTTAACCATCTATTGCGAATTTTTTTATTTTTTATTTTTTTTGTTTTTTGGAACGGCTCCATTGTAAACTATTACGAGGAATGCTAAACTCAAGGGCACCCTCACAAAAACTAGATGACAGAGTGCCCCCATTTGTGGAATGTCGTGCATCTAATGTTCTTTGGCGCCCTTTCATCTGGTTTTTTGCAAGGGCCCGTGAGTTTAGCATTTCCTCAAATATTAATGAACCGAATATCATCTCCAAGTGTCAATTGACATGCATTGGATTCCAAGTTTGAAACCACTCGTGTACCGTTTATATGCATTCATGAAATGATATTCGCACTCCCTCTTTTAAATAAGCCACTTGGTTCTTTATTTATTTTATATTTCTCTTGTGAGGAGTGTCACTATCAAAGCGGCTGAGTTACATTTTCATTTCCCATCAATTTCCATTTTCCCAAGTCACCGAAAGCCATAAAAAGTCAAACTCGCCCTTTCACCTACACTCAAAGCAGTAAAAAAGAAGAGACGATTAACAAGGGAGTTTAATTGGCTTATTCTCATTATCTCGGGAGAAATAGAGTAACTTGTGACAGTAGGACTGGCAATTGAAGTAAGGGCCTGTCAAGTCGCTGTTTATCTTTTTATTGTTTTTTCAGTATTTAACATCAAATCACATCATTTCAAAACCACCTCCCTTACCCATCTTCTCTTTCTCTCTTTGTTTGTTGCTGGCTTATGGTTTTTTCCACTAGAGGTGACGAGTTTGTTGAAACAACCATGTGGGTTTGTTGAGAAGAATCTACTAAGAAGTGTTCTCATGCAACCCTTTTCACCACCTTAGTTTTTTTTTTTTTTTTTTTGGCACAGAGATTTTTTTCTCAACAGCAGGAGAAATGACTAAGGATGAGGACTTTAAGCTCCTTAAGATTCAGGTATGTCTGACTCTATCCAAGACTACCTTTGATTCTGTTTCTCTTTCTTATTCTTGGTCTTTTGGTTTCCTTCTTTTCCTTTTTAATAAAATATATATGTACCTTTTGGTTTCTTTGTAGACTTGTGTTCTCAAAGTAAACATACACTGTGATGGATGTAAGCAGAAAGTGAAGAAACTACTCCAGAAAATTGAAGGTACTTTTTAAGTTCCTTATTTCAGATTGTTTTTTTTTTATGAAAGCAAAATGCATAGAAAAAGCTGCTTTTTGTTAGCTATCTATGTTGGAGGAATAGGCTGAGACACTGATCTAGAGATAAAAGGAAGGAATTTATAAGGAAGTTATATCTGATAGTGGGTCTTAATTTTTTCGAAAATAGTAGAAATCTTTGATACAAATTGGAGATGCACTAAAAAAATTGAACTTTTGTACTTTCTTCACAGTCTACTGGACATAATACTTGATGGATTTTCTTTCAAACTCAGTGTAGTTGGAGAAAGATTGCTTTTTTTAGCTAGAGAAGAAAGCTATTTCTCAATTTACAATGTTCTACAGAAGTGAAACAGAAAAATCTTGGTAAAAAAACATGAAAATTACTATTTCGATTACAGTTTATGGATCTTATACCACCATTCAAAAAAAAAAAGTTTGTGGATCTTATACCCTGTTTTTGCCTCTCCAATTCAGGTGTGTATACTGTGAATATAGATGCAGAGCAACAGAAGGTTACAGTTTCAGGAAACGTAGATTCTGCAACCTTGATTAAAAAGTTGGTCCGAGCTGGGAAACATGCAGAGCTCTGGTCTAAAAAATCCAACCAAAACCAGAAATCTCAACAACAGCAGCATTGCATCAAAGATAACAAGAACACCAAAGACCAAAAACAGGGTCTGATGAAAGGCCTTCAAGCCTTCAAAAACCAGCACAAGTTCCCTGCCTTTAGCTCTGAGGAGGACGACGAGTATTGCGATGACGACGAAGATGATGATGAAGAGGAAGAACTCAGGTTTCTCAGAGAGAAAGCAAACCATTTGAGCCTTCTCAGGCAAGCAAATGAGCTCAATGCAAAGAAAGCTGCTGGGGCAAACCACGCCAATCAGAATAAAAATGGAGGAAACCCTAATCAGAATGCTGGAAAGAAACCTGGTGGAAACCCTAATCATGGAGGAAACCCTAACCTTAATCATGGAGGAAACCCTAACCCTAATCTGAATGTTGGGTTGAAGAATGCAGGTGGGTCAGAGCAGAAAAACATAAATGTTGCTCCCAAGATGAACCCAGCTGCTCATTTGGGTGGTGTTATGGGAAACCCAAATGGTGGAGAGGGCAGAAAGGGTAATGAGATTAATGGCATGGGTCTAGGGTTTCATGGGTATGGAGCTGGTGGGGTTGGTCTTGGAGGCAATGGGTTAGGGTTCCAAGCCCAACCCAACATCTTACAAGGGGGGTCTGGATTTCCTGCAGGAGGGTTTACAGGGGGGCAGCCGCAGCAGCAGCAGCAGCAGCAGCAGCAGCATTATCCATCATCCATGATGATGAACATGCATGGCCACCAGCAGCATCCATCAACCATGGCCATGAACATGATGAACATGCAAAACAGGCATCCCATGATGCATGACAATAGATACATGCAACCCCAGATGATGTATAATCGATCCCCTGTTGTCCCTCCTTACACTGGTTACTATATGTACAGTCCCAGCCCTAATTATCAGCCAGATAATGCTGATTATGGTGCCCATATGTTCAGTGATGAGAATGCCAACAGCTGTGCTATCATGTAAAGAGGAGGGGAAAGAGACATGGGCTCGGGTGTCTGTGCTTAGAACAGTATCTAATAGTGTTTGATTTCTGTTTTAAGTGTCTTTTTCATTTGTTGTTGTTGTTGTTGATGAAGATGGGGTGGGGTATTGATGGGATGCTACCAGATCTGTTTTTTTTCTTCTTTTTCAGTGTCTTTGATTTTGGACTTAGTGGCTACAAGCTACTAATTTATATGTTATCTAGTAACCAGTAAAGAAATAAATGTCTTTGTTAGTCAACTTGGGTCTTCTGAGTGCTGGGTACTGACAGATGAGGACAATTTGCTTTTCTACAGGGACAAGACAGATTAGAACAGCTATAAGCAAGCCTGAATGTAACTTATATTTTAGAGTAATTACACATTTAGAATCTCATCTCCCTTACTTGATATTGGTAACTCCCCTTTTATATTGGAGGCTTTGTCATTGCCAATTAGAAATTTGAAATCCCTAACATGATGTCAAAGTGCTTTGAGCAGTGGTGCTACTTCATGTTGCAGGTTCGATCCCAGCTCACCAAACAGAAAAAATATGAAGCTTGGCAAGAGTACAAATGGTGGCGACTTTCTCAATAATCCGAATAATTTTTTCCCAGCCATGCTATTGATGGCCATTGAGCAAAAATCCACCTCCATTGGCAATTCTAACCATGGTTTTAAATTACGACCGAAATCTGAAATTTCGGATTTTGGTGAGGACCGAAACTGAAATTCCCGAAATTTACCAAATTTTGTTCGAAATTCGAAATTACGTCAAAATTTGTAATAAAATAATAATATTTTATTCTATTAAAGAATTTCGAATGAAATTATGGAAAATTTGCGGTAATTTCGATCGAAATTCCGTCCCAAAAACCCGCGTTTCGTGCGCTAATACGAAATTTCGGGATCTCGGCTGAATTTCAGCCGAAACCGAAATTTAAAACCATGATTTTGAAATTTAAAACCATGATTCTGACACCCCAATTTGGTGAGCCATTAAAAGGCTTGAGTTTTGTTCTATTGCGTATCCGTAACAAGAATGCCTCAGGCAATAAATGGTTTGGAGTTTGGATCATTGAGAAAGTGGCCCTCAATTTGAACAGTTACTATACGTTTTGTCGAACAGTTACTCTACATGGAACAGCCTCAATGGGAAGGCTTCCTTGATCACATAAATCAAGAGTTGTATAGTGCGGGAGAGGAGAGTAGTTGACAGAGATTCAACTAAAGAGAGGAGTGTCATTATCATTAGAAGGGGCGTGAGAGTATTAGCTCCCTAAACATAGAAGCTGCATTTGACAGTGAAGCTGCAATGAAGTTAAGAGACCAGAGTTTGGACTCTGACATGCATCACATGGAGATTTTGATTCTCAGTTAAAGTAAGCCTAACCTAGAAGCACTCTGAAAAGGCCTCGTTTTCCGTTTACTTTTTTATGCTGTTTGTTGGTTTAACTGGCCCTCTGATGCATGGGTCAAAGCCCTTGCTGTATAAAATCCTCTCCAAAGATATCATCGGTATCTGATGTGTTACGCTGACTCACGTGGATAAAGATTGATATCCACACTACCAAGTTTTGATCCTGGCACTACTAACTGTGTTTTAAATTATTTTATTTTTTTTCATTGGTTGATCCAATCTTGGGCATTGTAACAGAAGTGAAAAGTGTAAAAAAAGTGATCAAAATATGTAAGTGCTGATGTTTCATTGGACAAGATGATAAAAGTTTTGGGAAGAGGGAGGAGCTGTTGCGTAGAGACAGTCAAACACCTTGGCTGACATTGTCCAAAGGCCGAGCACTTCTTACTTTCTCTTTATATGTGTGGGTCCCACATATCTGACATGACATGGAGAGAAAAATATTTCAGCGTCTCCCTGCAACGTTACGCTACTTCCCTTTATTTTGAATTTTCGACTTCCTTTTTGCAGGGTCTCCTTGAGAGGATGTGATTGTGGTTGTCTCCCGTATGAGATAAGAGAGTTATTTTGAGAAATTTCTAGTGAAAAATTGAATCTTATCTTGTGATCCATCACAAGTGTGGGCCATTGCCCCTGCTCCCAAACTCATCGGATAATCTAGGCCCTTGATCGAGGGTGATGAAAAGTCTCCTTTAAGGATACCTAGTTCTTTGCACATACTCAATCCTGGGAATGTTTCATAACTCAGCTGGGACCCAGATAAACTTGGTTGGCCTGTTTGAGGTTGTTAGATCAATTGTCCTTATCACGTACCAAATAAGTGTGCAACAGTCTACATTAACATGGTGGGCCCTATTGGGGATGAAGATGAAAATTATTTTTCTGTTGAGGGTTCATTTATGGGCGTGTAACAAATGGTAACTTTTTTTACAGTAAAATTTTACATTTGAATCATCTTGTAGAAACCAAGGCCAAAATAAAATCTCCATTGCCAAGGGACTCAAAACAGATCCAGCCATTGATGATCAGGGAGTAGAGAATGAGAAGTTATGTAAAAGAATCGGCCCACTGCCTTTGTCAGCCATTGATGATTAGGGAGTAGAGGAGAGTGGCACTCTCGAATCATTTCCATGAATTTGTTATATTATTGCAGCCATTTAAATCCTGTTTACACCCTTGTTTTACATCGGATCTAAACAACACAACACGGTGTTTGCTACAAATTTTCTTTACCTTGGACAGAAGGAGAGCTTGGAAAACGACCGTGAAGAAGATAACCCATATAAAAACAAAGTAAGAACTCCTCAAGTGAGATCTTTCGATTTTCAAAGAGAGGGGAAGAGAGCTAACCCATCATCTTCAGCTGAATTTCATGTAGAAAGGCATGATTTGATGACAAAATTCTAGAATTTTGTTTTAGAATCTCTCCTAACCAACTACCACTCTCCAGCTGAATTTCATGTAGAAAGGAATGAATTTCATTTAGAATCAGTCTCCAAAATATTACTTTTTTTTGTTTTAGAATCTCTCCAAACCACTTGCTGCCTCGGAGAGTTGGGTGGAAAGCCGAGAGATGGGAGGGCAGAGAGCATAGAGGAGGGTGCTAATTGGCTGGGCTGAGGAGAGATGCAAGAAACCTGATTCTTTTGCAAAAAAATTGGGAAAATTACAGATAACGTGACAAGTACCCCTGAAGTTTTTATAACGTGACGGAGTGAACGGCGAGGCAGAAATGACCAAAATGCCCTCATCTTCCCCAACTGAAAAGTAGGATTTTCAGACTTGAAAACCGAAAATTAGGGTTTGATTCAAACCCTTGTTTATGTATCAACATAAACCCTCGATTTAGGAGTTTTATTTGTCTTCATTCACACCATTATCATGATTTGCACATAAACCCTAATATTTTAGAGCTTTTTTTTGTTTGTTTTTATCAATGTTTTTCTCTTCAAATGTGGGTTTGATGTAGCCATGGGGTGAGGTTTCATTGTCTGTGGTGGAGGTGGCGGTGATGGCCGGAGATGGTAACGGCAGGGGTGGCCGAAGGTGGCGGCGGTGGAAAATGGCGTAACCCTAATCCCTCTGCAAATGAGGATATTTCTGTCCTCAAAATATTAACCATGGTTAGTTTCAGTCTTTCCGTGAGGTTAAACTGACGGACTGTTGACGGAGGGGGTGTACTTGCCACGTTTTGAAAGTCAGGGTTAGAGTTGAATGTGTCAGAAACTAGAGAGGGTGTAAATGTAATTTTCCCAAAAAAAATTACTCACTCGAGAGCCGTTAGCCCATTTAAGGCCAACGAGTTACTTGATCCATCATTCATAGACTTGATTTTAGTTACTTTTATTTTTTCATAAGAGACTTGTTTAGTTCATTTACTCACTCGAGAGCTGTTAGCCCATCTAAGGCCAACGAGTTACTTGATCCATCATTCATAAACTTGATTTTAGTTACTTTTATTATTTTTTTCATAAGAGACTTGTTTAGTTCATTTATTTGGAATTTATTTCTATTTTTAATTATAATATTTTAACCTAGGTGTGAGAGATCCACGTCAATATATGACAGGCATTTCTCACATTTTTCCCAAACTCGCCTATCACTAATGCATAAGTACAAACTTTCTATATTTAGTAAGCCTGGACTTACTCAACTTAAGCCTCTGTCCCAAACTAGTTGGAGTCGGCTGATGAATCCTTTAGAAAATTTTCATGAAGAACATGAAAGGATCTACCCGGCTCAAATTGACTAAGTCTAATCCTGACACAAGTTGTGTTCGTCTACATGGATCATTTTCTTCCATCCTATCATATCCAAGGTCATGTTCGTTGTTATGTTCCTAGTCCTCAAGTCTTTCCTCACTGTTTCTACCCAAGTTGTTTTCGGTCTACCCCTATCATATCTTCACTCTATCTTTCTCCAGTTCCTCTCTCAGCCATTGCATGCAGTGGATGATCAAGACACGAAACATGCAATGTCACTCCTAAGTACGGAATTATTTTTTTATTCACTTTAGATCCTTACCCCATATTCCCTACCCTCAAACCTTTTCCATTATATTTACACCTTTTTTCATTATGAGCCCTACCCTTGTCACCCTACTTTGCCACATCATCCCCCATCATTCTCTTACCTCAAATAGATGTTGATTGGGCCCATATTTAGATTTATATCATAGATTTGATTTTGTGTTACCTTATTTTAGGCCTATTTTTTTTTACTAGATGACTATTTTGTTTATGAACTATAAGTATGAAACTTAGTTTAGAATTTCTATTTGATTAATGAGCTCTAGAGTTTAGAATTTTTATGAATAACTTAGTTGATTTGATTATTATGCTTTGTTTTACATATTTTGAGAATGCATGTTGATGTTATAATAGAATTAAAACCTTTTATTTGCTCCTAATTTTTAAAAAGTCGCTTTCGGATCAATTTGGTATCAGAACTAGGTTCACATCAACGAGCATAAAAGCCACAATTGACTGAAAATGACACCAGGAGTAAAAATTTGTTTGAGGCCAACATAACGCATTATTAACAAGAGTAAGTCCAATGGATCACACGACTTAAATTTAGGCCTAATTTTAGATGGCCCAAATGAGCCACTTTTGCATGTCCCCAAGATGCACGGCTATCTCCATCTTGAATTTAAGTTCTTAAAACCACTTTTTGTTATATCTCTAAGCCAAATCCAACTGATTCAGATCAAAGCCCTCTCAAGATAATTGTCTGCTATTTTAATTCGGAATACTATTATCCATCACAAATTTAACATGATCAAACAATTGATACCAAATAAGCAAAGAATTCAGAGCATAAAAATTTAACATCATCAAACAATTGATACCTGGAATGGAGCTCACTCACAACTTTGCAGATAAGTGGAAAAACAGGGGTCGATGGACTTTTGATTGACTAGCATTGCATTCCATGATTTTTAGATGTAAACAGTGATACAGTCAAGCACTAACAGGTGTTTTGCTTATATATTTCAGAAAGAAAGAACAGAGGCTTACCGCTCCTTAGCGCTTTTCTGCTTTCCTTCGTCTAGACTTGGCTTTTTGCCATTTCTTTCTTGAGACAAACTTGCTCTTAGGCTTCAACTTCAATTCAGGGGAGAATTTAAAATTTGGATCTCTCATTCGTGCTTGAATATCCTTGAAAAATTGCATGTTCAACTTCTTGGGTCCACCCTCTCTCAGCTCTGCATACTCAGGCCCGGATACAATATTTTCAAAAGCCCCTATCAGAATATCTATATCAGTCATCACCTCAAACACATTGATGTAGCGCCCATCCGGTCCTTTCTTCAATTTCTTTAATGCATTTTCAACAGCGATTTTCCTAGCTTGTTTCCCTGGAGACAACTCCTTGGGTTCTTTTTCGGCTTTCAATAGTTCTGATATTGTTCGATACTTTGGGGTCTCCTCAAACTCAAATAATTTGTCTATATATGGATCACTACGCTCATTTGGATAGGGTTCAGTAGGAATATCATCATCATCATCACATTCACTACCAGTCCACAATGTCTTTTCCTCGTCACTTCCGGACCACACACTTTGTAACTCATCGCTGTTGTCGGCATCAATAAGCCTTGACCGCTCCTCCGCCTGCTCTTTCAGTTTCTTGACATCTTTGTCAACATGTATACCATCCTTTGAATTGGTCTCATCTTCATCACTCCCTGTCCACAGAGAGGACTCTTCATCCATCTCCTTCTCCAAGGCTTTCCTAAATTCTTCATCGCCTGGCTTTATATTGCCAAATAGGTCATAATTTGTGCGTCTACGAGCATAGGATCGTGATGCTGAGACATTTAAGAGACATTAAGTTTGAGTAAAAGATAATGGCAAATGGGGGGCATATTGCTAACACAAAAAACTACACAGAAAAAAATTGCTCTATTCAATGTCTCATTCTGCCAGGATACAGATTTTTTTTTTTTAAGTAACAATTATAATAAAACAAAACGAGGATGTAATACATGGAAAGGGGACACGATGTCCCACAACCAGTATAGGTAACTCATGTTTGTAGCATTTTCAAACATCATCAATAAGCATACCGACTTTCAGGGGGGTCTTCACGGCATAATCTTTCATTACAAAATTAAGTCAAAAGTTGTTGTTTACCATAATAAAATCAACATTGTTAAAATTAAAATAAGGTTGGAAATCCAAAAAATTTAATTGTTATCACTAGCTATATTTTTATTGTTGTTAGAGGATATTACAAGCAAATATCTATTAGCATATACCCAGTGGCAATATCTGAGTTTAGAGAAAATTCACTAGTATATGGGACACAGAAATGTATACTAAATGAAGTATTCATTAATAAAGCAAAGCACCACACCATACTAGTTAGATGGAATGGTACTTGACTTTTACAACACTAGTTACCGTGGAAATGCTTCAACCTTGATGCGAATTTAGAACTCTTAGTATGAAGCTATTCCCGCACAATAATTCTACGGCTAACGGCTTCAAAGTTTTTCCTACAAGATTTGCAAATTCAGTAAAACTCAATCAATTCCAACTGCCACAAATAGAAGGTTAAGACTAATAAACAGGTCAATACTGTTTCATTCTCTACAGAAACAAATGTTCACCAGGAAGACACAGATTCGCAAATCGTAACACTAGATCGTAAAAATACATGATGATGACAAGCAGATATGTTCAGAAAGAAGTGTGATTCTGTTAATTCACAAGCATTAAGCTATCAAGCTAGGGGATGGATCTGATGACACGA
This sequence comes from Tasmannia lanceolata, assembly GCF_043159265.1. NCBI lineage: Eukaryota > Viridiplantae > Streptophyta > Magnoliopsida > Canellales > Winteraceae > Tasmannia > Tasmannia lanceolata. The sequence goes on along the minus strand of NW_027518685.1, from coordinate 10,787,899 downwards.
GATGATAGATCTGTCAAAGAAACAAGGGCATGTTGACTAAGCTCTACCTATCATAGTGTAGATTCACAAATCAGGAGGAAGCAAATCCTACGTCAAAGAATCTAGTTTGAACGAGAAAGCTTTTCTTTTGCCAAAAACTTAAAAATTAGAGAGAAGAACACTGTAAAAAATAACAATTTAATAAATGTCAGATTGTTGTGAGATATCATCCTTTTCTTTCTTCTATTGCTTTCTTTCTACTATTGCCCCACACAACTTGGTTGCGTTAGACAAATGTTAGGGATTCCCAAAGTGCAAGGATTAGGAATTGAATTCAAATTGAGCAAAAAAATTTTTTTTTTTGAAAGATAACAGTCTTATGACTTATCAATGTAGATGTAACCCACATACAAGCATGGGGACCAGGTGTCCCTCCAGTCTATAACAATTACGGCATACATATCCTAACAGAACCAAATGACCCCCAATACAGCCCCTCTCAATGCCTCTCAACATAACTACAGAAAGGGACCAAAACCCCCAGTACAGGACTTAAATTTTGCACCCTTTTTCATGGCAGCAGGTTATATATTCATTTCCACTACAGTGCCCCAAGGAACTGTGTACTGGTAGTCTAGAATGGTCGCAATTCTGCAGGTGCTTCCAGTCAACTGCTGTGATTCAGCTGCACAATCAGCATATCATCCCTGTCCGCGTCATCCTTGGCTAATTTGTAACGTTGGCTGATCGATGCCTATACTGAAACTTAGACTCAAAAAGCATCACAAGGTCCCTTATTTCATCAATGATATTTAACTTAGGCCCGAAACACTTCACAAGGTCCTTTATTTCATCAATGATATTTTCTATCTGCCATGGACCGATCACCTTGTTGGAAGCCCAGGCTATAACATTTGACGAGTCATGTTCGATGAACAAAGGCTCTGACCCATGTTTTGCGTACCATATCAAGCCCCATAGTAACGCTCTGGCCTCCGCCTCATTTGGGTCGCGAACCCTAGCTGAACCCGAGTAGGATAGAATTGCATGACCGCTGGAGTTCTGAAATAAACCTCAGATGCCCGCTCTTCCAGGATTTCATTTTGATCTTCTGTCAAAGTTCAATTTTATCCATCCATCTGGGTGTGGTAACCACTCCGGAGTTACTTTGGTTTTTCGCCAATGAATAATGTCAACCTAGATATCAAGAGTAATCTTGCTCCAGCTTCGCTGTTTTTCCGTCACTCTTCCATAACCAAAGGGGTAATAAAATTTGGCAAACCTAGACTATTTACTATGACAATCGTAATTTTAACATAATGTACCAGCTCCTATCAAATGAAAGCAGTCATTTTTGGAGGCTGCTAACCAGAACCCAGCCGTAGTAATTAAATTAACAGATATGAGTTCAAGTAAACTTCCTAGAGTTAGAGCAATGGCAAGAAGAGAAAAATGAAACACACAAATTTATTTCAACTCCTCACTCAAAGTTATCTTCATTCCTCCTCTCCTTGTCTTCACAGGACTTGCCTACATTTTCTTCACAATTGAAAGTGGGATTTTACTAGTGAAACATAGAAGAAACAACTCAATCCCAGATCATAAGAGATATACTTGAATCAAAAAATTTGCTATTATATTGGCATTGTGTTAGATTTTTACAAAAGTATTCACAGAACTTATGTATGGGCCTCGCTGTTATTATAAGTCATTGCTTGCAAGTACTGATTTCTATTGGAAAATGGCATGGACAATGGGCTTCATAAGTAGTGAAGTTAGGAGAGAGCATGGTTTCAAAACTCCCACGCATCATTGTCAACTCACAAAAGATGGCTTCTACCTTGCTTGTGTTATTGTCTGAGCCCGCATTTTGCCCTACAAAGTCAATCAAAACCCATTTTGACTCTTTCAAGTTGTGACTGCATCAATCAAGTAGTACTCAGTCGTGCCGTGCTGAGTTGACAAGGATTTATTTTAGCTGTATTTTGGCTTGCATCCGCATTTTTAAACACTGAGAGAGAGAGAGAGAGAGAGAGAGAGAGAGAGAGAGAGAGAGAGAGAGAGAGAGAGAGAGCAATTGTAGTTGCTGCTAGTTGAGGTTAGATCTTCTATTCTGAGGCTGACGGTATGCGGAAAGGGGAGTCTGAGGGGGTAAATATGGCGTAGATGTGGCATGTAGAGGGAGAAGAAACAGTCGTGATTAGTGAACTCAAGAGGCAGGATGCCCTAGTATATTAGTGCAGACTAAATTTTAGAAAATTAAAATGGTTTCCAGATAGTTTTATTTTCATTCTATTGAACAACTGAATTTTGGGGTGACACAATAGAAAAAATCTGAAAGGAAATGACCAGAATTAAGAGATAACAGAAATTTCCATATTCATGACACAAAATTATCAACTGGAATTTAAAAGTAATGAAAATATCAGATTTATGGAACAAAACTATGAACAAGAATCAATAATTAACCAAAATACCTTGCATAGTCAGCCAATTTCCTCCCTTAATTCGCTCTCCTATCGACCCGCACCCCAATTTCATCCTGTCAAAGGCTGATGAGTGGAGAAGGTTTTGAATGTTGTGGAGAAACGAAATCATTGAACAGAAACATATTCGTCGACCCATTTTCCACCCCTCCTTCTTCTGGTTTTAATTCAATGCCTCCTTTTTTATTCTTCACAAAACAAAACAAAACAAAACAAAACAAGTTGATTTTAACAGAGAATGCAAAAGCGATTACGAATTGGGGGAAGAAAAGGCGGGAAAGAGAAATGATATGGTGTTAGAAAACCCTAATTGCCTTGGTAGAAAAGGGGCACTTCACGGAAATTTAGTGATGTGGACATCGGCTCTTATAAAGTTAATATAAAAAAAGAACTGTACGGACCACGGTTGATCCAAACCGTCAATGTGATGGAACACAACATAAATAGGTTGTGCCCCAAAAATCATTTCCATAGGCCGATCCTAGCCCTCCAATCGATAGATGTTTCCATAATTCCTCGTATCTTAAATCGGATGGTCAAGATCACCTTATAGTTTTTTAATTAAAAAACCATAAAGGAGGGGGTAAGATCGAAATTATACGGCTTTAATGGGTGCCTTTGTTAAAATCATAAATGAGGGGGTAGGATTGAAATTATAAGATCTAATGGGTGCCTTTGTTAAAAGCATAAAAGGGGGGTAGGATTGAAATTATATGAGTTGAATGGGTGCATTGTTCAAAAAAGTCAAAAAATATGACGTGTAATTCTCATGTGATTTTCAAAAAAATCGAAAACACTCTCCTCTTTTCATGGGATTTGCACAAGTCCATCACAAAAGGTCTGTCGCACTTCGGACCAGCCACCTCAATAATAGAGACAAAAGCTGATAACATTTCCCTTCAGCACTACTGAATTTTGATGAGGGAACCCCTCACTTTATTAAAAGTACCATATGGCCTGCACCATAGGATGATCTAGACCATCTGTTAGATGAGCACAATGCAATTTATGCCCCAAAAATCATTTCCATAGGTTGATACTCACCCTCCAATCTGAATGTTAGAGAGTTGATCCTAACCCTCCAACCCTAACCCTCCGATCTACGGAGGGTTAGGATCATCCTATGGAAATATTTGTTGGGCACATCCTATTTAGGTTGTGACCGATCTAATGGACGGTTTGGGCCACCCTATGGTGCGGCCCATATCGTACTTTTAATAAAGCGAGATTGCCAGCATCAAAATACAGTAGTGCTCGTTTTCCTTTTTTTTTAAAATGTTATCAGCTTTTGTCCGAAGTGCGACAAACTAGCCGCAAAAAGCCTTCTGCGGATGCTAGCAATTCCCAAGTTGTAAATGTCACTACCTTTTTTTAACATGTTTTATGGCATCTTCACCGTACACGTGTTGCATTAGGTGATCAGGGCTGTTTGATGGACCACCATGAGGATTGACTAAGCCGGAAATCTTAATGCTGGCCAATAACTAATATTTTAACCTGCAGGATGATGAGTGTTACCCATGTTCTTGATCAACTGTTTGTTAACGGTCTATTTGTAGACTATGGCCCTGTTTGCTGATTTTGAAAATTGATTTCGAGTCCAAAACTGATTATTGGACTCAAAACCATGTTTAAATTAGTGTCCAAGAATCAGTTTTGGTCTCAAAGTAGAACTAGGTCCTAGGGATTTTGATTTGTGGTATGAGTTAATGAAACGCTAGAAAATTCGTTTTCAATGGGAAAAAAATTCAATGAAAAACTTCCCTGTATGCTTCCATTGATCTAATCCATGGCAAAAAAAATTCAATGATTTCCATTTTTCCATTGATTTTGGTCCACCTATTACATCTAATCAACGGTCGGAATAACACCTTTTCCCAATGTTACCTGGTTCGTATGACAGACCTCAGCGTTGCAGTGGATTACTCTGTGAACAGTTCATGATAATAAATCAAAATTAACAAATTACGATCCCGTACCTAATTTTGAAAGCCACCAAACAAATGATGAGGATCCTCCAATCAATACAACTTTATCACTGCCATAAATCTATTTTATCCTTCAAAGACTAGCATGCGAACAAAACTATATCCACACAATGTTTCTACATGCCTGAATTATCTTCAATTCACCAATCAACATGATGTGCAGATTGTACTAAGTTCGCACATGGACACCACTCCGCTTGTCGTTAACTTGTACACATTATCCGTTTGGCCAAACCAGAGATACAGGACTAACGGGAGAGCCTATCAAACTGTTATGGATGTTGTTGAACTGTGGTTAGCAGTTGAGAAATTCGCCATGTGGTGTATCGCCAACGTCTAAAAGTCCCTTCTTCTTCCCTTTTTGAGAGTTTATGCAGTTGGGCCACCAGAACTCATGCCATCCAACATTTCAATGGTAGGAGCAAACTGAAAGGTTTTCCAAGTTAAAAGTTCAATTCCATCTCTGTTGATTAGCATATATATATATATATATATATATATATATATATATATATATATATATATATATATATAGAGAGAGAGAGAGAGAGAGAGAGAGAAGTGTTGGTGCGCTAAAGTTGTTATAACGCCTCCCATTGGTGCGCTTTAGCGGGACCCAAACATTTAAACGAATGGAAAGCGTTATAACAACTTAAGCGCACCAAAAAAATGGTGCGGTTTTCTCACACACACACACACACACACACACACACACACACACACACACATATATATATATATATATATATATATATGAGAAAAGTGTAGCTACACGTATGTGTAGCTAACTTAGCTAAACCGGCGCCTTAAAATACAGTGGGCTCCACATTGTTTCGGTGATGCAAACCATTCATTTGATGGGCCCTCACATAGATAGGGTGTGCCCAAAAAATCAGCTCCACAGGATCATCCCTATATATATATATATGAGGAAAAGGATTGTACGCTCGACCGTACCTAAAGTTAGGTACGGTCGAGTGCCAAATCACATGGGCCCCCCATTTTTGGTGGGCATCTAAACCATTCATTTGCAAGGCCCCATCATAGATAGGGTGCATACCAAAAATCAGCACCATTGAATCATCCTAACCCCTCCAAAACTGGAGGCCAAAATGGGCAGATTTCTGGACAAACACTGTCTGTCCATTTTGGCCTCCACAAATGGATGGGTTAGGATGATCCTATGGAGCTGATTTTTTGTATGCACCCTATCTATGATGGGGCCTTGCAAATGAGTGGTTTAGATGCCCACCAAAAATGGGGGACCCATGTGATTTGGCACTCTACCGTACCTAACTTTAGGTACGGTCGAGCGTACAATCTTATTCCTCTATATATATATATATATATATATATATATATATATATATAATTGTTTTAAGCATTCCACATACCTCATCATTTTCTCCACAGAAAACATCTGCATCATTATTCTGGAAATCCCACCCTAGAGTGGTCTCAAGCAGTCCTTTCAGTTTCCTCGTCTGGAACAGCAAAACAGAATGTCACAAAGGTTCCTCAAAATATGATCTATCAGCATTCGTGTTAAATGTATTTAACAACCTTCATGAGAAATCAACCAGTTCATGATGAAAAATCAAGGACAATACACATGGCTGAAGCTCCACTGCACAGATTTACAACTGACCTACTTTGTAATAAATGGTAAGAGTCAAATATTACAGTATCATATGCTGTGCCATAGAAGAGGAAATTAGGCAAAGAGAGAGAAGCAAACAGAGACGGCAGGGATCAGTAGTAATTAGGAGCAATGGAGCCATAGGCCAAACCATTTTAAGTACACCTCCAAAATGTAGTATCACTTGTAGATGCAGCAGTTGAGATGTACAACGGTTTTGTAGGAGAGAAGAGAAACAGGAAGAGGAGAGGAAGGGAAGAAAGAAAAGAGAAAATAAGAGAAATTTCTAGCAAAATGAATTACATTGATTAACTCTTTTTATTCACAAAACTCTTTACAAAATAATGACAAGAATGCCCCTACAAGGCTACAATGCAATTCATGAAGGACTGGGAAGAGAAATAGGAGAAGAGGAGAATAGAAAAGAAGAAGAGGAAGGGAAGAAGAAATCTGGGGGAGAAATTCTCAATCAATCAATTAATCATCAAAACTAACTAAAGTTCCATACATGGAAAATAAAAGCCCTAAAACTAAAACATGAAAATAGATATTCTAGAAACTAAATAACATGGAAAATAAATCTCTAACATCCTAATGGGCAAAGATGCCTCTTATTGGGCCTACAATCTGCATCAGCAATATATCACAACGCTCCCTCTCAAACAGCATGCCAAGCTTGCCCAAGCTTTTATCTAACTTGGATCTTATCACCTCTTTTGTAAGAACATTAGTCAATCGATCATCAATCTTCATGTCAATCTTCATGTACGACAGATACACTTCTTGAGAATCCACTCTCTCTGACAATTAAAGAACAAACCACATGCAAAAGGTATATAAGTATCTTTTGTACATATGGTCAAGGACGTTTATGTCTAGTGAGAAACCCTTATTATTCTTCATATAAGAGTAAATCGTACTATGCACGAACAAACAATAAATTTCACTTTTAAAAAGTTGACGAAAATCTGCTCTAGACACGAAGGCATGAAGAGTAATAATTATCTTGCGTGTCAGTTATGGCATGGAAGAACAAGTTAATAGTTAGAGAATGAAAGAAGTTATCTTCTCTAGAAGTCATGGCATGAAAAACAAAAAGTTATAAACTAGATAATGAGAAAAGGCATTAGCATACAAACCCATGATAGAAGATCTCCATCGACAATTGGGGCTTCGAGGACCATGGAAAAGAATTCCTGGAAATATAACTCCAATTAGATATTGTGAGATGTCTAGAGTGACCAACGTTCAAAAATTTGTTTGACCGAAACAAATGAAGAGAGATTCATCTAATGGTTAGCATGATGAAAAGGAACGTGGTTTTTTAGTGAATTGGAAGAAAAATTTGGGGAAAGAAGCACTCTTAATAAACTTGACCGATTCGAGGACTGGGTTCCTTTTTCTGCTTTCAGATTTTTCAGGTTCTTTTTAAACTAAGGTTCCTCTATAAAGAATTTCCGAGCTGTTTCCGATGATATTTTCTGCACACACATTATGGTTGAAATACCTCAAACATACTACCTTGCAAAGCCGGTGCAAAAAGACGTCCTTTGAGAGCCATGAATCATCCAAGAATAGAGATGCCCCCTTTTCCAAACCAACTGTGTTTGAATGATCTTTACGAAACCCAAGCTTTAGTTGGTAGTAGACAACCTTAATAAACTGCATTAATCACATTCACGAAAAGATTCTAGTAAAAGAAATTAGATATGCCAACTCCAAAGGATATATTGATATTGATCAAGAAATGATTATTTTGTTTGGTAGTTAAGCTGTTTCCTCATTTTTACCACTGTGCCTTTCAAATATAACTACCAAAAAATGTGGAAATAAATCAGCCCCTTCAGAAAATTACCTTTGTGAATAGCTGACTCCTTGTGTGGAAAGGCTGCAAAGACAAAGATATGTTTAGCTCAAGTATTCCAATAAGATAACCACAGAACAGTAAGAAACCAATTCACACGCACGCACGCACGCACAATCACAGACACACAATGTGAAATAATGAAGTTGGTCCATCGGTTGTCAACATTTCCCCTGCCGAGTTAAAAAAAATGGAAATTTACAATTTTTTCAGGCTGAAATGTGGAACATGTGTATGGTTATTCAGGGCCGCTGAAGTGGTTGGAATCACACGTATCGTCCAGGCTTACCAGCTAAATGGAAAATGGGTGATCCTAGCCCCTCGAAAGGGACATGTTACGATTATTAGTGATACTAGCCCCTCAAAAGGGGCATTTTAGGATTATTACTAGTGATCCTAGCCCCTCAAAAGGAAGTCAGTAATGTTCAGCATGCCATGTTGAGTGGTCAGCAGTTTAGGGTGAAGCTGCCTCTCGCATGCCTTCCATTGCTGAGCATAGGAAGTTTCAAGTGCAGTCCCTAATCCACATGATAGTGTCCAACTATGTGGTAAGAAAGGTAGAATTAATCCAGATCTTTATCCGTGTGGGTATTCAGGATGGGGAATGATTTGAGGTTAGCATGAGGACTTGAAAGTAGTAAGAGAACCCATCAAAATAATCACATAAATCTTGGCCGTAAAAAACAAGAATTTTTAGAGAACATAGATGAAACCACTAAGGTTGGAAAAAAACACAAGGTTAATATTAGTTTGAAAGGATGAGGATTATGATTTTATAATCCATATAGAGACAAGAAAGAAAAAGAGGAGAAGAAATGCAAACAAGTAGAGCGGAAGCATAAGACAAAGAACAAAAGAGGAATAATAGAAGAAAGTAAAGAAAAGATGAAACAGAGGATTTTTTTAAAAAAAAATCCATATAGATACAAGAAAGAAAAAGAGAAGAGAAGAAATACAAACGAGTAGAATGAAAGCATAAGAAGATAAAAGAAGAGGAATAACAGATGAACCTAATTTTAAGTTGCAATACTGACTTGTAAGTAATTCAAGTGAGTTGATGCTAAAATGCACCTAATTATAAGTCATGGTGCAAAGGAGTTTCAAAATGCATCTAACTTAACGTTCAACTAATGTTTTGAGTGGCTAAGAGCCAAAGATGCATGAGTGATGAAGAAAGAAGAAAAAAGGGTTCAGTTTTAGGGGAGAGACCAGGAGAAAAGAATGGGGGAGAATGGAAGGAAATTTTATGGCTACCCTGTGTTTCAATTAGATATTTTCAAGAAGATGATTTACTCAAGCTTGATGCACTGATACCTGGAACTCTTAAAAGTGAATTCTCATCGCATAATGAGTGAGATAACTTATGGGATTCAAATCCACACGCCCTATGCTCAATACCCACACACTCTCCGGTTGTTTTGCAGCATTCCACAGACTGGGGTAGTAATAGTTACCCCAGCCAGCCAGAAAGCCTACAAGAAAAAAGGAAAGAAATAGAAACAAAGAAGACTGATTGATTATTGGGGGCTATAGCCGATGATTTCCTTGGAAGATCCCACGAACACGAAGTTGGAACTTGGAACTTGGAAAGCAAGAAGGTAAGTAGAGGCGAAGACAAGGAAGCATGGCCCAGGTGAAGAAAAAGAAAAGCTATTAGTCGGAGCAATTGCAGGTATTACTATTGCATCGATGATGGCTTTTCTCCAGTTCCTTTTATTTGGAAAGTAAGCTGGCATTGAACCTCAGACCTCAAGGTTGTAGAAAAAAGTCTTAACCAATTGAGCTAGAGGCTCAACCCCTTTTCTCCAAATCTTTCTGACTTTGGGCTAAGTTGTACCTGAAGAAGAGAATTACAAGTTGATTTTTTTTGGAGGTGCCTTTGCTTATATGGCACCCGAAGTTAAATTTCCACAAAGAGTCCCTGAAAAGTCAGATGTTAATAGTTATGGAATAAGGAGGTTAGAAAATGGTTGCATGAGAGAACACGAATACAAGATACTTACCAGGCAAGTGTTATAAGCTTCTAAATCAACAAGGTGACATGAGAGTGGAGTGGAAGATATTCTTGGTCGGTTTGTGGTGTACACAGAAAGAGCCAGCAAATTGGTATTCAATAAGGAGAGTGTTAGAGTTAGAGATGCTGGAAGGAAGCTTTAGAGACACCTAAGCCTTCTTTTTTACATGTATTATAAAGTTATTGCACAGAAGAAAATTGATTTGTATGTAGTTGTGGACTCTGGAGTCGTGGACACTCAACTCATGCATTCTAGAGGTGTAGATTTTGGAGTTGTAGGTTCTGAACTTGTGCAATTTGGAGGTGTAGACTCTTGTATCAACACGTTTCAAGGAAGATGATGTTTGTTAGATTTGTAATGCCTACTTAGAGTCAAGATATCAAACTTCAGCTAGTAGAAGGTCCGAAGTGACTGATGTTGAAGATGTTGGATGCTGGAAGAAAGCATTTAAAGCATGCAAATACCTAATAAGCCTTTCCCATCTGCTTAGAAAGTTCACCGACAAAAAGCCCTACCCTTTTCCTTTGCTATTAGGAGAGTAAACTACTTCTATTATTGCTGGACTCTGAAATGGATTGATTTAGACTCTTCCCTTATATGAAGAAGATACAGAGGGTGTAAAAATCCCCCAAACCAAGAACATAAACGGAAGTCATTCAAGCAAGAGAAGAGGAGATTGCTGTAACAAGAGGGTTCTTGAAGCGGATGAGCATTGTCCGGGCAGCAAGAAGCAGTATGGTCATGTGGAAGAGGAAGCAAGAGCCAATTGATCATAGCTCTTCGTCATGACATTTTTGGGTCACAAGGAGAGAACTGTATGCGTGAAGCGTTGCTTTCCTTCCTTTTTTTTGTCCGTATATTTTCATTTCTTTTCTTTTAATGTGTTTTAATCGGACAGGGTCTGTGGAACATTGCAAAACGACAATTTAGGATGTGAGGATACAGTAGTTGGGGGGTGTAGGTATCAATCCTCTACATTTATTAATATTATCATTTTTTTTTTTGCCATAGGGTATCCCCACCCCACTTTGTAGGGCGGGACTATTCCCTAAGGGAAATGATACCACCACTACCGTATTTTGATGATCGCACTCCTCTATTTAGAAGTACAGTATGGCCCACACCATAGGGTGATCCAAACCGTCCATTAGATGGGCCACAGCCTAGATAGGTTGTGCCCCAAAAATCATTTCCATAGGTTGATTCCTAACCCTCCGATCTATAGAGGCTTATGATCGACCCTCTAATATTCAGTCCCTCTATAGATCGGAGGGTTAGTATCAACCTATAGAAATGATTTTTTCGGGCACAACCTATCTAGGCTGTGGCCCATCTAATGGACGGTTTGGATCATCCTATGGTGTAGCCCATACCGTACTTTTTAATAAAGTGAGGAGTGCGATCATCAAAATATGGTAGTGGTGATATCATTTCCCTAATATAAATATCTACATATGTACAAAATGACAATTTAGGATGGGAGGATATATATATATATATATATATATATATATATATATATAATGGATTGTGTGGGAACCAAGGTTGCCAGAGCGGGAAGCGAAAGCGGGAAGCAGGAAGCGAAGGCTCCCGGGATGGCGGGAAGTGTGAAGTGTCAGGGGAAACGCCGGGGAAGCGTTAAGGGAAGCAGCGAGGGAGCACGACAGGGAAGCGTGTTTCCCATTTTTGTGATTCCCATAAAATTAAAATGATAGGAAGCGACAAGGAAGCACGTTCCCATTTTGGGGAAGCGCGATTCCCAATTCGGGGAAGCACGATTCCCAATTCGGGGAAGCACGAGTCCCGGTATTTGGGGAACCGTCGAGATTCCCGATTCGGAATCGGGTTTCAGGGAATTGCGATTCCCCGATGCAGGGGAAATTCCTGCTTCCTTGGTGGGAACTACAAAATGAATAACCATTTAATAGACGGGTAAAACTAGAAAAGAAAAAAGAAATAAACTGATGACACAATATGACTAGTGAGGGTGAAAAACACCACTCCATCCTGTAATAGGAACTTTAGCTTCTAATTATTTCAGTATCCAAAATGCTAGCATCACAGCAAAAATGTTTAAGCAAAATCACTACTAGGAAAAAATTACCATATCTGTAAGAATAATGCATGGCATTACATGACACTTCAATAATAAAATTCCCTTCTCTATAATATTAAAAGGTGCAAACTGAAAATATAAATCTGTTGAGCAATCGCCACAAAAATCCGGACAGAAGAGTTTAAATAACATGCTGTTTACAAAATCAAACTAGGCCTACCTGCAATTATTCTGCATTACCAATGACATGAATTTTACCTCATCAACAAACAAATCAATACTTACTGCCTCTGTACAGCTGAAAAAAAGGCTAACTAAAGCTTTCCACTGAAAAAATGCTTCAAGAGACTGTCCCATCTGCATGATTTCAGATATCATAAAGATCTGTGTGATTTAACTCCGCCAGGAAACAAGCCATATTGGGTTAAATATTACCAGAAATGCAATAAAAGCAAATTGAAGCTCTCCCATAAGAAGGTCTTCACCACCTCGAAAATCCTCCATCAGGATGGTTTCTAATAGTTGTGTCTAAAGAAATCAAAAGGATAAACTATCAAAATAATTATCACCGAGCAGAAAAAAAACTGTAAACAAGAACTTAAGCTCATACACAATCATTGAGATAAAAGGCAAAAAGTAAAAAAATCCAGAAAAACATTGACAACAAACACAGTGCATATATGACCATCTCATAGTAAATAGAGCCTTTTCATCTTTCTCTAAATTATAGCTGAATGATTACAGAATGAAAGGAATCACAGTTGAGGTTCTTAACAGAATATTAATCCATACTGAAAACGAGATGTGATGATCAGTAAAACAAAGTATAAGAAAACTATTAGTAACTGTTGCCAAATAGATGATTCTACATTTCCAAGCATAGCAATTGTGACATCTTTGTAGATGTGATCACCCCCCACAAGGATGTGATTTCATTCCAAAAGCAAGTTGCATGTGGCACCATACAAAAAGTAACACAGCCCTATGAACATTGAATATGGAGGATGCAGGCCGTTAAAAAATCATTACATGATTAATAAATTCCTGCTACTTAAACAACAATTAAGAAATCAAGTATGAATATTCCTGCTACTTTAACAACAATTAAACCTGTGGAGAAGACTATTAAGGTCACAAAAAATCCACAAGGTTTCCTATAAATTGTATCATTGAAAAATGTTTTATCAGGCACTCAATATAGATTTCATATGTTCTAAATCCATGAATACTCAAATGCATACTACCAAATTTTGAACAGAAAGTACACAGGCAATGCATTTTAGTGAGTATAAATATTGAGGATGTATCGGGCATTACTTTGTCAATATTCAAAGAAGTTAGTTCCTCTCCAGAAATGCCTTTATGCTTGACAATATGTGGAACTGGTGTGTAGTAACATCTTCGTCTGTAAGATTTTTCCGCAGACTGTGAGAACTTACTATTTCTTAACTGCTCCATTAGTTGTTTCTCCATTGATGTCTTAGGAACTTGGTCAATCAATCCAGACTCAGATCCTACACTAATTTCCCCTCCAATAGGTTCTGTGAACCAAATAAAACATTCAAAATAAAAGGCTGGATATGGTCCAATATTTAGAAAAAAAAAGCATGTTAAATCTCCAAAGTTACTAACAAAATGAATAAATTTCAGAATAAGACAGTTGAATAATGAGCCGCACACACAATCTAAACTACCGAAACTTTTGAGAATATAAATTACAGAGTTTTGAGAAGTCATGGCAATAAGCTGAAGTATAAGAGAGACTGATAAAAATTTCACCTGAATTTCTGTCACTAACAAGCTACTTTTCTATACATGAATCCTGTTAATCTTTTAATAATTCACCCACAACCAATTCATACGGAAGAAGAAGGAAAAGAGAGAAAGGGGAGAGAAGGACGAAAGAAAAGAGAGGCGAAAGATTAGTGGAGATTGAAATACAGCCCCACGACTTCCTAGCTTTATACAAAGATAACTTAATTGCAATTGTTGACACTAGAGAGATCAATGATGGGACCCATCCTACTAATGTAAATAACATAAGTGTTTAATGAAAGAATGAAATCAAAAACATAATATAAGATAAAGTACATATTGCATTCATGCCTAAGATTGGATACTATCAATGAAATATACCAATTGTTTTCCAATCGCTCTTGATACTCTTCCCAGTTATGACTAAATAAAAAAGAAGAAAAATAAAGAAAGAAAGAAAATTTATAACAACGATCAATAAATGCAACCACATGCCATCTAGAAGCAACACAAGTTCTTTGTCGTTAGCATTGGAAAAGGTGGAATGTAAAGAGGAAGAGCTTTCCGTTTAATTATGATGCCCGACAATGTAGACGTAGCTCAACGAACAGGCTTAGTGCCTCAACCTTGAGGTTGCTGGTTATATCATACATTACTTTCCCAAAAAAACAATGTAGAGTGTAGACACCCCAATTTTCTTATTGTCATATGATTTTCCTAACAGAAAACATGCTTTTGAGCATAAGAGACTTGTAATTCAATCAAGAAAGGGAAATAAAGGAAGCATCAACAAGAAATCATGAGAAAGAGAAAAATCTACGAGAGAACTCAAAAATGGAGTGAAATTAAAGATAGAAGGAAGTGATATTGAACTAAAAGAAAGTAGAAAAAAATCTATTTGACATGTGTATCATTTTCGCTTATGATAAAGAGAAAACAAAATAGGTATTTAAGATGTGTACACACATCTCCTCCTTCTAAAGAAATACTAATTAAAATAGAAAAAAGGCATAATAACTTACTAAAAAATAAGTATTCCTACTGGGTGCACGGTTAGTAAAAGTACTACTACCGCCCTCGTAGGTTTTCTAGTGATTAAGTATAAACATCAGTGCATATTTTTTTATATTGCATGTGGCTTTCATAGCCATGCATAGTTTGTCTAACACTTGCATAGAACTGTCATTTTCAATTCTCTTGGAGATTTCTAGCACTAGTTGGGTCGACCTTTGAGGATATATAGGCTTAAATGCTTTTAACTCATCCTCATTCTTCGAAGATCTAGGATGTCTGGAAGGAGAGGAACACAATGAGATTCTCAAATGCCTCTGCTAGAATTAAGTGGTGATAGAGGCATTTGTTTTGAGTATCAGTGAGGGTGTGCCATCCAGCTTTCTCCCAAATTGAATTTCTTTGAGTCTCCCTAGGAGCCTTGCTCAAAATTGGATTGGAGTATTCAGGATAAAAGAAACTAAACAACAATGGAACACCTGATCCTCTCCTACAGCTCGTTGGGTCGAAGAAGGAAAAGAAGATAGAGATGAAATATAATCATAAATTGGTAATGTTTTTTAATGCTTTAATCTTCATAAGGTTCCACAATACAATCACTAAGACAAAGACTGCTACCTAGGATTTCTACACAAATTGGGGATACAAATAAAGATATAAATATGTAGCTAAATATAAACTAGAGAAAATGGCAGCTAGGGATACAAATATGTAGCTAAATATAAACTTGAGAAAATGGCAACTAGGCCTTGATTCCTCTTTATGAAGACACCATATATTCATGCTTGACATTGATACCTCCATCTCTAAGATTCATATATACACGAATGCACGTACCTTGGAATTTGCTGCTCTATGGGAAGTTATAGAAAAGCAAACTAATTGCAATAAGTACCATTTGAAGCATTCAACACATTAACTTTGATAAATTAAAATATATTGATCCGAATTTGAATGGAAAATTAGATATTCTACATAGACATGGGTTTCCATTTACTTTTTTAATGGAAGGGAAGCATTATTGAAAAATGAAAAGACAATGTACAAGAGACCAAGATAGTCAAAAGAGAAACATGGATTTTGATTAAACCAATTACTACATGATAAGATGTATCACATGTAAGAAGCATATACCAATTCGTTCAATGGTATTCTTTGTAATGTAGTTCGAAATCTGCTTCCATTCCCCAAAATGGTTCAAACCGTAAGGGCCGAGTTGGTGATCAAACTCCATATTCTTCACTGCTTCACAATACCTTCTTTCCTATGAGAAAGATAAAAATTTAATTCTATTTTCTGTAATTATGAACATTTCATTGTAAGCACCAGTAATACATCAATCTCCACAACAAAAGTTCATTCTGAGATGCTCAATACAGTTACCTTAAGAAATTTGTTCACATCAAGGTTTTAAGTTTCGGTTTCGGACACCACAGAAATGGAAACGTTTCGGTTTCTGTGGAAATTTTGGTGGAAATCTTGTAAAATCAAGTAAACATATGAAAAAATATGCAAATGATAGAATTTAAAGATGAAACTTCAAGAAAGGCTAGAATAAGCACAAATACACACCTAGAAATCATCATTTAAGCAAGACAACCATCCATAATGGTTTAAATACATCAAACACCTAATGACATGCATTGTCGCGCATGTCAAACAATTTAGTACCTGCCAAATTTCACATGTAATTCATATAAATATTTATAAATAATGCATGCACCACATTTTGCATTCACTTCGCATAAATATAATTATATAATACATCAAATATCGTATACGACTATTACACTTACGCTTTTGGTTTATGCATTTCGGTCATTTTGGTATTGATGGGGATGGAAATAGAAACATTTCGGTCATTTCGTGTCGGTTTCAGTGGAAATTTAAAACCAAACTTTACATGAGCTAAAACATAACATTTTGATTTACCATTAACCATACAACTGAGCCATTACTCAACTACTGGTTAGAAGCACTAACGGTACCAATATTCCCAAGTTTCCGACCATACATACAATTCTGACCCATGCTCCACATTTCCAACAATATAGACATGTCAGTTCATTCACGTGTATTGTACTTGTCAGATGCTATGTTGGAGATCAGGTCCATGTAAGTCAGATGAACCACTGCACAAGATGGCATGTACTATGGGTTTCCCTCCCTAGATGCCTAAATTCTGCGGTGTGCTCCATGATTCCACACATCCATATGGAGTGTTCCAAATATCCACACTCACATGTGAATTTATGCTATTAGTGTTGAAACTTGAAACTTTGATGTCTTTAAGTTCCAAGTCACCTCACAATTGGCACAGGCTTTGTACTTCTAAAAATAAGGTGCGAAAGTTTTCTACAACCAATGTAAAACAAAAATTCTATAAGGCGCCTTTCTCATAAGCTCGTTGTGGGGCTTCGATAGAATATTTGCATCTAAATTACAACATACATTTAAGTCAATATAACACCTCCATGATTTAAACAAATCCCCCAGCCCTTCCCTCCTAGGGTCCTAATGAAACTTACATCAAAATTAAGCTTTAAAAACACCTAGTGAATCCACAAAAATCCCTTAGACAGGCCACTCTATAATTCATGATATGATCTTATCTTTTACATTGGCCGAACATTGAACTTTGCACTGAAAATTCTAATTGCCCCACTCCTTCCGTACAAATCACAAAGTGCTAACCAAAAAAAGAAGCCACAAGATCCAACCTTCGGTAGAAAAGGGGGCGATGGTCCATAGTGATCAATAACATGATAGCCGGATAGGGATAAGAAAATGGACATGGACACAGGAACAAAGATATGAATCTGCATTTTCCAAATTCTAGGACACGGATACGAATCAGGCGTATTATACCATGAGATAAGACAAAAGGAATGTATAAATAAAATGTCATAAAACCAAAGTAAATTTAACATACAAGATGGAAATTTTAAAATAGCATCTATTAGACTCACTCACATGTTCAAAATTATAATTGCAAATGTGTGACACTAACAAGAAAAAAGTACTATAGTAATTTGAGGAGGGAGACATGTTGCAAACATAATGGTTATTCTGAACAACGGAAGTACCAATGAAGTATGAGGACAAGTATCAGTATTGTTGCATGTCGGACACGGTAAATTGAGCATACACAAGTATCAGAGTACAATAGCTGCTCTCAGCATTAATCAGCTTCAGAATCTATCAAGATAATTTCAAAATGGGAAGTGATATATGCGCCCCTTTTGATTACTTGGGACACCCAGCAGCAGTGTACGTGGCAATCAGCCCCATTGAATCCTTCTGATGTGAAGTACATCAGCCCCTCTGCAGTCATTGATACACTCTTGCCAGGTGTCCCAAGTAATCAAAAGGGGCGGATATATCACTTCCCTTTCAAAATTTGACTTTTTTTTTATGGGATCAAAATTTTGAGATTTTTATCAGGATTATATCAAGAAATTACCATAAAAGTAAGAATAACTAAAAATATATACAAAATGAAAAAAACTACATGAAAAAAACATATGTGACGAAAGTATCACAATAAATTTATTTTTTTTGACTGGTAGTATCACAATAATTAATAAAAATTGTATATGAGAGTTTCTATATGGTTTTTGCACACACATGCAAGGACAATACAAAAAAGTAGGGCCCACATTATTAGATGATCCACACCGTTCATTTGTTGGGCCCCAACTTAAATACACCATGCCCCGAAAATAATCTCCATGGCATGAACCTAACCCTGTGATTTGTAAGGTTTTAAAATGGACGACAGATCAGAGGGTTAGATCATCCCATCAAAATTTCCTCACGCTTTTCAGATGTTTCCCATGTGTTTCTTGCACATTTTTTAATATTTCCCATGCGTTTCCGAAGCATTTCCTGACCCTTTTTTTTTTTTTGCGCGTTCCGACTGCTCTTCGAAAACGATTTTCAGCGGAAATGCATCTCCCACTCCCGTATGGCTTTTCCAGCAACTATGATTAGTATACATACAATATAACTTTTTATGCACCTTGTACTTTGTAAGATCTCACCATACCATATAATAATTACAATTATTATCAAATATTTATAAAGGGAAATGATATAAAAACTCAAATGTTTTGATAAGATGCGCGAAGCATCTTATGTCTAGCATTTAAAGGGCTGTCAAAAGGATTTTACAGTTCTCAAAAAGCTCTTATAAGCCCTTTAAATACTAAACAACAAGATGCTGCGCGCATCTTATCAAAACAATGGAGTGCTGAAATCATTTCCCCTTATAAATAGTCAAATACTCGTGCGTAGGTCTGACATGACATGCCCATCTACAAGTAACATAGCCTACAGTTAAAACGATGAAAAGTTATATTTACAATAAGCTATTCTTAAACTAACACTTAATATGCTTTCTAGGTTCGAGCAATTATTGTCTCTTTCCCATCCGATGCAAGATCTCCATCCAAGACATGCCCAATTGGCGCTTCAAATTGTAAAGTTGACAAACTGGGACATCAGATCAGGCATTTTAATTTATTTTTCACTGATCAGTATTTGTATGCATCCGCTGAAACAATACTCAACATGTAAGAATTTATATATATATATATATATATATATATATATATATATATATATATATATATATTGAGAGAGAGAGAGAGAGAGAGAGAGATTTAATAGATAGATAGATAGATTGATTGCATACCTCTTCTTCTGAAAGTTTGACCAACCGTTCTTCCTGGTGGTGCCACTTGCGAATGATAACCTGTTGCAAGCAGGAATCACAAGACACTTTAATCTGATGATGCAACAATTGTAATAAGGACGTTCATTTTTTCAAAAAAAAAATTGGCATGTTGGATATGTCCATGTAGGTACAAGTATTGGACAGGACTAGAGGATCACGAAAATACTCATGTTACGTCTTTAAATGTCTTTTAGTATTCATGAAAATATTTTATTTATAAGTAGCTCATCTAATATGTTTTATACATATGATAACTGTGCACAAATTTCATGCACCTAACTTATCACAAAATATATTTACATTGTTGAAAAGAATACAGAAAGCAAAAAACATAGGAAGTATACAGGCGCAGGCCTGAACTTGCTGGGTTTAAACTTTCTAAGAAGTTAGTCCATGTTTCTGTTAAAATAAAAGGCTTTCTTTAAAACACAGGCCATGTGGGGCCCATAGCTTGCAAAGCGTCTTTTCCTTTAGCAGTTTACAGAACCTTTATTTACTTTATATTTCTGTTAGCAGTTTGTTTGGTCAACTGGAGAAGTCTACAATCAGTAAGACTCATCGTTAGTAAGTCAAATAGTTTAGCAGTCCACGTATAGAAGGAATTTTATATTTGGAAAGAGTCTCGTTTAGAGAGGACATGTAAACAAAAAGGGCTGTAAACTTAGAAGAGTGGAATAATATTAAATAAAAATAACTTGCGCTGAGCAACATAAATATCACCTGCAACAAAGAAGAGAAACATTGACACTGTGCATCGAAAACGCAAAATGATGATTGAACAATGTAGGAGTATTTCTAATAGGTTGGCTTTAAATTGATTATGTAGGTGTAGGTGTTAATCATAACTCGAAAAGAAAATAAAGACAAAGAATGAATGTCCTTGTATTTACAAGAGCAAGCATCAATGAGGACGATATACAATACAGGGTTTACATCTTCGCATACCTCAGTGGGGCTTGTAGTAATAAAGAAACCAATTATAGGAGAGAACTCACTGCCATCCCTGCAAGGAAAACAAGCTATCAGAAAGAGTTTACAAATCAAGCAGGAAGTGGCATACCAGAAATCTCAAGGCAAGTGTTTTAAGTA
Source organism: Tasmannia lanceolata (assembly GCF_043159265.1). Lineage (NCBI taxonomy): Eukaryota > Viridiplantae > Streptophyta > Magnoliopsida > Canellales > Winteraceae > Tasmannia > Tasmannia lanceolata. Next base: position 10,767,279 of record NW_027518685.1, on the reverse strand, counting down.
AAACGTCCTCCAAATGAAATTAGATTGCTAATAAATGAACGAATTTAAAACAACCTAAGCACCTGCAAGTACTGAAGTGTTTTGAATTTTATATATCCACAGGTGCCAAGACCTGGAATAACAGAATGCCCATAGGTCATGGTAAATCAAAGAGTAAGGAGAACAGTTCTCCCCTTTTTAGGCTTTCAGAAAGCTTCTCTCTCACTTGTTGACACCCTTTTTCTTTTTATTGGAATTATGTTTTGGCTTTTGTGCATTCATTTCTATTGTGACTTATATAGGGCTTCGGAGTAATGATTTTGCAGATTAGTCATTTACAGGATATTTATAAGCAATAGTGTTATGTCACTGCTATTCCCTGCGTGGAAAACAAGCTATTAGAAAAGGGTATACCGTATACAAACCAAGCAGGGAAGCAGCATACATGAAATATCAAGATAAGGCTTTTGGTAAAATGAATATTAAAAAAAAAAAGGCTTTTAGTAAATTGTTGTCAGAGTAAAATTAGACTTCCAACAAATGTGTGACTTTAAAAGAAGCCAAAGAAACTATAGGTGATGCAGCACATAATGAAATGAGTTGAGTTTTATGGACCAAAACATGGGATAACAAACCACCCGAGGACAAGAAAAAACAAAGAGGAAGGAGGTCATCTTTCTTTTTTCCTCCGAAGCATTGAGAAAACTTTTTGCTATCCTCTCCAACTCACTTTTCTTAAGAGCATGGATTATTGCTTTTTGGGATTGGGAGTATCAATCCTTGAGAAATATTAGTGTTTTAACACTAATGAGCCACCAAGGGCATTGTCATTTTATGCTCCAAGTGTATCATGTTAAAATAGAGATTTCGGATTGCCAAATTATAACAAGAATCCAATTGCTTTCGTCCCCCAGTCTAGGTCTTCTTTACGAAATTATTTACCCTTCATTTCTTACAGCAAGGAACTAGAATACACTTGAAACCACTACCCTCCACAATCTCAAAACCCACTTTTCGTGCATCCTAAGTGCATATAATAGACATCCACGCCTGTCTGACAACTCTAATGAGTGATATAATGAAGAGATACACTTGAGTTTGCACAGTTACCACATGTCAAAATGCTTCCCCCTTATTGAGCAATAGAGAGAGAGAGAGAGAGCGTGAATAAGACATATACTTTAAAACATTAACATGCACATGCGTGTAATAAAAGGTATCTTTCATTTTATTGTTATATCAAATGAAGAACTATGTATTATTGTATAATTGGATAAAACATAAAAATCTAGAAAATAACTAAAACATAAGCAGAAAGAAACCTAAAAGTGGATAAATTTAAAGTATATAGAAACTAACCCATTGCAGGAACTATAATATACAAAATGAGGACCAGGAGGGATCATCTTTATCCCCCTAAAGATAGGTCCCACAGAAAACATCTGCAAGAGACATACAGAGTTGGTAGTTATAGCACATAGAAACTGTAGACCTTTACAATAAAAGATATCTTTAAATTAGGACTACAATGTGAAATAAAGTTATAATTGATGTCCAATTTATCTATGAACATTAATAAAAAAGGTACCCATAGAAGCAATCCACAGTGAAAGCAAAAATCCAAGCAAACATAAAAACAATGTTTCTTGAGGCAACTGTATTCTAATTCTCAAGAGTCAGAAAATACTAAGCTCGAATGATAGAAGAAACAAAAACATCAAAACCATGGCGAGGCCCACCAGATGAATAGTTCTAATCACCATACAAAACACAATGCATATGGTATTTTGTTATCAACTGCCAAAAGCTATTACAATTCCCAAAAAAGGACTCAGCAGCGAATTAAAAAAGAAAAGACAAGGTGAGTTCGTCTCGTTATCAAAACATAGTAGTGAAAATTCAATAGCCTTTTTTTTTGGTTCAGGTAAAAATATTTCATCAAAAAGCCTTGAAAAACACAACTCATGCTGAATCAAATTTTCAGACATTTGGTAACCCATACTTTTAGGTAAAAGTTTTTACATCATAAAACCTTGAATAAAATAAGTCATCTTATGGCTGTGGTTTTCAACGAAGAATTTTTTCAGTGTAACCCAAAATGCAAGCTGAAAATCTTTCCACTGAAAATGGTTCTTTCCTTGGAAAAATTCAGTGAAAACTCTTCCCAGAGAAAAGGGGGAAAAAATATATCCATAGCATAGGTCTTGTTTTCAAGGTTTCTAGATGAAAATTTTACAAAACACTTTTTACCTGAAAAAAATAGGTTACTCAAAGTCAGAAAAATCGATTTTCACGGGAATTTTTTCAAAGTAAAACTCAAACACTTCAAGAGCCGAACTCTTGGAATAATTCTACATAGAATCATGATCAGATTACAAAACAGTCTAAATATCTGAATTTGAAGGTTAAAAGGAGACCTGAGTATCGATTCCGAGGAGAGTGAAGTGTGGAACGTCGAGAAGGAGAAGAGTGGCTCCGTGCTTTACAAGTTTTAGGGCTCTGTCCGGCTCCATTTGAAGCTCCAACAGGGAATGATTAGTCTCTGGCGATGAAGAAAGAGAGTTTTGTTCCAGTGTGTGGAAACCTCTTCAAATTTTCACTTCAATGACAAAAGACAACCTTACCTTTAAATTAATTGACTTCCATCTCCCTTGTCGCTACCTCTTGATGAAGGAAAATGATTACATTTACATGTGGCATATGTGCGGGTGATCGGAACCGTTGATTTTAATTCTCGTCTTGATGAACGATGGCAAACGTGCCAGGTGATCAGGACCGTTGATCCTATGCACCATTATAGGGAAACACGTGGGTCCAGGTCTGATGGGGAATGGAGATATATCTTTTATAAAATTGAAGAGTACAAAAATCAATCTAATTATCAATTTTTGGGTCCCACATGGGGGGGGCCACGTATCACTTGTGTGAGATATATTGTTGTTTAAATATTTTTTCAAATTATCTCCCATCATAGGTGGAATATGGTCTGATAATCTAGACCATCTATCTTGCGGTTCCCAGGTGGATTTCAAAATTTAAATCTTACTCGCCACAAGACGCACCTTGGTCAGATGATCCAAACCATCTATCTGATGGCCCTGGGCAACAACCGTTACTATAATCTAAGGACCCGTTTGGCTGCCGAGAAGATTTTGGTTTGGATTTCTCACATTTGCAGCCCTTTTTGCATTGTAATTTGGATCGGATCAAATTCTTGGATTTCTAATTCAGCAGCTGACAGTGAAAAAAAAAATCAGATTTCTAAATTTACTGTGGAAATAAGAAATTGGAAATCCGGCAGTTTCCCTCCACTAGGAAGTACCCCCTTCCCTCTCTGTCTCCGTCTACATGAGCTACCGGATCTATTCAATTTTTATTCAAAACTTCTTGCACCATACAAGGATGACAATCTCAAAAAGCATTTTGTCACTTGATTCAGCAAATGAAGATATGTACAAGTTGGGAAATGTAAATGAAAGAAGAGAAAATAAATGAACAAACTCACCAACCTCAATTTCTACTTTTATTTGAACCCGTCAAAACACAATCACGGCATGGCCATACCTGCTATGATACATATGAACAATACAATTTTATGCATAATCATGTAGATTTTTTTTGTTGAAAAGGCGCCAGTGAATTCTTCCACAACACAGCATGACCAAAAACATAAATATAGCTACATTTGAGATTAGAAACACACTGTGCAAACACCCACACCACTTTTTTGCTTCTTTCGTCGGTACAAACACCCAAATAATCAAAAAACAAAACACACTGCATAAATATCAAACCTCTTATTTGTTGAACTGAACTCTGCATCATTGTCATAGTCATCATCATTCCTGTTGTGTTATTCGCCACACACGCACACATGCATCCTCCCCAGAACTAACCACACTGTTTTCATCACTGAATGACAATCCATAGACTCCACCCAAGTGAGCTCCTTTTATGGTTATCCGGCTCGATGCAGGCTTCCCCACTTCATATATGATGACACAAGTGTCGAGTGACCCCGTAGCAACCATGCTGCTATCGGGGGACCAAGCCAGGCAGTTTATGCGGGCTGTGTGGTACAACATGTTCTTAAGCTTCACCTGCAAAATGAATAATTTTTTTTTGAAAAGTATACGAGCGGTCACGCTAATGCTGAGATACCATGTCTCATTAGGAGGAGAAAGCAAGCAGACTATTGTTTACATTGCTTAAGATGCAAGAAAATGGCACACATTATGTGTGGACACTACTCATGCTACGCATACATATGAATAATGTGTGCCTTTATGACTAATTTTTTACAAGTTAAAAATAGAGTTAGAGCTTAAAAATGTAAGCTATTTTATAGGTATAAGGAATCTTACATCTATAATAGCTATAGAGAAAATTTTATGTGTAAGATATTTAATAGCTATAAAAAATTTACATTTGTAAGGTATTTGATAGTTAAAAGAAACCTCACATTTAAATAACCTCGGAAGCACACAAGCTTTCCCATTATAAACAATATTGATATTGTATTGATCTTTTCGAAGAATCAAAGCCCTTCATGCTTGTGAAAAAAATACGGACATCCCTAAGAATCAAGGACTACGTAACGAAGTGACTTCATTATAAGTGCAGCAAAAAAATAAGGAAAAACCCACACGGCATGTTTTGGATGGACATATAAAGATTGCAAACAAGAAAGCTCAAAATATTTAATTTTTCATGTTTGTAATTTTTTTATAGGATTCATTTCATAGAAAAATTGATGGAGTAAAAAGAGGTAGGGGCAGACTGAAAACAACTTTGGTAGAAACAGTGAGGAAAGACTTGATAGCTAGGAACATAACAGAGAACATGACCTTGGATAGGATAGAATGAAAGAAAATGACCCACGTAGAAGAACCCAACTAGAGCCAGGTAGATTCCTTTCACCTTCTTCATGAAATTTTTCTAGAGGATTCATTTAGCCGACCCCAACTAGATTGGGACAACGGCTTTGTTGAGTTGAGTTGAGATAATTCATTTCATAGAAAAGTGGCACAGTCTACGGCCGGCTGCCAACTTGACGCCTGCGCTCCTACTTTATCCTGGCTTGGGACAGGCTGTGAAAAACACAGGCTTGGGACCGAAAACAACTTGGGTAGAAACAATGAGGAAAGACTTGAGGGCTAGGAACATAACAGAGAACGTGACCTTGGATAGGATAGAATGGAAGAAAATGATCCATGTAGACGAACCCAACTAGTGTCAGGACTAGACTTAGTCAATTTGAGCCGGGTAGATCCTTTCATCTTCTTCATGAAAATTTCCTAAGGCCTTGTTTGGTTGCAAAAAATATAGAAGACGGCTGGCCATTTTGTGGAATATGAAACCCCGGAAGCCGTTTGGTTGCCAAATTTGAGTTCATTCTCCATTTGACTTCCAGACATCATGGAGACATCATGCTTATGTGGCGGGCTTGTTCCCTCCTTTACTCTTCCAATGGAAAAACTCCATTTTGGTGGTTTTTTGCAAGAAGATGAGTAGAATATGTCTTGTCTTATATAATCATTACCTTTTTCTCTCTCTCTCTCTTCGCTTTCACTCTCTTCCACTCCCGTTTTTATAATGGCACCCCTACACTTTCCACATGCCTTCTATGTGCAACCAAACGCTACTACCGCCCTTCCCCTTTGACTACCTTTGTTCCCCTAGACAACTCTACACATCTTCCATGCTTGTTACCTCCCTTTTGACTACTTCTTCCACTACTCTCCATGGCAACCAAACACGGCCTAAAGGATTCATTAGCCGACCCCAACTAGTTTGGGACAACGGCTTAGTTGAGTTGAGTTGAGTTGTTTGTAATTTTTGTATAGTTTCACTAATATCCATACATGTGGATGTGGCTTTGTTATATTGCTTCTTCAAAAATGTTAATATAAATACATCCGTGGGATATTGGTATTATGTCTGTAGCTATGATTGTGGAAATGGACACAGTGTCGGACACAGCGAACCCCCAAAAATTAGATTCGGGGACACGGCCAAAAGAAAACATATATAATCATAATTCGTGAACACGGATTCGTGTGTTGAGTTTCAACACAGATACGAGATGTCTAACAAGGCAACCCCTAAAAATCTAGAAATGGTGACCCGCCCGTACACGTACATACATATAAGTATATAATGTTACCGATTACTATCGTAACTTGCAACAATATAAATACGGTATTCATTTAACAAATTAATAAATCTTAGGATTAATCAAATATAACCTCTAATCATATAAAAATGCATTCATCAATTTAATCGAGTTCTCTTTAGCCTCCAATATGCATCAAGAAAGGGATACCATTATGAGACAATGAACATAATATTGGAATAAGAGTTTGTGTAGAATTTTAGGCTTAGGGGAGGGGATATAACAACAAATATTAGTTAAAGAAGAGCTAAAAGAAGAGTTAATAATAAAAGAGGTAAACACAATTTTTTTTCTAGTGGTAGTACATTTAAAAGCGTCGAAAGGAGTGTCGACAAGTGTGGACACGACACGACGTGTTTGTCAGCAACAAATTCAAAGTGTGGGCTATATCATATGACTGTAGGAAGTTTCAACATTTTGAGTTTCGTAGGATCATCACCATGTGCACCATCCCATGACTGCGCCGAACACTATAACACATCCTTGCCCAAAAGTATAAGGATATAACAGTGTTTTTAAAAAAAACGCACCGTCATTCATTCCCAAAAGCATAAGGATATAACAGTGTTTTAAAAAAAGTACCCTCATTCATTCCCAAAAGCATAAGGATATAACAGTGTTTTAAAAAAAATACCCTCATTCATTCCCAAAAGCATGAGTAGATGGGTCATCATACAGGCTTTCAATCCACAATCACCTCAGAATCAGTTTCAGCTACTTAGAACCTAACTCTCAGCAACTCTAGATTTGAGTTAAACCCTTTGAGGAACTCAAATATCCTTCGTTGCTCCATATGTCTCCTCATATGCTCGACACTCGGTGAAATAGGCTGATAGTGGTCTAATTTCTCCCATTTACTCCTTAGAATACCATAGTATTTATCCATAGACATCTCTCCAAGAGAGAGATTAACTATGCCCTGATGTACCTGACAAATCCAAGCAATATCACGCCTGTGCGACCAAGTCTTGGCTGCAGTGTCCCAAATCTTGGGTTGTACGTTGAAACAACAACCCTTCACTGCTGCTCGGCTGCATTGAATGCAACAGCAGAGACATTACTATGAGATTTTCTGACTCCCAATTTTTTCATAGTCGATATAATTTTCCTTTGGTTCTTTGATCCAACCACTGATATACCCTAGCTTAGTTCTACTCCCAATGAACATCTGTGCTGACCGTAACCATTCAAGTTAATTTGTTTCGTCTAGCCCGATGGTGGTAATTTGTATTCCAATAAATCCATGTGACTTTCCTTGCGTCTTAGGCTGATCAACACTAATCATAGAAATTCTCGACAACTGCTCTTTAGACATGGTAGAAGTGTACAAATAAAATCTCAAACAAGAATTCCAACAATCTGACGGCTGCCTTTTTCTAATTTTACTAAATCAACCCAAAATAGAGCTGCCAAACAACCAGAATAGCCTCACAAAAAGTGGTCTAAATCAAGGAAGCATGATTCGTTCCATGGACTGGGGAATCGCGATTCCCCAGTACGCGGATCCGATTCGGGAATCTGTTCGAATCCCTGAAAATTGGGAATCGGGGTTCGGATTCGTCGGAACCCCGATTCCCAATTTTTAGAACCGTGATTCCCCGGCGAATCCCCTGCGAATCCACGATTCCCGCTCCCAACCATCCCCGGAGCCTTCGATTCTCGCTTTCGATTCCCGCCTTGGCAACCTTGGTCTAAAGTCTAAACTCTTCACATCACATTCAAATTTCATGAAATCACTTCCATAGGATCTAATACAAAAAGAAGGTCAAAACCCCTCTTGTTTTCCTCCAAAAAATATGTCCAGGAGAGAGATTGAATCAACATACTATAGATCTGATCCCTCTTATTTCCTAATTTTAAAATACCCAAATATCCAGAAGTCTCATTGTAACTGAATCCAAAAAATTGAATAAAAACATCTAAAATAGCTCTTGATATGGATCTGCTCAAATCTCCATAGCTTGATTAAATCTGATGGGAGATGAGCCGTAAGGCTGATGGATTCAGCCATAGCCCAGTGGAGGTTCAATTTGGTTTTTTCACCAGTCAATGCCTCGCCTTAAAGTTTCTTTAGAGTCTAGGGTTCAAAGGATGAATGCATCTAGTTCCCTTAAATCTAGATCTACTCTGATACCATGTAAATCGTGAAGATATAAAAGAAAAGTGTGAAATAAAGGAAATAGAAGAAGATGGAGACGTAGAGAAGATAAACAAGAGAAAAAATGTTCAGTGGGGATGAAAGTTACACAATTTGTGTAGCTTTCTCTCTTTTATTGTATTAAGTGAGTTACATCTGAAAAGATAAAAATACTCTTCCTATGAAAAGTACAAAAATATCTCTATTTCAACATACAAAATATATATTATATCCATATAATATAACAAAATATGGATTATATCCATATAATATAACAAAATGTGCATTTACCAACGGTAAGGTTGATCAACGGTAGGCTAACAAAAATACTCTTCCTATGAGGGCGAGCCTTGGCGAAACGGTAAGGTTGCTCCATTGTGACCTGGTGGTCACGGGTTCAAGTCACGGAAACAGCCTCTCTGCAAAGCATGGGTAAGGCTGCGTACATCTAGCCCTCCTCAGACCCCGCAATGGTGGGAGCCTCGTGCACCGGGCCGCCCTTTTGTGAATTTGTCAACTTTTTTTTTTAATGGTAGCATTTATCAGCTGTTGAATTACTAAAAAACGGTGAAAATCATGATGTCTATAAAAGTTCAGTACATATAGCAGAAAATTAAAGTATCATGCTTTAATAGCTTAGGATAGACAAAACTGTGAAGTATAAGAGAACTCTTATCCTACCTCTCGGGAGACACGATCCCAGACAACAGCTTCTCGATTGACATCTCCTGAAGCAAACATGGAACCATCTGGGGAGTAACGTATAACACTAATAGCACCCCTGTGCTTCTCAAGGATAGACTCTTCAGTAAGCGTGTCACCATTGACAGAGAATACATGTAATTTACCATCCTGCCCACCAACAATTGCCTCGCTTCCATCAGGCGCAATCGCAGATGCTGTCACTGTATACCCAAGATTGATGGTTGACATTACTTTGGGCCCACGAAGCATGGTTACTCCTGAATCAGTTGAAATCAAAGCAAGTTCAGGAGAATGAAGCACAAAACTTAAGTCCTTTGGCTGACTGCCAATATCAATGGACTCTGCTTCTCCACATTGTTCACCACGCAGAGGAATTCTCCTTACCTGAGTTTTATGGGGAAAAAAGGGAACTATTAGATAAAAAATATAAACAGATAGCAGTGCAAGTTGTGTCAATGGCGTGCGTGTGCGTGTAATTGTGAGTAGTTACATTTAGGATCTCCTAAACAATGGGTGCACAAAAACATCAGTAAGATGAAAAAACAAAATACTGGAAACAGGTCAGCTGAATGAAACAAAAGAAAATAACTCATTCAATTTTTGGAAACTTGTGACGTTCTTCCATCAAGCCTTGATCAATGAACCTAAAAAAACCTTCAAATTGTATCTAACTAAATCCAGGTATTGTAAACATTCCATCATTTCCATCCCAGAGCATCTTCTTTTTTTTTTTTGAATGGTTCCATCCTGGAGCATCTTATTCTTAAGTTTCCTGTTTATCGAAAAAAATCCCATTATTGGCTCACTTTTCATCAAAAAAGGAAATCCACAGTCGTGATGTGCGAGACTGATGATTGAACAACGCTGGAGATTCACGATCTCACAGCTCAAAATTCTGAACATGAAGAAGAAGCGGGACTCATGATCTCAAAATGGCTACTTCATGCCCAGAATCCAGGCACTGCTAAAATAACATGACATAAAAGAAAAAAAATGCACCCAAAAAAAGGGCTGACAAAATTCACTATCATAAAGTGACAAATGCACCTTTATTAGATGGAAACTTCAATAGATCCCTATTTACAGTCTGAATAATTGCCACCTATGTATAGGGTTAACTTAGTCATTTAAACAGCAGTAAGGGAGTAAGTAGTCTACATTTCAAAAAAAGGGGGGGAAGGGAGGGGGGGCTAATTTATCTTTCTCGGAAGTTTATGAAAATGCAAGCCCAGGACAAAATTTTTAATGAAAGTTACGAAAGTATATGCATGTGACAACAGGAATGAATTTTTTTAACATGCATCTGTATCTTCCCTGAACTGTATCTTCAAGGATTCATATTTGAATATTTTCGGGTATTTTTTACTGTGAGATTGCGCAACATAGAGTCTGTTCTACTGAGCTGACATACATATAACATGCAGGACAATCAGAAAAGGAACATGCCAAGTATAGAAAGGCCGTTTGTGGATAAGCTCTGTGAAAAGAACACATCAGAAGTATATGCACTGGATCCATCTCAAGTAAAAATAGTTTCTCACCTTATTGTCAAATCCAGATGTAATAAGCTCCTCTTCTACCGCAGCAAAGCATTTGATTTGAGCATTATCTTTTCTCTCTAATCTACCACTATATCCCATGCCCTGTATCCATCTCACTATCACACCATCGTAACTGCTAGACAAGATGACCTTCTGACTGCTTTGGAGAAATACAGATAATGCATTAATACTCTTCATGTGCCCAGAAAAAGATATTGGTGTTTTATCTGGATCACTTGCTGAGAATAAAGTAATTGTGCCACCAAGAGAAACAGTGACAAGATGGTCATTCTGCCAAAGGCATCCAACTAGCATATCTTCCAGTCCACCTGATCCAGGACATGCCAACGTTTTCTTCACCTTTCCGTTCCCTTCCTCACTAATTTCCCATATTTTCGCAGACTTGTCAGCAGATACAGTCAAAACCTAGAAGTGATAGATATCTAAATAGATTAGCATAAACTTATTCTGATACAATAATGATTAGAAAAAAATTAAACAAGAAAAAACTTGCTTTGAAAAATAATGGAAAAAAAACATAATGGAAATAGGTAGATTGAAACATTAGTAATGGAGTAGGGATGATTCCAAATGATGAAGATACACAAGTTGTTTCAAACTTGACAATGTACCATACACAGAGAATCTGTAGCCTATAAACAAAGATAGGTATAGAAACACGTACATTACAAGTAAGATTTGCAGATAAAAGTTCTCAAAAAGCGTTCCTCCTTCTTGATGATGTAATACCATTCAAAAAAAAAATTCTTAATGATGTAATGATCTTACTATATAATATAGATGCTCTGAGCTACCCATCGTTTGAGTTTTCCTTCCAAAATATTCTTCAACTAATCGAGGTTGCACAATTCTAAAAGTTAACTTTGAACCTTCCACAACAAAAGAATTATAAATTGGAAGGAAGGTTCACATTTCCACAAATTAATCAATGATATCATAGTCAAGGTTTCATGTTTCGGTTTCAGCAAGGGCCTGTTTGGCTGCCGGGAGATGAATTGGACAGAGAAAAATGATGCGTCCGACAAGGAAAAGAGAGGGATTGGAATTAGTAGGAATAGAAAAAATTTCTCATTCCAGGGAGAGAGATGAGGAGATTTTTGGGCGGGATTTCTGGGGTTTAGGGGCAGTAAGATTTATTGGTGTCTGGGGGGGTTTCAGAGAAGAGAAGCTGGTGTCTCCCGTTCACAGGAAGTTCCGTTCCAGAGACAGCGTCGAGAGATGGAGAGGTGCGACAGTAGACGGAGATGCATTCAGCGGAACCACCATCTTCCAGATTCAACAAAAAAAAGGAAGCAATTATGAGAGATGATACGAGAGACGGAGAGAGGTGCAATGAGAGAGAGCGAAAGAAACATGAGAGAAAGAGAGAGATGTCCGTGATTTTCCACCTAAATCCGCTCGATTTAGGCAGAAAATTTGAATCTCTATTTTCAGTGCCACGTTGGCAGAGAGCAGCTTGACAGGGAACGGCGGTGCAATGGAAGAATGCTTTCCATGTCAACCGAACGACTGTTCAACTGCTTTTAATGGGGGAAAAAGCCCGATTTTCCCTTTACTTCAGTTTTCATGGCTACCAAACGGACCCTGAGTGTTTCATTTGTTATAAAAATAGAAAAATGTCAGTTTTTTTTTTTTTTTGGAATGGCAAGAGAAAAATCAAGACTGGACTAGAAACTAGACTTTTAAATAGAGAAGCTTTAGCAAGGTATGAATCAAGAAAAACTCCCCTAGGTCAAAAGTTAACAGTTCAAATGCTCACCTGCTTACTATCAGGACTCCAGCTAACCGCATAGATGCTGCCCTTGTGTCCATCTTCTGTAGACAATTCTCCAATCTTCTCTCCAGTCTTTCCATCATACACTAGCCCCTTCTTATCTGAACTTACAGTTATAAATTTACTACCATCAGGAGAAAACCGAACACAATTGACAAAATTTGAATGCTCCCTGCAGCCCCAAATTGAGATTTTCATCAATAAAATAATCATGAACAAGATCAGACATCAGCTTAGAAGCTGATTCTCCCTATGCAATTAATTATTTCTAGAATGTTAAGGTAAGTGTAATCAAGAAGGAAAGGAAGAATTCACTTATTCTGGAAATATGAACCAGATATGATGATATCTATCTTTAATGTGGCAAAAAACCATAGAAGGAATCTTTAAGGGTTAGTAGTTTTCAATTCTTTTTGCTCTCCAACCCTCCTAAACACCAAACTTAACAACTCATAATTTGTGTTAATTCGGTAACTTTAATAATATTGTGTGAACGATCAAACGTCAAATGACTCAAATCACTACTACAAGAACATCTCATAAATTAACAAAACAACTGAATGATTATGTGCAATGAGCATAGAGCCATAGACCACTCTTAAGATCAAAAATTAACATGCCATGAGAATAGACCACTCTTAAGAACAAAAATTACTAATAAATACAGACGCATGAAACCATGCACTGACTGGAAATGAGGGAGAAAAAGAGACGGGTTTATCCATATAAACAATTAAATGAACAATTGACAGCTCCAAATGTAAATTATGGAACTTATGGGAAATAACTTAACAAAGAGACCCAGGTCCCTTCATAGATACTTACAAAAAATATCTAACCAATATGGAACTAAAGTGCGTTAAACAGAATACTCAACTCAACTCAACTCAACAATGCCTTTGTCCAAAACTAGTTGGGGTTGTCAGCTAAATGAATCCTTAAGACACAATTCATGAAGAATGTGAAAGGAATCTATCCAGCTCAAATCCTAGCTCTAGTTGGGTTCTTCTACATGGATCATTTTCTTCCATTCTATCCTATCCAAGGTCATGTTCTTTGTTATGTTCCTAGCTATCAAGTCTTTCCTCACTGTTTCTACCCAAGTTGTTTTCGGTCTGCCCCTACCTCTTTTTACTCCATCAATTTGGCACGAGTCGCCTCTTCTCACCGGAGCATCCAAAGGCCTATGTTATATATGTCCAAACAATCTTAAGCGGTGCTCTCTCATCTTCTCCTCAATTGGTGTCACCCCCACCTTTTTACGAATGTCTTCATTTTTAATTCTATCTAGCCTTGTGTGGCCGCACATCCATCTAAGCATTCGGATCTCCGCTACACTCATCTGATGCACATGTTGCTTCTTGGTGGCCCAACATTCTGGGCCGTACAGCATGGCTGGCCTCACAGCTGTCTTATAAAACTTTCCCTTCAACTTGGTAGGGATTTTACGGTCGCACATAACTCCTAAGGCAAGCTTCCACTTCAATCAACCTGCTCTTATTCTATGGTTAACATCCTCTTCAGTCTCTCCTTCCTTATGTAGAATTAAACCAAAATAGCGAAAGATAACCCTCTTAGGTACCTCCTGTCCGGTCATATTTACTACATCCTCACCCCGCCTCCTTACATTACTAAAGTTGCATTCCATATATTCTGTCTTAGTCCTATTCAGTCTAAAATCTTTGGATTCCAAAGTAGTTCTCCATAACTCTAACTAAATAAAGTAACCATAACATAAATCAGAAGATAACAAATAAATTAAGGCGTGAAACTTGAGTTTGTCTTTCTCGACACTATTATACACAAATAAGAAAATGTGCATGATTTTCGACGCAAACATTGTTTTTTCTCAAATACAAAAGATACAACATTATAAAGGAGAAATAAGAAAGAACCTACCCAAAAGATAAAAGAAATACGATAAGAACAGTAACCTAGAATATAAAAGATATTTCTCAACATAAGCAATCATCAACCATGAGATTGACTGAGAGCACCACTGAGATGGAACAGCTATGGCATAAACACCTGCTGACCAACAATGGATTGGGGATACCACTTATCTTCAAACATCATGGTTCCTACAAGAGCTATCTCTTCATCCCTCACCAAATGCCACAAAGACAATCCTGCTCGAAGTTCTCCATTTTCAATCCCTAACGAAGCGAAGTATCCAGCTCGTTGTACATAATTGTGTCTCAAATTGCTATCTACAAATCTTTCCACAAAATGACCTAATTAGAATCCTCACAATTGAATTGACCCAGAGGCATTTTTAACGGTAAAATGCAGGTAGGACCTCAATTATGTGAAGCAAGAGGAAATGTGGAACATAACCGTTCCCAAATGGTAAAAAAGTTTAAATCTTAGAAATTCTATGTATAATGAATCTAACAATTAAAATATGCATTATAGTAATAAAAATTCAGAAACCCAACTTATGCATCTATTTTCTCTGCAGAAACGTAGTTTTTCAATAATATCTAGAAACTACAAAAACTAAAGAAGGTCAAATTTAATGGAATACTGGTCGGGTTGACAAGTTGATGCAAATATGACAGTAACAAAGTCACAGCCACAGCCTGCTAGTACAAAAATCCGAGATATCCAAATGAGCAGAGATCATGAGGAAAATGTATTTCCTTGTGTGCTGCAAAATCTGGGTTGAGAAACAGCTGGAGTTGACTAGAAATTGTGATTTTTGGAAATTCCAGACACAGATTTCCGATCACTTACCATGACCAACATGCATTCAATTCAAGCCCAAAGAAAACAAACTCAGCAGCACAGCATTTGAAAGAGAAATTGAAGAGTAAAGGCACAGAATTAATTGGGAGGAATGAAGAGGCAGAAAAGAAACTCAGTTAGCTCAAAAAATTGAGCAGCAGACGAACCAAATTGAGCTTCAAAATATTTGTGTGGGGAGGGTGTCCCTCATTACTTAAAAAGAAGCGTCTATACTCCTAATTAAACATGAAAACTTAAGCTAGCAAGTGTCCTAATATAATCCAACAACTGAAAACCCAGAAATTACAGGTTTTTTACCAAATAAAACTCTCTAAAACCTTATATAAATTTCTAAGTCCTAGGTGCTCCTTAAAACTCCTAGAATTGCTTGACTCTGCGTTGCAGCAACCTAATCCAATCCAAATAAACCTCCAGTCATCAATAAATCTCAATCCTTCTTGGTATAATCATATTTTGAGGAGTTGCACGCCATACATTCAACTCCAACAGGGATACTTCCAGACCCATCTTAGGCCTTCCATAAGCTCCAGGAAATTACAGGACACCAGCAGGTGTCAGATTGACATAACTGACATCAGCAATTTTGCCTCCTTTAAGTCCCAAAGTCTCAAATTCCCCTCTCTTCCTCCTTTGTACACAGATACTGTGGTTTGTCAGAACTAGTGCATCACGAGAGCTGGTGGGAATAAAAGCTCCACAGTGAGAGCAACATTCCAAAGTGGGCACAATAGTCTACGTTAAAACAACCATACAAAATATGACTTATACGATCAAGGTCAAGAAAGGCAACTCCCACCTAAGAAGCCAAGATGGGGTTAAAACTACAAGACAAACAAGGAAAAACATGGAAATTCTTCAATATACAGCTATTCAAATTAAAAAAATATGTAACTAAAAGACCCATTACAACAAAGTGGGTCTATGAAACTATTAAACATAAATTAAAAAGAACTCATAAGATTGACAGTTTTCAATAATATGAGTAATAAAATTCAAATTGGCCTCCCAACAAATAAATAACCTGTGACGGAAATAAATTTAAAAAGTCATTTAATGAAGTTAAAAATTTAAAATAGTCATCCCTATAGAAATCGCCATAATAAATTCATTTCATGAAGTTAAAATAGTCATCCCTACGAAAATCACCATAACAAACCTCAGAGAGAGCTTGAATTTAAATGGTGGTCCTTCATAAAAGTTCACCAAAAAATCCTCCCCACATGTGACAATGCGAAATGGCCTTGTTGGTTTAAATGCACAACTTAATACGCGCTTTGAATGGCCATCGAATTCCCCAACATTTGTGCCAGAATCCCACCTACAAAAAAGATGTCAATTGACTCTGCAATGATTAGAATGCATTAGACTATAAACATGTGACTGCCTTGGGACAAAAAAAAGAGTACAAACACAGAATGAATAATGAACCAGAAATGAAAGAGCTGTTAGACATCATTTGTCGGAGGTATAACTTCTACAACATGGCGAAATAGTAAATCAGTCTGAGGTAATCCATAGAGATAATAATAATAATAACAAAAAACTTAACTGGTTCAATTCAAATTAGGGGTGCAACTTGGGTCGGGTCGGGTTGAGCTTTTGCTAAAAAAATGAATAGAAATCAACCCGAACCCAACCCGATTTTAACGTAAACGCTCAACCCGAATTCCCAAAAATCGACCCGAGTTGCGCCCGTAATTCAAATGAAATGAGAAACAGAATGAATAAAAGCATAGTAAGAGTATCAACTATGCTGTTACAATTTACCTCTTTGGAAGGGAATTCAAAACTGATCAAAATAACAAGATATCAACTCAAATTTGATTCTAAGGAAATAAAGAATGTTTATAATATGGTACTCACATTCACAATTTCTTTTATTGGCAAGGTTTTATTCGAAAGGTTGAATAAAGAGTAAAATTTTCGACATTATAAACATTAAAATAATGGATGGTGGCATGTTTATTGCCTCCTTCGCAAGAAAGTTGGCCCTAAATTAGCCTCTCAATTAACATGATGGAAAGAAGTCTAAAACATCTCGATGTCCAATATGTGCTCTATTAGGCTCGCTATAACTCCAAGGAAACTTCTCTTCCTTGCTCATCTGTCAAACAATTTTAGTAAATGCACATTATCTCAATCAGTTCCGAAATTGGGAAGAGAAGACTTTTCAACTTATAAAAGAATAATACCCATCGCATTCAATCCCTTCAAGCCTTCGGACCCAAACAAAACAAGCAAACATTAACCATGTGAGCCTAAATAGTAGCACCTATGCCCAGTAGGAAACAACCAACAAAGTTGGGTTTTGGAGTGTCCCCTTAATAGCGTCTTCCACCTCTCCATTACTTTATTTTTAGCACCAACAGTACTTTTTTATTCAACTGAACACCTCGCACATCAAATCCTCTGATATGAGATGGCCTTTAACTATTATTCTCACACAACCTGCACTCACCTCATCATAGTGCCAGTCAAAAAAAATTGTTACAAATTTTCCTTTTAAAGGATTTTTTTTAAACATTAAAAATGCATGAAATCCATCAGATCATGGACTTTTTGTAGTTACTTTTTTGGATTTTTTCTATTTTTAGGATAATTTTTTGTTCTCTTCATGAATTAGTGTTGGGCACATAATTGCATTTAGGTTCCCAAATTCCAATAACATTAATGTCTCAAATGAGGATTAGAAAGTTATAATTTCGAGCTAGGCATCAGATTACTTGATGATCCCCACTAGTCCACATAATTGAGGCGAGGTTGCTAATCCAGCCACGGTTTTAAAACTCAAAAGAGTAAACTTAAATCCAGATCTCCTTCTAATAGTCTCGATTAATCCAAGTTTTCATTTTTTTTCCTTTCTCATATTCTTGCAAGCAAATATAAGGTGAGCTTTTTTTTTTTCAAGTCTTTCATTTTCACACTCACAAATTAAGACCATTCGAATAATAATAGTACAAAACATACCATTCAAAAAGAAATAACAACAGTACAAAACATTCAATGTGTTAGGTGCCTTAGATCGGTCCCACTTAGGGTGGAATAAATTAATTCGATATTTTAGTGAATAATATCAGATGTTAGATTAGGATACCTACTTAGATTAGGATAATCTTTATTTGGCTATTTCTATTCTTATCATAAGATCTTTCTATGTCTATCATTTTCTATTTTTATCGGTAAGCATGCTATTGTTAATGAAAGGAATGAAGAAGAAATTGTGTCTTTTTGCAGAAAGGAGAACTGATCCTTCCCTCGAAGTGGATCAAGAGGCTGATCTTCCCTCTAAGAAGATCGAATCACGTTACGAACCGTTCGGGTTCGTAACACAATGCAATTAATTTTGATCGAATTTACAATGTTGATCCCATCAGAACAAATTCAAAAAAAAAAAAAAAAAAAAATAGAAACCCTAAAAACAAATACAAAACAACTGAAAGTGAAATTGAACTCACATGAAAGCGCGGACAAAGGATTTGCCCTTCCCTTCTCCAGAAGCTACAATCCGGAGCCCATCAGGGGACCACTGGAGATCGTCGATCCGCCCCGATAGGACCCTAAATTCGTTCTTTAGGACGTGATCGCTGTGCTTCCCCCATATCCGAACGGTACCGGACACATCAGCAGAGGCGATCCATTCTCCATTTGGGGAGAATCGGGCCACCGTGACGTGGTAAGCGTGCTCACCGTAGATTGAAACTTCGAGAGGTCTATCGAGGTATCGGATAATTACGGATCTGCCATTGCAGTATAAAATCGAGTTCGATTTCGGATCGCCCGATATCAGGATCCCCCGTCCTCTCTCCGTCGACGGAACACAGGCGTAGGTTTCTGCAAGCTGCGCCATTTTTTTTTTCCCTCTTCGCACCCCCTCTCCTTAATAATTTATGTTCATTCGCGTATTTGCTAAGGGCGATGAATTTTTTTCGACCCCCCCCCCCCCCCCCCAGGATAATGCGCTCCCCTGTAGGACGTCAATAAAGCGTTAAACTCTGCCCACATAAACTGAAAGCGGGGAATAGGCTGAATGGTGCGCAACTGCGCATTGCGCACTCCTCGCTTTTCGTGAGAAAGGCTTAGTATTTTATTAGTGAGATTTTATGTGATGGGTGGCCGTGAAAACACGTGAAGTCTTGGAAAACAGGTACGACCCACTTTTTATTGATGATCCAAACCGTTCATCTGTTTGGGCACAACGTAGATAGGGGTTGCCCAAAAAATCAATTCCATAGGATGATCCTAACCCTCCGATCTGTAGAAGATTCCATAAATGGTTTTTGAAAATCTCCATATTCAGATCAGTTCAGATCGGAGGGTTAGGATCATCCAATGGAAATGATTTTTGGGGCACAACCTATTTACGTTGTTCCCAAACAGATGAACGGTTTGGATCATCTCAAAAAGTGGGCCGTACCTACTTTTTGAGACTTCACGTGTTTTCACGGCCACCCATCATATAAATTCTCTTTTATTAGTAAGGGAGCATAGTGGTAACTATCTTTGAAAGATCCGAACCGTACATTTGACAGGTCTTGCTTTACATCTTAATGGCTAAGTAAAAATTCTTGCCAATCGCACGATCCTGATACGTATGAGCACTATATGGGTGCTTGTGTCGCTCGAATGCTCGATGATCAAAACTGCTGATTGTAGATGGTGGGAGTGTTGATACCATTTCCCTTTATAAAAGGTTGTAAAAGACTAGAAGTAGAAATCCTAGTACACAAGGACTGAAACAAAATATAAAGCCTTACAACTTGCTACAGCAGGGAAAGCAAAAGTGTAGAAAAAAAAACATTAAGACTTACAGTGGATTTAGTGATAATAGTTGTTGATTAGTCCAAATTAACATCAAAATAAGAGGCAATGTAAACTTGGTTTATAACGATGAAATGGCCTCGAGGTTCTCGCCAACTCCTAGGGAAATTATTAAGGATCTTCTTAAAAGACAATGCAAACTTTTCAAAGAGGAAGCAAATCGGAGAGTGGAAGCTTTCTTTAGCGTAACCGGGACCTACAACGTCAAAGATACCCATACGCTAATGTAGAAACATCCTTTCTTCAACCAACCTCTGGCGGACGAGACGAATCTGAGACGTCTCCGATGGAAAGCGGGATAAGGCGGTAGGGATTTAGAAGCTGGAAGATATGATTGACAGGACAAAGGCTTTGGCAGGTAGGGAACCGATTGCTGAGGATCTCTTGCCTGTTGCGTCGTATGAGGAGGTTTTTGCGTTTGAGATTGAGCGTCTTCTGACGGATCTGGGAAAATGCTCGTCTTGAAGGGGAGTCTATATTCAAGATCTTCAAGGGAAGATCGCAAAGTTTTTTGATAAGTTTTTATCAGGATTTTTTTGAAAGGTTTATAATGGTTTTTTGGAAAAAGAATGTAGGTCGGCCTGTTAGGATGGCGACAGTATTAGTAAGTTCAGGTTCAAAGGTTGGAGGTATAGGGGAATGATACAAGGAACACCTTTTTGTTTTTTCTCTCTTTTATGGCATGGGAGTATAATTCTATGCCCTCATATGTTGTAATGCAAAGGGGGACTCATGGTCCCTATCTTATGTAAGCTTCCTAAGATTTATAATACAATTATGTCATCTTTAAAAAAAATAAAAAAAAATAGTATAAATTTTTCTATCAACAATCTTCCCCATAGTAAGCTCTGGGAAAATACAATGAGAAGGGTAAAATATTAAACACAAATTCATTCTTTTTGCAAGACTATTAAAAGAAGCAAAAGATCAGAGGAGAGACAAGGAACATGGATCAGAGGAGAGATGAGGAACATGTAAGACACTAAGTGAAAAAGGTGGTGGTAGCATCAGCTATTCAGCTAGGATATTCTGAGATCCCCTAAAGGCTGACCTATAATATATTTGACATGGACCCCGTTTGTACCAAAGAGAATTTCTACCCCTTTATTTACTATTTCTTTGAAAAATGAAAAAACAACAGTCGAAACAATCATAAAAGTATTTAATAAAATGAGTGCCCTGTAAAACAAAAAAATGTCATGTGCATGTCATTTCCTTGACTAAATTTCTCTCGAATTAATTCTTAACAAAATTAGATATTGAGATAACATGAGTCCATTGGTTGTCTGTTGAGAGAGAGAGAGGGAGAGAGAGTCCAACAATTGCATAAGCAATTACCACTACGGCACTACCATTGTGCATGACACATTGGACATATACTTACTATTAGATGATCTAAAAGATCCAAAGTATATGGAAAGTGAGAGTTCATTATATCCAGACCTCTATTTCAAATGATTTTTTATGGCTCCCCACATGTTAAAAAACATGGATAGACTTTTGCCACATGGAGAGAACAAGAGAGAGCCTATCAAATGATGAAAATAGATAGATGCCCACAATCTTGCATGTACTTGACTGGGCTTTGAGAGCTAAAGGCACATGAAAAGGGGACCATCATCTCGTTGCCGGCCATTACAGGGTGGCAAAGGCACTACAAAAATTCCTCTGCCAATTCCCATTGTAGAGCACATTATAAAAGTTGTAAAGTGTGGGCTCGGATGGAGGACCCATGTTTTGAAGAGCTCATCGTTGTTATCTATGTAGGGTGGGTCCCATTGGATGACCGTCTCTGATCAGCGTACGCTTGGGATGTGCAATGGAAAAAAAAATGAAGTGGTGATTTAGTAGAGGTTGTTGTAGACTAATTGTTGAGCAAAGCTTCACATACTCCTTTTTGAGCACACAAAATGGGCAAATATGTGAAAATGAGAATCGTGCAAAAGACCCATCATCGTTTTAAAGAAATAAATTTTTTTTTTACCTCTTGAAAGGTGAGATCTAGAGAACCAGGCATCACGTACGGGTTAGGTTTGCTGATCGAACACATTCTTCCATTTTTTTTTTCATTCTCCGCAAAGAAAAATGCATAAATGTACTATGGAGAATGGTTAGCAAACGTCACCTTAACACCTCTTACCATTGCTGAACGTGGGGAAATCTGCCCGAAGATGAGGAGGGAACATTATGTATAGTCATAGGTCTCATCAATCGGATTCTAGTGGGTGTAGAATTTTGTCAATGAGTGTTGTGGTGATGAGGAAGACACGGATCATTTATTGCATGGTTAAAATTGACACACGATGGCTGCTGGGAAAATGTATTTGTGTTAGATTAAAAAAAGGATAATGATTATGGTAACGGAGTGGGTGACCCAGCCTGAATTCTATATTTGGTT
Source organism: Tasmannia lanceolata (assembly GCF_043159265.1). Lineage (NCBI taxonomy): Eukaryota > Viridiplantae > Streptophyta > Magnoliopsida > Canellales > Winteraceae > Tasmannia > Tasmannia lanceolata. The sequence goes on along the minus strand of NW_027518685.1, from coordinate 10,744,983 downwards.
GTGCATGGGTGACTCGGAGAGTAGTGGAATAAGAAATCAAAAGGAGGAGAAGCATTTTGATTTGAGTGGAATTACCCGGACTCGGAGAGTAGTGGAATAAGAAATCAAAAGGAGGAGACAAGCATTTTGATTTGAGTGGAATTACCCGGACTCGGAGAGTAGGGTAAATAGTGTTCGGTTGCGCGGCATATACTCAGAGAGTAGGAGAATAAGTAGGGGTGACATTACCAATGTAGAAAGAGAGAGCATCAATCCCTAAAAAATTCAACTATTTTTTTTTTTTTTTTGTTTTAAGTAGAATTTGATTTAAAAGTCATAAGGAGGAGACAATGAATTCATGTCAGACAAGCAATTATTAAATGTGACACATCCAAGAGAGTCAGAGGGGAATACAATGCTATTTTGGCAACTAAACGTGGAATGGCATGCCGAAGGTTCCCCAGCTTTTGTGCAACCAAACACTGTAAAGGCAGTTATAAAAGGGAAGTGATAAATCCGCCCCTTTTAGTTACTTGGGACACCTAGCAGGAGTGTATCAATGACTGCAGAGGGGCTGATTACTTCATGTCAGAAGGATTCAATGAGGTTGATTGCCACATACACTTTTGCTAGGTGTCCCAAGTAATCAAAAGGGGCAGATTTATCACTTCCCTTATAAAGACACCCCCATTTCAATGGTTCATCACTGAGAATAAAAGCGAGCCCTACTTTCTAGGGGCGCAAATTAAGACTGATTTTCTATGGACCCTCTGTCTCTCTTGTTTTAGAATGCCAGCTCAACGACAAACAAATATGGAAGACCACCGGATCAACGACTTTGACCTTTCCATATGATGACCCCACCTTGTTAGACTGCCAATGGCTCGATCACTTTGATCAGATTATCCTAACCATCCATTCGGCAGCCTGTAAAAGAGCTTGAGGCACCCAATCGAACTGTCAAGATTCTCATATCAGAGGAATTTTTGGATGACTCGGACCATCCATAGTCCGTAAAAACATCTACACCAGGTTTCAAATCTTCGACATCCTAATAACACCAAACAAGCCAAAACAATTCATCTTGCCGAATCATTAGTTACTCGTTCGAGTCAATTGGACTTGACCCAAATTTGAGTCGAGTCAGTCGAATTGAGTTTTTGAATGAAGCCAAGGGAAGATGAATTATTCTTGGAGAAGGACCGTAGCAGCTAAAGGTCAAAGAATGCGCGACAAGACCATGCATACGACAGCCTTACTTTTTATTACTTTTGGAAATCATCGAAGCCCACTAAGAAAACGATGACAACCCATCAAAAAAAAGAAAACGATGACTCGTTCCATTGTAACCAGATACTTCGGAGATAAATGTGTCAGTGTAAAAATAGAAAATACATAAAAGCACCCACCTTTTATTCGTCTCTTCATATCCCCCCTATTCATTTCCTTGAGTTTTGTAAAAAAAAAAATGGCTGCCATGGAGCTTCTGATCCTCCTTTTCTCCTTTTGGGTTTTCAGTCTCACAGCCATATCGGCCAATAAAGAGCCGATAAGTCTATCAAAGCTGAAGATGTTTGTAGACGAGCTTCCTGATATGCCAAAACTCAAAGGCTTCTCCATGATAAATGGCACTCCAGTCTCAAAATCGCTCAAGATCGGCATGTTTAGGAAGAAATGGGTGAGTTTCTCTGTCATTAGATTATTTTAAAAACTGGTTTTCCTTTTCTTTTTTTTGGCTTCTGATAGATGAACTCCTCTCCTCTCCATTGAGAAGAAGGTTTAGAATAATGAGGGGGTGGCAAATATTGTTTGGTTCTTGTCTTAAGATTGGGACGCTGTATGCAGAGGTAACATGGCTCTGCAACAACGTCCCGTAATGCTCTAATAGCACGGGGGTGTGGCAGTATCAATTCCATGGTCTGTTCTTTTAATTGATATTTCCACACCCCTTGTTTTTCCTTGCTATAAGAGCATTGCTGAGAAACTTCTTACACATCCCTTGTTCATCCCGTTGTTCCTGTTCTTAGGTGCTGGTATTTCTAACCCCTTGTTTTGGTCTCTTCCAATTCTTTTCTTTATTTTCTAATTTTTCGTAGCCATGAAGGACTATAAATGACGAGATTCTGGTGGAAGATATCAAAACCACGGGTAGAAATATTTGCCCATTTGTCCATAGTCTATACCTGAATTATTGCTGCATAGGCCGGGGGGCAACTTTTGTCTGCTTAAACCCTTGTTTTGATAAGGGCACTCCTCACTTTGATAAACACTTGTTGGTTGTTGAAGATATTTTAGAACAGTCTAAAATGAAGAGGAGCGTTATTTTTAAAACAAATGAGTGCAGATATCATTTTCCCATTTATATGTTATATTCTATTTTTTGTTTATCAATGGTAGCCGGTATTTTAAAAGCCACGACACTAGCAAAGCAATTTTGATGGCTTTCCTAGTAATCCTTGCTTCCCACGCACAACGTTGTTGGTTTGAAAATTAATGTCGACTGACCTACCCAGCTCTAAGAAAGTTACTTGATATGGTCTCACTAAATTCGCCACACTAAGCTTTTGCTATGGCTGAACCTTGTTACCCTTTCGAACTTGATCGAACGGTGATCAGTAGCTGCCCCCACTGGACCCTAGCTGCCACACTCCGACCCTACTATGTAGATATTGTCCAGTTCTGGATCATCTACCTATTATAATATGCGAGATCTAAATCAGATTGTGTTGAATTCACGCCGTTGGATCACCATGGTGCCAGATTAGGCACGTGGGTTGAATGGGGTAACCTAGCTAGATTAGGTAGCTAGCTTAAATTAGCAATTAGGTTAATGTTAGTAGGTTACCTTTAATCTAAAGGTGTGCTTATATAGAGCACATACATGATAAACATAAATCAAATCTTCATAAGTATGGAAAGGGATGAGAATGGAATATTCTATTCTAGCCTAATTTCTAATTCAATCCAATTGCTTAATTTATCTAGGCTACCCTATTCAACCCACTTGCCTAATCTACCACTAAGATGATCCAATGGTGTTATCTACACCAAATCCAATGGTCTCATCTTACATATTTTAATACTACCCTCTCCGATTTTGTTTTCCAGCAGTACTAATCGTGCCCGACACAGGGATAAGAGAAATCCACATATATAACCCAAAAACTTTCCTTCCTTTCAGATATGGGATCTTTAACTAGCACTGGACCAATTCTTAAGTGTGGCCCACTTTATTAAACTATGATGATGTTTTCTTGTTTTAATTGAGAAATTATATGGTGCCCGAGTGGGATCGGGCTTGCTCATGGAAGAGGCGCCCTTGATATTTTATCCAACTGTACAGCTTGCGCGAGCATGCCTGCTTGGGCACCGTATAATTTCTTGATTTAAATAAATTTATTTGGCATATTTAGGACAAGAAAGTATCTCACAAAATAAGCTATGATCTATATTATAGATTTTGTAAGTGATATATTCACCTCTCTTTTTTTCACTTCAAAGAGTGTATTTTGATTACTCTTTTACACTAGAGGGGCTGTCCCGAGTAAAAAAAGGGTCAAATGTATCATTTCCATATAGATTTATATTTATGAGAAACTATTGTTTGGCGTCTTCATTGAAGTTCCAATGAGTATAACATAAATCTTTCATATATAATAAGATCAAACTTGGATATTTAAATATGATTGGCTTTTATATTTAACCACACACTATGAAGTAAAGAAAATGTTTTATAAGATAAGGAAAACACTTAAAAAACGGGAGTGAAATGACCGTTGATTTGACACTTTTATTGCTTTATGGGGATTCGAGCTCCCTCCCTTTGTCTCGGGTAACTCGGGTTGATACCCGTTTTTCTTAATCACAAAACGGATTACCGTTTTCCTATTCCTAGCAGTGCTCGATAAGATAAGGGAAGTGATAAATCGACTCCCCATGTACCTTTCTCTCTCCTAACCTAGAGGAGAGAGAAATATACATGGGGAGTCGATTTATCCTTCTGGGGAGTCGATTTATCAGTGCCCTAAGATAAAGATAGGGAGTGTATGTGTATTTAACAAAAAGTGGATTGTAGATATCAATACCCTTAAAATTATCTCCATGATTCTTGGTTTGCAGAAATTCCACAGAGACCTTCCACCGACACGGGTGTTTGCCTACGGTGCTTCTAGACAGACGGCAACGGTCCCCGGTCCAACGATTGAGACTCTTCAAGGCATCTCAACACGTGTCACATGGAAAAATCACCTCCCTTCCAAACATATCCTACCGTGGGACCCAACCATCCCAATCGCCGTCAACGTTACTAACGGCGTCCCAACGGTCGTTCACCTACACGGCGGCATCCAAGAGCCCCAAAGTGACGGTAACTCTAACGCTTGGTTCACGGCCAAATTCAAAAATATGGGCCCCACTTGGACTCAAAAAACGTACCATTACCCCAATGTTCAACACCCTGGTAACCTATGGTACCACGACCACGCCATGGGCCTAACCAGGGTTAATCTCCTTGCCGGACTCTTCGGACCTTATGTGGTCCGAAATCCCCATGTGGAGGGTCCTCTTAAACTCCCCTCCGGCCAAGAATTTGACCGGCACCTTGTTGTCTTTGATCGTAGTTTTTGTAAAGATGGCTCTATCTACATGAATTCTACCGGTAATAACCCGTCTATACACCCACAATGGCAACCGGAGTACTTCGGTGATGCCATTATAGTTAACGGCAAAGCTTGGCCTTTGATGAAAGTACGAAGGAGAAAGTACCGGTTTCGGATCCTCAATGCTAGTAATGCTCGCTTCTATAGATTCTTCTTCAATAATGGCATGGCATTCGTCCACGTGGCATCTGACTCTACCTACTTGGCGCGGCCCGCCAAGGTCCAAAAGTTCCTCCTGGGCCCATCTGAGATTGCTGACGTCATCATCGACTTCTCCACTTCGGCATCTGATGTGGCAATCCTAGGCAATGATGCACCTTATCCGTACCCTTCTGGCGATCCAACGGACAATATTAATGGGAAGGTCATGAAATTTGTGATCAGGAAAGATCATGAGGTGGACCCATCGCGGGTCCCAGGCAAATTGATCGAATATCCAGTTGGGACCCCACGTGATGCTATTGAGACACGATACATCGCAATGTACGAGTATACGAGTCCAACCGATGAGCCAACTCATCTATACTTGAATGGGAAATCGTACGATGAGCCTGTGACTGAGACCCCACGGGCGGGGTCCACAGAGGTGTGGAATGTGATCAATTTAACTGAAGATAATCACCCATTGCACATCCATCTTGGGTTATTTGTGGTCTTGGAGCAAAGAGAGTTAGTGAAGGTAGATGAATTGAAAGATTGTATGATGAAGAACAATGATCCCATCAAGTGCCACATAGACAAATATTTACGTGGCAAGAAAGTTCACGTGCCAGCTCACGAAAGCGGGTGGAAGAACGTGTTCAAGATGAGTCCCGGGAGTGTCACGAAAATCCTAATCAGATTCTCTCTCCTCCAGCTCAGAACTCCTTACCCTTTCAATGCGTCTGCGGAGCCTGGTTACGTCTACCATTGCCATGTAAGCTTCTTTTCCTTTGATCACCACTTAATTGAGACTTTGCCATGATCAAGTGACGGGATCCACACATCACAACCGTTTGATTATGATCGAATGGTGTATCCATGCTTTGAGTATGTGGTGGGTCACACTCACTGATCATTACTCGGCTAATGAACTAACTAAGCACTCAAACCTATTAAGGGGTAGTTTGGACGTATGGAAATTTTTTATTGGAGAATTGTTTTCATGGAAAACTCATTTTTCATGGGAATTTTTTTAGGAAAATGGCTTTTTCAAGGAAAAAAAAAATGGAAACCAACTGGACCATGGAATTTTATTTTCATGAAACATTTTTTTCATAAAATATCTTTCCCTAGATCCAAACCCCCATAAGCCTTATGTGTTAAATAGGATGCCAATAAAATCTTTGAAAAGGACCGGAAACACCCTTCGTTTTCCGAGGAGGGCTAACGTATTAGACAGCCTCTTTCCAACCAAAGGAAAACCATCACTTTAGCACGGCCATTCTCACCTTAAAAAGGACAAAAATCAGTTCCCACCGGTATGGTTTCACGGGTGTGATGTTTACACCATACCTTTTTGGCTTTTTTGGTTTTGAGTCAGTATTAGAGGGGAAAAAAAACTCGTGAGCTCTGTTCTACCATGTCAGGTGTAAGCCTCGTGTTGCCATGTGCATATGTGGGAAGAGAGGATGTCGGAGTCCAAGTGGGGTGCCCGGCCTGCTGGCCTAGTAGATCTATCGTAAGGCCAGCTGGGCTGGCCCATTAGACCCAACATAAAGTCGGTCGGGCTGGGCCTATTTTCGGGTTCATTAGTCAAGCTATCATTTTCTAAGTCAATTGTAGATTGAATTGTACAAGGAGTCTCTTTTCTCAACCACTCCCGATTAGACTAGACTCAATTTGGCTGGTTTTGATTAATAAGCCCTTTGGTCTATGTCGTGATATAGGTTGAATTTTTTTACAAATGACAATAAATAAAGAGCAATGATAAATTCGCACCCCTGGAGTTCGCATACGCACCCCTTATGATGTGATTTGACGTCAGAAAGCATTAAAGTTGAGCACTGTTCACGTCAGATCATGGTATAAGGGGTGCGTTTGCGTACAGCATGGGGTGCGAATTTATCATTGCCCTAAATAAAATAAAAAACAAACAAACAAGAATATATAATGCATCACAAAAGTAAACAAACAATATTTATCTCTCTCTTGGACATATGGGAAACACAAAATGGCGTAGCCGAAAATGCGAAGAACGAGTCAGAGTTGATCGTTGCAACCTCGGATCAGAATAACCTTTGAATTCACGAAAAGCTATTCTTTGAATCCTCGAAGAATGAGATAAAACACCTTGACAAGAAATAAGAAAATCATTATTTCATAATCAAGAATAAAACCTCCCTTGTACATTCACGTTAATTCATTTATAGGAGAGAACTCCTACTACACTTAAAAATTAAAGGTTAAAGTAACATGCTAAAAGAAAGGGCAACAAGCTTTGTTTGGATAAAACACGCTAATAGTAAGAAAAAAAAAGGAACCTAACTCCTACTACAATAAGGAAGTAAAGAAACAAAATAAATAAACCCTATGTAGCAAAACTCTAAAAAAAACAACTAAACCAACATTTGGACTCTTTAGGAAAGTTAAAAAATCCTATGCCTTGCAGCCCACATCATTCCCCTCCACTTGAAGAGAACCTGACCTCGAGTTCTGTGGTGATGTCACCATAGCATCTCCAACTTCAAAGACTTTGGCATGCCGACGCTCTGCCTTTTCTACATTATATTTAGCATTGGACTTAACGAGCCTTTATGTTTCCATTTCTTCTTGTTCTTAGATTTGGTAAGGGATTCCTTTATCGTCAAACCTGATTGCCCTTTCACTTGAGAAACTTTGGGGTCCTCCTCTACTTTTGATATGCATAACTTGACGCATCACCAAGGATTGCCCGGGAGCACAGATGGTAGGGATGGGGTCCTCTTCCATATTTTGCTCCTCTTACTCGCACGACACTGAATCATCATCTTCATGCTCCTCACCAACGGCTAGATTGGCAGTACGCCAGCCACCTTTGGAACATTGACTAGATTTATGACCCAATTGGTTTCACTTGTAGCACATGATCAGCTACTTGAACTTCTACCCGTACGGATCACGCCGTGGGACTGGGACCGTTGCTGAAGTATGCGGAACATCTCGTGTCCTCTTCCTCATGTCGAGAATGCTTGGACAGGTTTGCTTGCTCCAACATGAGGATGAAAAACCTCTTTCTCTTTTGTCGTCGGGATCGTCGTTTGCGCTATCTCTACCACATCTTGACTCACGTACCTCTGGACAGTTCATCATGGTCTCAACCCGTTCCGTCATCTTTACCGCCTCAGATAATGTCCAAACGGGGTGAAGAGTTACCTGATCATAGATTTTATAACGAAGACCATCGATGTACCGTGCTACGAATTGTGTCTAGGTCTAAGCAATATCGTTCCTAGACAATTATCTGTACAACTCCTCTGTGTATTCCCGCACTGATCTACTTCCTTATCCGCAATTTTGTTACTGCTGGAAGAGAATCTGATCACAATCAATGGGTACAAGCCTCTCACAAAGAATTTGACGTATTCGCGCCCATGTCTAGATTGGTCGCTTTACCATCCTTGTACGAGAAAGTTGAAGTTGTTCCCACCATGTCGAAGCACCTCCCATAAGCTTGATGGCCGTGAGTTTTGTTTTCTTTTCCTCGGGTACCTCCATATAGTCGAAAAATCTCTCATCTGCAGCAAGATAATCGAGGAAATCTTCGATGTGAAGTTGGCCATTAAACTCGGACAAATCCACCCTAATACAATATCCGCAATCATGAGCTGTGGCTTGCGAAGAACGATCACAGGTATACCACGGATGGATGATGTCTTCGAATTCCTCCTCGTTAGAGTAACAATTGTCGAGAAAATACGTAACTCAGAGTCGGGGAGTGGAACTCGGGGTAAAGCTTGAGCATGCAGTTGCTGATTACTGTCGTTGATATAGGGTTGCTCACGCTCAATAGAATTCAACTGTGTCAATTGCTCCGCTATGTGATTATGGAGGGTATTGACCATCTCTACTGTCATGGTTTTTTATTTTCTCGTTCTCTGTAGGAAGCCATGGAACATAGCAGGACTCTGATACCACCTGGCATAGCCGGAAACGTAAATAATGAGTCGGGGGTTGATTGTTGTGACCTCCTATCAGAATAACCTTCGAATCCACAAAGGATGCTCTTTGAATCCATGAAGAGCTATTCTTTGAATCTATGAAGAACGAGATAAAAACAACTTTCTCTAACAAGAAAGTTGAAATACTTTATTTTATAAACAAGCATAAAACCTCCCTTGTATATTCATATTAATTTATTTTTAGGAGAGAACTCTTACTACACTTGAAATTAAAGGAAAAAGTAACAAGCTAAATGAAAAGGCAACAAGCCTTGTTCAGCTAAAACAAGCTAATAGTAAGAATAAAAAAAAACATAAATCCTACTACAAGAAGGAAATAAAGAAACTAATTAAATAAAGAAACCCTATATAGCAAAACTCTAAAAAAAAAACAACTAAACCAAACGTGTGGACTCTTTGGGGAAGTTTACAAATGCTATGCCTTGCAGCCCACGGCACAAGAGCTCCACAACTGTTGTATCTAACTTTTCTCGCTAAACTAGGAAATCATGAGAAACAAGACAAATTCTAATAATCTTCACTCGGTATAGTTCGTAGTCATCTTAAAGATTTTTAATCGGTGTCTCCACTTGTCTATTATTACTATCTTAAACAACCATTGGCCTTAAGAAGCACCGATTATACACAATCGAAAATTTTGTTATCCAAAGTTAACTTTTCCAATTAACTCTAAAGAGGGACCTAGATTTGTCCTCTCTCATCACATGAATGATTACCTGACCATTATCTACAATGGGCCGCATCCATCCGGGTCGCACACAATATTCTCCATGCACCTTATTTTCATCCACCAATTGAGGTCATAGGAATATTATTAGACGCCATCTTTTTACCAAACAAATTATCATACTTGTCTCTCTTAACTAAGTCTATACAACCACGTGAGATTTTTATATATCCACCTATAATTAAGTACCTGCAACCCATGGAGTTCAACTGGTTTAGCAATATCAGATACTTTCACATCTTTTGGACTTACCCAACATCAATCACTCCAAATAGCTTGATCTTTAATGTCTCAATACCTGTAACATCACAAGGAGACCTATCACCCAAAAACAGTACAATTGCCTTCCTTTCTTTGGAATATATCAAAATATTATTTCCTCCAGCACACATGAACAAAATAAAAGAGGAAAACGTTCCTGCGCTGCAGCGCAGAGAGCTCCCTGCGCTTTAGTGGCTTATAAAGCCTCCTACTCGTCACTTTTTGTGGACCCGCAAAGGTGGCCCCGCTATACGAACCAATGGGAGGCTTTATAACTTACCAAAGCGCAGGGACACTTTTCTCAATAAAAAGATCATAAAATACACTAATCATTATGATACATATTCTTATCTACGAAAACTATGACAAAATCTCCAATAAATTTCTTTTGTCCATCTACCATTGCTACCATAGTACTATCGGAGATGCCGCCATTCTCGTTCTTGTTAGTACTTCTTAGACAATAAGACTTCACATTACAAAACTCCTTCCATCAAAATATTGCACATCTTTTTTGTTAACCTAAATCTTGACACGTCTCTCCTAGATCTCCTATTCGATTCTCCTATTAAGCAATCAACCCATGATATAGACTACCCTTAGGAATGGGCTTCCTCCTCATCTTGTTAGATAAGAATGACATAAAGAACTCTTCCAACTTCACAATATCTTTTTAAATAATAACATAATCTGTTGAGTTGGGTGTCTTGAATTCAACCCGGTTGGGGTCCGAAATATTGTGTGCGACCCGGATGCGGCCTGTTTTTAAGTGATTTCGGCTCTATAAGAGTAAGTTTTGGCCTGCCTTATATAAAGGGGTTTTATGGCTTATTTTCGTCTCTTGTCTTTGAAGAGGGTTGAGAGCTCAAAAAGGGGGGAAAGGGTGTGCTACGGTTTCATGTGGGTTTGGTGAGAAATATTGATCTTCTCTTGTACTCTCTTGATCTTATAGTGGATTTTCTCGTTGCCTCTGCCGTGGACGTAGGCTTTGCTGAACCACGTAAATCTTTGCCATTGAAATCCTAGATTGCTGTGAGGGTTTTTTCACAACATAATCTTTAGATCTTCATATTAATCAAGAAGGAAAGAAGCAATATGACATTGTCTTCTTCCTTCATCTTGACATTAACTTTTGTGGAGTTTATCCAAAATCTCATTTGAACACATTTATGTGCTCCAAAAGATATTTTTCCTTCCTCCATCTCTACCCATTCAATTGACTCTTTAGATGCAGATTGCTGGTCAAGCTCTTTTCCATATAAAGCTTCTCCAACTTCTCTCATGATAATGGTGTTTAATATTCCTAAATAACATTAATCATAACATTATCTGACAGACAAGGTCCAATTTTGCTGATGTCCTTCGAATCAATATCATTCCCCTCAAAGATCTAAATAAATATCATTCCGCTCGAAGATCCAATTTTTCTTACCTACCAAAAAAAAAATAATATCATTCCACTTGTCATCCTTCATCTTCTCCGACTTCTTATACTTTTCAGTGCCTTGTTCAGATTTTGTTGAACTAGTATACCCTTCAACAGAGAGAAGGTACACTTTTCATCAAAATTTCAATATAGAATTGAGTATTCGATGACTTTAATGCCATTATGAATATCCATGTTGATTAATCAAATATGTTAAGAAAACAAAAATTCTATGTGGAGAACCCATTGACTATCACATGGCCAACGCCGATCGACAAGATAACCACCTGTTACAAACAGCACGAACAATGCTCCATCTCCACTCATGCTCATCCTGCATATCAAATCTTTGGTTCTACTTCCTCCTCCACACATGTTTTCAACCTAGGTTTTGATACCAATATTTATGATTTGAGTCAAAATTTGACACACACATGACAATGAATAAAATCATAAAAACATGAAAAATGTAGCAACACACACAACAACACAAAGACATACATGATTTGGCACCGATGCCCACATCCACAGGGTGAGAACACATTCCATTGCATGATCACTTCTCTTCAATCGTGACCTTAATTAAAAATATACAAAAAATTTCACGTAAAAAAATAAATGACTTTTATTCTTAAATTAAAGAAAAGGTAAACTACACTATGTTTGTTGATCTAGAACTGTAAAAGTATTTTAGTACTTCATTTTTACTTTTGCTTTTATGGCCTTGCAGCATATTACGTTTTGTTTAATCAAGCTCATGGGCTTTTGGTTACACTTGTCGTCTTTGTTATGCAGATATTGGATCATGAAGACAATGTCATGATGAGGCCACTGAAGATAATTTCTTAACTACATATACTCACCTGCCTGGATTCTTTGTTATAGATACTGTAGTCTTTATTAAAGAGAAGTAGTTTGAGATAGTTTATTACAGATAGTGTAGTCTTTATTAAAGAGAAGTAGTTTGAGATTGGAGTCTTTATTAAAGAGATGTAGTTTGAGATGAGGGTGAATGGCATTCAACTCATTTGCAACCTTAGCAGCCCTTGCAGACATTGTGCAATGATGGCAGGCAGCCAAAAGGAGTAGTAACTGTATAATTCTCTCCCTCTCTCTCTCTCTCTCTCTCTCTCTCTCTCTCTCTCACTAACATGATCTCATGTAGTTTGCAACATAACGCTCACCCTATAATGGTAAAGACAAACAGGATTGTCATGACTGGCTATCTCAATTGATCTTACTGGTCATACCTCCGTCCGTGATCAGATAGTGATGCTATGCAATCTCTACGAGACTCTCCTGCTGAATAGTTCGTCGATCACTGGGGAGATTTTGCAATCTAACCAAGTTTGGATGCTTAGATCAATGGCATCTTAGGATTTGCCTTAGCAGATTTGGGAGCACCCACAAAAGAACCCTAAATCACTATTTTCTATCTTAATTTGTTGCTCACCTTAAGCAAACACCCATATTTATAAACAAGGATTAGGGTTAGGTCTGCCCATGCACCACTACTCTTTCTAATAATAGACCTTAATAGGGATTAACCATAATTTCCTTTAAAACCCAAGTTAGAAAGCACTAAACCTAATTAACTAAGTTGTCGACGTGGGCAACCGAAATAGAGACGTTTCTAATTGACAATGGGAAATGATTAATGCGCCCCTTTCAAACACTAGGGACACCCAGCTGCTGCATTGTATGTGGCAATCAGGTCACACTTCATTCCTTCAAATGTGAAGTACATCAGCCCCTTTTCAGTCATAGATACACTGTAGCCGGGTGTCCCAGGTGAAAAGGGGTGCATTTATCAGTTCCCTTAACAATGAGTGGTTATCTCTTGATTGACAATACAATGTTGAAAAAAAAAAGGAGCATTATGAGGTTATTGTGAAAAGTGACGCAACCCCTTGTGCTTGATTTCTCAATAGTGCATGTGACCCTTGAGACACCCCCCACCCCAATTTTCTAGTTTCAAGTGTATAGAAAGCTTATTACCTAACAGTATTCATCATTAAACGCTTGTTGGATTGGTAGTGTAATTGGACTGTGGCTGCGATGTATGTGCAAAATTTGCAATCTCATTGCAACCGAATCTAATTATTTGCAAGTACAAACAAATTGAACCAAAAGTCCAATTAGATTGCAGGGCCAAACTAGCCCTAACCTTCATGGAAGACTAAAATTCAAGGTAGGCTTTATTTACCTCAACATAAATGACTATATTGAAACCGTTGGCCATTGCAAGCATGGGTCGTACTTAGGCCCAATAGACTTCTTCCAGTCAAACTTGAGAAAACATCTGGCCACTTTTGGCCAGCCCATTGAGGGACTCTCCTCTCTCCATTTAGGCTTTAGGCCTTGTTTGCAACAATGAAATTTTTTCAATGAAAAATTAGTTTATCAATAGTTAAGAGTGGCGTAGGAAGGATGGGAGGAGAGACTTGAGAGGGCATGAGTGAGGAGAGGTTGAGAAGTGGCTAGAAACTAGGGGAAAAAATAAGTTGCGTATTTTGTATGGAGTTTTTCTTTTCATATTTCTCAGTCTTTTCACACCCTTCCCACACTCAACACCTCTCGGACATCTCCCTCTCCCACCTTCCCTCACCATTGGATGAGCTAATATTCCATGGAAAAATAAATCGTGGTTGTCAAACATGGGCTACGTTGTGTGCGCGTGCGAGATAGAGAGGGGAGAGAGAGTGCGTGTGAGAGAGAGAGAGTCATCAGAAGGTCGAATAAAGCAAAAATGTTTTATTTCACCTACTTAAATAGAGATATAGTTGCAAATATTATTTGATTAAGCTTTCTAATGATCTGCAACAGATCGATTTTTCATATCGCATGCTAATAGCTATATGCTATCAAATACAAGAACACAATAATAGACATTATTCACTTAAGTCATCTCTTCAAGAAACCAGCTTCAAAGGTCGTATCATAGCATTGTCCTCATGGTCTAAAATCTGCAAAAACGAAAAAATGGAAGTGAAATCAATTTCTCAGTAGACATTCATTTTCATAAATTATAGTAACCCATTAAGGAGTAATACTAACTTATAATAAATTTTTTTATGTAAGCTGGAATTGAACCTTCAACCTCAAGGTTGAGACACAAAACTTCAACCATTGAGCTACAGGCATAAACCCCAACTTAAATAATCTTATTTCCAGAAAAAAAGACCAATTTTGGTGGTATTCAAAATTGATATCAAATTAAGTAGTGCCTTAGAGCTTTAGAAACTTACATGGCAATGGTAGACGTATCCAGGCTCAGTTGTTGCATCGAACGGATAAGATGCATTTGTATCGATAAGATGAAAGTTGACGATGACACTTGTCATGTAACCAGGCCTCATCTTCACCACGTTCTTCCATGTCCTCTCATAGGCCGGGATATCAATCAATTTCCCAATGGCGTGGGCACTCACATTGCACTTGATCGCGTCATTATTGATTGTCATGCAATTAGTGAAGATAGTTAGATTGATTATCTGTCGCACCCTTATCGCCTGAATCGTGCCCAAGTGTACATGTAGAGGATGATTATCTCCGGTCAAATTGATCACCTCCCAAAGCTCGGTACTACCGGTTTTCGGCGTTTCCGTCACCGGATCTTCGAATCTCTTCCCATTTATGTACAAGTGTGTGGGGTTCCCAGTCGCACTTTGGTACTCATACATGACAATGTACCTTGTTTTTGTTGTTATGCCAACACTCGTGGATGCCGCCGGATAATTGATTAAGCTAGCCGGAATCTTTGAATTATCCGGTGGATTTGGATTTCTCGGCGAGATTATAAATTTCATGACCTTCCCATTTAGCCCATCAACAGCATTTCCAGTTGGGTATGGGTATGGGGCATCGTTGGATAAAAAGGCCTCGTTGGCTGATGACGTGGAGAAATCAATGATGACGTCAGCAATCTCGGATGGTGCTAGGAGTAGGGTGTTTGTGTTGACTGGGGTAGGTAGGTAGGATGAGTCGGACCCCACACTGATGAAATCTAGACCGTTGGATAGTGATAGGCCATAGTAACGGGCGTTACCGGAATTGATGATCCTAAAACGGTACTTTCTTCGTTGGACTTTAAGGTACGGCCAGGCCTTGCCGTTAACTATGATGGCGTCACCGAAAAATTCCGGTTGCCACTGGGGGTGGATGGACGGGTTATCACCGGTAGAATTCATGTAAAGAGAGCCGTCCGTACGAAAGCTCCGGTCAAAAAGGACCAGGTGTTGGTCAAACTCTTCTCCCGAGGGGAGGTCTAGAGATGTTTCCACGTGAGGGTTTCGGATCACGTAGGGTCCGACAAGGCCCGCGAGGAGGTTGGCCCGGGTGAGTCCGAGTGCGTGATCGTGGTACCATAGGTTACCGGGGTGTTGGATGTTAGGGTAGTGGTATTCGGATCCGGACCAGGCCGACCCGGTTTCTTGGAAGTCCGAAGTGAACCAAGCTAAGGGGTGACCGTCATTTTTGGATTCGTGGACCCCGCCGTGGAGATGGACGACTGTAGGGACGCCACCTTTTTTGGGGACCGCAGTGGGGATAGTTGGGTCCCACGGTAGTATGTGGTGTTGTGGTAGATGATTTTGCCACGTAATTGATGTGGGTACCCCTTGGAGTGCCTCGATGGTGGGGCCGGGCACAGTTGCGGACTCTTGGGAGGTTCCGTAGGCAAAAACTGTTGTGCCCGGGAAATCACGGTGGAATTTCTATAGCATGGATGGAATAAACAAGGAAAGAAAAATAATGCAAAAGTTAGATGGAAAAAGTGGGAATAGAAAGAGTATTTTTTTTTTTCCCAGAGAAAGAGTTTTAGATGCAAGAAAAGGGCATAAAAGTTTACACGGGGAAAAAGTGTATTCCAAAAGTTAGATTTAAAAAAGGGGTGATGATAAATTCGCACCCGCTCTAGGATAATTCGGACCCCTTGGAGGAGGGTATGTGACAGACTTTAACCTTCTTATAGTCAATTCACATTAAAAGTAGACCCGGCAAACGCGACCCGTGCTCGCGGGTCATTTGGCTTTTTTAAGGGTGGTGATTTTGTCATGCTAATTTAGTCAGATGGCTTTTTTTTTAATGCAAAGGATGGTGATTTTGTCGTGCTAATCTATTTTTTAAAGGTTTGATGCCTGAATAGGTTATGGCTGGCACCATAGAATATAAATAGGTTGTGGGTGGCACCATAGGTTGATCCCAACCCTCCGATCTGAATGTTAGAGAGTTGATCACTTGATCCTAACCCTCTATAGATCGGAGGGTTAGGATCAACCTATTGAAATGATTTTTTGGGCACAACCTATTTAGGCTGTGGGCCATCTAATGGACGGCTTGGATTATCCTACGGTACCGGCCATACCGCTCTCATCAAAATCCAGTGATAACATTTCCCAAAATAAACGACTGTTTGAATTTGCGGGTGAACCGCGGGTTGACCCGGCCCGGCCCACCCGTTTGCCAGGTCTAATTAAAAGTGGTGCGAATTGTCCTGGAGAGGGTGGGAATTTATCATTGCCCTTAAAAAAGGGGGCATAAAAGTTGAGATGCAAAAAAGGGCCTAAAAGTTTATAGGGTTAAATAGTGCATTTGGTAATACATATCGGTTTGAAGTTTTTGTGCGGTACAATAGGGCGTAAAAATAATAACGAATTTTGTCATAACTGGCCACGGATTACGCTCAAGTGCAAAAAATTGTGGTTTGACTTTATTTATTTGTAACTTTTAGGCCTTGTTTGGCAACCATGAAAATTTATTCCTTGGAATAGTAATGGGCCCAATTGCAAAAGAGGAGCTTGGAAGGACTATAGGGACAGAGTTGAGAGGGAAGGAGTGGAGACAGCATGGAGAGAGCATGACAAATTCCTAATAACTCTTAAAAATAATACACCCTTCAAATTAGGTTTTTGTTTTTCCTGTATTTTCAGTAGCTTTTCCTGCTCTCCCTACGTGGCTTCCGGGACAGGAGTAGAAGTTAGTGCTTCCGACTATCCTCTCAAGTATCTCCCTCGTAGCCCATCCTATTCAACTTGTCCCATTAATATTCCATGGAATATGGAATATTTTTTCATGGTTGTCAAACATGTCCTCAGGGAGATTTGTAAATCATGAAAAATTCCCATGGAATATTGGTGGGCCCAACTGTGAGAGAGGAGCATGAGGCCCAACTGTTTTTCCGGGGCTTTCCATACTCCACTCACTCCCATTTCAGTTTCCTGATTAATGTGCAACACTTTAGGTGGTCATGACCACAATAATGTTTGGTTTACTTGTGGTGAATAAATACTATAAGACAAAATGGTTTGTGAAAATATCAAAATATGGTTGTGCTGATTATCATTTCCCTATCTTTATTGAAAAAAGGATGCACCCCTATCAATTTCCTAATGGATGTGCAACACTTTAGGGGGTCATAATCTAATGTATAGTTTACTTGTGGTGACTAAATAATAATGACTTTTGGAGAAGGGAATATTACCCAATGCTTTTCGAACATGCCTATGGTGAGGCTTCCCGCTACCGGTAAACCATTGCTGAATGAATAACCGTAGAGTTTGGGCATTTGTTCGAGTTCATCCACGAACATAGTAAGTGAAGCCGCGATTCCGTGAAGGATGGCTTCGGTTATCGGAGGCTGCACCGGAGGCTCTGGACGGGCCTCAGTAGTACTAAACATGATTATAAATAAGAGAGCTAGCTTCAATTTCCCCCCCATCGTCATGCTATTAACTGTTTGTACAAATCAGGTAAAAAAGGTGATTAGTTGTAAATTTGTGCACCATGTTAGCATAAAAGCTTGCACAAATATAATGATAAAACTCCAACTTGAGAGAGAGAGAGAGAGAGAGAGAGAGAGAGAGAGAGAGAGAGAGAGGGAGAGAGAGCACTAATGTCCTATCATCAATACCCAAATCAGATATCATGATATTAGAAATTAACTTGTAGATACTCAAAATTACCATCATAAAATTGTTCTAAAATGGAGTTAAAAGAAGTAGATTGCCAGACCTTACAAAATTCAAAACTATACGTACCTAAGAGAAGATGAGGAAGGCTTGTGGCAGGCACACGAATTGGTGATGTGTTGGGCATCTTACATGGCTATAAATAGTTAAATACACAAACGAAATATCCTATTTTCGCTTCGTGTCCCATGTGTTTTTTTAATTATAATTAAGGTGAATTGAACGAAACGAAATCCTTCACAATTCAAAAGAAAGCAGCCGGCGGTGCAACTTGGTAAAAAACTATATATATATATATAGGGCAATGATAAATTCGCACCCCCTTAGGATCCTCGCACCCTCTAAACTTTAAAAAGCGTTAAAGTCTGCCACATACCCTCCTTTAAAGGGGTGCGAATTATCCTACACGGGTGCGAATTTATCATCTGTACTGGTATTTGCTTCCCTTAGTGTGTGTGTATATATATATATATATATATCATGAAAACAGCTGTACTGGTGTTAGTATTAGAAAAAATGGCAAATTGGATCAGCAGAAGCAGTCAATGGAGAACCCCACCATAAAGAAAATAAGTTCATATGTTATCTTAAAAAAAACTGTGGATGATTTTATACTTTTGCTTTTGGATGGTAAAGGTAGGGTCACATCATGACCTGTAATTTGGATCCATGACTTATTCAACTCTGGGAATCCTATGATTTCACATTCACAAGGAGCAAGGGGTGATCAAGGCAAGATGAATCTCCGCTCCTATATAATTTAACCGAGTTTAATTAGAGTGTTTGACATCGAGCACATCGTCACCATAGAGGTGGCCATGTGTAAGTTGGGCGTCTAAATCATAGGGCAAATGAATAATTAAAAAGAATAATTAGTGATGGTCCGCATTTGACTGCTGGAAATCATTCGACCGAAGAGTTAAAATGATTTGATACGTACAAATTTTGAGTTGTGGTCGACCCACAAGGGGGCCAACAGTTTAGATGGTTGTAGTCAAAGTGTAGTTGAAATGTACCGTGGGGATTTGATCGTATAAACCTTGATTTGGAATGTGGTTTACAATTAATTTTAAAATTTGAATTCATTAATTTTGAATTTTTTGAGTTTCAATATCAATAAGCTTGCCTTAGAATCTGGGAATTTTGAGTGCTAAACACTTAAATCTCAATTATTACCTAAGAAATTGCTTTAGAAACTTGTGAGGATAAGTTAGTTTGGAGTTTAAGTTACTTTAGTAGGTTCTCACTAACAACACGGGTTATCTGGAGTAAATCATAACTTTGATTCTTTTTCCCTCTAAATCTTTCCTTTCTTCCAATATACCCTATACATATTTAATCTTTCGCTTTTAATCTTCTATTTCTTGAAGTACCTTTAAGATTGTTTAGAAAGGTTTCTTAAGTTCTTTGGAAGTTTGCCAAGTAGATTTAAGAATTAAGTGCATTTTTTTTCCTATTGTGGATGTGTTTTGGCTCCCAAGCTTTTATGTCACTGAGAAAAAAATTTACAAGCTTGATCTGGGCCGTTCACCTGGTGGGCTCCACCTTGGATCTCCTATAATATGGCCCCAAGACTGTGTTGAACATTTCCAAGGGAATCAGTCTGGGAGTGTAAGTCAATGGTCTTGTGGGTACAATTGGAGTATACACTTCAGTCCCAAAAAGGAATTTTATATTGGAGTTGCACACCTAAACTGACCTGCCTTAACAAACAAAATCTCATCCTCCATTAATTGACATGGAGCTGTTATGAAAAAAAAAAAAAAAAAACAAATGTGATAGGTAATTTTCTGGCCGACTGTTTTTTTTTTTTTTTTTTGAAAATGATAGATAAGACCGAGGTGGTCATACAAAGCAAATTACATCGAAAAAAACAATATAGAGAAAATAAGAATTAAGGAGGAAGAGAGTCAAAAAGAGGTAGCTCATCATTAGAGACGTCCTCTCTCGCTAGACGGTCAGCCACTTGGTTAGCAGAGCGGCGAATATGAAAAAAGGACCAAGGGAATCTCGCCATCCCATCAAACATTTAGTCATGGAGGGTTTTGAGATTTTTTTAAGCCACCTAGTGACATTCAAATAGTCACCTTCAACAACCATATTTGCCATCCAATCTCCAGCCAACAACTTCAAACCTTGATGTACCGCTTTCATCTCCACCTCCGTTGCATCAGAAATCCCTATAGGGCCAGCAAAAGCCTACAAAACCTCTCCTACACTATTCCTTAGAGCCCCACCAATGCCAGCCAAGCCTGGGTTTCTAAACCTAGAGCCATCGAAGTTGAGTTTAAAGAAATCCGGCACCGGGGGAGCCCACTCCTGAGACACTTTTTGCTTCGAAACCTCCAAGCCACTACCACTCTCCACCCTGCCCAAAGGTCATAAGCAGAAACAAATCTAAAAGATAAAAGAACCCTCACCCAGGAAATCGTGAGTCCTAAAACTCTAACGAATAGAAAATCCAGGGATCGAGAGACCCCTTTGAATATTCTTGCATTCATTTCCTTCCATAGAACCCAAATGGTGGCTAGGAAATATACATCCATAAAGTTTTTCCTTTCTTCTTCCAATGGATGAGAGACCAACATTGGAGAAGAACAATCAACTTTACAGGGAAAACCCAAGTGATGCCAAATCTTATGCGCAATTTGCCCCATACTTCTCTAGCAACTCTGCAATGAATGAAGAGGTGACCCACTGTTTCACCCGCCTCAATACATAGGGCACAATGGTCAATAATTATCATCTTCCTTTTGGGAAGGAAGTCGTCTGTTTGGATTCTTTTCTTTAGAGCCGCCTGTTAACTAACCAACTTCTCCAAAAGCTTAAGTTGTTGGATAAAGGCGTTATTTATCTTTTATACTTTAACACTCTCCCGCACGTGTGGCCCACTTGGCAAACACGTGGCACATGTGGTCCCACTTTGGGTCAACCATCACATGTGGATTTTTGCTATCCGGGAGGTTTGAACTCGAGACCTTCGGCTCTGATACCATGTTAACTAACCAACTTCTCCAAAAGCTTAAGCTGTTGGAGAAAGGCGTTATTTATCTTTTATACTTTAACACCGCCCACGCAAAAGAACACTCTCAAAGAGGAGCCTGGAGTGACCAAACTCTAGCAACCTTGGAAGATACAGGACAAACTAGTAGGTTAAAGTAGAAGGATTGTATCGAGAAATCACCAGATGAATTCAAGGTCCATATCCTTTTATCTTCACCATCCTGCTTAATGTAGCCTCCTTCTAACAGGCCCAATAATCTAGCAATTGAGTCCATTTGCCTTTCAAAGAAATTCCTACGAAAGCCAGGCTTCGTGACACCATCTTCTCTTTTCTCCATGTTATCCTTTACTAAGCTCTCTTTGCTGGCGGCAATGGCATATAGGTCAAGAAACAACTCTTTCAAAATTTTGTTACCTTCATAAACTCTGAATCTAGTTCCCTCTGCGAAATGGGGGTAGACTTTCATGATGTCTTTCCAAAGAGTTGTGCTTAGGGATCTGAACTTATCATCTGAGCACCAGAAATCCAATAACGTCCCATACTTACCTTCTATTACCTTTACCCAAAGATGAGACCTTTCCTCACCAAACCTTCAAAGCTACTAACCTAAAAAGCGGTATTCATTTCTTTGATTCTTCTAATGCCTAACCTTCCAGATTTGATATGAGTACAAACGACCTCCCATTTAACTAATGATATCCTTTTCTTTTCTCTATGCCTCCCCAAGAAACCGGCGTTGTATTTGCTCGATTCTATCAGAAACATTCGCTGGGCATTTAAAGACTGACATTTGATAATAGGCAAGTTGGCAAGGACCGCTTTAATTAAAGTGAGCCAAGACACACCCTTGAGAGGCTTTCTGCGAAATTGCCCTGCAAATCCCATAAACTAAAATCTACAATTGTTGTACATTTGGATGATAATAGAGAGAATCCAGCAAGAAAGAGAAACCTATATGAGCACATGCTTCTGTCTGGGTTCTCCCAGATAGCCCTCCTATTATTGCCATGTGTATCTTTATAATGACATGTTTGTCATTTTATCAAATAAATAGGGGTGCTTTTGTCTGGTCATTAATGCATTGTAGGTAAGCGGCTCATTAGGAATGATGTTAGAGAGCTCCCTGACACGGGTGTGTCTTCCTAGCAGCTCTGAACCGATAATGTTGGATTTATGGTCGACATGAGCATCTAATAAGTCTACGTGAGAGGCCAAATTGTTGGGTCCGAACATAACAACTCTGCATGTAATAAGTCAAGTAGCAGGAATAATAGGCTAATCAGACCCAAGGCTCATTTTCCCACTTGTTATTCCTTTCACACCCAATCTTTCTAGAAAATGTTGGTACATAATACGAAGTATACGTGTGGTTTTCTGAATTTTATGTTTTTGTTCTTACTTTCCTCCTAAAGTTTCTTATTTGTTTGACATTTAGGAACCAAAACAAGTCAACAATATAACATTGGGTGAAGACAACCCACTACAAAAAGGAACTATAAGATTTACAAATCACATTCACATCACCCTTTCGGTGGGTGGGTAGGACTACGTACTTCATCTTCCTGTAGGAGGGTCCAGGTCCATAGCCCTTCATCGAAGATCCATATTCAGTTGATGCCAGGCACAGCTTATTTAAGAGCCACTTTTTCTAATCAGGAAAGCCCTGAAGGTTGAGAATGTTGTCGCAAAAGTGGTCCTCTTGTTATGTTGGGATTAGTTCTTCAGTGTAGTCAAAACTTAGAAAGAGCTTAGGACTTCTCTCTAAGTAAAGAAACCCAGATGTATCTACTTTAGTCATCCACTAATAGTAGGACCTTCCTTACGCCTGTGAATGACTGCACTCGAGGTTCCAGATAAAGAATCTTGAATAGAAGAAGTGTGATCGATCCCTCTGCATAGTAATCAACAAAATAGGGCGCATATTAGCTTAGCTGCGCTCAATAGGCCCTGGCTTGGTTTGCCTGCCTCTCTGGCGGCCACTTTCCTTACCTTACCCCGCTACACTCCCACTCCAAGCTACGCCTGCTGAGCAAGGTATTCGGTTGCCACCAGCTCGTAAGCACACCCATTGGCATTGACTGATGGGATCGAAAGACTTCCGGTTTCGTGAACGTGTCCATAACTTTCTCATGATCTGATTTGGATGAATACACGGGAAGCTTTATTTGGAGAACACCCCATAAGGAGAGATGAGGAATAGCTCTTTCATTGTTGGTTACCATAGGGAAGGCGGGCACGGCGCCATAGCTCACCCATTGCACGGTCCAAATGGTTGCCTCTGCTGGTAATTCGTCAAAGAAAGGCTGTATTCTATGACAACTGCATTCCTCCAAGTCCTGTAATAAAGCGGGACGAACGATGCAGCGCTTTGTGATCATCATCTCTAATGGTAGAGAAAGAGGAAAACTTTCCATCATCACCAT
The DNA here is from genome assembly GCF_043159265.1 of Tasmannia lanceolata. Lineage (NCBI taxonomy): Eukaryota > Viridiplantae > Streptophyta > Magnoliopsida > Canellales > Winteraceae > Tasmannia > Tasmannia lanceolata. Next base: position 10,721,398 of record NW_027518685.1, on the reverse strand, counting down.
CGTGTGTTCAAAGGTCCTAATCTGAATCCATCTTGTGTTCTCTGCAGCTCTGAACTGGAATCAGTCAACCACCTTTACTTCCAATGTTCCTATACGGCTTGGATATGGTATTCAATTATGTGGAGATTTGGATACAAGAAGAAGTCATTCCCTTCTCTTTCGGCCGTGGAAATCTGGTTGAGAAACAAAGCAAGAGGAGAGGGTCTGTCTCACTACAGCAACATACAAAATATGGATAGAACGCAACAAGAGAATATTTGAAAATTCCCGCCCGCAAAAAGTCACCTTTCTCCGGGAAATCCTCGCGGAAGTCAAGATCAAAGTTAACTCATTAGATTGTACCGACTTCCCAAGTTCACAATCAGAATTTGCTGCCAAAAACCTGGGCTATCGTTTCATGCCTAAAACCTGCAACCCTTGTCCTTGCCATTGGAGAAGTCCAGAACAGGGGAACACAAGATAAACACCGACGCTTCTTTAGATTCCACTGGGGGAGGTACTGGAGGAGTCATTCGTGACCACTTCGGCATGGTCATTGCTATGTTCTCTGTAAGGAGACCATCTTTGAGCTAGAACTGAGCCATTTTCCAAGGCCTTCTGCTAGCTACCTCCCTGAACCACGGCAGAGTATGGCTTGAATAGGACTCGAAGTTCGCTGTTGATATCATCCTTGGCAAATCAAAGCCTCCTTGGACCAACGTAACAATGACAGACCAAATCATTGCATTGAAGAACCAGCTCAAATCATTCCGCACCTCCCATGTAGGGAATTCAACCAGGTAGAACTCGCCCCTAAAAACTAGCTATTAGAGGGAGGGTGCCCATTCCCTTATAACCCAGCCCCTAAAAACTAGTTGGACAATGCCACTCAAGTTTATTTTTGAAAAAAATGAAGGGATTTGATGCGAACCCGGATCCATTAGAAGGCAAAACTGAATTGGATTTCATTTGTGAGAAACTTTCCATCGTCACCATCGTCATCATGAGAGGGAGAGAGAGTACAAAGGGTCCTAGTTGGACCATGCCACTCAATTTTACTCTAAAAAATGAAGGGATCAATTTTACTTTTAAAAAATGAAGGGTTTTGACGTGAACCCGGCTCCATTAGAAGGCAAAATTGAATTGGATTTCATTTGGGAAGTTCTTAACTGAAAATTGGGGATTCCTGTATAATCTACCAAATAATTCAGAGTCCAGGAGAGTGACTGACTGAACTGAACATCTTCAAACATACGATGAAACCAGATGTATAGCATTGACATTTCAAAAGATAGTTAGAGCTTCGTTCTCTCATTTCCAGAGACTTCTTGATCTCAATATGGGTCTATGAGAAATCGTGTGGGGCTGGATGAAAAAAGGGCAGCCCAGTGCACGAGGTTCCCGCCATTGTGGGGTCTGGGGACGGCTAGATGTACGCAGCCTTACCCCTGCTTTGCAGAGAGGCTGTTTCCGTGACTCAAACTAGTGACCACCGTCACAACGGAGCAACCTTACCGTTGTGCCAAGGCTTGCCCTCTGGATGTGAGACAGCAAATTGTTTGCAGCTCATCTGGATGCAGTCGTGTCATAGGTCTATGATTCGGAGTAGGGGTCGAAGTTACTTGTAATTATGTATCTCTCTAAAGACTCTGGTCTGGGTGCACGTAGTTGTGGTTTGGCTTCGCGTGGTCGCTGTTATTATTGGCGGGGCATCTTGTCCCGTGATTGTAATCCGTGCATTATTATGAATAAAATTGTTCTCAAGTCAAGTAAGCCTTTCTCCCAAATTAGTTCGGGTCGGATTATTATTATTAATAAAATTGTTATTTTTCCAAAAAAAAAAAAAATGGTTCAATGAGGCTAGTAGCATTTCATCCAACCAATATTCTCATATTTTTATTGAAGGAAAACATCTTTCCAAATGGAAAAAAAAGTACATACCCACTGTTCTAGACATTCCATCATGATCCAAAACCAGAATAAAGATTACAATTTTGAGTTATAATGGTATGATATGAGTTTCTTTGGTCTCCTTCTCATAAATATGTGGAGCATGTTAAGAGTATGAAGCTTGACAAGCTCAGCATTGCTCTCAGTTATATTTCTCTGCCTTGTGAGTAACCTGTGGGTTGCGAATGTCATCTTGGCTCTGAATCAATCGGATCTCTAAACTGCTTGATTGGGGATCAAATCCCGCAGTCCGGTAGTCATTCACTGTTCTGCGTAGTAGTGCCTGTAATCATTAAACATGAAAGTTAACCTTGTAATCCCAAACTATGTTCCGAAGCTAAGGTGAGTAGCTAGTTGGGTCACCAAGTTTGCAAATTATTCTAATCCAAGCAACTAATCTGACTTTCCAATGCAAATTGATGAAATTAGCCAAATGAGAATGGACTTCCTGTGAAAACATAAAATAAATCGAAAACATATATGTTTGTAGTTTGAATCTATTGCTTTCTGCGTGTAAAAAAAATACAGCAGATACATTTGACTTTCAAGTATTATATTGTTTCTTGATCGTGGATGGCTCAAAGGATAATTTTCAACCAAAGACCAATTTGCTTGATGCGTCCCCTTTTTTAATAATGGCATTCCTTTCTTTGATTTACACTTCTCTAATCATTTGTTAGATCCTGATATCATTCCCAACAAGATATCTGCATGCAATCAGAACAATGCAAAATACGGAGGGCCATTTACCAAAACGTGGAGTGTGCATATCATTTCCCTTGGCTTAAAGGAAAATTGCTTAACTTATGTAGTAATCTTGCAACATTCTGTAAACTTCCTTTTATAATGTGGATGAAGGTGGATAGGACAGCACTTGTATTAGTGAGAGTTTACCATTGGTGTAGTTACTGTTGCACTGTTGCAGTCTTTTTCCTATGTACATGGTCGAGAGGTATGGACCTTCTCTGATTTTCAAGGGTTGAGAGCTGAGATGAAGTATTAGATTTATTTTCTAGCGTAACTCTGGGACGATGACGTAAAGTGAGGGCAATATCAGAATGAAGTGCTTGTGGAGAGTTTTATTTCCATTAAATTTTAGTACTCATCAAAAGAAATGTCTTCGTAATGCCTATGCAAATCCAAGGGATGTGATAAGTAGCACTAATGAACTTTCAGAAGAGCCCAGAAGCAGAACTGATTGAATGGAATTTTTAAGGTATCTAATTAGCGACCGGGTGGATATTTACAAGATTTATTTTGAGGTTTCAGTGCCGAGCATGAAGCTAAATTTTAATGGTAGCAGACTGTTACCTACTTGTAGTACACAGTTTGGGTTAGGAGGAATTATTTACTAACTGTTCCAGGGTCCTACTTGCAGTAAGCAGTTTCGATTCATGTACTGGAATAAAGTTTCTTTAAAAGGTCCAACCTTCAAAGTTAAAATAATTGAAGAACGAATCTCTCCCCCCATCGAGATTCTTAGCCTCCTTTTAGGCAGCTTGAATTTTGAATGTTAGCACAAGTCCAATGAAGTTATCCTGAGGTGACTGCTTTTAAAAGAAAATTAATGGTGCCTGAGTTGCTAGTTTACCTTTTTTTGAATGATAGTTTAACTTTCCTTTAATAAATGTGGATTTCTAGCCAAATGTCGACCGCATGTTGAGTTTTCTGCTAACAAGCCAAATGCTGACCACATGTGTTTTCTGCTAACAAACTAAGGGAATATAATAATGAAAAGCTTTGGAAACTAACATTTCAATGACTGTTATCCTACCACACATGCAAAAGGTGGGCATACAATGACCAGTCAAATGGAAATCATATAATCACCCATTTCATTAGCAATCCATACAAAATCAAACAAGCAACCCTTATTACATTGTGGCAGTACCAATGTTCTTTCTAGTTGATGCTGGGAGTGGATACGATTCTCTTTTTGAGTAGTTGAAGAACTGGATTGGTAGATTCGATTTTTCAAAAATATTTAACATGGGAGTTTTGTTTACGCAGGGGGCTCAACAGATGCTAAGGTTACGTCAACGGTTGATTCTAAGTGCTCTAACTAAATGCATGGGCTTCAGTGGGGATAGTGGAACAGCCTGTAGAACATATGCAATTCATAAGTTTTGCAGGTATTTTTTTAATGATGAATTAAATTTTGCAGGTAGTACTAAAAGGATGAAAACATCAAAACACCTAATAATAAGAATACTGATTAGTCCTAATTAAATTCACTAATGAATTCCTCAATCAAGAAAAAAGACACCAGCAATGGTACAAGTAATACCTGTAAACTTGATACAGCGAGCTCTGATGCTTTGTCAAGGTTATCAGGATATTTCTAGAGAACAAGAGAAAGAACAAAATAGTATATCAGAGAATACATTTCCATAAAAAAATTACTCAGAATGTTAGGTTCAGGAATAGGTTTAAACTGATAATGAAACCTGGAATCCTTACATTACTCCATCCTAGTAAAAGCGCGGCCACTAGATCTCCTGTCCCCTATATGTCGAGTCCAGATATTTACATTATTAGACCAAAAGCAAAAATTTATCTTTAAAAAAAAAGACCAAAAGCAAAAGGAACAAGTAGCAAGAATGGAGAAAGGATATAGAAGCAAGGCAAAATCAGTCAGGCTCTAATACAATATAGATGCATACGAGGTGTCTTTTGCAATATGAAAACACCATAAATTAAAGACAACAAATATATATATATATATATATATATATATATATATATATATAGAGAGAGAGAGAGAGAGACAGAGAGAGACAGAGAGAGAGAGAGAGAGAGAGAGAGAGGTGTTTCTAAGCACAAGTGGCTTAAAAAGCCACCGAATGGTTCGTATGGAGGGTCCACCTCTGCGGGGTCCACAAAAAGCGACCAATCGGTGGCTTTTTAAGCCACTTGTGCTTAGGGAGCTCCCTAAGCACGTGCTTAGAAACACATTTCTCATATATGTGTGCGCGAGAGCGCGCCTGCAGAAACGTGCGAGTATACAATATGTGTGTGTAAGAGACAACTGTATTTAAAATTAGTACCGTAAAATATGCAGGTATTTTGGGTATCACAATCTTGAATTGTTCAGGAGGCTGACCCTGCAACAAACAAGGTCCTTAAAATCATAAAACGGTACTATAATAACTAAGAAAAATAGTTTATCTACACTTAAAACAGAGGAATATTAAATAGTAGAATTCATCATGAGACATTTATTTAGGAAAAGACCTTGGTCAAGTCCTACACCATCATGGGAGGTTAAATAGCAGCCAAATTATACATGTGGTTCTCATTTCATGAATGCAAGATTTATTGCGAACACAGACCCAAACACAGACACTGACATGGACACAGACATTGGAACGGAGATAAGACGAGAAATTTCTCCAAAATCTAGGACACCGAGCCGCATATGTGTATTCACCCCACGAGATAGGATACAAGACATACAAATAAATACGACAAAAATTAACTAAATTTAAGTTAGAAGATGAGACAAGAAAAAAACATGATGGTAAATTTGAAAAGTGACATGCTTGGCACACGATAGCTATTTTGACTGATAGAAGTGTCCATAAAGTATCCAGAATAAGCTATTGGCACTAACAAACAAAAACGCATGATAGAAATTCAAAAAGTGACATGTTTTACACACGACAGATACTTTGACCAATAGAAGTATCCATAAAGAATCCAGAACGAGTATCAGTATCCCATTGTTATGGACGATATGTTGGGCCTACACAAGTATCCAGGTACCAAAGGGAAAAAGTTTGATGTGTATAGTGTCTTATAATAGACTATTAGTTTCATGCTTTCTATTCATAATAGTTCTTTCTTTCCACAGTTTTTTGAGATATGAAGCTATCTCTAGCAGGTTTGGGCTTCGATTAATGAAGGTTTGGGGATATACTATCAATATGATTCTTAGGAATGAGAGTGTCATCATTCTGGGAAGAACCCCTAAGCATTACAATCAAGGCCAAGTGGGCCCCACCCCCTTCAACAGAAGGTTCGTGCTCTTCATATGGGTATGATGCCTTTGTAAGAGAGTGGAATGGGAGTATGAGGGTGGAAGGAGACTTGTCTAATATGATTTCGGGGATTAAGGGGGACAGCCCAGGTCCGTGGAGGCTGGCCGCATTAATGGATGACTCTATTGAGCTTTGTAGGGTGGATGCTTCTTTACTCACATCTGAGAAGTGCTAACATTTTTGTTGATAAGCTTGCCAAGATGGGAGTCTCTAGATCAGAGTTGTATGTTGGGCAATTGCTGCATGTTGATGTTTTGTAGTTCACTGTTCTATTTTTAATAAAGTTTGTCACCTTCATTAGAAAAAGGGTAAGCAAAAGAATACCTTTGTTTTCTGATGACTGCCAATAAGTAGTAGATTGTCCTCTATGTTCACACTTGTTATCACTACCTGAAAATGAGATGACAAAAAGGTTACAAAATGAAAAAAAATGAGTAAAAGTGCTAGCACCATAATTTACTATAAACATTAGCCATGTGTTGCACATAAAGCATTATAAAAAAACACACAAGGTTTTACAACCTAATTTTAGCAACAACTACAAAAGAAGAGGTAGTTCGACTAAATTAACTATTCTTTAGATGCATGGTTCTTAAATGCTTTGGTCAAGGAATCGAATAACTTTGAGCTATGTATATCTTACATATGCACATGATGTTAGACTCCACCATAACGACCCAGGCAAAACCAACATGTCAACATCACACCATACGTTGAGAGAAAAAAAAGTTTGAAATATAAGTACAAAATATAGAAAACCAAATTCAGATGATCAGAAATACAACAAATTATTGTAATGAACAGCAATGTCCCTCTGCAAAAGGCAAAAGGGAACAATAGAAGAAAGCCCTAATAATGCCTAGACTGGTAGAAAGTTAGAAACATCAGGACCTGAATAAGCAGTTCAGTGCAACATCTCATTGCAGATATTATTTCCAACTTGCCAATAAGCATAACAAACCTTTGAGGGCCCAGCAGCATGAAGAACATTACAAGCTTCCAAGCCATCTCCTTCGCAAGTAATCCTGTAGATGCACATAGTTACTTCTAAAAAGGCACCAGTACAATAAGAATGATAATGTGAAATGATGAACACAGGCAAAGTTCCAAGATTGGACCTCTTAATAGCAAATAAAAATTCATGAGGGAGCAAAATAACTACAAATAATGAAAAGACAGAGAGCTTAAAATAAGTAAAATGATGAAAAACATAGAAGACTTAAATAATAAAAGGCAGATCCATCAATGTAAAGGTGTAGCTAGGATGGCGGTAAGAACTCTGAAAGAGCTTAATAACAAAACGTGCATCCAGAGTCCGAAAGGCTCAGGTATAAATAAAGACTCCATCTAGCAGAGATTTGAAATCCAGAAAGATCTAGATGATTAAACCTGTAAATATCTATAGAGGGTTGCCCAGTGGGGAGCATTTACAAATCTTTTGCAATAAAGAAACATGAGTTTAATTGACCTACTGCCACTCCTGATTGACCATAAGCATTAAGTCTACACCATGTTGACAAAGCAACCTAAAGCAAACTAGCAAAGGGTGTTAAAGCTAGAACAGAGTCAACAGACTCCTTGAGCTATTTTGGGCATTTGGATGGGCTAGATTTATGCCTCATAGGAATGCATGTCCTATACCTGTGGAATTGACTGGTGCCAGATGTGCATGAATTTGCCAAATGCTAGGCGATCTAGGGCTCTTGATACTTTAGGAACATAAATATAGGGGAAAATGCACCTCTTTGCGTTGGTAAATCACTGTAGTATCTCCATGCCATGAGGCTCGAATGCACATGTTGGTGACAATTTTTGTTTGGTCAATACATATAAGTTTCGCCATTCACTGTACAACAGCATTGCCACTAAGCAAGAAATTTGGTGAATTGTCCCTTGCAGTCCAAATCTCTTGTGAACATGTTTCATGGTGATTTTGGTGCATAGTAGGCAAAAACTCGTGCTAATAGTTCCAATGACCAAGTTGATCCCAACAGACACATCTTAGCAAGTCAAGAGATTTCTAAGGAGCCGTTCCTAATCATTCAATGACTTTGGTTATACCAAACAAATATCCTTAAAACTGGTCATATGCAAATTATTCTGCTAGTGGGATCAGTTGCACCATTCAACCAATCCTCTCTTTGGCGCAAAGATGTATGATTTCTTTAATCATATTTGCCCCTCCATGAAAAATCATTACTAAATTTCATGGAAAATCCTATTTATGCATAGTCTTATATGTGAAGAATGCATCATGAACATATTAAAATAAATCGGCACACCTTTTGGGTTTCTTGTAATTATTTTTGTTTTTGAGGGCGTGTTCAGCAACCATTCTTTGCAAGGCTTCTCTCATTTTTGCCTCGTGGAGAATGAGAATGGGTGAAAAATCAGGAAGAATCCCATTTGGTAACCAGAACTGTTTCCACCTGTTTCTTCATATCCCTGCAAAACGATGTGAGAATGAGCTTTCGCACGATTTTTCAAAGCCTGATTCAGACGATTCTCATTCTCCTGCTTTCGCCCATTTTGTCAGCTCTTCCAGCAGATTAGATTCGGATCCCGACACGGGAAAAAAATCCCGTTTTTTTTTTAATGATAGCTAATTTCATTGAGAAAGATGACCGAGATGGTCGAAATAAAGGAAGATGCTCAAAAAAAAGCAAGGAAGGCAAAAGAAAAATGCCAACAACAAGACATCAAAGAGGAAAACAATCATAGAGCACCATATCTTCCATGGAAACTCCATATCTTGCTAGAGCTTCATCCATCAAATTTGCGGACCTACGAACATGCCAGAACACAATCGATGAAGATCCCACCCAATCAAGCATCTCGTCGAAAAATTGATCAAAGCTCCAAGGATGATTAGCCGAGCCATTGAGCCATCGGATGACATTAAGAGAATCCCCCTCTACCACCACTATGTCTAAGCGATCTCTAGCTATCAACTTGATACCATGATGAACTGCTCTCACTTCGGCCTCCAAGAGTCCACCACATCGAGTGGGCCTGCGAAGGCCCATGAAACCTTTCCACCCCTATTGGAGCCGCGAAGGCCCATGAAACCTCTCCACACTCATTCCTCAAGGGAGAATGAGCCTGGAGAGGAGGGACCCTGGAAGATTGGAGCAAACTATTATGTAGATTTGGTAATGATACCATGATGAACTGCTCTCACTTCGGCATCCGAGAGTCCACCACGCCTATTGGACCCGCAAAGGCCCATGAAACCTCTCCACAGTCATTCCTCAAGGGAGAATGAGCGTGGAGAGGAGGGACCCTAGAAGATTTGGAGCAAACTATTATGTGGATTCGGTATTGCTTGGGTGTTTCCTGAGAAATTAATTGACCTTTTTTCAAGTTGGGAGGAGGGACTCGGAAGAAAAAAGGAAGGATTTTGTGGAATGTGGCCTTTCTAGCTACCATCTAGGTGCTTTGGAAAGAAAGAAATGCAAGAGTTTTTTATGGGGTTGTAAAAAGCTTTGCTTTCTTGTCCATCAAGGCTATTCTATACTTCAAATTTATATCCGCCTATGACTTATGGGAAGGGTGGAGAGTTGTGTGCTCAAGTGTGGAGAAAAAACAAAAAGTTGTCCAAGAGTGGGTTCCTCCAGAGCCGGGCTTTTTGAAGCTTAATTTTGATGGGTCGAGCTTGGGGAACCTCTGTAATTTTTATTAAATAAAATAAAATTTTAAAAATTAGAAATTTAAATATATATATATATATATATATATATATATGAGGAAAGTGTTGGTGAGCTTAAGCGCCCAATCACATTGGGGCCTACTTTGTTAGGATGATCCAAAGCATTCATTTGAAAGGCCCTATCATAGATGGGGTGTGTACCAAAAATCAGCTCCATAGGATCATCCTAACCCATCCATTTGTGGAGGTCAAAATGGACAGACATTATTTGTCCACAAATCTGCCCATTTTTGTCCTCCACAAATGGAGGGGTTAGGATGATCCTATGGAGCTGATTTTTGGTACACACCCTATCTATGATAGGGCCTTGCAAATGAATGGTTTGGATCACCACAGAAAATGTGGAACCCATGTGATTGGGGCGCTTAAGCTCACCATAAGTTTGGTGAGCTTAAGCTCACCAACACTTTCCTCATATATATTCATGAAAAAATTGAGGGTGGAGAGTCGATGGCCTCGAGGTATTAGAGTTTTTATTAAGATAGTCGAAGAAGGGGGGTAGGGGGTCGATGTTCGAAGGTGGAGGGTTGAGGGGCTAGGGTTTTTATTAAGAGTAAGGGTTGTGCTTATATAAAAAAAAAAGTTAAGAAGAAAACACATTTCAAGGGAAAATATACAGGATTCACATTTTAAAATAGACGACGATGTGTCGGATTCACCAGAGAAAATAGGATTCGTACAGGACATGGCTACAACAAGAATCTGGATGTGATCTGGGTGTGTCTCACGTGAATCCATGTTCGATTCGCATGTGGAGACGTGTCGACACGGATTCCACATGGGGGGGGCAAAGAATCCATGCAACACAAGCCCAATGGTTCGATAAGATCCGAGAGAGAATAGGGGGTTCACCAATACCATAATCATCTATTTGAATTGGTAAACATGTTCTAGGGCATTGTACATTTTCAGTATAGTGCATGCATAAGTATGTAATGGCATGTTTCTTAACTAATGGCAGTTCTGCAATTAATATAACTTATGTTATTCTATAAGCTAGTGATTATGGTTGTAACTCAGTAATATGTCAAATAGTACAAACCCCACGAATTGTGAGTTCTCTACTATTTTCTGTACTTCATTTTGCCCCCTTTCTCTTTTACACATTAGATTGCAAGAGTTTCACGATAATAACACCAATCACTAATCTTTTAAATTAATTCATTAATTGAATGTTGTGACGGAGGCATTAAACGTTCATATGAGGTAGGCTTATTACTTCAGAACAACCAAATAAAGATAACAAGGTGAAGGAATAAAAAACACAAAAACATGAAAAAATAAAATTTAATATCAACCAAATGCACAACACCTACAAAGAACAGCCAAGTATAGATAATAAGTTGAAGGAATAAAGGTCATTAAAAAAAAAAACAAGTTGAAGGAATAAAAGAAACAATAACACCAAAGGATAAAGTTAATATCAACCAAATGTTGTGAAGGAATTAAATACACAAAAACACGAAAGAATAAATTTGATATCAACCAAAAGCTCAACAACTAAATAAAGATAATCGAGGTTGAAGGAATAAGACACAAAAACACGAACGCATAAAATTTAATATCAACCAAATGCCCATCACCTACAAAGAACAATCAACTAAAGATAACAAGTTGAAGGAACAAAAGACACAAAAGCACGAAAGAATAAATTTGATATCAACCAAAAGCTCAACAACCAAATAAAGATAACAAGTTGAAGGAATAAGACACAAAAACACGAAAGCATGAAATTTAATATCAACCAAATGCCCAACACCTACAAAGAACAACCAACTAAAGCTAACAAGTTGAAGGAACAAAAGACCCGAAGCACGAAAGAATAAATTTAATATCAACCAAATGCTCAACATAAAAAAAGCCTTGGTGATGGTACCTGAATCCTGTCAATTGTTCAACTTCAAATTGGTTAGGAGTCAACATTGATGCAATTGGGACAACCTAAAGAAAAATTGTTCATCAGAACATAGAACCAAACAAAGTTATTTTCATCAATGTAGCATAAAAGAAATATAATGTATAAGATATAGGAAAATATTTTATATGCATCTAAAAATTACATTTATAACAATAATAGTTGACATGCATGCTTGACAAATGAGGTAATAGCATGGTTTTAAATTTCCACCGAAACCGACACGAAACAGCTGAAATGTTTCAATTTCCATCCCCGCTGAAACTGAAACCGAAATGACTGAATGCATAAGTCAAAATCGCAAGTGTAATAGTGGTACACTATATCAGCATATATTACATAAGTATATTTATATGAATTGCATGCAAAATGTGGTCTATGTATTATAAATATTTATATGAATTACATGTTTAATTTGGTATGTACTAAATTATTAGAGATGCCTGACAGTGCATGCCACTAGGTGTTTGATGCTTTTAAACCATTATGTTAGGTTGTCATGCTTATGTGATGGCTTATAAGTGTGTATATGTACTTATTCTAGCAGTTCCTGAAGTTTCATCAATAAATTTTATCATTCGCATATGTGTTCATATGTTTCCGTGACTTTATAGGATTTCCACTGAAATTTCCAACCAAAACTGAATCGTTTCCATTTCCTTCGCCACCAAAACCGAAATTTCAAACCTTGGTTTAAGGTGAACTAACTTGTGTAATAAAATGAAGTTTCCTATAAATTGAAGGTAATGGGGAAAATGTCTACTAAAATCAATGGTAAAATTAGAAGTGAAGACCTTAAAATATTCCACTCACCGCCTTCTCGTGGGCATTTCATTCTACTTCTAGAATGGAATGTTCTGGTCAATGTTGTTAAAATCGTACGATTCACGATTTGAATCGTACGATTCAAATCGAATCGTGGGTAAAACGATTCAAATCGGAAGGAAGAATTGTTTTCTGTAAAACACGAACGATTTTCTGTAAACCCCTCGCCCCTACTTATAACCTAAGAACAAGTAAAGAAAATGCTAACTCTATTCTTCTTATCCTTCCTTCTTCTTTTTCTCCTCTTCTTTCATTCTTCTCCTCCTCCTCGTCCTTCCTACTTGATACCAACTTATAACCTACAAACCCCTTCTCGTCCTTATTTTATATTTAATTTAATTTAATGGTTTTAAATGAAAATAGATAATTACTCATTTTATTCTTATTTTTTACCTTTTTACATTTTTAATATATTTTCTCATTTTTGTGATTCAAAAAAATATTTTCTCATTTTTATATATAAATCTGAAAAAATCTTACGATTTATGATCAGATTTACGATTCGATACGATTCAAACCTTTATGATTTACGATTCAATTCTGATTTTCAGAACCTTGGTTCTGGTGTTTCAGCCATTCCGGTGTTCAATTCCAAAAAAAGACGCTAAGATAGGTGGGGAAATTTTTAAATGGAAAAATAATAAAAAATAAAAACATTTAGAAAAATACAAGAAATCTTTACATCAACCAAATTTAACAAAAGACACATTTAGCTACTTAAAATATCTACCAAATGCATCTATAGGCATGACCTTAGCTCTTGATGAGCCTAATTAATATCAAAGTCAGTACATCAATAACACTCGCAACTCATCATACCAAGTCCCAAATATAAATATTACAAACATAAATCAAGTATGAAATTATTTATAATTTTCTTTCATATCTCTCATCTCACATCTCCTATGGGTTATCATAAGCCAGATCACCGTTCTCAATCGACTAGAGTAGGTGTTTGCTTTTACAACGGAAGCAAGTACATGAACTTAAGACTCCTAATCCTAAAAAGAAATTACTTAGAAAACGAAAAACCAAAAGATATGTTCTAGAATTAACTTGTGAACTAGTTCCATGCTAATCGTCAACAAAAGACACATTTAGCTACTCTTTGCTTTTATAATGGAAGCAAGTACAAGAACTTAAGACTCCTAATCCTAGAAGGAAATTACTTAGAAAATGAAAAACAAAAAGATATGTTCTAAAATTAATTTGTGAACTTGTTCCGTGCTACTCGTCAACCAATGGGCAGATCCACCGATCGATGGTTCTAGCTCTTGATCAGTGAATCATGTTCTAGCAATTGTAGATCTTGGGTTCCTCTCAACAGATGTCTTAACGGAGTGTTTTGGGACTTCGATGGCATCAGGTTGTAACTCGACAAAAGCATCTCTTCAATCTAGTATTGAATTGACAGTTGAACTATAATTTTATATTGTAAAACATGCAAATGTAAACAATCATGATATATCTCACATTTAACTCACTGATATTTCTGTTTATGAAAAAGGTCTTCGTGGGTTGTTCATTTCTTGTCACAAAGCTATAGGTGGTTCAGTAAAATAATTGTGCATTGTATTTAGTTGTTTTGTGAAATGGGTGTCAAATAAGCAATTATGAAATTTCAAGAAATAGGACCAACAGAAAAGGTTAGACATCTGATAATTTTTCACTGGCTTTTAGTTTCTCCCATAACAAGTTTCTCATTGGCTATAAAAGACCTCACCTTCTGACGGTACACAGATATCAGCTCTGGAGGAACATATAGCTTTCCCTCATCACCTAGGACTGGATCGCAAACTAAACATGAAACAACTTATCAATAAACAAACGCAAGATTCCACAAAACATCTTATTTGAATGCAAAATGTGTAGAAAATGACATTTATTTTTTACACAATGCCAATTTAAAAAAATTTGGTCTAAAGGTATCACAAACTCAAAAGAGAATACTACATCTCTACAATAAGAAGCACGTCTATTAATGAGAAGCTAGGAACTCGAACCAAGAAGATTCCCATCCTAGGTGAATGGTACCAACTGAAACATATCGTTTCGACCGAAATATTTCGATTTCCATGAGCCAGAAACTTTCACCAGATTCACAAAATTATAAGATTTTGATTAAAAAAAAAAAAATTGGTTGGAAATTTTGACCATTCCATAGCTGTTTGGTTTCATTTCTTTCATAGGTCTTGGTAGGTAATTTCGGTGAAATCCCGTGAAATCACAAAAAATGCATAATAACACATGTAAATGATGGAAATTTAAGATAAAACTTTAGAAAATGCTAGAAAGATATTTATTTTATTAAAAATAGTAAAAAAAAATCGGAATGAACAAGAAAATTATATTAATAACACCATTTATACTGTTGTATTGTTGTATACTGTATTTTATAGTATTATAACTAATTTTTTGCATTCTTATAAAAAATAAAATATTAAACTTTCAAAAAAATTAATAAAAGCAAAGCATGTGCAGATTTAGCCATGCCTGCATGCATAAAATTTCTGTTGCATTTTGTCACTATTTGCTAATTTATTTACAATTTTAATAAAATGTTGAAAATTTCTTTCTTTATCATTTAGCGTATTGTGTAGCTTACTATACTTGTATGCATTATACAATTATATTTATATGAACTATATAAGAAATATGGTGTGTACGTATTATGTATAAATATTTATATGAATTTCATGTGAAATGTGGTGTGTAAGAAATTAAGAATTAGTGTTTGATGTTGATATAGCATTATGGGAAGTTGTCATGTGCATTTAATGATTTCTAAGTGTGTATTTGTGCTTATTCTAGCATTTTTGAAGTTTCATCTTAAATTTCAATCATTTGCATACCTTTACATACATCTTTACAAACATTTCCATTATTTTATAGAATTCATATCAAAATTTTCAATCAAAACTGCCATGTTTCTGTTTCAGTGGCAACTGAAACACATTGAAACAGAAACAAGAAGCCTTGCCTAGGTTTGTGTTCTTTATGATCCACATCATTGCTTTCTTTGCGGATATGAAATGGGAGGGTTCATAGATGGAAACTTTTTATATTTAATACAAACACATAACAATAAATCACAGGTTTGTCCATCTTTCTGTGGGCAAAAGTTGTTCATAGCAAGGTTATGGTTATACCATCAGCTACCCCATTCATTCGATCAAAGTCACCATAATTCTTTAAAAGATTGATTCTTACATTAAAACAAAAAGAACTTTGAAGCAGATACATTCAGGCTCGACGAGTGATTTAAAAAGCAAATGAGGTGTACACCTAGGGGTAGGCATAACCTCAATGCATCAAGGCGCATGCCTATAGGCGTACACCTCCCCGACTGAGGCATACGCCTCAAGTCTGAGTCATAAGCCTCACAGGCACGCATGCAATAAAAAAAAAGGAGCAAAAATCATCCCTAAGTATACTTTTTAAAAAATGGCCCTTTCTTTTTTACTTAATATTAATCTAATGGTTATGACGGAGGGGTGATATAGAGGCCATTTTGTGAGTCAAAACAAACTAATACATGAGAAAGAAGATTTGGTGTCGGGGGAGTGGCTTTTGGAGAAACACTTTTTTATTAATACTCTGCAACCATTTAACAAACGAAAACATGTTTTTTTTTTTTGAAGAACAAGTAGATATTGCAAGGATGAGCGGAAAACACCCTTTTCTCATGCTTTTATCTTTTGAGATCAATTTTTTTTTTTTTTTTTTTTAGAGTTGCATTGAGTTTCTTCGTGGATATTGACCTGTTTTGAACTGTATTATAGAATTTTAGTTGTGATATGGTGGAAAGGAAGGATTTTGCATGGAAATAGGCACCGATAATGGTTGAAGATCAACCTAGGTCATATATTTCATTTTAAATTTTGTCATAAATAGTGCACTAGTAAGGTTCCTAATAACCACAGGTTCAAATATCAGTTTCGATCCAGTCAGTCCCCACAGAAGTAGAAGTACTTAGTGGAAGTGTATGGAAGTCCATGGAAATCTGATAAAAAACATGGAAGTTTATTGAAGTCTATCAAAAACTTGTAAAAATTATGGAAGTTAACGGAAGTCCATACAAAAAATGGAAATTTAAGATGGAACTTCAAGCACTGCTAAAATAAACACAAATAGAAACCATCGCATAAGCAAGACAACCATCCATAATGGTCAAACAATCAAACACCTAGCGGATGCGTTGTCGCACATGTTTGCAACAGCAAGGTTCATTCTAAACATAGATATATCACATGTTTTGAATGCTGATGATCTTTCATTTCCTTTACATTTCAACTTACTCATCTTATTAATGGAATGCACATTAATATGTCCTGGATATATGGGTTCTTTTGCTATGTAGGTGCATGTAAGGAATCAAACTTTGGACTTCGATCCAGATTAACTCGTGTGTTGACCTAAATCAACACTTTTCAGTTGAAGTTTAAAACAATGCTAATAACTCAAATTTATATAAGGCTTCAAGGTTTGGAGATGCTTGAGTCATGATTTTGAAAGTTAGTTACTCCCTTAATTGCAAGTTACTAAATTGCAATTTTTAAGTGAATAAGATATGATTGCTAACTATTCTAAAAAAAAGAGATGATTGCTAACTTTGTAGATAAATCATTGTCTAAAAGCTAAAACAACCGTCACTTACAATGTGCTAACCCAAATAAATGCAACAGTATGATTAGTTTGAAGTGTCTTACAACTTTGAAGCATCAAACAAATAAAGATAAGCTCAATGAACTAGAATTCCCGACCAAACTGTCGGATATACTTACCATATGTAAGTCCTGGATTAACTGAGCGTAGCTTATCCACAACTTGCAATATAGTGTTCAAAAATGAAACTGAACCTATATAACCTGCAAATCATATTCAAGAAGTCATAAGAACAGAAAGAAAAATTCAGGTCCAAGGATTAACCAAACTACTATGGGAAACACAGTTTATTGATGCGAAGGAAAATCAGAAATACAGATCGTGAATAAGCTACAGGATCATCACTTTTCCTCAAAGGTTCTACCTTGGAGAATGTTGTTAAAATTGAGCATTAAACAAAAAAATTTGCAAATAATTTCCAATTCAACCATTCAAAATAATAATAATAATTTTTAGTTCAACTTCATGGAGAATTTGAATAATTTCTATGATTCTTTATACACAGACATATCTCTTTTGCACCTCAGAGTTATATACTTGCAAGAAAAAAAATCTGAAGAACAAATAGGTATTAAAAACTTCGCATAGAACCCATTACCAATATAACATGTTAATCAGGATTGCAGGCACATATAGCCAAAAATAGCCTGCTTGATCACTTTCATCGACTCCTGATTCCAACTATTCCTCCCTGATGGTGTAATTGAATCCTGACTCCAAACTGTAGGAAAGAGGCCCAAATCAAAGACCCCTAGGCTTTAGGAAAGAGGCCCCAACAAAGAAAACCCTCTGTAGCCCACAATTTTTAAAGTATATACTAGTCTCACCTTAAGACTACATAGGAACCAGAATGTCCATGTTGATGCTTTTCCCATGCTAGGCCCTCAACAAAAATCAAAACAAGCCATGGCAACAAAGAATTCTCTCCTATCCAGAAATATTTTTAAGTATATACTAATCTCACTTTTAGACACATAGGAAACAGAATGCCCCTAGAGATGCTTCTCCCACAATTGCCCTGTGTCAATGGGTATCAGAATTGCATGTATAAAGATCTTTCCATACTTATCCTGCATCACTCATGCTCAATTTTTAAAAACTTGGATTGGATTCAGAAAAGAACTCATCTACTGGACTGGGAAAGTTGACTGAACCGATATACTATTGATTTCGCATAGTGGAACAAGTTTCTCATTGACCAAGCCAAATATTTCAATGTGTTAGCTGAATTTTTCGAGTCGTTGGTTGATTCATAGGGCCAAATCCAGGTCAATAATGATTGATAAACGAGCTATTAAACATTACTCATGATTCAACAAGATACAACAAGATGGAACAAACTCCATGGGTGTCCAAATAAAAATAAAATAAAGTGGGAATAACATCGAAAGAATCAACAGATTTATGGTCAAATCCCTCCGCGGTGCATTTTATGCCAATTTGGACTGAAAGAGGGATAAAAAAATATAGTTCATTTGTTGGTAGCTTGAAGGATTACAAACATGACTATTTCTTTCCAATTGGCTGTTTTTGCATTAATTGCTACTTTATCAATCTTACTGATTAGTGCACTCGTTGCATCTGCTTCTTCCAATAAGGAATAGAAAAGGTTTTCGTCATTCTAAAGGAGCAAATAAGGCTGATGTTCTGGAACAAATTTGGTTTCATACGAACTAGAGTTGAGGCAAAATGTATTGAGATTGCAGAATAGGCCATTATCATAAGCAATTGAGGTCATCAAAATTACAAAAAGGCTTCAATTGTTATGATAATCAAGAAAGTTTCTTGACACATAATGGGGACCTAAAGATGCTGCAAAGGGTGCTAATCAAGAAAGTTTCTTGACTCATAATAGGGACCCAAAGATGTTGTAAAGGGACAGAAATATTTCTTGAGAAAAGCCTTTCCAAATGAGCAGATTTTGCGAAGGTTTCAAATGTTATGATAATCGAGAAAGTTTATTGACTCATACTGGGGACCTAAAGATGTTGCAAAAGGCATAACAAAATAACAAAAATCTTTCTTGAGAAAAGCTTTTCCAAATACGCAGATTTTTGGGGCCAAATTTAGCAGTTGATTCCAATTTTTAGACATCTTTCTCTTGAAGTAAAAAAATATGGAGCCACAATCAACTTCTTACAACATATTCAAGACGTAGACATTCAAGCAAGACCAAAAAAATGATACAAATTGGAAAAAAGCACGACCTCAAGGCACCATGCAGTAGAGATGCATGGATCATTGAGCTGACTGGTCGCAATGAACTTGATGCGTATGCTTATAAAAAAAAAATCTATTGTGCGAAATGTTGGCAGTGCTTTGGGTTTCAGGACTTCTTTGGAGGTGGGGGAAGCGGATTTGGGATTGGATCTTTAAGAGGAATTTTAAGTGAGGGAAGAGAGATTTTTGGCACCTTTCCTTAAGCTCCTTGATTGCCTTTACATTTGTTAAAGTATGAAAGATTAAAAAAAAACACCATCTCCATCAGCTTAAGCTTTTGGAGTAATTGGTTGTTTCACATGGTATCATAGCCAAAGGTCCTGAGTTCAAACCTCCTTGATAGCAAAATCCACATGCAATGGCCAAACCCAAAAGAGGGGCCACATGTGCCACATGTAGGCCAACCCTAGAAAGAGGGGCCACACGTGAGGGGGAGTGTTAAAGTATAAAAGATTAAAAAACACCATCTCCATCAGCTTAAGATTTTGGAGTTCACAAATTTCCTACTCATGAGAAGGTTAAGAGGTCTGTCTAAGATCCACCAAGTAGGTTTTCAGTTAAATCAAATTTCACAGCTTTGTCGGCCCGCTTTCTTCCATTTCTATTGTGTGGGGTGCCCCAAACCCCTGTGCTGAACCTTTTTGGACAGTTATAACCAGTAAGTTGAATACTCTTGAGATGTTGAAATAAAAAGCGTTTAGAGAGCAAGTAGATGTATTATGCTACATTAAAGGAGGAAACAGGTGACCGCTTGTTTACCTGTTGTAGGGTAGCATCGAGGATATGGGCTTCCTTCAAAATTTCAAATGGTTCAATGCACCACAAGTGTTATCAGGACCAGTGATTTGTCTATTCATTGGATGGCTTAAAAGGGTTGTTTGGGGAGAAAAAAATGGATTGTTTGGCAGATAACCACACAAGTGGTGTTATGGTGTCGTTAGAATGAGAAGAATAAGATAATCTTTGGAGGGAAATCAATCCTCGTGGAAAATTTTTATGGAGATTACCTCACATCATCAATCGGACATTGGCAAGAAAACATTTTGGGGCTTAACAATGAAGAATGACCTACAAAAGTGGAAAGTCATATCCATGAGGAGATAACCTCCAGACCGAGTGGTCGCAAAGGGGTTATCTCCTCTTTTGGTAACTCTTAGAATAATTTTGACATAAATTCTAAGGGTAATTTAAGGTTAGCGAATGTTGGAGTTTCGAGGAACGCGATGGCGAGGTTGTTAAAAGCATTCTCCCATCACCTTCGCATCAAAAGATTCGAATGAGATGGAGCTTTTGGCACTAAAAATTAGCATTTGCATCTTCAAGGAGGAACTAGAGGGTCGTTTACGAGTGGAGGGTGATTCAGCTAACACGATAAGATGGGCATTGAATTCCTGCTCGATCTGTGGAGGTTGGCTAATGCAATTTTGGAGGTATTGGACTTTGTATATCAATGAATGCAAACGAGATGGCGGACAATATTGCAAAAGAAGATCGAAAGATTTAGTTGGTTTAGTTGGGATCCAAAACCTACCCTTTATTGAATATTCTCTCTCCTTGTCGCTATGAAGCAGGGTACTCTTTGTGTTGCCCTTTGTTTTTTGTTTTTTCCTTTTTCTTTTGATATTGTGGGGCCATCTCATCTCCCTTAACAAAAAAATTGAGTTGTACATAACTGCAAACCAATTACGTTGATAGCAGCATTGATCCACATAGAAGAAAACTTCCTGTGAATCAATGGGAAGAACTACGGAAAAAAAGAATTCATATGCTTTACAAAGTATTCATAGATCACTAGCATAAGACAGTTAGGAGCAAATATTCAAAAAAAAAACAAAAAAACAGTTAGGAGTACCTAACAAGAAGAAGACTTCCCGCAAACCATAATTAGGTCAAGGTTTTGCTCAAAGAAACTATTTTATTTTAAATTAATTGGCAAGATTCACAGACAGAACTGTGTAACTAAGATAGCAAACATTATCAAACATGACAGCTCTTTAAAGGTTACACAAGGAATCAAGCGCATAAAGCCATAGCATACCAGTCAACAAATGAGTGTAGTATAGTAAATCATTGGCTTCAAGGCCTTCTATTAGATCCCAAAGTTGTTTACCATCCAGAACCTGACCTCTAAACGTCGGATATCCTGCATGGTCCAAAGACGCTCACAAAATTAGATAATGATAAACTATTATTCCATGCGGCCACGCACTTATAGAGAATAATAGATATCGCACCGTATATCAAGCCTCTGAGTTCGAGATTGTTGGAAGGAAGTGATATAAAACAGCTTGCCTGTGTGGTTAGAAAACTGCACTGAGTTGATGGGATCCACGTCATAGCCGAGAAGTTGAAGAGGAAAGACAGCTGATTTGTTACCAACATATCCCTAAGACAAAGAAGAACGACACAACGGAATCAATATAAAGAAAAACAGCTAAACAAAGAAGAGAGAAGGGTTGATAAGCCACTAGAAGAGATATTTTTCACTAATCAATGGATTGAATGGAATGTTTGATCTTAAAGGAGATTATTTCTTGGTTTCGCTTACCCAGATGCTCATATTTTATAAATGCACTATGAAAACATGCGCTATGAAACAAACAGTATGTATCCAACAAGCCACGCGCTATGAAAAAGGCATTATGTATCCAACAAGCATGACATTAATCCTTTTAATAAATTTCTTGGTTTCACTTACCACAGACGTTCATATTTTTCACTAATCAATGCAGGGGAGTTTTGAAACTATGATTTGAACTGTTTCGTGCAACATATCAGTTCAAGCTCATTTGGGTAACACAAGTGTAGATCAAATCACTTCTTTTGTATACCATTAATATGCCTTATCCATTAGCATACATAGCAATTATTCATGAGAAAAATATGTTAAGGGGGAAAATACCCGATCTTGCTCATTTGATAATGGAACTCCTCTCTTTATTTCACATTTTTTTAATTGGCTGTCACAGGCTGTTACAATTTGCAATAAGCTATCAACAAACAATAAGAGAAGTGCTATATAGAGTAGGAGGCCATTGTCGAAACAAGAGAGTACGGATGTCATATCCCTCTTATTACAAACTACAATGTGACAAGTGATGTACAACCCTGTTATAAACTGTTACGAACCCAAATCAGTTCACAACAGGATTGATCTTCTTAGAGGGAAGATTAGCCTCTCAAGTCTCATCCCACTTAGAGAGAATAGTCAGTCCTCCTGTGTGTGCAGAGATACGGTTCGGGGTTTAAAATTTTTCCTTTCTTGAAAATAGAAACAATTGAATTTAAATAGCCTTACCAGACCAACCCTATCAACTCATAAAGAATAGGACCAACTCATACAAGACTCTCATTGACTCCAAAAGACTCGTTCAACATAAAAATCAACTCGTATAATCTAGGAGTAACAGCTATCACACATGCACACGACTCACACAAATCATGGACTAAATATAAGTAGAAATATCCAAATCTAGAACATAAAATTCCACCCCTCTTGAAATCAGCCTTGTCCTCAAGGTTGGAGATAGAAGTAAATTTTCAACTCAACTCAACTCAACAAAGCCTTTGTCCCAAAATAGTCGGGGTCGGCTAAATGAATCCTTTAGAAAAAATTCATAAAGAAGGTAAAAGGAATCTACCCAGCTCTAATCCTAGTTCTAGTTGGGTTCTTCTACGTGGATCATTTTCTTCCATTCTATCCTATCCAAGGGGCAAAGAAGTAAATTAATAAAGAAAAATGGGAAGACTCGCGACCAAAGAGGTTAGTACGCCGCTACATAGTAGAAATACAGGCTGTAGATGTATAAGGGAGCCGCATACATACATCAACTAAGGGACCACAACTCCTCTCAAAGCGAAAAATAATAAAAATTAAAAAAGATAGGCCGACCTTGAACACCTTCCCTAGCCATTCTATCAGCGTCCCTATTAGCTGATCTTTTGACATGGGTAAGTGAAATCGTTGAACCCTCCACTCAGTCTTGAATCTCGTCAACCAATGGACGAATCTCCAAGGGACGGTATGGCTCCCCTTGAGCGATTTGATGACATTGAGGGAATCCCCCTCGACTACAATTTGATCTATGAGATTGGGATCTACCAATCTTAATCCCTAAAGCACTACCCTTACCTCTACCTCATTTGAGTCCGCAATGCCAATCTAAGAAAGCCCATAATGTGTTCTCATGTTCATTTGTTAGAATGCCTTCGATCCCAGATGGCCCAAGAGTTCCCATGCTAGAGCCATCAATGTTGGGCTTCAGGAATCCCCAAGAGCCAATAGGGGCAAATTCCAAGTTAGCACATATCTCCCTCCATCCATAGCATAGATCGTAGGCTGAAACATACCTAAAAGAGGGCAAGATCCGCTCAAGGGATGGTTACGGCAATTACCTTCCAAAAAATAAATTGGGGCCTTTTTACTATACCTCTAAAATTCCTGGCATTTCTTTCCTTCCAAAGAACCCATAATACGGCTAGAAGGACTTTCCTCTCTTTTGCCAAGGGGCCAAGAACCACCCCGCTAATAGCTCCCTAAGATTGGAAGGCAAAACCCATGTCATACAGAATCTAGTGAACACTTTGCTCCATATCTCTCTGGCCAGATTGTCTCACCTGACTTGATAGGGGGTGCAATGATCAATTATCTACATGTTGTGATTTCGAAGGTGATCAAGGTAGGTCGTCCATCCAAAAGCGCACACCTCGGGCGGAGCTAGAATGCCCCACACTCTGGCAATGGAAGAAGCTATAGGACCAGAGGCAATTTGACTGTAGAATGATTTGATGCAGAATAGCCGAGTAGAGCTCTAGATCCAAACACTCCTGTCTTCACCCGACCTTCTGATATAATGAGATTCCAGCCACCAAAATTCTTCTCTCTCTTTTTTTCCCTTTCTCCCTCCCTTATTCTCTTCATCTTTCAATTAGTCATCATTCCGAGTGACGCCATCAAGAGTTGAAGCGGCTCCATTTTTTAATTGATCTCATCGTGCCTTTTATCAAAGCTCCTTCGCTGTGATTTTTTGGAATGATTGAGATCCCAATGCACGAAATTGGACAATGTGAGAGTAATGACTGATTTTCTAGCGACGACCTTGTCGGAATTAACAATGCTAAAAATCATCGATAGTTTTCCTTTTCGTTTTTTCTTTTATTCTATTTGTTTTTCTTCCGCGCTTCTTCTTTTCTTCCCTTTTTTATTTTTTTTCTTTTCTTTTTTATTGTGCAATCCTTCTCGATGGTGCTCTCATTGAACTCTTAACTTAGCTTCTTCACACATGGAGTTTCTTCTAACTTCAAGCCAAGCAACAGTGCCATCTTGTTGAACATAGCATTCATAGAAGCTAGCTGCCTTTCGATCTCTCATTGTCACCTCCCAATGATCCATTATACCTCCGATTTGCTTCTACCAAATGTTGAATTGTGCTGCTCTGATACAAGATGTTACTAACCAAAATCAGTTCGCAACTGGATTGATATTCTTAGAGGGAAGATCAGCCTCTCAGCCCACTTCGAGGGAAGGGTCAGTCCTCACTCCTCTTGTGTGTGTAGATATACAGTTTTGGGTGTAAAATTCTTCCATTCTTGAAAATAGAAACAATACAATTTAAATAGCCTTACAAGACCAACCTATCAACTCCTAGAGAATATGATAAAATCATACAGGACTGTCCTAGATTCCAAAAGACTTGTTCAACACAACAATCAACTCCTATAATCTAGGCTAAATCATGGGGTAAATAAAAGTAGAAATATCCAAATCAAGCACATGACAACAACAACATGTAACATCAACATGGGCAGATCGAAGAAGTTTCATAAAATGGTTATAAAAAAGATAAATAAATCACTTGCAAGGAGGGTCAAAATTAGAACCAGAATAAATAAATAATAAAACGCAAAAAAAAAAAGAGGAGTGAGATAAAAACCTGTACTGTGTGGGATTGGATGCTGAGAACGCGACCCGTTTCCGAGGGCAGAGCGAGCGAAAGTATAGGAGGCGCCATTATCGATTTCTTCGAGCTCCAGGACCTGCAGATGATCTCTTACAGAATAAAATTTGATATGAATAACAAAAAAAAAAGATGGGAAAAGAAAGAAAAAACAGAAGGTTTACCTCAAAATATAGAATTTCGGAATTCGGGCCGGCTATAAGACTGGGATGGCGAATGAATTAAGAAATCAAAATCGGATGACCGTATAGTGAAATTACTGAAATGTCCCTGTCGTTTTATAATTAATGTGGTGTTCGGAGGGCCCATCGTCGATCGCCCGGCCCCCACGCTGCGAAAGTCTAACCTAATTTGATTTCACTCGGTCTGTTTTCTTATTTTTATAATTAAAAGTTGTTCATCATCCATTTTTAACTTTCCTTTTTTGAAGATTTTGAAGATCTTCAGATAGCCAGATTTTAGGAGTGAGTGTAGTTCGATTATTATGTTTGAAATGGAGGGTATTTCGGTAACTTCACTCTGCAAGCCAACTAGCTCACGCTTTTGGCTCATTCGAGGGTTAGTGGAGCATATAATTATTCTTATATTATCGTTGTTATAAAAGTGGATTCTTGTGGTCAATGGATTTGTGGGTGCATAAATCAAGGAAGAGGATGTGGGAGCAGAAATTGTTAATTTGGCACCCCCTTGTTTTGGAATTTTCCACCCGTCTCTTGTAAGAACAGACAAAAAATGAGAAAATCATTTTGAAAGAACACCATCTTTATACGGTATGAACACATTGCCAAACCTGTAGGGTGATAATAAGTACATGAATATTGTGGGTGACCTGTTACCATTGGTCCCGCCACCAATGAACGATTCTAGATCGTTGATCAAGTTTAATGAAAAAGCTGCCCTCTAAGATGACTTTAAGCTATGCATGTGCACATTTTTTTAAGACAAAATATGCCCTAATCCGTTTGGTTGCCGGGTTTTTTTCTTTTCCTAGGATTTATGTAGGTAAAGGTAGGAGACAAAGGAGGTGACAAGCATTAATTAGAGAAAAATATTATGATGAGTGGAGAGAGAGGGTAGAGAGAGAAAGAGAGACCACCATTTTTAAGACAAGATTTTGCTGATGTCACCAAGAAAAAGCTGATGTAACCACTAAATATTCTCCCACATAAATCCTAGGAAAAAAAAAAACCTAGCAACCAAACGGAGCCGCATGTTGTTGTATCAAAATCCACTCCCCTCAGACTGTGGCGCCACCATGACTACATGTTGTTGCTTCTAGTTTTATTACCGTCAATTTAGTAACCACAAATTTGATGGTTAGAATTGTTAAACATGGGGTGGATTTTGTAACTTAGTTCAAGCATAACAAGGCCCGGAAAATAAATGGTTTGGATCACTGATAAGTAGCCCCCACTCGTACTTTTGCCCGAACAAATATGGGCATCTATGAGGTAAGACTCACTAGCTACTCAAGCCTTTGAAAAGAGCATCAGAGGAAACACCTTTGGGTCATGGAGAGGGTCAGGGATTTCGTGGTCAATCCAATCAATTTTTTAGGACAACATTACCACGATCATTTTGATGAATGTCCAACCTGTACTTGTTTTGGTACCCTAATGATATTGGGAGGGTTTGGGAGAATCTTGACAAAAGTGTGTCTTCGTATCATTTTCCTTCTTTTACATGCCTTAATATTATGCTTGAGATTAAAGCCACATATTTGGTTCGTTGATTTATAAGTTCAATTTGTTACCATTCATCAGTCTGGTTTGTTGTCCCTTAGACCTTTCTTTAGCTTCCATATTTGCCTCTTAGCTTGCTCTTTTGCTATTTCTCCATGGATCCATTCCAGTTGGGACAAATTGGATGTAAAACTTCGTTTATCCCTATCTTGGGGTGGAAGTTATTCTAGCATGAGCATTCTTCCATATTTACCCCGGAGTGGGGGTAGGTAGCTTACTATTTCCCTGATATTTATCCCGAACGAGGCTATTTGACTTTCTCTATTCTGCAGATTAATTGAAGATGGAGTGGATAAAGGATAAAAGACTCTAGGGTGACGTGAAAATTCTGAAATTTGCAGTGGGTAGTGCAGAAAATTGAGGTGATTAAAAAGTGGCGTCGTGCAGTCCCAAAGATACCAAAAGATGATTTTGCCCTCAAGTGCAAATAAAGTACAAAGTCATCTTCTCCTTCTCTCGTTTTCTCAGTTCTTTCATCTCTACAACTCCAGAGAAGATGGAGATGAGAGGGACGAGGAAGAAGAAGAGAAGGAACATGAAGAAGAATAGGAAGATAAAGAAGAGGAACAAGGGGAAGAAGAAGAAAGAAGGACGAAGAGAGAGAAAAGAAGAATTGGCACCATAAAAAATGAAACGAAGAGAAAAAAGATAACAAAGAAGAATCGACGTAAAAAAATGAAAGGCACTGAAAAAATGGAAGAAGAGGGAAAAGGAAAAATCGACAGAGAAAAATGGAGCGCTAAAAAAAAAAGAAACGAAGATGAAAAAGGTAAATAAGAAGAATCGATGCCATCAAAATGAAAGGCACCGGAAAAATGAAAATGAAGAGGATGGAGAAGGAAAAATAATAACCAGTGTCGAAAAAATGAAGGACGCTGGGGAAATTTGAAGACACCTATAATCGACCGAACTTGGGGTACTTTGATGAGATAGAAGCATTTAGGTCATCTTCCATGAGATACAAAACTTTGATGAATTTCCATAAGGGACAAATATATCATATCCCGATTTCAACATCCATATTTAACAATTGTAAATTCACATCAGGATAGTTTGAATCAATTATGTAAAAGAAGATGAGTATAAGGGAGAAATAATAGAAGAAGTACCCTTCAAATATGGAGAAGATAGAGCAGGTTGGCAGCTTGCTTCAAACACAGGGAGCTTCCGTGGAGGTCTTGCTAGTGGAGAATCTCTAAAAAAATGAGTAAATGAGATTAGGCTTAGTCAATGGAAAGTAGAGAATTGATGACTTTGGTAAGTGGTAGTGAGTATGGAAAATGGGAAACTTAGATGCTCAGGGAAGTGGTGGTGGCTTTAGAGTTTTAAGTATAGTTTGAATTTGAAATAGGAGGAAAGTGAGAAAATGATGGAACAAACACATGTGACTCACACATGTGCAGGCTAAGTCAACAAAATGACGTTGGACACAAAATTACAATATTATCATATCTCAAAAGTAAAAAAAGAATAATAATAGTAAACTAAACAACATTTATTTCCCAAAATACACATTAAAAAATTTAACAATATTAGTTTATTAAGCGGCAAGAGAGATGCAAGGTGAGCGGGAGAGGAAGAGAATTGAGAGGGCATGAGTCAGCCACTTCTCACTCTCTCTCCTCACTCATACCCTCCCAATCCTCTTCCTCTCCAACTCTATCCGAGGCCAATCTTTTTACATGAAAAAGAAAACTCTACTGAAAAGAAAACTCTCTCTGTTTCATTATTTTTCAACCCCCTTGCACCATCTCCTTACTCATACTCTTTTAATTCTCTCCCTACCTAAGTACACATCAGGCAACCTAATATTCCATGAAAAAGGATCCATGGTTGCCAAACATGACCTAAGGTCACATCTGGCTACCATGATTTTTTTTTTTTATGATGAATTAGGGTCCCCAAGTGGAGATGAGGGTGAAATGGCAAAAACTCAGGAAACAAAAAACAGGAAATTGGTGTCTTAAAGTAATGAGAAGTAGGTAAAAATTAGGAAACAATAAACTCTACTCAAAATAGGATCGACTTTTTCCTGTAGAGCAAAAACTCAGGACACCGATTATCATGGAAACAAATCGTGGCTGTCCGACATGGCCTAAAAGTCTAAAGTCTAAACCCCTCTAGTTTGAGCCCTTTCTATTAAAGAAGAATGCTAAAAACATAGTTGCTCTTACACTATTGAGTCTCGCCATTTGTTTTATTTATGTGAATAGAACCGTTGATCCTAACACAACCATAGCCACGTGCCACTTTCTAATTTGAGTGGCATTAAGCTATTATTAATTAATACACGGAGAGTGAGACGTACGTTGGCTGGAAATCAGCCGTTCATATAATCGTGTATGGCTGAGATTAAAAGACAACTGTTACCGTTAGTTGTTCGTGGCGCGACTTTCTAATTTGCTTGGGCATTAAGCTATTATTAATACACGAAAGTGAGACGTGGTTTTGTTTCCTTTTTCACTCGTCTAAACCATCACAAATAAATCAGTCGACTTTCTAATTTGCTTGGGCATATCACATGCATTTGAGAGAGGAGAAGAAGGGGGACCCGAGCTCCAACCCCACCTCCACCATAGCCATTTCCGCCACCCAGCAACCCCTTTCACCACCTCTATCACCATTGATTCCGGCCATCTCGGGGGAATCTGACCACTGAATCCACCGGATCTACCCTCTTCTTCCACCACCATCTTCAACCTATATGACCTCTAACCCTTAGATCTCCATTCAAATTTTCAGATATTCATTTCTATGAAACCCATCACGATTTCCACCATCTGTAGCCATTGAAACCCACCTCAAACCCTAACTCCGAGCCACCACCTCTCCGATCTAGTGATCTTGCAATAACCTAATTTCGGCCATCACATCCCAAGCACCTCCATTTTATCATCAACCTCCACCAACGCATCTGATTTTTCTATCCTTCTAACATGCACAAAAAGGAATTTCTCTTCTGATTAGAACATTTGTACAGAAATCAGGGGATTTATTTTAAGATCTAAGGTCTATTCAATTTAAGGGTGCTATTCTCAGGTATCAGTGATTCTTCCATTTTGAGTTATGGGTTAGAGATTAGAGAAGGAAAATGAGAAGAGGGGTTAGGGTTCAGTAACCTTTGTGGGTCTGTAGAAAGAAAATTTCAAGGAAGTTACAGAGAAAAGAGACAGAGAGATATATACAGAGGGTTTGAGAGAGGAAGAGAAGAAGTGGTCTGGGAAGATGGGTTTGATCCATTGAAGTGGGTTTCTGTTTGTCGGGAAACACTCGGAAATCATCATCACTTTCATCTACCTCAGGTAATCCTTTACCTTTTTTACAGCTTATGATCCCATTGAGAATTATGCCCATCTTGCTAGTCCAAGTTTTCAAAGTGTTTTGCTGCTTATTGTTGCAATTTCTCTACATTACCGGATTTCAAATGAGCCTATGGAAAATCAAAGGGGTTGGTCCATGAAACTTCTCTGTTATTTCTTAAGGAAAAGATGTATTAATTCCCTGTTGTTCCTTGGACCATCTCTTTCGAATGTATCTGTGATCATTCTTTTACGCCACAAGCGGGGTGATCCAAATAAAAATGGTGCAGATGCATTATCCCTTGTCTGGCATGTTCAGTTGGATAGTCCTAATTCTCTTAATTCCCAAGAGTACCCCAACTTGGCATTTTCATCATCAAATTCAGATAATTGAACTAGTCGTCCTTGTCTGCTTTAACTGATTTCTTTGGGGCTTTAGGAAATGAATCCAGTGTGATTATTTGGATGGAGTTGCATTGTTTTTCTGAATGTGTCTGAATCGTGCTCTTGGTAATGATTTAAATATTATTTGTTAACTCCATGAGATGCCGTTATTGACCTTCCTTCCCTATCATAACAGATTTTTTCTGTTGGGTTTTATTATTAGAAGTTGTAATAATTCCTGTAGCAGTTCAGTGACTAGGGGGCAAGTTGAGTCATGTTTAAACCATCAAAAAGCCCCGGAACTTCTTCAATGATGCTGCTTCTCAATTTGTTATGGGTCACCAAATTCTAGTAGCTCTGTGGTTGTCATTGGCCCCTGTTGTTTTGGTGTATCTATGGCTTCATGGACTGAATTTTCATTCAGTTGGACTGGTTTAATCATGCAATGATTTCAAATATTGCTTTTACGTATAGAAGCATTATTCTTCAAGTAGAAAAGGACAAGATAGGCATGGTTCTGGCAATATTGTTCCCAAAAAATGGCCCTAGAGGTTGACATTTTCATCATCTAAGTTCCCAAGTCATTATAGAATGATTTTTTTTATCTTTGACCCCATTTTTCCTTTATTCCAGTTTCTTTCTCATCAACGGCTTGCACTGTGCATTTGGCAAAAAATGTGATTATGTGATACGACTCTAATTCTACCTAAGTTCTAATCCATGTTTTGCCATTCTGTGTTCCTTTGATTTTGGTCATAATTTGGATACTTAATAAGGAAGAAGATGGGAAAAACAAATTATAAAGTTCGGTTTAGTGGTGTATCCCATTTTCATGTGGTGCTTGAAGAGATGTATGGGGCAGGATTCAACCTTCAAATCATCTTTATTGGATCTTAGACTCGTGTCGCTTCCTCTCCGTTTCTCCTTCAGAGTTTGTCTAGGCATTTGGGACCTTTGCAGGATTTTTGTAACCTCCATCTGCACTCTTCATTTCTACTGTCCTTTTGAGATTACTCCTGCCTTTCGGGATTGATTTTACAGAATAGTATCAGGTGAGAGTTTTTTTTTCGTTTCTGCGTGTTTTTATTAGTGGTTTTGTATGCTGGTATGCTTTTCTTTCAATTTTTCTTCACTAGGGTTTTTTTTAATCTTTTATTGTTTCAATTAAGTCCTTTTCCTCATATTTTTTTCCTAGTTAATCTTTGTTTGGTGTTTCATTGTCTATTATTTTATTGGTGTTGTTGTTGGGTTTTTTTTATTTCTATTGTTTTGTTTTCATTGCTATGGTCGTCAGTTGTTGGCTGATAGGTGAAGATTATAATACCTCGGACTTTATATTCTTAAATTATTTGATTGAATTTCATGAAATAACTTTAGTAAGAAAATTTGTATGATGAAAAAATTCCTGATAATGATCAAAATCTTTTTTTGGAATCGGATACGCACAATCGGTACTAATATGTTGAGATTTAAGAGATTTAGGCTGAAAACTGAGATAGATCGAACGTGCAGTTGTATGCTGAAGTACAATTTAAAATGGGTTTTGGAGCATTTAGGTACTGATAATATTATAGTACCGGAGATAGAGGACAAGAAGAAATAGAAGCCCATTTTGTATTTTTCCAAACAATGCAATATGGTATGCAATTGCCGACAATCATTTTTAGTGGAAGACTAATAACGGATGAGTTCTTGGAGATAAAAGGGATAGAAGAATTTCAAATATGTTGAGATTTAGGAGATTTCAGTTGAAAACTGAGGTAGATCAAAAGTGTAGATGTGGGCTACAATGCATTTTCCAATGGATTTTTGGGCATTTTGGTATTGAAACTGTCGTCGGTACATGGAGATAGGAGACGAGAACAAATAGAAAAGGCCCATTTGGTATTTTGCTAAACAATGCAATATGGTATGCACTATGCAGTTTCCGAGAATCATTGTTCAAAGAAAAAGAATGAAGATGTGAGAGATGGGTTAAAAATTTCACAGATACTTGCTTATTAGTGCTAACAGATATTAGTGCTAGCGATATGATGTGGATGATGATTGAAGTCTTAACGAATCCACTCAAGATCAAAAGAGATCTGGCCAGGAACTGAGATTAAGGCTTTGGTTAATGTTCAATAATAAGAATACTGAGAAACAACTGAAAGGAAAGTTGAGAAGTATCTTCCCACAATGAAAAGTGACTAGATCTATCTAAGACTCATTTTGGTGTTAAAACCTTTGTGAATCGGTTAAATGATGGCAGATCTTTAGCGTCTTACTTCAGATCTTATTCATCATAGAACTTAAAGAACTGGATTCAAGTGGTTCTACAAGAACAACACATATTAGAACTGTGTTGCAACAGTCCTCAATCAATACTAACAGTCCGATTCTATCTCTTGCTGGAATATCTTAGTTATAAACGATCATTTACACAAAGGTGAAGATGTTACAAGGAGGATTGAAAAGAACTACTAAACTACAATGTATGCACAGCTGCAGAAAATAGATAGGAAGCAAGGAAGAATTTTTATGAATGGATCTAAAATGTATTGGACAGTAGTTCTGTCAATATCAAGCCTGAGAGTTTAAATGATAAAAGACGAATTACCAGATCTTATTGCTTCATAATGATCTTGATTATTAATCTTTATCTATGATGTGGCTGACACTTTGAATTTATAGCCAACACACGTGTCGTGTCGTGTCCGACACGACTCCCATGTCCACACAGGTCGACACTCCTTTGGACACTTTTAAATGCACGGCTAAAAGTGTCGGTAACTTTATATGTGTGTGTGTATGATTGTGACACTATTTCTAGATTTTTAGGGGTTGCCATGTCGGATAGCTCATATCCGTGTCGAAACTCAGCAAACAATCCATGTCCACAAATTATCATTATTTGTACTTTTCTATTTTAGCCATGTCCCCGTTTCTAACTTTTCGGAGTTTGCCGTGTCCGACACTTCGTGTTCGTGTTGACACGAGACACTCGTGTCTGTATCCACAAATCATAGATCTTTATCCATAGTTGACCTGATTTGGTAGATCATCTTTGCCACTCTATATGTTCTAAGGAAAGAAAAATCCAAAACGCAACTCGGGAAATAAGAGAAAATTTTGGAAGAAAAAAGGCACTACAGTGTATGATTTACAGTAAGTTAATAATAGGAACAAGACTGGACTACAGAGAAGATTTGTTGCATTCAATCTGAAAGAAAGAGGGAAATGAAAGGCTTTACTCTGCCAAGGAATTTCTCGTCCACACACACTCTCTCTCTCTCTCTCTCTCTTGTCCTCTTCTTCAAGCTCTCATCTAACCCCAGAACTGTCTCCAAGCTGGATGAGACGAAAATTTTCAAATCTCAAAAATACTCAAAAGGAGAGCCCTTACCTTTATTTATCGAGGGTGGTAGGGGCCTTGAACGAATCCCTTGCTACCACTTGTCCTCCTTGCTAGCTCATGGCCATCTGGAAGTTGACGTGGCATGCCATGTGGCTACATAGTAGTTGCCCACCTCATTGGGTAAGGGAAGAGGATCCAACGACCCCTGTGGATTGCTTCCATAGACGATCTCGAAAGGAGAAAAATCTAGTGGAGAGGTTTATCATTGAGTTGAATTCAAACTTAATCTTAGGGGTGACTGAATCCCAATTTCCAAAGCTCTTGACGCTAATGCGCAACAAATTCTCGAGTGTCCTCTGTTAACTAACTCCGTTCGACTATTAGTCTGCGGATGGTAAGGGGAGCTAAATTTCAAGTCGGTTCCAATATTCTTCTAAAGACTTCGCCAAAAAGGGCTCACAAGCTTATAGTCCCTATCAAACGTAATAGTCCATGGTATTTCGTGATGGCGAACAACCTTTGCGAAATAAAGCTCGGCTATGCGACTCACGTCCATGGTCGTATTACTCGGAACAAAATGAGCCTCTTGGTAAACTTGTCAACTACAACCATAATGCTATCAAATCCTGTGGCAGTCTTTGGCAATCTAAGGACAAAGTCCCGTGAGACATCCTTCCATGGTGCTCCTAGAATAGAAAGGGGATAGTATAATCCTGCATTAGTAGTAGTCTCTTTTGCAGTGTGACATGTGTGGCATCTCCGGACAAAGGCATGAACATCTTTGTCATTGCCTGGGCAATAGAACTTCTCCTTCACCAACCAAGATGTTTTGCCTTTCCCAAAATGGCCTCGGTCATGAAGTTCCTCAATGACGAGTAATCTAAGGGAAGAATCAGTGAAGTACATGCAGTTTCCTCAGAAAAGATAGACATTCTGGAGTACTTACTCGACTAGCTTGCCCTCTTTTGCCATTTTCATTATAGGGCCAAAGTACTCATCTTCGGCCAACTGAACGTTGACCAGTTCAAACCCCACCACTTCATTGCTCATCGTATTGATCAAGGAATGGCTTTCGCTAAGGACGTCGGCTACCTTATTCTACAGACTTGTGTTTTATGGTGAAGGTGAACTCTTGCATATAAGTGATCCATTCGGCATGCCTTTCACTCAACTTCTGCAGCCATTTGGCATGCCTTTCACTCAACTTCTGCAACCATTGTAGAAATTTAAGTGCTTTTTTTGAATGATTAGAAATTTAAGGGCTTTATGATCCGAATATAGTACAAATTCCCTCTGGACCACATAATGTTGCCAATAGTACATGGTTTTTACCATGGCAAAAAACTCCAAGTCATATGTAGAGTACTTGAATGCAGCTCCTCTCAGCTTCTCACTGTAGCACCCAATTGGTTGACTGGCTTGGCTCAGGGCCGCATTGATTCCCATTTTTAAGGTATCACAGTCTACCTTCAATACCTTAGTGAAATCGGAAAGTGCAAAGACTTGAGCTATAGTCGGAGAAACCTTTATCTCCTCAGTGGCTCGTTGGGTCGTTGGGGGGTCTACAACATAAAGTCGCCCTTCCGCATAAGATTTGTAATTAGAGCCCTAATTATCCTAAATTGTTGTGTAAAGCACTGATAAAAAACTAGACCGTCCCTGAAAGGATCGCACCTCTTGAATGTTCCTAGGTGTCGGCCACTAAACTATAGCTGCTACTTTGTCATCGTAAGGGCGGATAGTAGCTGCTGATACTTGATAACCTGGGAAGATGAGGCTTGGGGTGAGCCATCTAGACGCACTTCTTAAAACAGACAAACAATTTCTCGGACTTCAAAGTATCTATGATAGCTCGGAGGTGGTCCAAATGATTTGCCTCACTCCGACTGTATATGCGGATGTCATCAAAGTAGACGACAACAAAACTATCAATGAAGGGTCGTAAAACCTGGTACATGACCCTCATGAACATGCTTGGGGTATTTGATAGGCCGAACGTCATAACCAACTATTCAAATAACATTTCACGGGTATTCTAGGCCGCCTTAATGCGCTTCTGAAGATCTAGGTCGATCTTGGAGAAGACCGTGGCACCACTCAACTAATCCAACATATCATTTAGTCGAGATATGGGGAACCGATACTTAATCGTGATGCGGTTGATCGCCGACTGCCTACTCACATTGTCCAAGTGCCATTCTTCTTTGGCACAAGTATGACAGGGACAACCCAAGGACTACGCTTTATCCGATGAAGCTCTCTTTCTTCTTATGAGACATGCGGTAATGAGCCTTGTTAGGGAGCATGACCCCAGGAAGAAGATAGATGCGGTGCTAGACCTCTTTCGTAGGAGGCAACTCAGATGGGAGGTCTTGAGGAAAAACATGCTGGAAACTCCTGAATTACCTTAATAACTTGAGGGGATAATGCGGCCATTCCACCATTAACACTATTTGCTGAAAAGGTAGTGGCAACTAAGGCAAATATGACTTCAGAGTGGAAAATATGGCAAATATTGGCCATTTGAGAGAGCACGACCTCGAGGTGAAGATCGATGTGGCGCTGGACCTCTCTCATGAGAACCAACTCAGGTGAGAGCTCTTGAGGAAAAAACATCCTGGAACTCTTCAATGGCCTTCATAACTCGAGGGGATAATGTGACCATTCCCTCATTAACACTGTCCGTTGAAAAGGTAGTGGCAACTAAGGCGAATGTAAAGTCCCTGATGAACACCTCAAACTCGGATATGGAGAGACAAGTGATCCGCTTGTTAGAAGCCGGCTTATTAAATTCCCCTTTATGAGGTAAGAGAGACACCTTTTGCCGATCTTTTATTTATGAGGTAAGAGATTCACCTTTAATCTATCCTTAATGAAGGAATATACATATTTCCGCCAATCATGATAGTGTTACGGTCATTTTGCTAGGGATTCCTAAGAAGGACAAGACATAACATGACACCTGCTACCTCATTCTGCACCTCAGACTTGTGTTTTATGGTGAAGGTGGACTCTTGCAGGTAAGAGACCCATTTGGCATGCCTTTCACTCAATTTCTGCTGCCCTTGTAGAAATTTAAGGACTAAATGGTCCAGATTTAGTACAAATTCTCTTTGGACCAGATGATGCCGTCGGTAGTATATGGAGTTTACTATGGCAAAAAGCTCTAGGTCATATGCAGAGTACTTGAGTGCAACACCTCACGCCTTCATACTGTAGTACCCAACTGGTCGACCGGCTTGGCTTAGGACCGAATTGATTTACATTTTGAGGCTTCACATTCTACCTAAAATACCTTTGTCAAACTGGGAAGTGCCAACACTCGAGCTCTAGTCAGACAAGCTTTTTTCTCTTCGAAGGCTTGTTGGGCCTTGGGGTACAGATAAAGTCGCCCATCCTCACTAGATCCGTAATCAATGCCATAATCATGCTAAACGGGTGTGTAAAGCACAGTTTTTAACTGGCTGATCCATGAAAGGATCGCACCTCATGAATGTTCCGAGGTTTCAGCCACTTAACCACGTCTGCTATGTCGTCGTCATAGGGCAGAAACTAGCTCCAGATACTTGATATCCCGGGAAAATGAGCCATGGGGCCATCGAGACTTGTTAAAATTGACAAACAGTTTCTCGGTCTTAAAAGTCCCTAAGACGGCTCAGAGGTGGTCAAAATGAACTGCCTCACTCCGACTGTATACTAGCATGTCATCAAAGTAGAGCACAACGAAACTGGCTAACGAAGGGTTGTAAAACCTGGTTCATGACCCTAATGAATGTGCTTGGTGCATCGGCATAACCATGCTTTCAAATAACCTTTCCTGGGTTTTAAAGGACGTCATCCAGTCATCACTGCCCTAATATTTATCTCATGATAGCCACTCTTCAGGTCGATCTATAAGAAGATCATGGCCCCGCTCAGCTGATGTTAACATATCTATTCAAGGTATGAGGGAACCGATAATCATGATGAGGCTGATTGCGCGACCGTCTACACACATTCTCTGAGTGCCATCCGTCTTTGGCACAAGTAGGATGGGGACAACACAAGGGACTATCTGCTCCTTAGGAGATGCGCAGTAATGGACCTTGTCAGGGAGCATGACCTCAAGAAGAAGATTGATGTGGCGTTGGACCTCTCTCATAGATGGCTAACTCAGGTGGAGCGCTGGAGGAAAAACATCATTGAACTCTTCAATGACCTTTATAACTTGAGGTGATTATGTGGTCAATTCCCTCATTAACACTGTCAGCTGGAAAGGTAGTTGCGCAACTAAGGCAAATGATCCGCTTCTCAGGATCTGCCTTACTAATTTCATCTTTATTATATAAGAGATCCCCCTTCCGCCGATTCTTCATTTATGAAGGAGAGAGAGTCACATTCCGTTGATCCTTAATTATGGAATAGACATTTCCGTCCATCATAATAGCTGCTACAGTCATACTGCCAGGGCTGCCCAAGAAAGACATAACATGATGTCGAGTTGTCGACTACCATATTTTGCACCCTGGACTTGTGTTTTATAATGAAGGTGAGCTCTTGCAGGTAAGGGACCCCATTTGACATGATTTTCATTCTACTTCTTCCGTCCTTGCAGAAATTTAAGGGATTGATGGTCTGAATATGTCTTTCACTCAACTTCTGCTGTCCTTGTAGGAATTTAAGGGCTTGATGGTTTGAATATAGTACAAATTCTCTCCAGACTACATAATGCTGTCAATAGTACATAGGTTTTACTATGGAGAAAAGCTTGAGGTCATATGTAGAGTATTAGAGTGCAGTTCCTCCCTGCTTCTCACTGTAGTACCTAACTAGTCCAGCTTGGCTCAGGACCGCACTGATTCCCATATTGAGGCATAACAATCTACCTCAACTACTTTAGTGAAATCGGGAAGTGCCAACAATAGATCTCTAGTCAGACAAGCCTTTTTTCCTTTAAAGGCTCGTTGGGTCGCTATTCTCCATAAGATCCTTAATCAGAGCCATAATCATCTTAAAGTAGTGTTTCATCACCCGGCCTAATCTGCATCTCATGCCACTCTTCAGGTCGATCTATAAGAAGACCATGACCCCACTCAGCTGATGCAGCATTTCTAGTCAAGGTATGAGGGAATGAATACTTAATCATGACCCACTCAGCTGATGCAACATCTCTGGTCAAGGTATGAGAGAACCGATACTTAATCGTGATGAGGCTGATTGCTCGGCTCTCTATAAACATTCTCCAAGTGCCATCTGTCTTTCTCACAAGTAGGATGGAGACAACACAAGGAACTATGCTTGCTCTGATAAAGACCTTTTGCAATTTTTCCAGTTTTAGACGTAGTTCCTGCTGCTCCTTAGGAGATGCGCGGTAATGGGCCTTGTCAGGGAGCATGACCTCAAGAAGAAGATCGATGTGGCGCTGGACCTCTCTGATAGGTGGCTAACTCAGGTGGGAGCTCTAGAGGAAAAACATCCTTGAACTCTTCAATGACCTTTATAACTTGAGGGGATAATGTGGTCATTCCCTCATTAACACTGTTAACTGAAAAGGTAGTTGCGCAACTAAGGCAAATATGACTTCAAGGTCCCCCATGACCTCCACAAACTTCTCGGGTTTTAAAGGGCGTCTTCTACTCATTACTCAACTTAATCCGAATCGAATGATAGCCGCCACTCTTCAGGTTGATCTTGTAGAAGACCATGTCTCTACTCAATTGATCCAACGTATCGCCTAGTTAAGGTATGGAGAACAGATACTTAAGCGTGATATAGTTGATTGCGAGTCTATCTGAACAATTCTCCATATGCCATCCTTCTTTGGCACAAGTACAACGAGGACAACACAAGGACTTAGGCTTCCTCTGATGAAGCCCATCCTTAGCAATTCTTCCACTTTTCAGCGTAGTTTCTCTTGCTCGTTACTAATAAAAAAATGTTTCTCCTGCTCATTAGGAGACATACGATACCAAACCTTGTAGGGGAGCACGACCTCAGGAAGAAGATCGATGTGGCGTTGGACCTCTCTCATAAGAGGCAACTCATGTGGGAGCTCTTGAGATAAAAGATCCTGGAACTCTTCAATGATCTTCATAACATGATGAGTTAATGTGACCATTCCCTCATTAATACTTTCTTCTGAAAAGTTATTGGCAACTAAGGTAAATTTGACATTCGAGTCCCCCATGACCTTCTCAATCTCGGATCTGGAGAGACAAGTAATATGCTTCATAAAAGCTAACTTATTAATTTCCCCTTTATGTGGTAAGAGTGTCGCCTTCCGCCGATCCTTAATGAAGGAATAGACATTTTTCTGCCTATCGTAACTGTTGATATGGTCATACTGCCAAGGCCGCCCAAGAAGGACATGATATGACGTCGGCTACCTTTTACTGCACCCCAGACTTGTGCTTTATGGTGAAGGTTAACTCTTGTAGGTGAGCAAGGTATTTGGCATGCATGTCACTCAACTCCTGCTGCCCTTGTTGAAATTTATGAGCTTGATGGTCCAAATATCATACAAATTTTCTCAGGACCAGATAATGCCCTCAAGAATACATGGCTCTTACTATGGTGCAAAGCTCCAGGTTATTTATAGAGTACTTAGGTGCATATCCTCCTAGCTTCTCACTGTAGTACTCAAGTGATAGACCGGCTTGGCTCAGGACTACACATATTCCCTTTTTTGAGGCATCACGGTCTGCCTCAATTATCTTAGTGAAATCGGGAAGCGCCAACAGTGGAGCTCTAGTCAGTCCAGCCTTTTTCTCTTCAAAGTCTTGTTGGAGAGTTGGGCCACACATAAAATCGGCCTTTTGTAGAAGATCCGCAGTCAGAGTCTTCATCATACTTATCGAGTGTGTAAATCACCAATAAAAAATGGTCGATCCAGGAAAGGATTGCACCTCATGAATGTTCTTAGGTGTCAGCCAGTCAACTATGGGCACTACTTAGTCGTCTCAACGGCGTAAACTAGCTGTAATACTTGATAACATAGAAAGATGAGCTATGTGGTCATCCAAACATACTTCTGAAAATTGACAAACAATTCTCGTCCTTCAAAGTTAATAGGATGGCTCAGATGTAGTCCAAGTGATCTTCCTGACTCCGACTATGTACGAGGATTTCGTAAAAGTAGACGACAACGAAACTTCCAATGAAGGGTCGTAAAACATGGCTCATTGAACGTGGTCAGAGCGTTTGATTGGCCGAACGGCATAACCAACCATTCAAATAACCTTTCTCGGATTTTAAAGGGCTTCTTCTACTCATTACTTGACTTAATCCGAACCGAATGATAGCCGTCGCTCTTCAGGTTGATCTTCTAGAAGACCATGGCCCTTCTCAATTGATCCAACATATCGCTTAGTCAAGGTATGGGGAACTGATACTTAATCGTGATACAGTTGATCGCGTG
Source organism: Tasmannia lanceolata (assembly GCF_043159265.1). Classification (NCBI taxonomy): domain Eukaryota; kingdom Viridiplantae; phylum Streptophyta; class Magnoliopsida; order Canellales; family Winteraceae; genus Tasmannia; species Tasmannia lanceolata. Next base: position 10,679,980 of record NW_027518685.1, on the reverse strand, counting down.
ACTATCTACACAATTCTGCATATGCTCCTTCTTTGGCACAACTAGAACAAGGACAACACAAGGACTTACACTTTCTCTGATGAAGCCCATCCTTAGCAATTCTTCCACTTTTCAGCGTAGTTTCTCTTGCTCGTTATTGGTAAAAAAAAGTTTCTCCTGCTCAATAAGAGACATACGATAACGGGCCTTGTTGGGGAGCACGACTTCAACAAGATGATCGATGTGGCGTTCGACCTCTCTCATAAGAGGCAACTCATGTGGGAGCTCTTGAGGTAAAATATCCTGGAAGTCTTCAATGATCTTCATAACTTGAGGAGTTAATGTGACCATTCCCTCATTAACACTTTCTTCTGAAAAGGTATTGGCAACTATGGTAAATTTGACATTCGAGTTCCCCATGACCTCCTCAAGTTCGGATCGGGAGAGGAAAATAATATACTTCTTAGAAGTTGGCTTATGAATTTCCCCTTTATGTGGTAAGAAAGTCGCCTTCCGCCGATCCTTACTGAAGGAATAGACATTTTTCTGCCTATCATAACTGATGATATGGTCATACTGCTATGGCCGCTCAAAAAGGACATGATATGACGTCGGCTACCTTTTACTGCACCCGAGACTTGTGTTTTATGGTGAAGGCTAACTCTTATAGGTGAGCAAGCTATTTGGCATGCCTCTGACTCAAATTTTGCTGCCCTTGTTGAAATTTATGAGCTTGATGGTCTGAATATCGTACAAATTCCTCAGGACCGTATAATGCCGTCAAGAATACATGGCTTTTACTAGGGTGCAAAGCTCCAAGTTATTTATAGAGTACTTAGGTGCATATCCTCCTAGCTTCTCACTGCAGTACTCAACTGGTAGACTGGCTTGGCTCAGGACCGCACATATTCCCTTTTTCGAGGCATCACAATCTACCTCAATTATCTTAGTGAAATCGGGAAGCACCAACACAAGAGCTCTAGTCAGACAAGCCTTTTTCTCATCCAAGTCTTGTTGGGTAGTTGGGCCACACATAAAATCGGCCTTTGCAGAAGAACTGTAGTCAGAGTCTTAATCATACTTAACGGGTGTGTAAATCACCAATAAAAAATGGTCGATCCATGAAGGATCGCACCTCATGAATGTTTCGAGGTATCGACCACTCAACTACGGCCGTTACTTTGTCGTCAAAGGGGTGGATACAAGATGCAGATACTTGATAACCTAGGAAGGTGAGCTGTGGGGCCATCCAAACGTACTTCTTAAAGTTACCAAACAATTTCTTGGTTTTCAAAGTCCCTTGGACACCTCGAAGGTAGTCCAAATGATCTTCCTCACTCCAACTGTATACGAGGATGCTATCAAAGTAGACTTCAATGAAACTGCCATTGAAGGGTCGTAAAACATGGTTCATGACCCTCATGAACGTGCTATGTGTGTTTGATAGGCCGAACGAGATGACCGCCCTTTCAAATAACCTTTCTCGGGTTTTAAATGTCGTCTTCCACTCATCACCTGACCTAATCCGCATTTGATGATGATTGTCACTTTTCAAATCGATCTTGGAGAAGATTGCGGCCACACTCAACTAATCCAACTTATCATCTAGTGGAGGTATCAGGAACTAATACTTAGTCGTGATGCGGTTGATCGCGTGGCTGTCTAACACACATTCTCCAAGTGCCATCAATCTTTGGCACAAGTCGGATGGGGACAACACCAGTACTTATGCTTTCATCGATGAAGCCCATCCTTAACACTTCTTCCTCTTTTCTACATAGTTCTTCTTGCTCCTTAGGAGACATACATTAATGGGCCTTTTTATGGAGCATGGCCTCAGGAAGAATATCAATTGTTATGGGGCAAGGCTTCATGAAGAATGTCAATCTGGCGTTGGGCCCTCTCTCATAGGAGGCAACTCAAGTGGAAGCTCTAGAGGAAAAACATCCTGGAACTCCTCAATGACCTTCAACTTGAGGGGATAATGTGGCCATTCCATAATTAACACTGTCTGCTGAAAAGGTAGTGGCAACCAAAGCAAATATGATTTCAAAAGCCCCCCATGGCGTCAATGACCTTCAAAACTTGAGGGGATAATGTGGCCATTCCATAATCAACACTGTCTGCTGAAAAGGTAGTGGCAACCAAAGCAAATATGACTTCAAAGCCCCCATGACCTATTCAAACTCAGATCATGTACAGTACTTGAGTCTAGCTCCTCCAAGCTTTTCACTTAAAATTGGATCGAATGTCGCACCTTGACCCGTTAAGTCAAAAAAGTGAAATAAGTATATAGCCGAACTGGTCGATCGGCTTGGCTCAAGACCGCACCGATTCCCATTTTGTGGTGATAAAACTTGGCCGACCCGTGAATGGATCGTACCTCATGAATGTTCCGAGGTGTCAACCACTCTACTACGGGCACTACTTTGTCGTCTCAAGGGCGAAAACTAGCTGCGTATACTTGCTAACATAGAAAGATGAGCGATGTGGTCATCCCGGCACACTTCTTAAAATTGACAAACAATTCTCGTTCTTCAAAGTCAATAGGATTGCTCAGATGTAGTCCAATCGATCTTCCTCACTCCGCCTTGTACAAGGATTTCATAAAAGTAGACGACAAGGAAACTGCCAATGAAGGGTCGTGAAACTTGGTTCATGATCTTCTTGAACGTGGTCGGAGCATTTGATTGGTCGAACGGCATAACCAGCTATTCAAATAACCTGTCTCAGGGTTTAAAGGGCATCTTCTACTCATTACCCGACCTAATCCGAATCGAATGATAGCTGCCGCTCTTCAGGTTGATCTTGTAGAAGACCATGGCCCTACTCAATTGATCCATCATATCGTCTAGTCAAGGTATGGGGAAATAATACTTATTGTGATACAGTTGGTCACACGACTGTCTACACAATTCTCCATATGCCATCCTTCTTTGGCACAAGTAGAACGAGGAAACACAAGGACTTATGCTTTCTCTGATGACGCCTATCCTTAGCGATTCATCCAATTTTCAGCGTAGCTTCTCTTGTTCTTTACTAGTAAAAAAAGGGTTTCTCCTGCTCATTAGGAGACAGACGATAACGAATGGGCCTTGTTGGGGAGCATGACCTCAAGAAGAAGATCGATGTCGCGTTGGACCTCTCTCATTAGAGGCAACTCATGTGGAGCTTTTGAGATAAAATATCCATGAACTCTTCAATGATCTTCATAACTTCAGGAGTTAATATGACCATTCCCTCATTAATACTTTCTGCTGAAAAGGTATTGGCAACTAAGGTACATTTGACATTCGAGTCCCCCATGACCTCCTCAAGTTCGGATCTGGATAGGCAAGTAATATGCTTCTTAAGAGCTGGCTTATTAATTTCCCCTTTCTGTGGTAAGAGAGTTGCCTTCCGCCGATCCTTAATGAATGAATAGACATTTTTCTGAAATCATAACTGATGATATGGTCATACTGCCAAGGCCGCCCGAGAAGGGCATGGTATGACGTCAGCTACCTTTTATTGCACACCAAACTTGTGTTTTATGGTGAAGGTTAACTCTTTTAGGTGAGCAATCTATTTGGCAAGCCTCTCACTCAACTTCTGCTGCCCTTATTGAAATTTATGAGCTCGATGGTCCGAATATCGTACAAATTTCCTTAGGACCAGAATACATGGCTTTTACTATGGTGCAAAGCTCCAGGTTATTTATAGAGTACTTAGGTGCATATCCTTCTAGCTTCTCACGTTAGTACTCAATTGGTAGACCGGCTTGGCTCAGGACCGCACATATTCTCTTTTTGAGACATCACGGTCTACTTCAATTATCGGGAAGCGCCAACACTGGAGCTCTAGTCAGACAAGCCTTTTTCTCTTCAAAGTCTTGTTGGGCAGTTGGGCCACACATAAAATCGGCCTTTTTCAGAATATCCGTAGTCAGAGTCTTAATCTTACTAAATGGGTGTGTAAATCACCAAGAAAAACTGGTCGATCCAGGAAAGGATCACACCTCATGAATGTTCCAAGGTATCGACCACTCGACTACGGCCGTCCCTTTGTCGTCATAGGGGTGGATACAAGTTGCAGATACTTCATAACCTGGGAAGATGAGCTGTGTGGCCATCCAATCGTACTTCTTAAAATTACCAAACAATTTCTTCGTTTTCAAAGTCCCTAGGACAGCTTGAAGGTAGTCCAAATGATCTTCCTCACTCCGATTGTATACGAGGATGCTATCAAAATAGAAGACAATGAAACTGCCAATGAAGGGTCGTAAAACATGGTTCATGACCCTCATGAATGTGCTATGTGCGTTTGATAGGCCGAATGACTTGACCGGCCATTCAAATAACCTTTCTCGGGTTTTAAATGTCCTCTTCCACTCATCACCCGACCTAATCTGCACTTGATGATGATTGCCGCTTGTCATGTCAATCTTGGAGAAGATCATGCCCCCACTCAACTAATCCAACTTTTCATCTAGTGGAAGTATCGGGAACTAATACTTAGTCGTGATTCGGTTGATCGTGCGGCTGTCTACACACACTCTCCAAGTGCCAACATTCTCTGGCACAAGTTGGACGTGGACAACAAAGTACTTATGCTTTCACCGATGAAGCCCATCCGTCACACTTCTTCCACTTGTCTACGTAGTTCTTCCTGCTCCTTAGGAGATATGCGGTAATGCGCCTTGTTATGGAGCAAGGCCTCGGGAAGAATACCAATTGTTATGGAGCAAGGCCTCAGGAAGAATAACACACGGGTTAATGCGCCTTGTTATGGAGCAAGGCCTCAGGGTGAATACCAATTGTTATGGAGCAAGGCCTCGGGAAGAATATCAATTTGGCGTTGGGCCCTCTCTCATAGGAGACAACTCAAGTGGAAGCTCTAGAGGAAAAACATCATGGAACTCCTCAATGACCTTCGTAAGTTGAGGGGATAATGTGGCCCTTCCATCATTAACATTGTCTGCTGAAATGGTAGTGGCAACCAAAGCAAATATGACTTCAAAGCCCCCCATGACCTATTCAGACTCGATCTCGAGAGGCATGTGATCCGCTTCGCAGGACCGGACATTAATTTTCCCATTATGAGGTAAGAGAGTCACCTTCCACTGACTCTTCATTTATTGGGTAAGAGAGTCAATTTTCGCCGATCCTTAAATAAAAGCATAGAATGTTTTCCGTTCATCATAAATGAAGCTATGGTCATACTTCTGAGGCTGACCAAGAAGGACATGGCATGACATGCCATCAGCTACCTTATTCTACACCCTAGACTAGTGTTTAATGGTGAAGGTTTTTCTCCCCGTTTTTCACTATAGTTCCTAAATTGTCGATCAACTTGACTCAAGACCGAACCGATTCCCATTTTGAGGAATCACAGTCTATTTCTAATACTTCAATGAAAACGGGAAGTGTCAACTATGGAGCGCTTGTCAAACTTGCCTTTTTCTCTTAAATGGCTCATTCGGCCGTTGGGTACATATGAAGGGTCGCCTTGACCGCAATTCTTTATCCCGGAGTTGTGGTTTATGGTGAAGGTGAACTCTTGTAGGTAAGAGACTCATTTGGCATGCCCTTAACTCAACTTCTGCAGCCCTTCTTGAAATTTAAAGGCTTGATGGTCCGAATATAGTACAAATTCCCTCCGGACCATATAATGCCCCCAATTGAACATGGCTTTTGCTATGGTGAAAAGCTGTAGGTCATGAAGAGTACTTGAGTCTAGCTCCTCCAAGGTTATCACTTAAAATTGCAATGAATGTCGCACCTTGACCCGTTAAGTCAAACAAGTGAATTAAGTATATAATCGAACTGGTCGATCGGCTTGGCTCAAGACCGCACAGATTCCCATTTTGAGGCGATAAAAACTGGCCGACCCGTGAATGGGGATCGTATCTCATGAATGTTCCGAGGTGTCAGCCACTCAACTACGGGCACTACTTTGTGGTCTCAAGGGCGAAAACTAGCTGCATATACTTGATAACATAGAAAGATGAGCTATGTGGTCATCCCGACACACTTATTAAAATTGAGAAACAATTCTTGTCCTTCAAAGTCAATGGGATTGCTCAGATGTAGTCCAATCGATCTTCCTCACTCCAACTATATACGAGGATTTCGTAAAAGTAGACGACAACGAAACTGCCAATGAAGCGTCGTAAAACTTGGTTCATGATCCACTTGAACGTGGTCGGAGCATTTGATTGGCCGAAATTCATAACCACCCATTCAAATAGCCTTTCTCGGGTTTTAAAGGGCGTCTTCTACTAATTACCCGACCTAATCCAGATTGAATGATAGCCGCCACTCTTCATGCTGATCTTGTAGAAGACCATGGCCCTACTCAATTGATCCAACATATCGCCTAGTCGAGGTATGGGGAATTGATACTTAATCGTGATGCAGTCGATCACGCAACTGTGTACACAATTCTCCATATGCCATCCTTCTTTGGCACAAGTAGAATGAGGCCAACAAAAGAACTTACGCTTTCTGCTATGTAGCCCATCCTTAGCAATTTTCCACTTTTCAGCGTAGTTTCTCTTGGTCGTTATTGGAAAAAAAAAGCATCTCATGCTCATTAGGAGACATACGATAACGAACGGGCCTTGGTGGGGAGCACGACCTCAAGAAGAAGATCGATGTGGCGTTGGACCTCTCTCATAATAGGCAACTCTTGTGGGAGCTCTTGAGATGAAATATCCTGGAACTCTTCAATGATATTCATAACTTGAGGAGTTAATGTGACCATTCCCAGAACGCTTTCTGCTGAAAAGGTATTGGCAACTAAGGTAAATTTGACATTCGAGTCCCCCGTGACCTCGTCAAGCTTGGATCTGGAGAGGCAAGTAATATACATCTTCGGAGCTGGCTTATTAATTTCCCCTTTATGTGGCAAGAGAGTCACCTTCTGCCGATCCTTAATGAAGGATTAGACATTTTTCTGCTTATAAAAACTGCTGATATGGTCATACTGCCGAGGCTGCCCAAGAAGGACATGATATGACGTCGACTACCTTTTACTGCACGACTGGCTTGTGTCTTATGATAAAGGTTAACTCTTGTAGGTGAGCAAGCTATTTGGCGTGCCTTTCACTCAACTTCTGCTGCCCTTGTTGAAATTTATGAGCTTGATGGTCCGAATTTCGTACAAATTACCTCAGGACCATATAATGCCGTCAAGAATACATGGCTTTTACTATGGTGCAACGTTCCAGGTTATTTATAGAGTACTTAGGTGCATATCCTCCTAGCTTCTTACTGTAATACTCAACTGGTAGACCGGCTAGGCTCAGAACCGAACATATTCCCTTTTTTGAGGCATCACGGTCTACCCCAATTATCTTAATGAAGTCGGGAAGTACCAACACTGGAGCTCTAGTCAGACAAGCCTTTTCTCATCAAAGTCTTGTTGGGAGTTGGGCCACACATAAAATCGGCCTTTTGCAGAAGATCCGTAGTTATAGTCTTAATCATACTAAACGGGTGTGTAAATAACCAATAAAAACTGGTTGATTCCGGAAAGGGTCGCACCTCATGAATGTTCTGAGGTATCGACCACTCGACTACGACCGTTACTTTGTTGCCAAAGGGGTGGATACAAGTTGCAGATACTTGATAACCCGAGAAGATGAGCTGTGGGGCCATCCAGACGTATTTCTTAAAATTACCAAACGATTTCTTTGTTTTCAAAGTCCCTAGGACGGCTCGAAGGTAGTCTAAGTGATCTTCCTCACTCCGACCGTATACGAGGAAGCTATCTAAGTTGATGACAATGAAACTGCCAGTGAAGGGTCGTTTATGAGGATGCTATCTAAGTTGACGACAATGAAATTGCCACTGAAGGGTCGTTAAACATGGTTCATTACCCTCATGAACTTGTGCGTACGTTTGATAGGCCGAACGACATAACTGGCCATTCCAATAACCTTTCTCGGGTTTTAAATGTCGTATTCCACTCATCACCCGACCTAATCCGCATTTGATGACGATTGCTGCTTTTCAGGTCGATATTGGAGAAGACCGTGGCCCTACTCAACTAATCCAACTTATCATCTCAGTGGAGGTATCGGGAACTAATAGTTAGTCGTGATGTGGTTGATCGCGCGGTTGTCTACACATATTCTTCAAGTGTCATCATTCTTTGGCACAAGTTGGATGGGGACAACACAAGTACTTTTGCTTTCACTGATGAAGCCCATCCTTAACAACTTCTTCCACTTTTCTGCGTAGTTCTTCCTGCTCCTTAGGAGACATGCGGTAATGCGCCCTGTTATGGAGCAAGGCCTCAGGAAGAATATCAATGTAGCGCTGGGCCCTCTCTGAGGCAACTCAAGTGGAAGCTCTAGAGGAAAAATATCCTGGAACTCCTTAATAACCTTCATAACTTGAGGGGATAATGTGGCCATTCCATCATTAACACTGTCTGCTGAGAAGGTAGTGGCAACCTAAGCAAATATGACTTCAAAGCCCCCCATGAGCTATTCAAACTCGGATCTGGGAGCATGTGATCCGCTTCTCAGGACTCGAATTATTAATTTTCCCATTATGATTTGAGAGAGTCAACTTCCACTGATTCTTCATTTATGGGGTAATACAGTCACCTTCTACTGATTCTTCATTTATGAGGTCAGAGAGACACTTTTTGCTGATCCTTAAATAAAAGCATAGTATGTTTTCCGTTCATCATAAATGAAGATATGGTCATACTACCGAGGCTGCCCAAGAAAGACATGACATGCAATGACGTCAGCTACTTTATTGTACACCACTTGTGTTTAATGGTGAAGGTTTTTCTCCGCTTTTTTCACATAGTTCCTAACTGGTCGATCAACTTGACTCCGGACCGAAACGATTCCCATTTTGAGGAATCACAGTCTACTTCTAATACTTTAGTGAAATTGGGAAGTGGCAACTGTGGGGCTCTAGTCAAGCATTGCTTATTCTCTTAAATGGCTCCTTGGGTCGTTGGGGTACACATAAAGTGCCGCCTTCACCGTAATTCTTCATCCCAGACTTGTGTTTTATGGTGAAGGTGAACTCTTGTAGGTAAGCGACTCATTTGGCATGCCCTTCACTCAACTTCTGCAACCCTTGTTGAAATTTAAAGGCTTGATGGTCCGAATATAGTAAAAATTCCCTCCGGACCAGATAATGCCCCCAATTGAACATGGCTTTTGCCATGGTGAAAAGCTGTAGGTCATGTACAATACTTGGGTCTAGCTCCTCCAAGCTTTTCGCTTTTGTGCCGAACTGGTCGATCGGCTTTGCTCAAGACTGCATCGATTCCCATTTTGAGGCGATAAAAACTTGCCAACCCGTAAATGGATCGTACCTCACGAATGTTCCAAGGTGTCAGCCACTCAACTACGGGCACTACTTTGTCGTCTCAAGGGCGCAAAACTAGCTGCATATACTTGATAACAAAGAAAGATGAACTACGTGGTCATCAAGACACACTTCTTAAAATTGACAAACAATGCTCGTCCTTCAAAGTCAATAGGATGGCTCACATGTAGTCGAGGTGATCTTACTGACTCTGAATATATACGAGGATTTCATAAAAGTAGACGAGAATGAAACTGCCAATGAAGGGACGTAAAACTTGGTTCATGAACCTCTTGAACGTGCTACGTGATTTGATAGGCCGAACGACATGACCGCCCTTTCAAATAACCTTTCTCGGGTTTTAAAGGGCGTCTTCTAGTCATTAACCGACTTAATCCGAATCGAATGATAGTCGCGACTATCTACACAATTCTCCATATGCCATCCTTCTTTGGCAGAAGTAGAACGAAGACAACACAAGGACTTACGCTTTCTCTGATAATGCCCATCCTTAGCAATTCTTCCACTTTTCAGCATAGCTTCTCTTGCTCGTTACCGGTAAAAAAGAGTTTCTCCTGCTCATTAGGAGACATACGTGGGAGCATGACCTCAAGAAGAAGATCGATGTGGCATTGGACCTTTTTCATAAGAGGCAACTCATGTGGGAGCTCTTGAGATAAAATATCCTAGAACTCTTCATAACTTGAGGAGTTAATGTGATCATTCCCTCGTTAACACTTTCTGCTGAAAAGGTATTGGCAACTAAGGTAAACTTGACATTCGAATTCCCCATGACCTCCTCAAGCTCGGATCTGGAGAGGCAAGTAATATGCTTCTTAGGAGCCTGCTTATTAATTGTCCCTTTATGTAGTAAGAGAGTCGCCTTCCGCCGATCCTTAATGAAGGAATAGACGTTTTTCTGCCTATCATGACTGTTGATATGGTCATACTGCCAAGGCCGCCCAAGGACATGATATGATGTCGGGTACTTTTTATTACACCATAGACCTGTGTTTTATGTTGAAGGTTAACTCTTGTAGGTGAGCAAGCTATTTGGCATGCCTTTCACTCAACTTCTGCCTCCCTTGTTGAAATTTATGAGCTTGATGGTCCGAATATCGTACAAATTCCCTCAGGCCCATATAATGCCGTCAAGAATACATGGCTTTTACTAGGTGCAAAGCGAACTTAGGTGCATATCCTCCTAGCTTCTCACTGTTGTACTCAACTGGTAGACCGCCTTGGCTCAAGACCGCACATATTCCCTTTTTCGAGGCATCACGGCCTACCTCAATTATCTTAGTTAAATCGGGAAGCGCCAACACTGGAGCTCTAGTCAGACAAGCCATTTGCTCTTCAAAGTCTTGTTGGGCAGTTGGGGCCAGACATAAAATCGGCCTTTCGCAGAAGATCCACAGTCAGAGTCTTAATCATACTAAACGGGTGTGGAAATCACTAATAAAAACTTGTCAATCCATGAAAGGATCGCACCTCATGAATGTTCCGAGGTATCGACCACTCAACTACGGCTGATACTTTGTCATCAAAGGTGTGGATACAAGTTGCAGGTACTTGATAACCTCGGAAGATGAGCTGTGGGCCATCTAGACACTTCTTAAAATTACCAAACAATTTCTTGGTTTTCAAAGTCCCTTGGACAGCTCGAAGGTAGATCAAATGATCTTCCTCACTCCGATTGTATACGAGGATGCTATCAAAGTAGACGTCAATGAAACTGCCAATGAAGGGTCGTCAAACATGGTTCATGACCCTCATGACGTGCGTTTGATAGGCCGAATGACATGACCGGCCTTTCAAATAACCTTTCTCGGGTTTTAAATGTCGTTTTCCACTCATCACTCGACCTAATCCGCATTTGATGATGATTGCCGCTTTTCAAATCAATCTTGGAAAAGACTGCGGCCCCACTCAACGAATCCAACTTATCATCTAGTGGAGATATCGGGAACTAATACTTAGTCGTGAAGTAGTTGATCGCGCGGCTGTCTACACACATTCTCCAAGTGCCATCAATCTTTGGCACAAGTTGGATGGGGACAACACAAGTACTTATGCTTTCATCGATGAAGCCCATCCTTAATACTTCTTCCACTTTTCTTCGTAGTTCTTCCTGCTCCTTAGGAGACGTGTTAATGCGCCTTGTTATGTAGCAAGGCCTTAGAAAGAATATCAATTGTTATGGAGCAAGGCCTCAGAAAGAATATCAATGTGGCGTTGGGCCCTCTTTCATAGGAGGCACGTCAAGTGGAAATTTTAGAGGAAAAACATCCTGGAACTCCTCAATGACCTTCATAACTTGAGGGTATAATGTGGCCATTCCATAATTAACACTGTCTGCTGAAAAGGTAGTGGCAACCAAAGCACTATACTTCAAAGGCCCCCATGACCTATTCAAACTCGGATCTGGAGAGGCATGTGATCCGCTTCTCAGGACCTGGCTTATTAATTTTCCCATTATGAGGTAAGAGAGTCACCTTCCATTGATTCTTGATTTATGGGGTAATACAGTCACCTTCTATTGATTATTCATTTATGAGGTATGAGAGTTACTTTTCGCCGATCCTTAAATAAAAGCATAGACTGTTTTCCGTTCATCGTAGACCATGCTACCGAGGCTGCCCAAGAAGGAATCACATGACATGCGTCAGCTACCTTATTCTACACCCTGGACTTGTGTTTAATGGTGAAGGTTTTTCTCCCCGTTTTTCACCATAGTCCCTAACTGGCCGATCAAATTTACTCAGGACCGAACCAATTCCCATTTTGTGGAATCACAGTCTACTTCTAATACTTCAGTGAAATCGGGAAGTATCAACTGCCAAGCTCTAGTCAAACTTGCCTTTTTCTCTTAAATGGCTCGTTGGGCCGTTGGGGAACACACAAAGTGCCACCTTCACCGCAATTCTTTACCCCCGACTTGTGTTTCATGGTGAAGGTGAAATCTTGTAGGTAAGAGATTCATTTGGCATGCCCTTAACTCAACTTCTGCAGCCCTTCTTGAAATTTAAAGGCTTGATGGTCCGAATATAGTACAAATTCCCTCCGAACCATATAATGCCTCCAATTGAACATGGCTTTTGCTATGACGAAAAGCTGTAGGTCATGAAGAGTACTTGAGTCTAGCTCCTCCAAGGTTTTCAGCGCGACTCTGTACACAATTCTCCATATGCTATCCTTCTTTGGCACAAGTAGAACGAGGCCAACAAAAGGACTTACACTTTCTCATATGTAGCCCATCCTTAGCAATTCTTCCACTTTTCAGCGTAGTTTCTCTTGGTCGTTATTGGTAAAAATAGTATCTCATGCTCATTAGGAGACATACGATAACGAACGGGCCTTGTTGGGGAGCACGGCCTCAAGAAGAAGATCGATGTGGCGTTGGACCTCTCTCATAAGAAGCAACTCATGTGGGAGCTCTTGAGGTAAAATATCCTGGACTCTTCAATGATATTCATAACTTGAGGAGTTAATGTGACCATGCCCATAACGCTTTCTGCTGAAAAGGTATTGGTAACTAAGGTAAATTTGACATTTGAGTCTCCCATGACCTTCTCAAGCTCGGATCTGGAGAGGCAAGTTATATGCTTCTTCACTGTAATTCCTAATTGGTCGATCAACTTGACTTAGGACCGAACCGATTCCCATTTTGAGGAATCACAATACTTCTAATACTTTAGTGAAATCGGGAAGTGCCAACTGTGGAGCTCTAATCAAACATGCCTTTTTCTCCTAAATGGCTCGTTGGGCCGTTGGCGTACACATAAAGTGCCACCTTCACCGTAATTCTTCATCCCGGACTTGTGTTTTATGGTGAAGGTGAACTCTTGTAGGTAAGCGACTCATTTGGCATGCCCTTCATTGAACCTCTGCAGCCCTCGTTGAAATTTAAAGGCTTGATGGTCCGAATATAGTACAAATTCCCTCCGGACTAGATAATGCCCCCAATTGAACATGACTTTTGCTCTGGCGAAAAGCTGTAGGTCATGTAGAGTACTTGAGTCTAGCTCCTCCAAGCTTTACACTTTAGTGCCGAATTGGTTGATCGGCTTGGCTCAAGACCGCACCGATTCCCATTTTGACGTTCCACAATCTACCCAAATACCTTTTTTAAATTGGGAGTACCAACACTTGAGCTCTAGCCGTACAAGCCATTTTCTTCAAAGGCTCGTTGGGCTGCTTCTCAGGGGCTGGATTATTAATTTCTCGTTTATGAGGTATGAGAATCGCCCTCCGCCGATCCTTCATTTATGAGATAAGAGTGTCACCTTACGACGATCCTTAATGAAGGAATAAACATTTTTCTCCCGATCATATTGGATGCTACATTCATACTACTACCAAGGTCGCTCAAGAAGGACATGACACGACGTGACACGACGTCAGCTACCTTATTCTCAATCACGGACTTGTGTTTTATGGCGAAGGTGAACTCTTGCAGGGAAGTGACCCATTTGGCATGCCTTTCTTTAAAAAAAAAAGATAACACCAAATTTCATTAATAATGAAAGCATTACATGGGGACGAGGCGTCCCCCTATTAGATCCCCTAAATTATTCATCCAATCCCATTCCCTCATGATTAACGAGGGCAGATTACAAGAGTTGAGGAATTACAGCCATGGTTCCTTAAATATTATACAAGTCTCCTCCCTCTCAATCCCCTCCTTTGCGAGGGTGGTCCGCCTTCGAGTTTGCAGAACGTCGCATATGATTGAGAGATGGTTTGATAATCCGAATCAAGTCCCGAATCTTGTCTAAAGTTTGACATAATCACCAAGGTCCACATTAGCGATTCGATGCCCACATGATCGTATTAGCTGAATCCCCTTTGACAATAAGAGGCCCCAAATTATTTGTTTTGTACCATTGGAGACCGAATAGCAATGCCTTTGTCTCAGCTTGATTGGCATCACAAACGTCAGTGGGTCCCGAATAAGTCATGATTGTTCTACCTTCCTCATCCCGAATGATCCCCCCAACCCTAGCCCTCCCTGGGTTACCTAGAGAACTACCATCAATGTTTAATTTGAACCATCCGTCGGGAGGCCGAGTCCATCGAGATGCTGGTATCACTGTACTCCTCCTCTCTAATATGAACTTGTTCCAATTCCGCAAGATGGTTCCCACAGTGTATGGTAGCCCCATCTTTGCTTTTGTCCATGCAATGATAAGAATTTTTTCTTCCAAAACAATATGTTGCCAAGTCTTTTCCTTGTTGTGAAATATCCAGTTGTTACGCTCCCGCCAAATACACCATAGAATGGCATATGGGATGGCGGCTCACATTGGTTGTCCAAGATGTCCCGTGAAGCCCCCTCCCCAATCAGTAATAATTTTCTAGACACGGCGTTGTGAGACCCGTGACATGCCACAAGCTCTAATAATTGACATCCATATGTTGTGAGCAAAAGAACAGTGTACCATCACCATTAGATGATCAAGATTCTCCTCATTGCGGCGCAAGCTCTAATAATTGACATCCATATGTTGTGAGCAAAAGAATAGTGTACCATTAGATTATCAAGATTTTCCTCCTCATTGCGGCACAGTGTACACTAGCGCGCGAGATGAATGCCCCGCCTCTTAAGTCGTTCGCATGTGTTGATACATTGGTAAGCAATAGTCCATGCAAAAGTAGCTATCCGGGGTAGGATGATAGGCTTCCACACACGAGCCCTTCTTGAAGATGTTTCACTTCCATCATTAAGTTTTTCGAAAAAAGTTCGCACCGAGAATCCACCATTTGCATCTGGTGTCCATATCCATTCATCCGAGTTGTTAGGGGAAAGATAGCATTTGGATAATAGAGCAAGTAATCTTCCAAGATTTGCAGTCTCCAAATGTTTAAGATTGCGTTGCATTATGATATCCCAAAATATATTACCAAACCCACCACCACGCGTCAGATATTCATATATCATCGCATCCGGGTTACTTGTGATACGATAAAGATCAAGGAAAGCATCTTTGAGAGTGCAATCACCAATCCATAAGTCCAACCAAAATTGGACCTGATCTCCGATACCATGTAAGAAAGGTTGAAAGTTGTCCCGAACAATATGTATTGACCGCCATGCCCCGGATCCTTTCCTAGAAGACGACCATTACATTCCCACCCCCCACCCGCAACCATACTTGTCCCTAATCCGTTGATGCCATAGTGCCTCCTTTTCCACCCCAAATCTCCATAGCCATTTTCCAAAAGTGCCCTGTTCCGAAGTCGTATCTTTCTGATTCCCAGCCCCCTTTACGTTTGGCTTTACACACCTTTTCTCATTTGAGTTTCAATCTTTTTCCTTCCTTTTTTCCTTTCCATAGAAAACCCCTCTGTAATTTTTCGATCCTCCTTGCGACTTTTACATGTATTTTGAAGAGGTACATGAAATACACATGCATATTCTATAATGCGGCTTTGATGAGAGCAATCCTTCCCCCGAATGAGAGATATTACTTCTTCCATGTACTCAACTTTCGCTTGATCCTTTCTATCACCGGATCCCACTGTGTAGCCTTAGGGATACCATATCCTAGCGGTAAGCCGAGATACTTAATTGGTAATTTAACAGTCAAGCACCCCATTAACGCAGCTAATTCCGCCATCCGCGTTTCATCCATATTAATCCCTTGTTAAAGTATAAAAGATAAATAACGCCTTTCTCCAATAGCTTAAGCTTTGGGAGAAGTTGGTTAGTTAACATGGTATCAGAGCCAAAGGTCTCGAGTTCAAACCTCCCGGATAGCAAAAAAAATCCACATGCAATGGTCGGCCTAAACTGGGAGCACATGTGTCACGTGTTTGCCAAGTGGGCCACACGTGCGGGGGAGTGTTAAAGTACAAAAGATAAATAACGCCTTTCTCCAATAGCTTAAGCTTTTGGAGAAGTTGGTTAGTTAACTGCACCTGCAGATTTGGCAAAATTGATCTTCAAACCAGAAATGATTTCGAACCACCAAAAGATATGCCTAACATTCCGCATGCTTCCCCACCATCTTTGATTAATAGAATTGTGTCATATGGAAATTGTAGATGGGAAATGGTAGTAGAATTTTGACAAGGTCTAAGTCCAGTGATATAACCCATTTGTTCAGCTCCCGAGATTAGCTGGCTTAACGCTTCCGTTACCATAATAAATAAGGGGATAGTGGATCACCTTGTCGTAAGCTGCGCGAGCTGCCGAAAAAACCTTTCGAGGATCCCTTTACCAGGACCGAGAATCCATGCACGAATCCAGCGTCTCCATCACACACCAAAGCCCATCCTCCCCATCACATAATCCAAAAATCGCCAATCTACATGATCATAAGCCTTTTCCAGGTCCATCCTCATGATAATGCCACTACTTCCCTTCCTTTTCACTGTATCTAGAACTTCATTGGCTATGAGTATTCCATCCAGAATTTACATATGTCCGACAAAAGCACCTTGATACCTTGAAATAATATTCCCCATAACCGTTGAAAGTCTCCGGGCAAGAACCTTTGCCAACAACTTATATAAACTATGGATAAGGCTAATAGGTTGGAAATCCTTCAATTCGACCGCACCTCCAATTTTCGGTATAAGTGTGATGAATGTAGTGTTGGCTTCTTTGTTGATTATGCCTCTCTCATGAAATTCCATCATAAACGACAGTACCTCATTTTTTATAAGATCCCAGTATCGTAGGTAAAAGCCCATCGGAAATCCATCCGGTCCTGGAGCCTTTCACTCAACTTCTGCTGCTCTTGTTGAAATTTAAAGGCTTGATGGTCCGAATATAGTACAAATTCCCTCTGGACTAGGTAATGCTGCCAATAGTACATGGCTTATACTCCGGTGAAAAGCTGTAGGTCATGTAGAGTACTTGATTGTAGTTGCTCCAAGCTTTTTACTTTAGTGCCCAATTGGTTGACCGGCTTGGCTCAAGTCCACACCAATTCCCATTTTGAGGCATCACAATCTACCTAAATATCTTTGTGAAATCGAGATTTGCCAACATTGGAGCCTTAGTCATACAAGCCTTTTTCTCCTCAAAGGCTTGTTGGGCTACTGGGGTCCACATAAAGTTGCCCGTCCACGTAAGATCCATAATCAGAGCCATAATCATGCTAAATGAGTTTGTAAAGCACTGATAAAAACTAGCCGATCCGTAAAAAGATCACATCTCATGAATGTTCCGAGGTATCCACCACTCAACTACGATTGCTACTTTGTCGTCATAGGGGTGGATACTAGTTGATGATACTTGATATCTCTGAAAGTTGTGCTCTGCGACCATCCAAACCTACTTCCTAAAACTGACAAATATTTTCTTGGTCTTCAAAGTCTCTGGAACGACTCGAAGGTGGTCCAAATGACTTGACTCACTCCGATTGTATATGAGGATCTCATCAAAGTAGACGACAATGGAATTGCCAATGAAGGGTCGATCGTCCACTCATCATTCGGCCTAATCCGCATTTGATGATGACCGCTTTTCAGGTCGATCTTAGAGAAGGCTGTGGCCCCACTCGACTGATCCAACATATTATTTAGTTGAGGTATGGGGAACTGATGGTTTGGACATATCCAACGTAGGCCTTTGGATGCTCCAGTGAGAAGAGGCGACTCGAGCCAAATTGATGGAGTAAAAGGAGGTAGGGCCAGACCGAAAACAACTTGGGTAGAAACAGTGAGGAAAGACTTGATAGCTAGAAACATAACAAAGAACATGACGTTGGATAGGATAGAATGGAAGAAAATGATCCACATAGAAGAACCCAACTAGAGCCAGTATTAGAGCCGGTAGATTCCTTCTTCATGAAATTTTTCTCAAGGATTTATTTAGCCGACCCCAATTAGTTTGGGACAAAGGCTTTGTTGATTTGCGTTGAGAGGTATGGGGAACTGATACTTAATCATGATGTTCGTGATGTAATTGATCGTGCGACTGTCTATACACATTCTCTAAGTGCCATCCTTCTTTGGCACTAGTAGGGTGCGGACAACACAAAGACTTATGATTTGTCTTAAGCTCATTTGATGTGGCTCAAAGAAGGTGTGGCCCAAAGGAGGAGAAATATGAGAAAGAGGGGAAAGAGAGGCATAAGAGGATGAGAAGAAGAATAGAAGCGAAAGAGACTAGCAGAGGAGGAGGGGAAGAAGGAGAAAGAGGGAGGAAGGGGAGAAATAGGGGAGAATCTATATTCTCAATTCATTAATTCATCATTAAAATCGAAAAACCCTAATACATGGTGGTCTTATATAGGCCATTAAAATAACTTGGAAAATAAAAGCCCTAAAAACTAAAACAGGGAAATAAAAATCCTAAAATAAAATGACATGAAAATAAAAATCATAAAAGTTCTAATTGGCAAATATGCCACTTATTGGGCCTACAATACGCATCACCATCCTTAGCACTTCTTCCACTTTTCAGGTAGTTTCTCCTACTCCTTTGGAGACATGTGGTGGTAACAGGCCTTGTTAGGGTGTGGGTCCTCCGAAAGAATATCGATGTGGAGCTGGACCTCTGTCATACTAGGTAACTCAGGTGAGCTATTGAGGAAAAACGTCCTGGAACTCTTCAATGACCTTCATAACTTGAGAGGATAATGTGGCCATTGCCACATTAACTCTCTACTAAAAAGGAAGTGGCAACTAATGGCAAATATGACTTCAAGTCCATGATCTCAAACTCGGGTCTAGAGAGGCAAGTGATCCGCTTCTCAGGAGCTTGCTTATTAATTTCACCTTTACAAAGTAGGAGTGTCACCTTCCGCTGATCCTTTGTTTATGAGGTAAGAGAGTCACCTTCTGCCGATCCTTAATGAAGGAATAGACATTTCACCTTCCACCGATCCTTAATGAAGGAATATACATTTTTCTTCCCATCATAGTGGACGCTACGGTCATACTACTAGGGCTGCCCACAAAGGACATGTCATGACATCTGCAACCTTATTCTGCAGATCGAACTTGTGTTTGATGGTGAACTCTTGCAGGTAAGCGCTACTCCTTTGGCATGCCTTTGACTCAACTTTTGCTGCCCTTGTCTAAATTTAAGGGCTTGATGTTCAGAATATAGTACAACAAATTCCCTCTCAACCAGATAATGTGGCCAAAAGTACAAGGCTTTTACTATGGGTAAAAGCTCCAAGTCATATGTAGTGTACTTGAGTGCATCTCCTCCCAACTTATCACTATAGTACCCAACTGGTCGATCGGCTTGGCTCTGGACTGCAGCGATTCCCATTTTTGAGGCATCACAGTCTACCTCAAATACCTTAGTGAAATCGCGAAGTGCCACTCTAGAGCTTTAGGCGGACAAGCATTTTTCTCCAAAGACTCGTTGGGCACTAGTGTATACATATAGTCGCTGTTCCGCATTAGAACCGTAATCGGAGCCATAATCTTTTTTGAGGCATCACAGTCCAAGGTTTTAAATTTTGGTTTCAGAATGCGTTTCGCTCCTCACCGAAACCGAAATTTTTGCTGAAATTTCAAAATTTCGTTTGAAATCCTACGAAATAAAAAAAAGTTGGTTTTTATCCCCCCTGAAATTTCGGGCAATATTAAATAATGAATAAAATCAAATCTTTTCGAAAAAGAAATTTCAATCGAAATAAAGTAACGTTTTGGGTCCAACCAATTTCGATTTCGGTATCGACCGAAACCCAAAATTTCGGATTTCGGTCGAAATTTAAAACCTTGTCAGAGTCTACCTCAAATACCTTAGTGAAATCGCGAAGTGCCAAGTTTGGAGCTTTAGACTAACAAGCATTTTTTCTCCTAAGGTTCGTTGGGCACTAGTCTATACATAAAGTTGCCCTTATGCATTAGAGCCGTAATCGGAACCATAATCATGCTAAACGGGTGTGTAAAACACTGATAAAAGCTAGCAGATCTGTGAAATGAATGTTCTGAGGTGTTAACCACTCAACTACGACTGCTACTTTGTCGTCATAGAGGCAGGTACTAGCTACATATACTTGAAATCCTGCCTGTGAAGATGAGCTTTGGGGCCATCTAGATGCACTTATTAAAATTGACAAGTGTAGTTTCTCTGTCGTCAAAGTCTCTAGGACGGCTCGAAGGTGTTCCAAATGATCTTCTTCACTCCAACTATATATGAGGATGTCATCAAAGTAGATTACAACGAAACTGCCAATAAAAGGGTTGTAAAACCTTGTTCATTACCCTATTGAACGTGCTCGCAGCGGTTGAGAGGATGAATGGCATTACCAGGCATTCAAATAATCTTTTAGTGGTTTTAAGGGCCGTCTTCCTCTCCGCATATGATGATAGCCTCTCTTCATATGAATCTTGGAGAAGGTCGTGCCCCACAACCCACTCAACTGATCCAACATATCATTTGCCTCAGTTCGACTGTATGCGAGGATGTCATCGAAGTAGACGTCATTGAAACTGCCAATGAAGGATAGTAAAACCTGGTTCATGATCCTCATGAACGTTCTCGATGCGTTTGATAGACCGAACTGCATAACTAGCCATTCAAATAACCTTTTTGGTGTTTTAAAGGCCATCTTTAACTCATCACCAGGCCAAATCCACATCTGATAATACCCACTCTTCAGGTCGATCTTGGAGAAGACCGTGGCTCCACTCAACCGATCCAACATACATTTTAGTTGAGTTATAGGGAATCGTTATTGAATCGTGATGCGGTTGATTGCGCGACATACATTCTCCATATGCCATCCTTCTTCGTCACAAGTAGGACGGGGACAACACAAGGACATATGCTTTCTCCAATAAAGCCCATTCTTAGCTATTCTTCCACTTTTCGGTGTAGTTTCTTCGGGAGACATACTATAATGGGCCTTGTTAGGGAGCACGACCCTAGGAAGAAGATAGATGTGGCATTCGAAGCCTCATAGGAGGCAACTCAGATGGAGCTCTTGTGGAAAAAAGCATCCTATAATGGGTCTTGTTAGGGAGCACGACCCTAGGAAGAAGATAGATGTGGTGTTGGAAGCCTCTCATAGGAGGCAATTCAGATGGGAGCTCTTGTGGAAAACCATCCTAAAACTCTTCAATGGAGATAATGTGTTCATTCCCTCATTAACACTGCCTGTGGCAACTAAGGCAAATTTGACTTCATGTCCCCCATGACCTCCTAGAACTCAGATCCGGAGAGGTAAGTGATCCGCTTATCAGGAGTTGGCTTATTAATTTTCCCTTTATGAGGTAAGAGAGTCACCTTCCGCCGATCCTTCATTTATGAGGTAAGAGAGTCACCTTCTGTTGATCGTAAATGAAGGAATGTTTATTTTTCTGCCCATCATAATGGATGCTACGGCCATACTTACAGGGCCGCGCAAGAAAGACATGACATGACATGACGTTGGCTACCTTATCCTGCTCCCCGGATTTACTTTATGGTGAAGGTGAACTCTTGCTGGTAAGCGATCCATTTGGCATGCCTTTGACTTAAGTTTTACTGCTCTTGTTGAAATTTAAGTGCTTGATGTTCCGAATATAGTACAAATTCCCTCTGGACCAGTTAATGCCGCCAATAGTATAGGGATTTTACTATGGCGAAAAGCTTCAGGTCATATGTAGAGTACCTGTGTGAAGCTCCTCTTAGCTTCTCACTACAGTTCCCAACTAGTTGGACCGGCTTGGCTTAGGACTGCACCTATTTCTATTTTTGAGGCATCACAATCTACCAGAAAATACCTTAGTGAAATCAGGAAGTTCCAACACAAGAGCTTTAGTCGGATAAACCTTTTTCTCTTCAAAGGTTCATTGGGCCGCTAGGGCCCACATAAAGCCACCTTTGTGCATAAAATCCGTAATCGGTGTTATAATCATGCTAAACGGGTGTGTAAAGCCCTGATAAAACTGGTTGATCCGTGAAAGGATCGCATCTAATGAATGTTCCGAGGTGTTGGCTACACAACTGCGTTCCAGGTGAGCTGTGGGGCCACTTCTTAAAATTGACAAACAATTTCACAGCCTTCAAAGTTTCTAGGATTGTTCGGAGGTGGTCCGAATGATCTGCCTCACTTCTACCATATAGGAGTATGTCATCAAAGTAGACGACAACGAAACTGCGATTGAAGGGTCGTAAAACCAAGTTCATGACCCTTATGAACGTACAAGGTGCGTTTGATAGGCTAAACGGCATAACCAGGACCCTCTCCGATGTTTTAAAGGCAGTCTTCCACCCTTCACTCGGCCTTATCCGCATGTGATGATAACTACTCAGGTCGATATTGGAGAAGATTGTGGCTCCCACTTAACTGATTAAACGTATCATCTAGTCGAGGTATAGGGAATCGATACGTAATCGTGATGCGATTGATCTACTTTTCGGAGTAGTTCCCCTATTCCGTAGTAGGCATGCAGTAAGGGGCCTTGTTAGGGAGCATAGTCTCATGAAGAAGATCAATGTGGCTCTGGACCTGTCACTTAGGAGGCAACTTAGGTGGGAGCTCTTAAGGAAAAATCTCCTGTTACTTTTCAACGACCTTCATAAATTGAGGGGATAATTTGGCCATTCCCTCATTAACACTTTCTATTGCAAAGGTAGTGGCAACGAAGGAAAATATGACTTTAGAGTACCCCATGACCTCCTCAAACTTGGATATGAAGAGGCAAGTGATCCGCATTGTATGAGATTGACTTATTAAATTTTCCCTTTATGGAGGTAACATAGTCACCTTCCATTGATCATTTATGAGGACGTGAAATGACATGATGTTGGCTACCTTATTTTGCACCCCGGACTTGTGTTTTATGGTAAAGGTGAGCTTTTGCAGGTAAGCGTCCCATTTGGCATGCCTTTCACTCAACTTCTGCTGCACTTGTTGAAATTTAAGGGCTTGATGATCCAAATATAGTACAAATTGCCTCTGGACCAGATAATGCCGCCAATAGTACAATCCAGTGTTTAAAAACGCGGTTTTGACGCGGAACGCGGCCGAAGAAAATCCTTGTCGACTCGACGCGGATGCGGTCAAGAACACGGTTGACGCGGCCAAGTCAGATGAGTCGTAGTTTTTTTTAAATAAATGGAAAAAATTCAAAAAAATAGAAATAATGTAAAAATAAGTATTAAAGTATCATTAGTAACTAAATCAATTTTTTTTTACTGGTACCCCCTTTAATATCGGCCTATTGGCTATTCAAGTTGACTATCAAATGGCTGCCTATCAAATGGATGGCTTGGATCATCTACGCAATTAAAAAAGAAACGGCAAGTGAGGAGTTTAAATGAACATTGTAAGTTGTAATAGCCTGCAAAGCATGCTTCTAGATTTAGAATGGCACTTGTCTCCACAAAATATATTAAATTAATCCCACACAGAATCAGTTGCCGCCCATGCATCATTTATAATTTCAACGGACCGCCAAATTTTTCTGAGTTTTGAACATCGAAAAATCCACCAGCATTTATATCCCTGGCAGTGTGATATAAATGCCATTTACAATTTCAAAGCAATTTGGAAAAGGAATTTTCTTTTTCTTAATTACTTATATTAAGGGAAGTGATATATGTGCTCCATTTTTTACTCGGGACAGCCACCTCAAGGTCCTCAAGTGTGTTTGTAGCATTTCTTTAACTTAAAGGGGCTGTCCCAAGTAAGAACAAGGGCCCAACGTGTCATTTAATGCACTGTACCCCTTTTTTTTTTCTTGGGACAGCCACCTTCATGTGTTTATGTCTGTTTTTTTACAAAGATGGGGGGCTGTCCCGGGTAAGACAGGGCCGGATGTATGATTTCCCTAATAAATACTTTATTGTAGGGTTTCATTACCTTAGCAGATAAGGAAACTAGAAAAGAACCTTTCTTCTTTTCCTCCTAAGTCCTAACAAAGAAATGCACAAAAACCAGAAAGAATTTTTCTTCTTCTGCCGAAAATTGAAAGCCCAACTGGCAGGAAACCACGCAAGGAGGGTTTATCATAGGCTTTAGATGTGGGTTTGCTTCCACAAAAAGAAAACAGTGGATGAAGGCAATGGCAAAAGGTTTTTGCACAAGAAACTAAGGGAGATCGAGCTTTTCTTTGGATGAATAGAAATGCGAGACATTCAACACAAATTTATAGGTTTGAATCGTATCATTTTTGTTGAATAAATCAAGCACGGATCTTTCTTTTTTTTGTCTTTTTAAGCCTTAGATTCATAAATATGTTTTGGGAAGATCAACCAGTGGGAGAAGTCACGGATCGCCAAGATTCTCCTGCTGGTCGATCCCATCCAAGAGAAAAGTAATATTCGTGTTTGACTCGGCCCGGACTCGCCGAGTCTGCTACTCCAAAATGCGGTCTTCACGAAACCGAGTCGACTCGGCCGAGTTCCGTGCCGAGTCAACGAGTTTTTAAACACTGGTACAATCCTTTTACTATGGCTAAAAGCTTTAAGCCATATCTAGAGTACTTGAGTGCAACTTCCCATTGTAGAACCCAGCTGGTTGAATTGCTTGGCTCGGGACCGCACTGATTCCCATTTTTTGAGGCATCAATGTCTACCTCAAATACCTTAGTGAAATCGACAAGTGCTAACACGTCAGGCAAGCCTTTTTCTCTTGCAAGGCTCGTTGGGCCGCTTGGATCATCAGAAAGTCTTCCTTCCGCATAAGATCCTTAATCAGAGCTATAATCATGCTAAACAAGTGTGTAAAGCACTGATAAACTAGTTCATGACCCTCATCAACGTGCTAGGTGCGTTTGAAAGGCCGAACGACATAACCAATCTTTCTCGGGTTTTAAAGGTTGTCTCCCACTTATCACCTCACCTAATCCGCATATGATGATAGCCGCTTTTAAGGTTGATCTTGGAGAAGACCGTGGCCCTGCACAACGGATCCAACATATCATTTAGTCGAGGTATGGGGAACTGATACTTAATCGTGATGCGCGATCAGCCCTACTCAACTAATCCAACATAACATTTTGTTGAGGTATGGGGAACCGATACTTAATCTTGATGCGGTTGATCGTCTACAGACATTCTCCAAGTGCTATCCTTCTTTGGCACAATTAGCGTGGGGGAAAACACATATGCTTATGATTTCTCTGATGAAGCCCATCCTTAACAATTCTTCCACTTTTCGGCGTAGTTTCTCCCGCTCCTCAGAAGACATGCGGTAATTAGTCCCTGGCAAATGGGTGGGCCGGTCCGGGCCGGGTTTGACCCGACTCGTACGGGTCCGGGTCAAAATGACCCGGAAAAATTTATGGGTCACGAATCTTGGACCCGCACTGGGCCCGTACGGGCCGGGTCGACACGCGGGTCACCCGTGTTTTTAGTAAATTTTTGTTTTTTCTGTTTTTTTTGTTTTTATAGGTATTTGCTAGCCACGTTCTCCAAAGGCTATTTCTCGCCCATCCTCTGCAATTGTATGTGTTAAGAGATTTGTCTTATTAGACGTGCTGAAAATTGCACGGAAATACTATTTCTGGAAAGGTGGCTAGCAATAATAAGTACCGAAAGAAGCTAGCAATAATAATCATAAGGTACTAAAGTTTTGGAGGAAAATTACGGAAAAAGTGCTGTAAAGTAGAAAAATTACGGAAAAAACTACTGAAAAAGGGTACCTTTATATGAGAATTACGGAAAAAACTAAAAAGAAGAGGTATAGAAATATGACAATTACGGAAAAACTACTTTGTTTCACTTCTACGGGCACTCGCGGGTCCACCCGGACCAGCCCAGTTTTGACGGGCCGGGTTGACCTGCGGGTCAACTTAGAAACAGTGACAAAATGTTGACCCGGACCCGAAAATTACGGGCGGGCCGGGTCGACCTCCGGGTCCGGGTCAATTCTTGCTAGGTCTAGCGGTAATAGGCTTTATTAGGGAGCATGGTCTCAGGAAGAAGATCAATATGGCGCTGGACCTATCTCATAGGAGGCAACTCAGGAGGGTGCTCTTGAGGAAAAAACATCGTGTAACCCTTCAATGACCTTCATAACTTGAGGGGATAATGTGGCCATTCCTTCATTGACACTATCTACTGAAATGGTAGTGGCAACTAAGGCAAATATGTCTTTAGTGTCTCCCATGACCTCCTCAAACCCGGATCTAGAGAGGCAAGTGATCCGCTTCTTACGAGCTGACTTATTAATTTCCCCTTGATGAGGTAAGAGAGTCGCCTTCCGTCGATTATTTATTTACGAGGTAATAGTGTCACCTTTAGCATTTATATCAGCATGCGAGAAGATCTGCTAATTCTATTGCAGGTAAGTTGGCAAAAGATGGAGTTTCTAAGTAGGTTTTAGAGCTTTTTGATTTTTTACCACCCTAATTGTATAATTGTAGGGTTGCAGGGTTGTCTCTGTTTTCTTGGTTTGTATCTGTGTATTTGTACTTGAGGGGGGACCTTCTCAGTCTTCTTTTTAATGAATTCTGTTACCATTCAAAAAAAAAAAAAAGTGTCACCTTTAACATATTCTTAATGAAGGAAAAGTCATTTTTCTGCCCATCATAATCGATATTACGGCCATACTGCTAGGGCCACCATGAAGGGCATGAAATGACATGAGGTCGCTACCTTTTTCTGCACCCCAAACTTATGTTTTTGGTGAAGATGAACTCTTGCAAGTAAGCAACCCATTTCACATGCCTTTCACTTAACTTCAAGCTGTGTTTGGAGAACGTGCTTCCCAGTCTGCCACCCAATAACAAGCTGTGTTTGGAGGAACAAATGATGAGACCAAAGTAGTAGATTATAACTTGAACATGGTCGAAGTATAAAGAATTATGGTTTCTCTATTGCCTTATTGCTAGAGTTTCGAGGCATGTTGCTCCAACATTTAAGTTATTCATGAATGAGTTTTACTTCTGTCATACTACCCATAAGACTGAGTTCTACCTTTGCAATGCTTACACCAAAGTTTTTTTTTGAATGGTTACACCTACGATTATTAATACTTTGATATGAGAGACTTTTAACCCCAAAATATGGTCAAAGAAATCTACAAGATGTAAAGGTCTTGCCAATGTGGTGAAAAAGTGATAAGTTCTTCATATCAACTGGATATAGAGGGTTGCTAAAAAGGACAAATTCTAGTAAGTTTTGGATTGTGAACAAGCTTTGAGGGTCGCTTTCAAGGCTTTCTTTGTAAGCTTGATGTATAGAAGACATATCACAGGGAGAAATTCAAAGTAGCAACTGCATGAACAAGAAAGGCAAAATATGGCTAGGACTCGATTTGGAGCTTCAGTAAAGAAATGGGCTCATATGGGAGTTAAATGGTTACGTAGATGGTCTTTTATAATGTTTTGGAATTCTCTATAATCCCTTTGCTTCTCTATATACATAGCCCTTAGGGCCATCTCTTGAGACATGTAATGTTTATGAAGAACATAGCTTTTGCTTTCAACTTGAAGAATTCTTCTTTTCCTTACATCCTGAAGTAATTTCTCAATTGCCTTTGGGTTTGATGCCTTAGTTCAATGGTGTGATGTCTTAGAGTTCTATCTTTCCTTCTTTCTCCATCTTCCATGTTAATATATCTTCACCTGCTTTCTTTTTCTTGTTTGAAATTTGAAAGGCTCCCTATGATTGTGGATTTCGAATTTTAAAGTTCTCGTGGACAGTTAGGTTTTACTATATCATTGAAAGGGAACAATATGAACATATGATCTAAAAAACTGGCAGATGGTTTTAGACTTTGAGTCAATTTCAATCAATAGATTTATTTATTTTTATTTTTTTATTGATTAGGCTAATCTCAAAATCCAATGGTCAGATCAGACTGATTTCAAGTTGAATTGACATGAGAAACACTAGTTGTGAATTCTGAGACAGAATGTTCATATCTGATCTGTTTTTGAAAAGTTCCACTAAAGCCCTAATTTGAGTATATTTTGGTCCATTTGTATCCAAGTTAAAGATTGATTTGGCTATGCTTTATAAGTTCTACATCAACATATGATTGGGTCGAGTGGATGTTTCTTCATCTGGAGTTGGAATGAATTAGGTTCAGCCTCAAGTGAAAAAGATGGAAGTACCAGTCAATGAAACTAGCTCGTTTTATGACCCTGAGAAATGGGACTCCCAAGGGTTTTCTCGTCCTATTGTGTCCTCTGCTAGGGAGATCCACCATCCCTTATTAGTATTAGAATAAAGAAGCTCATCATGATTCTTTAGTGAGCTACTTCTAGTGAATTGTTAGATGGCTTCAGGGTCAGCAAGGATCAGGATCAGGCTGGAGGATAGACAGACAAATGGTAGATATTATAAGTTTTTCCAGAGCTTCTCTTTGCTCAATTCTGGCCGATATGGTATATTATCAGCCTTTTAAAGGTCATCTTAAGGCAACATTTTAGCACTCACATAGGAGAGGTTTCATTGTAGAAAGAGGAACAGCCATGTGAATAGTAAACGGCAAACAAACCTAGCTAGGAAATGGAAAATGTATCGTTTTGATTTTCTCACATTTTTGTGCATCCAAATGGACCCTTAGATTGGATGAGAATGAAAGGAAAGAATGAGATTGAATTGTAACGCGGGACGAGCGCAACCAACAAATAGAAAAATCCGAGCAAGAGAATATGAAGAATAATTGTGAGGCTTGATAGCCAACTCATGTTTTGGAGGCAAACTCCAAGACTAAGTGAAAGAATACTACTTCACAAAAGTCCAAAAACACCAAGTTCAATTCCATTAACTCTGAAAAAACCAAAAGTTGCTTTCAATTCGTATGAATTAATAAGAGAGTCTTAGCCTCAAAGGGCAATGAGCTACATAAGTAAAGAAAATAATATAATTGCACCCGGACTAATTAGAAGAGCCTAACTAAGGGCTGCTGTTAAAAGAAAGTTACCTACACTAGATGACTAACATAGGAAATAATAAATTAGATAACGAAAGATGCTTAAAAGTCCAAGAAGAGTTTCTGCAAATCTTGGCAACCACTTGAACAAAAATCTTGGCTACTATTAATGTGGAGAATGTTGCCAAATTGAGTATGTGGGCAGTAGCCAATGTTGGGATGTGTGGAAAGTTGCCAAAACTTGGGCTATTGGTGGGCCCTTTTGGGATGGTACCTCCATGCCATGTGGGCATGGATGATGTTCTCATGTGCTCCTGCATCAAATTGCCTCTGTTTTTTCCAACTGCAAATTCAAGAGAGGCCTTGCCTTATTGGCTTTTGTCTAACCCGCTCTAAAACCCACAACTCACAATTCTCCCCTCCAACGCCCATCCATATTGCGCTCACTGGAAAACAGGATTCCGAAAGAGGCTTTGCTTTGCCTTACCCGCTTTGATCTCAAAAGCTAATTATTATTTTGGATTTATTATTTTTACTATCTTGATTGTTTATGAGTGCTATGATTTGAATGTTACATTTGATATTGATATAAAGGTTCCTTAGGAACATCGTGCATTTATTATTGTATGTCATGTTAATAATTTATAGGCCTATCAATAAATTATGAGGGGGGGGAGGCCATGGCCCCCCTCATGCTCAATGTGCCTCCGCTCCTGGCGTGTAGTATTTCGTAAAATTATTGTAGGTCATGTTTTATTAATTTATATATTTTATGTAAATATAGGTCTTTAAAAATTTAATGCTTGTAGTATTTCGTAAAATTATTGTGTGTCATGTTAATAATTTATGTATTTTATGTAAATATATTATGTTTTCAATTGAGCTTTACAAATCGAAAGTTCAATTATTAATGGGTCTATGCAGAGAATTCATGGGCCAGGGATACGCTAGTGATACTTCTAGTCCCAATGGTCCACACAAAGAATATATACTGGTAGAGGAAGTGAGTTGTAATTTTTCATAGGAAATTGTCCACTAATAATATCTGAAACTTTTGAGGTTAATAACCTTGTGTTGATGGATATTATCAGCTAGGGATTTGCTAGGGGCCATTGCAGAAAGGCATTTCCGTGGCCGTCTGCTGCATGTGAGAGCAGCCACCTCAGATGAATAAATGAATAAGACAAAATCTGCTGGAAAGTGAGCCTGTGTGGCTGCTCTCACATTCAACAGACGGCTATGAAATGCCTTTCTGCGATGGTCACTAGCGAATTCCTATTAGCTATTAGTAGAAGCTTAGAATTAAATGGAAAGGAGATTTCTAATCCAATTATATAGAGTTAGAACATATGTGCAGAGTTCTAAAATGGGAAGTGATATCTACGCCCGTTTTGATCACCCAGCGCCGGTGCATCAATGACTAAAGGGGGGGCTAATGGACTTGATGTCAGAAGAATCCAATGGGTTTTACTGCCTCGTACATTGACGCTGGGTGTGGGTGATCAAAAGGCAAGATTAAAGGGTCATCATCTCTAAAAAAATGTATAGCCCCTGATGTTGCACATGCACTATTGGGGCCCTTATGCTCTTTAGAAATATTGTATTATTTTTCTTAATTTCATGGATCAATTTGATGAATCTGACCATAGATTGGTAAAAACAAATATTAAATGGATTGAGAGAACGATGCCTCATTGTCAAGGTCATTGGTAACGCACAATTTTTGGGTCCAAAGGGGCTAAATTTGTGTGAAATCAACACTAATGACTCGTAGACCATCAGAAGTCAACCTACTTGATCTTGGTCCCATTTAAAACGGACATACCATGCCGAAGATGAAACACTTGAAAAAGTTATAAAAAAAAAAAAAAAACTTTCCTCGGTAGAACGGTATAGACTAGGCTTAATTCAGGAAGGGCTTAGGTTTATCCAATTAAGGTGTTCTAAACAGGATTTGGTCAACCATAGTGGTCTCCAATAAAGTTCAGGAAAGAGCCTCACAGCCCGTCCTGCTAGAATTTTCATAGATTATTGAAGAATGAAATTCTTTTTTAGAGTGGAGCCAACTGATAATACTAGCCATAGGAGCCACAGGTATATGCCACGCTTAATGGTTGTGATGTTGACTCGCACCAAACTTCACGGTGGCATATATTTGTACTTCCATAAATTTACTATCCATCTTCAAAACATTGACACTTGGGGAAGGATATTATGAGATGTGCCTGTATGGTATAATATTCCCTCGCATAAGAGACTTAACCGTGGGTCCAATCTTGGCTTTGCCATAGCCTAATTAAAGATTGAAAAAAGATTCCAATAATCCATGTGGGGGCCTGCAAATGCACGCTTGAAACTAGGCTTGCTACTCAGGTGGGGCAGGTCGGGTTTTTCATAACCCTACCCTACCTGAGAAATTATCTCAGGTCGAGTCTAGTTTTTTTATGGCAAAGCCCGAGATTCGTAAACCCAACCCCATCCGAAATAGTTTCTCGAGTCGGGTCGGGTATAAGTTTAGCAGTGTAGTGACTAATTTTAAAGAGTGCTCAAAACAACACATCATCTAACTAAAAATATCCAGATTTATGTCATGAAGTGTATAAATTTCATAAGGAAGCTATTTTTTCACATCAGACATGGTCACCTCATTGAAAATAATGATATCAATATATTGGAACTTAAAAACCCGACCTAACCCAACCCAAGACCCTATGATTTCTAGACTGAACCAGGTTATTTAAGCGTCGGGTTTTGGGTTTTTTTTCTTCTTTAAATTGGATTGGTTTTTCAACCTAAAACCTGGCCAATCCAAGAGTCAAGACCCTATGATTTCTAAGCTCGACCATGGTTATTTTTGGGTCTGGTTGGGTAAAACTCGACCCAAGTTCCAACCCTTAATGAGCCTACCATGTGGTACAAAATGGTAAAACAGCCACAATGAGCCTACCATGTGGTACAAAATTCGGCATCAATGGCTAGAGAAATATACCAAGCGTTAACACCAGGCTTGGATAGTTTGAATCAATTATGATGTGCACGGCCTTAATTGGTTGTGATTTAGGGAGACTACTACTCGGTCCTTACAAAAATCAAAGGAAATTTAAGTTCTCTCATTATCTAACGACAGCATTATCATCAGTTCGAAGCAGAGGGAAAGCGGCAAAGCACTTCCCCTCTCCAATGGCACTCCATCACAGCCGTCCGTTCTCCGCCACTGGAGTAAGTTTACGCCGTCGATCGATGCCTTCCATCTCCAAAACCTTCTCCCGCTTTTCATGTTCAAGTTCTTTACACCCCAAGGTCGGTTTATTTAAGCACGCTCCTCTCTCTTCTTGTTTCTCGTTTCTCCTTTCTCTTGCTTGCCGCACGTGAGAGGTACCTGACGTGGTTTATGGTGGGCCCAGTTTCACAGGCCTTACACTAGCGTGATGATCGTTCCCACGGGCGTAGGCGCATCCATTGGCGGATTTGCCGGCGATTCTTTGCCGGTGGCTCGAGCTCTTGCCTCCGTCGTCGATTGTCTCATTTCTCACCCAAACGTCTATCTCTTCTCTAATCCCACTCTTGCCTCCCTTGTTTTGATAATGACACTCTTTTATTAAACATTTCTATTATATTCTCTTTAGCTTAGGAGAGATATATCCCTTTAGCTTACAAAAGTTTAAATCGATTTTTTTTTTTTCTAAAACAGGTGCTGAATGCAGCAATGCTGTATTGGCCGATGCCAAATACGCTTTACGTGGAAGGTTATGCACTTGACAGGTTCGCAGAAGGGTCATGGGCCCTTGAACCCGTTCACCAAAATAAGGTATGTATTTAAATTTTTTTTTTTTTCTTTTTCTTTTTTGTTCTAATCACTATACAGAAGCTTTAGAATTAAGCCCACATCTTGTGATCTGCCTGCATCAGAAGCTAATCAAACATTGCCCTCAAGCCTTGTGCAATCCATTCATGTGAGAAATCTTTATACTGCACACTGATTCGTCAAGTTTTGTTAACTGGCTTTTTCATGACACAGACGCATTCCATGAACCAATTCATAGGACCTAAGGCCCCACATGACTTAAGCTAATTGGATGCAAGGCGATATCTAGTAGCCACTAGATCCTATAACTCGAACGCTCAAGGTACATGGCCGCACCAAGAGTTAATGCAAAAGAATATATCACAAGTTCACAAGTCCAGCTTAGCTAGCTAAAGCTCACCAAGGAAGGAGGCACAACAATACCAAATCCCAATCTACCCAGTCTTGTGGCTACGTAATCCAAGGTGCATGCATGCACCATGGAGCAATTGGCAAGACTTCTAATATATACATATACATATACACACACATTGTTACCTAAGCCACACTGACATGCTCATAGCTAGTCATTTGACCTAGCCCACAAGACGTACCGCGATGCTAAGGATGCCACAACGTAGCCTCAACACTAATTTATATGTGCAATGCTGGTTGGAACCCAACCCAACATTGTCCTTGGTCCCCATCCTCAACCAAGGAAGTTGGAGCATCTCTGTAGATAACTCACAACTCGTACCCAAAGCTCCCTCAAGGTACATTTGAGCTGCACCACAATTCCCATCATCATACCTTGTGTAAGGCCAAGTCCCCGCATGATTCTTCAGCCAACCACCAAGATTCTGGTGCCTCATGAGCCTAAGGAGTTGAGGCAACCACCCACCTTAGTCGAGAGTGCCCTCCAAAGGTGCTGCCGAAACGTACTCCCATATTGGTAATGAAACTCATCTTGACTAGCACACTTATGCATGCCCGGTACTGACCAAGGGCCTCTAACACCCTAACATCCAGTCCGTTAGTCTATGCAATGCACCCATCCCTAGGCCTAGCATGATATTGTAATGTGTCACGACATGCCCATGTGCCTACCATGAGAAGCCAATTGATTTTCTTGTGACACTCCTCCACCTGATAACATCAATGCCCCTGTCGATCTCTATTACTCAGTTCTTCAATAGAAAACGGCCCGATCTTGCTAAAAACCGATCCCGCTGCATTTGACACTTTGACAACCTAACCTGTCCCGACCAACCTTGTCCCTTCGACACCACACTCCCGCAAACTCTTGAAGTCACTGCCTTCACTTGATTCACTCTTGAGTTATCAGTCAAATATTTGGTTTGATGTCCTCCAGTCCTCTGATTTTGAATCATCACAAATTGTTCCCTTGGGCTTAGCACTGTGCAACCAAGCATAAGATGAATAGATGATTTACTATGAACACTATAAAAAATAACAGGGTAATAAGAGGGTAGAGTGAAACGACGTGAACTCAAGCAATCCACTAATTCTCTTCGGCTTCTTAAATATTGGAGCGGTCATCCGAAACAACACTCGTGCCTGACTTCGACTCTAGCCCATAGAAATAAGTACACATCTTCTTAACTTCATTTTCTCCTTGTCACGCATCGCAGTATACTCAACTATGCTCCACTTACCTCAGAAGGCAATTCAAAGGAACCATCTCAATGGCCCCAATGAGTCTCCCCATTGGGATTCTCAACTCTCATGCTTAGCCTTGCGTCATTTTTTTCACATGTTTGGGGGCTCAAATTCCTTCATGCAGCAGAATTGCAACTTGATTCTAAGCCTTGATTCAATTTAATGGATTGCACAGTCAACATTTCTAATTGTTTCCAAAAACCACAAAGACAAACTTATTTACAAACTAACTGAGTGACTGTTCTCTCCCCAAGGTTCAAACAGTTTATGTTTTATTTTCATTTTGCACATTATATAGAAAATGATGATTTTTCTTCCTCATTCTTTAGAGCATTTTTTAAAAAATAAAAATTGTTGTATAAGTTAGACATGTAAACCATTTTAGAAAGAGGTAAGGCCATACCGTAGAATTTCCAACATTTTCCAATGCTTCCTTCTGGAAAACTAATAGATAATTATGCATTGTCTTCTTACCATTGTTTTGTTGACAATGGTAAAAAAAGGCGGCCCAGTGCATGAGGTTCCCACCATTGCGGGGTCTGGGTAGGGCTAGATGTACGCAGCCATATCCCTGCTTTGCAGAGAGGCTGTTTCCGTGACTCGAACCCGTGACCACCAGGTCACAATGGAGCAACCTTACCGCCAAGGCTCGCAATGGGTTTGTTTTATTGACGATGGTAGTGATTGTTATTTTGTTATGAGTGCACAATGGGTTTATACTTTCAAAACAGGTTGGTTTGGTTCTTGATGCTGGAATTGAGGAAGAGCTTCGGATTCGCCATTTACAGGTTGCTGATGCCACGAGGGCTTCCCTTGGTTTGCCTATTGTGGAATATGTTGTGACAGATACTCCTATACAGGTATTGACACATAAAAGAACCACCTTCTTAGTTAAGCCTTTGAATAACTTTAGGATCTTTCATTTACATTATTTTTTAAAAAGACACCTGAAGGAAGGAAATTAGGGCAAAAGAGATGAATTTGTACTTCATCTCCTCTTTTTTAAACTTGGTCCTTTTATATTTCTACATTGGCTAAAGTGCTAAACCACTCCAATGGAAGCAGATAAATATAATCCCTAAATACTTGTAATTACATATCGTGCAATCATCCCCTCATGATGGTGTATATATGTTCACCATGCACAACTTGACCATTAAAGTATGGAGTCGATCTTTCCCAAGAGTAGTGGATAGTTCAGCAAGTTTTATTTTTTTTGATGGGTTAGTTCAGCAAGTTGATCTTCTGACTTAGGCCCTGTTCGTATGAGATTTTGATAACCGACGGTGAGCCCTTAAACATATTATTGGACTCAAAATTAACGTAATCTGAGCCCAATAATAGGTTTGGAAGCTCACCATCTGTTGTCATAATCTCTACCGAACAGGGCCTTAACAAAGGGAGTATTAATATCCTTGGATGTAATTTCATCTCACAAAATTTCAATCAACTTCATTGTGTTTGGTATGTCCATGTACCACAGGATTAACTGCAATATAGAGTGTAGCCTGATTTCGTAAAACATCTTCATTGGTATAGAAGATTCACACCCAAGTTCTTTTAAAAGAAATATTCAACCACAGAAGGTGAATTTCAATGGGAACCATTCTCTTGTATTTGGCGTCTGCACCTAATCACGCTACAACTGATTATTTCTTGCTCCTCCAAGTGATATGGTTACCTCCAACAGATGTACAATAACCTGTAGTAGAACGATCATTCAGTGAACCAGCCCAATCAACAATAAAGAAATTATTATATCACGATGTCCATGAGCAACAACCAAATGTCTTTCCTTGGAGAAGACTTGAGATGTTGAAGAATGCAAGACACCACATCAAGGTGAGAGATCTGATATAATGCATGAATTGGCTAACAACTCCCACCATGTGTCGAGTGATAGATAGATTAGCTTTCCTATTAGCCTCTAATATAAACCCTTTATCATCAAGTATTTTTCCCTTATTAGCGCTTAAATAAATGATGTTTCACTTCCATTGGGGACTCATTGGGCTCGACACATAACTTTCTTGTCTCTTCAAAGAGGTCTACCATGTACACCCTTTCAGAAATGAGATGCCCTTCTTTGAGCGAGCAATTTCAGAATAGGTCTCCCCACTTCTATTGATTTATCATGCAAAGCATAGACAGAAAGAGAGAGTTTTGGTTCTTGAGCAAAATCATTGTCATAGTGACCCAAAAGTCCCACATGCTCCAACCTACAACTGATCCACATAATTTGGTGTCGAAGGTCCTTCATCTCTTTTATCCTTTGAGCTTTCCAATTTGTAACATCCTTGCAACTGGTCTTCCCCTCTTGGAAACTGTTGAATAACATGTAAGGGTAGATTAGGCATTAGACATAGATTATAGGGTATTATTGTCTTTGTACTCATGTTGCCCTAGATAGGCCTATATACATATCATATTCATGAGGAGCTTCCTAGTGAACACTCCATCATGTCCATTCCTCTTCTTCTTCCTCTCTAACGCTAGCTCATTTCTAACGGAAACGATGGGTCCACACAAAACAAACCTCTGAGGATTAGTAATGAAAATTAGGAGCTAGACTCAAAATTGGATGGGAAATATAGATAAAATGAGAAAAAAGTAATCAAAGATCACCAATATGGAGAAAGAGCTCTAAATTCTTCAATTCTCAAAACATATCTATATAGCTACAACTCAACTCAACTAAGCCTTTGTCCCAAACTAGTTGGGGTCGGCATATCTATATTATAGCTATGTCTATAAATTCATCAAAATATAGTATATATCTAAATAATCCTAAAACCCACTTTTTATTTTAACACTTCACCATCATCTAATTCTACCCTTCATTATAAACCTAATAACCCTAAAACTGAAATGATTTCTAAAGACCAATGATTTATAAAACTGAAATGAGAAAAGTAAAACACCTAAAATTCTAATTTTTGTCACCAATTCCATTACTGATCTCTGGACAACTTGTTAAGGTTTGAAATGATAAATTTTTACAGCATATGTAGAAATATCTATTGTAGGTTTCATAGAGATCTTCAAATCAATATATAAATCAATTAAAACATATACTCAATAAGAATGTTATGTCCTATGGAAGAGTAAGATGTTTGCACTTAGCCCGGCTTGGAGTTTTCTACACATCAAAAAGCAAATCATAACCAGTAAGGGGCCGTTTGGATACGCGGATTTTAGAATCCAGGTTTTTAGTTTGAAAACAGTGTAAAAGAGGGTTCATGATCAAGCCGTTGTATGTTGTCCTGACAGCGTTTCTTGGATTTTAAG
Organism: Tasmannia lanceolata; assembly: GCF_043159265.1. NCBI lineage: Eukaryota > Viridiplantae > Streptophyta > Magnoliopsida > Canellales > Winteraceae > Tasmannia > Tasmannia lanceolata. The sequence goes on along the minus strand of NW_027518685.1, from coordinate 10,642,199 downwards.
TGAGAAATTCAGGTTTTAAAAATCTCTCCTGCATCCTGAGATTTCTAAAACCTGGAAATATGAGAGGATCTTCTACTCTCTTGCTGACGGAAAGAAGGGCGAGAAGTAAAAAAGGAGTAAAAAACGACGGCTGGTCCGCTTCTTCTCTTGTCTCTTAGCTACAATTTTGAAGACATCCCGGATTCTAAAATTCGCGTACCAAACGGCCCCTTAAATGAGAGATTTCTTGATTATGATAGGAGACAATTGTCAGTGTTAAGTAGGGAGTGGCCTTTACACCAGGTTCCATATTATTGGGAAGTCATCTTAGCAAGTAGAGTTTCGTATTCTCACCATGGCGGATATCATGTTCATTAAGCTAGTCCCTTATGTTCTTGCAAAAGTACAAGCTTCACGATATTCCTCCTCAAGAAAAATTTCTGTAAGGAACTGATGTTATTATTTGGAGAATTAACCTCTCACTTAATCTTCACATTGTAATGGTACCCACTTACATTTTAAGCATAATTATATTTATTTTCACCACTTTTCCCTCTCCAGTCCATGGTTAAATTGTAACATTGTGTGTTTCAAATATGTTTCTTGTGTATAAATCCTTTTATTATATTGGATGCAGCCCCAGAGCAGAAGGAAATTGGAAAACATAGTTCTTTTATGTCTGAAAACTTATTTACATTTTAAACAATATTATTCGCTTTCACCTCACTTCCCCTCTCGAGTCCATGATTAAGGTGTAGCATTGTGCATTTCAAATTTATTTCTTCTGTATAAATACTTTTACTGTATAGGATGCAGCCCCAGAGCATAAGAAAATAGACAGCAATATATAATCCCCATCTTTTACAGGTTGAGAAATGGGTCGATCCAAAATGTGGGAAGTCAACGGGGCGGATTAAGCACCCTGACTCATTATTAAGGGCTGTACACACTCTAGTTAACCGGTCAGGGGTAAATGCCGTAGCAGTTGTTGGGCGCTTTCCAGATGAAGAGAGCGATGAAATGGAAGATTATCGACAGGGGAAGGTAATTATCATTTGTATGTTTGGGTCTTTATCCCAGTTTAGTATTGCCTATTTTGAAAGATAATATTCATATATTGGTGGTGCATGCCCTGTGGTTCATAATTATGAAATGGCCTAAATGTTATGCTCCACCAATTTCTGGTTTAAGCCTACTGTTACTTTGTAGGGGATAGATTTGTTGGCCGGAGTGGAGGCGGTTATAAGCCATCTAGTAGTGAAGGAGTTCCAGATCCCGTGTGCTCATGCTCCTGCATTATTACCTCTTCCTGTAAGCCCATCATTATGCCCAAGATCTGCTGCTGAAGAGGTTGGTAAAATTCTTGTTTCATGTTATTGGAAATAATTTAATGGGTCTTTTGCATTGGCTAGGGATCAACAAAATAATTAAATGGGTCTTCTACATTTGCTACGAACCAAACTAAGCACGTACAAGGTTAAATCATCCTTGTGCAGTTGGCCTTGTGAACCTTGAGGATGAATGGTTGAGCATTTGCCTTAGTGGTAATGACCTTGAGTGTGTAAAGTTGAGGTGAGGATGTTCAATCTGCCAACTATCATGAAAAGGAGACAGTGAAGAAGAAGATTGCGTCTAGTCATTTGTAAAAACTGCACTTTCTATCTGGAGGACAAAAATGTAGAAAGCGTTGATGATGTTGAAGTGAAGTTGGGATTGGGTTTCACGATGACCCAAAGAAAGGCTTCAAATGACTAGAACTATCTGTTAATATATTGACAATAAGGAACTTATGAAGATAGCTGTTACCTAACAAGAATACTATAGTTCTAAAGATTAAGTGAATCTTTTAGAAATTTCCCATAAAATCTCATTTGAATGCCGTCCTTTTTTTTTTGGATCTAATTGTAATAGTTGGATGCACCCATTCCTAATGTTGGTTCCTTGAAGCATTCTTCTAAATAACAAGTTGGAAAGGAACAACAAGTATTCTGATATTTACCAAGATGGTACTGTTTGAAGAAGGATTTATTATATATTGTATAAACATATATATGGTTTAGGGATTGTAACTCTCATTAACCAATACTGGGTTCTAAGAGTGACTGTTTGATTATGAGAAGTGTTAGCAGGATGGTGCAGAAAGCCAGGGTCAGAATGGCCTATGCCTGTGTGCCCTGCATTTGGGCCAGACCAACCACATGTCTGGTCCACATGCGGGGTGTGCAGGTAGAGGCTGTTCCAGCTCAGTGTCCTCCTGTGGCATCCTCAAATCAGTTTCCTTCAATTGTTAGTCCAACTTTTTGGCTCTTGTTATCATGGTGCTAGTGCAAACCAAAGGTCTTTGATAAATATTGGGTTTTCAAGGCTGATTTACATTGTCAGAACTCATTTGGGCCAAGAAGCACTTATCCTGATAGAGATTGGTATAGCACAAATTTTTTTTATGGATTTTAAATAATCTTATTTTGTATTTTTTTTTCAAACCCTTTAAAAGATTGCCTTTATTTGGTTTTGATTCTATATTCAAATCTGTGTATGTTCTGATTTTTATTGTCAACATGCATGTGTAACATATGTATGTCTAATATCATATGCATGAGATGGATACACATCTCGTATGGATGTCGAGAATTCATTGTTTCATAGATCTGTGCCAATATAAATTGTTTTGGAGAAATGTAGGGAGATATTGTGCTTCCTCATCTTTCCTCTCCTATTTCTCTTTCCATCTGCCGTAAGATTTGGGTTCTGTTTAACAGATAGGATATACCTTTTTGCCATGTGTTCTTGCGGGCTTAAGTAGAGCACCCCAGTATGTAGTAAGGGGGTTTGGGTCCTCTGAGCATGGTTGCATATTGGCGAGTGATGTTGACAGTGTAATTCTTCCCATTGACGCTTGTGGAGGGGAGGGTACTATTGCTTTTGCAAGAAGTTCAAGAAATAAGGTAAAAATTCATTATCTCTATGCTCTTCTCTTGGTTCAAAAAATCATTGGGTTGATTCTGGAATTTCCATGGACCGGTCTATTCGTGTAAGAGAAATGTCCAGCTCACTCTCGATTCATGGGTTCATTTTTTCCGGAAAATAGATCATTGAAAAGAGGCTGTTTGATGGGCTGAGTTGGACTCAATTTTTTTTTCCATGAACATTTATGTCAAGTCACAATTTTCTGTATCATGACTTTGTTAAATAGAACTACATTTTTATTGGAATATAACAGTTTGGTTCTGGTACAGCCTATGATAATCACTGTTGATGAGAATGAAACAGTGCTTGAAGATACGCCTGATAAGCTTGGAATTGAAGCAGTATGCATCCCATTATTTTCCTATCCTTTTCTTTTTTATTTCTTTTGGCTTCAGGATATGTTTTCTCAAAGTATTTGGGTACTTGAAGAAATGGGAAATCTGATTTGCAGGTCAAGGTTTTAAATTATTGGGAAGCTATAGGGGTTATTGCAGCTCACAAGGCAGGGATAGACCCAAAATCACTAAGAAGAAATGGAATTAATAGTATTGGATGCTCCTCCATGGTGGCTTCTTCTAATGGTTTTGTAGCTTCAACTTCCCCTCCACAGCTTGATCCCATCCATTCCTTGTAAGTTTAAGTATTGCCGTATTGATACCATTTTCCCTTTTTTGTCTTTGTAAGTAAAGCATGGGTTTTGATATTTAACATGTTACCTTACCAAATTAATTATTTTTATATACATGGAAATTAGTGTTCTTGATCCAATCTGTTCCTTGTAATTTACCATTTTTCATTTTTTTTTGTTAGTAAAGAACTGGTTTTGATATTTAACAGGATACCGTACCCTATTAATTACTTTTTGATACATGTAAATTATTGTTCTGAAAGAACCTGAAAATTCATTCAAATCTAAGTGGCATGAAACTGTAATTATACGAAAAGGCTTGGAACACATGAATCTCTAAAATTTGCATCCCACCAGATAATAGTGGCTTTCCCCATCAGGTTGTGCAAGATTCAGCATATTCAAGGTCATGGTGTCCTTTCTTTTTGAATGGTAAGGTCATGAGGTCCTTTACAACAAAGAACAACATCAATCATCTTTGACCTTTGAAGTCTTGAAATTTATATTTTCTTTTATGGAATTTGATTACTTGTACCATTGTTGAGGATGACTATCTATTGTAATAATGTAGCCAAGTCAATTGAGTTGCGATGTCATGCTTAACTGATAACGATTGTGAATGCTTTGTTTCGTTGAAAATTGTGAATATAAAGAAAATGAATTTAATTTTAAATGTTATGAGCAATGGGACCATGGTTTAGGTACCATGAAAAGCCTAGCTTTGTTTCATTAAATTGCCCCTATCTTCTCTCAGTATCCTTCAAATCTTTTGGGAGTTTTAGCTATTGACAGTGTCTACAAGAGTTGGGAAACCTTTACGTACCATTGCTCGTCGAAGGACATTGTTGCTTGCCTCTATTTGTAGTTCAAATTATTGTCTATGTGGCAAATCCCTGATCAGAACCCTCAGAATCTGTTGTTTCTATTTAATATTCCAGTTGAAGAATAGTTTTTGTTTTTTTTTTCTTTTTTTTTTGAAGAATGGTTTTATAAGAGATACAAAGGGTCCAATTGTCTGCACAATTAAATAGTTTTATGTGTGATATGTTTATCTAACTCACGCAAAACGTATCATATAACAAGAGGGAACACGTCTCATTCCAAGAACAAACTATAAAGATATTTTTGTTATGCAATGTATTGTATTCTGTGGGCTTGCGATGAAATAAAAAATTTCAACAGAAAATATCTTGTTGTGCATCCAATTGGTTCTTAGGGACTTTCATATTTTTTTGCGCATGAGAAGCTGAAAGTTCTGTGACCTGTAGTTTCAGTGGTTTTTTTTTTTTTCTACTTTTTGTTGCCACTCACTTCTTATAGCTTCTGGAAAGTAATTTCTGATGTGGTCCTTATATTATTCCCGCAACTACCTGCAAGTTTCAGAAGAGCCCTTGTTTGGAGTGCAAGAATTTTTTTGGAAAAGTTTGGAAAAGAATTTTTTTTTTCTAAAATTTCATGCTTTCCAATTGTTTGATTAAGTAAGAAAAAAATTTGACTTGAACCATCTCAATTTGACCTTTTGAATTGTCACAGTCAACTATTGATGGCTGTTTCATTATAGCCCAAATTCTTTGATCAGATATTTTGGAGCATATGAATTTAATGGTGGAAGAAATACTCCTTTATCACCTCTAATTCTGGACCTTGACATTGTGGTCTGTTTTTCACTGCCTGAAAGTAACTGTTCGTTAAGGTAGACATTATCTTCTAGACTTTCAATCTGTGTCTGCATTTCTTTGCTTCCAATGTTCTTTGGGGCCATTATTGAAGCCCAGAGTTGAAATCTTCCTTTGCATATCTGAGCTTTTGGCAAAGGTGATGGGTAAGTAGTTGTGTCAGGAGTGGCGGGGTGGGTGCTGTTTTCTGATAATCTTATGTCCAGAACTAGATGATAAGTAGTTTGGAGAAGGCTAAGTGGACTGCAACACGGAATCTTCCATCCTTAATCCCCTCTTTTGTTCTTACAAGGTCTAGGGACACTTTAAGATGTGGCTCTTTGGGTATCCGTAGTATTCGTTGCAAGTAATTTTCCTTTTATTTTGGTTTTGAGGTAAGGTGGTATCTCCCCCTCTTGTACTACTTTTATTTTATCAATAAAATTTCAGGTGCACCCGGGTTCCTAGATAAATCCCAGGAAAAAAAATAATAGTTTTCAACGATCAGATCATATGTTCTACGACCATGACTGTCTCCACTGCAAGTCATCTTTGGTACAATCAATATCTATCTATTGATTAACGTATAAGATCCGCATCATATTTTCAAGATGTTGTAATTTTTTAGAGTCCAACTTCACAGATGGTATTGTTAGGATCAATCCTAATGATCAAACCTTGCGTCCCATGTGGAATAAACTCAAAATTCTCTAAATCAGTTAAGCTAGTTTAAAGTTTTGACTCTTTGAATTGCTTTCATTTGATCTTACACATCTAGAAACTCTTTGGCATATTATTCTACATCCAATGAACATAAATGATTAATGCCTGCAAAACTAACATTTTAATTGTTTCTTGCCAAATCTTAAACGAGTCTTGATAGTTCAACAGACCATATGGCTCATGAGGGACACAGAAAACAACACCACCTTTCCAAATTTCTAATAGGCTGGTGATAAATGCACTACTGTTTTAACCATGGCCACCTTCTATTGTCTTTTTGTGTCATTTTTTTTCATAGTTGTGAAACCGCTAGGAGGGGGTGGCCAAAGAAAGGGTAAATTTGTCATTTACCTTTCTACTAAAATAAATAAAATGCTGCGAGGACAGCAGTTGTTAGACTTCTTCCCAAAAAAGTCCCATTTGTGCCATATAAAAGTTATCAAATCCGTTGGTCCGACCGGAATACCACAAGTCTAGTCAAATACCACGGAGAAAACCTTGATCAGATGGTCCTAGCAATGTAAAGAAATGGTAACTATCAATGTAAAAAACAGAAGAAAAAAGTAGCTGTTCGGAAGAAATGGTGACTATGAATGTCAAATAATGTTGAACGGACTGTAAGTAGCTCTCCTTAAATTTATCTATCCACCAAACATACCACCAAAAAAGAAGAAAAAATTGGAAATTAAAGTAAAGAAATGCGAGTTAAGCACTTAAGCTGAGGAATTATAAAAAAACATATTAATCTTTATAACCTCAGTACAAGCATAAAAAGAAAATCAAAACTCCTGCATGTGAAAATGCATGTGTGAAATGACTGGAGTTCCATGTTACCAGTGATCAATAAAGGGTAGAAGGGTAATCAGTGCATCTCATCCCTATTGAGATATGGATAGAAGGCTAATCAGTGCATAACATCCCTATTGAGACATGAATGGTTAGTGTGTAGCTCGATTCAACTGCCGTTAAGTCTTAATAGATTATGCCATAGAGTTGTATTGTGGGTGGAACTCTAGAAGGCATTTTCTATGAATATGAAGTTTGTGTCTGCCGCCACCTAAGTTGATCAAAAGAGAACTCCCCGCCATAGATTAGGCAGACTGGAGAGGCAATAGAAGAACCAGCTCGATCGATCACCTCCATGGCCGATCGAGATAAGTTCTTTAATCTTTCTTCTTGTATTCTAGATTCAGTGCATGGTTAGATCCTTTAGAATAATTTGTTATATTGTTTTATTGTGTTTGTGATCATGGCATATTGATTGAATACCATGATCATAGGTTTTACAGGATGGGGAATTACAGCAAGTTTTTGGCTGCTCTTGACACCATACACGTGTTTATGGTAATAGACGGTCCCGTTCATCGTAAACATTATTCATAGCAAATTACTCTTAAAATGCCTGATAATTTGCATTTTTTGTCTGTTAAAAAAATTGCATGCCATAAAGACACATACACCCGTAGCTCATAAAAAAAAACACAGGTTTTAGTGAATTGTCCAATTAGCAGTAGAATTTTGTAACGAAGGCTACGATGAAGTTTACTATTTATCTTCGCATTCTATCTGTAAGGGCTTCTTGTAGTATCAAAACCTGAAAAATGAAAGATTGGAAATTGTGAGTGCGTATGAAAGGTGAATACGCGCAAATGCACGGATTGTTCACAGGGTCTGTCGGAAAATGGTACAGATACACGTATAGAAGTATGTATATATGTACGTTAAATATATAGGAATACGTATGTTTGATGACAAAAAATGGAAGAGAAACGTAGGTATGAGGTGGGAATAAGTAAGCTATCGGTCAGGTCAACGGGAGGGGATAACATGTGACCAGCCAACTTCATTTGGGTGGGGTGTAAAATTGAGAGAGAGAGAGAGAGAGTAAATGTAAAAGCTGGTTAAAGAGGGAAAGGGGGCGGGAGTATTAAAAGTAGGGGCTAATAAATATAAAAGCTGGTTAAAGACTAAAGAGTAGGGGTGGCAATGGTTCGGTTTGAACCCCAACTAGAAAACACTAGGTTGATATTTGTTCTGCTTAGATAAGGATCACCTCACCTACGTAGCCATGTCTGCTCTATCCGTCAGTTGAAAAAACATGTGACCCGCAGTCCCTCCCGTGCCTAATTACACAAGTATTTTAGAGGAATGCTAAAAGGAGGGGCGCCCTTGAAAAGATGAGGTGAAAGGGCGCCAGCATTGGCTGAATGTCACCATTGTGCATGTAATGCTCTTTGACTAAAATGGTATATAGCTAATGAAAACTGAGTCCTAAGAGATTGATCTCCACGAGCCCTCAGCATGAGCTTAAATAACTTTTTATCTTCCTGCTACGTCCATACTCCATTGATCAGCTAATGCTGTAGAGAGAGAGAAAGAGAGAGAGAGAGAGCCCTCGACCACACACTTAGGAAATCAATTTTAATTAGCCAAAAAACTAGGAGAGGCTTAGCTTATATATAGCATAGATTTTGATAGGTACTACAATAACATCACAATAGCTACTCGAATATGGCAGCATTTAGTGGCATGAAAATTAATAAAGATCCATTTCATTAGAGAAAGTACTGCAAATAATACACTGTCAAACTTGTCTTCAAAGGATATATTTGTAAAAGAGTTTTGCCGACGCCCGCGGGTAATGAAATTGGTACAGTTACCCCCTGTAGTTTCAGTGGTTTTTTTTTTTTTCTACTTTTTGTTGCCACTCACTTCTTATAGCTTCTGGACAGTAATTTCTGATGTGGTCCTTATATTATTCCCGCAACTACCTGCAAGTTTCAGAAGAGCCCTTGTTTGGAGTGCAAGAATTTTTTTGGAAAAGTTTGGAAAAGAAAATTTTTTTTCTAAAATTTCATGCTTTCCAATTGTTTGATTAAGTAAGAAAAAAATTTGACTTGAACCATCTCAATTTGACCTTTTGAATTGTCACAGTCAACTATTGATGGCTGTTTCATTATAGTCCAAATTCTTTGATCAGATATTTTGGAGCATATGAATTTAATGGTGGAAGAAATACTCCTTTATCACCTCTAATTCTGGACCTTGACATTGTGGTCTGTTTTTCACTGCCTGAAAGTAACTGTTCGTTAAGGTAGACATTATCTTCTAGACTTTCAATCTGTGTCTGCTTTTCTTTGCTTCCAATGTTCTTTGGGGCCATTATTGAAGCCCAGAGTTGAAATCTTCCTTTTGCATATCTGAGCTTTTGGCAAAGGTGATGGGTAAGTAGTTGTGTCAGGAGTGGCGGGGTGGGTGCTGTTTTCTGATAATCTTATGTCCAGAACTAGATGATAAGTAGTTTGGAGAAGGCTAAGTGGATGGCAATATGGAATCTTCCATCCTTAATCCCCTCTTTTGTTCTTACAAGGGCTAGGGGCACTTTAAGATGTGGCTCTTTGGGTATCCCTGGTATTCGTTGCAAGTAATTTTCCTTTTATTTTGGTTTTGAGGTACGGTGGCATGTCCCCCTCTTGTACTTCTTTTATTTTATCAATAAAATTTCAGGTGCACCCGGGTTCCCAGATAAATCCCAGGAAAAAAAAAAATAGTTTTCAACGATCAGATCATATGTTCTATGACCATGACTGTCTCCACTGCAAGTCATCTTTTCTATGATCAATATCTATTGATTAACGTATAAGATCAGCCAACTTCATTTCAGTGGGGTGAAAAATTTCTCGTGAGAGAGACTAAATGTAAAAGCTGGTTAAAGAGGGTCAAAGGGGCGGGAGTATTAAAATTTATGGGCTAATAAATGTAAAAGCTGGCGAAAGGGAGTTTTCTTGTAATTCCTCTTCGGATTGCAAAAAAAAAAACTTACGAAAAATGTTTTCTTGTAATTTTTCTTTCTTTCCATGACTTAGAAGGGAACGACATGATTATAGTTAATATTTAGAGGGATGTTATCATAAATTGAATAGGGCTGATTCAAGTTATCTGTTTTCTTGTGTAAAAAAGTAGAAAATTTTAGACATATTTTTCCTTTCCAAACTTTTCCATAAAATTCCTGCCATCCAAACAGGGCCAAACAATAAACTTGGCTAAAATCGAAAGTATAGAAAGTAAAGGGGAAGATAATATTTTAATTTAAAAGACACAGAATGTTAGGAAAATTGGTAGGTCGGTAAAAAAAGGAAAAAATGGGTAGTTCATCATCTTCAGTCTCAGATATACATCTCTAAATATGCTTGCAGGACTGCAACTAGAAAACACTAGCTAGATATTTGTTCTGCTTAGATAAGGATCACCTCACCTACCTAGCCATGTCTACTCTATCCGTCCGTCAGTTGAAAAAACATGTGACCCGCAGTCCCTCTCCTGCCTAATTACACAAATATTTTAGAGGAATGCTAAACTGAGGGGTGCCCTTGAAAAGATGAGTTGAAAGGGCGCCAGCATTGGCTGAATGTCACCATTGTGCATTTAATTCTCTGAGTAAAATGGTACAGCTAACGAAAACTGCGGCCTAAGGGATTGATCTCCACGAGCCTTCAGCATGAGCTTAAATAGCTTTTTATCTTCCTGCTACGTCGAGAGAGAGAGAGAGAGAGAGAGAGAGAGAGAGAGAGAGAGAGAGAGAGAGAGACCTCCACCACTCACTTAAGAAATCAATTTTAATTGGGCAAAGAACTAGGAGAGGCTTAGCTTATATATAGCATAGATTTTGATATATAGATACTACTAAAATAACATCACAATAGCTACTCAAATGTGGCAGCATTTAGTGGCATGAAAATTAATAAAGATCCATTTCATTAGAGAAAGTACTGCAAATAATCCACTGTCAAACTTGTCTTCAAAGGATATATTTGTAAAAGGGATTTGCTAGGGACCATCACAGAATGCAATTCACGGACCGGCTGTTGCATGAGAGCAGCCACATATATAGGATGAATAAATGAAAAAGGACAAAAAGTGAGCCTATGTGGTTGCTCTCTCATGCAACAACTTGTCCTTGAAATGACTTCTGCGAAGTTCCCTAGCAAATCTCACTGTAAAATAATATCAATGTCTCTCCAAATGCAATTGGCGAGGAAGTTCGAGGTTTCTACGACCGTTGGACATCTTGTGGCTTAGGGCCTCTTTGTGGACCACGAACAAACACTGCCACCTTTATGGTCCCTTGCCACACTAAAATCTTGTAGAAGAAATTGATTCTAAAAATCCAAACCTAACAGGGACTAAATCTAAGCTTAGCTAGGCGTCAATAATCAAAAATTTTTTCTATACAGAGTTAGGTGGCATCGTCTAGTGATGGCCTTAATCCAATGGCCCACCATATGTACAAGCCAATGTCAAAAGTCACATAACTGAACAATTTTAAACTGTTGGATTAAGTGATTGTTTGTACATTGAATGTTGATAGATGTCGACCGCTAATCTTGGACTGCAAAGCATCCCTGTTGTGGTTTACGGGACAACAGCCCAATGGAAAGGAGTGATTAGTTCCAAGATTTGACACGGATAATTGTCAATGGAAAACAGTTATTAATCTTGTACTGCACATCTGAGAGTTTGTGTTTGAGTTGGATTTCTCTCGATGCTTTTGATCAGTGGAGGATTCTTGTATTTTATTATATGTGATAAGATTACATAATACCACAAGCTAATGAAGATAACTCAAAGGTTCGATAGACTCATGCCACTTGTCCAGGAAAAGATGAAAAATATTCAAATCCTTGGACAAAAAACCATTTTAATGACATAATGAAAATAACATAACCTAAAACCAGATGCTGGACTCCATTCAAATGTGAGCAGAGTCGAGGCAACTTGAACTGAGTGACTACTGACTCGATAAGAACTTGAGCAGTTTTCCCCGTTGACACAATGGAAACTCTTGGGTCAATTTTCCTATCGATAGATTTAAGTTGTCTATAATGAGTTTTTATACGGTGCCAGAGCGTGTCAAGTCTCGTGTGGGGGTACCGCCCTTGATATTTGATCCAACACCAGCTCACTTTTTGAGAGGCTGTTGTTGGATCAAACATCATGGGTGGTACTTTTGTCGTCCATCCACACAGGACCTGATGCTTGGGCACCGTATAATTTCTTTTGAGATATATACAGACCACGATCCTTTTCATTATCATTCTTTTCCTCTCTAAGAAAAATTTTTACTGGAAAACTTTTTCACCCAGAAAGATTTTCATTTTCCGGACTACTGAGCATATGGTGGTGCACACTATTTTACACCTGATGCTATGGTAGGTGGGGCCCACAATTTTACACCCCATGTTATTAATGGATGGGCCTACCACATTTTATGCCTCAAGTTTTCATGGCGTGGGACCCACCCGTTTACCCCTAATGTTATTGATTGGGGAAGCCACCATTTTACACCTCATATTTTGATTGGGAGGGGCCCACCATTTTACAGCCATGCATAGTGTGAGCCCACAGTACTACTTTAAATAGGTACATGGAAATGAAATATTCGCCCCTTTTTCTTACCTGAGACAGCCCCCTCTAGACCTACTGTTAAAGGTGTCGTCATAAATACACTAGTTGGGCTGTCCCAAGGCTTTCACGAGCTTCTTCTTTTTTTTTTAATAAAAGGGCGAATACAGCACTCCAATGGAAGGTATGGTGGTTGAAGTCATTTCGTACGAGATTACATGTAGCAGATTTAAACGTTACCATGAGTTTTTCTCTTATCAGTGCTTTGTGAGTTTTTAGCGAGTCAACCCATTTTCTCAGCAGTTGAGTCAACTCAAATTAGTTTCTTTTAGTACTACAATATATCTTATTTGGATTTGCTAGGGACCATCAAAGAAGTCATTTCTCAGGCCGGCTATTGCATGAGAGAGCAGCCACATAGGCTCACTTTTCAACAGATTTTTTTTTGACAAACAAAAGAAGCAAGTGATAGACCTGGCAAACGGGTGGGCCGGGCGTTTCACCCGACCCGTACGGGTCCGGGTCATATGGGCGGGTATAAAATGGGGAGTTTTACGGGTCACTAATTGGTGGACCTTGACCCCACCCGTACGAGCCGGGTGTGGACCGCGGGTCACCCGGTTTTTTCCCTTTTTTTTTTTTGCTGTTTTTATTCCCACACTAAAATAGGATGATCCAAACCGTTCATGTGATGGGCCATAACATAACTAGGCTATGCCCAAAAAATCATTTCCATAGGATGATCCTAGCCCTCTAATCTATGGAGAAATTGCATATTATTGTTATGGAAACCTCTATAGATCGGAGGGCTAGGATCATCCTATAGAAATGATTTTTGGGGCACAACTTATTTAAGTTGTGTTCCATCACATGGACGGTTTAGATCATCCTATGATGTGGTCCGTATAGTACTTTCTGAAAAATATGGGACTATACGGGGCTTATACCATATAAAATCTAAATCATTTGGGTTTTTACGGGCACCCGCGGGCACCTACGGGTCCACCCGGCCCGGCCCAGTTTTGACATGACCCGTACGGGCCGAGTCAAATTTCAAATGGGTCACTAGTTAGTGACCCGGACCCGTAAATTACAGGCGGGACGGGTGAACCCGTGGGTCCGGGTCACTTTTTACCAGGTCTATCAAGCAAGTGGTAGTGAATTGGGTCATTTAGACTAAGTTGGAGACCACACTGATGAAGCTTCATGTATTTTTTTTTTAACTTTTCATCTTTTACGAGTTATTGGTGAGCCAACTCGGACGAGTTTCATGTTGACTCAATGAGTTTTAATCTTTGGAAAATACCCGCTCTCTGTGAGTTAATTTTCAGGAGAGTGAAAATGCCGTCTCTCGGAGCTACGCAACACCAACACAGCAAATATCCGATTTGTTGGTAAAAAAAGCAAGATGTTTTGTTTTTCCAACTCAGGACAATCCTTTCACCTATTCGACTCTCCTCCAATCTTGTATTGGTTGGTTAGTGAGACTTCGGTCTGTATTGGTAATATAGTGTCCGGCCATCGAAGATGACAACATGGATAGAGGTTTTGTTTTGAAAATTAGCCCATGAGATAGGAGTATTTTTATTATTTCTTAAGATGTGGGTATTTTCTCATTTACCACCAATGTCTTGCTTATGAAAATAGTTTCATTTTCGAAGACTTTTTCAATATCTTACTTTAAAAAAGACGTGGGTGGTATATTTTCATTACATGAACCTGATAACTTAAGAACATGGTTTTAAGTTTCGACCGAAATTCGAAACTGGGGACCGAAATTTCGGAATATTGTCAGCTCCAAAATGGGCAATACCTGTAACGTTACAGTTTTTCGGCGGAAATTTTGAAATATCAGTCGAAATTTCGTTATTTTCCGAAATTTAAGGAAATTAACCCCAAATTCTCTATTTTTTTAATTAAATAATATTTTCCCAAAATTTCAACCGAAATTATTACTGAAATTTCAGTAATTTCGGCCAAAAATTTGTATTAAATAAAAATATTATTTAAATAGTTTCATCGGATTTCTGTCGGCGAGGAGCAAAACGCATTCGGAAACCGAGATTCGGAACCATGCTTAAGAAACGATTTCGGTTGAAATTGAATTTAGACAACTACTAGGGCGAAATCCAGCTACCCACAGCGCACAACTAATGAAACGGCTTGTACTGGAAAAGGTAGTCATAAATACGTTAGAGTGGGTCGGGCCAGGGAAAAAAGGGGGCGAATATATCACTTCCCATTTTTTAAATGGCAAGTTGGCAACTACTTTCCAACTCCGCTCGTTTCACTCTTCCCTTCACCTGCCATTCCAAGTCAGCCTCATGCACTCACAACCCTCTATATATTGCCAACCTCACCGACCATCCCTTCTGCAACTGTCTCTCTCTCTCTCTCTCTCTCTCCCCTCTATGAGAAAATGAGAAAAGCTGTGTGTGATAAGCAGAAGACAATCAAGGGAGCATGGACGAAGCAGGAAGACCAAAGGCTAATAAACTACATACAAGCCCATGGTGAAGGTTCATGGAGATCAATTCCTCAGGCCGCAGGTTTCTTTAGCTAAACAGTTTTATTTTACCTTCTCTTTGCTAGGTCAGCAACAAGCTTATTAAACTGAAACTGATAAAGATTTGTGCATGGGCTGAGGAGGTCAAGCATTACTCTGAATCCATCAACAAGTTGGATGTTTTCTTTTGTAGAGGAAACTTACTCATGAAGTTTTGTTTTGCAAAATTTTGTTTGTCTTTTTATTTTTGCCAACAAATTAAGCTAAATGCTGAAATAAATTTATGCATGGGAATTGGGAAGAGGTTAAGCACAAGTACTAAGAGGCTAGCAACCTTTTAGTACAAGAGGTGCATAATCTTAAGATAATGAATTTCACTGATAAACATAGAAAGAGATTAAGATAAGTAGGAAATAGATAATCCTAATCTAGAATAACTACCTCATCTGACCAAGTTGCCTAATCTAACACCCAAACTATTTAATGGCCACATATTCTAATATTCATCCTCAAACGTATGTGAATTGAAAATCGACATACGTTTAAGTATAATACAATATCCCAATAAGAAAAGTATGTTTTATCGATTCCATGTTATTGACGATAATTCATTACAATAGAATATCCAAATAAGAAAAGTAAAATATTTTAATTTGATGTACTCAATTGAATGTTGATATATTGACGAATATCTGCAGAATATCAAGACTGAAAGTCTTGTTGATGATGCTGAAGAAGATATTGCTTGTAAGATGAGAGATGAAGTGGGCTTCCAAAAGACAAATAAGTTATAATAGACCATTGCCTCAATGGACAACATATGCCTTGATAGACTAGTCTCCACTGATTTTTTGTTAAAGTATAAAAGATAAAAAACGGCTTTAGTTGGTAAGTTAACATGGTATAGAGCCAAAGGTCTCGAGTTCAAATCTCCCAGATAGCAAAAATCCACATGTGATGGGGCAAATATTCACATGCAATGGTCAGCCCAAAGTGGGACCACATGTGCCATGTGTTTGCCAAGTGGGCCACACGAGCGTGGGAGTGTTAAAGTATAAAAGATAAATAACGCCATTCTCCAAGCTTTTGGAGAGGTTGGTAAGTTAATATTTTTTATACCGATCCTTATAAAAATGGGTCACTACAGACCATTGCCTCAATGGCCAAGAGTGGGTTAGCCATCATTGGTCATTTTAGTATATCGACCCAGATGGAGGTGAGTCACTTTTTTAGGCATGCACTTCAAAGGAACCGAGGCACCTCCCTCAATTGAATTGCACTAAAAATGAAACCAAGGCTTGACTCGATACCATGAATGAGATTAATTTTACTAATCTGGAGTTTAGTGAATTGAGTTTGAACCAAAGTATGGAATTGGAAAAGCCGTTTGAGGAGGGGGAGATCGAGAGAGTTGTTTTCTCCATTTGCAGAGATAAAGCCCCTGGGCCTGATGGTTTTTGTATCGCATTTTTCAATCATGTTGGTCGTATGTATAAGGGGATATAATGGGATTTTAAAATTTTTTTTACAATGGAATGGAGTTGGATAAAGGTACTGAGGCTACTTTCATTTCATTTATTCCAAAAGTTGAAGGAGCATCTAAGATAACTGAGTATCGCCCCATAAGTCTTGTGGGATGTCTATATAAAATTCTGGCCAAAGTTTTAGCTGAACATCTGAAGAGGGTACTTCTAGTTATTATTTCGGATTACCAATGCGCTTTTGTAGCACAGAGGTAGATCTTAGACTGTTCCTTAATTGCGAATGAGGCCATTGATTCATACCGTAGGCTTGGAAAGGGAGGTATATTGTGTAAGATGGATATGGAGAAAGCCTATGATAGGGTGGATTGGGAGTGTTTGGATTTCTTGCTTGGTAGAATGGGGTTTGGGAGTTTATGGCGCAAATGGATTAGGGCTTGTGTCTCTTCTGCGTGGTTTTCTATCCTGATTAATGGATCCCCTAAAGGTTTCTTTAAGTCTTCTCATGGTCTTAGGCAGGGGGATCCTTTATCCCTATTTTTTGTTTGTCATTTTAGCTGAAACTCTTAGCAGATTGATGGCGAAAGGGAGGGGATTGAGGTTGTTCAAGGGGTTTTGTATTGGACGTGACAATGTTGAGGTCTCTCACCTCCAATATGCCGATGATACTCTCCTTTTCTGCGAACCGGAAAGAAATCAAGTGCGAAACCTGAAAGCTGTTCTGAGATTTTGAACTCATTTCTGGGCAGAGGTCCAACTTTCTCAAGTCTAGGTTGTTCGGTTTAAATATTCCGTCAGAAGAGGCCATGGAGGTGGCTAAGATTTTGAGGTGCAAGCTGGATCAATTACCTTCTTCGTATTTGAGTCTTCCCTTGGGGGTTGGAAGACCCAAGAAATCCTTATGGGATCCTCTTGTTGATAGAATTGAAAGGAGGTTGGAGACATGGAAAAGAAATCTAGTTTCTAGAGGAGGAAGACTTGTGCTGGTTAAGGCGGTGCTGGCCAATATTCCAATATATTTTATGTCATTGTTCAAATGCCCTGTTAGTGTTGCATTCCGTATGGAACAAATCCAATGTAGAATTTTGTGTGTGTGTGTTGGGGGGGGGGGGGGGGGGGAGAGAGGGGATAATGTAGAGAAGACAGGTATTCCCCTCATGAGCTGGAAGAATGGTGGTTTGGGTATTAGGAGAGTGAGGGAGTTCAGTCATGCTCTATTGAGTAAATGGTTGTGGAGATTTGGGGAAGAGAAATCTCATTTGTGCGTGAGGGTTATTGGTAGCAAATATGGTCGTCTACCTGGGTGGTGGGTATCTAATGACCATTTTAAGAAAAAAGGATTGACTTTGTGGAGAGACATCTTGAAAATATCGTTCTTTTTTAACTTAAACATTAAGTTTAGGGTCTATGTGGGAGACATGATCAAATTTTGGAGTGATGTGCGGTGTGCGGAGGAGCCGCTTAAGGATTTGTTCCCGATTCTTTATAGGGTTGCTTCTAATAAAGAAGCTTTTGTTTTCGAGTGCTTTGATAGTAGTAGGGGAGTCATAGTTTGGAACCCGGCTTTCAGGAGGAACTTCTTTGGTTGGGAATTAGAATCGGCATCCCGCCTTCGTCTTCTTCTCGAGGGGTGCTACATCAAGAGTAGTGGTGTGGATAAAAGAATATGGATTGCGGAACTTTCTGGTATCTTCTCTATCAAATCATTCTATGTAAGCCTGATGCCTTGTACTGTAGCTTCATATTTTGCCAAGGTTTGAAAATTTCATTGCCCGCCTTGGGTTTGTATCTTTGGATGGGCAGTTTATCGTGATCGAATTCAAACGATTAACTTTTTGAGAAAGCGTGGTCTGTTGCTTATTGACCATTGCCCCCTATGCTTAGAGGATGGGGAATTTGTGGATCATCTCTTTATGCATTGCTCGTTCACCTGGCATATTTGGAGCTTTATATTCTTGATGTTTGGTATTACTTGGATTTTTTCTTTATCTATTTCGATGTTGCTACACCAATGGAATTTTGTGCCTTGGAGAAAGGAAAAGTCTTGTGGAATTTGTGTTTGCTTGCCACTTGGTGGGTTATTTGGAAAGAGAGGAATCCAAGAGTCTTTGAGGGGACGGCCAAATCTCTGTATTGGCTTTATATGAGAGTTATTGCATTAGTTATTTCTTGGGCGAGATGTCATCCATCGTTCCACATTGTTTTGGCTTTTGACCTTTGGGAGGGTTGGAGACTTTGATGGTGCATGCTTTGGCAACCCAAGCCCGGCCGGGGTGGGCGACTTATGTCGTAATGAGAGTGGCGAAGTTCAGTGGGCATTCTCCGGGTCCATTGGGGTTTGTGATGCCTCGGAGGCGGAAGTTAAGGCTGTTTTTTTTTTTTGGGTATTAAAAGATTACATAGAGAGATTTTGGATCATACGATTGAGGAGGGTGATTCTCTAAATGTGATTCGATGGCTTAAGCGTAGGGTGCCTCCTCCAAGGAGATTTCAGCTATGTTTGACAAAATTGATGAGCTAATTTCGGGTTCATCTATTGTGATTGAGCATGTAAGGAGATCGGCAAATGGGGAGGCAGATTTGGTTGCTAAGCGGGATGTGAGTGGCGGGGTGCTGGAATGGTTTGAGTTCCTCCCGCCTTGAGTTGTGTTTTGTATTTTTTCTTTCTTTTCCTTTTCTTTTTCCGCTTCTTGTATTCTTGGGGTGATCCATCTTGGGATCCCTTTCTTTCTTATTTATATTATCTACTTACCATTTCAAAAAAAAAAAAATTACTAATCGTGACATTTTTCAATGAGCCGTAATCAATCTTATATAAAGAATTTAAAGGATAAGCATGTATAGAGATTATGATAAGCAGGAAAGAGGTGATACTAATCTAGCCTAACTACCTCTTCCAACTGTGTTGCCTAATCTAACACCCATACTGTATGTGAGATCGATGATCTCACATACACCACTAAAAATTATCTGTGTCAGGTTTATATGCAAATGGTATTGAAGTTAAATATGATAATTTTTAGAAATGATAATATCTAATTTGAAAATAAGATTTAACTAAAAATAATTGTATCCACAAGATAAAACCACATTTGGTGGCATTCTCTTAACAAGTTGAAGGAAAATTCTAACATTCTTGTATTTCTTATTTTTCTCTTAATTTAGGGCTACTTCGTTGCGGAAAAAGTTGCAGGTTGAGATGGATAAACTATCTGCGGCCGGACCTCAAAAGAGGGAATTTCACTGAGGATGAAGAGGACCTCATGATTAAACTCCATGCTCTGTTGGGCAATCGGTAATCATCTCTCTCTAACACACATCCTTTTTAGTGGGGAAAATATAGACTTAAGCGTAGTTACCAAAAACTTCCTAGTTGGATGGGTAGCTTGATTCCCTAGAAACTCGTTTCATAAGCTAGGTATTCTCACTTCCCAAATTTAGGGGAAGCAAGCTTTCACATGCTTCCTACCAGTTCCCTCTCAAAGACTTCCTACATTCTATTTTCCAAACCATTCGCTTCCCATTGCTTCTCGCACTCGCTTCCCACTCTGGTAACTATGTACTAAAGTATTACGAAACCATTATACAAAATGTTAATACAACTAAGGAGGGCAACATGCATTAGGCCTCTTTCTATACCTCTAAAAGACATTTGCCAACGTCGGGCATATTTGGAAACCATGGAATATTAGTGGGGCTAGTTTTGAGAGATGGGCCGAGAGGGAGAGACATCAAAGAGTGGGAGTGAGTGGACATGATAAGCCCTTGAAAAACAAGAAAAAAAAAAACAATTTGAAGTAGCACAATTTTTTTCCCTGTAAGGATTTTTCATGCTCTCTCCACTCAGCATCTCACGTCTCTCCCTCTTTGACCATCTCTCATGATTGGGTCTTTAACTATTCCATGGATTATTTTTTCATGGTTGCCAAACATGCAGTTATTTGTTAGGGACCATCGCATAAGTCATTTTGCGGACTGGCTGTTGCATGAGAGAGCAGCCACATAAGCTCACTTTTTGTCTTATTCATTTAATTCATCCTATGTGGCTGCTCTCTCATGCATCAACCGGTCCGCGAGCTGCCTTCTTCGATGGTCTCCATCAAATCTCTAATGATTATAATGGCAGTGGAAAAAATATTGTTAATGGCTTCCAAAGAGGCTTTAAAGCACCCTTTGAAAATAGCGATTTGCTAGCGACCATCACAGAAGGCATTTCGCGGATGGCCTGTTGCACCTCACGAATGAGGACAAAATCTGCTGAAAAGTGAGCCTGTGTGGCTGCTCTCACATTCAACAGGCCATCCGCAAAATGCCTTCTGCCATGGACGCTAGCAAATCCTTTCTAAATAAGATTAAGATAATAATATGAACTTACAAATAAAGACCAATTTTAGAGGCATCAAAAGAGGTCATTTGATGAGCTAATAATGCCTAATATTTCATGGGTTTCATCAGGTGGTCATTAATAGCAGGGAGGCTGCCTGGGCGTACGGACAATGAGGTGAAGAATCATTGGAATTCTCACATGAAGAAGAAATTACAAAGCCTAGGGATCGATCCCAACAATCATCGGCTGAACCATGCAAGACCATGTCAGCACCACAAGGGAAGTGCCACGTGTCATGGCTCCCACAACAACGTGCATCTTCATAGGAACAAAGAAGAGGTCCAAGTGGACAGCGATGTGTCTAGCAAGATAGAGAAGGTGGGTTGCAGCTTGCCCGATTTGAACATCGGAATTCCACCCTTACATGCACCTTAATGACTTCACTGTCTCTTTCAGGGCCTTCTTCTTCTTCTTCTTCTTCTACTTCTACTTCCTTGATGAAAGATCTATTAAAACAAGATGAACATAGATGTGCTTATTTATTGTACAAAGATGCCAGCGAACATAAAGGGAGAAATGGGAATTCTGCCAAGTGTAGAGAATTTAAAGATGGGCCAGTTTTCCACATTTATTTAAGCATAATCAAATTATATATATAGGGATTGTCAACCCTACCCCAACCCAAGATAGCATTCCCTCAACCCTCACCCGATCATAAACAAGCCTCGGGTCGAAGATGGTCAACCCTGACCCACCCCGTCTAACAATTTTTTTTTTCAAATTGGGGAAAGTCAAGTAGAGTTGTGTTCAGGTTAGTCTAGAGCAAAAACATAATATATATATATATATATATATATATATATATATCAAGATAGCATTCCCTCAACCCTCACCCGATCATAAACAAGCCTCGGGTCGAAGATGGTCAACCCTGACCCACCCCGTCTAACAATTTTTTTTTTCAAATTGGGGAAAGTCAAGTAGAGTTGTGTTCAGGTTAGTCTAGAGCAAAAACATAATATATATATATATATATATATATATATATATATATATATAACCCTAAGATTTTGAAAATCACAATAAAATTAGTGGATATATGCTGGGTTTTGGTTAGGTTGGGTTGCCGAGGCCTCAACCCTAGCCCAAGCGAAAATTAAATCAGGCTAGCTTTTCCCAACCTTGACCCAACACAACCCGAGGAATGCCGACCCAACACGAGCCGAAATCGGGTTGAACCTGTTGGGTTGGGGTTGAGCCCGCCTCAAGTTGCACCTCTAGTGCCTAGGCAATTTCGTAAAATGCCATTTTGCTGATCACTCAGGCCGCAGCTATAGATTAAATAGTGTAGATAACTTTTATTAGATTTAAAGTAGCTTCTTAATAATAGTTCATTAGATTTAAATAGTTTATCAGCATTACTAGTTCATTTATAATAGTTTGCTAAATAATTGCCAGGGCTATGGGACCCCGAGGAATGGGCCTGAATTGAGGGCTGGAAACCGGAAAGCTCCCAGGCCAAGCAATTCCCCATTCTCATCTTGCATTTTGGTTTCATCATACTCTATACCCCTTCTTTTATTTTTCTTTCCCCGAAAAATAAGACATTCCTCTATCGGTGAATGCTCCCAGAGAACTGAACGTAGCTTCCCATTTCATAGCCCAATCAAAGGGGTGCAACTTGAGCCCTTAGCAAGTCTGTCACTGCCCTAGGGAAAGACACAAATGCAAGGACGGTTGCAAATTACTTAGCGGATATAGTTGTGTTCGCAAGCCCCCTAGGAGCAGTTCGAGACTCTCGTATCCACTCTGTTTTACCTATTCCACCAGTTTTTCGTAGTTTAAATAAAATGGGGCTAGTCCCCCCTAACAGCAGACTTAGTATTAAAAGCCCTGTAATTCTAGTAGAGACAGGTTTTAACCGGATAGGACCAGTGCCTAATACATTCTAGTCTAGTATATCGGACTACAGACCCATCTTTGGGCATGTACATTGGTGCCTCGTAGAGTTAATGCGGATCCTAGGCCCGCCCTTAGGTGCCTACAAGTTATTCTGTGAAGAGTTAAGAGAGCACAAATTAGACCAATGTGTTTAATAGTTAAGCTTAACTCACCACCTCCGATCTCAAGGGAAAAGATAGTCAGTCACTGTAAATTGAAAATAGAAATGACTTCTTCCCTCCTCTCGCATTCGAATAGTGGTTCTGATTCAAAAGGCTGAAGTTATTAGAGAGCCCAATTCAACCCTTACAATCAATAACCAATAGTTACTTCCTTCTCAAATGACATGTGTCCCTTCCAAATTTATATGGACCCTTAAGTCCCATCAACCCTACACCATATCTCCGTAAATCTCTCTTATCCACTCCCTCTCATCTCCTTAACGAGTGTTACCTTAAAGGGTATCACTATCATCACTACATCCATCACCCTCACGGCCTCACTCTTAACCTATCTACACCATATGATAACGATGGAGCATCAATCATATTCCTCCTCTTAAAGGGCTAGGATTCATTCACTCACCTATTTATAAGTGCCATTCATACCTTATTTATAAAGGACTCTCTTTGATTAGGAAAACTGTACGCCATTAGCTCCAAAACACCATAGAAAATTCATAGAAATATTAGCCTTAATCCTCCACTCTCTACACAACTTTAGCCTCTTAATCACCCACTCCATACACCACAAAGCCTAACCATTACTCTATCCACCTCACTCCAAGTCAAGAGAAGAGTAGGCCTGGAGGTGTTTGATCATCTTTTCCCTTTATTTTAGGCGTGTCAACGGATCCACCTATGTCACAGTCACGATCCATTCAAATTCCTTATCGGTCGGATCGGATTCGGATTGTTCTTCGGATCCTACTTTCTACGTCACGATCACGATCCGTTTTAATTCGGACCGTCCATCGGAGTGTCCTATTATATCCCACTAATCTAAGTACACAATTATTATTTTTAAAAAAAGAGTTAGAATGCCAGTCTACTCTTAGTGTGTTTATATGCATTTTCTTCAAATAAATTAAAAATTTATTTATGTTTAATCTATGAGTAAAATAAATAATTAAATTAATCTAAATTACATACACAAATATAGGGCTGTAACTTGGGTCGGGTTTTA
The DNA here is from genome assembly GCF_043159265.1 of Tasmannia lanceolata. Taxonomy (NCBI): domain Eukaryota; kingdom Viridiplantae; phylum Streptophyta; class Magnoliopsida; order Canellales; family Winteraceae; genus Tasmannia; species Tasmannia lanceolata. The sequence continues at coordinate 10,618,405 of NW_027518685.1, read as the reverse complement.
CCCGACCCAAATCGACCCGACCCGAAAATAGCTTGGGTTGGGTTCATGTTTCTCGGGTTTCGGGTCGAGCCGGGTCAACGATCCAAAAGCCCGCATGAATCTCGGGTCGAGTCGGGTTTGAAGGGGCCCGACCCGACCCGACCTGAGTTACTTAAGTAGTATGTATTTTTTTTTTCTAAAACTTTGTTACTTTAAAAGTGAAAACTTAAAAGTAAAACTCACACACGCACGCAATCACAATGACTCTTTCCATCTTCTGTTCGTTTCCCCCCTTTAGCTCTAGGGTTTCAAGTTTCAACTAAATAGTTAATGCACTAAATAGTTTGTTGTTTATCTCATATGAGTATAATCATTTTCATTTGGTAATGCATCAATTTATTCTCTTTGGACTAGTTATTAGTTAATGCACTAAAGAGTTTGCCATGTTTGAGTTTTTCTACTTCTATGAGTTGAGCTGCCTTGCCAAACAAGAGTTTTCCTTAAAAAATTGCATCAACGTAAAAAAACCCTAGAGATATTTCTCAGGTAAGGTTGGGTTCTTCAAAACCCGACCCGCCTGACCCGAGTTGCAGCCCTACACAAATATAATCTATAACTATTATCAAAGAATATAATGTATAACAATAACATTCAGTAATAACAAAATGATGAATGAATAGTATATTCATAACAGCATATATGTTTAATAGACTAGCATAATGAAAGCATAATGGTGGTGTTGTGATTTTGAGGTGATTATGGAGCAGCGGCCGGGACTTAGAAGAGGTGGTGGAAGTGGCGTATGGGGGGAGATGGTGGAGGGGATCGGTGACCGGAAGAGGAGCTCGAAATTTCTTCTCCTCCTCTCCTCTCTCTTCTTGAAATCTCACAGCAAAAGAAGAAAAAAAAACCCTAAAACACGAGAGGCGAGGAGTCGCTTTTGAGTCGTGAAATCGCACTCCACTTCATTAATTAGAGGTTCTGACGAAAATACCCTTCAAAGAATTATAAACATTATGAAAATTTGGAGGGTATTTCGATAAAACAGTTCGGATCGTGACTATCCAATGGATATCTGTTGCAAGCCCATATACAATCCGAAAATTTTCGGATCCCACATTTGATGATATAAAATAGGCTCATGGATCCTATTGATATGTTTAGATCATGTTCATTAACGTTCAGATTCGGAGGATCCATTGGACCGTCTAGATCCATTGACACCCCTACCTTATTTTATATATATTTGTTTTTACTTTTGTTTAGTTGTAGGCTTGTAGCCCTTTTCAGCTCGCTCGGCCGCTTGCTCTTTCTTTATCAATAAAATGTGAAAAATCCATGTGAGCACTACTATCCAATCTTATTGTTTCGGCTTACATGGAAGTGACAACCTTTTTATACATACTAAATTTGTTGAAGAATTTTAGTTGAAGACAAGGCCTTGAGAGGGGTGTTCGTTTGGTTATAACCGAACCGAATAGACCGAAATTTGATAACCGAAACAATTTCGGTTATCAAATTTCGATAACCGAACCGAAATTTCTAAAAACCGAACCGATTAAAAATTCGGTTATAACCGAATAACCGAATAGTGCGAGAAAAAGAGGGAAAAAGCAAAATCTCGGTTTGGATCGGACGGCTAGGATCATCCTATCAAAATGATTTTTTGAGCACAACCCAATTAAGTTGTGATCAATCAAATGGACGATTTTGATCATCCTAAGGAGTGCCCATATAACACTTTTTTTTTTTTGAAAAAATAATGGTTTTTATCATAATTTCGGTTATTCGGTTAACCGAATTTTTTTTTTGAGATAACCGAAACCGAATAACCGAATTTCCAAAAAAAAATAACTGAAACCGAAATGAAACGGAAAAAAAATCGAACCAAACTGACCAAACCAATTCGGTTCGGTTTGGTTATTCGGTTATAATCTAATAATGAACACCCCTACCTCAAACTCGGATACACCTAGAAATAGCCAAGAGTTTTTTGGTGCATAATCATGCAGACCTTGAACTTGAAGCTAGCATTTCTATGATCTGTTTTAACAACTAGAAGTATCTTTGTGAGAATTTATATGATGGGTGGCCGTGAAAACACGTGAAGTCTAAAAAAAGTAGGTACGGCCCACTTTTTTTGATGATCCAAACCGTTCATCTGTTTGGGCACAATGTAGATAGGGTGTGCCCCAAAAATCATTTCCATCGGATGATCCTAACCCTCCGATCTGTAGAAGATTCCATACTTGATTTTTGGAAATCTCTATATTCAGATGAGTTCAGATCGGAGGGTTAGGATCATCCTATGGAAATGATTATTGTATCTGTTAGCCCATCAATCACGTGACCAACCTAACACAACTCAACTAAAGTGTCAGGTCTCCAACGCATTTTTCCACAAAGACGATTAAAATATAGATGCTCATCTCATCAGGCATAAAGAGGGCGGAATCCATGCCCCACTCTTCTTATCTAAATTAGAGAAAGAAACTAAACCCAAGAGGATACAACTAAGCTACCGAGAGGAGGAGATATGCCGGAATTCTGTGTAACAGGAGGGACTGGATTCATAGCCGCTTACCTAGTGAAAGCTTTGCTTGACAAGGGCTATTTTGTTCGGACTACGGTGCGAGACCCAGGTGTCCATTTTTCCAAATTTTATTTTCCTTTTTATTCTTCTTCCCCTGCCAAAATTAGACATTTTTTTCGCCTCTCCTTTTGGATATGTTAGAATATGTGAGATCCACCGTTGGATTAGTTGTAGATCTCACCGTTAGATCTTCTTGTGGGAGATTAGGCAAGTTGGTTAATGAGTCAACCCACTAGAATAGGCAGCTAAATTTAATTAGTAAGTAGATTAGATTAGAATATTCCATCATTATCTCTTTCCATGGTCTGCTTATCATGTGTGTGCTCAATATAAGCACACCTTGAGCTCTATTGTAAATCATTCAGAAATTAGTGAAATCTTCTTATAATTTTACAGGATACTTCTACAATTAGGGAAATGTTATCAGCACTACTGTATTTTGATGAGGGCACTCCTCACTTTATTAAAAGTATGGTATGGCCCACACCATAGGATGATCCAAACCGTCCATTAGATGGGCCACAGCCAAAATAGGTTGTGCCCCAAAAATCATTTCCATAGGTCGATCCTAACCCTCCGATCTATAGAGGGTTAGGATCGACCCTCTAACGTTCAGATCGGAGGGTTAGGTTCGACCTATGGAAATCCATTTTAGGCACAACCTATTTAGGTTGTGGCCCATCTAATGGAAGGTTTAGATCATCCTATGGTGCCGGCCTCACCGTACTTTTAATAAAGTGAGGAGTGCCCTCATCAAAATACTGTAGTGCCGAACTGCTGATAACATTCCCCTACAATTATTAGCAAAGGGTAGATGCAAGCACGTAATACACCCTTGTTTTGGTGGGTACTAAGTTAAGCGGTCTGATAAGAGAACTGTTTCCTTCTTTTTACTTCAGACAATGTTGAGAAGGTTGGTTTCCTGTGGAATATGGGTGGGGCCAAGGAAAGGCTAAAAGTGGTGAAAGCTGATCTAATGGTGGAAGGGAGCTTTGACGAGGCCGTGGACGGTGTTGATGGCGTGTTTCACACAGCATCTCCAGTTCTCGTGCCATATGACCACAATATTCAGGCAAGCAAATGGACTTGCCAAAGAAAATGGACATACCAAAGAAACGACTCCATGGAGTCAGAGAATAGACGACTGATGCGACCCATGGCCACACCAAGGTGCACCTGCCTCAAGCCAGTGTCACGGGGATGCACACAATTTTAAGCAAAGGCTCACCCATGGTGCACCATGGCTAGCCCTACGACTGCTATTGGCCATGTGGTTCGCCAATAAGCTTGAAACATGAAAAGGAAACTAATATTTAAACATGTCAAGCTTCAAGTCGTTCGAGACTGGGTTGGTTGCATATTATGGCACAAATGGCTCAGATATTTTCTAAAAGGGAATTGCTAACGTCCACAAAAGGCTTTTCGCGGCTGGTCTGTCGCACATCAGACCAGCCACCTCGTTAATGAAGTAACAAGGTGGCTGGTCTGATGTGCGACAGACCAGCCACGAAAAGCCTTTTGCAATGGAGCTCAGCAAACCCCTTTCTAAAGTGCCATATTTTGCAATTCTTTGATAAACAATACTCAAAATTTTCCTTAGATTTTAAAAAATCATCCTGTCATCTTCATATTTTATTTTATTTACCAGAAAAATATCACGATATCATTTGCTATCCTAATTTTGTTCTTTAATATTTTAAAATTTTGACCGATATAAACCTATAATTAACAAAGAAAAGTTTAAAATATACCAACGCAAGGCAAACCTTTTTCCGACTTGGGTTTGCTTGGGACCATTGCATAAGTCATTTGGCAGAGGCTGTTGCGTGAGAGAGCAGTCATCTCAGATGGATTAAATGAATAAGACAAAATCTGACCCTGTAGGGTTGCTCTCATGCAACAGCTGCTCTGCACAATGCCTTCTGCAATGGTCCCTAGCAAATCTCTTTTAGACAAATTCGCAAGACCGATATTTGTGATTATGGTTGGTTGCAGACTACTTTGATTGATCCGATTATAAAGGGGACGACAAATGTTCTAAAGTCCTGCTCCAAAGCAAAATCCGTGAAGCGGGTTGTGCTCACCTCTTCCTGCTCATCAATCAGATACCGCGAGGATGCAACAGAAGTTTCGCCTCTAAATGAGTCACACTGGAGCGACCTTGATTACTGCAAACGATATAATGTAAGACCCACTTCCAAACAACTAACTGTTACTGTTTCAATGACGGAAAATGGGAGCTCTGATTTCTCTTTTGCAATGCAGTTATGGTATGCATACGCAAAGACATCAGGAGAGAAGGAAGCCTGGAGAGTAGCAAAGGAGAGTGGGATTGATCTTGTGGTAGTGAACCCATCTTTCGTGGTTGGTCCCTTGATTGCGCCACAACCCACCAGCACCCTCTTCACTTTGCTCGATATCATGAAAGGTTAGAAATCCTCACCCATTTCTGCAAATCATCTTAGTGATATTTACGAATCGAAGACATATTTCATGGCTCAGTCAGAGGTAGCATGCTAGGTTGATCAGTTGGGTCATGTTTGTTTTGGATTTTTGAGTCCAAAAGTGATTCTTGGAAAAAAAAAAATTGTTTGGTTTGCAGTATAAAATCGATTTTGGACTCAAATCAATTCTACATCACAATAATGTGTTTTTTTTTTTTGGATGTAGAATCAATTTGTGTCCAAAATTGATTCTACAACTACCAAATGCCCAGTTTTTCCAAGAATCAGTTCTGGACTCAAAATTGGACTCAATTGCATTAAATTTTGAGATCCGATTGTAGTCAAAAACGGATTCCTTGACACAAAATTAAACATAAATTTGTCCAATAATCAGTTTTGGTCTCACAATCGGTTCTCAAATCCAAAATAAACAAGCCCTCTGTGCCTAAATCAACTATCCCGATCAGAAACAAACATGGCCTTCGACCCTGTTCGAAATCCAATCTCAGGCTTACAGTAAGAAATCGTACTATCATTCCCCTAGTCATGCATATCCGGTATTGACTGTTTAGACATTATACAAATCCAAGGACAATATGTATAAAGCACAAATGTGTACAGAGCACAAAATGTGTACATGATTGTTATGTGTCATCCATGTAGGAGAGAGAGGCATCTATCCCAACACGACTGTGGGATTCGTCCACATAGACGACGTGGTTGCCAGCCACATGTTAGCCATGGAGGACTGCAAAGCCTCAGGTAGGCTTATATGTTCCAGCTCTGTTGCTCATTGGTCAGAGATCACTGAAATGCTGAGGACCAAATATCCATCCTACCCAATTGCGAACAAGTGAGAATTCAGTGCATCTTTTACTTTCTCCCTCTTCTTCTTATTTTCTATCTCATATGGAACAATTATATATATATATATATATATATATATATATATATATATATATATATATATATATATATAGAGAGAGAGAGAGAGGAAACGGTTAAGCTCACCAAACTTATGGTGAGCTAGCTTGCCCAATCACATGGGTCCCACATTTTGGGGAATGATCCAAACCATTCATTTGCAAGGCCTTATCATATCTGCCCCATTTTTGTCCTCCACAAATGGAGGGGTTAGGATGATCCTATGGAGCTGATTTTTGGTACACCCCTCATCTATGTAAGGGACTTTCAAATGAATGGTTTGAATCATCCTAACAAAGTTGGCTCCCATGTGATTGGGCAAGCTAGCTCACCATAAGTTTGGTGAGCTTAAGCTCACCAACAGTTTCCTCTCTCTCTCTCTCTCTCTCTCTGTATGTATATATATATATATATATATATATATATATATATATATATATATATATATATATATATATATCGGTTATGCAAGTAACTTGAGATGGCATGTTGTTAGGTGTGGTGAACAAAAAGGAGATGATAACCCACATAGCATGGACACCAGCAAAATCAAGCAGTTGGGACTCCCCACTCTGAAATCTCTCCCTGAGATGTTTGATGACTGCATCAAAAGCTTGCAGGAAAAGGGGTTCCTTTGAGGCCCTTGACGATGCTATTATGTTCAACTTTCACCAAAGTTGGGGTGCTTATGAGTTATGACCTAGTCTGGGTTTGAAGTTTCCACAGCAGTTAAAAAATAAGAAAAAACCTGGAAAATTAAAGTAGTTTTGTCATTTCCAATCAAGGATCTTTCAGAATGTTATTTTGTAAATTCTAGATATTGAAGGTTGCAACAGAAGGGTATTTTACTATTTTCTACAAGATTAATGGTAAGATCATCTGTTTTTAGAGGTAAGATTGAAACTCAACCAACCCATGTCATTAAAAAAAAAAAGATTGGAACCCAACCAAACAGTATATATTTCCGCAAAGGAGAATGGTAGCTGGAACATACACGGCATGAAAGCCAAATAGATGAGAGCTATAAATGCAGTGACGGGGTTTTATTGACTAGGTATGTGCTTGAGAAAGCCTACATTTATAAAATTATGATGATCAAATGATATGGTCAAAGGCTTCCTACGAGTAATCCAACATCATCTATGATTTCTTTTGATTTCTGAAACTAAAAGGCATGTCCATATCAAACATAAGGGTGAAACTACAGAATGACAGTACCTTCACGATCCAATTGTTGAACAAAATCTTCTTCTCATCAAAGAAAACTTGAAGTTCGGCATCACTAAAATTTTGTGTAGCCTCTAGAACTATAAGATGATCAATAGGGATATGCTATGTGTACATCTCTGGCAGATGGAATTCAGACATAACCATATTATCTTTAATCATTCTACCTACCTTGGGCATCACATGCCAATGGAGCACGAGTTTAATCTTTTTACCACGAAGGTTGCTTCCCTGGACAAGCAAATAACCAAATTATAATAACAAAGATGATGATTCATTAATTGGCGTATTAGAGAAAATAAGGAAATCTCAAAAAGAAACCTGCCTGATCGATTAAAGGATACTTGTTTGTGATCTGGGTTTGGAACTTTGCTTTGTCTTTGTCGGGGATAATGTGATCCCACAATGAGATCTGAAAATCAACGGGAAAAAAATCAATCTACAGTGCTTTTCTATCCTTTGACACAAATTGAGAGGCTCAAAACACTCGCTCCAGAAAACAGTTCAGAAATAAATATTTAACCAAGATTTATATACATCATTGATAGATTTGGCAGGAGACATTATGTTAATAATATATATCTGAAATACAAGATAGGCTAATGCAAACATAAACCTGAGTAGCAAAATTAAGCTGTGGAAGACGAGCAAATAAATGAAGTCACATTAATAGCAGTAGTTTAAATATAGAGTAAGCTACAGAATGCTTACTTCTTCTATAAGCATCCCGTAATTAAGATTAAGCATAAAAAATGACATGGATGGCAATAGCTATAAAAGAGTTAATCACAGCGAACCTGATTCAACGAATTTTTGGCAGTTTCATACTCAGCAGCTATGAAGAGAAAAACCTGTAAGAATTGGGTTAATATGGCAAGAAAAGTCAGTCGGCCTCATATAAGCATTTGGCCTCCTAAAAGCATTCACTAGTAGTGGATGTATGGTGGTTACAACAAAAAGGGATAGTTTTAAATTTCAGCCAATATCCGAAATTTCGGCCGAAATATTTCGGTGTCGGTCTTGGACCGAAACCAAAAGTACGCTGAATCAGAAATATACAGGATTCGACGAAATTTCGCCGGAATTCCGAAATTTCAACCGAAAAATCATTTTACACCCTTATTTACAAAATTTACACTGAAATGTTAAAGAATTCCACCGAAATTTAAAGATTTCAGCTGAAATTACCGAAATTTTATACATTTCAGAGGAAATGTAAAACAAACTGAAATTTTTATCTAGGTTGTACATGATTTCGGCCGAAATTTCCACTGAAATATTTCGGTTTCGGTGGTGGCCGAAATCAACATTTAAATCCTTGCAAAAAGACACGTAATTAATTCAATGATTTAGACCAACGAAGTTTATAGAAAAAGAAGAAGCATTTGATTGTAAAGATAGGAAACAAAGATAAGGACAAATATGAAATGACGCGTATCCCACTTTTAGTTTATAATAAACAACTACCAAATAGAGGTAACAGTGGGACAGTTGCTAATAACTATATCAATAAATATCGATTGCGGGTCTTTTTCCTGTCATAATGGAAATTTATAAAAAAAAAAGATGAAAACAACTAAATGAATGAAAGCTGAAATGCACCTGCTTCGTGTTCCATGTAAATGTTGATTGCAAGTCCACTGAAATGTTCAGGGTCAATGCAACCTGTACAATAATGTGTAAAGAATTCAACTCATGATTCATTCAGTCATATCAGTAATGTATTGGAAGGGTGGTCAATAAACTACGACAAAAAAGCATTACAGACAATGCTGGTTCACAAAATACTGCAAAAAAAAGGACTTGCAGGTGTAAAATAAACATAGAATTATATTAAGTTAGCATAAAATTTTGCATATTCATTAGGCGTTGTCCTGTAGATTACACCTAAAGGATAGACCCCATAGGGATTTAAGAATAAATAGTAAAAATGTAACTGACTACACGACCATGTGTTGTTACAATATTAGTAAGGAGAAGCATAGGGTATTCTGGCAACTGAACAAGAAGAAAGGATCCAATGATAGTATAGAATTTTGTTTTTGAATGATAGGAAAATAAATTAAAACAGAGAAAAAACTGGTGACCAAGGTGGCCGATACAATCGGGGATAAACCAAAGAAAAAGAGAACACAAGTACAAACCCCTATGCCCACAAGGTAGCATGAAATAAAAAATCACTAAATTCTCCCAGGTGAATCTCGCATGAGCTAGTCTGTTGGCGTCACTACTAGACTAGTCTGTAATCGACACTATTAGCCGACCTCCTGATATGTTGGTAAGTTATGGAGCATCCCTCCACTTTATCGTGAATCTCATCAATCCAATGAGACAATCTCATCAATTCTGATGCCCTCTACGATTCTGATGCTCTGTAGCACTGCTCTCACCAATGCCTTGTTGGAGTCTGCTATCCTAATTGGCCCGAAAAGGCCCACCTGGTCTTCCTGTTCTCATCTCTAAGAGTGCCCATCTGGTCTTCCTGTTCTCATCTGTAAGAGTGCCACCTACTCATGCTGGCCCCAGATTACCCATGCTAGACCCATCAAAGTTCAGCTTCATCTGTCCTGGGCCAGTGCGTTCCCATCCAGGAGAGGGAGACTCAACCTGGTCGCTACCACTGGCATATATTTCTCTCCATCCAGTCCGTAAGTCGTATGCTGAGATAAACTGGAAATCTGGAAGCTTGGGAGAACCTTAACCCATGAAATGGTTAAGGCAATCACCGTTGTGTAAATATATTGTGACCATTTTACCACACCTTTAAAAACCCTAGCATTTCTTTCCTTCCATAGTACCTATATAGTGGCTAGCAAAGCCACATTCTACAGGATTATTCCTTTCTTTTGCCAAAGACCAAAGAACCAGCAATAAAAAAGATCAACAAGTCGAGCCAAGAATTCCCAAGCCAAGCACATCACTAGCCAGCCCGCAATGGAGAAAAATGGGGTCCACCGACTCCCCGGACACTACATAGAGAGTGCAGTGGTCAATTTTCTTTTAACACCAGATCCCCTTGTTGCACATGTTTGATCATTACCTTCTTGTGCAAAGCTTTGGCAATCCTCATTCGATAACCCTAAAAAAAGAAAAGGTCTCTCCAACACATAAATGGATGGGAGTTCACGTTCTCATTATCCTTGGTAAAATCAAGTCCACCATGGAGACATTCATAAACCATTCTATCATAGTACTTGGAGGATAACCCCAATTTTGGTTTAATAGTACATCCCAATAGGGGAAGACCATACTTGTTTGGACTCAGCATCCACTGCTTCGCCCGACCTTTCCCAACCAAACAAGGGAGAGCTTGCAGAGGACATATGACCGAAGATCGAAGAAGCAACAAGGGAGAGCTTCCACCGATTAGCCTTACTAGATGACCGTGTGTCTCATAAAATGCTCTATCGTAGTTCTTGGCGGATGACCCCAATTTTGGTTTAATAGTACATACCAATAGGGGAAGACCATACTTGTTTGGACTCAGCATCCACAGCTTCGCGCGACCTTTCCCAACCAAACAAGGGAGAGCTTGAAAAGGATATATGACCGAGGATCGAAGAAGCAATAAGGGAGAGATTCAGCCAATTTGCCTTACCAGACGACCGTTAGCAGAAGCAGTACAATGGGAATGGGATATTGAATGAAAGTCACTCGAAGAAGCAAGGGATGACTCTTTCTAGATGATCGATAGAGGTCGGACAGACTCCTGTTACAAGGAGGAGATAATAATGCTTTTCTAACGCCTTTTAAGGAGTTTTTATGGTGTCTGCGTGTGAATTCCAGTATTTTCGAAAACTACAGTGGCGTCCACTTCATAGGATGATCCGAACCGTTTATCCGTTGGGCCACTACATAAACAAGCTGTATCCCGTAGATCATCTCCATAGGATGATCCTAACCCTCCAATCTGAACTCAAACAAGAATGTCCCCTTTGCAACATAGGACCCCGTACTTGTTCATTCTTATCGCAGATTCTATTAGCAAGTATCTGAATCTAGACCAATCAAGAGATGTGAAACTCGCCCCAAAGAATGCCCCCCCTTTACAACATAGGACCCCATACTTGTTCATTCTTATCGCAGATTCTATTAGCAAGTATCTGAACCTAGGCCAATCAAGAGGTGTGAAACTCACCCCAAATGTTCAAACAATTAACCATGCCCGTTGAATGGAAAACTACGCAGATAACAAAATTATCATATAGGAAGTGAGCGAGCGAGCGTGTCAAGGTAGGGGTTAGGTTCTTTAGGCTATAAACCTTTCCTATAAAGAGGTCAAATCAATAAGAAAGAGCAAGCCAGGGTTTTATCCTGCAACTAAGAGGAAACTATAAGATTCGGCAAGTTCAATTTTTACTGTAAGAAACTGATCCAACACGGTTCGAGTGGGTTTGGGCTTTGATGACAGACAACATCTTCCAATTACTATTTGGGTATAACGAATATTGCATTGTTCCAGCACCACCATCTGGTTGTATACATGAAAAGAATGAGAAAATGTTAACAATTCATGTGCAAAAGTATCTTTCAGGGAAAAAGCATGTACACAAGTACAAAACTACAAATATCGAAATCCCTTTTATATAATACAGAACATAATATAACATCATCTAGCAGTAAAACCCAAGAAAATCATTTCTGAAGTTGAACAAATGAAAATCCGTTCATAATGAAAATGTTAAATAAATGAAATGTAATACACTCCAAGCACATCTCTCACTAAAAAGAGTTCATCATACAGGAACATATTTACAATGTAGTAACTATTATTTTTATTGGAGAACGAATAATTTGCCACATGTGATGCAGTTCATTTATGCTGACCATCAATTAAACAGCTGCACTCTATTAGTATTGCCAGAAAAGGGTGAAAAGTAACAGACTATTTCATTTCCAAATTTTGCAGTAATTACTCAACAAAACCATAGAAGTCTCTAGTCACCAGGTTAAAAATAAGATAAATGATTTGATTTCCCAATAGATAAATAGTGAAGTACTGTCAATGAAGGTAGAATAACATTCAGTGCAGATTAGAAACCAAGCAACTTTCTTTTCTTTTTCCTTTTTTAGTAGGCCCCAAACGATTAAAATGTCACATAAGGCCTTTTGCAACTCAATAACACATACTGAAATTTGACAGATAACAATGCAATCTAATACCAGAAAGACAAGAACTGACAAAAAAAAAAGGGTTGAAACAAGCAAGGTCCGCCTCCATAATTTCTATAGGAACACTACAATGGTTTCAGAATTTTCGTAACTTCAAGATGTAATTTAACTCTGGGTATTTATAAACAGTATACTCTTTTGAGTGTGTCAAATTTAAAACATGTAATCTTCAATGCATCAAGTTATTGAATGTTGACAAATAAAAAGAGAAACTTTTGGGATGGTACCACCCATTCGAAACTAATTTGGACCAGCATGGAGCACCACTATATGTATTATGTATATATGTGGCACGTGAATGGCCCATTGATCAGGTCAGCCATCATGAGTCCGGTCCAACACCCAACACCCCAGTCTCACCATGATTGGATAACCCAAACGTGTCCTTTTAGGCCCTGTTTGTTTTGGATTTCGAGAACCGATTGTGAGTCCAAAACTGATTATTGGAATCAAAATTAAAGCAAATTTAGGTCCAATAATCAGTTTTGGACTCACAATCGGTTCTAAAAACAAACAGGGCCCCTTAGGGTTTTTCAAGACATTACCCTAAATCAAGGAAGATCTCAGCCAGAGCTATAAATTTAACACACTCAAGACTCTCCAGAGATATAAAATAGTGAATTACCTCATCATTGCCATTCAGCTGCTTCCGAAACCGATTTATTTTGAGTACCTGTCAGCAAATTACGAATTGTTAAACACTTGAAATTCACAAAATTAACTTTGTTCATAACAAACGAGTCAATCAAAAAATGCACAAAGAAGGCTTTCAGGTATTTCTTCTTAAAAGTTAAGCGCAATATCATTGATGATTATTCAAGTGAAATTTCATTGATGAAACTCTGTAAATAAAACCCTAAAATCTGCCCAGATTACTCACTTTTCATTACATGAACGAGGCTACTACGTATCCCAAACCTTCATCGTCCGAAGATTTCACCTTACTAAGAAGAAATTCTCAATGACATAACTACTAGCTAGGTCTTAGTAAGCCATAGTTCATGCACAAAATTCTAGGTTTGTTGATTCATATCAAAAATCCTAATTTCTTCTTCTAAAGAAACCTAGCTCAAAACAATGCCTAATGACAGACAATATTAGATTTAAAGCCATCCTAATGAGGCATTCTAGGCAGGGAAATTGGAAGAGTCAAAAGCGGAAAAGGGCCGCAAAGAAAGTAGGAAAAATTAGAAAGGGGTTGTGGAATTGGGAGTGATTTTGTTGTTTACCTGGGCACTGGCATGGACGGAAGGAGTACTGAAATAGTCGGAGAAGGAGGCAAGACCACATAAGAGAGCGACCAGAACTGCAGCCGCAGTGAAAACAGTGTTGAAACGATACCCAAAAGAATACATTCTTTCTCTTTCTTTTTTTGCCCTTCTTCGGGTGTTCGGACAGGGACGTGGTGGAGCCCTCTTTCCCTTTATATACAGTGAGATTTAAAGAATCACCTGATTTTTTTAAATTGACAGAAGTGCCCCCCGTGCTTTTTGTTGGGAAAGCTGCTCATTGACGGTTTGGATGATACTTGAATCGTCTCATCTTCGTTCTATGCCCTGGATCCCAAAAAGCTCTCAGCAGCAATCAATGAAGAAACGACGAGTGAGTTCTTCTCATTATCAAAATACCGTGGTGCAATTATCAGTGGCCTAAAAATTTTAATCATATTTGGCTGTAATTGTTTTGAATTTTGAAAATATTGAGCTCAAAATTATGTTTAATTTTGAGTTCAGAAATTAGTTTTGGACTCAAAAAATCAATTCACAGAATCCAAAACGAGCATGGCCTTGGGTTCCATGTACAAGAAACTGAGTAAAATGCCCATGGGAAAAAATTGAAATGATATTAGCACAACCATGTTTTTATTATTGCACTGACCCACTCTCTTGCAGTTATTAAAGCACGATTGTGCTGATACCATTTCCCTTGACAAATTTCTCTCGTGTTCTTCTCTCTCACCTCTAAAAGTCAAGATAAGCCAACTGAAAGTAAAGATAAATGGGCTAATGTCTACACATAACTCCTCACATATGGGGCTCACTCTAGCTGATGAGAATTTCCAAATGCCTATCGTGGGACATGCACATTGTGCACCTCATACATCCTACCTGGGCCCCAAATGATGGACCCTCAACAAAAGTTAGGCCCCACATGTGGTAGGTGCTTATATGAAGACTTCTAAATACCTACTGTGGGATCCACACACAGACACACCCTCATAGATCCAACTCTGCGGTCCTAAAATAATGAACCTTCATCTAAAATGGGCCGAAAATGTGAGGGACGCCGATATAAAGCTTTCCTACGATCTATTATGGGATCCACACATGGTACACCCCATATATTTTAACATGGGGCCTCAAAATAATGGACCCCCAACAAATGTGGGCTCCATATGTGATGCCGCTCATATGAAGACTTCCAAAGACCTATTTGGACCCACTTAGTAAACCTCATATAAAGTAGGGGTGCAACTCAGGTCGGGTTGGGTCGGGTTGAGGCCAACCCGACCCAACCCGAGGAACCCATTTTTCCAACCCGATTTCCAACCCGACCCGACCCAACCCGAGGAACCCATTTTTCCAACCCGATTTCCAACCCGACCCGACCCAACCCGAGGAACCCATTTTTCCAACCCGATTTCCAACCCGACCCGACCCAACCCAACCCAACCCGATTTGTAATTTTCTCAACCCGACCCAACCCGATTTCACCATTTGTTTGATTTCTCCATTTTATTTTTGTATTTCCATCTCATCCTAGTCATAAGATGTTCCCCAACAAGAGGGTTAATTAGGACAACTTTCACCAAATTTTTTATTTCTTTCTAAATTTGAGTTATATAATGGCAAAACAAATATAGAAGTAAAAATTATATATATATTGGAATTGGAAATCGGGTTTCGGGTCGGGTTGCCCGACACCCCAACCGGGTTGCCAATTCGGGTTGATTTTTCCCAACCCAACCAAATTAAAAAAAAAAAAACCCAACCCAAATTCGGGTTCAACCCGTCGGGTTCGGGTTCAACCTGACCCAAGTTTCACCCCTAATATAAAGTCCATATTGGATGGCGGTCATATGAAGACTTCCAAAGACCTATTTGGACCCACTTAGTAAACCTAGGGGTGCAACTCAGGTCGGGTTCAACCCAGAAAAAGGTCGGGTCGGGTTGGGTTGTGTTCAGGTCGGGTTCGGGTTGAGGGTTTGGCATATTTTTTATGATTTTTTATTTTTGTAAGCTTAAAAACTTGGGTTGGGTAGGGGTCGGGTCGGGTTCAGTTCGGGTTGGGTAGGGGTCAGGAGTCAGGTCGGGTTGGAAAAATTGGTTCTTTGGGTTAGGTCCACGTCAACCCGACCCAACCCGAGTTGCACCCGTGTAAACCTCATATAAAGTCCATATCGGATGGCGGTCCAAAGACCTACTCCGGACCCATTCAGTACACCTCATACAGACTAGGCATAGATATTAGCCAATTTGACTCTCCCACAGCCATGAGTGTACGCGTGTGATAAACAGGGCTTGATGGATCAAGGTCCAAGGATCATCCAGTCAAGTTATTTTTTAGTACATTTGGTCCCACGTTCATATCTAAGGATCTGATTGAGTACACCATGCACAAGTAGTACCCAATGTCTGTTTATACCCTGTTCGTCTCGGCTTTTGAGCGTTGATGGTGAGTCCAAACTGTTTTGGACTCACCATCAGTGCTCAAAATCCAAACGAGCAGGGCCAAAATAGGAGTCAAGAAGGAAGAATCCCATGTTATTAAGTATTTGACTATTTTCCTTTACCCAAAGTTCCAAACCCTTAACACCGTAAGGCGAGCCAAGTTCATCTCTACTAGACCCCAAGTACCCAACAACCTTCAAGAAACATTAAAACCCTGAACCCTCCTTATTAGATGTTAGCTTCTTCCAAAAGACAATAGAGATGGAAACAAGGTGCTTGTTGACACAGGGAAAGGAAAAAGCATAACCAGAGAGAGTCTTTCTACTAAATAACAACTCATCATATAAAAAGAAGCATCACTACAAGTAGGAAAATGCCTCTCATCACTATGGGCAAAAAGACGAACAAAGCATCGAGAAGATAATTTAAAAAAAACCACACCCAAGGGTTCTACTTCTATCACGGTCCCAAATCTCTCCTGTAACAAAGGACTCAGAAAATTCAAGAAAATCTTCAAGCTCTCGCTATTTTTCTCCAGAACAACAAATAAAATCAGACAAAATGACAAACAAAAGAATACGATATATTCTTCCTAAACTGCAAAACTTAATACCATTTTTTCAGAGATTCAACCAAGCAAGGGAATCCGCATCCAGATCAAAATTCAAGGCCGAGAGATCATTTTCTTCCGCATTGGTTAAACTGCAGAGTGGAAAATCATCTAACCCTAAAAAATCCTCCTCTAAACCCATGTCATTCAAAAAGAAAGAATCAAATTCGAGGCTAAAATCTCCACTAATCAAAGGCTCTTCCGAAAAAACCGATGTGGGTTCAGTGTTCTTCCAAGAAGGGGAAGAGAAAGAAGAGAGGGGTTCAGAATTTTCTGAAACACAAGAGACTGATAGAGAAGAAGAAGGGTTCTCCATTTGTGTTTTCAGAGAAGATTTTCTCTGTGAAATGCCTCTAGTTTTGAGATCGGTTTTCTTGGTAGGAGTTTTATTTCCATAAATATCCTTGAAAGCCTTATCATAAGCTTCTTTGGCCTTGTCTTGGCTCTCATAAGTTCCCAACCAAACTCTACGTCCTAGAAAAGGGTCTTGAATAGTGGCACACCATTTTCCCCATGGCCTTTGCCTAATTCCTTTGGGGTTAGATGAAGATTTTCTACACTTTGTTTTGCTGCAGCTATCTTGAGTAGAACTCTCCATCTCCAAATCGGACTGAATTGATTTTATAGGTACCTTAATCTCCCTTATAACACGCTTTAAACTAGACCCTCTCTTATATATAATATCTTCGTCTTCACTGGAAGAATCTGTCGCATCTGGGTCTACACAGATAACACGAATTTTCCTCATAAGTGTTGCTTCTTTTACTGCAAAATCTGATTTATTTTTCCCTTTTCTGCATACCATGTCCTGATTCAATAGCTGCCTTTGAGGCCCTGGCATTTCTTCAAACCAAAACCAGGCTCAAGAAAAAAAACCCTTTTATGTAGTGCTATCCAAAACCAGGCCTGCAAAAATGCAACAAAAATTTGGGAATCGCATTAGTTACAATAAAATGGGAAGGAAAATAAGCAAAAGGGAAAATGGGTTTTGATGGGTTTTATAAGAAACACATACCCTTTTGATGGTAAATATTTTCTCCTCTTGCAACAAGATATGTGATTGAGAGAATGAGATTGCATGCAGATAGGGAAGACGAAGTAAAAATAACAGCAGGACAAAAAAAGAGAAAGAGGAGAAAGCCAGAGCTGCGTTTGAGCTCCAATCCTCAGGCCAAAACACACCGACATATATACCCTCGCACTTCGACTTACAAAACCGCTAAAAAAAAGAGAGAACGAAAAATACAAGTAGTAGATTAATATAGAGTAGAGAAACAAACAAGTAAGAAGAGAAATCGAGAGAGGATTAGAAACGTAAGGCTCTGGTAGTCTAGTTTATCTCTCCCTGTATAACAGATATCTTTGGATTGAAAAATAGAATGGGAAAAGAGAAAAAATCAAAGGAGAAATACCTCGTCTCTCCTCGGATTCTCTACTGTTTCTCTCCCCTCCGTGTTTCTTAACCGCCTTTTACTAATTCTAATCGGTCAAATGCATTAAACGGGAGCTGATAAATAAAAGGAGGAGAATACGGAAGATGAGCTGGCATGGCCATGCCACATGCATGACATCCCATCCATGGCATTGATAGCCATGCGGTGGCTTTCCCGTAATAAGAGAGGATCTCGGCTGGCAGTTTTGCCTTTTCGGCGCTTCCGGGGTGATCTATCTGATCTCCCTCCTATTCCCTCGCCTCCTTCTAAATTGGCCATCCCTTTCCTCAAAATAACAATTTAGCCACTCTCCAAAAGTTTGATCGGTTATACGAGTGGGTAAAGTAAGTGGGTCCCATTGCTTCAACCTCTCATAATTGAAGTCTAAAGCCCTTTTCGTTTCAGATTGTGACAACCAATTCTAGGCCCCAAACCTATTATTGATCTCAAAATTAAATGAAAGTTTGAGTAGACCTCGCAAACCAGCGGGTTGGGTCGGGTTACCCACAGGTCATGCGGGTAAGGGTGCGGGTCAACCGGGTTGGGTAAAAAATGACCCGCATTCCTACGAGTCAACAACTAGGTGACCCGCACCCAGTGCGGGTGGGTGATAAATTCACCCCCTAATTTTCAAAATGGACGGTACAGCCCACACCATAGGATGATACAAACCGTCCATTTGATGGGCCACAACATAAATAGGTTGTGTCCCAAAAATTATTTCCATAGGATGATCCCAACCGTCCGATCTACAGATGTTTCCATAATGCGAGTCCCTCTTTAGATGTGAGGGTTAGAATCATCCTATGGTAATGAAAAAAATGTGAGTCCCTCTCAAGTCTGATGCTTCTCCCATCTGCATTAACCCTCTCTACCACTTTGAAATACTAATTTATCATTGAAAAAAAAAAAAAATCATAGTTGCCAGATATGTCCAAAATGACCATACCTATGAAGGTAGAGGTGGACCGGTCGGCAAGCTTCTCTTTTGTTCTCTTCTTGACTCTTGAATCCAGGAAAGTTGAAACCCTAATGGGTTTTTTTCCTTTGCAGCTTCGCTGCCTTTTTTGGTTTTTTCAGCAAGGGACAGAGCCCCCTTTTGGGTCCGTTACTACTTTATACTAATATACTTAGGGTTTTTCCAATGACCCAATCTCGACCACCGGTTCTTTTCTAATTTTAATTCCACTATTCCAACAACTTGATGACTTGAACCAAAAATAGAAAAGAAACTCAACTCAACAAAGCCTTTGTCCCAAACTAGTTGGGGTCGGCTGTAGAAGAGTGACAAGGTTTTTCAGCTGGCTGCCAACCTGATGCCAACCCTCCTCCTTTATCCTGGTTTGGGACAGGCTGTGAAAAAAACACAGGTGGAGTTACCAAAAATAGAAAAGAAAAGAAAAAACGAATTAAGGTTTTAAATTTCGATTGAAATCTGAAATTTTGAATTTCGGTCAACACCAAAACCGGAATTCCCGAAACATACCAAATTTCAATCGAAATTTCAGCGAAATTTAAGATAAAATATTAATTGTTTATTCGTTTACAGAATTTCAGCCAAAATTACCGAAATTTCAGTCCAAAAAACGACATTTCGACTTCCCTTTACCGAATTTCAGCTAAAATTTTAGTTTCAGACAGGCTCGAAATTAACTCCGAAACCGAAATTTAAAACCTTGCCCGCTGGCTCACCTGACCCAACCCCTCTTTTTGCAGGTTCGGTGACCCGCGGGTCAATTTTGACAGGTCACTCAAATGTTGACCCGTACCCGCAAATTTGCGGGTGGGTTGGGTCGACCCGGGCACAGGCTATTTTGCCAGATCTAAGTTTGAGATCAATAATAGGTTTGGGGCCTACAATCGGTTGTCATAATGTGAAACGATCATGACAAAATAAGACTCAGGTCTATTATGGAAGTTTTGAGCGAGTATCAGGTGTTGAATTTATTGCTAGCGTCCATCCCAGAAGGAATTTCGCGGATGGGTTGTTGCAGGTGAGAACAGCACCTCGTGAATAATGACAAAACCGGCTAGAAAGTAAGCATGTATGGCTTCTCTCACATGCAACAGCCCATCTGCGAAATGCCTTCTGCGATGGACCCTAGCAAATCCCACACTTGGTGAGATTCTCGTCCATTTCCTTGGGAAGATACCAAATGCTTTTATTGTTTTCTTTCCCTATGCTTCTTCGGGTCAAAATTGACCAAAATGATATGTCTCAACTGCCAAAAGAGAAACGTCACTCCAACTTTCGTAGGTTAAAAATAAAAATAGAATGATAGTCAATGCAACAAGCGGGCTGTCCCAAGTAAAAAAATGGGGACCAAATTTATCATTTCCTAAAATAGAATGACAGTCCATGTAACAAGGCGGCTGTCCCAAGTAAAAAATGGAACAAATATATAATTTCCCTAAAATGGTAGTTAAAGATGCACATTCAATACGGTCCATCGATGTACAACCTCATTAGGGAAGTTAGTGATTGACGGCTAGGATCATCCAATCAAGAGTTCGCAGGCAAAGACCCACCACCATACTTCGATATGCACGATGTTGCAAACTACAGCTGTGGGGTTTCCTCATCACTCACACGCACCATAAGTCTAATGGGTTTTTCTAACGAGGGCCCTATTGGGAAAGAGATTTTACACATTTTTTTATAAAGAAATCTCAAAACAGTTGTAAGAGTATGAAAAAGTATGTGTAAAATCTCGTAAAATGATTCTGTGGGCCCCAAATGATAAGGCCAAATGTGTGGGCCTCATATTTACGCAGCGGCATGGTGTGCGTGCACCACCCTCTCTTCACACGTGCCAATCTTACCTCGCTGTCGGTTTTGAAGATAGAGAATCTTTTCTCTTGTTGGCAATTGTCTCACCATACAATACAACTGCACCTGCCAAACGTCCATTTTTTCTACTTTTAACGGCTACTGATATTGGCATAATTATTTGATAATTACACTAACATTCCTTGTCTTTTATTATTTAACCAGCTGTCAAAAGTTATTACAATGACCAAAAAGTACTCAGAACTCAATTAATAAAGAAAGGACAAGATGAGTTAGTGCATTATCAAAACATGCTTGTGAGAATAACAGTACCCTTTTTACCTCAGCTGTTCATATAATTGGATAATCATTATTTTCCGAACATGTTTAGAAACTTTAAAATTATTAATTAACAAACTGCTACCACAACGGAAATCTGTAAAAAATAAAATAAAAATGGAATCCTCTATAGTACACGTGTGCACGGGAACACGAAGGAAGAGAGCTGGAATTCCAACCAAAAGACTGAACTTGATAAAAGGGAAGGTTATTTTTAAGGGATAATTACATTTACACCCCCTCTAGTTTCTGACACATCCACTTCCACCCCTATAGTTTAAAACGTGACAAATACACCCCTGTAGTTTCAATTTGTTTAAGGCAGGCCTCCTCAGCTGAAGGTTCGTCCATAGATTGAAGGGTTAGGATGATCCGATGGAGCTAATTTTTTGAGCACACCCTATCTATGTCAGGACCCATTAAATGAACGCTTTGGATCGCTTTGGATAATCCAAACAATGTGGGCCCACATTATTTGGATGATTTTTTGGTAGTGTTTGGATTAGGGTATGGGCCCACATTATTTGGATGATCCAAAAGCGTTCATTTGATGGGTCCTGACATAGATAGGGTGAGCCCAAAAAATCAGCTCCATCGGATCATCCTAACCCTTCAATCTATGGACGAACCTTCAGCTGAGGGGGCAAACCTTAAACAAATTGAAACTACAGGGGTGTATATTTGTCACGTTTTAAACTATAGGGGTGGAAGTGGATGTGTCAGAAACTAGAGAGGGTGTAAATTAATTATCCCTATTTTTAATTGGTCTTTATTTTGAGGAGAAATTATATGGTTTAAGGGCTTACAACAATAAGGACCTTGTACGGTGGAAGTACCAACCTTGATATTTGATCCAACAGCAGCTTCTCAAAAGGTGAGCTGTTGTTGGATCAAATATCAAGGGTGGTACCCCTATCGTATTGTTGTAAGACCTTACACCATGTAAAAACTCTATTTCAATAACCTAGTTCCATTTTCAAAGTGCTTTTCTCTTTTTTTTTTAAAAAGGTCCTATATATTATTTGGTATTTGCTAAGCAATTTTCTCGAAAGCCATTTCACTACTCAGTTTTGCAGGAGAGAACATCCACCTCAAATGAATTATACAAAATCAGCTAAAAAAGTGAGCGTATGTGGTTGTTCTCTCTTGCAAAAGTGAGCCGCGAATTGGTTTTCCGTAAAAGTTCCTAAAAATCCCATAATATTTATTTCGGAAAAGCTTTCCTACTCGGTCGAGCAGGTAAGCTTATCTACTCAATCGGATTAAAAACAGTGGGGGCCACATTGTTTGGGTGATCCAAACCATTCATTTGAAAGGCCCGTACCAAAATAGGGTGCAAACAAAAAATCAGATCCATAGGATCATCATAACCTATCCAAAAATTGTAAGCCCAAGGGTTCCCCATGGGTACATTCAATCATCTTGTTTTGATGATTAACAAACGTAAATTGATTAGTTGTTTATGGACTGATCATTTGCCTTGAGTGTTGTGCTTTAGACAGGTCCTACACAAGTCAAATCATACTAGCACGCACCTTGTTGGCCTATGCTTGAAGATGAACCAAACACAATGGCAAAGGAGCTTGGAACATACTTGGACCAATCACACCTTGGAAGTACCAAGGAGAAGCTCATCATCAACCATCTCAAAGCATTGAACAAGCAAAGGAAGATCAATGAAGGCCAAAGCTTGTGGATCAACAACTTGCAAATGAGCTTGAACCAAATGGTGGCATCATCCTTTGAAGGTGTCAAGCAAAGAAGCTCAACCTTGAAGATCCCAAAGCAAGCCATGCACTCAAAGAGAAGATCAAGCAATGGCTACCTCAAGAGTTCATTCAAGAGAGTGGTAAAAATGGTAGATTGTATCACCTATCTCTCTTGTGTTTTCTCTTATCAAGGCACATCTTAAAACCCCTAAAATATGTTTTTCAAAGAGACTAACACACCCTTTAAGGACTTAAATGGATAAGTGAATGGCCATGGTGGTGTACCAACATGTTGGGACCCATATGCCATTCAACACAAGAAAGAACAAAACAAAGTTCCGAAGCAACAACCTGGACCAGCAACTAAATCCTATCAAAACTTATTTAAAATATTTTCAAATATTTTTGAAAATATTTTTAACAGATAGCTCTCATTTTTCTCATATCCGTAGAGTATAAGAACATCGAAATCTGACGAGAAATGAGGGAGATATGAAATTTTCAAATGAAACACTGTTTGCTGGAAATCCAGGCTCGGAACTCCGAGACCATTCTCGGAGCTCCGAGAAATGGTCCAGGTTCTAAAAATAAAGGCTCTGTTTGGATTCTCGGAACTCCGAGAATTTGCTCGGAACTCCGAGAAATGTCTCGGAACTCCGAGAACACTATGAATTCAAAAAAATATAGCCATTGTTGTCCAACGGCTAGTTGAATTTTTGACCCTGTTTTGACTGTTTTGCCCCCCAAACGGTCACATGGACTTGGGACACCATATATACCCATCTAATGGGTCTAAAACATGTGAGGAACATTGTCCAACTTCAACAAACCATAGAAAATCATTTGTGAACTATTTTTGGTTAAATTCTCTCACCAACCAAACTCTTTGTGCCTTGATTTGAGAAAATCTTTTGAGATTGATTTAGGCTTAAACTTGTTTATTCTTGAGAGCATCCTTGGAGCTTCAACTTGCATTGTAGCCAACATAGAGGCAAAGCTTTTATCTTCTTCTTTATTCGATCGGTGGCAAGGGCATCCGTGTTTAATTCCCTTGGGAGAAAGCGCTTAGAACTCGGCGGAGAAGGAGAGTCATTGTAAAGGTGGAAGGGCATCCTTATCTAATTCCCTTGGAGTGTAAAAGCCTCGGAGCCGGGCGTCGTGGAGGTCTCAATAGTGGAAATCCTCAAGTGCGACCTTGAGTAGAGTGGAGTAGGCCGTTTGCCGAACCACTATAAATCTTTGTGTCACTTGTGTTGGTATTTCTCTATCTTTCTCTCCCTCTCACTTTCTTATTTATTTGTGCTTGCATTCTTACATATTTGGAATTGAGTGAGTAGTTAGCATTTTGGTTTTGATTGAATATTGGTACCTTGCTAACTAGGCTATAAATCACCTAATTAAGTTTGCTAATCAACAAGGGTTTTTGAACTTATATTAATTTGTAATATTGTTTAAGTTCAACTATTTCAAACTTAATTAAACAAGGGATAAGTCTTGGGTGAAATTTTAGTAAAAGTTTTCAAAAGGTAAAAGTTTTATAAACATCCTATTCACCCCCCTTCTAGGTTGCCAAACCAAGTCACTACTTGGATTTCAAAAATGGAGGGAAAAAATGGTTTGGATGGGTTAGGATGATCATAATTAAGGATCTGATTTTTTGTGGACACCCTATCTAGGTAAGTGCCTTTCAAATGAATTGTCTGGATCACCCAAACAAAGTAGGCCCCCACTGTTTTTAACCCGATTGAGTCGATAAGCTTATCTACTCGATTGAGTAGGATCACTTTTCCGTATTTATTTTGAAAGGTTTTGTTACACGGTTTAACCTAATATTATATCGGGTAGTTTAGGATGATCAGAACCATTGGTCTAATGCGCTACGAACTATGTTTGGATGATTATAAACTATTGAATAGTATCTTGATAAGAACGAAATATCAATGCTGGGTCAAGGATAATGTGTGGTAGTTAATTAAATTGACAAACATGATCATCACAAATTCACAAAGTACCGCATGTAAGGTGCAACAAATTGTGTTACCGTTTACCAGCACTATCGAATAATTATAGGCTACCTTATTATTAAGACCTGCCAGGGATACATCACATGACCTGATACTTGCTCTCTCTAAATATAACAAAGTCTAAAATAGGTAGGAAACTTTATAAAGTCATGAAGGCAAATGGTCCACGATTTTAATTAGGGAAGTGATATATCTGCCCCATTTGATTACTTGGGACACCCAACCACTCTGCAGTCATTGATACACTGCAACTGGGTGTCCCAAGTAATCCAAAGGGGCGGACATATCACTTCTCTTTTAATCATTATTAAAATTTCGAGAGTTGTCCACATGAAAACAACTTTAATTAAGGTTGTTTTTGGCATTTCCCTTCTTTTTGTTCAAGTACCTATTAACTCAAAAGACCTTATGGCCACGTTTGGCAACCATGGAAAAAAAAAATCATGGGCTATGTTTTTTTACCTGTCCAAGAGAAGAGCAAAGAACGACAAAATTCGAGTGAGGAGAACACAAGGGTTGGAAAACAGGGAAATCAAAAAACTTATTTGAAGCAGGTTTTTTATTCCTTTGTTTACCAACCCTATCAGATGCTCTCCTCACTTAGGGGTCTCTCAAATCCCCACCGGCACTCTCTACTCTTCTCTATTCTTGGGTAAACAGTTGTTCCATGAATTTTTTTTTCTCATGGTTGCAAAAAATACCCCGTTTCTTTGGCCGAACAACTTTTTTATTCTTTCTTTTGGTAGCTACCAAGCTTGGGTTTGGCGGGACCCTACTGGTTTATTAAATGGAAAGAAAGATGATACATTTGACAGCGAAAACCAACATCCCTATCCCTGAGACTCTGGATAGGGAAAACAGACAAAAATGATCCAAAAATACTAGGGATATATAAGCAGACCAATTCCAGAGGAACCAGATATTTCCCTTTCTAGCAAGCCTGAAGTTAGCATGAAAATGTCAACCTGGATAGATTGCTTGAGAGTAATTGATGCCCATAATATTCCAGAAGGTCTATCATCTTCTAACTTCATGTTTAATATAAGAGGAAAGTGTTCATGTACAGCTGCGCAGGGAGCTTCCCTGCGCTTAAGTGGCTTAAAAAGCCTCCCATTGGTTCGTATAGCGGGTCCACAAAAGTGACCAATGGGAAGCTTTATAAGCTACTTAAGCGCAGGGAGCTCCCTGCGCAACTGTGCCGGAACACTTTTCTCTTAATATAAATACAAGCAGTAGGGTTTGTGTGAAACAACCAATTCTCAAAAGCTTAAGCCCTTAGCGTTGCTGTTGTTTAATCATTTGTACTTCAACACCCCCCCCCCCCCCCCCCCAAAACCTACCTCCTCACGTGTGGCCCCTCTTTTTGGGAAAAGAACAAAATAATTTAATATTATCGTATGCTTAAAAGTATTGTACGATCCACACGGTAAGATGATCCAAAGAGTCCATTTGATGGCCCACAATATAAATAAGTTCTGCCCCAAAAATCATTTTCATAGGATAATCCTAGCCCTCTGATTTATAAAGGAATTGCATATTATGGAAACCACTATAGATCGTTAAGTTGGGATCATCCTATGGAAATGAATTTTGGGACACAACTTATTTACATTGTGGCTCATAAAATGGACGGTTTGGATCATCTTTGTGTGCCGTACATTCCTTTTTGAAAAATACTTAGACTGTGAGCGCCAACACACTATCAAAACTTTTGGTGGGGTTCATGTGCAAAAGTGATCCTGTCCATCCAGTGTTCCATTTGTTTTGTACTATTGAAAACCGTTTTATATCAATCTCGTACGGTCGGAATTCATTCCAATCGTACAGATGTCGACAAGTAGAGTGATCCTGTCCATCCAGTATTTCGCACGATTGATGGGTAAGAAAATTCTACAAAATAGACGGTGCAGATTGTTCTGAAGGGTACATTCGTACCAGGGTCGTGTCCTATTGACTACGGAACCTCGATTGTACCGCCCAAATCACACTACTCGAGACTCGTGTAACGTGGGTAACGGTTGAAATCCTCCTCGACAAATGGTTTGAATAAAAAAATATAAAAAAGATGCATGAAATGAACGGTTGAGATTTTCTCTCCTGAAAAATTTACGTGGGGGCCCATCAAATGAATGGTTTGGATTGTCCTAATAAGTACGTTCTGCCAAATTCTGGACTTCATGCGCACGAATCATAAAAAACCTCGCTTTAATTAATATCCCCACGTATCTTGTCTTCCACGTTTCGCACATCGACCGGATGACTCCCTAATCGACGGTTCTTATTTGCCCATCTCAACGGCTACCGTACAGAATTTGCATCCACCGCCATGTGCATGTACTGAAAAAGAGAGAAATCTTTCTCATGAACATGCATGCGCATGTCGATGAGTGGCATACCATGTATATGATCTATCCATATTCATGCATATGGTTGCTACTTGTTTTCCCGCCAAAGGCGCCGACGTGTAACCTATGAGCAGGTTTCGCGCCAAAATGCAGATTTCGCGGTATACGATGCAACGACTGGTACCAGGACAAGTGCCATCCTTGCCAGCTGTTACCTTTTTAACCTTGATAGCAGATTTTTAACCTTTAGGGGTGGCCCTAAGGAGACCCCCAAGGACAAAAGGGGATGAATATATCATTTCCCTTCGCTGGTGGGATGGATAAGGGGCGATCCTCGGGGAAGGATCATTATGGAGAATTGAACTTGCAAAGCATCAACTAGTTTGAACTTGCGAATTATTATTCTGGGTGGCGACACTAGTGCCTAGCAACACCCTGCCCTCTTACATCTTAGATTGCAAGTTTCGTGCATGTTACTCTGCTAGTTCATACATCAATTGTGAACTTGGGTGATTAACGAACCCAGCGTGATGGTACCAAGGAAATGGTTTGGGCATGTAATTCAGTGGTTAAGATTTGTTTCTAAACCTTGAGATGGCAGGAGCTTACCTACCAACTAAAAGACAATAATGACTGTACCAAACTAGCAAATAGAAGGAAATCGACGAAAACCATGTGTGACAGACCCGCGTTCGGACAAAAGCAGAAACCAAATTACAGCTTCAGATGAAGTGTACTCACAAATAAACTAGGCCATAACAAATGATGGGTTTGGATAGTACAAAACTACAAATGTCAAGTAGGCCGCTCATATTAGCCTGCTCGTGCTGCAACTTGGGTCAGGACAGGTTGAACTTTTGTTAGAAAATGACCCAATTTTATGGTAAATATGCCTCCCGAATTCCAAAAGATTGACCCAAGTTGCAACCCTAAAATTTGTTAGGTCCAAAATAGGAACAGAATTTCTCATGGAGTTTAAATGATATATTCATCCCTTTTCTTCCCGGGCCACCCTTCCAGCTTAGACAGAGTAATCATAAATGCACTAAAAGAGGGTGGCGGAGGGAGGAAAAGAGGGCGAATATGACAAGCCTTTTTTCCCCTAACAACAGTCCCGGGACCACATGAGCTACATATACCTGATCAGGTCCAATAATCTGGTGGGCAATCACGGGTGTAGCACATTATCATTTACAGTTCCAAATAAGCTAAACCGAAGATTTTTGTATGTGAACCAGTATCGATAAGATGTCCGGTCAGCATGGGACCATGATCATGTGGTTGCTTCATGATGGCCCACCCCACATCAACGGTGTGAGTCACACACGTACACAAATGTGAGACTTTGATCATTGGGATCCAAACGAAGCCTAACTTGGTGACTGTTAGGGTTGTCACTTTATTTATTTAACTTCTCAAAATAATTGATTTCTGATGCTAGTCATTGATATCTACCTAATCAATCCGTATGCACCATGTACAAAACAAATACCCCTTAAGAGTTGATTTTATGAATGGATGGCCGTTGTCCAAGTTGGTATGCCCTTTCTCATGTTGTTGTTCATCGTTGGGACAAATTGGTATGATAAATGATCAATTTATGCAAAAGCAAATGATCGAAGTAGGAAACGGGAGAAAATAAAATCAATTAGGGCCCGTTTGGATACCGCCCATTTTGTATTTGAATTTGGAATTCAGTTTTGAATACAAATTGAATAGATCCGGCAGCTCATGTAGAGGGAGAGAGCGAGGGAAGAGGATACTTCCTAGTGTGAGGTTGATGAGGGTGAAGGATACTGCCAGATATGTGGATTTCCAATTTCTTATTTCCACAACATTTTTAAAATTTTGGTTTTTTTTCACTGTCAGCTGCTGAATTAGAAATCCAAGAATCTGATCCGATCCAAATTACAGTGCAAAAAGGGTTGCAAATATGAGAAATCAAAATCAAAATCTTCTCGCATCCAAACGGGCCCTTATAGAAATAGGAATTAGGCAAGCCAAGCCAATTAATTCCTTTCCTCATTTATGCAGGTGCCTACCTGAAAATAGAGTCCCGAAAATATAATTCCTACAACTTTTGATCTAGGGCTGCACTGCGAGTTTAACAGTGAACATGTATGCCTAAACTTATATGAAACAGAAAGGGAAAATGAAGAATACCATTCTAAATGGATTAACTTGAAATGAGTCCCTAAGCTGCCTTTTGCTGAAAATGAAAAGAATATGTAAGCACCCTTTCATTTAAAATAAGTGTCTTTTGAATAATCAACACATAGAAGGTTTATTGATGAGAAAAGATTGGACCCTTTTCGACTATCTACAGAAAGTGGCATGCCCAACAAGGGCCTTGATCTTTATGATTTGTTAAGGTTTGATAAGATTTTTTAGGTTTGTTTATAACATTGAAACATTGACAATGAATTTTTAAATCGTACCAATGGACAAATATTTCCATGCTAATCAAAATATATAATTTGCCAATAATCATGCATAATCATACATTTAACATGAATTTTCAGTAAAATTTTAGCCCTAAAATCTTGCATTTTGTCTTTGAAAAGCATTTAGCATAAGTAAAAGACCCTAAAATTTGAATTCTCAGATTAGAATTCAATTACTCAAAAGTATTAGGACTAGTTCATCTTTATTCACTTAACAAATTTCTTCATGAATGTACTCTCATTTTTATACTTGTAGAAACAAATTTTCAATAATTTTTACACCACTCTTTTAATTGCAAAAGGTCTCTGTAGAAACCTAAAATTGTAAAAAAAATCTAAAAAATTACAATTAGGCCCTTGCAGAGAGTTAAAAAAAATATAACTAGGACACTGAACAGTTAATTTTTTTTTAGGAATCTACAATCAGCCTTTGACTAAGGTCCGGGCAAAAAATCTAGGTTCTAGTCAACAAATCTGTGTTCTGGGCCAAAATCTGGGTTCAGGCCCAGGTCTGTCTTCTTTCAACGTTAGGCCCATGACAGTGCTAGGCTCTAGAGTTAGTCCTAACGATTGGGTCAGGATTTTTGCTTAGCTTCATGAATGGGCTGTGGGCCAAACAGTAAAGGGCCAAATTATAAATGGGCTAACAAATTCAAAATTTACCCTCATACCTCCTTAATCCTTCGGATGCAGACCAATCACGGACATAGAAACACCTGAAGAACTTTATGCAAAACCCACAAAAATTTTCATTAGAGTTTTGCATGTTTGTATAAGCCATATTCATTCTTTTCAAACATTTCCTATTTATTTTGGGCACATTTGGCTACCATGAATCTTTTTATGATAAGTTGACGCCTCCAAGTGACGAGAGAGGGGTTGTGCAGGTGAAGGCCAAAGAAAAGGAAATAAAATACCGGAAACTACCTGAGACACTAGTTTCCTAGCTTTTGTTTATTGATTTTTAGCAACTTCACCCTCATGTCCACTTGGAAGACACCAATTTATCATGAAAAAAATAAAAATAAAATCATCGTAGCCAAACGTGCCCTTGCCATTCATCTCTATCAAGTCTAGAATCGCTTTCCTCTCTACTTTCTCTGACCATTAACCAATATTTATCTTATTTAGAAATTTAGATTAGTCACAGATAAACGACGAATTTATCAAAGTGATATATATCAGCTTTTTTTTTTTTTACTTGGGACAGCCACCTCTGGTGTATCTATGACTGCAGAGGGCGGGCTTGATCTACAACCTCATCTCCACTTGAAGACATCGATTTATCATAAAAAAAAAACAATTCATGATAGCTAAACGTAGGGCTGCAACTCGAGCCGGGTTTTACCTGACCCGCATCGACCCGACCCAAAAATAGCCTGGGTTGGGTTCAGGTTTCATGGGTTTCTGGTCGAGCCGGGTTGAGCATTCAAAAGCCCGCATGAATCTCAGGTCGAGCTGGATTTGAAGGGGCCCGACCCGACCCGACCTGAGTTACATAAGTTATAGTATGTACATTTTTTTTCTATTGTTAGTTAAAAGTTAAAGGTGAAAACCCACGCACTCACTGTTATTGCGTGTGAGTGTAATTTCTGCTTCTATGAGTTGAGTTGATTCAAGTGTTTGATTCAGCATTGTTTGATTATAATTACAACATTGTTTGATTACAGCATTGTTTGATTCAAGTGTAATGTGAGTGTAATTTTTGCTTCTATGAGTTGAGTTGAGTTGCCTTGCCAAACAAGAATTTTCCTTAAAAAATTGCGTCAACGTGAAAAAACCCGACCCGACCCGACCTGAGATTTATCATGGGTAGGGCCGGGTTTGGGAATCGTGGGTTTTCCGAAAAAAACCCCGACCCGACCCGAGATATTTCTCGGGTAGGGTTGGGTTCTCCAAAACCCGACCCGAGTTGCAGCCCTAGCTAAACGTGCCCTAATCTCTATTATTTATTCATAAGAGGGCTCAGACTTCGATTTGAATATTATTTGGAGGCCTGGTGATATACTGATGCCTCTTCCAATCTAAATGTCACACGTGTCTACACAACTTGTTGAACCCTCACCTACCACGTGTCGCCAGACCAATTGCTTTGTTGGCAGTAGCCGAAAGATTTGAAAAGTTGAGAGATAGAGTCAGTCAAGATAGGGAACTATATTCCAACGAATGCATGTTTAGAGGCGTTTTTGACCAAATATTGGTGTCGAGTTCAATATTAATGACTCTTGGAAATCGATGTTACTGCATTTAAGACGATATTTTGTAAGATAGGGCCAGATGTGAAGTAAGTGGTGCACGCAGGGAGACATGTTTATAGAGAGAAGAAAAAGCCAAGGACCCTTGCACCAATTTACAATCAACCTTAAATCCACACCACACAACCCGATTTCTAACTCTTCTTTCGAAGAAAGTAAATGAGGTTTAGTTTTGTCCAACGAGAAAAGGTTTTCAAGCTTTTTATGAAAATCTGCTAAGGGTTGATGGAAGAAATGCAAAACCACGTACTATTTCATGCATGTCATTTTTTTTCATGCTAGCTAAACAGGGCCTGAGGGGCGGTTTTGATTGGGGTAAAAATGGTGGAAAATTTAAATTTTCCATGAAAACATCCTAGGGTTTAGTATGGCCGGCATACACCAGATAATTTTCAATTTTGGCAAACATTTTCTATTGAAATAAGTTACCCAGACACTTGAAAATTTTATGCATGTGTAAATGGTTTTGTAGGTCGGTGATACACCAAAGAGTTGGAAATTAAAAGTAAAAGTTTGTATTTTCCAGAGAATCTATACGGTGAAAAGCTGTATAAACACGTACTCGCCATCCCATCCTTGATAGTTGATCCAACAACAGGTCACTTATTGAGGAGCTGTTGTTGGATCAAATATCGGGGATGGTACTTCTATCGTACCAGCTTTACTTGTTTATACGGCCTTTCATCGTATAAGTGAGCGTATTTTCCATAGCATTCAAGAGAAAAGTAATAGTAAAGAAATGGGAATCCACCATCCATTCCATCTCTATTTAGGTGCATCCAAAATGACCACAAAATCAGCCCTTTAACTTTTTTTTGGTTGCCACAGGGTAATCCCCCATTTTGTTGCCCTTTAACTAATCCCCAGGGATGCACGCAATCACCCGCAGAACAAGTGCTTCAGGTAAGCCCTGGGAGATTCGAACTCACATCTATGAGGATCAAACCCACACGCCTACTGGTTAGTCCTTTCACTTTTTCGTGAAGGAAATATAACCGTTGTACAAAAAAAAAAACATGTTTTTTAATCTCAATCAAAGAAGGGGGAACCGTCTCATGGTTTTAATGTAAAAGATTTATATTTGCAGATAACTCGCATTGTAGTTTTAGAAATGGGAGTGATATAGGCACTATACCATATTTTTACACTATTCAGAATGTTAATAATTTCTCGCATCTTGAGTGGTGTAAGTGTGTAACAACCGTGGAAAGCTAATTAATAAATAATAAAACAACGCAATGGGCTGCCAATATCAAAACTCCTTGGGACGGATTAAAATTACATAGAGAAGGGGTTTTATATTTTAAAAGTGGAGAGAGGGACTGCTCAGTGCTTACCATTTCCTCCAACAAAGGCATAGAAATTTCGAGACGGAGAAAAAATAGTAGAAACTTATAAACAGATGTCCCAAAAGTCAGGTGGGGCCACTATCAGACGATCCCTTTGTCCAATATAAAGACGTCGCATCTTATAGATGTAGGAGTTGTACTGTAAATAATATTAGGTATTTTTAATAGGGTGATGATAAATTCGCACCCCTGATAACCTTTTTTTAATAATAGAAAAATACAGAAGCCCAAATCATGGGACACGGCAAAAAAATGCTTCTATGACTTCTATCTCCACATCTTAAATTGGTTGAAGCTCGCAGACAAACCTCATCGAACTTCTTTTAGGTGGCTGTCGTAAACGTGTCAAATCCGTGATAAGAAGCCGGTTCACGTGTTTACTAAAAATAAAAGTAGGGGCGCAACTCGGGTCGGGTGTAGCCCAACCCACCGACCGGACCGGACCCGACCCGATCCAACCCGACACCGACACGACTTCCAATCTGATGAGGGTCAACTCTACCAACCGAGGAACCCTTTTTTCTAACCCGAATCCGACCCGAACCAGAGTTCCAACCTAATCCGGCTCAAACCGAGTTTTTATGCTTACTCAACTCAACTAAGCCTTTGTCCCAAACTAGTTTGGGTTGGCTAATGAATTCTTTAGAAAATTTTAATGAAGAAGGTGAAAGATGTACCTGCCACATCTATCCAGCTCATATTGACTAAGTTTAATCATGACACTAGGATCAAGGATCAATTTCTTCCATTTTATCTTATCCAAGCTCAATATTTTTGCATACTAAAAGCTAAAAAAAGAAAATGTCAAAAAAAATGTTGGGTTCCCACTTGGGTTCGACCGAGCCCATACCCAAAACCTGACCCGAACTCAACCCTGGATAGGAAAACCCAACCAAACCCGACCCAAAAGACACCCCCGACTATCTTTTCGGGTTGAACCCAACCTGAGTCACACCCCTTTGCAACTTGGGTCGGTCTGAACCTGAATCTGATGAGTGGTTCAACTCGATTTTGGCTCGAGATGGGTTGAATTAGGGTTAGAAAAAGCCAACCTGATTTAGTTTCGGGTTTTTTTTAGGGTTGAGGCCTTGGTAACCTATCTCCACCCGAACCGATCTGACTTCTAATTTGACTCAACCCTTTTGGGTTAGATGGGTTGGGTTAAGGTTGACCATCATCAACCACGAGTTGGGATAGGGTTAAGAGATCGCTATCTTGGGTTTTGCTAGGTTATTGAACTCCTAATTAAAATCTGTTGAAAAGTAAGCCTTTGTGACTGACTGCTCTCTCGGTCGCAAAATGCCTTCTGCAATGCTCCCTAGCAAATCTCTGTTCTCTATTTGGCTCCTATGCACAACTAACGAGTATAAAATAAAACCGGGGTGGAGTGTGACAATATCGTAGGTGTAACCATGGTTTTAAATTTCGACCGAAACTGAAATTTTTCCGAATTTCGACCGAAATTTGGGTTTATGGGAAGTCCCAGACGAGCGGTATCGAAAGTTTAAACCACATGGTCGATTTCTGGGAATCCGTGTTATTTATTGAGAAATTGCATGAAATTTGGTAGTATAAAGCAAAGTTTAGTTAAAAAGGATGGGGTGTATTTTGATCCTTTACTTGTATATTGTCCAATTCTTGCCCCTTTGGCTTTACCAAAACTTTTTACAGCAACTTAAAAAGGAAAAAAAAAAAAAAAAAGAATGCTTCGAGCCTTCAACAAATATAAAATAAAAGAAATTCACTAGCAAAGATTTGTAAATCGCTTTGGAAAGCGGGAAATTTACCATCTGATTCTACCTATTTTCATATTCATTTTCATTTTTTCTTTGTCCAAATTTACAGCCAGTATAAAGGGCAAAAAACCGGGCAAGCCAGTAATAATCCCTACAGAGCCGGAAGGGATTCTGTCCTCCACGAAAAGTCCGAAAAATCGGACGGTCCAAAAAGACCCTCAAAAACAACAGACGACTCTTCATTGTTATTCCCTTCCTCAGGGATCCCAAACTCGAGCGAGTCATAACTCGGAATCTCATCTTCAAAACCCCACATCTGACCAAACCCTACCATCTCCGGCGATGGCCTTAAGATATCATCCCCGACTCCGATCTCCGTTTCGTCGGTGCCGGAAAAGGTGGGCGGGAGGCCGAGTTCGTCGTCGGAAGCTTCTAGAAGGTATCCAAGATCTGGAAGGGAATCGGCAGATTCCGATCCAGAGAATGGAACGTGTGTGGGGAGGGTGGGTGTGTCGTTATCATTTTGAGATAGAATCTCTTCTTCAAAGCTTTTCATAACGGAGGCGAGATCCTGATTAGACGGATCCCGATCTGCGGTGGAATCAAAATCGTCCAGGATGTCTAGCAGGAGGTGTTTCGACTCGGGCGACTCGTCCGAGTCGTCGTCTCGAACTCGCTTGTTGTTACCGTTGTGGCCTTCCATGTGGTGGTATTTTGGGGAAGTAAGAAATAGAGAAGGGAGAATTTAATGAGAAAGGAAGGAAAATGTGAGAGAGAGAGAGAGAGAGAGAGAGGGTGTATACACGGAAAAAATTAAAGGATACGGTGTATGCGAGAGGAGAGGGAAGGAGAGGGTTTTATAGGATGGGAAAGAGGGTGGGGATTTTAATAGTCGTACGCAGGCGCGTGTTATTCGGATCACGGACGTCTTGCTTTTTCCCCTTTTCTTCTCCGATATTAACTCCTTTGAATTCCATATTTCAAATCCGGGCCCACCCCTTCTTTTTTCTCGGCTCGGCTCGGCTTCTTTGGTTTCCAAGAAGTTCTTTGCGTCTTCTAACCTTGTCCGTCTTTTATGGGGAATCGGGAA
Source organism: Tasmannia lanceolata (assembly GCF_043159265.1). Classification (NCBI taxonomy): domain Eukaryota; kingdom Viridiplantae; phylum Streptophyta; class Magnoliopsida; order Canellales; family Winteraceae; genus Tasmannia; species Tasmannia lanceolata. The sequence continues at coordinate 10,582,291 of NW_027518685.1, read as the reverse complement.
TTGATTTTACTAAAATATCCCTGATTCCGCGCTGATTGACAGAGAACGGGGACCGATCTTACCTGTTTTGAACGTATGAAGATATGGATGGTGAAATGACTAGAGTGTCCTTACTTGGACGGGGAGTTCGGTATCCATCATTTTCGAAAGTTTGTTGATCGCTTCTGCCGGTAAATACTTTTTCAAATTATTTTTCGTTCAAAATAGAAAAGTGGTTTTCGTGATTTTCGATCACAAAATCATCAGTTTTTCCACGTTTATCTCGACGGAATTTAAGATCGATTTTTAAAATAGAAGCAAATAAAAGGGGATTTGCCAGAGACCATGGCAGAAGGCATTTCGCTGGCGCGGCTGTTGCATGAAAGATCAGCCACCTCAGATGAATTAAATGACTTAAGAAAAAAATGTGGCTTCTGGGATGTTCACTAGCAAATCCCGAACAAATGAGTAGGCAAAATAATTAGTAAGAAGGTAAACTTGAGCATAAAATAGAGGAAAATATTTATATTTTCTTATTCATTTGTGGGTAAGTAGGGACGTGATCGTTCAACTTCATTTACTCTTTATTTATTCTCAGCTTTTTAGTTTTTTATTCAAATCTCAGTATGTTTACCAATTCCACCCAAAATAAATAAATAAGGAAGATGGTTTCTAGAGTTATCTTGCCACATAAGCACAAGAGAAGAGAGATTAAAAGGATCATCTCATAGTGGGTCCCACCTGAGATTGCTTATGAACCAAAAAAGAAAAAAATACCCGGCAAATGATATCACCACCCACCCCCCCCTCCTCTTTGCCTCTTAAACTTAACGAATAACATTCCCCCTTTTTTTTTTTTTGCAAGGGCGCCTGTGAGTCTAGCATTCCTCTTTTTATTACCACCTTCACGGGACCATCGTATAATTTCTGTCGCACTACTACCATGTTCTGATACAAGCCAAACTACACTGGTCTTCCTATTTTGATTGGGATACTTATATTTGCATTGCCATGTTTTGATACGAGCAAAACAACCCTCTCCTTATTTTAATTGGCTATAATAGCTTTTGACAGTGAGATGAAAACATGGTGGTGCCAATATTGCTACCCTCTTATCATTTTATTTCAGGGAAATGATAAATCCATCCCCCCCCCCTGTGGTTTTTTAACGTGAGACCAGTTTACATGGCATTGTGGCAATCAGGGCCCCTGGAATCCTTCGCACGTTATGTAAATAAACCCCTATCCAGTCACAGATACACCAGAGGTGGCTGTCCCAAGTTAAAAAAGGGGGTGGATGTATCACTTCCCTTTATTTTAATGGGAGGTGTTATCTATGCTCCGCGACTTATTTCTGATAATGACAATCCTCACTTTATTTTATGTTTTGTTCGTAGCATCTTGAAATTGTGACAACCTCTAACCAAGTCTAAGGAGTGCGCATATCATCCCCCTTCTATATATTGTAAGAGATATGTATGAAAAAGGCACTCTATTAGAATAGTATCTTTTTATAGTCAATGGGGTAGGTTTGATCGGACATGGCTGAAGTTTCTTTGAGCCCCACGGGCCACGGCAGGCCCAAGCCCAGTTCTATTGCTAGAAATAGCGTTCTTTTGAAGCCAAAACGTGTAAATCATACCTATATTAACAATAATTTCCCCGTTGAATAATAGAGACTGAAGAGAATGAATAATGGAGATAGAAGAAAGTGGGGAAGACTGTTGGAAGAAGATTGTAATTAGAGACAAAACAAGTTGCCTTCGAATATCCCAACCTTCTTTGCTTCGGATAATACTAAACTAGCTCATGAAAAAGAAAGCTGATATACAACAATTTTTTTCTGTTTTATGAAATCCTGAGATACTTTCACCTTTAAATTATACAGACTGTACTTCATGGTGGGTCTTAAACGGCATACCCATGGGCCATGGCCGTAAAGTGGCGTCCAAATCACATGGGACCTGAAGAGCCAACCAAACCTTGCGTCTGATAAATGATGCGTCAAAGCTAAATGCATTGTAGTTTTTACAAGGAAATCTGTGTGTATAATCATTGGTTATGTAGGAGATTTGTGTGGTCTTTCAACATTTTTTCATTTACATTTGTTTTAAGTGGATTCTCATGTTCATATGCATATGCAATGATGGTTATTTTTGGTATTTGTGATGCTCATGACATTACATTAATATTTCATGCTTAATTGAATACACCTTTAATAACTAGATTGCTTAATTAACAATCATCAACTGGTAAGATCTGCCACTCACACTCACACTCACACTCACACAACGTAGACCGGCCCCAACATGTGTGTATGTTCAAGATGAGGTCGATTACAAAGAAGGTAGTTGGCGCCTTGATTGCACAGGAGTTCAAGATGATTAATTAACATATTTTAGAGCCAGGATAAGGAGTTCGAGATGAGTCTAATAAATCTTACATTCGTTGAGGATTGATCCTGCAAGGTATAATCGTGTGAAGATAAACCTAGTTCCAAATTGTTATAAGCTTTATAGTGTTACACTGTGATGTGTCTGTTGTACAAGACACGCTAGAGACCATAACCCAAGGTACTAGATTAACAACCGTGCAAGAAGTTGGTTCTGTTTGTAACTCGTGTGCCCTCCTAAGCAACCTTTCACTTTTTGAGAAGGTTGACGTATGATGTTAGTTACATTGGCATGTTTACCAATGGTTGTTATCGAAACGATGCGACCGGAGTCTCTTAAGGCTTATTCACTTCAGTGTATACCAAGCGGGCAGAGGGAAGACTTGATGGAACTGAGATGCTGTCATGCTAGTCTAATAGATATTAGTATGGTGCTCTTGATTTTGAGAATGTGATCTGGTCCCAAGTGTCTCACCATTAGAGTTTACTATTGTAGATCAAGTATGGATGTGTAAGAGCAAGTTGGGCTTCGTTTGGTACGATCAGTTTAACTTCCTTCAATATTAAGTGAATCGGTAATTAATATAAATAAGAGGTAATGATAATGCTATATTTATATTAACCAACGGCACAAAGTAATTGCCTTGAAGAGGGAAGATTAACTTTACCCTTGAGGTGTATAGATTGTGGAAGCCGGTTTAGTTAAAAATTACTTATAATCTCAATTTGAATGTGATTAAGGTTATAGGTTCCATCTTTGTTATAAATACGTGTTATGAGATTCATTCTACAACACCCACAAAAGAATACCTTAATCGTTCATCTTCTTCAGCTAGTCTCCCAACATTTATTCTTGATCTCAACCGTCCATCTTCATCAGACTAAGATCTAACGAGTGTACAATTACAACCCAAGAGTTGCACGTAAATCTCCCATTTGAGGTGTCGGTCATCTTCCATTCTATCAAATTGTGGACTTGATTGTGATGTTGTGTCTGGCTACACATCCACTATGGAAAAAAGTTTTGAAATTCCCATTCACAACCATCAAGATTTTTAGTGTCTTGTTTCCCATATATTTAGGCTCTGTTCACTTGTTTTCTCGGGAAAAAGAAAAGAAAATGTTTCCCAGGAATCTGACGTGTCATTAGGAAAAGAAATCCAGGAAATCTGTGCAGGAAAAGGTTTCCCTGGACTGTTTCTGGATTGTTCACTTGCGCAGGAAAAGGTTTCCAAGGAAACTATTTACTCTTCTTTTTGCACTAGTTTCCTAGGGAAACGAAATTTGTGTGTTTTTGGTCGGAAATGAAATCCCTAAATGAGGGGGGGGAATGGGCTTTTCCATGTCATTTTTTAACTTATTGCAGAAATTCCACATGTGTAATTCTATTTTCACTCGAAAGCAAGTGAACACCATAATTCTGTCTTGTCAAGGAAAAAAAAGGCTATTTTCCAGGGATTTGCTTTCCAGAGAACGCAAGTGAACAGAGCCTAAATTGTTGATATTCTTATGGTTAAACTCCATCTACTTATTTCCTTGTGGGATTAGGAGTGCAAGAGATAGTTTATGACGGTTTCTAAAATTGTGGATATTCTTATGGTATTACGAAGATATATCAAGTATTCAATGAGTTTTAATATGAAGTTTGAGGGTCTGTGCACGTAATAGGGGTGCCGCCCTTGATATTTGATACAGGGCATGATGACTGAATTTTTTAGAGGATGTTAATTATATTTCCATTACAGGCATTTTGTCCAACACTTCTGGCTGGAGTGAAAGAAGGTGACAATGTCACCATTGTTGTTTTAGCAAACATATGTATGCATAAGAGGACCCACTTCCTGTTTTCATTTACTCAAGTAAAGGCGGTTCTCTTATCTCCGGTTTCCCTCTATTTCTTAATCTTGTCATTATTGAAGACATTAGCTTTGTTTCACACGAAGAGCTTCTTGCGATAGATTCTTATGACAGAGGAAGAGCGAAACTTGGGCTGGGAAGACTATTTGGGTGTCAAGCCATATAGAAGGAGACAGACAGTTTTCCATTTGGGATTTAAGAATCTTTAGATGAAAGAGAGAATTTTAAATCCTGAGTTTTTTACTTAAAAAATCCAAATTACTATATTATAAAATCTAGGATTTTATCGATCCAAACACTACTTTAAGCATAATTTCAAAACTCCCCCACCTCATCTTGAACTTCCCCGAGCCGACCCCCTTTTCTCACTATAAAGTCAATCAAAACTCTTTTGACCCTCCCGAATAATGACCGCATCAACTGAATACTCAGCCGCCTCAAACCGAGTACTCGATGATGAAATGCTGAGTCAAATAGGATTTGCTTTGGCGTGCTTTGATCCTCATTTGCGTTTTGAAATACTGCTATTTTAAGCTAAAACCTGAATTTTATAATCTAAGGTTGTAAAATCCATGTATCCAAATGGCCCATTAGGTTTCCATATCATCATAGTATATTTTAATGAAAGACAAATACAAGTATACAAAAGGACACATCTTTAGTACCAATATTTTTGAAAGTATGTTACGTTTCAACTGGGCTCTTAATCATTGATAATCCAAACCATTCATTTGTTGGACCCTAATATAAGTAGATTGTGCCTTGATGATTCTAATCTAGATTAATTAATATTTTATTAATAAAATAAATGAATATTTTTAGGCTACTAATATCCACACGAAAAAGATTTGATAATAGAGCAAACTCACCTTGATTTTTTTTGTTTACTCAGATGTCAAAGGCTACTATTTTCCCCAAACTCACCTTGATTTATCACTTCCCACTTATATTTTACATGTGGGACAGACAGATACGGGTGTCACGCCAAGTTTTAAGGGAAGCTATGACAACTCTTCTTTACTGGGGTGTGAATTATCCTACAGGAGGCGCGAATTTATCATCGCCCTTTTCTTTTTATAATTTGCCCGGAGAGAGGAATCTGATGCAGGGAGTTATATTATAGAAATAATCAGAACCGTAAGATCCCTATCGGACGAAAACGACAGAAGGACGAATCACTTTCGTTCGCAAACACCAAACCAAAAGTCGAGTCGAGTCGGCTAGAAGCCGAGTCCAGAAACCACGCCACCTCTGCCTCGTCTTTATCCGCCTCGATTCCTACGCCTCATCTTTCGTCCATAACGTGTCGCGCTTACAACGGCTTTTCAATGGCTATTTGGCGCGCAAAGCTATGTAAGCTGGCGTTGTCACCGGCCGAACCGGTAAACTGATAAGGTTAAACTAATCGGAAGATGCCACGTGGGAGATGGTAGCACGTCACGTGGGAGATGGAAATTTCTATTTTTGTGTCGTGGTTTTTGGGGAGATATCATGATGATGGCGATGTGACCGACGGCTAGAATTATTGATGTGGTGGGCCCCACCCCTGCCTCACATGACAGCGACCTCTCTTTTTTTCTTTCCTTTTGTTTTCTAATCACTGCTTTTTTTTCTGGAAAAGGGGAAAAAGATAAAAGAATTACAAAAAAATAAAGAAAAAGAAAAGTGGGCGTGGGGTGCTTTGCACCGTTGGATTTTCAGGGGATTCGGTGGCTGAGACCTACTTTTTTCGCCGTTCTTACTTCGGATAAAGACTCGAGCCCCGTATGGATGGAAATGTCATTTTTAAATGACAAAAAGATCCTTACGTTTTTAGTAAATTGACCTACATGTCCTCTTTGAATTTATATCTCATTTTAAAATGACTAAATGAGCCTTGGTTTTGGTATAATTGACTGACTTGTCCTCCTGGTGTGGGCAAAATTTTTAAAAATGGTTCCTTGAGCACCAAGATTAATAGGAAGGCTTTAACTAGTGAGTTTCTAGATGGACGGCTAATGGACGAAGAAGTCTTTAAAGCTGACCGTTGGCAATGTTTATTTTCTTTTCGTTGGGATTTGCTAGGGACCTTCGCAGAAGGAATTCTGTGGACCGGCTGTTGCAGGAGAGAGCAGCTACATAGGCTCACTTTTCAACATATCTGTGTCTTATTCCTATATTTCACCTGAGATACAACAGCCGGTCCGCGAAAAGCCTTCAGCGATGGTCTCTGGCAAATCCTATTTTTGTAATTGGTTTACAAATGCCACAAAAGACGAAGCTAACCTATCAAAAAAGAAAAAAAGAGACAGAGCGTCCATGAGTTCATTTGTTCGTGGGAAGTTTCACAGTTCGTGCGTAGAGACTAGATGGAACGTGAGTTGGCGTGTTCCACAATTTAAATTGGCACTTGACAATGTTCTCCTAGTACCTAGCAATAAACAAAACTTGCTATCAAAGACTGTTCTACCGAATTTTTTCCATGGGGCTTTTCTAATATGGATCTGCAGGCCAAGAATAGGACCCGTTAAGGACAACATATCTGCAAAAAACATAATAACTTGTTATCAGTTAGGGCCGTTTGGATGCCGGGAAGATTTTGATTTGGATTTCTCACATTTGCAGCCCTTTCTGTGTTGTGATTTGGATCTGGATCCTCTTGAATTTCCAAATCAGGACTGACAGTGAAAAGAATCAGATTTTCAAATATGCTGTGGAAATAAGTAATTGGAAATCCACAAGATCTGACAGTTTCCTTCACCCTCTTTGCTCCTTAACCTCTACCCTCGAGTAGGAAATACCCCCTCCCCTCTAAGTCTCCCTTAAGATGAGCCGGCGGATCTATTCATTTTGTATTCCAAACTCAATTCCAAATCCAAATACAAAATATGACGTATCCAAACCGGGCCTTAATGTATTTCTTTATTAACTATTTATTTGTAATATATAGATAATATTTTGAAAGTTAATAATATTTAAGATTAAGGAATATTTACTGATAATACTTTTGCAGCTTTTACTTGAGTACATGGGATTTGCTGGGCAATTTCGTAGAAAACCACTTCACCACTTACTTGGATTTGCTGGGCAATTTCATGGAAAGCCATTCCACGGCTCACTTTTCCAGGAGAGAAAAACCACCTGAAAAGAATTCAACGGAGAAGACAAAATCTATTAAAAAGTGAGCATGTGTGTGGCTTTTCTTACCTGCAAAAGTGAGCCACGAAATGACTTTGGGCGAAATTGCCTAGCGGATCCCTAACTACATATATATGTTGAATAAAAATTTAAGATTGTGTGATGTGAAGCACCCATGAGTAAGTCAACAAAGAAGCTTGACGAAGCAAAGGATGCGCGACTCCCTCGCTCAAAGTTAAAAGATGCTGAACAGAAAAGAAAAGGTTCCCATCGTAGACTTTAATTCCTCTCTCCTAGTCGTAAGTCATAGCCCTTTATTCTTCAGTAACTCTCTCTCTCTCTTTTCTTTTCACGGTAGGTTTCCTTCTTCCGAGAACTTGCTAGCTTCGACTATGCAATTTCAATAATCAAACAGATCTGAAAAAGCGACCTATGCTTGTTATTTTTACCTTTTTAGTGCGATTTGCTTTGAAGGAATCATATCACATACAAAAATCGTGTGGACCATCCTCCCCGTAAGAAATATGGGAACAAACCTCTCTTTTATTTGTTTATTTTTTCACGTACTTTCTCTCTCGTTTCTTCCGAATAAAATATTCCAAGCTCCTTATCTTTGGGAAAATTATAGGAGAGAGAGAGAGAGAGGCATCTAGTTAGGCCTGCAATTTCCATTGCATCTTAAAACTGTCTGAAAATTTTAAATGTAAAAACTAAAAAGGGGAGGAGGACCCTTCGTTTCAGGGATCCCATGTTTTTTCTTGTCTAGTGCGCTTATTCTAGAAAATATTACGTAAAAGTTAATTAAGAGGACACCTCCTTTATTCCCTTTATTCGGTCCTCCTCAACTTAGGGTGTTTTTTTTCTGGGGCAATGAATTAAATTAATAATGAAAGATACCGCGAAGACCCGGCGAGTTGATCAAGACAATTTAAGCCACAAGAAAAAGAAAGCAACATAGACGAACAACACATTGGGGGATGGGGGGATAAAACCTTCCAACTCCTCCCTAGAAGCACCTTCCCTTGCTAACTTGTCGGCCTCACTACTGGCCGATCTTTTCACATCACGAAATGAGATTGACAATCCCTCCACGCGGTCTTAGATCTCGTCTATCCATATTGCAAATCACCAAGGATATGGCGTGCTTCCCTTCACATTATAACAAATGTTGTGATCCATCATCAACCTTAATCCTTGATGTGCCGCTCTAATCTCCACCTTGTTGGAGTCAGAGATCTTGTTGGTCCCAAGAACGCCCATAACGTATCACTTTTATCATTTCTAAGGAGACCTCTAGCCCCAGCCGGCCTGGAACTTCCAAAGCTAGAACCATCCAAATTTAGCTTAAGATACCCGCCACAAGGTGGTTCCCAACTTTGTGTGATCATTGGTCTCAACTCCACTGACCATCCCTGCCATAGATCATGTGCGAAGGACGGCAATGCTCGGACCCAAGCAATAGTCCGATGCATTTTATCTAACTAATTTTTTCTGCTATCATTAATTTTTATATTAATATCCAAAAATTTAAGTTAATCGATCAATAGAACAGTACATGATTAGGCAATACAAATCTGGACTTAATTTCATTTTAAAAAAATAAGGCCATTTGAAAGATTTTGAAATAATAGAAGCAACTATAGTCATTATGACTCCGTTTCTTTTGACGAAAAAAAATTTTATGCTCTTTTTTTAATGAAAAAATGGGTGTAAAATATGTTTTGACGCCCATTTTACATCGAAAGAAACTGAGCCTAAGTGAAAAGGAGATTTTTATATTGTGGATAGTCGTGCATACAGGTGAAGCCCAATTATATAGTTGGGCCGGTGATCCTTGAGTTTTAAAATGGACAGCACTACATAGAAACATCCACGGATCAAAGGGTTAAGATCATCTTATAGAGAATATTTTATGGGCACCCCCTATTTACGTCAGAGCCCAACAAATGAATGGTTTGGATCACCTAAACATGGCGGGCCCCGCTGTTTTTTTTTGGGCTGCACAGGCATATAATTTCTCAGTGGAAAGAGAGGGCAATTTCTGTCATTATGCTTAGCTCTAATGGCAATAACTATAGGGTGTTTGATGCTATGTTGGTTGAAAGTTAGCTTTGAAGATTTAAAGGTGGGCCCCTTGTTGGATTAGATCATCTTTAAGAAATTCCCATTCCAATGTCCTCAGATAGAAAATTGAGAGCTACTTTGATTGTTAAGCATAAGCGAAGATGTATCCATCAGAGAATGAGTTAGGGCCCACGCATATATGATCACATGGAGACAACTTGAGCGAGCCAAAATGGGAATAAGAACACAAACCCCCTACATTGCTTTCTTGCCTTCCTTCTCAGATACTTCTTCCAATTCAGCCGGATCACGCAAAAGTCATGGAGAAAGTTAGCTTACATTTTATCTCATTATTCTAACCTACAGAAGCATCTTCCCCTTTTCTTCTTTTTGAATGCTAGAGATTATTAAGTAATTTAGAAGAAAATTACTTGTTCCCCAATGGTTGAATTGGAATATAATACATGAATAGTTTCCCTTGGACCGTCTTTATTTAATTTGTTGTGCGGCCGAGCCAACCAGGGATCGACACGTGAAGGCAGACAAGGTCCGTGCATTTCGTTGTCTTGTACATATAGATTAATTAGAGTCTTAATTGTGAGTCCTTTAGAGATTTTCAAGACTATGTTTGCTGTATTGGATTGCTAAATATTCAAGGTTAGTGATCTAAGTGACAATGCCTTTTTGGATGCTTATAAAAATTGGTCCTCATTTCCAAATGAGGGTACCTTAAATTAATCTTATTTGCCGGGCTTTATGTTGTCCTTGTATGGACTTGCTATCCTCCGTTCATGTTGAAAACAACCATAATCCACTAGGATAGAAATACATGGAAATGCTATTTTGGGGATTGGCTCTCCTATTGAATGATAAAATAAACCTGGACTTGCTATTCAGAATAGCCCTAATAGGAAGGAAATACTGTACAAGCAGGGCAGCCAATCCCAATGGTTTATTCAAGATAAAATATAGGCTGGGTAACCGATCCCAAGAACAAACTTACCCAAGGATTTCTATTCCCATGTAGAACAGTCCCTTTACTTTGAGCCAATTCAATTGTTATATCTCTGAGCCAAAACCCTCACTTGTGGGGGGTGACAAGGGACAACTCTTTAGTTACGAAGCAGAAAAGATTATAGAGTCCTTTTTTTTCCATCGATGTAACAGGTTTCCGCCTGCCTCAACCGAACCAATAAGAAAAAAGAAAAAAGAAAAAAGATAGAGGTGGTAACACGACGGAAATCCATTTCCCATAAATGAACGTGGCGTTATACTTAGCACGTCTTCAAAATGACAAAAAAGATAAGAAGCCAATATCGGAAAAAGCTAACATAAGCCAATTAAAAATGAAAAGACAAGGTAAATTCGTGCAATTATTAAAACATGGTAGTACGGTAGTAACAATATTAGCAGCCAAAGCAAATTACCGAGGAATAGTAATTTTGTTACGAACCTAAATCAGTTTGTAACGGATTTGACTTCCTTAGAGGGAAGATCAACCTCTTGATCCATTTCGAATGAAGGATCAATCCTCCTTTGTGCACAAGACACACTTTCTCAAACAAGTTTCTTCATTTCTTTAATAAAAAACTCCGTACGTGTTGCTTAAAGAATCCTAATCTAGATAACCCTTATTTATATGAGTCCTACCTATACTAAACAGCTGGAAAGCTAGAAAGCAAATCTGAGAATAACAAATAACTAAAGAGATTTTTATTTTAACCCAAGTGGGGCCTGATAAGCAAGTAACAAATTTGCACCGAAAATATAATTAAAGTGGTACCGGAAAAGTGAGGAATGATAGATACAAGAGAGACCTTGCATAAAGAGCCGCAAAAGGGCTCTTGATTGGATCCATGTCATCAAATGTAACTGATTTTACTTTTTTCAATTGATTTTAAAATGCAACTGAAAATGACGTGGATCCAATGAAAGGCCCTTTTGCAGCTCTTTATGCAAGGGCTCCCTTTATCTATCATTGCTCCGGAAAAGTATGGTCACCTGACAATTAAGTCAAATTAAATGTGGTCTTTTACATAAAGTTCTTTATTTAATTGAGCAAGCTATACTTTGTTAATACACATCAATATGAAGCACGTGGAGATGAGTGGAGCACAAAACCGTGTGGAGTGGAATGGGATCGTGGTGAAGAAGATAGTAAGTGGGGATCTCTGTTCATCTGCACATTCCTAAGCGGCACAAAGAAGGCATGATGTTTCAAAGCAAAAGCACAAGCCAAAGGAAACCAACTTCGAGAAAGACAAATAGGAGTGCATGGTGGGGAACGTGTATGTTGTAAGGGCTACAAGAAACCTCGAAGTTGAAGAATTCTTATTCATTGAGAGGGATATTTAGTGGAAGTCATGAAGAGCAACAACTATAAGGAATTCAGCTTTTTTCTTTTTTTTCTTGGAGAAAAGTAGAGGGAAGAAGGTGTTTGGATGCCAAAAAGATGTGATTCGAATCTATGTGCCATCGACTTCACATAATATTTTTAAAAGTGGACTTTTAAGAAATCTAGAATACAAATCTACTTGCAGATATCTTGCAATAACTGGTGCAAATCAAGTTGGGTGTCGTTGGGATAGTGTCTCGTTTCCCACGTGAAGATAAGAGAGCCAAGGTTTCCTATTGGATGTGAGGGCATTTGATCCTGTCCGCTCAAGGTGGAAGAGAATTTCTTTCTCGTAGTTGTAGATAAGTTTGAATTCATGTACTGTGGTTTTTATTATTATTTCCATTGCATATGAGCTGTGTGGATTGATAAGGGATTATATTTTCAGCAATTAAATTCTTATCTTTACAACATTTAAAATTTCAATAGCTTGCCCTTTCCTTCTATATAAAGTAAAGAGCAAGCTAGCTGTAATAGCCGATGAAGCACCTCAATTACTTTGATTTCACATGGCTGACATTTCTCCATCCATCATTTGAACGTATTTGACCCATTATTGATAAACTTATTTAGCCCATGTACTTGTACAACTCAAGTTGTTAGACCTGGTCCTCATTTTTGGCCCATTGCTGGTGACTAGGTTGAATTTAACTCCGGAATGAAGAGGGAGTTCAAAATCAAGGAGTAATAGATGAACAGCTTGGATCAGTGAAAGGTGGACCCACAGTACATGTCACATTGTATTACAAGGTTGCATCCTATCTAATGACATTGTGGGAATCTCCCTCCATAATAAGATTGTCCATATCCATATCCGCCATTTATTTAATGTCTTGAAGGACCACCCTTCCACCACATTTGAATCCTTGTTTCCAATCAGCCAAGAGAATGGTCAAGCCATTCTCCTCTCTAAGGATGCCCAAAATCCCCGCCAGACCTACCTGGGCTTCCCAAGCATGAACCATCGAAGTTTAATTTCAGCCACCCAGGATCGATAGTGTTCCACCTTAGGGCGAGGATGTATCCACACATTCAATTACTCCACTTTCCATGTACTTCCCACACAAAGTAATACAACCAATACCAATGTCTCCATGCCGTTGTTTCAATAACAAGGCATCAGAAGTTGCTCTCAACAGTTAATGTAGTGCGGAGCCCTATTATCAAAACGAGGGGGTGATGTCATTAATTATTCCCTAATACTTGGTAGAAACAATTGAATCATACTTTAAATTGTTAGGTCAAGCTTTAAATTGTTAGGTCAAGCAAGGATTGCTTGAAGCATTACACCCTAGGTATCTAATTTGGAATACCTAGTTTGCTGCCTCCAGCCCCTATATATAGACATACACTCGATGTTCCTTGATTTCTTTTTATTAATCTTGTATTTTAAAGGAATTAAGGATACACATTCACCATTAATTCCATTTGTGGGTTGGAGGAATGTGTTGAAGTATGTTTAGAGTCATAATGGCTCTTAACTTTTTCACCGAAGGGGTAGGGCCGGTGGGCAAGTTAGTTAGGATTAGGATTAGTTTAGATTTAATCTTTATCTAGGTTGTTTATCTTATGTTTTAGATTGTAAGTTTATCTTATCAATTAGGATAAGTTTATGTTTATCTATATCCTTGGTCATCCGGCAGATAATACCTCTGAAAGAGAAAACCAAGATACTGAGATGGTTTCCTCCGGCACAGATTGTGCAAGTAGCTCTCTACTGATGCCAAATTTAAACACAGTTAGATAAAGTACGAAAAATCTGTCCTGTCTAGGAATGCCAAAAAAAAGAGAAAAGAAGAGGAAGAAGACGAATGATAAAAAAAATAAAAAAAGAGAAAAAAAAATCAATGTCGAAAAAAATACAGCATGATACCTTGGGATTCAATATATCAATGAATGTATGAGACCTATATATATAGTATGTTTTTTATAAGTAAAATAATTACAAAAAGATTTTGGTGTAAATGTTACAACAATATCGATATCTCGTTGGGGTGCAACTTAGGCCAGGCTCAATTTGAACCCGAAAGGGTTCAACCCAACTCCGGGTCGGTATTGGGGTGGCGTTTCCTCGGGATGTGTTGTGTTAGGGTTAGGAAAAGCCAACCTAATATAATTTTGGGCTGGAAGACTCAACTCGATCCGAACCCCATCCTTTTATTTTTAACACGATTTAAAATAATTAGTGTTATGTTTTTTATACTTATTTTGTCATTGCCTCAAACAAACCCGAACCCATTTCAATCCAACCTGACCAAAAATGTTGACCCTCCTCGACCCGAGTCTCATATTACGTTTGGTTAATGTTGATGTTTTGGGAGTTGGGCTTAGGGTGGGGCTCAACCTGACCCAACGCGCGGCCAGGGTGGACTATCTATGTATGAGCCAGGGTCCTTGATGATGGCCGGGCTTAGTCATGAATTCTGATTTGTTTTGGCCAGTGGAACAGAATGGTCGTCATCCTGGCCCTTTTAGTGTTTGATTTCGAAAAGGACGTTACGACCGAAATTTCTTTAGAAGTTAAAAAATACCAAAAACGAAAATTGCTAAAAATATATAAGAAATGTCAGAAGAGAAGTAGAAAACAAGGCTCGGACGGGTTTATAAAGAGGTGTGGGTACTTGTAGATGAAAAAAAGACATACCCTTCTAATGGCTAGAAAGTGCCAAAATGGTATAAATTTTTTGAAAAGAAAAACATGTTTCGGACGGAATAATTACAGAAATGGTACAGTGGGGTTTCGAAACTCAGTGGTCGAGACCCTTCAAAAAAAAATTTCTTAATGAACCTAGAAATTTGGTCGAGACCCTTCAAATCAAATATAATCTGCACAACAAAGTTACGACGCTCGATATTTGATCTGACTACACTGAACCGAGAAAGGATGAAACCTGTCCACACAATGGTACTGCCCTTGATATTTGATCTACTGGCAGCCCACTTTTCAAGAGGCTGCTATTACATCAAGTATCACGGGTGGACTTCACGCTTGGGCACCATGTCAAATGTCGAACCTGAACCAAAAAGGCTGCAAAAGTGGGTGGAAATATAATTTTCCAACGAGTCTTTGTATGCATCTGACTAGACATTTCTGACCTTATCAGAGGGGAAAATGTTATTGGGAGGTGTCCCAATCCAAAATAAAGTGTAGCACATATGTCCTTGTGCCAGTTGTAAGAACGATGAAGTGACCTTTTACCAAGACATTTCCCTTTTTTTTACGAGTGAAAAAAAATTAAATAAGCATTTCTATATATCGTGACTCGTGAGGTGTTGGAAAGTCTCTGATCATATCGCGATTAATTTATAACAGCCGGGATTTGCAAAAGCACATAGAGAGTTCCAAGGCCGTGGGCCCCAATTCAGAAATCGGTTGTTAGAAGACACGACACGCGACTATCGCCTAGTGGGTAGTGCAGTTCATTGCAGGGCACGACACGCGAACCCACCCACTATCATTCATTGCACGGCACTTGTCTTTAAAAGAGAGATGTGCAGAGATGGAACATATCTCTATCTCTCTTGTCATCGAGACCCACACATTTAAAACCGCTCACGTTTCTGTGTTTTAGCAATAGCAACCCCCCGTAACAGGTACGCTTCAGACTTGTACATTATTAAAAACGATACAGGCAACTCAGTCATATATTAAAATAACCTGCCCGACAATAGACTCAACTGAGATTGTAGAGTGGTGCTTAAAGAAGACGAGAGAGGGGGCGAATTGGACTTCCACCTACACGACAAGTATCTACCGAATTTGACTTCGGACTACATTTCAATGAACATAGAAATCAGGTGTAAATTTTTCTCGTGGATTGTAAAGAAGTGTTTCCCCTAATTTTCAACCACCATTTGATGGAAGAGTTGAACTGCTAACCTTCTCACTTTCTAGGCCGGGAAATCCCCATCATAGCATTTCAACTTCCATCTGGAACCCCTCTTGCTTATCCATCGTCTGTTTCAAATGGTATGAAACTACACAGAGTGTCTCATCAGTGGACATCTCATAAGTGATATTAGAACCCATATATAACTTGTCACCTGTTGATTCATATAGACCACGTAGGAATTCAGACATTCCCAAATCATATGCTAGTTGAGAGTTAGTCGTTTAGAAGCAATTATTGGAGAGATACTAGGCTAATTGTTGATAATAGTCCTCAAGTTGCGAGTCGCGTCATTTACCCAACTTGTGGCACGTTTTAATAGTAACCTTATGTACACAATGCAAATCCTGAATGTGTAGATAAATGAGGTGAGTTTGGAAGACAAAAGCGGAAGGGAGTCCTCGGGGTATTTTTTGAACCCAATTCAACATAGGTACGAATGAAGCAATAATTCAACACCATCCATTCATATCACACGCATGCAAGCTATCTAACATGCCCAGCTTAACAAACTAACTACATGAATAAAGACAGTAATTAAAGTCTTATTCTGCCCAATGCAGCATCAAATAATTATCATTTTTTGAAGTTGAGAAGATAAGCTAGACAGAGAAGATAAGATGGGACTTGTGCTAATTAATCTTGGGTAGTGGTACATCCACCCCTTTTTTTCCTATGGCTCACCCTCCGAGAGTGTACTTGTGACCAAGGATGTCAACTGATCCACTTATGTCTTAGTCACGATCCATTCAAATCCAATTTCGGTCTCATTAGAATTTGAGTGTTCTTGGGATCCTTCTTCTCATGTGTCGGTCTTGATCCATTTCCATCTGGACCGTCCTTCTGAGTGTCCTAGTAGGTCCTACTTGCATTGTACATAATTAAAATTCTTAGAAAAGGGCTAGGGTACGGATGAGTGCGAGCGGCAGTAGTGCCAACGGGTTTGGTACTTAGGCGGTTGAAATCTATGCATTATTTTTACTAAAATACCCCAGAAACAATACTTAAAAGTTATAAAAATTGAATTGGAGGGTATGTTAGTTATTTGGAACCAATCCGAAATAATTTTGGATCACATGGTAGGAATTTGTCCATGGATCCTGGCAGTATGTAGCTAGATCCTGAACTTCGGGATTGGTACGGGTCCATTGACACCCTAATTTATGACTACCAGTATCTCTGAACGTGTCAAGATTGATGGCTCGGATTAGCTAAGAGAGCCTTATCAATGAACGCCATTTAGATAACGATACATATGTTTTCTAGATCAATTCAAAAGCCCCAAATGATTTGACTTCATTTGCACAAAGGATGTGAACATACCAAGACGATTCGGGAATATTTTCTGTAATTTGACCATCCTTTCTGCCAAAAGAGACCCTACTGCAGAGTGTAAATATCAAACAAATAGCAATTGCAGTCCTCAGTCCTGGAAGCATAGGGACAAGCTTGGCCCACCAAAGCATAGGGAAATTTTTAGGCCTACGCCCTGCCCGAAAGATAATGCATTCTGTCTATGAGAAACAAAAAAGATAGCGTATCTTTCTTGAAGATGATTCGCATTCCTTTATCACAAACTAATTATCCTTCCCCGCAATTTCTCACGAGAATTTTACTTAAAGCGAGCTGGAAAGTGTGCCTCATTCCTAATCCTCACTATTGAGAAATATTTTTTTTGAAAAGGATCAATATGGAGAAATATTGTTGGTACTTGTCTGATTATTTTTGAGGAGGAGGAGCCTAGAGTCAGAAGAAAAACAAAAGAGAGAAGTTTTCAGATGATGTTTGCATTGATTCCCTCGAATAACTGAAAGGCTGTTAAAAGGAATTGCTCTGTGCTAGGAATGATGTCGAAGATGACGCTACACGAAAACCTCAGACCCACCATTTTCTTTCCCATTTCACGAGAATTGCAAGTGGTAGCTGGGTGGGTCCATGACCAGTTAGGTTGTTCGTTTCAAGGGATGTATGAATTATATGAAATGATAATGTCCCTTTTTCTTTCATTAGGTGCAACATGAGTCACGTAGCCTTTATATATGTTCTCATCAGATTAGCCAAAGAAGGATCATTTGGACATTTATTACATAATATAAAATCAACCCTCGAGGGATGCTGTAGGAAAATTTAGTTATAATATACCTGCTTAAAAGTTAGAGAGAGGTTTTCATTATAAATAGTCGATGTAAACTAAATTTACACCCCCCTTGTTAACGTTGAAACCCTCTTTAAGTAATGCCCATGTTTCTATTTTACCAGGTAACACATGAAAATAAAACTGAGTTGCCAAAGAAAAAGTTGCTTATCAACTTAAAACGCAAGGACTAAATGATAAATGATTAGGGAGGTTGAGTATCAATAAATTAGCGGTGCAACTTGGGTTGAGCTCAAAATTGCCTTCTCAATTCTGGCTTGGTTTTTGACTGGTTCAACCCAATTTTGGACCTTCGGGTTGGTTTCGTTTTCTTTTTTCTTTCATTCAATCCTGACCCGACCCGACCCGATTTGGAAAATCATGTTGGGTTAGGCTTGAGAGAATTAAGGGCGGGTCGAGTTAGGGTTGGCACTCCTCGACCAGAGGCTAGGGTTGTGGTTTACGGTCCTTGGTTTGGGCTAAGGTTTCCCTCAACCTGACTCGTGTTGCACACTTAATAAATTCTCCTCATTAACTCTAGTATAGTAATATACTTCATTAATGAGAATTTACGTGGCATAAACTTCTATCTAATACAAATTGGGGTTGAACCTTTTAGGTTCAACTTGTTAAGGCTTTGTTCTTTAACCTGGAATCCGAGTTCGAGTCTAACTAGGGTTGAGCCTCTAGTGCAATCGATAAAAGGCTCTGTTTCTAAACCAAGATGTCGGAGGTTCAACCCCAGCTTTCCTACAAAAAGGGGAGCAGCCTAAATTTGCCACTACCTTGGGAAGGATGGGCATAGATCATAGCAGAGAAGACAGAAGATGGGGAAGAAGATAAGATGGAGGAAGACATTATTCCTCCTTATCTTCACATGGATACAAGGTAATAGTTGACAAAAGGCACTTAGAACACAGTCCTCAAAAAGAAAAATAAGACGAACGCCCAATATTTGGAAGAAAAATTAAATGTTGGCTGCTATGAACCTTACGTACACATACTTCTCTATCATTCAACTTGCCAGAAACAACACGTTTCTTTTCAAGTAAAGATGTAAGGTGTTACCCATCCAAAAAAAAGAAGAAGATGTAAGGGCCTAAGGGGTTGGCGGGGGCCCACTAGAGAGTAGTCTTATACAACATTACTCTAGTGTCTTTTGCCTCTATTTGATATATATATATATATATATATATATATATATATATATATATATATATATATTTTTTTTTTTTTATCATTCCCTCATCCATGTGCAGTTGCTTGTCTGTAGATAAGAATGATGAGACATGTTATTCACATTGGTCCCCTCGTTTGGTATGGGTGATAGAGGGGTGCTTTCTTGACACTACCCATTTGCATAAGGTCCAACTCACCAATTGTACTGGGTGATAAGGCTCTGATGTCCCTCCACAATTTTGACACCATACCAGCGTGATTAGATAAAGACCTTTCCATTGGCTAAAA
Source organism: Tasmannia lanceolata (assembly GCF_043159265.1). Classification (NCBI taxonomy): domain Eukaryota; kingdom Viridiplantae; phylum Streptophyta; class Magnoliopsida; order Canellales; family Winteraceae; genus Tasmannia; species Tasmannia lanceolata. The sequence continues at coordinate 10,562,996 of NW_027518685.1, read as the reverse complement.
ATAGAGGGACCCACCTTTACCAGATGAATAAATCAGATCCTCTGATGTCATGTAAGTGGCCAGAGACAATGTCTCCAATGGTGTTGTGCTATGGATCCAAGGGACCCTAATGTTGGTGGAGAGAATTTGGGGAAAGTAGCTGGGACTGACCGGGTCCATTGAATCCATATCCTAAGTCCATAAATTATTTTTGTTCTTCATCCAAGAATAGCCCCCAGCCTTAATTATGTACATCATAAGTAGGAGCTAGGACACTCAAATGGACGGTCCCTTTCAAAATGGATCGTGATCTAGACAGAGAGGGAAAAAACAAATAATCCCTTCTAAAAGGATTTGACCGAAAAAGAATTCGAATGAATCTTGGCCAAAACTACGAGACATACGTTGATTTGATAAACAAATAATCCATTCTAAAAGGATTTGACCGAAAAAGAATTCGAATGAATCTTGGCCAAAACTACGAGACATACGTTGATTTGATCCGAAGTGAATCTACAGATATACCCTGAGCGAACAACATCACTGACTCTAGAGTCATTTTGATTAGAATTTCATTTATGTAGTAACTAGGAGATAGATATTAGATAAAGTTTTTATTTATTAAAACTTTAGCTGATTGGTAAAAAAAGAGTTTGATTTTATCATCAATGTGGTTGTGAGTATATATATAACCAAACTAAACCATCTTCAGGCCTTCGTTTGAGATTGTAACAACTGATTGTGAGCCCTAAACCTATTATTGGACTCAAAATTAACGTAATTTTTGTTGGGGGTTCCATGTGAAAGCAAAGATCCAACATCGGACAAAGTGATAGATGTGGATGGGCTTATTAGGGGCTTGGACCCCCCACCCTCCCACCCTCTGGTCTCTTTGGCTAGCTTTTAAGGAAAAAAAATCGCTTAGGGAAGATTTCATAGTTCCCACGTTCCTGTAGCATGGAGGGGTGAGATTGTCCACGTTGCTTCCACGTGGAAGGGGAGATTGTTGGCGGTTTCACGTGAAAACAAATTTCTGACATCGGACAAGTGATAGATGTGGATGGGCATTATAATAAAGAGTTGGGCACCCTTCTGATGGCTAGCTTTTAAGGGTGAGTTCTGCCTGGGCTCCAACAATTTTGAGTCCAATAGTAGGTTTTGGGCTCAGGATATATCGGTTGTTACAATCATGGTTTTAAATTTCAACTGAAATCCAAAATTTTGGATTTCAGTAAAACCGAAACCGAAATTTTCCAAAATTTCATTTTTCGCCATTGACAAACAGGGCTATGTATATAAAAGAACTGAAGGTGTAAAAAAAGAGTGAGCTTTCCACGTTTACCAAAAAGTGTATACACCTTTCAATTTTGTAAATTGTGGTTTTGCAATTCGTTTTGCATCTCACGCTTTGCAAATCAACTTCTCACTTTCTTTTGTACTTTCAATAGTTTATTCTTTCTTCCTTTTCAAAAAAAAAATAGTTTATTCTTTCTTCCAAAGATGCCCAAGACAGTTTACACCCTCTTTTTGTAACTGACATAATTATATATCCCCTCCTAACCCAAATAAGAGGAACATCAGTTCAAAAAATTGTGCAGAATTCTAAAGCTATGTTAATTATTTTTGGGAAATGATATCAAACACATGCATACTTTTATAATAGGCGCGAAGTCAGGTTATCCTATATTCTTAATCAGCTGTTACAATTTCCAAAAAAACGGATACCATACCTTGAAAGCTGCTTAAAGCTTGTGCGAAAAGTTGAGTTAAAGCTGGTTAAAGCATGTGCGAGTGCGAAAAGTTGAGTTAGTGCCTCTTATCAAACGAAAAATAACTAGAGTAAGCAACGTTGCGCAGGAGGAGGTGACTGCGCAACGCATTAAAATAAAGTAAAAGCAGGGGGTGTGGCAATATCAATTCCATTGTCTGATATTTTTGACGCCCCATGTGTGATATTTCCACGACCCCTGTTTCCTCTTTATTTTAGGGCGTTGCGCAGCCAAGTTTTGTTCTATCAAAACAGAGTTGAAGATCTTGATACAGTGGGCCGTAAGGGGTTACTCTCATCTTTTAACTGCTTATCCATGAAACCTACAACTCATGGGACGTCCGTGCCAGATGAGACCATGATCATGTGGGTTACAACATGATGTTCTACAAGATCAACGGACTTGATTTCATACTCATGCCCCTTGTAGGACATAAAAATTGTGAAACTTTTAAATAGTTGGCATTGATCTAACCGTTAGAATCGTGCTTTTGGCGTGGCTAAACCAATCCAAAACAGAAATGTAGTCGGCAATAAGAGAATGACCTAGGGTGTGTTTGGCGTACCGTTTGAAATAGCGTTTAAAACGCCGTTTTGCAAAACGGTGTTTTGGTTCAAAACGGTGTTTTGCCAAACGGCGTTTTCATGTTTGGTTGGCCAGATCAAAACGGCATATTAAACGGCAAACAGAGGTATTGTGTGTTTGGTTGCAAATGCCACAAAACAGAGTTTTAGTGGTAAAATGACCAAAAAGGGCATTGTTTGGTTGGCCTCAATGTAACTCAACTACTCTCTCATTAGGCCAAATATTAAAAGGTCATTAGGATCTCATTCAAACACTACTAAAATTAAACATCATTGCCAAAAAAATACAAAACAAAAGGGATAGGGTATGCTAAAGAGGAGGTGGGAAATCATTTTCAATTCAGGAAAAAACAGACAAGTTTCTCACATGGTGATGGGTAGGGTAGCGGACTAGTGGGTCGCACTATCATATCTTTAAAAAGTGGGACCCACCTTTTGATAATATCCTTCCAATTTATGATAATATCCTTCCAAATTAATCATAATAAGAGATTTTGTACGGTGTAATGTAAGCTCTTCCAAAAAAACAAAGGTGTAAAAATGGGTTTGATGAGGGTAAACATGTAAAAACCCAAAACTCCGTTCAAAACGGCGTTTTGCAAACGGACCTCTCCCCCTCCGTTTGCAAAACACCGTTTTGAGGGTTCAAAACGGTGTTTCAAACGGCGTTTCAAACGGAGGCTGCGCACCCAAACACTCCCAAACGGCCGTTTGGCCCCAAAACGGTGTTTCAAACGCCAAACGGCGTTTTAAACGGTACGCCAAACACGCACCTAATCGCTTTACACGTAACTCGATTATGGTGGGCCCTCCATAGTTATTGTTACACAAACTATGTGTTGCCAAGGCTGCCGACCCCTTACGCCCCTCTATTTGGACATTTATTTTCCAACGGCACTTTATTCCACAAGAAGTCTGTGTGAAGATAATGACACTGACAATGGGAACGTTATGATTCCGGTCACCTTTTACTGTTTTTTAAATCTATCACCGGTAAAAGCCCGTTACCATATTTTCGCGGGAGACAAATGAAATAAGTCAATAGCTACGTGATAAATTTAAAAAAACCCGCTATTTTGCCATCCACCAAAAAAAACACATGGTATACTGAATATAAAAATAAAGAAAAATTCTCCTCCTCTATTTATACCCAATCCTCCCTTTTTATATCTCTATCATAACCTCACAAGGGAAAAAGAGAGAGTATCGTGAAATGAGCTCAGTTGAAGGAATGGCCAAAAAAAGATGCAGAGAAGAGGAGGCTTTTCTTCTGTCTGATACGGCAAAGAAAGCTTCAAAATTTCAAGGAGAACGAGAGGCTACGGTTAGCATTCTCAAAGGCATCCAAAAGAAGAACGAGACTGAAAAATTCAGTGAAATAAGAAGGGCAGAGGAAGAAGACAGAAGGGTCTCTGAAGATTTCATTTTGCTGGAGAATACGCCGGAAATCCAACTGGGTTGGGATTTCTCGGCGGACTGGCCATGTTTTTCGACCCTAGATGAGCACCTTTTTTTGGGTTGGTTCCCGTTTGTGGACGATGATTTTGTGGCTTTTTATGCGCAGAATGAGGTTCTTTGGGAAGATGATTTGTGGCATCTGAAAGACATCACTGAAATCCCAAATCGATAAATGGTGGGAGAAAAGAGAATTAAGTAAGAGAAAAAATAGACTAACAGAAGAAATGAGAAAGGTGTTTTTTTTTTTTTTTTCCTTTGCTTTCATGGCGTATCAATGAAAGGATTATAGATATTTATACAAAGTTAGTGGTATGTTTTTATTTCATTTCCATATTTTTTTTCCTTTCTAGAATTTCTTCTTCTTCTTCTTCTTCTTTTGAATGGTGCGTTCTGTGAGTTTTTATTTCCTATTTTTAGGGGGCTTCATTTTTTTTTTGAATGATTAATAGAGAAGACTAACACGGCAAAAAAGAGAAACGAAAACAAACACAAACACAATATAAAGACTCATTTTTTAAGGGGCTTCAGTTACATACAAATGTACTTTTGGGGTTTCATTTACATAAAAATGTTTCTCATTTTCAGTTCTTCTCCCTCTTTTTTTCTGTAAACGTTAGAAATGTGGAAACTGCTATTTTACATGTGTCTGCTTTGATATTGGCACACCTCTTTTACCCTTCTTCCTCTTTAAGCATTCCTAACATGCTTTCAACTGCCAAGGTAGGGGCCTAGTGAGATGCCAAGGTAGGGGCCTAGTGAGATGTGAAGATCACATGCTCCCTTTCCAGCTCATACGTTTTTTTAATTTTTCGGATTTGTTTATTTTATTATTATCTACCACCCGTTTATCGGGTGTTGCATGCTGGAATCGAAGGCGTGAAACACTTCCCCTTTTTTATCGTCTATTTGTTGCTTTCGCCCCAAAATACCGAGATTCGTCTTGCGGTCAGAACGAGAGTTAAAAGAGATAAAGGCCCGAGATATTCCAAATGGCTTATTCTCTTCTTCTTTGGTTAATGAAGGGGATTTTGGAGTCATATTTCGTACCGACTGTTAAAATTTTTCTTGTCATCTTCCGCAGGTGTCGCAAAAGTATGAACCTTTATTTTTTAGCAAAACGGGTTTCAGTTTTTAGTAACATCAAATGAGAATGGATCCATAGAAAGATAAATGTGTAACCCAATATATAGTATTTTTAAAAGAGTCTTGTGCCGGATGGTCCAAACCGTCAATTTGATGGGCCACAACGTAGGTAGGTTGTACCCAAAAAATTATTTCCATAGGATGATCCTAGCCCTCTGATCTACAGGACAAACTACATAATTAGATTATCCCAACCTTCCGATCAAAGCAGGTTTCCAAATGATACAGTTTCTCTATAAATTAGATGTTGTTTGGGCACAACCTATTTAATTTGTGGCCCATCAAATAGACAGTTTGGATCATCATATGGTGTGGGCCGTAGAATCATTTCTGAAAAAAACTGGACTATATGGGCATACACAAAATAATAAATGATTTGGATCATTGAAGAAGTGTGCCCTACTTTTATACTCGTGTGAACCCGCCTCCTTTTGGGAAGACAGAAAGGAACCTTGTAATTCAAGGTGGCAAACGGCACGGCACGAAAATTAATGGCCCACACGGCCCGCGGGCCAGGCACGGCACGGCACGATTTGGCCACTGGCTGTGCCGTGCCGGCACGAATAAGCACGAGGTTAGACACAGCACGGCCCGCGGCCCGTGCCGGCATGAGAAAACAGCCACATAAACTCCCTTTTACACTGATTTTAGTCGTGCCGGGCGTGCCATGCTGCTTCTCGTGCCGTGCCGGTTCGTGCTGCTGGCCTAAACCCTCAGCCTCGCACGGCCCACGTCTTTGTGCCGGCACAGCCCATGTCACTGTAGCAATCGTGACGTGCTCATGCCTGTGGCATGCTATGCCGGGTGTGCCGCGTGCTGGCCCACCTTGACTTGTAATCCTTTTATCTTGACGTGTCGCAGATAGTTTTGAGAAATCACTTTCATGAGCGAATGGAATTTCGAGTCAATAGGGGAACTTGTACGCCACTTGGAAGCATGGCTTTGGCTCTGTACATATGAGACTTATGTAGAGAATAAGTAAAAGGCGTTTGATATGGTCGACATATGATGTGCCTGCTTCAATAGGGCGTTACCTCATTGTGTACTCTCTTGAATCGGAGACATCACGGCACAGTGAGACTTACCTTTGGCTGATTTGAATCGTTCCTCTGATAGGCCTTGATTTGGATCTTCTACAGCCCCAAAAGTAGACCAATTGTGGTATCTTATAATCCAATAATGTGTACTTTAGCCGTTGAATGTCAACACTTGGCTATGTATATTTTTTGACCGTCCAAGATGACCAAGTAAACATACATTTTTTTGTGACATTGGGATGATTGCCTTCATTTCGGGGCCATAAAATATCCACAAGACCTATCATGTGGATGATTCAGATCAGTCAAAGGTGACACCATTCGTGTCCAACAGTCAATAAAATAATCACAGAATCGCAAAGAAATATTGTTTTTGGCACAAAACCGGCTGAATTTCTCTCTGGAAATTACAATTTCGAGAGATATATATTTTTTAAACCATGATATTTTATTAGTTAAGCAAGGCAGTGGCCATCCATCGGCACCAGAAGGTAACAAAAGAAAAGAACACAACTAGGAAAACATAGACTTAGTGCTAAACCAAAGGAATATGGCAATTCTTAGATACAATGCTTTCGAAAACAAGCATTTGACAAAGCTGCAACCAACCCCCTGTTAAACAACATTGGTATGTCTCATTTAAACCCAGCCCGTGAATGAGAAGGTAAGTTGGCGTAGCTAGAATTAAGATTGGTCACAGTAGGGTGTGATCATAACTGTATAAATGCACTGGATCCCATCAGAACTCCAACGTTAAGCGTGCATGAGCGAGAATAATATTATGATGGCTTCTCTTGGGAAGTCCGCTCCCGTCTCTTGTAGGGATTGAGCCTCTAGCTCAATGGTCAAGGCTTTGTTCCTATACTTGGAGGTTCGAAGTTCAATCCCAGCTTACCTACCCAAAAAATAGAAAAAAAAACATGATTAGCCGGACAATTCCATTCTGGATTTATGGATTTGGATGTCTGAACAGTGATCATAATTGAGGATCAGGGAACCCCTGTCCGAACGACGGGGGCTTTATCTCAAGAGATTTATTTGATTTGCCAAAGTCTATATTGGAAAGAATACTGATATGGTAACCGATTTGGGGGCCAAGAGTCGAACCAAACAAATAGCTTAAATCTTTCCCTTGATTTTTGACTTTTTTTCTCCATGAAAATGGCAAAACTACCCTCCCATGGTTAGGGATTTGTTAGGTTATACTCTAGGTTCCACTCTCGGTCCCCGTAGCAGCACTCTGTTGGAAATCTCTTAAAAGAAAGATCAACGGATTGTAACCACTGCGAAAGTCAATGTAAAGACGCCTACTCTTAGAGCAGAAACGAAGGTTGTTGAAAATGAAGAAGCTTTTGTGGGGGTGGGGGGGTAGTTGAATCACCTCCTCCAATCTGCTAAAGCTTCTCTAACGTAAGAAATGTAAAATTCTGGGCTGACATCCTCATAAACACAATCGTTCATTCAAGATTTTTTTCGATTAATAGTAATCGTCTAATTTAAATCATGTTGGTCTCATTACTAAGATCATTTCATACATCTTCCAATTGAGGAGTGGGATCCAAACAATTAGATAGTAATGACAAGCCATGTAAATTTTTTTTATCACAAGGATTCTCAACCATTGATCATCTTAGATCATGTAGATCCTATAACCAGAATAACTTTGTTCACTATCTATGAATATGGAAATACAATCTGAAGTGTTACCATAATGCTTTTACGAGAGTATGGAAATTGTATTTCTAATGTGATGGGCCCACTTAAGAAAAAAAATTTACCAAGTTTTGGTATCAATAATTCTCATTCGATTTCTTTTATGATAGGCAACAAGGAGCAATTCAAAAAAGTGAGAACCATCAAGACCAATCACGTGGCATCGCGATCAACCGTAGGGAATAAGTACGCTCAATGACCCGATTTCCTCCTGTACATGCAATGGTGTTTAGGATTTAGACTGTGTAGATAGATACCTTAAGTTCTATGGTATCAACAATATTTTTGGTAGCTCGGTGGAGGCCCGCGTGGTGAAAAAGCAATTCACTACTTGAAGTAGTATAAAGACCTAAGCAGAAGGTTGTGTTGATTAATTAGAGTTGTGAATGATTTTACATAAACAATGAGTTTGATAGTCTCAGCATAGAAAAGCTGAAGTTATTAGGAAGATCAGTGTCTTCAGCCTCTTGGGAAAAAAAATTAGGGCGATGATATTTTCACCCCAGAAAGCGTTAAATTTGCCTTCTGTTCATGTTACAAGGGGGGCGAATGCGTACCGCAGAGGGGGTGAAAATATCATCTCCCATAAAATATTCTCAATCCACAAGGAAGGAGATTAAAAAGGTAAAACTTACTATTGGAAAAGAAGTAGTATAAACTGAATAAACAGAATACTTCGATCCTTTAAGTTGCTGGAAACCGATAATAGAAAGAGGGACTGGTCTGTGGCATACTTGAACCCAAACTGAAGAAAGTCGAACCCAAATTGGTTACTCGAACCCAAGTTGGTTACTTGACCGAAAATTGGTGCAACTCTAGCCCAAAATTTGTGTGCTGTTAGAAATTCAAGTATTGAAATGAAACTTGTAAAACAAATTGCACTTATCGTTTTTGAGGAAAACCCTTTGGGTGCGTTTGGATTGCCAAAATTGGTAATCAGAATCGGTGTTCTATTCCAACTCATTCAATTCTGTTGTTAGGATCGTTTTTCTAATTGGAATGGAAAGCGGCGTTAAATACGGGGCGGAAATATGATGGGAATTTTAGGTGCTTTTCGTTACCCACCTACAGAGGTGGTATTCTGAGTCCAAGAATAAGAGTGAAAGACGTATCTTCCGTCTCCTCTCGGCATCTTTCGCCCCCAGGTAAAATGTGGAGAGAGCAAAGGAAGCTATACATGAAACTTAAAACCTCTTGCCTTCTTCGTCTTCTTCTTCTTCTGTATTTACTCTCGTCATCTTTGCTGAAGTATTTCGCTTCCCATAGATGAAGACGGACGACGAGAAGAAACCATTATCCCGCACATGGTAAGCTCCTTCGCCGGCATTATCATGGCCAAAAAGCATCATGACCTGGTCTTCGATTAGCTGCACTGCCTGGATATTGGTACAGATGGCCTATTCCCCCACTCTCCTAGTTGCTTCATCCAACGTCTGTGATATTTCGAATCTAAAAACATTAGAAGGATCAAATTAGAGTCATGTAACATGAACTACTGGTTACCAATATAGTAAGATTTGCTTGGTACGAGTACAATCACATGACCGTTTGTTCCCTACTAGAATTACTTAATCTGGTAGGGCAAAATTTCCTGACGAGTACAAGCTTTGCTTGGGACTCTATGTTCACTACTGGAATAACTTTCCAAATTTGCTATGGTTCTGTCTTGGCTTACTTAGGTAGAAATACTTAAAATCTGAAGTTGTTCGAGGAACGAGGCTCAAAAGGTGGGGTGCAATTTGGGTCGGGCTCAACCCAAACCCCTTGGGTTGAACCCGTTTTTGGCCCAAGTTGGATTGGAATTGATTAGCTTGCTCTCTTCTTGTGCTGAGCTTAGGGCTTCGGCTTTGGGATGATATAAAAATTTATTGAAAATTTGATTCCATTCCAGCGTTGTCTGGACAACACCAAACTCTAGAATCGGAATAACTATTTATTCCCTTGATGAATTCCAATGTTTACCCACAAGAAATGGAATCGCCATTCCCTTTACAGGAGGAATTGGAATCGGTATGGAATGTGATGTTGATTCCGATTCTTCATTCAGGCAATCCAAATGCACACTTTGTGAAAGTCAGATTGTTGATAATGGAGGAAGGAAGGCTGAGTCGTGCCACATGATAACTTTCCTTAAGAATCGTATATGCCCCCTACGGTGCAACCGGATCTGTGAATCAACGCTTCAGGCCCAAATAGGCTTTGGTCCACGTGTACACGCTGACTAGTCCACTTTGAATCACCTTGAAACTTTGGTCAAACACGAAACAGAACCGAAGGAGCGAAATCAATATTTTTTTCCAGTGTAAAACAATATACTTCTGTAGCAAAACATTATGCTTCTTTTCTCTGCAAATCTCTGCATATTTCGTGTGCTTTCTATTTTTGAAAATCTGTAGCATATAGTGTTGCCCTCTCTCTTTTATAGAGAGGAAATATGACTGTTAGGAGGGAGAAAACATTTCTCTCCCAACAATAAGTAGGAGCGTCGCCAACCGTACAAAGACAAAGACCAATAATCCAATTTAATTGGTTTTGGGAGATGCGAGCAAATGATCAAATGTTTAGAAAGCTCAACCCATCAAGACCAATAACGTTTATGTTATAGACAAGCATGGGAAACATGAACCCTCAATTGTAGCTTAATAGTGTAGTCGGAAACTCTAGAGAATCCAGGTGGGACCCAATCTGATATGAGATAAAATGTTCTTAATCTAATAGGGCTTCTGGTGTATCAGTTACTAACCGAATATTTTTAATGTTACAGTCCTAAGTTGAGTTTGCCTAGGTATGCGACTAGGTGTGGGACCTAGCCTTCTATGAGACATGTTTAAAAGGGCTTAATATAATGCATACCATATGTCCTTGGGCTTTTGGTATATTGATTATGTACCTGACATTTGGTATCAGAGTAGCCACGCCATCATGTGTTCAAGTCAATGATGGGGTGGCGTTTAGAGGAAACCAACAGAAAAGGGTCTTCTTGTAAGATGCAAGAGTGGGAGTTGTAAGAGTGAAAGTTGCAATAAGAATGGGCTACTATGGAAGGGGTGACATGTGAAAAGAGCTACCAGAAAGTAGCCATAGAGTGGGTCACCGAGGACAGCTGATGTGTAAGCTTGGTGGTATGTTATATTCCTAATTTGTGGGCTGCCTAGGTACGTGACTAGTTGGGTTCCAACCTGCTCCCAGACATGTTAAAAGTGCTTAATCGAACGCCTTCCATTGGTCCGGGTCTGGGGGCTTTTGGTGTATTAGCTAGGTACATAACAGCAAAAGAAGCAAGATGGCGTTCCTTGTTTGTGCAGTCACCGAACCGGCCTCGAAAGCATTTCAATGAGATTTGTGCTATCATATTGAGAATCGTTTGACATTTAGTGGCTTAAAATCCTCATCTGGAAATTATTAATAGTGTGAGATTGTGTTCCCTATTATTTCCACCCCAGCTTAAAATCTATGAAATTATGATTAAAGGCCCAAATGACAAAAAATGGGTTCTATAAGTAGTTAAAGGGATTTGCTAGCATCCATCGCAGAAGTAAGTAACGATTTTTAATTTCTAAAATTTAGAATTTTACCCTTGGTGGCAATGATTTCCAAAAGAGGTTTTAATGAGAAGGTAACATTGGTCGCAATTTTAACTGTTTGATTCACCATACAAGGAAAGGAGGAACCCAAGATCACTCTGAAGTCCTCTAAGGTGTACCTCATAGTGTGCCTAGCAGACCTTTAAGTTCATACCATTTCCATGGTTTCATCTTCCTCATAGCGTCTTGTTTTTTTGGTGAACTTTTGGACTGTTATTTTATAAGAAGGTTTTCAGCCTCCTACATGAAATATCTTCCTGTCTTTGCTATACTCTGTTTTTTTATGGGGAGGATTATCATACTTCTACTTTGGAAACTAGCATAGCAGTGAGCTTTATGGAGCAACTGCAATTCTGGTTATTGAAGGGTTACTGACACATGGAAATTGAATAAACTTAATTGCTCATTTCCCTACCCCATCTCTATAGTGGTCCCAAGAGAGTGTAGGCCACTACATCCTCTTCTACATTTTCATTGAATGCCTTGTCAGTAGTTACAAGGACTTTTATGATGTACCTCCTATATTATTTATTAAAGGCCTGTAACCGTCCTCACAGTTCCCGGCCAATTAGATATGACACAAAACTTCTTGCAGAGAAGGAGAACCTAATATTTTAAGGTATCTCCTATTTTTTTAAAGATATGACATAAGTTAACAACCATAATTTTATAGTTTATGATTTGGTCACCTTCATTTTCGTATTGTCTGGCATGATTTGACACAACTTTCCTCATATCCCCGCGTTGTCACGAAATTTATGTCACACTTTTGGAAGGAAAAGGTCTAATTAGTGCTCAACATTACTTGTTCTGGCTCTGGTTTCATGTTTTTGAAAGTCATCCAAAGGTAACTTTTATTTGCTTAACAATTTCTACTTCAAAATAATTATGCAAGTTTAAGAGCTTTTTAACTTATATATAAGCCAACCAGATTTATAACTAAACAAGCTTAGTGCTAGAGTACTAAGGTGGGGTTAGGCATGACCCCTACCAGAATTTTAAAATGAGAAGAATAAACATTACAAACGAGTATAAGGGTTACCAGATTTATCTCTATCAACAAGAATTCTTAGAGGGGATGGAGTTTGATTGTATTCTTTTTCAAGACAATACATTCAAATCATATATTCAGACCCAATAATATTTAGCAATCAAGGTTTAAAATTTCAATTTCAGGATTTTTGGCTCGGATACAAAGAGGGAGATGATAATTCCACATTTCCAGGATTTTCACCCTCTTTTTGGTCTGTCTTTCTCTGAAATGAAGGTTCAACACCTATATGCCCTTCTCTCACTCTAGGTAAATCAGGATTCCATGAAATTATTCTCTCTGTTTTGTTTTTCTGCATGCTTGTGAAAGAAACAAAATAAATCTGTTTCAAACAAAAGGTTCAACAATGTGTTTAGGTGTGACCCAAAGGTTCATGAAGATTCAAGAAAGCCATCCAAAATAACTGAAAAATCTCAAGACAGAAGTTTCAATATAAAAACTGCAATCCTTGAATAGCCATGTAGAGCCATCCGCTCCTTGTTTTCAGGCTAAGGGATGAGTTTCTTGGCTCATTCTTCCCTCAACCCATAAGAACATTGATCAAACACTTACAAAGAAAGAAAAAGAACTCTCCAACCTATAAAAGCAGCAAGACTTTTAACCAAAAGCAACAAATTTTCTCATCCTTTTATACCCATTTCCCATGTCATAGCAAAATTCTTTCCCAAAGGCAATGTCAAACCTCCAACCTCTACCATCAAGCCCTTCCTCTTATTCCCCCCCGCCAACTTATCTACATGCATTATCGAAGTTTCACTAAATTTAGCAGTAGAATCCAAAAGGGGCTTCCCATCAACCTCAATTGCAAGCCCCTCTCCATTTCCCTCCAACCCCAGCACAGTTACCTTCTCAATCATCCATCCCTTCCCCAAAGCAAACTCCCCCTCCTCAACTTGAGACCATACCTTCACCTTTTTCTGGCTCAAACTCGCATAGAACTCAACATAAGTTGATTGCCCATCTCCCATTTTCATCTCGGGACGCTCGTCATCATCTATGAACACCTTCCCCTTGGCTTCTCCCTCGACCGCCCCAGCTGGGAAGGTGACCACTAGTGTATAAGGTGTCATTCTCGCCTCTTTCGTGGTCATACCCCCACGTTGCATAGGCAGTATTGTATTCTGATACACATGTACATTAATCACATTTAGTGGTGCATCGAGTGTAAGGTAATGACCCGCTGTTGATACCACGACCTTCGTCATGTCAAACAAACTATACCATGTCCCTGGAGGAAAGAGTGCCTTAACCACGGTCGCCCCTTTTCGCAACACCGGAGACACCATAACACTACTTCCTAGCAAGAATTGAGTGCTCAACCCATAACTCTCAGTGAGATTTGGGAAAGAGAAGAAAACCGGCCTGGCAATTGGCGAACCACTAACATGTGCCTCATAGTTTAAGGTGTAAAGATAAGGAAGGAGTTTGTAACGCATGCCCAATGCATTTCGGGCTGACTTTGCAACAGAATCCCATACATAGAGCTCTTGCCTAGGAGAGGCAAAGTTTGCATGGTCCCTAGAGAAGGGGTAAAATGCGCCAAGCTCGATCCACCGATTACAGAGCTCTTCAGTTGGTTGAGGATAGAAGCCACATATATCTGACCCAACCATTGGCATGCCAAAGATACCAAAATTGAGTATGGTTGAAATCGAATACTGCAAGTCCTCCCAAGTGCCCTTGTTATCGCCCGTCCAATGTGCAGCATATGCACCGGACCCAACAAACGTTGAGCGGGTTAGGACAAATGGGCGCTTGCCTAGTAGTCCTTGAAGGGCCTTGTGGGTAGCAATGGCTTGAGTGAAACCATACATACTGTGAACATTGTACTCCAATACGCCATTATAATGCACAGCACTTGTTGCTATTGTTTTGTAGCCCAAAGGAACATGGGACCCCGAAGCATTGATCTTGTAAGGTGGCTCGTCCCATCGGGTTTTCGTTATGTTCTTGCAATCTAAGCAACAGAGCCAAGGAAGCCCGGGACCAGGGCAAGGACGATCCTTTGGAATTTCACATTTCCCCGTGCAGAAATTCGAAACTTCATTCATATCGATCCATAGGCCGTCAACAGGTACAAGTTGATGAAACCGGGCAATTTCATCAGCCCACCAAGACACAGTGGTTGGGTTCAAGTAGTCTGGGAAGTAAACTGGACCGGGCCAGACTTGGGCTAGGTAGGGCTGATCATCATACTTGATGAAGACATCTTTGGCCATGCCTCTAAGATAAGTTCCATAAGTGGAATTCACGCCAATTCCTGGGTCAATGAGGACTATGTATTTTAGGCCTTGGGAATGAATTTTGTCAATGAAAGCTTCGTATTTTTTGCGAGGGAAGTTGATGGGGTCAATGGTGAAGTCCTTGGCTGCGTCCATGTGATCATCATCGGTCCACATAACGTCGAGAGGGATTTGGGCCTTCTTGTAGCCTTCTACGACGCCTTCTAGGACAGATACGTTATGATAACCCCATCTGCATTGATGGAATCCTGTAATGGAACAGACACAAGTAGTGAGAGTTCAGTAAATAATTCATTTTAACCAAATGCGACAAGGAAGTAAATATATACACAAACAAGGCAGGAAACCCAAAGTCTTGAAGAAAGGCATTCTCTATATACAAATAATTCTTTGATATGCCTTGATTACTGGTGCCAATAGTCAAAGAATTTGCCACCATATGCACATGGGAGACACTGAAAATAGTAGCATTATCGTGTTTATGGAGTAATCTATCCAAAAACATGATCATGAAAAGTCTTATTATATTGTTAGATTAATAGTAGAAAACTAAGCCATATAGAAGGCATTTGCTTTTTAGATTTGATTTTGAAGATTTAACTTAGAGAAGAAATAACTAAATTGGGGTATAAGGGATAAGACATAGTTTAACAGTAAAATATGAATGAAAAGGATGAGGTAGGTTTTGGGATTTTGCTTTCTGCCTTTTTGGGGTTCCCTCTGGAGAACAGATAGGACTTATACAGTTATGCATGTGGAAATAGTTTGGATTTCTCTTTTCTGTATGTTAGAGAAGGGGAATGATCATGCAAAAATGTATTCCACATTTTGGCCCATAGTTGAAGAGTCAGGGTCCATGGCCATATGGCACAACTGAACTTAATGATAGTTTATAGACCAAGTTTGAGTGTGTAGTTAGTTAGACATTAATCATCCCTAAAAAATGAGAAGGTATGTTTGAGGATTTTGATTGCCTAAATAATATTTGAGAAAAAGGTAATGCACTTTCCTTTCTGAAGAGAATAGAATGGTTGGGTTTTTAGGGAGCAAGATCTACTCAACCAGTAAAACCAAGATCCAGTGAGATGAAAATGAAGGGTTTTGACTTTTCTTTCCACTTGCCAAAAGTTGTAGAGACGAAAGCACACTTTAATTTTATTAAAAGGGGGAAATGATAAGGTTTTAGGGAGCAAGCTATGAGTCCCCTGCTTTGTAATGAAGGGGTGTGCTCCGTTCTGCTAGCTATTTGAGAAGAGGGAGATGTGAGGTTTGAGTCTTCCTAGTAAACAAGACATGAAATGGGTCCAATGCAACCACTACAAAAAAAAAAAAGCAGAAAAATAATAATTGAGCAAAAAAGGAAAAACAAAGAATAATCATGGCTCCACATGGAAAAGCTATTATCCACCGACAAATAAAAAACTATTTTATTTTCAATGGAAACATGACTCAAGTATACTTTTCATAGAAAGAACTGTCTAAACCTAAAAGGAAAAAGACAGACCCTCCAAACAGATCATAAAATTAAAAATAAACAACAATTTACTCACAGAAATGAACAAGGTTATAAGTTTTCAATTTCATTCACCGACAAATAAAAAACAATTTTATTTTCATAGGAAACATGACTCCTATTAATATAATTTTCACCGAAAGAACTCTCTAAACCCAAAAAGAAAAAGGACAGATCCAACATACAAAATCATCAAGCTAAAATAAACAACAATTCACTCACACAAATCAAGACATAAATAATTTAACAAGGACAATTGTTCTAAAGGACCAAAATGAAAATCATAAGATCCTAAACCAAACAATTATTTTTTAATTACAATGTCTCAGCAATTTACAGTGAGAAAAAAAATAGAAATGGAAAATGGGTGATGTGAAAAATCATACCTAGAGCCCAGTAAGGCATGGGAGCAGGGCGACCCACTAAAGAAGTATACTGGTTAACCACATCTAGAGGTTCTGTTCCTGCAAAGAAGTAAAAATCAAACACCCCTCCAATAACCTTATAAGTCAATGAACTCCCTCTGTAGAAAACATCCATCCCATTACTATTTAGCAACAAAACTCCATGAGCAAAAGCCTGTCCCTCAACATTCCTAAGATCCATATAAACTGGATGAGACCCATATAAATCCATATTGAGATTAATGGCTGAAATATCAGTTGTGTAGAGAGTATAAGGATCATTAGGTTGCAACCGAATCCCACTTGGTTGTGTATTCTCTCCAAACCCATAGATTGAGGCAGTTTTAGGCAATTTTGTGGATATTTCAAGATATTGGTCTTTAAAGACCATGTTTCCATAAGAATCTGATTCATCAGAGGTTGAATTAAAGAGGGTTTGTCCATTTGATTTTCTCCTCACTGCAAACCCAAATGGGTCTGATGTGTAGCTGAATATTAACTCGTTTCCTGCAAACTCATAAGCCAAAAAAGGGGCTTTTTTGTTTCCAATAGACTTTTTCAAAGGAGGAGCTTGTTCTCTTGGGAGCAAGTTGTAGGGGACTTCCCATCTTTCTTTTTCAGCATCAGTTATATGAACCCTCAAACGATCTTGGGTTTCATGCCTACAAAACAACAACCATAGAGTTATCAATTCAATGCATGCATATATAACCAAAACCCATTGAGAAAACAAATGGGTTTTTTTTTCCTACAAAGCCAAAGACTAGCTTCGTAAGCACAATGTACCCAAACCCTATTGAAAAATAGAAAGAAAGAAAGAGAGAAAGAAATTGGATATAGAAAAAAGGGGAGGAGCTTTTTTACTTGACAAAAAGTTGCAAGTTAGGAATATCAGGGCCATATGTATTGGTTTTTTGCTTGACTTGCAAGTAACCAATAAGGCCACCATCTGGGGATTCTTCTATGGAGATGAGACGATAACCTTGGCCGATCTTGGCGGTGGAAACTGCACAAAATAGCTGAAAAGAGAGGAGATGAAGAAAAAGGAAAGTGAGAATGAAAGGAGATTGAGAAGAGAGCATGGTTAGGGTGTGTGAAAGCGGCAAAGTAGCTTAGGACTGTGATGGTTTATAAAGCCCGAGCATGCCTAATCTGATGCATGTGAGAATGGTAATCCATTCCATGTGACTGTGTCTGTGGTCCCATGTCTTGCCTTGTATAAAGGGTAAATAATATACGTCCCCAGTTCTTACTGGGACCACCCTCTTGTAGTGTAAAAGGGCAGTCATAAATATACTAGAGGAGGCTAGCCCAGGGAAGAAAAGGGGACGAATATATCACTTACCTGTATAAAATACAGAGAAAAATGGGACTTACTTTTGAGTTTTGACTAATATCTGGTTTATCATCGTGCATAAATGTATGAGTGGAGTGTGTTTTGGCGCAAGTGAGTCAAGTGACTGGATGGCTAACGGCCTACGGTTTAATTTCTTATTCTTATCGTCGTGCATAAATGTTGGGCGTGATTCCCGCTGGCCTCTGAAAAGGTTGGCCTCTTTTGCCAAAATTTTCTTAGAGACACGTGTGATTGAACCTCAGCTTACCCATTAAAAAAAGAAAAGAAAAAGACACGTGTGATTGAAGTCTAAACTGAAGAGAGCCCTCGCAAAAAAGAGAACCCAAGTGTTTATTTCTGGGAAAAAATTTTCTTTCCACAATTTAGAGGGAAATTCTATGATCATGATTAATTAAGAGTGATATCATAATCAATTGAAGGTGATCCAAATGAAAAAGGAATAGGGTTGGTTCAAGTTGTCTTTTATTTTTCTTTGTGTAAAAAAAGAAAGGACCTTTGGAAATATTTTTATGAACTCAAAGAGCTCGAAAGATTACAAGTTCTCTTGCTCTACATGACCATCCCAATCACCATGAGTTGAAAGCCTTGTTCTTGTTAACCCCACTCGCTATTAGAATCAAACCGCGATTGATTGCTTGAAAGAAGAGGGCAAATTGAGAGATATTGCGTGGAGATGAAGAAGAATCATGTCAGCCTAGCAGTTGATTTGTAATGGAATAGGAAAAGATCGTGATAGACATTTCTACATAAATATAATTTAATTAGAACACTAATGAGGTGATTGTGCGCATAATGGTATTTGTTAACTTACCAACTTCTCTAAAAGCTTAAGCTATTAGAGAAAGGCAGTATTTATCTTTTATACTTTAACACTCCCCCGCACGTGTGGCCCACTTGGCAAACACGTGGCACATGTGGTCCCACTTTGGGCCGACCATTGCATGTGGATTTTTGCTATCCGGGAGGTTTGAACTTGAGACCTTTGGCTCTGATACCATGTTAACTTACCAACTTCTCTAAAAGCTTAAGCTATTAGAGAAAGGCAGTATTTATCTTTTATACTTTAACAGTATTTTTGTATTTGCTAATTATAGCAGTAGTGACGGGTGACCAGCATTCTCATAAGAAATTAAAAACAATCAGCGAGACCTAATACCAGGTTTGGGATTTTAGAATACCTTATAAGACTCGTAAAGATCTCACTCCCTAAAAATTTTAGAAAAAGACCAAACTCTGAAATTTGGATATTAGAAGAGAACATCACTGATCTTGAAGTTGATTTGAGAGTGGAACGAATTGATGAGTGATTCAACTCGGTGAGATCTTTCAGCTATGCACAGGATCATCATATGTTGTTTTATTTTCCTTGTCAGGACAGACTCTGGCTGATGTTGGTCTCATCCTATTGTCTATGACAAATTTAGTCACGATGAGACTTTTTTGTAAATTGAAACATTATAAACAAACTCAGCTTGTCTTTTCTATTTGAATTGGCTTGTGAGAGCTTTTTGGGAAATGTAATTACATTTGACAGCTGTTTAAATAATAAAAAGACAAGAAGATATGGTAGTGCCAATATGAGTAGCCTTTATTTAATAGTGATTTATAGATTTACAATTATAAGGTATGAAATACTCACAAGGAAATTTACTTTTGTAAGGTATTAATGACTACAGTACATGGAAATATAGGGACTTGCTAGTGACCAAGCATTTGGCACAATGGATGTTGCATGAGAGTGCAGCCACATAGGCTCACTTTTCAATAGCATTTGTCTTATTCATTTAGGCCACGTTTGGATACCAGCAAGATTTAGATTCGGATTTAGTTGATATTTTGAACTAGTTCAGATCCTTAGAATTTCCAAATCAGTTACAACAGTGCAAGAAATTCCTATTTTCAAATCTTTTCTGCGAGACATTATTTGGAAATCAATATTTGTGGCAACTTCCGTCACCATTCTCCTCGACATTGCTCCGGCATCAGCGAGACATCCCTCGCTCCCTCACTCTCTCTCTCTCTCTTAAAACATGATCATGAAGATGATTAATGTGTTTTGTATCGAAAACTCAAATCCAAATCAAAATACAAGGACTAGTCCTACTCCCAAAGGCGGTGGGGACATCCTACGTCATAAAAAAAAAAAAAAATCAAAATACAAATGCATGAGATATCCAAACGGGCCCTTAATTCATCTGATGTGGCTGCACTCTCATGCAATGCGATGGTTCCTAGCAAATCCCATACATTTATATGTTTCTAATTAACTTGAGAACTCGTCCAGCATCCAAATTTCCTTTGAAAACCCATATAATAATTATGAAGTACAGGTAAATAAGGGGCCAAATCCACTGGATGAAAGTTCCCATCGGTGTACCTTTGTGGTGTTTTGGGTGTGGGTGGACTAGCATATTTTTTTATACGTGTGATCATCTTACGTACTGGATGTCCAGTCAGCATGAGATCATAGCCACGTGGGTTGCCACATGGCCCCATCAGATAAACGGTCCCAACAACACACATACGTACCATTTGGTATTCAAGGTTAATCATAGATTCATAACCCCCTGTTTGTTTTGAATTAAGAGATCCGATTGTGCGTTGTTTGTTTTAAATTTTTAGATCCGATTGATTACTGGACTCAAAATTACGCTTACTTTAAGTACAATAATCAGTTTGGACTCAAAATTGATTCTCAAAATAAAAAACAAAAAAAAGGCCTAAATGGATATTGATAATTGCCGTTCATATCAACCGATCATTCACATAAACAAGGCATAAATGGGACCCGATAAGTGTCTCAATGGTCTGCTGCAATAGATGGGAACTTCGTCTATTCAGAGAAGGGGAATGATAAATTCTCCAGCTTTTCTTCCCCTGGCAACCCCCTTGTAGTGTAAAAAGAGTCATAAATACACTAGAAGGGGTGGTCGGGGTAAGAAAATAGGGCAAATTCATCATCTCCTTTAAGCTCATTACTTGTACAATACTACTTCACCAATAAGAGTATATGACCAGGTATTAACTTCAAGCATTGAAAGAGTACACCTCTCTTTTCCAACTAATTAAAGAAATTTGTGTGAAAACTGTAGTGAAGGAAAATATGGATCCAAAGTATGGATACGGGCATGAAACAACGACTCCATTGTTTATATATATATATATATATATATAGAGGAAACTGTTGGTGAGCTTAAGCTCACCAAACTTATGGTGAGCTAGCTTTCCCAATCACATGGGTCCCACATTTTGGGGAGTGATCCAAACCATTCATTTGCAAGGCCTTATCATAGATAGGGGGTGTACCAAAAATCAGCTCCATAGGATCATCCTAACCCCTCCATTTGTGGAGGACAAAAATGGACAGACACAAGTCTGTCCATTTTTGTCCTCCACAAATGGAGGGGTTAGGATGATCCTATGGAGCTGATTTTTAGTACACCCCCCATCTATGTAAGGGACTTTAAAATGAATGCTTTGGATCCTCCTAACAAAGTGGGCCCCCATGTGATTGGGCAAGCTAGCTCACCATAAGTTTGGTGAGCTTAAGCTCACCAACAGTTTCCTCATATATATATATATATATATATATATATATATATATATATATATGAGAAAAGTGTTCCTGAGCAGCTACTCAGTTAACTTATTTAAGCAGCTGCTTCAAAAATTCATGTGGCCCCATATTTTTTGGGTGATCCAAAGCATTCATTTGGAAGGCCTTTCCATGGATAGGGTGTGTACAAAAAATGAGCCCTTTAGAATTATCATAATCCTGCCATTTGTGGAGAAAAAAATGGTCAGAAACAGTGTCTGTCCATTTTCCCCTTCAGCTTTGATTGGGTTAGGATGATCTTATAGGGCTGATTTTTTGTACACACCCTATCCATGGAAGGGCCTTTCAAATGAAAGCTTTGGATCACCTAAAAAATGTGGGTCACATGAGTTTTTAAAGCAGCTGCTCAGATAAGCTATCTGAGGAGCTGCGCAGGAACACAATTATCTCTCTCTCTCTCTCTCTCTCTCTCTCTCTCTATATATATATATATATATATATATATATATATATATATATATATATATATATGGAAAAGGATCGTGCGCTCGAGGGCCCAAACACATGGGTCCCACATTTTTTGTGCTGATCAAAACCATTCATTTGCAAGGCCCTTTAATAGATAGAGTGTGTACAAAAAATCAGGTCCATTGGATCATCCTAACCCCTCCAAAAGTGGAGGGCAAAAATGGGCAGATTTGTGGCAAACGATGTTTGTCCATTTTGACCTCCACAAATGGATGGGTTAGGATGATCCTATGGAACTGATTTTTTGTACATACCACATCTATGTAAGGATCTTTCAAATGAATGCTTTGGATCATCCTAACAAAGTGGGCCCACATGAGTTTGGGCCCTCAAGCGCACCTAAGCTTGATGCGCTCGAGTGCACAATCCATTCAAGATAGTCAGATTACAGGAGACAAATACCCTTAAAGCCAATATATTTGAAAACATTAGACAGGGAAAAGGCTTTGAGAGTATGAAACCTTAAAACGAAGAAGAAGTAGAAAATGCAACAAACCTACAAAGAAAAAAATACCCAAAAATTTAGAGAGACAGAAGCGGAAAATGCAGAAAAAAATGCAAGAAACCTACAAAGAATAAAATATCCAAAAAATTAGAGAAATAGAAGCGGAAAATGAAGAAAAATACAAAAAACCCAATGTTCTAGAAGAAAGCCAGGAAACCTAAGAAGAAGAGGAAGAAGAGGGAAAGTAAGTAAGCCAAAAAAAAATCTCCCGTTTATTCGGTTCATACCTTCGAACCATTGAACCTCCGAAATTTCCAGATTTCATACGGGATGAGGTTGCCCTAAAAAACGCAAGAAATAAGATTTTTTCTCTGGCCTCAAGACGAACAGGTGGCCAATAATTCCTGAAATTTCGGGAATGATATTCCTCGATTTGAGAGAGAGAGAGAGAGAGAGAGAGAGAGAGAGAGAGATATTTGAAAATCTCGCCGAGAATGATATCCCCTAGTTTTGAGAGAGAGTTCTTGTTGTTTTTTTCAAAATCTCGCAAAGCTAGAGCCGAGATTTTATCCATATCGCAAGGCGGGTCTCCCACTATTTTTTAGGTGAGGAAGAAGGAGAGACCAACACGTGGGTGATTTTCCTTTTTTTTTAAAGCCTTTTCCCCTTTTTCTACAATTCAGGAAATGCATAAAGAAATGGAAAAAATGGCTGAGGAAGAAGGGGAGACCAACACGTGACCAACACGTGGGTGTGAATGTGAACAGTAAAACTCCCTTTCCTCTTTATAGTAGTATATATATATATATATATATATATATATATATATATATATATATATATATATATTAGGGGGAGAAATAGAATACGCTATTTTTCCTGCGTTATCTAGAACTGACCCTGACGCACTTGAAGACAGAAGGGCATGACCTGCACCACACCCTGACAAATCTAGAAATTTGCAAAGTCATAGATTAGTATATAGTTTTTGTTACCATGCACAGCAAAGGCTAAAAAAAGAAAGAAGACCTCTCCAGTTGGAAATTAGACCTTAGCAGAAGATCCAAAATGTTTCTTCACGGGTTTTTCGAGCGGCCAGAAGGGTATCACAATTCACAAGTTATTTTTGTGTTACCTGTGGATGAATTTATATGATTTTGGCTTTTGTTTACTTTGTAGAGTTTTGCTACGAACCATCGCACTCAAGGATCTGTATTTTGCAATTTGTGAGTGATATATGTGGGACCACAGATCATTTATGCTCTCGTGATGGGCCCACTAGATAGTAGTGCCGACTTCTAGTTGATAAACCAAGGAAATATACCATGTTTTATAGTAGTGCCGACTTCTAGCTGATAAACCAAGGAAATATACCATGTATATGGTGGGCCCCGAGAAAAAATTTCTCTTACTTGAACCCTTATTTCCTAGTTTTTGTTCTTCAACGATAGAAAGTATGACATCTTGTTACGAAATGAAAACAAATTAGGAATTGCCATATGTCACTTTTCATCCTATTTTGACTTTTCTTCCCGTTGCTACTAGGATCTTTTCTCGCGCTCGGACGGGTCCCACTTGGTCTAGCTGAGGCAGAGAAATGGTCGGCTGGGTGATATGAAGTCAAAGAAGTAGGTTATGAATACTCGGAATCGGAATCGGAATCGGAAATCTAGGGAAACCCTCCAATGCTTATCAGTCGAGGCAATAGATGAAGCTGAGCGCAAGGAAAGAGAATGCTCGGGAGTCCAATAGTAGGGGTCCGCTTGTGTACCTAGGATGGAGCATTCAAGCATTACCCTCAAATCGGAGTGGGGGTTTTCCTTTTATAGGTGGAGGTTCTGTGACTCATGGGGTGATGGTGGTGGCATGACGCTAGGGCAATAGCTGGCATTGGTGCTAGTGTTGGGGTGGCGGGTGGCAGAGACGCTCAAGTGTTGCATGTTGGTGGCATGATTGGTGATCGGACATTGCATTGTCCAGGGTATTTTGAGACAGTAGCATGTTGGGCGTCTTCGTGGCGTGTGGTCTCTGGGTGTCGTGCTGGCCGAGATACCGTGTTGGCCGAGAGCTTGGGTATCCGTGAGTACCTAGTGTCACGGGGAAACAGTTCAGGACACAACCGGTATTAAAATCCATCTCGTCTTCGTTGCGTCTTGGAAATGCGTTGTTTATAGCACCTTTGGTCGCCACTGGTGGTTAAGGGGGTTGGTTGGCCAAACACTATAGGAGGAGGTGACCCTGTGACTTGTGACTCCTCCCCCGTTAGGCCCAGCAGGTGTGGGCAGGAGCCTTGGTGGCTTGCTCATGGGTTGCAAGAGGACTTACTTGTGCATTTTGTTGCACACAGTAGGAAATCATACTTCAACTCGTAGGCGTGCCCTAAGGGAACTTTGGGTGCGGACTGCGAGCTATCCATAGGGATGCTCCAGTTTCTTTGGTTGAGGATGGGGGCCAAAGACAGTGCATGTTGGGTTGGGTTCCCACATGCATTGCGCGGCGGACCGGTGCAGGGGGCTACTTATACTGTTTGCCCCTCTGCACCGCAGTACGTCTCGTGGGTAGGCCATTCTCTAGGCCTTCCATGGGTTCGTGCCGGGGCGACTGCGGTTGCCTTCGCGAGGTGTACACCTTGCGGATCAGTCCATGGGGCATCTTGCTCATTGGATGACCAAGCCCTAGTGCTTGGCGGATTGGTGCGTGGCATCGTCATGCCTCGTACTCGATGGACTTTGCATTAGGCCCCAAGGCCTTATGTTCGATGTACTCGTGATGCAGGCTGATCATGAGTGTGGGTATCTAGAAGCGCATGTCAAGATCTGAGCCAAGTAGCCTGTTGAACAGCTTAGAGTTTGTGTGCACATTTGAAGCATCAAGGGGTGTTGGCGTGCAGGGCCTTTAAAGGCTTGCACGATTGAAGGCTGGCCCTAGCATTCGTGCATGTTGGGGCGCCGCACGGGTTATTCCGTTGCTCAAATATTTGGCCCGTGACACTAGTCTTGACATGCCATGTGATGGAATTCGACCGAGGGTTTTAGTGGGCCCCGAGCCATGCGTCAGCACACGGTTAAAGCCTGATTCTAACCCAAACACGGAAAAAGGGGATAAAACCAAAATGTGAAGAGTTAGTTTTTTTTTTCTTTCTATTAGAAGAGAACTCGCGTAATTGTTTTTGTGAGTTCTTTGCTTCCTGCATGTTCTTGGATTTTGTCCTTGGGATAGCCCCGTGGTTGAAGTTGTAAGTGTTGTCTTTGTTGGTAAAGAAAGAAGAAGAGATTCACGCTTTTTGGATATACGTCATAGACGCAAAATCTTTAGCCTATCGTGTTCTTTAATTTCTAAGCTATTTTTTAATTTGTAGATTGCGTTTCCGTGCATTAGATTTTCTAAACATCTGGTATGAAAGCATTAGTTTGTGACTGGTGTAAAGAGAGTGGTAATTTTCTTTATATTATTTGTTTTGTTAAAAAAAAATATGCACAAGTTCTACATGAGTGACAAAAGTTAATGTCAAGAAGTGGGAATTAAAGATATAAAAATCAAGATGTTCGATGAATGTGTGTGCACCATATTTAACATTGAAATTTTTTTATGAGCATGGGTCAAAAATACTCTTATCGTAGTAGTCAATTAAAAGTGGTTAAAGGTATATAGGTAGTCGCATATGAAAATTTTATAACTAAGCAATCTGTGTAGGCTTATTGAAGAGACCATAGTAGGACAAGCAATTGGTGCATGTGGCAAGACGGAGACTTCGATGGTGTGGTACAATTGTTTGGGTCACATGAGTGAGTGTGGTTTAAAGATTTGTTAAGTTTTGGTTGGAATTACTATTATTGTAAAAAAAACATAAATTATCATTTTTCTATGTGGTATAAAGTTTTCTTAAACTTTTGTGAGAATTACTATTCTCTTAAACAATATAAATTATCATTTTTGTTGTCTACCAATAGAAGTAAAAAAATTAATGAATTAATTCATGCTGATATATAGGAGGCATATGTTGAATCATTAAGAGTAGGGGTGCAACTCGAGCCGGGTTTTACCCTACCCGCATCGACCCGACCCGAAAATAGCCTGGGTTGGGTTCAGGTTTCTGGGGTTTCAGGTCGAGCTGGGTTGAGCATCCAAAAGCCCGCATGAATCTTGGGTCGAGCCGGGTTTGAAGGGGCCCGACTCGACCCGGCCTGAGTTACATAAGTTATAGTATGTATTATTTTTTTATTGTTAGTTAAAGTTAAAAGTGAAAACCCATGCACGCATTGTTATAGTATGTGAGTGTAATTTCTGCTTCTATGAGTTGAGTTGATTCAAGTGTTTGATTTAGCATTGTTTGATTGTAATTACAGCATTGTTTGATTCAAGTGTAATGTGAGTGTAATTACATCATTGTTTGATTCAAGTGTAATGTGAGTGTAATTTCTGCTTCTATGAGTTGAGTTGCCTTGCCAAACAAGAGTTTTCCTTAAAATATTACGTCAACGTGAAAAAACCCAACCCGATCCGACCCGAGATATTTCTCAGGTAGGGTTGGGTTCTCCAAAACCCAACCCGCCCGACTCGTGTTGCAGCCCTAATTAAGAGGTTGTTCTTACTTTGTATATTTCATTGACGATTTTTATGACACATGTGTTCTAATAATAAAAAAATCAGATACTTTTAAAAAATTTAGAAAATTTAAAGAATAGGTGGCAGAGCAAAAAGATTTGAAAATTGAGTATACAATGGAAGGGAATTGTGATCAAGTGTGTTTATAAAGTTTGTAAAGAACATTATACTAAGAGGTTAGAACTGACAAGATGACCCGCACTCTTATGGAGTGTTCAAGGAGTATGTTCACCAACTTTAAACTAGAGATACTTTTGGGCTGAAGTTGTAAATATTACTTGTAATTTAGTTAATATGTCTCCCACAGTTTCTCTTGATCATGGTTTTAAATTTCGACCGGATTTCGGTGGGGACCGAAACCGAAATTCCGAATTTCGCCAATTTCGGTCCGAAATTTCGTTTTACTGCTATTTTTTTAATAATAAAAAAATTGCTACAAAATTTTGGCCGAAATTTCGACGCTTAATACTAAATTTCGGATTTTGCCGAAATTTCGGTTTTCTGTGGGGTCCGAAACGGTTACCGAAAATGAAAATTTAAACCATGCTCTGATTACAAAACTCTAGAAGAAGTTTGGACTTATAAGAATTAAATTATTCATTTCGTTGTATTTTTCAGTTGTGATGCTTATGTATAAGTCCCTTAAGACAAATGAAAAAATTCGGTTGGATATGAATCTCAAGAGGTGTATTTTTCAGTTATAAATTAGAAAAGGGGGTACAGATTATGGTTTCCTACTGTCTGCGAGCTTGATATTAGTTGAGATTTTTCCTAATGAAGAGTCTATGCCGGTGCAAACGTGCCCAGAGACAAGAATAGTTGAGTTTGAACAGGTCATATAAGAGATTAGGGGCAGCCTAATAATTCTGAAATTGAGAAAGAGTTTGATCACGATCAAGAACCTAATCGTGACAAGGTGAACAAGATGCCGAAAGACATACAAATGATTGAGACTCAAAAAAAGTAAGCTCAAAAGGATTAACATGCCTCCTACTAAATTGAATGACTATGACACGAGTATATATCAAGCTTCAAAATAATAGTGTTAGTGTTTATGCATGCTTATTAGAAGGGTGTGAACTATTTTCATTCCGAGAAACTAACATTTGATGCTAGTGATCAAAGGACAAAAACCATGGAAGAGATAGAGTCATTGCATAAAAATAAAACATGAGATTTAATAGAGTTATCAAATGGTCATAAGTAAACTAATTGTAGATAGGTTTACAAGTTAAAGGACATGGATGGAGAATTGTTGAATGGACATAAAAACAATTCTCTCCCATTGTTTGCTTAACTAGTGTTATGGTTGTTTTGGCTATGGCAATTGTTCTTGATTTTAAGCTAGAGCTGTTGAACGTGAAAATGACATTTCCGCATGATGAACTCAAGAAGAAATTATTATTATGAAGGCTTTGTTGGTAAAAATAAAAGAAATTTGATTTATTGACTGAGCATATATTACTTGATGCTTTGACGCAAGTGATTTTATTCTACTTTCATTATGAGTTTGTGTTTTCGCAAGTGTAAAGTTGACCATTGTGCTTACTATTGAGATTATAGTGATAGCTGTTTTAGTCAGGGTTTAAAATTTCGGTTTCGGTACTTGAAATTTGGTACAAAACACGAAATGAATATTTTATTTAATATTAAATTTCGGTAAAATATTAAAAAAAACAGTATTTTTGGGTCAAATTTCGGAAAAACCGAAATTTAGACCGAAATTCCGAAATTTCGGCCGAAATAAATGACTGTTTCGGTTTTGGTCAATTTCGGTGTCGGACTCCACCGAAATCCGAAATTTTAGATTTTGGTCGAAATTTAAAACCATGGTTTTAGTTCCAATTGTTATATTTTAACTATATGATTATTGCAGGCAATAGGAACCGCACACGGCAACAGACTCTCATGAGAGAGAGAGAGAGAGAGAGTTAATTTATTATTTTAAATATAAGATGCGAGTTTTCATTAAGAAAAAATTTCATTTATGCAACTTTTATTATGATTAGATTGGTATTACTATGAAGTGTTCACACTTCCAATCACTTACAAATATGGAATTAATGATGATCAGGTTCATATATGGTGATAGCAACTATCCATGATCATCATTCCCTTTATCTCTGTGTGAGCAGGTTGTTATGCTTTTAGGCCATGTTTGGATTCTGGCAGAATTCTTTTTTTGTTGGGTAGTTATTTTTCCTTTTCATGATTTAAATGGAAATGATATGGTTTTATCCCCTTTACAGAGGTTTAGGACAAATGAAGATCTTCTAAGCAAATATAATTAAATTATTTTTTTCCATGTGTAATCAAGCCATGTAAAAGCAAGATTTTTTTTGGAAAAATTAATAGAAAGAAAAGCAAAAAAATATTTTAGGAAAGCTTTTCCTTTCCAAACATTTCAAAAAAAAATCTGCAATTCAAATAGGGCCTCAGTGAGAAGCTCAATGGAAGCCAAATGCAAGAAAATAAAAAAAAAGGTGGGAAAATTAGATATATGGAAAATGATATCCACCCCTTATCTCAGCATTTCTATGCCCTGTTATATGTGTTTTCTTGAAAGTGAGTAGGGATGGAAATACAACAAGTAAAGAAAGACAAAAGGGAGAGGGTGAGATGGAATGCTGGAAAAGTGGTGGAAATATCACTTTCCTATCGCATCTTGATTAGCGAACATGGCCATGCACATGGCTCACGTTTTAACCCATTGGGACTATTTATTAGATGGTCGTGACTTCATGACCCCGTGGGTACTATAGCCATGTTTCCCTAAATAGAATTTATAAACGTCAGAGATAATGAGAAGGACTAAAATCTGTGGGTGAAAAAAAGGGTTCAAATTGGGGATGATGCCGTGCTAAGTAAATAACATTCAAAACTTATTTATATACACCTAAATTTTTAAAGTATTTCTCAATTGATGATATCAAATTTTAAAATATAAAAAATACTCTATAGTTCATCTGGAATTTGCTAGTCCATCGTAAAAGGCATTTCGCGGATGGTCTGTTGCACCTGACAGCAGCCACAGTGGCTCACTTTTCAACAGATTTTGTCTTCATTCGTGAGGTGGCTGCTCTCATATGGAACAGACCATCCGCGAAATGCCTTTTGCGATGGATGCTAGCAAAACCCAATTCATCTATTGCTCATCATATTTTATTAAAAATTATTTATAAAAAATTAAGTTATTAACTATTTTACCGAGTGTTCATATAGTCAAAAAGGATCTCAGCATCGGCTTTAAAAATCAAGTGTTACCAAAAACCGGATATAACATATGTAGTTATAATTTATAATTTTAATCCACTCTTCACTTTCAATCCCCACTATCAAATCTCTTTCCATCTTGATTCTTTTCTCTGCACTCCCTCTTAACGTCTTTTTCCCTCTTCAAGGCCCACTGTCCAAACTCCCATTCTTCCCTTCACTTTCTCTTACTTTTCTTCCTCAGCCTCACATGGAAATTCTTATTCTTCCATTTTCAATGTAAGCCATCTCTTTCTTTTCACACCATTTGCAAATTCTTATCTTTATAACTTTATCGCTAGTGATGAGTCCAATGACCATGTTACCAAAACATGAATATTGATTATTTGATTATTATTTTTTTGGGCAATGATAAATTCGCACCTCCTGTGGGATAATTCGCACCCCTTTAACCTGAATTGACGTTAAAAAAGCATTATAGTATGCCACATACCCTGCTTAAAGGGGTGAGAATTACCCTACAGGGGGTGAAAATTTATCATCGCTTTTTTTTTATCCTACGGATAATTTGTTGAGTCTTGAGTGAGGTTGGCGTTGTGTGAGTAGAATTTATGTAAGAAACAGACTTCATATTTTGATGTTTTACTCAAAAATCAGATCTCACCATCTAAAAGATTTAAGAAGAGTGACGTTTTTACTCAAAAGTCACAAAATCAAACACTTGTATCCAAAATCGGTCCCAGGTTGTCCTCTTCTGTTCAAAACATTTTGTTGTGTACAGAGCAGGAAAGGCGTGACTTCTTGCTTTTATCTGGGATCGTGGGGCCCATTCACGAGGAAAATCAGGAGAGGAAGGTATTAGAGATAAGGCCCGTTTGGTAGAGTGTGGGTATCCTGACTCTAATTTGTCTATTTGCAAGGGTGGTGGATTCCCCACTGTCTTCCTATTTCCTCCATCTTTATAAATTAAAACTATGGTCCCTTTTGGATGCACTATAAAGTGAGAAAATCAAAGTAAATAGACATATATTTCCTACCATTATTGGGTTGCCATTTACTATTCACATGGCAGACCTTGTGGGCTGTAAATTTTCCAAATGGGAGCTGTTTTATACCGTTCGACTTTCCTCTCGAATCAAGAAGAAAGGTTCGTTTGGATACTCCAAGAAGTAGGAAAAACGTAGTAAAAGGGTACATATTCCATTTCCTAGCATTGTTTGGTTGCCATATACTATTCACATGCTAAATATTCCAAGTGGTAAACGCATTTCTCACGTGCATCCACATCCAAACGGATCCCAATAGTCTTCATGGAAAAGCATTTCCTTTCAACAATTGCTAAATATTGTTATAATTTTCAAAAAAGTTATTAATAGTTAAAAAGTAAAGTCTTTAATGAAGTCAAGAGTGTCATTATCAAAAGAAGGGAGTGCAGGCATCATTATCATGTTATTTGCTTTGGCTTTTATGCGTTCTTCCAATTATGGTTATGGATGTCCATTTTAATCATCTGATGGTATGTTATCAAAAGATATGGGTTGGTGTATGCATTGCTCGTGTGCCACAAGAATTGGTGACTTGTTACGTTTGTTATAATTAGCATATTCCATACAATATTCTCCGTTACCTTATAGATGGTCACATTTTATACTGGGAAATGCTATCAGCACAACTATATTTTGATGAGGGCACTCCTCACTTTATTAAAAAGTATGGTATGGCCCGCACCATAGGATGATCCAAACCATCCATTAGATGGGCCATAGCCTAAATAGGTTGTGCCCCAAAACACATTTCCATAGGTTGATCCTAACCGTCCGATCTGATTGTTAGAGTGTTGATCGGAGGGTTAGGATCAACCTATGGAAATAATTTTTGGGTCACAACCAATTTAGGTTGTGGCCAATCTAATGGACAGTTTGGATATCTTATGGTGCGGGCCATACCGTACTTTTAATAAAGTGAGGAGTGCCCTCATCAAAATACCGTAGTGCTGATAACATTTTCCTTTATATAAGGTATTAGAGAATATTAGTTATCAAATACATGTTGTCTATTGCCGTGCCTCTTAGTCCTAGCCGCATTGCAGTTCATTCATCCATCTCTTTGTCTTGGTAGTGCTATAGTCCATGGCTCCAAACGACCACCACAACATATTCCACATATTCCACTGAAGAGACTGAGGAGCGTTTCCTATATACTTATATGGGATTTGCTACAGCCCATCGCATAAGGCATTTTGCAGATGGTCTGTCGCACGTCAGGGCAGCCACAGAGGCTCACTTTTCAGCAGATTTTGTCTTCATTCACGAGGTGGCTGCTCCCTCCACGAATAGTAGGGTTAGGATGATCCTACATGGCTGATTTTTGGTACACACCCTATTCATGGAAGGCCCTTCCAAATGAATGATCCCCCAAAAAATATGGGGCCACATGTGTTTTTGAGCTATAGCTCAGATAACTCAGGAACACTTTCCTCATATAAGAGAGTATAAATTATCCACAAATTATCCACAAGAACAATGATTGTTCATGGTCTATGCAATAAGACATAAGAGACTATAAATTTATGGATCATTAATTATTAGAGTTACACTTGTACTTGAATCATTGGGCAAGGATACTGTAGCTGTGTAGCAAATATGAGTTCTCAAATGCTGTAGGATCGATCGCAACCATTTTTTATGGGCATTGGAGTCAGCCACCGATGTTTTTTTGTGAGGATTGAATCATGGCCTCTCACAATGCGGTGTAAAGTTTCGAATCCTTCGAGTGAAAGTAAAAGGTAAAATTTAACCTAATTTATAGAACAAAATGTTTTAGAAAGTAAACGATTAGAAATATATTTTGCAAGTACATGATAGAAAACACGAAGAAATTAGTAAGTTACTTTGTAACCAGATGTACTGCAGTTACAGCGGGTAGAAAGAAGTGATAGGACTGCAATTACTCTACCCATGCATGAAAGTCTATTAGTAATCTTACGATAATTAGAAGGCAATTAAAAAATCTTAAGGTTGTGTTTGGATTGTTGGAATCAGGAATTTGAATCGACATTATATTCCTATTCCGATTCTCCCTTAAAGGAAGGAACATATTAAAAAATCTGTTTGTCCCCCGCCCCCGCCTGCCAAAAAAAAAAAAACGGTTTCTGTGAAAATGGTTCACTGCTTGAGGATAAATTCACCCCCCTTTAACGTTTTTCTTTGCATTTAAAACTTAACGAATACAGTTAAAGGGGGATTTTATCCGTCAGAGGGGGGAAATATCATTTCCCTACAAAAATTTAATTCAAAAAAAAAAAAAAAAAAAAAACTACTAAGAAACCCATCCCAACCAAGTCGGAATCAGAATACCACCTCTTGGGGGAGGAAACAAACAGATTCCGACATTTTCCCCTCCGATTCCGCCCTGGTATCAATCCCGCCCCCGGTTCCGTTCTTTCTTATATTTTCTTTTTTTTTTAAGCCAAAATTCAGAATTGGGCAGATTGGAATTGGGACCGGATTCCAATTCAGGAAAAAATGTTTAACATTCAACTCGAATCAGATTCGTGTTGGGTGTTCTTATTTTTTACTTATATCTGTGTGTGAGAATATCATCATCAACTGTTTCATATACATCAAGTGGCCGAATTGGAAACAGATAAGTAACAGATAACGGTTAATATGGTTAGAGGAATGATAGGTGCAAGGGCCCTCTTTATGCAAGGGTTGGAGAACGGCCCTTGAATAGATCCAAGTCATTTTTTTAATCGGTTGACAAACTGAATTCAGTTGCACTTAATGACGTGGATTTATTCAATGGCCCTAAAGCCCTTGCGTAGAGAGGGCCCGAGGCCCTTGCATCTATCATTCCTCGGTTAATTATATTCGGAATATATCATCATCTCATTTGTTGATTATAGTTCATATCCCGAAACTCAACAATTCGTTTATCATGGGGTGTTCAACGAGGATGCATTGGGCATTAAAAAGACAAAGAACAGATGTATCCAAGGAGGTCAATATGCTGAACAATATCAACTATTTTAATCTGATACATCTGTATCATGTCTGTTTTGGCCCAAGGAAACTGCTACCTTGTTTATGAGCATATGGAAAAATGTGTCTCTAAAGGACTGCCTCTATTACAAGTCTTTTAACAGTTCTAGGTTGGACTCAGATAGTTCAGATTTCTCTAGACATTCCTAACGGGTTTAACTATCTTAACCACTTCACAGATATGGGCAACATGCCCAAGGATATCAACATCAGCAACGTTCTCTTGACTTGTGATCTAAGAGCTAAGACTCCACATTTTCTATCTGGCGGAGGAGAAGGAAGGTGGGATTTGCATTGGCAAGGCATCTCATAGAACCCAAAGGCTACAAGGCATCTGAGTATATATGCTGATACTGGATGAGGCCCTGTTAGTTATGGAGTTTGAGAACTAATTGCAAGTCCAAAACTGATTATTGGACTCAAATTTATGTTTAAGCCCAATTCATTTTAGATTGTGACAACCTATTGTGAGCCCCGAACGGATTATTGGACCCAAAATTAAACATAATTCTGAGTCCAATAATCGGTTTGCTTGTCATAATCTTAAACGAACAGGCCTTAAACATAAATTTGAGTCTAATAATAAGTTTTGGACTCACAATCAGTTCTCAAAATCTAAAACAAATAGGGCCTTAGTGAAGCCAAAACCAATGTAGCCTTGGGGTTCTGCTATTGAAACTGGAATCCCTTAACCAGGAAAGAGGTCTTCCAACTGTACGGGGCGTCATTTACCTTCTCTCTCTATCCATAAGAAAGGCAGAAAGAAGCCAGTTGGGCCTATAGCTCAATGGTTGAAGCTTTGTATCTCAACCTTGAGGTTGTAGGTTCAATCCCAGCTTACCTACCAAAACAAAAAAAAACAAAAAAAATGAGAGGCAGAAAGAAAAGTGAGGGCTT
This sequence comes from Tasmannia lanceolata, assembly GCF_043159265.1. Taxonomy (NCBI): domain Eukaryota; kingdom Viridiplantae; phylum Streptophyta; class Magnoliopsida; order Canellales; family Winteraceae; genus Tasmannia; species Tasmannia lanceolata. Next base: position 10,527,874 of record NW_027518685.1, on the reverse strand, counting down.
ACTGGAAAAGATACAATTGCCAGGCATGTTGGAGGAGATTTACTCTTATCAGTAGCAATACTCACTTTAATGAAAGGGAGAAAGCATAGAGTTCGAGCTCAGTGACTTCATTGATCCTCGCCTGCGAGGTAGTTATCAGATGGATCTAACATTATTGTCACATTAAATGCAGCCATTTTTTTCTTTTTTGAGGGATAACAAAATTTTATTGACTGCAAAAACAGGATTACAATGAAGGGGGCGAGTCATCCCACACATGTAAGCCTCAGCAATATCAACCCCATAATTATGAGTACCGATTACACATACCCACCTATGAACATACCAACATACAAGACCCTTTCCCCTAACCGCCAATCCTGCCCCAGCCTTGGCCACAAAAAATCTCTGCTATCTGTCATCTGCCATCAGTTGCAAGTCCCCCTTATCTGCTCTTGTTTTCGCCAGTTCTTCTGCATCCTCATTCACTGCTCACCATTTGTGCTGGAAGTTTGGTGATAACTTCTCAGCTAACTCTCCGATTTCATCTATTATTGGGGCCAATTTCCACGAAATAGCAGCTTTAGTGCAGGCCCAATGACTGAATCTCCCTCCACGATCAAGGGATTGCCATTTTCAGCTTACCATTTCAGCCCCCATAGGAAAGCACTAAAGCCTTTGCCTTGGCTTCTTTTGGGTCACATATCCCAGTCGGGCCTGAGAATGAGATTATTTTCTTGCGTTATCATCTCAAATTAGGCCACCAACTCCCGTTTTACCTGGGTTTCCCTATGAACTTCCGTCGAAATTCAGGTTGACTCATCCGGTGCGTGAGGGGACCATCACGGAGTCACTCTTCTTTTTTCTCTTTTTTCAGCCATTGGTATATTCCAATTTCTTAAAATTTCACCAACATATCCTTTCCACACCTGCTCCAATGTATAAGATCAATTTTGATATTGGTGATTATTTTCCCCCAACATCTCAGTTTATCATTGAAGATGTGGTTATTCCATTCTCCCCATATATTTCATATCGTCATGTATGGGATCAACCACCAAACTGCTTGTTCGCCAAAAGGCCGTCCACTCCATTCCAGTATAATTTGCTTGATGGATCTTGGTAGCGGTAAGGATATTCCAAAGCTCTTTATGATGCGCATCTATATATGATAAGAGACAGGCAATGAACCAATACGTGATCCAATGATTCCTTGCTGCTCTTGCAAAGTACACATAGGTTGGCAAGGTACACTTTTCTTCTTTGTAGATGATCGCAAGTATTTATCTTTCTCCTCACAACCGTCCATGCAAAAGCCACCACCCTAGGTGGGGCCCTGGATTTCCACACCCGAGCAGATTGAGAGTCTCTTCTAAGCGGAGATGCCAACTTGTAAAAAAAAAAAAAACGATCGCATCGAGACAGAGACAGATAGATATGGTGTGAAGAAGAAGCATGAATGAGATTGTATCTGCTTTGTTGAGAATTCAGATGAATTTATCAACCATACGACAGATGTAGCAAACTTGAAATGCTCTGATGTGGCAGGAGAGCGCTATATGTTGCATAGGTAAGGACATCTGAATGCAAGCAACTGTCAAAGCTGGCAGGGCTACGCACATCCAAAGCCAAAGGAGTTTTGTAGAAGTGCCTCGTCAAACCCTTAAGCTTAGCAAATCCATTTGGGGTGAGAAGATGAAGTACACCCCGCATCCCCTACCAGGCTACCACCACCCTGCCATGTCCATGTGATGCTGAATAAATCATACGACGGTAGAGTGGAAGGGAATGGATGCTCCAGCCTGTTACAACTATGCCACTTGTATAAGAATGGATGGGAAAACGGTTGAGAGGGCAGATAAGTTGTGGCTGTTCGGTTAGGATGGGATGAATTTGATCAGTAAGGGACGATATTTATTAGTGAAATGAAGTGTGACTTGTGTTTGATATAAGTTAAACGAGGGACTTCAATAGATTTTGGGTGTTCTATAAATGGTCCCTGACTCTAATAGACCTCTTTCTATCTCAAAATATTTCCCAACTTTTCGATCTCAATATCATCAAAGCTTGTTTATGGTTTTGATCATATTGTTTATGGGTTTTATTATTTGTAGTGTGTTGTTTAGATTGCATGAGTATGCAAATTCAAATCACTTAAGGTGTCAGTGAAAATGTTACTCAACATCTCATAACAGCAAATGTCATATGCTATTCTTTCTCATTAGAATTTGTTAGTATTCCGTTACTTTTGACAATTTCTCAAAGAACCATCATAGTTATCCAATTTGCAGCCAATCAAAGTGTGCAGAGTTTCCACTATATACATTAGCATTGCCTAGCTTGGAAAAGAATGCCGGGACTTTCTAGGAAAAGTTTTCATCTTCCTTTATGCTAGCTTGGAAGATCAGATACAGCATGGCAAATTGGACTTGGCAAAACCATGCCCTTTGGAGCTACTCTACAGATCATGATGGGTTCTATTCCCAAGGAAAAGAGGTTGGCGACTTGGAGATCTGCACCCACACACACACCAAATGTTTTCAAGCTCAACGTCAAATGGTTGCTCCCTTGGCAACCCCGACAAAGCGGGAATCGGAGGGGTTTTAGAGATGGTAATGGCGTCATCATCTACGCCTTCTCTTGGCCGGTTGGAATAATGGACTCTACCTAAGTGAAGGTGCTTGCACTTCACTTCGACATGAGGTTATTTAAGGATCAAATGGAAGGCAAACAGGAGGTAGAAGGGGATTCTTCAAATGACATTTCTTGGGTCCAAGGCACAAGCATTGTTCCATGGAGATTAGCTAAGTTTTCGGATGAGATTAGTTTTAGTTCTATGATTAATGATTGTTTCCTTTCTTTGATCTAGAAGATCAGCTGGCTAAATCCGGGGAATTGAGGGACTCATTTTACTCTGGGTCAACTCTCCCCATTGATATGAATCTGTAATCTTTCTTTTCTGTGAATATAGTTATTTTTCTGACGAAAAAAGAGTAGCAAAACTAGTTATAGTTGCGGTGTTTGGTGTGAAGTTTGAATCTGACTATTACACCTCCCAAGTTATCTGACAACACTTCCCTGTTGGAAGCAAGGGTTTCATAATAGCCTCTCTTGCGCTTGCGCGTTGAGGATTCTGTAGCGGGGTTATGTGAAGGAAGTTCCTAGTACGGAGCCAAGCCGGTATGGAACCCCCACTATACTCGAATCAAATTATTTTGTCCCCAGAGTGCCCCGATCAAGCATCCGAATAATCAACGCACCAAAATTGACGCTGAATCAAGTGTAGCAATTGAGTCCTCTAATCATGGGAGCTCATCCAAATAGGAAATAGAAGATCCAACCGTTCATGTGTGTCTGAGGAGGGCCCAATAGTAAGAAGGAGCTTTTGAATGTCGATAATGGACTCCAATGGCCCTCCGATTGATGATATCGCAAAACCAACCTACTTTGGAGCCTCTGGCACGTGTCCAACCCTTTTATCACCGGGGACACCCCATTTGCCAGTGTACTTTGCAATCAAAGCCTCTGGATTTTTTTGACATAAAGTACATGAGCCCCCTTTTTGCCATTGATACACTGACACTGGGTGTCCCTGGTGATGAAACGGGGCGTAAATATCACTTCCCCCCTTTTCCCAGATAGAGCTTTAACATGCCCTTTTAAGTTGTAAAAATTCCCGGAGCCCCATCTTAGGAGTGCTACATGTCCCACTAATCATTACTTATCCTACACCACTTCTCAATAATAAAAAAAACCCTATGCCATCATTTTGCTGATTTCTCCATGATCTATGCATTTAGCCCGAATCAAGCTGAGATTCCTAATCTAGGAGCTTGAGGCGCCCAGCCATGCAAAGGTACCCCCTAGCATGCATAAAGAGAGACTGACTTTATGTCAGATAACTTGGGAGGTGTAATAGTCATATACTCATATTCAAATGCAAATAATTAAAATTTGTCAATCCTCTCCTTACGGGATCTTGATTGAATTGGGGGGAGAGATTTTACCCAAAAGATAATAACTACCCTTTCGTGCATGGAAGAGAGCCTATCTTTTCACCATTGACATATAAAAAATAATCTCATCCATATAAAAAGGGATTTTTCTCAAAAATTTTAACTATCTCGTGCACCATCTCTCTACATCTACCCATCTACAAGCACCTTCCTCCCACCAGCTCATAGGAGGGTTTTCCCCTGCTCATTAGAGGTTTTTCATGTGGATCTTTTTGTGTTCTCATGTGTGAATGTTTTCTTTGGTGTTTGATTCTTTAATACACATATAGACTTGCTTCGGAAATTTTAGTGGGTTTTTTCGTAAAAAAAAATAAAAAATTGCACATTCATTTTACACGTAATTTCTTTCAATTTATTTAATTTCATTAGTGGATCTTAGTTGAGCTTAGAATTCTATGGTTTTCTAGTTCAATGCATGCTCTTAGTATAGAATTCTGATAGATCCAACAATTCTATTCAATATCTTTCTCTTACTTTAACAATTTTTTGAAATGTAGAATCCTAGGGATTTTGATTTCTTTCCCATTAAACTCACAGTTAGGACTTATTATTCTGTAAATCTTTGTTAAGTTCTCCATTCGTGTAAACTTTAGAAGATTTACTTGTAAGTTGTAACTCATTAAATTATTTTTGAAGTTTCTCAAAAGAATTTAGATGATGATTTTTCAAATTTAAGAAAGAATCGTCTAAATTCAGATTTGGAAAGGTTTTTAACTATGTTCCTTCATATCTAAGATTATGGATATCAGAATTAATTGATCCAGTCAAAATTCAGTTAAATTTTGGAGAACTAGAAGCATTGGCTAAAAACACACATATTTAGATAACAAATAGGACTTCTCACTAAATATAGTGTTTATATGGTGTAAGCATGGTTTTAAATTTCGAATCTCAAATTTCGGTTTGAAATTTTTGGTTTTCGGTCAACTCCGAAACCGAAATCGATTATAACCGAACGGCAGTTTTTTCCGGCTGAAATTTCAAAATTTCGGTCAAAATTTTATTTATCCCGGAATTTAGTCCGAAATTTAAGGGATTTCACCGAGAAATCTCGATTTCTGATAAATATTTTCGTGAATTTTCAGCCAAAATTACTGAAATTTTGGTAATTTCGGTCGAAATTCTGTTACGAGATAAAATAGCCGTTTAGTTGATTTCGTCGGATTTCAGTCTAAATTTCAGTGTCGGAGAGGACCGAAACGCCTTCCAAACCCGAAATTTGAAACCATGGGTGTAAGGCCTTGATATTTGATCCAACAGCAGCTTACTTTTTAGGAAGCTGCTGTTGGATCAAATATGAAGGGTGGTATCTCTACCGCAGAAGGGCCTCATTGTTGTAAGCCTTGCACCATATAATTTTTCCTAAATATAAACACTGAGTTGGCCTTGCCTTGTTTTTAACTGCCTATTTAGTTCTTGCCTGTAAAAGAAACTGCCTATTTAATTCCATCAATTAAATGGTTAAGATGAACAGATATCCCGTTTCACCACTAGATTTCGACAATCCAGTTGTAGAGCACCGGATAAAAGGTAAATAAGGCAAGCTCCCTCTTTTTCTCTGGTCCATCCCTAATCTCCTCCTTTGTTTTAGGATCCTTGGATGGGCCCATCTATGGGATTTGGTCTAGTGAAGCCCAACAGTTACAGCTCTCGGAGCCCCACTGACAGCTAAAGCCGTAGCCCGTAGATGCTGTTTTGCATCTTTTCCTCCTCTGGGGTCATGGGGAGTACAAAAGCCAGGCTGGGGATGGTGAAGGAGAAAAGAAAAGGTCCCGTCTTGAATTCGAGTCCTACTCCCAACGGTCCCACCAAACCCTCGTTATTCTGCGTTAATCTGGTTGGCGGTAACCACAGTCTCACATGCAGTTTGGTTCATCTTTTCTTTTAAAAAAATATCAGCAGTTTATATATATATATATATATATATATATATATATATATATATATATATATATATATATTGGGAAAGTGATTGTGAGCTGCCCCTCATATAAGCTTATATGAGGTGACTGCTAAAAACATGGTGGGCACATATTTTTGGGGTGATTCGAACCGCTCATTTGATAGGCCCTGACGTAGATAAGGGGTGCCCAAAAAATCAGCTCCATAGGATCATTCCAACCCTTCGTACTGTGAAGGTGAAAGAGGGGAAAATGGACGGGTAAGTGGGCAAATTTATACCCACCCATTTCCCCCTCTTTCACCTCCACAGTTAGTAGGGTTGGGATGATCCTATGGAGCTGATTTTTTGGGCACCCCCTATCTACGTCAGGGCCTATCAAATGACCGGCTCGGATCACTCCAAAAATGTGGGGCCACCATGTTTTTAGCAGTCACCTCATATAAGCTTATATGAGGGGCCGCTCACAATCACTTTCCCCTATATATATATATATATATATATATATATATATAGAGAGAGAGAGAGAGAGAGAGAGAATAGAGTTCCTAAGGTGTCACCTCATATAGCTTATATGAGGTGGCGCTCACAAAACATAAGGGGCCTACATTTTTGGGGTGATCGAAACCACTCATTTGAAAGGCCCTTAGATGCGTATGATGCCTACAAAAAATCAGGTCCATAGGATCATCCTAACCCTTCCATTTATGGAGGTTAAAAATGGGCAAATTTATGGAGGTTTATACCCATCCATTTCAACCTCCACAAATGGAAGGGTTAGGATGATCTTATGAAGTTGATTTTTTGGGCACACCCTATCTATGTGAGGGCCTATCATATGAATGCTTTGGATCATCCAAACAAAGTGGGCCCCTTATGTTTTTAAGCGCCACCTCATATAAGCTATATGAGGTGACACCTTAGGAACTCTATTCTCATATATATATATTTATATATATATATATATATATATATATATATAAAAGAGCAATGATATCAACACTACCGTATTTTGATAATGGTACTACTCATTTTGTTTTGCACTTTCTAACTGCTACTGATGTTCCCTTGCCATATTTTAATAATTGCACAAACTCGGTTTGTCTTTTCTTGTTTAAACAGCTTTCAAAAGTTATTGCAGCTTCCCAAAAGTTCTTAGAAGCCAATTAAAAGAGTAAAGACAAGCTGAATTTGTGCAATTATTAAAATATGGTAGTACCAATATCAGTATCTGGACTGTTATAATAGGGGTGCATCAGACTCCAGCCCAACCAAAGGTGGCATTTCCTCAACTCTAATCTCACATATCCCGAGCCTCAGGTCGAGAAGGGTCAAACGTAACCCAACATGCCACTATGGCACTATTAATCTCTCAACCCTGACCTAACCTATCTATTCTGTCTTTTCGGAATTACGTCGGGTTGGGCTCAAGTTGGTCCGGGGCAAAAATAGAAAAAATGAGAAATAGAAAAAAACGTAACCCTGATATTCTGAAAGACATGGTATAATTCGAGGCCAGGTTTGGTGTCCCAAGACCTCAACCCTAACCCAACCTAAAATAAAAGAGCGGGATGGCCTTTCCAACCCAATCCGAGCTGAAATAAGGTTGGGCCCATTGGGTTTGGTCTGAGTCTGGTCCATGTTGCACCCCTATGTATACTCAAAAATCAAAATGCTACCAACATCAAATCAAAAAGTGTCGAAAATACCATCATGTTGCTTACCCTCCCTCTCACAATTGAAAGTTAAAGTTACGGTACTGTGTCTGAAGTTCATGTTTTCAAGTTTAGCACAATTGACTTTGAAAACCAAGGAGCCCACGGACTTCCTTTTTTGCAAGAATCCCAATAAACTGAAAATTTTAAAGTTATTGTATTAATCAATATATTGAAATAACAATAATTACTAAGGTTGTCAATGGGACCCAAACTCAGAAAATCCGATGGATCACCCTAGATCAGAATGAAGGGAGCCAATGTATAAAAATACCCTTCATATTTTAGCTCCTTTAGCCTATTCATGAAGGGTATTTTCATAATACTCAAAGAGAGAGACATATCTCTAGCTTCTTCCCTCCCATTAAAAACACCCTAGTTTGGTACAACTCAAGAACTAAAATGCATACATGGAAGGTCCATTTTGAAATGATTTGTGATCTACACTTGGAAGGTAGTGTTGGGGGTAAATATTGGCCCTTGATCGGAGGTTGGCATGCGTCACACTGAGATTCAAAAGCGCCAGGGATAGAAGAGTAATTCCCTAGCCCTTCTGGAAGCCCTACAAATCCTAGCCACCTTTAGAAGGCCGGAAAAGATAAACTTGGAAACCAAAACCTCCAGGTAAGCCATCCAGTCAGGAGAGAGCCCCAATAGGCAACTTTCCTAGTTGGGTGGGGATTCTTGCTCAATAAAAGGGGACTAAGTCTCAAAAGTACAAATTCCATTCCATTCGACTTCCTTGCCTTCAATTCATTGAGCCTGTAGAGAGTTCAATTCATAACCGTTTCCTAGTCTGACTTACATGTCAGAAAGCCTCTTCGAAGTCCAAACTCCTAGGGCTTTCTGACGTTCTTATGTGCCCTCATGGTGTAGATATTCGTTCCGAGAGCCATCTTAGTGTCATTAACCATTGAGAACCATAGTCTAGATCTCTATGACAACATGCATGATTCAAACCGACCAATAAAGGATTCAAGCAATTCATTCATGTTGCATGATCTGACTTATGCATCAGAAAGCCTCCTCAAAGTCCAAACTCCTACAGCTTTCTAACGTTCTTATGTGCCCTCATGTTGCAGATCTTCGTTCCGGAAGCCATCTCAGTGCCATGCACCATTGAGAGCCACACTCCAGATTTAAGTGACAACAGGCAAGATTCGAACCGACCAAGACATAGGTGGATCCGATCGGAAGTGAATCCATAGACAACCCGAATAACAAAAATGATATATTCGCCATCTTTTCTTTCCAGGGCCACCCCCTGAGGAGTAAAAAGAGCAATCACAAATACACCAGTGGGGTTGGCCTGGGAACAAACGTGGGGCGTATATATCACTTCCCACCATTAATTATAAAAGTCAAGGGTCCCATTTTCCAAACCGACTTAGAAAAGATTTGAAAGACGGCATCTCCTATTAAGCTACTAATTAATGAACTGGAAATGGCGGTTTAAGAAGCATTAACCCAGTCAGAGAGTGCACATGTTTTTTTTTTCTATTTTGAAAAAGTCTTACCATGTGATAAAAGAAAGCGCCAGGAAACGTACAAATAAAAAAGAAATGAATGGACGGCAATAACCGAGCTGAGAGAGAAGAGAGCGCTCCTCCTCGTCTTCACCGTCAGAGATCTTATCGGATTCTCCTCTCTTTATCTTTCTTTTAACCCCATCTCTCTCCTCTTCCTTTGCCAAGTAATTTTCTCTCAATTTACAGTCTTTTCCCTTTTTCTCTCATCTTTCTCTTTCTTGTATAAATCTTTTCTCTCATCTTTCTCTTTCTTGTATAAATCTTTTCTCTCTTTTCTTCGCCTCGGTGCTATAACCGATGCGCTTTTCGCACACCTCCTCCGTGATGAATTAAAAAATAATTAAATTTATTTGGGCTTTTGCAGATTTTGCCCGCTTCTACTTATCTAATACCCGACGCTACTGTCTTCGTCCTTTTCCCCGCTCCTCCCACTTTTCTATAAATCTCATCAAGACCCCTCCTTTTTCCCCTTCCTTCTTTTTGCTCCCTCACTCTTTCCGGTTTCTTGTTTTCTCGTTCTCGTCTCTCATAGAAGAGAGAGAGAGAGAGAGAGAGGTGGTAGCTAAGGTAAGATGACTTTTCTTTCAGGTTTCTGTTTTATTTTGGCCTTCTATCTTTTACTTTTCTGAAAGGAAATTTCTGTTTTATCGCATCTAGATCTCTATATTGCTGTATTTTCCGTAGTTTTTTTTTTTTTTTTTTTTTCAGAGTCTCCGTTCCGGATTTTGATGTTCAATTTTCGCAGGATTCCAGTCTATCTTCAAACGGTCTTCTTTATTTTATGTTATGACTGTGATCTGTAATATTTCTGTTATTTGGTAAATAAATCCCAAAAAGACCTAATTTTTTCCGCAGAAATGAAGAGAAACCCTAGCCGCTTGGTCATCGTCCAAAAATGAGCTGCTTTACTTCTGATTTCTCTCGATTTTCTTTTTTCTTTTTATCCGATTTCTTTTTTCATATCTGCCTTCTAAAAAAATTAAAAAATTAAACGCAGAGTAGTTTGTTAGATCTGAAGAAATCTGGTGTGTTTTCAAGGTTTTATAAAGAGTTTCCAACTACTAGAATGACTTCTATACAGATCAGCTAACAATCTCTGTTTTTTACACTTTGATCTGTTTAGATCGGTGTAATACACCTACAGATTTATCAGTAAATTCCAAAAAATTACTTTTTCTCGTTCTAGACTTTTTTTTCCTGATGAGCCTCTTTTTTCCCCCCTTTGTGTAGATCTGAAGCTGTAAATAAGATGAACCCCTGTGTTTTCCAGCAGAACACTTTTCCCTTCTGCGACGAGATGAGGAGCTCCCTCTCAATCTCCGATCGGAAAGATCCTGTCTTTTGCCCTAAGCCTCGTCGTCTTGGCCTCCTTTCCCCTACTATTAACGATCGGCCATTAAGATGGAATTTAAGGTAATTTTTCATTTAATTTCCTCACTTCATATTTTTCCAACATTAATTTATCTCACCATCCAAAAACTCACTCTTTTTTCCTTTTACAACAAACAGTCATCAAACAGAGCCGTGTGGTGATTCAAAAGCAGGCACAGACCTCATCGACATCATTCTCACGAAGGTACGTTGATTTTTTCACCAAAAAAAAAAAAAAACCCAGATCTCTCTGTTTTTCCATATCTGACTCTTACTGTTCTTGTTTTAACACAGGGAGGATATAGCTCTGATCAAATAACGAGCCAGGTGGCATCATCCCCGCCTTATTTCTTCGGATCTCCTCCCGCACGTGCCGCGAACCCTCTGGTCCACGACGCACGTTTTGGCCACGAGAACGAGTCACCGTCATCGCCACTTCCAATACCGTCTGCCTTGTCATCTTCTCCGGCAACATCTGGCCGGAAAGGCGGTTGTGTTCGAACTAAGTTCGGTCATAATCCGGCACCGGTGAGAATCGAGGGTTTTGATTGCAGGGATCGGCGAAATTGCAGCATCCCTGCCGTTGCTTAGAGAGAATCTGATCGTACATAAAAAATTTCGACCACAAAACAACAAACAAGTAAAAAAAAGCTAGTACAAATTTAAAAAAGGAGGTTAAATTGAGAAGAATTGGAGAGTTCTGAGTTGGCGTAGAGAGGGAGAGAGATCTGTTATTATTGTAAATCCTCACTTTCTACCATCTGTTTTCTTGCTATGTGGTAGTAATCTGTAATTACGTGTTCTCCTTGTAGTTTTTGGGACAGAGGAGACGAAAACTTTATTTTCTTTCCTCTTAGTTCTTAGGTTTAAGAGTCTTTAGAGGTTCGGTGTGTCCTGTAAAAATGTTTATTAAGGAGGGTGTATACCCTCTATTTTTTAATTTTCTGATTTTTATCTTTTGCGAAAATCTGTAAAAAGAATGCAGTGTTGAGTCATGTATATGTAAATATGCTTCTTATTTATCATCCGAGTTCCCAATTTCATGTCACTTTTGTTTGGACTTGCTATTGTCTGCGTATGTTAAATCATTATAATATGCGTTTTTCATGTGAAATTATATCAGCACGACTATATTTTGATACTTTAACAGACCCATCTTGTCTTTTAGTATTTAAAGAGCTGTCAGATTGTAAAGAATAAAAGACAGCTCGGCTTGTGCAGATATTAAAATATGGTTGTGCTGATAACACTTCCCTATGATTTTTGTTTGATTTCATAAGTAATTAATATAAAAAAAGGGGGAAGTGATATGTTCGCCCCCCTTTTCTTCCCTGGACCAGCCCCACTAAAGTCTATTTATGACTCGTTTACATCAGCTGGGCTGTTGCATGAGAGAGCAGCCACCTCAGATGAATTAAATGAATAAGACAAAAACTGAGCTTGTACGGCTGCTCTCACATGTAACAGCCCGCCTGCAGAGTGCCTTTTGCGAAGGTCCCTATCAAATCCCCTTAGATTGATTGGGGAAGAAAAATGTATCAATTCCCAAAAAGAGGAAGCAGAAAAAGAGAGGATGCGGACGGAGGAGCGTGTTTTTCTGACTAGAAAACTCTAGGGTTGATCGGATCCGGGCGTCTCCCATGGCGAAATAGATAAAAATAAGAAGGCTGAGTGGGTGATATCTTCTGCTGATAGATTTTTTTTGTTGTCAATGAGTGCGTTTTGTGATGTGTGACCATCTGTCTTTTAGCTGTATGATGTTGGCTTTTCTTCAATAGTTAGTATGATTTAATGTAGTTCGATTTATTAGCTTTCTTATTCTCATCTACTTTAATGGTTAGGATTTTGATCGGACTGTCCAACGGATCCATTGGATATGTGTCTTTAAATGGGTGGTGTTAGGCCTAAAATCGGTAACAGGTTATGGTAGGACTGGGTGGTCCGGGCTAACGAGTCACGGCTGAATAGCTGGTTGAGTCCTGCGCTGCACAGAGTACAGACAAGAAAGAAAAGGGTCAGAGGACCAACCCGGAGTGATACTCCGGACGGGTGCTTCGACACTCAAGTCAGTATGAGCAGGAGTGTAGAGCAATGTCAGAGCAAAAAGCTTAGAGTTTTGGTTCTCAGATTTTCAGGACCCTCACCTTAGAACAAGTGAAGGCTATTTATAGTGATTCTGAGCCACCTGTCTAAGACAGGTGGTAGCTGTGAGCCAGGTGGTGGCCTCTGTATGGACCAGGTTTCATACCTAAGGAGGGCAGGTGGAGGTCCCTGATTGGTCCAGGTGTCACACCTAGGGGAGACAGGTGTTGGCCTTCCAACGGTCCTTGTGAGGGCCACGCGCCAGAAGCTAATTGGATGCTGAGTTCGGACCCCTCAGTGCTGAGTCCGGATTCCCTCAGTGCTGAGTCCGGACCCTATCAGTTGCCCCCTGGTTCTTCAAGCCATAAAAGTGGCTAGAAGAAGCAAAGAGAAGGTAAAGACAGCGTCGGGCCGGCCTTAAGACCTCCAGGCAGCTGAGGCCGGGCTCAGACTCAGCTAGGAGAAATAGTGGCTGGATGGGAGACTCCTGGCGCCCTGGCCTGGCCTTGGCGTTTAGCCTGAAGGAGTACGGCCGGGCAGAAGGCATTCGACTATCCAGCATGGCTGAATTTTTGACCAGGGGCCTGGGCGGCCAGGGGTCCTGGACGTCCTTGGTTCAGGAAGTCATGGGGTCCTGCTCGGCTAAGGCTGTGAACGGCCAGCCGGGCAGGTCTTTGCTGGTGAAACTTTTTGTCGCCTAGCGCTTTTGTCGTCTAGCGAACGTGCCATATCCTGTCCGGACAGCCGGACAGGTCTCTTGTCTTTTGAATTATCCTGTCCGGACAGCCGGACAGGTCTTTTATTCTCTTGAATCATCCTGTCCGGACAGCCGGACAGGTCTTTTGTCGCCTAGCGCTTTTGTCGTCTAGCGAACGTGCCATATCCTGTCCGGACAGCCGGACAGGTCTCTTGTCTTTTGAATTATCCTGTCCGGACAGCCGGACAGGTCTTTTATCCTCTTGAATCATCCTGTCCGGACAGCCGGACAGGTCTTTTGTCGCCTAGCGCTTTTGTCGTCTAGCGAACGTGCCATATCCTGTCCGGACAGCCGGACAGGTCTCTTGTCTTTTGAATTATCCTGTCCGGACAGCCGTACAGGTCTTTTATTCTCTTGAATCATCCTGTCCGGACAGCCGGACAGGTCTTTTGTCGCCTAGCGCTTTTGTCGTCTAGCGAACGTGCCACATTCAGTCCGGACAGCCGGACAGGTCTTTTGTCGTCTAGCGCTTTTGTCGTCTAGCGAACGCGCCATATCCAGTCCGGACAGCCGGACAGGTCTCTGTCCTCTTGAATCATCCTGTCCGGACAGCCGGACAGGTCTTTTGTCGCCTAGCGCTTTTGTCGCCTAGCGAACGCGTCATATCCTGTCCGGACAGACGGACAAGTCTTTTGTCGTCTAGCGCTTTTGTCGTCTAGCGAACGCGCCATATCCAGTCCGGACAGCCGGACAGGTCTTTCGAATGCCCCATATCCTGTCCGGACAGCCGGACAGGACTTTTGTCTTCTGGCGCCTTGGGACCTGTGCCTTGTATTTAATGCAGGCGGCGCATTTAATGCGAGCGGCGCATTTAATGCGAGCGGCGCATTTAATGAGGAAGGCGACGTGGCGCACTCCGGCTGGCGGAAATGGGCGGGATTTTTCCCGCTCTTCCCAGCTTCTCTATAAATACAGGAGTTTACTCTTCATTTCTTACTTTTCATCTTTTACTCTCCTCCTCTTCTGTTCGGCTGCTCAAGTTTTCTGCCCGCTTCGGATCAGTGAGCCCGGAGGTCCTCGTCCAACACTCCAGTTCGGTAATCTTTTTTAGCTTTTTGCCTTTCTTTCTTTTTTTTTCTTTTTATGTCTAGCACTAGTTCGGAGACGGACTCCAGTTCAAGGGAGTCCGGTTCGACCAGTACCGCATCGGGGTCCGAGGCATCAGAGAGGGCGGTTCCGGCCTCACCTATAGTGGAGGCCGGTGTTGAGGGCGAAGAGCTAGTGATAATAATAGACGAGGAGAGCGGTGAGGAAATGAGTGTGGACTTAGACACAATCCCGGCCTGTGGGGACGGACCGGACCGGGTAGAAACCAGCGACGATGATGAGGACGTCGAAGCGGCAGTCCCTCAATCGTCGCGCATGCCAGTCGAGGTGATAGCGGAGGCACAGATGGAAGCCAACCCGCAGTATAACATCGGGGCCCTATACGAGGTGAACCATCTGTGGCCGAACAGGCTTCAGATCGTCAGGGACAAATACTGTATTCCTAGCCGGTACATTCTGAGGGCGGCTGTCGAAGGGGATCGGGCCAGCAACGATAGCGCAGACCTCTGCGTGTATGAGGAGGCCTTCCGGGCCGGGCTTAGGCTCCCCTTCCACCCCTTCTTTGCGGATGCACTGAATTACTACGGGCTGGCAGTTACACAGGTCGTCCCGAACTCTTGGAGAACACTGATCGGCTTCTTGTACCTTCTTGAAGTCCGGCTCCGTAGGAACCCCACCGTGCCCGTCTTCAGGATGTGTGCGCACCTGAAGAGGCATAAGGACGGCGGCTGGATCTACATTAGCCAGAGGCCTGAAATGAAAATGATCACTGGGATACCTTCTTCCATTCACACATGGAAGAACAGGTTCTTCTATGTAAAGGACACCGCGCCGGGCTCGCAGTGGCCGTTCTCATTACAATGGAGAACGCCAGACACTCGCCGCCTTAGTAAAAAACCAGCTCTCGAAGACTATGACCATATGACCTTCGCTCTGATCAAAGAAGAGCTCAAGCGAGGTCCAGTTCACTGCTCAGAGTTCGAAGAGGAGGCCGAGCTGGTCGCACTCGGGGTCAGCCGTGCGACGCCGGCACGTACGTAGACACTATAGGATAGCATTTATTTTTCTGAAGTATTTTTCAACTTTCATATTGCTGACTGCGCTCCGTTCTCTTTTGCAGAAATGGTGAAGCAGATGTCCCTCTTGGACAGAATCAAGCAGTCTTCGGGCGCGTCCCCAGCGCAGGAGCAGCCCCAACCAAAGGGCAAGAAGAGGAAGGTGCCGGAGTCGACCCCGCCGATGGTCGCGCTGGCTAAGCCTCTTAAAAGCAGCCGGGCGACGCATAAGCTTGCCCTATCTAGCCGGGCAGACACCACGGGTCAGAGCTCCAAGTCCGGAGCGGCGACGGGGTCAAAGCACGGCGGGGCAGTACTGGGTATGCCGGCTACGGCAACGGTTGGAGGCGACAACGTCTTCCGCCCGAACTGGGCCGTGCAGAAAACGGACACCGGCCTGGGGGATACCCGGGTGGCCGCAGAGTTGATGTACAAGGGTGTCCTCGCCCGCGACCGGCTAGCAGTCGAAAAAGAGGTGCCGGAGACCTGCGAAGCGGCAATCAGCTCCGCCCTCTATCAACTCCAGGTGTACTCAAGGGATATGGCCAAGAAGCGATATCTCTTCTCTGAGACGATCACAAGGATCGAGTCCGAAAAGGCCCAGCTCCAGAAGGAGAACGGCGAGCTCAATGAAGCCGTCCAGATCAAAGAGGCCGAGCTCAACAGCTTACAGGACGAGCTGCAGAGGGTCAAAAACCAGGCCGTGCAGGATCTCCTGAGTGCGGCTGAGAGGGCCGGAAGGAAGGAAAAGGCGGCCGTGGAGGCGGCCGTGAAGGAAACTGAGGAGAGGAAGGAGGCCCAGCACTTCGACTTAGGCCTCCAGGCCTACAGGGCGGGTTTCCTTCTCTGCTCCGAGCAGGTGAAGAGGATTCACCCCGGCATCTCCTTGGACGCGCTAACCGTCCCGTATGCACCTCCAGAGGACGAGGAAGATGAGGAGGAAGACGAACCGGACTCCTCCCGGCCTATTGAGGTAGATGCGGAGGTGACTGTGGCCGCCGTCTCCTCGGCGGAGGGTGGCGAGCTCGCAGCCCTCACTCCCGAAGGGGTCGTCACCGAGGTGGTGGCCGACGAGGAGGCCTGAGCAGCAGCCTTCTTTCTTTTTTGTTTGCACAGTCGGTAACGCCTATTCTTTGTAAGCCAGCTCGGCGAAGAGAGCAATTTTGTAATGCGAATATGAACACTGAATACAAATACATTTTTTGTTAAACTGTCTGTACAACATTCTTATTTTTTTGTACGTATTATTTCTGTGCTTCATCGAGAACCGAGCTGGGAATATTTGAAGTTGGTTTCCACCACGGGCATCCTGGCTGGAACTGATCTCCAAGCCACTAGGACGAGCCGGAGTGCACCACTGCTGCTCGCCCTAAGTCTGAGAGAACCGAGCTGGAAGCTTGGTACTCAAACACTTAGGAAATATTTGGAGGTGGTTTCCACTGCGGGCGTTCTGGCTGGAACTGATCTCCAAGCCACTAGGATGAGCCGGAGTGCACCACTGCTGCTCGTCCTAAGTCTGCGAGAGCCGAGCTGGAAGCTTGGTACTCAAACACTTAGGAAATATTTGGAGGTGGTTTCCACTGCGGGCGTCCTGGCTGGAACTGATCTCCAAGCCACTAGGATGAGCCGGAGTGCACCACTGCTGCTCGTCCTAAGTCTGCGAGAGCCGAGCTGGAAGCTTGGTACTCAAACACTTAGGAAATATTTGGAGGTGGTTTCCACTGCGGGCGTCCTGGCTGGAACTGATCTCCAAGCCACTAGGATGAGCCGGAGTGCACCACTGCTGCTCGTCCTAAGTCTGCGAGAACCGAGCTGGAAGCTTGGTATTCAAACACTTAGGAAATATTTGAAGGTGGTTTCCACTGCGGGCGTCCTGGCCGGAACTGATCTCCAAGCCACTAGGATGAGCCGGAGTGCACCACTGCTGCTCGTCCTAAGTCTGCGAGAACCGAGCTGGAAGCTTGGTATTCAAACACTTAGGAAATATTTGGAGGTGGTTTCCACTGCGGGCGTCCTGGCTGGAACTGATCTCCAAGCCACTAGGATGAGCCGGAGTGCACCACTGCTGCTCGTCCTAAGTCTGCGAGAGCCGAGCTGGAAGCTTGGTACTCAAACACTTAGGAAATATTTGGAGGTGGTTTCCACTGCGGGCGTCCTGGCTGGAACTGATCTCCAAGCCACTAGGATGAGCCGGAGTGCACCACTGCTGCTCGCCCTAAGTCTGAGAGAACCGAGCTGGAAGCTTGGTACTCAAACACTTAGGAAATATTTGGAGGTGGTTTCCACTGCGGGCGTCCTGGCTGGAACTGATCTCCAAGCCACTAGGATGAGCCGGAGTGCACCACTGCTGCTCGTCCTAAGTCTGCGAGAGCCGAGCTGGAAGCTTGGTACTCAAACACTTAGGAAATATTTGGAGGTGGTTTCCACTGCGGGCGTCCTGGCTGGAACTGATCTCCAAGCCACTAGGATGAGCCGGAGTGCACCACTGCTGCTCGTCCTAAGTCTGCGAGAGCCGAGCTGGAAGCTTGGTACTCAAACACTTAGGAAATATTTGGAGGTGGTTTCCACTGCGGGCGTCCTGGCTGGAACTGATCTCCAAGCCACTAGGATGAGCCGGAGTGCACCACTGCTGCTCGTCCTAAGTCTGCGAGAACCGAGCTGGAAGCTTGGTATTCAAACACTTAGGAAATATTTGAAGGTGGTTTCCACTGCGGGCGTCCTGGCCGGAACTGATCTCCAAGCCACTAGGATGAGCCGGAGTGCACCACTGCTGCTCGTCCTAAGTCTGCGAGAACCGAGCTGGAAGCTTGGTATTCAAACACTTAGGAAATATTTGGAGGTGGTTTCCACTGCGGGCGTCCTGGCTGGAACTGATCTCCAAGCCACTAGGATGAGCCGGAGTGCACCACTGCTGCTCGTCCTAAGTCTGCGAGAGCCGAGCTGGAAGCTTGGTACTCAAACACGTAGGAAATATTTGGAGGTGGTTTCCACTGCGGGCGTCCTGGCTGGAACTGATCTCCAAGCCACTAGGATGAGCCGGAGTGCACCACTGCTGCTCGTCCTAAGTCTGCGAGAGCCGAGCTGGAAGCTTGGTATTCAAACACTTAGGAAATATTTGAAGGTGGTTTCCACTGCGGGCGTCCTGGCCGGAACTGATCTCCAAGCCACTAGGATGAGCCGGAGTGCACCACTACTGCTATATACTGATGGCTAAATGAGTTACTCAAAGAGGGACAATTATTTGGGAAACTTATTTTATTCATTGCAGAATGTGGATGATTACAGCAGTTCTTTACAAGCCTATGAAGGCAAACAAAATTACTGATAGTAGATCCGAAGATTTCTAGAATTCCAAGCATGTGGCAGCATCTGTTCGTCGAGGGACTCTAACCGATAGCTTCCTGGGCGGATGACTTCCTTGACTCGGTATGGTCCTTCCCAGGTCGGAGAGAGCTTGCCCACGCTTCTTGGCTGGGAAACGGAGGCTTTCCTCAGGACTAGGTGGCCAGCGCGGAATTCTCTTGGTCGGATCTTGACGTCATGATATCTGGATACTTTCTGCTTATAGGCCGCCGACCTGATCTGAGATTCCTCACGGACTTCTTCAAGCAAGTCAAGGTTGGCACGGAGTCCGTCCCCGTTGAGCTGCTCACTGAAATGGACGATCCTTGGGGAGGGGACGCCGATGTCAACCGGGATCACTGCTTCTGTTCCGAAGGAGAGATTAAAAGGCGACTCGCCTGTGGCCGTACGCGGAGTAGTCCGATACGCCCAGAGCACATGATACAGTTCGTCTGCCCAACGCCCGGCCTTGCCATCCAGTCTCTTCTTTATCCCCTGCAAGAGGGTCCTGTTCGTCACCTCTGTTTGCCCATTCGTCTGAGGATGTGCCACAGATGTGAATCTTTGCTCTATGTGCAGGTCAGAACAAAACTTTCGGAAATTCCTCGAGTCGAACTGCTTGCCATTGTCCGTTATGAGGACCCGGGGGATTCCGAACCTGCACACCACCGATTTCCAGAAGAAGTTCTGTACATTCTGCTCTGTGATCTTGGCCAGAGGCTCTGCTTCCACCCACTTGGTGAAATAATCAATGGCGACAACGACGAACTCACGGCCTCCTGAGGCCGGCGGAAAGGGGCCCAGAATATCCATCCCCCATACTGCGAAGGGAAGAGGACTGATGATCGGGGCCATCGGAACGGGTGGCTGGTGGACGGCTGGAGAGAACTTCTGGCACTTCTCACACTTTTTCACAAGGCTCAGCGCGTCCTTCCTCAGCGTAGGCCAGTACAGCCCTCTCAGGAGGATTTTGATGGCCAGGGCCTTGCCCCCGAGGTGCTCTCCACAGATTCCTTCATGGGTTTCCTGCAGGGCTAACAAGGCATCACTGGGGCGAAGACACTTCAGATACGGGAGGGTATACGACCTCTTGTATAGAGTCTCGCCATCCAGTGAAAACCTCGCTGCCCTCTGCATGACCTTACGGGCTTCCTTTCTCTCTCCCGGGAGCTCTCCGCTGCGCAGATACCTGATTATCTCATCCATCCAGCACGGTTCATCGTCAATCTGCATCACCACGACGGACTGGGCGTCGATACTGGACCTCTTCAGGAACTCCATGCGAATTTCCCTGAGAGCGGTGTAACCTGAGGCTGCGAGCTTTGATAGCACATCTGCCTTTACATTCTCTGCTCGGGGGATTCTGACGACCTCAAAGCTCTTGAAATGAACGGCAAGACTGCGAACCCTCCCCAGGTACTTGATCATTCGCTCTTCACGGGCTTCATATACTCCCTGGATCTGACAGACGACCAGCTGTGAATCGCAGTACGCCTTTAGCCTCTGAGCACGGGTCTGCGCAGCAAGATTCATCCCGGCTATGAGTGCTTCATATTCTGCTTCATTGTTGGACGCACGGAAACCAAACCTCAGGGCGTAGTTCAGGACGAAGTCCTCTGGTCCGGTGAGAACTAGTCCTGCACCACACCCTGTCTTGTTCGATGACCCGTCCACATAAACTTCCCAGAGCGGCTCTTCATCAAAAACTGGGTGCGCGATGACGGACTCAGTCCCGGGGGGCGGTGATGCTCTGGAAACGACTCGAGGCTCTGGTACGGCCAGCTCTGCTTCTGGAGATGGAACTGCTACCAGCCCGGGGTCTGGGTCCGGAACTGTGCACTCGGCTATGAAGTCAGCGAGAATCTGAGCTTTGATCGCCGGCCTGGGTAAATATTTGATATCAAACTCACTGAGCTCCACGGCCCACTTGACAAGTCGGCCCGAAGTGTCTGGCCGGTGGAGGATCTGTCTGAGAGGCTGTCCTGTCAAGACCTTGATTGTGTGCGCCTGGAAGTACGGCCTTAGCTTCCGGGCCGCCGTAATGAGGGCGTACACGAGCTTCTCTACTCTCTGATATCTGGTCTCTGCATCATGGAGGACCTTACTAACATAGTAGATCGGCTTTTGCTGATTAGATTCTTCTTTGACCAGTACTGCTGCAACCGCCAAGGGTCCCGCTGAGAGGTACAGAATCAGCTCTTCTCCTGGCTCCGGCGTGGACAACAAGGGAGGGGAGGACAAATACTGCTTCAGCTCCTCGAACGCTGCTTGACATTCCGGAGTCCAGGGCGCGGTTTTTATACCTCTGATCGTATTGAAGAAAGGGAGGCATCTCTCGGCGGATTTTGAAATAAACCGCCCCAGAGCTGCCACCAGCCCGGTCAGCCGCTGTACTTCTCTGATAGTGCTGGGAGGAGTCAGCTCCATTACCGCTTTGATCTTCTCCGGGTTCGCCTCTATTCCTCTCTGGCTTACCATGAAGCCCAGGAACTTGCCCGCTCCGACGCCAAACGTACATTTGGTCGGATTAAGCTTCATGTTGTGTTCCCTCAGGACTTGGAAGGCCTCTTCGAGGTCGGAGACGTGGTTGGAAGCACTTCTGCTCTTCACTAGCATATCATCAACGTAGACCTCCATGTTCCGGCCAATCTGATTTCTGAACAGCTTGTTGACGAGACGCTGGTAAGTGGCTCCTGCATTCTTCAGTCCGAAAGGCATCACCCGATAGCAATAAGTCCCCTGGTCGGTAACGAATGACGTCTTCGGGATGTCTGACTCGTACATTCTGATTTGATTGTATCCTGAGAAAGCATCCATGAAACTGTGCAGCTCGTGACCTGCTGTGGCGTCAATGAGCTGGTCTATTTTTGGGAGTGGGTAGCTGTCTTTTGGGCAGGCCTTGTTCAGGTCTGTGAAGTCTATACAGGTCCTCCACTTCCCGTTGGACTTTTTTACCATTACCACATTCGCGAGCCAGTCCGGATACTGGATCTCACGAATGAAATCGGCCTTCAAAAGCCTCTCCACCTCTTCTCTGATGGCTCTCCGTCTCTCCGGTGCAAAGTGTCTACGCTTCTGCTTCACGGGCTTGCAGGTCTGATCGACACCGAGCTCGTGGGTGCTAATCGACGGGTCAATGCCGGGCATGTCTGAAGGAGTCCAGGCAAAGACATCTGCATTGGCCCTGAGGAACTGAGCGAGATCCTGCTGCGCGGCTTCTGGCAGGGCAGAGCCGATCTGGACAACCCTCTGTTCGTCATCGATGCTCAATTGAATAGAGATGAGGTCCTCTGCGGGCTGGTTGACTGTGATCTGCGCTTCGTCTCTCAGATCGTACAGCTCGATTGGAAGAGACTCAGACGCATTCTTCCCTCTCAGTGCTGCCGCATAGCATTGTCTTGATTGGGGCTGATCCCCTCTGACTTCACCTACGCCTCCTGGCGTAATGAACTTCATCTTCTGGTGATAAGCGGAGGGAATCGCTCGGAGGAGGTTCTGGCCAGGGCGTCCTAGAATGGCGTTATAGGCCGACTTGGCCTTAACCACCAGGAAGGTCACCATTGCGAAGGACTGGCAGGGCGGCTCCCCGATCAGAACTGGAAGCTCAATCTGCCCTTCGACCTTGACAACTTCTCCCGAGAATCCGAACAGATCTGAGTTGGCCGGCTTCAGACGGTCAGCTCCGATCATCATCTGTTCGAAGGCGTGGTAGTAGAGGATGTCAGCGGAGCTCCCGTTGTCGACCAGGATCTTCTTCATTTCCCAGTTCGCCACTAGCATTGTGACGACCAGGGCATCATCGTGCGGGAGGATCAGACCGTCCAGATCTGCCTCCGAAAAGGATATCTCATTTTCTGGTTCGGCCCTCTTGCTGCAGGCATGGACGGCGTTGACCTGCCGGGCATAGGTTCTGCGGGCCGATGAAGAGGTCCCTCCCGCGGTCGGCCCTCCTGAAATGGTACCAATAACACCATGAGGTTGGAGTTGAGGTTGAGGTACCTGAGGAGGGAGAACGGCCGGGGCTGGAGCCTGGATGCGGTCGCCCAGGGGTTGGGCGTCTCGAGGACTTCTGTCTCTGGGTCTCGGGTTGTCCTGGCGCTCCCTTCTATTGTCGTTATTTTTTAAGTACCTCCCGAGGTACCCTCTGCTTATCAGCTGCTCGATTTCCTCCTTGAGATGAATGCAGGCGTTGGTGTCGTGGCCGTGGCTCTTATGGAACCGGCAATACCTGGACATGTCTTGGGTGCCTGCCTCCGACGTCTGCTTCTTCGGCCACCGGATGAAGTCTTCTTTCCGGATGGCTGCCAAAATTTGAGCCCTAGACGCGGTGAGGGGCGTGTAGCGCTCCCTCGTCGGGGGGCTACTCTCCTTTCGAGGCCGGGGGGAGCTCCTTTCCTTCCGGGACGGACTGCTCTCCTTCCTCTGAGGTCTGTCATCCCTACGCTGCTTGGCGGGGTTCTTCTCCTCTGGTCTTCTCTTGCTGACGGAATCCAGGGCAGCGAGAGTCTCCTCGACGGAGATGTACTCTTCCGCCCCGGTCATCAGATCTGCCAAGGACTGCGGATTTCGCCGGGCGACTGCTCTTCGGAAGTCGGTGGACCGGGCTCCGGCCAGAAGAGCATTCGTTGCCGCGGAGGGATCCAGGTTGGGTACCTGAAGGGCCTCCCTGTTGAACCGGCCAACGAACGCTTTTAAGGCCTCACCGTCTTCCTGCCTCAGGGCCATTAGTGAAGCCGTCGTCTTTCGAGGCCTCCTGCTGCTCATGAAATGCCGGGCCAAGTCGTCCCCGAAGTCGTCGAAATTGTCAACGGACTTGGGCTTGAGCCGTGAGTACCAATCTCTTGCGGCTCCGGTTAATGTGGTGGGGAGTGCCCTGCAAAGGAACCCGTCCGACGCCCCTTGGAGAAGCATCGTGGTCCTGAAGGTCTGCAGATGATCCACGGGGTCGGTGGTCCCATCATACTGCGGGATCTGTGGCATCTTGAAGCCCAAAGGGACTGCCGCACCGAGTACCCGATCTGTGAAAGGGGGATTGCTACTAAAGATCCTTGAAGCAGGGCGGCCATGATCTCTAGCCAGCTCCTCGATTCTGTTATCGATCTTCTGGATTCTTAACAACATCGGATCATCCCTCTGTTCAGCCAGACGGGCAGGTCTACTTCTTACGGCTGATGGGCTCCTTGCGGATCCGGACTGGCTGAGGGGACTCCTTCGCCGGTGCCGCGATCCCTCTCCGTGCATAGGGTCTCTCTTGCTGCCCCGCTTCTGCACGGAAGGAGATCGTGACCGGCGATGCTGTCGACGAGGCTCAGGACGCACGCTCCTGTCCCGCGAGTGGTGGTTTCTTCGAGTGGAGTGACGAGTTTGGTCGCGGGGTGGAGACGCGCGTTCTCTGCGGGAGCTTTCTCCCCTCTGAACAGGTCGAGAAACCTCGACGGGGTGTTGCTGGAGTGCGGGAGCCGCATTCCTGAACTGCGCCACTACAGCGGTCATTTCCTGAAAAAGGGCCCTCATCTCCCTCGGGGTCGGGGTGGGGTCTGAACGGTCCGAGTGGGGCGAAGTCCGTTCCACGGCCGCCCCGACCTCCACCTGTGAGGCCAGACGCTCACTTCGTCCTTCACGGGGGGCCGTAGCCCGGGTAGCCCGAGAAGTCGGAGGTGCTCGCTTGCCGGTCTGTCCTACCATTTTTATCTGGGTGAAATTTTCGAACAGCTTTTTTGTTGCGTGGTCCCACGGATGGCGCCAAATCTGTTAGGCCTAAAATCGGTAACAGGTTATGGTAGGACTGGGTGGTCCGGGCTAACGAGTCACGGCTGAATAGCTGGTTGAGTCCTGCGCTGCACAGAGTACAGACAAGAAAGAAAAGGGTCAGAGGACCAACCCGGAGTGATACTCCGGACGGGTGCTTCGACACTCAAGTCAGTATGAGCAGGAGTGTAGAGCAATGTCAGAGCAAAAAGCTTAGAGTTTTGGTTCTCAGATTTTCAGGACCCTCACCTTAGAACAAGTGAAGGCTATTTATAGTGATTCTGAGCCACCTGTCTAAGACAGGTGGTAGCTGTGAGCCAGGTGGTGGCCTCTGTATGGACCAGGTTTCATACCTAAGGAGGGCAGGTGGAGGTCCCTGATTGGTCCAGGTGTCACACCTAGGGGAGACAGGTGTTGGCCTTCCAACGGTCCTTGTGAGGGCCATGCGCCAGAAGCTAATTGGATGCTGAGTTCGGACCCCTCAGTGCTGAGTCCGGATTGCTGAGTCCGGATTCCCTCAGTGCTGAGTCCGGACCCTATCAGGTGGAAAATAGAGACAACCCCTATTTAATCGGATGGACTTTAACACAATTGAAAAAGTCTGTAGGATTGTGCCATTTCCGAATATATTTTGCTAAATAAGAGAGCAAAGGTGGCATTTGGGAAAGCTTTTCAAGATGAATTCGAAGATGCTGGTCGTGTGAAAATTGAGAGCTCTTTAGAGATGGAGGTTTTCAAGGCTAAGAGGAAAGCTCTTTGGAAGAGGTTCTTTGTTCTCTCCTCTACATGAAGTCCTTGATTGCTTTAGGAGGTTTTTTTATTCTTTTTTTCAAGATGGACGTTTTGGCATTTACTTTTTTCTTTATCTTTTTTTTTCTATTGCGATTAGTAGAGTGAAGATTCCTCTCCAATGGATCCTATTTCTCTTGTCTTCTCCACTTCATCTTCGAGATTGGGTGAACACGAAAAAAGGAACACATCAACTTGGTACCGGAGTGGCACAATTCAATGGCTGAGGGAATGAGATGGAACCAAATAGATGATTGAGTGCAGACTCTGTATAGGGATTGCACATTATGGAAACTTCTATAGATCGCAGGGTTAATATCCTCCTCTGGAAATGATTTTTGGTGAACAACCCATTTACATTGTAGCCAAACAAATGAACGGTTTGGATCATCCTATGGAGTGGGCCGTACCGTACTTTTTAAAAAATACGGGTTTATACCGCCATACCCACGCATCATATAAGATCTCTTGATACTGTGTAAAAACTAGGGCTGCAACTCGGGTCGGGCGGGTCGGGTTTTTTTCCGGAAAACCCACGATTCCCAAACCCGGCCCTACCCATGATAAATCTCAGGTCGGGTCGGGTTTTTTCACGTTGACGCAATTTTTTAAGGAAAATTCTTGTTTGGCATGGCAACTCAACTCATAGAAGTAGAAATTACACTCACATTACACTTGAATCAAACAATGCTGTAATCAAACAATGTTGTAATTACAATCAAACAATGCTGAATCAAACACTTGAATCAACTCAACTCATAGAAGCAGAAATTACACTCAAATACAATAACAGTGGGTGCGTGGGTTTTCACTTTTAACTTTTAACTAACAATTAGAAAAAAATGTACATACTATAACTTATGTAACTCGGGTCGGGTCGGGCCCCTTCAAACCCGGCTCGACCCGAGATTCATGCGGGCTTTTGAATGCTCAACCCGGCTCGACCCGAAACGCATGAAACCTGAACCCAACCCAGGCTATTTTCGGGTCGGGTCGATGCGGGTCGGGTAAAACCCGGCTCGAGTTGCAGCCCTAGTAAAAACTGGTGGCGTGGGTAATATAAATGGAGTTTTTATATGGCGTCAGCGCGTATATGCTAGTATTTAAAAAAAAAATCATTTGGGCGAGAGCTAACACCATGGGCATCTGGCCTCAGTGGAGTCTTTAGTAATAGAAGTGTTGTCAGCAGCATGGCCTATCTCCTCCTATGTTATCACGTGAAATCCCATCCAAAAATGTCTTCAAAATCTTATAGCCACAGAATTCTTTACCACATGAAGGACGTGTTTAGCTTCCGAGAGAAAAAATCTATTGTAGTCTTGGTAAAAATGTGTAAGATCCTAGTGAAATGTTAAGCATACCAAGACAGCTGGGAGAAATCTTTTGATTTCTCTTTTGTAGTCAAATTACGCTAAGAAAGATTAGGATCATATTAATAAATAAAAGATCAAGTTGCAATTAAATTAGGAAAGGACACTATATTTCACTCAATGAGCTTTTCACTATTCATTATTGTTAACATATCAGTCATGGGTTCATCATCTTCACAAGCATTCGTTGTTAGATTGGGTCTTGTTTCCCATGAGATAAGTGAGGCACATCTTTGTTTGACTAGGAGCTTCCCTTTGAAGGTTTCCGTGTTTGAACAGGAGATAAAAAAGAGTTGTGTATTCTTTCCAAACCAGTGGGATTTATTGTTGCATCTTATAAGTTGAATTGGTAGAGAGAAAGAAAGAGATGGAGAAAGTTTTGGATTGTGAAGATTGAAATGTTAGATAGAGTGGAGCACATTTAAGTGGCGACACTTATGTCTCAAAGATACAGAAGAATCTACTGTAACTTAGCCGGTTGGACACTATAGGTTGCAGGTATTCAGCTGCAGTTGAAGTTTTGAAAATTAATGTGGTTGTATGATTCTGATGAAAAAAGAGAAGTGCGAGGATGTTTAATGCCTGGTGGGGCACAAAATAACAAGTGATGTTCCTAGTATCTCGATGAATGATTAAAAAGGGCTAGTGTGTGGACACAAGGGTTTTTTGGTAGTTAGCGGAAGATAAGTTTTCTGACTGCAAATGATGATAAGGAGGAGAGAACATTTCTGGTCGAGGTCTCTCTCGAGAGAGTTGATGAAGCAAGTTGACTTTGGGCAAGCTATACATTTGCATTGACTATGTTCACCGAGTTAGATGTTAATTCGATGATGTATGTGACAGAGTTTTCTAAAGGAAAATGGAAGTTTTTAGTGAGAACAAAAACAGGAGTAGTAATGGAAAAGTCTTCAATTAGTTGGGAAACAAGTCGATGCGGAAATTGTTGGGTTTGTTACTCGTTTCTCACGAGACAAAAGTGAGGCTCATCCTAGTTTGACTAAAAGCTTCTCTTTCTCTTGGAGGGATTTCCTTGTTTGAATAGAAGACAAAGAAAAAGAGAGATTTGTCTCTGCTTTGGAAAACCATGAGAGCTCTTGTTGCTTCCGGGTTGGAGAGAGAGAGAGTCTAAGAATCTTTTTTTTTGGGTAGGTAAGCTGGGGTTTGGCATGGACCCCTACCGGTTTATTTGAATGATAAAGATGATACAATCAGTGGCAGTGCCAGGATTTATGCATAAGGGGCGCAAGCTTATACAGGCTTATACATGCAGGCCTTCAAATTTTAAAGGGTCTGGGCCCAATTGAGTTGGGCCTATAAACGATTTGGCCCAACCCAACAGGGGCAACTGCACCCCCTTATGCTACATGTAGCTCCGCCCTTAGATACAATCAGCTCACAAAAACAAACCCTATCACAAGAATAGGGAAACAACCCAAGAGAACAACGACAAGACATATTCTTAGAAGCAGAAACAGAGGCACGGAGAATCTCAAGAACTTCCAATATCCACGGGTGTCTATCATCTTCTGACTTTGCTTCTTAGCTCTCTGGCTCTTAATAAGATATCGTTATGCCTTATGCAAAAGAGTGAGAAAATGAAATAATGTTTTAACGCGGAGAAGAAATATTGTAGAGTTTCTTTTAGTCATGAGAGTAGCTCGAGTTATTTGATCTTTCGAGTTGTGAGCGTAGAGCATATAAAGATTAAGTTCAGAGATTGATGACGATCGTTTTATTATCTCTTTTAGTTGTTTCTCATGATGAAAGATGATTTATCTCCCGTGAATATAAGTAATCTTATCTAATATCGTAAAACCCATGTTATCTTCGTTGTTGAAATTGGAGTATGGGATTTCAGATTATATATTAATAAACAAGTAATTGAAATAGTAGTAAAATGCAAGAAAATAAACTAAAAATAATGACAGAAGAAGAAGAAGTGACTTAAGTACTTAACGGTAGAGGCACGAATCTGAATTTGTTGTCCTTAAGACAAATTTTGACCCCGCACATGACTTATTAACAATGCAAATGGGTTGTACAACTTATACCTCAAGGATACAACGACTATGCTCTAGGAGCGTGCACTTACACATCCTAGATGCCTTGAGAACACTCAACCTTGACAGTTTCCTTGATTAGGACTAGATTTTTTTGAGAGAGAGGACAGATTAGAGAGTATATATGTTCAAATGCCGTTTTTGTATTCATACCGTATATTTAGGGCACGTTTTGTTACCATGATTTTTTTCTCTAGAATATTAGCTTACCTAATGGTGAGGGAGGGGTGGGAGAGGGATAGATACATGAGGGACTGAATGAGTAGTGGGTAAGAGAAGCCTGCCCTACCTCTCTCACGACTTGGAGAAGCTAATTTATCATGAAAAAAAAGAAGGGAAATGATATTCTCCCCCACACCTCCCCCCAACCACAGCGTCATCCGTTAAGTTTTAAAGCCAAAAAAAAAGAAGAAGAGAGAAACCGTTACAAGGGTGAAGTTATCCTTGTTCCTTCAGGACCACCTCGGTTCTGTTTTTACATATATATATATATATATATATATATATATACCCTTTTCAAAAAAAAGGGTGAAGTTATCCTCGAGCAGTGAAACATTCTCACAGAAACTGTGACCTTGGGAGGGATATCATTTCCCAAAAACAAATTCATGGTTGTCAGACGTGACCTCAAGGAAGAAGAAAGGACCCAATTTTACGAAACATTATATTAAAAAACGTTTTAAACTTATTAAATCTTGTTAAACATATTAAACATTTTAATAAAAAAAATACTTTCAGTTCCACGTCCATGTCCCATCCCGACTTGGCTCGGTTCAGTGCTCGTGGTAACAATATTTTTACAAAACTCCTATAATTTTCTTTTTAGGAATTCCAACCCCTTATCAAATCATCCTCATAAATAAGCTCTCTTCTGTGTTGTGCTTTTGTAATTTGTTTAGTATCCTTATAGGCTCCACGATCGAACATATTAATTTTACAACAATTCGTTCCGCCGTGAGAAACAAGGCAATCAACAAGCATAAAAATAGTAGAATGATAACCCGTGAACCCCAACCATAATGTAATAAAAAATGGAGGAAATATGCAGCCGGAGTCATAAGCTTTTTCACCAACAAAAACATAAAGAGACTTATCTCCATTCTCATCCCTTGGAGAACAAAAAAAAAAGGACTCAAAGAGAAAAACAAAAATAGCATAACAAGTAGGAAGCGAAACCTAAACTAATTGACATAAATGGTGGGGATGATGGTCACCCATGTCTTGCTTCAAGGCTGGTAGGCAATGAACATGCAGCACTGGACTTGGCGAAGGTTGTCGAAGCCCAGGATCCTAATGAAGGAATTTGGGTACTCTTTCTTTGCCTCTTCCAGCTCTGTCAATACCTGTGACGCGTCTGTGCAACCGAACATGGGGAGTTTCCACATGGTCCAGTAGCGTCCATCATAGTACCCCGGGGAGGCGTTGTATTCACGACGCACGAAACCCACCTGTGAAAAAAAACCCTCAAATTATTATATGTTAACTGTAGATTTAGATCCGTGCCTCGACTCAACAGATAAGTTAAGTCAGATTCCATGCTATTATTACTTTATTAGTATAATTCAAAATCTCCATCCATTTTCACTAACAAGAGAGAGAGAGACAGAGAGAGACTGACCTCGTCGAATTCCAAGCAAGGAACCCAACCCATTTTAATAAGGTACTCAACTTGTTTGGCCAATTGTTGTCGGGAGAGAGGTTGGAGGTAAGAGAGAGTCTCAAACTTCAGGAGGCCCTTAGGAGGCCACACCTGTACACACATATACATGAAAAAATAAGCCAATTTCACTCAATGGCCCTCCATATACCTTTGCAAGTCCTACTAGAAGTCACTAAAAGCAAATCCTCAAGACCCATTCCTCCATTGTCCTTCCTCGCTCACCTTCATGCATTGGACTCTGCCCCCGTTGCTAGCGAGGTGAGACAGGTCAGAGTTAGTCTTTCGAATCGTGGGTAAGACCTTAAGACCTGTGAACGGTGCCACCACGCTGGCCTGGGCCGGCCCGGCCCGGTTAATGGCCAAAGTGGAGGCAACAGCTGCTGAAGAAACCATCATCGAGGAAGCCATATTTCTATACAACTCCTTCAATTTGATCACAGAAATTGCTCTCCAAACCCTTCCTATATATAATCTCTGTTCTCTTCTAGGCAGAGTTGTTTCTCATCCAACGTTCCTCTTTCCTCGTGGTAGATCTTAGATCTATCTGGGCCGTTGGATTTTCAATTGATTGGCATTTCACTTCGATAACCACACATGAAGGGAAAATTGGATTGCATTCTTATCGTTTGGCACTTCTCTCGGTGTGCTACGTGGCGAGAGCTGGTTCACCTTATCTGCAATGTGAGTTTCTTGAACAGTCTTTTCATTGCCCTTCATTTGATGTTTATTAACCACATATCTGCAAAGGGAGCTGATATCTGCACTACCTGTTTTGATAATGCCACGAAGCTCCTTGTTTTACACTTTTTAACCAGCTCTCATAAGTCATTACAATGCCCAAAGCACTCTCTACAACCTATTAGAGAAGTGTTAAGCTCAGTAATTGATCCCATTATCAATACATTATACATGGTCGTGCACATATCAGTCCCCATCTGCCAAACATGGTAGATAGATGAAGACAGAAAATTATGAGAAAACCCTTGCATTAGCTGTTGGAAATATTACCATGAGAGACCTGGTTTGGTTCTTACATCTCCCTTCACCCATGCCTTTTTCAAGTGGTCCATCCTTCTATCTACTGAAGCTCTGATTTGCGCTGGTATCTACTGGGGCCCACCATGGATGGGCTGCCCTAAAAAATCTTACCAATCGGCAACCTTAGCCATTTAATCAGTGGCTTCAAAATGGATGGCTGACAATGAACATAAGATGTGCAAAAAATCATTGATCGAATGGTTAGTATCATCTGATTAATTAAATATTTGGGCAACAGCCCACATCCATGGCGATCCCGAATGATCAATTCCAATCACCAATGTATGTTGCTGAAGATTATTTTTGGGGCGGACTAGCAATCTAACTTGAAAAGAACGGGCGCAAAGGTGCTTTCTGCGAAGGAGGCTAGCAAATCCCTTTGTTTAAATGTCCATTTGGGAGCTATTACTCAAATGGCCTGACCGGAAAATATTTTGGCCCCGGGGACCACTTGCGAAAGGACCAAATTATCATTGAATACTCTCGAAAATGAGAGGTTGTATTAATGCTTGTTCCTGAGAACTCTATTGCCAAAAAAATTCCTTCAAATTTTCTACAAAGTTGGATGCTGTTAGGCCCGAAATCGGTTAACAGATGTGACAGTGACGTAAGAGCCGAGCTGGAGGGCCTGAGGAGCTGAAGTGAGGGAAATGGAGTCCGGATGAACTGTGTTCTGCACAGAAGCAAACGAGGTCAGAACGACCGACCCGGAGTGTATTCCGGACAGGCCCTTCGACACTCAAGTCAGTATGAGCCGGAATGAGGAGGGAGTTTTAAGAGTGGTGGGTGAGAAGTTATTACCCTGATTTATGAGCTTTGGAAGCCCTTTTTATAGGGGAAATTTGGGATAGGTGGGGAGTTAATGCTCCAAGGCAGGTGCCGACCAGCCATAGGCCCGAGCTCACCTACTCTGAGGTAATTACCGAACTACCCTTGCTGAAGCGGGATCTGCAGTGGGCCCCCTCGAGACACGTGTCGGCAGCTGATAGGCTGGTCTGCGGTGGGCCCCCCCTCTAGCCACGTGTGGGAAGCCGATAGGCTGCTGCGTTTTTACACCCCATCAGATGCAGTTGTGTTGAGTGGGGATTTGTGATCCGAATTCCTCTACCATTTTACATCAAAGTCTCATAATATGCTTCCGTTCCTAACCCCCAATAATTTCCTCCTTGTCAGCTTCTGATTTGGGCCCGATTAAGCTGATTCCTAATGTTCCAGGACAGAGACTAGTTTGGCTCTTTGCAATCTTGAAAGAATCATGGCATGATTATCTCATACCATGATCAAGCGGTTAGGATCATTCATTTGCCATGGGGCCGACAAGTCCTATTAAACCGAGAAGAATAAGATAATGAAGGGCTCCAAAATGAAAAGAGCATGATGAAGCTCCACTCAGGCCCATTTCACATGATGCAACGCGATCCAAGCCCTTCATCCAGGCGACCCATATTAAAATGGGATGAGCCTGGATCATACTTACCGGAAGCTTTCAAGTTGGGTTTCTACATAACCTCGCTTAAACTCGCTTTGGAAACTAAATTCTTCTCACTTCCAAAATTTAAGAGAAGCGGGAATACCTTCTCGCGTACTTACTCTTAATTAAGAGTATATTTTCTATTTGGGTAAATATTTTTTCCTAAAAGGTTATTTTTCCTTGTGACAAACTGACAGTGCTCAATGAGTGTATTTGAAAAAAAAAAAATACTATATTTCAAACTTAAAAACTTAGCTTCAGTTTTAAGTGAAGCTTGTGTGGATCCCTTTTTCCAAACATTAAATTTAAATATAGCGAACCTTATCACCATCTGAGCAAGATCAAAGAGTGATAGAAGTGGGTCACACTTGATGACTTGATCATGCAACCTCCTAAAAAATCGAAGCGTTGCCTGCTTCTTATTGCCAGTCAATCTTGGTCATGAATCATTTGCCCTAATGTGCACCGCTTCTGTTTACATACTTTCAAGGTTATTTTTATGCCTCGGTCAGTTTTATAACAATTCTTCGGTTAAAAACTTTAAGGATATGTATATTCCAACTTCTTTTGGACACTGTGCCACCTTGTAGACAACCCCATTTCGCCTGCTTGGCCTATATGAAGAAAGAAAGTGCTCAAGGAAGGGTTTAACAAAGAGGACCTAACGAGTTCCATGTACGACAAAGGTATTTGGGTTCCACGTGAAAGCAAAAGATCCCACATCGGAAAGGTTGAAGTATGTGGATGGGCTTATAAGGATTCTGGCAACCTCACTTTAACGACTAGCTTTCAAGGGTGAGTTCTACGCAGTTCCGAACAAAAGGTTCAACGAAATGGGTTACGGCAGAAAAGTGAAGAGCACTAGTTTGTTATAGATCAAATCTTTTCTTGGAATTTGGATTTGCCGTGTCTCCCTTTTTGCCAAACCTTTTGCACACATTGTTTGGAAATTCTTTTCTTTTCTTTTTTTACTTTTGTTTATGCCCGGCAACTAAGCCCCTCAATCTGAAAAGATATGTAAAAATTATTTGGTGGGTCCTATGGGAGAAGAGAAAGTGGCGATAGATCTCCCCAATCAATTATGGAAACCACCATAAACAACATCTAAAAACCAAAATGGCCTGAGGAATCAACCGGAGCATAGAGAAGAGATCATCAAGAGAGGGAACAATTTGAGCGGTCACCATGCCTTAGAATATAAAGGGAAGCATCAAATTAAAGAGTGTGGCCCACCATGAAAAGAACCATCAAGAGCGAAACGGCCATGCCTGTACTACAATCCTTCAACCATGGAACTCTATTCCCTCCCCCCCCCCTCTCTCAGAATAATCTTCTTCTCGTAGGCTTTCTAATGTTACCAATGTTCTTCTAAATGATTCATGTGCAACATGACCTGCAAACACGCGTGTGATTTGCCTAAAACCGTAAGTAAAAGAGACATTCTGAAAGCCCAAACAGAAAATATATGATTGTTTGCAGGCTTTAGGTATTCCAAATAAATAGAGGGGAAAAGAGTTCAATTGGATCCTTAAATACGTAGTGCTCAATTTGGTTACCTTTTTTTGAGAAAAATACCAGGGAATGTTATTCTACTGATTTGCTTAAAGCTGTTTGGTTTGGAATTTAGCAAAAATGCGGAGTTTGACTACTGGGGTTGTCCCTTGTCTGCTGACGTGGAACCCTCTAAAGTCCGTCAACACATTTCTCCAAAATGAGGAAAAAATGAGAGAAATTCTCAGGCAAATTCTTTTGCCTTTTACCAACAACCTCTTTCACATCTCCTAACGCAACCAAACAACGTCTGGTAGATTTGCTTCCAATCTTCTCGCTAACTGATTTGTTTTTAATTTCCCCTTTGACTTTCTCTGGATCTCCCACCCATCTACAAGCAACCAAACAGAGCATAGGTGACCTGGGAGAAGTTTCAGTGGACACAAGTTCAACCCCAACCTACTAAAGAAAGTCGGTTTGTAAGAGGAAGGTCTCTATCCTTTTTAATGAGCTAGCGGTAAGGCCTGCCTCTCGCATTAAAAAAAAAGAAAAGACGAGAGGAACTGGCGAGTGTGAAAGACGGTTTCAAGAAGGGGCAAAGGTCATTTTTAAGACTGAGCCATCAGCCATACTTAAATTTTATTGGTCAACGAGTCTGCTTTCTGATAAATTTGAGAGATGAAAGGTATATGTGAACAACCTCCTTAGGCAATCCAGACTCTCCTGTCATGCCTTAACTGTCCCGGTAGACTTGTCCAACCATTGGAATAAGCTATAGAGATGATGGTATTTTCTAAAATCCTTATGACTATATATAAAGTGAGAATCTTAACAATTGGTTCCCTTATTTTACTGAAATTCGCTTCCAGAAACGTCCAAACAAACACTGCAAGCTATTCCTAATCATATAATAATAAACGTCCAAACAAAAGCTATTCCTGATCATATAATAATAATATAATACCCCAGCTGTCTCCCTTTTATGACTTGTGCCCGTAATTGTTATAATTTTTGAATTTTCTTTATACTTTTTCCCATAATTGTCATATTTAATTACACTCTTTCGGTACTTTTTCGTAATTTTGTTATTTGCTTCCATTTTCCGTAATTTTTCATTTAAAACTTAGTACGATTATTATTTATTGCTATTATGTATTGCTACCCACCTTTGCACAAATCGTACTTGCCAATCTTTGCAGCAAATGATGGGCTACAACTGACAAGTAGACTCGGCGAATGTGACTAGCAAATCTCTATAAAAAAATATTTTCTTCAAAAAAAGGTCAAAATTTTGGTTGACCCGCGGGTGTGTGGGTCCAAGCTCATTGACCCATAAAATCCCCCCCTGTGATTATAAGAGTTTTTATATAGTGTAAGTCCTGATAGTGAGTATATTCTTTTTTGAAAGTACTGTATGGCTTACATCGTAGGGTGATCCAAACCGTCCATTTCATGGGCCACAATGTAAGTAGGTTGTGTGCCAAAATTCATTTCCATAGGATAATTACAACCCTTCAACCAATAAATGTTTCCTAAATATGCCGTTCCTCTATAGACTGCAGGGCTAGGATCATCGCATGGAAATGTGTTTTTTGGAAACACCCTATGTACGATGTGGCCCATCAATTGGACGGTTTGGATCATCCTATGATGTAAGTTATACAATACTTTTTTTTTAAATAGGGAGTGTAAGAAATATGTTTTTGGTTTGCAAGCTTTGTCACAAAATTCTTGTTAGAATATATATGGTGTAAGCCCATGTAGTGAAGTATTTTTTTTCATAAGCCGGTAGGGGTCCCCGCAAAACCCCAACACACCTATCTAAAAATTAAAAATTGTCCTAAATATTTTACGGCCTACACCATAGAATGATCCAAACCGTCCATTTAATGGTCCAAACCATCCATTTCCGGGTGATTTTGACCCGGCCCGTTTGACCCATTTCCCCATGATTTAGAGGGAAATGATGTGATTATGAGAGTTTTTATATAGTGTAGGTCCTGATAGTGAGTATTTTTTTTGAAAAAAGTACTGTATGGCTTACATCGTAGGATGATCCAAACCGTCCATTTCATGGCTCACAATGTAAGTAGGTTGTTTGCCAAAATTCATTTCCATAGGATTATTACCCTCGAACCAATAAATGTTTCCTAACCGAAATGATGTGATTATGAGAGTTTTTATACAGTGTAAGTCCTGATAGTGAGTTTTTTTTTTTTTTTTTTTTTTTTTTTTTTTTTTTTTTTTTTAAGTACTGTATGGCTTACATCGTAGGATGATCCAAATTGTCCATTTCATGGGCCACAATGTAAGTAGGTTGTGTGCCAAAATTCATTTCCATAGGATAATTACAACCCTCCAACCAATAGATGTTTCATGGCCCACAATGTAAGTAGGTTGTCAGCCAAAATTCATTTCCATAGGATAATTACAACCCTCCAACCAATAAATGCTTCCTAACTATGCCGTTCCTCTATAGACTGCAGGGCTAGGATCATCACATGGACATGTGTTTTTTGGGAACACCCTATTTACGATGTGGCCCATCAATTGGACGGTTTGGATTAGCCTATGGTGTAAGTTATACAATACTGTTTTTTTTAATAGGGAGTATAAGAAATATGTTTTTGGTTTGCAGGCTTTGTCACAAAATTCTTGTTAGAATATATATATGGTGTAAGCCCATGTAGTGAAGTAATTCTTAATAAGCCGGTAGGGTTCCCTGCAAAACCCCAACTTACATATCAAAATAGATGAAATTGTATTGAATATTTTACGGCCTATACCATAGCATGATCCAAACCGTCCATTTAATGGGCCACAATATAAATTGATTGTTCCTAAAAAATAATTTACATATGATAATCCTTTGTTCACGCACGTGCGTTTTTACTAGTTGATAAAAGAAGTACGGGGCTTTTATCTTTTGCTCTATGTTTTATATGGATCCCTTTTCTTTTATTATTATTATTCAATGCTAGGTTTATTGGACTAAAAAATTATAGGGGCATGTATGTGAAATCAATATCCTACTTATATTGGCAAAATTTTGGCGAATTTATTTTTTGTCCACTAGTAAAACTTAAGACCCAAGCAAACACTTATTCGACTCTCGTTGAATTACTATTTGAGATAGATAGCAGTGTGGTTGAGATAGATAGCAGTGTTTCAAAAAGCGGGAGCGGGTCAAAACCCTGCTGAAGAAAATCCTAGTAAGCTCTCCACAACGTAGTCGAGCACTCGGTTGACACGGTCATAACTAGGGGTGTTCAATCGGTTATAACCGAACCGAAATAACCGAAATTTGATAACCGAAATAATTTCGGTTATCAAATTTCAGAAACTGACACCGAACCGAATTTTACGAAAACCGAACCGAAACCGAACCGATTAAAAATTCGGTTCTTTGATTATAACCGAATAACCGAATAGTGATAGAAAAAGACAAAAAAATCTATTTGGACGGTTTAATCGGAGGGCTATGATCAATCTATCAAAACTGTTTTTTAGGCACAACCTATTGAAGTTGTGATCAATCAAATGGATGGTTTGCGTCATCCTACGGAGTGCCCATACACCATTTTTTGAAACAATAATGTTTATTTTTGGTTAATTTCGGTTATTCGGTTAATCAAATTTTTTTCCCGAGATAACCGAAACCGAAACCGAATGACCGAATTAACCAGAAATAAGAACCGAAACTGAAACTGAACCGAATTAGCAAAAAACCGAACCAAACCGACCGAAGCAATTCGGTTCGGTTCGGTTATTTGGTTAAAACCGAATAATGAACACCCCTAGTCATAACCAAGGTTTAAAATTTCGGTTTCGGTAACCGTTTCGGACCCCACAAAAAGCCGAATTTTGGTAATTTGGTTCCAAATTCCGGACTTAAATTTTGAAATTTCGGATTGAAATTTTGTAACACTTTTTTTTAATAAATAATGTCCTTAAACAGAAATTTCGGACTGAAATATGGTAAATGGTGAAAAATTGAATTTCGGAAATTTTCGGTTTCGGTCCCCACCGGTATCCGAAATTTCGGATTTCAGTCGAAATTTTAAACCATGGTCATAAGTCAGGAGAGGTAAAAGGAGTTTTTATTAACTTTTTTAGTCAAAATGTGGAAGAGAGAGAGAGAGAGAGAGAGAGAGAGAGACGGCAAAAGTGATGAGTGGGTGGGGGGGTTGTTGACTCGTTTCCCACTATAAGATTTAAATCTACGGGCATGGGAGCAGCTTCTAGAATTACCGATTACCGAGTGGCATATTCGGTAATTCCGCTAAATGAAAAGTGCTATATTTCTTCGCGAATGCGGACTTTAAAAAAAGTGAAGCGCCTCACTCTTGTAAAGCTCCCAGTAGGGGTGGCAACGGGGCGGGTCGGGGCCGGATGTTGGGGTCCCCTTCCCCTTCCCCTCTGCGGGGAATTTTCCCCCTCCCCTTCCCCTTCCCCTCTGCGGGGATGGTGGGGAATCCCCCTCCCCTCCCCGCGGGGAATATCTAATCCCCTTCCCCTTCCCCTTCCCCTCCCCGCATCCTTCGGGGACAAAATCCCCGCCCCGTCCCCTCTTTGGAACCCAACCAAACCAGCAAACAGAGCTTCTTTCTTCTACGTCCATTACAGACAATATTGTGATGAATGCTATGATTCTATTCATGTGATCAACAAACAGATGGACAAAATCAGAAATGCATGGATGAGACAACAAACATAAATAACAACAGGACCTCATCTTTCAGCAATTTTCTGCATAAATTATGGAATGATAAATAGGAAATGAGCACCAGGATTACCTTCATTAACAGGCAGCCAATGTGCAAAAAGTAACTATTTCAGTAGTCACAATGAACTTTAAAAGTCCATAAGTGGGCGCTCACACACGCAAAATAATGTTCATTAGTTCATTCTGTATAGCATGTTAACCCCTAGATGAGCATGAGAAATGAGAATGGAGAAGAGAACAAAATCAACAAATGACTTATTTCTTTAACTGCAATTCACTCTAGTGCTGACATGAAACAAATTTCTAGTAGCTAATTTTTTCTTGTTGAAAATTAAAACTTGCAATCCAACCCTAAAATTCTGTTGGCACTACGATTTTTTGATAATTGCATACACTCAGCGTCTCAGGCTCTCAGCTTGTCTTCATTATTTCAACATCTGTGAAAAGGTTATTATAGTTCCCAAAATGCTCTCAGAAGCTAATTAAAAGGAAAAGACAAGCTAAGTTTATGTTTGGGGGAATCTTGTAGCCGATCCACAGAGTTTCTAGTAGTTTTCCTTAAAAAAAACCACTTAAAAATTTACAAAAAAATGGCATTGATTAGCGGGGCGGGGCGGGGAGGGGCGGGGCGGGGCGGGGACAACTCCATCCCCTTCCCCTTCCCCTCCCCGCACCGGGGAATTTTTATATTCCCCTTCCCCTTCCCCTTCCCCTTTCAAATCGGGGAATCCCCTCCCCAAACGGGGCGGGGCGGGGCGGATCCCCGCTTTTTCGGGTGAAATTGCCAGCCCTAGCTCCCAGGAGTCAGCTTCTCCTTTCAAAAAGTATACCGCTCAAGCATTTTACTCACCCACTTTCTCAGTGGCACGAGCAAAGACAAAAAAAAAGAAACGAAAAAAAAGGGGGGTGAGAAATGGGAGAGGGAAGGGGCTCGACATTAGTTCATTTGCTGGCCGTGATTCTCTGCTTAGTAGCCTTTGGATTCTCCATTGCTGCTGAACGTCGAAGAAGCACTGTAACCTTCTTTTCTCTCTCGTTTTTTTCCTTATGATGTCAAAATCCAACTACAATTAGGGTTTTTGTTGAAGTTTCTAAGGTTTAGGGTTTCGTCTAAAAATTATATGTGCCAGTCTATATAAGAAATTTTAGGGTAAGTTTAGCATCAGATTCGAGGTTGTCCTGTATTTGGAGATTAGGGTTTGTAGATCTGCTGTACATAGGATTATTTGCATTGATTAGCTTGTTTGCAATTGTGTTTCTTGGGAAAGGGTTTCTGTTGAAATTTCTGTATTTTTGTTGTTTTTTTACATTTATGCTTAGGATTGCCTTCTTTGATCATCACTTTCTTTATAGTAGTGTTAGCCAAGTTCATTCAATGTGAATAATCCAAGTATGTAGTGTACAAATATTATTTGGGATATGTAAATTGATCCTTTTTATTTTGGCATAGTAGAGTGCTCCTGATCTTGCTTAAGTCAGAAAGCTATTGCTGCCATGACTAATTTTTATTTTACACATGAGTAGAATGCATTTCTTATGTTTCTTTTTTGTTTCATGAGGCGAGGCTTTTTTTTTTTGTATGGGAGAAGTCGTGGGCCTATGCGTGAAAATTGCATGATTGCCTCATCATATGTTATATTTTTTGTTCTTCCGTGTTGCATAGCTTGCCAAACTAACATCTCATACTCGTTGAGGAGGCCCATTTTGCATTTATGTTGCGAAATTTCAGTCATCAATCCGAAAAACATTTCTGTAACCAAGGTTTTCATGCTCAGTATACCACTTAAGTCTCCTTAGCTGAGCAAATAGCAATTCTTGCGAGCAACATTGCAAACGTAAGTAAAATGTATCCTGTAGAAAATGCGATTCTTTACAAACACTCCATACTATTACTTGATTATGAACGTGCCAATTATCATTCAAATCCTTGCATAAACACTAGAACAAGGCCCCACATCCTTGCTTTATTCCAAAAATTGATCTCTTCAAGCCTAACCTTAAGCTATTTCTTATGCTCAACTCTAAGTGAAGACACCATTCATAGAACTTCCTTATGATGCTCACTGGGGAATGCATTGTTTGGCTTGTCATTGAGTTAGCCTTGGGCTCCCCCCTTTTCATATTTACAATGTCGTCGTTCTGGATGGAGGATCAACAGCCACATATCTTCCTCAATTTGAATGGATAACCAGGATGTATACATCCATACCGTTCTCTGCTATTGGTTATTGTAAGAAAAGGAACTCATTGTTTAAAATACGAGGTCTGGTTCTACATGGATGTTTATTAGAGGGCTTGGTATGCAGAAACTAGTGAGCATCTTGTGGTCATCTTCATGACTGGTTGTTACATAACTACTAGTTAACCACAGTTTTTCTTAATCTCCAATTAGGAACCGATCTATTCTGCTCCTGCTAGAATTCCTTGACCATGTCAATTGGGCCCTGGACAAGGGAAGGTTAATAACTTCATTTCCAGTGATAAAATCAGAAAAGGCCAACATACATGGGCTAGTTCTTCTGCATCCAGACCTTTCCTCCACTAGTCTCGTCACATTGAAATCTCCTACAATACGCCATGGGTGAGACCACTATCTCCTTACCTCGTCTAACTCCTCCCAAAGCAATCTCCGATCCGCCCTCTGGGTTGGCCTGTAAACCCCTGTAAAGATCCATAATGACCTGTCACCTAACTTATTTATCACCACTGACACCAAAAACCTTCCAATGAAGTTGTCAGTCATCTCAAATGCACCGGAGTCCCAAGTGACAAGTGTCCCTCCTGCAGTACCCTCCGCATCTCGAGTGACAAAATCCCAGCTTGACCTGCCCCCAACTCTTTTATTACACAATGGTTCATGTAGTGCTTCTTGGTTTTTTAAATGCATAGAACATCCGGTTTGTGCTTGATCATCAACTGTTTAACTTGGGCGGTTTTCTCGAGCGAACCCAGCCTTCTCGCATTCATTTCTCCCAGCTAGTAGCCTTTGGTTCTGAATGTTATGGTCATTCACTGACCAAATCTTACTGCATCTCCAACAAATCACCCTCCGTTTGAAATTTACTAAGCTGCATCGAGAGCATTTCCAATCTCCTAAACTTTTTTCTCTAATTTCCTTTGTTGCCTTTTTTTATCCATTTTGCTATTCTTTCCTGCGGTGAGCTTCTTCCCTGCTGCATCGAGTTTCTTTCCCACTGTGTCGAGCTACCTCCCTAAAGTCCCTGCGGTGAGCTTCTTCTTCCATGTTGCTTCGAGTTTCTTACCTGCTGCATCAGGTTTCTTCCCTGCAGTGATATTCTCTCTTTCATTTAAAGAATTAGGGGGTCTCGACCTTTCAGTTTTGGAGTTTTGAAACTTGCACAGTTTAAGGGTTCTTTAAGTTAATTTTTTTCTTAGTTATATAAAGGCATGTAAGGTGTTTCAAAAGCTTTAATTAAGTTATGTTAGTAGCCATATTCTTGAAAAGTGTGGGTCTTTTTTTTTTCTTTAAAGAATTAGGGGTCTCAACCTTTCAGTTTGGATTTTTGAAAATTGCACAGGTAAAGTGGTGCGCACACCCCTTCCCCAATAAAGCCATATTGCTAGGAGTATATAACATTCTTTTGCTCTATTTTTGCCAGTTTTTGCTGGGAGGTTTATATTTTGTTATTTTGGGAATGATTCTTAACATTGTGCAACGTGATGCTGTATATGAATGGTGTGATGCTATTTGATCACTTCATCAAGAAATGTCTCTTATTTTTTGATGGAAGAATCTTATGTTTTTAATTAGTATAAATATTATCGAAGTTTTGGATTCTTTCAATTTGAATTTTTGTGTTTATTTTATGTTGGAAATTTATGCTTCGTGTTAGAGGAGATATTGGGGGAATAGGGGTAAAATGATT
The DNA here is from genome assembly GCF_043159265.1 of Tasmannia lanceolata. Taxonomy (NCBI): domain Eukaryota; kingdom Viridiplantae; phylum Streptophyta; class Magnoliopsida; order Canellales; family Winteraceae; genus Tasmannia; species Tasmannia lanceolata. The sequence continues at coordinate 10,484,841 of NW_027518685.1, read as the reverse complement.
TGGAAGTGAAGATATATTGCTCCAAATTCATTTTCTTACATCAAATCCCAATTAAACTTGAAGAAAAACTTGTTTAGATTACAATCCAAGTTACCATTCCACATCCTAGAAATCCACTGGTATTATCCCCAATAGGAAATCCCAAAAAGATGAAGTAGAAAGTGCTAATTTCTAGCCCCTGTGTCACTTCCCATGGGTGCGAAAATTGTCGATGAATTCAGGTTCATGTAACCTTGAAAAAATCTGGCCTTTGGCATTACAACTTGCTCTTGTTCTACCAGCCAAATTATTTTAAAAATATCATCAAACTTTGGATTGTTGTGGGGTGGTTTTGGTTATGGCATCATGATATCTTTTTAAAACTGTTGTAAAAATTTGTCTGACGAAGCACTGTCGCCAGTCGCCCCAAATTGCATTTAGACAACCTGATTGGTGTTTGTCTACTTGAGATTTTGATATTGGTATTCTCAAATTTACTTGCATCATTCTCTCCTAGTACAGAAATAATTCTACTTGAGCTTTTGTCGGGACTTGCAAGTTGCAACTAAAATTTAGGAATTTCGCCAATCTCTTCTAACACGCTGGGATCTTCTTTTCTAGATTGAAATTCTATCAATTCCTTGCTATCATGATCCACGTTTTTAGGATTGGAAGAAAGAGTAACTTTTCCTCATCACAGTTTCATCCTTGATCTTGATCATCACTAATATCATGTTTGACCTCAAACTTCACATGTTAAAGTCGCACATCGATGAACAGAGTTGATGTCATTGCGTCCTCCTTCATTTGGTTCCTCGTCATCGTCGTCTTCATTTCCATGTTACCCTCAGGACAATAAGTCCACATCCGACGTCAGTCGATCTAACGGTCTAACCTTTGCAACATCCTTTGGTGAATTTCGTCCAATTGATCAATCCTTTCATGTGGATCAATAGCGTACTTCGGTACCATCACATATACTCAAATAGGTTTTTGAATTGAGCCTGCTCTGATACCAATTTCATGTAAGTAAATCTACCTGTAACCCACCAAAAGTAGGAAACTTGCTAACAAATTAAACAATCACGCAAATTATTCTATATATGTATGAAAATTTTCAGCCTTTTCCTCCACTCCTACATTAATTTCCCTCAGATAGACTATTTCTCAACAAAAAAAAAAGCAGTGGAAGTAGCAAAATATATCTCCTTGAAAACCCCCATAACAGAACTGTCTCCTTGTCCTCTCCAATTTTAGACCCCCTATGATTTTCAAGGGGGTTCATCATGGGCCCCATTCATGCACTTCCCCACTAGATCCAACAAAAAAAATCCCTGGCGGCATAACAGGTTGTTCTCAAACAGAACTCCTACCATCTCCTTCATGGTGGGACGATGTATCTGGATGGATGCAGGCAGGACCCATCCTCAACCCCTCCGATCACTCTTCGATCGGCCTCCCCGCCCAATCGCTGTAATTTTTACCACCCAAAACTATAAACAGTGCTCATTGCCAACAAAGTTGGCACCCACACCATCCCGGGTGGCGAGAATTCCAGCGTCCCCACAGCCCTCATGTTGATCGTGCTGACACAAATTCATCGGCCTCAATCCCCCAACCTCCCTCGCATCTCCTCATCCATTTATATGTTTCCAGATTTAATGTTTCAGTGGAGCACCATCTTGTCCCACATGTGCTGCAAATGCAAACAATCCAAATAGATGGTGGTGATTAGAGTGGTGCAGTAGTAGGCTGTCTTGGGAAGGGGAGAAAAGTGAGAGAACAATATTGTTTAGTTAGAGAGGATGAAGAAGACGATGTCAAAAGCCGAAAGAAATAATAAGAAAAGTGAAAGACAAAAATGCCTTATATTGTACTTTAGGTAGTGAAAGATGAGGATACTTTGAGAGAGAGAGAGAGAGAGAGAGAGAGAGAGAGAGAGAGAGAGAGAGACCACCTCAGTTTAATCGTAACAGTGTAATTCAACCCAGGGAAGCAGGATTCGTACTTGAGGGTGGGGATTCGCGATTCCTTTAATCGCGAATCGGAATCGTGATTCGATTCGATTCCCCGATTCTGGGGAATCCCGAATCGATTCCGTCGGAACCCCGATTCCCAATTTTGGGAACCTCGATTCTCAATTTATGGAAACCCCGATTTCCACTTTATAGGAACCCCGATTCCCAGGCGATTCCCTGCGAATCCCCAGCGAAACCCAACTCCCCAGCGACTCCCGGCGAATCCCCGACGAATCCCCGTCGACTCTCTGGCAAACTCACGATTCCCGCTTCCAACCATCCCAGGAGCCTTCGATTCCCGCTTTCGAATCCCGAATCAAATCCCGCTTTCGATTCCCGCCCTGGCAACCTTGGTTCAACCTAAATAAAAAAATCGTGACTCGACCTGTAGACGGTGGTACCGCCCGCCACCTTAGGAGACATGATCTTCTCTTATTCGCTTGTGCTGGTGGCGGAGAGGTCAATGCCTGTGTTCAGGCTCTGGGGGTGTTCCCTTTCTCTTCTACGGTTAGGTTGCCATCTAGATCTTGGTCGAAATTGGGTTAGCTATTTCTCTCACTCTGACGCCAGGGCTGAACCGGAACGAGCTAGAAGTTTTTGAGCTAGTTAGGTCTTGCAGAACCTTCTCTCTAATATAGAAGAGATGTCCTCTTTGAACTCTCGCCGATACGGATTTTCGGTTTTCTATGTGTGGTCCCTCTCAGCATCAATATGGTAATAAATCAACGAGGCATAGTGATTCAATCGATCACCCGAAAGAAGGAAGGATGTTCCCTTATGAATTGCAAGGAACCTTTTGATAATGATGTACGGAACTATTGATTGGTCTGTGCAGGTTCTGCAACTTCCCAAGAAACCAACATCTGCCTTTTCCGGAAAACAGAGGGGATTCTATCCCTGATTTTGTGACTCCAATTCTTCTTGATTCAAACACTTTACTTTTCCCAACCGGTAAATTCGTAGGTGTGTATTTTAGCGAAGAATTGATTTATGCACGCGACTTGGGTTAAAAGACTCAAACGAAAACATTTAAAATTTATTACTTTACTTGTTAAGTCAATTAAGGACTCATGCTACTACAAAGTTACATATCCCAACCCAAATACTACCCTTTCTTAACTTCAAAACTTCCTAAGTTAGAAAGACTCCAATTTTGGCATAAAAATGCTAATTCACATTTGCCTTTCACCGAGGCCACTATGCGTAATCTTTATCCAAAATGTAAATAAAAATCACAAACATTCTCCATAAATCATAATGACCCAGTCTGACAATTTTTTATCAAACGAAGCTATGCAGGTCCACTATTTACATTAGCATGATGTTGATGTCATTTTTAGGCCTACTTTTGGATCTTTGTCAGTCTTTTTTCTCTCTCGAATCATCGTTCCTGAATTATGCGCTTGTTCAAGAACTTTGCTTGCATTACCATGGTAGAAGATATGAATACCTTATACAATAATGATACGTGAAAATTATAGCCAGGCTAATAGGAAAAAAATGTTTTTGTCTGCTAATTGGCCTACAAGCTAAAATCAGATGGAACAGTTGACAAGTACAAGGAAAAATTATTTGCAAAGGGGTATAATCATCAATATGAGCTTGACGTTGAAGACACTCTTTACCCTATAATAAGTATGCATATGGTTCATCTACTCTTAGGGGTAACCAACTTATACGGGTCAATTCTATTTCAGATGGATGTCAGAATTGCTAATATGAAAAGGTTCGATGGGATATAATAGTCATGAGGGAAATCTTTCTATTGCTTTTCTTCATGTCTTTCCATCTCCGTGTGCATTCATGGAACGCGTTCAACTGATTAGGAGATTTGGAACTGGTATCTGTTGGGCTACCATTTTTTGAGGCCAACAAATGATCTTGCCCCTCATTCCCTGAATTTCTGACTCTTGCCACCTGTAGGACATGTTCAAGGTGTTGGGATCATCCGTTTTTGTGGGACTGCTAAGTCCCATAAGGTTGCATGTCAGCCTACTAAATCAACAGCCCCAACAATGAGTGTACATTTGTCATGCGTACAATGAGGGTGAAGGTTTGAGTTTGGTTCAGGGAGTGGGATGGGACAGTGGGGTGGTTTATGTGTTTGGGTTGGGTTGGGAGCAAAATTATTGATCAATGGGGTGAGTGATATTAGCGGGCCTGTTTCTCTAACCATACAAAGAAAATCCTTGGAGTGATTATACAATATCCTTTATAAAATGGGCAAATAAAAATAAAATATGACAACATTTGAAACATATTTTACTACCAGGTCGATCAATTGCCTTTCCCTTTTCCCTAACCATTTAAAGGTTCTCATCTGAACCTTCAGCTTAATTAGTCTGAATGTTTTATCCAATAGAAGCTTGGCTAGGCGCATTCTTATCAGGATTGTGGGCAACCTTTGCTCTGCTTGTACACACGGAGCTCAGGCAAGCCTTCTCTCTGCATCATGCCATCAGTATTAATACCTTTAAAAATTGCTGCGCACTGAGCATGGACATCTTCGAGAAGCACTTTCCATGTTATCTTTAAACGTTACTTCTCAAAGTAGTCTGAAAAATGGCACTTTTTGGTTGCTGCTCTTAGAAAGTAATATAGGAAGCACGGGTACTCTCCCGGGCCTCCCGTACCCGTACCCGACACGTATGGGTGCGGGTACGCCCTAGGTACGTCCCGGTACGCACTCCCATAATTAAAAAAGTAAAAAGCCTTTTTCTTGTACTGGGTGTGTGTCGGGTGCGTTGGGGGTGCGCACCCACGTGTACCCGACACGTCCTGCTTCTCTTATCTGGTTTGTAAACCCTTCCTGCTTCTTCTCTCTCCTTTCCTGTACTTAGTATAATGTCTTTACTATTTAATTGTCCATTTACTTAAGATTTACATGTAAATAACGGAATACCCCCCATTTGGATCAATTAAAAATAGTTTCAAGACCCAAATCTAAAAGGGAAAAAAGTCAACTCTCCTATTCTAGTACAAAATACGCAGAAAAAGGGTCGGGTCAAAATTTTAACCTTCTCAACTTCCAAACGGTGGGGTATTTTTCAAATTTTAAAAATTCATAAAATCTATCATGTCGAAACATTATTAAATCCCAACAGTCCGGTATAAAAAATCTCATAATTTGGTCTCTTAAAATTATTCATCTTGTCAGGCACTGGTCAACACACTGGTGACATACTTTTTTTCAAATGAATGATGTATTGATGCCCCATGTTATGAAATATGGAACTTAATCACTTATGAAATGAAGAGTAATATTCGAATTTTTCATTTTGGTGATGTTATTGTTATTTGATTGCTCTCCAATTTTTTTTAAAATTTTTATAAATATATAATAAAATAATAAAATATATTATTATATTCGGCGTACCCGAACGTTCCCGCACCCAGTTTTCTTGGAAAATCACATACCCACGTACCCGTGTCATGTCGTACCCGCACGCCGTACCCGTACCCGTACTGCATAGAGAGTAATAGTAGGATATGGACTCAATCCAAAGTTTTAGTGGTCATGGGAATTTTCACCATATGATAATTGGTTGATTATGCATAAATTTGTTATTGCTTAGAAAAAAACGGAAAAGAAAGATAACATAAAAGGTTGGTGCTGCTTGGATTTTAGGGATGGCCTATGATGGTGGCAGGTGCCTGTTTACTTGCAAAAAGGAGAACATAAAAGGTTGTTGCTCCTTGAATTTTAGGGCTGGCCCATGATTGTGGTAGGTTCCTGATATGTTGTGTTCAAGGGGAGAAGTCTATTGCAATCCCCAAAGGTTGTCCTGGTGAAGGTATGCTATTAGAAAAATCAATGAAGAAAGAATTAAAATTTCGAAAAGGGAAGAGATTCAGGGGAATTAGCTAACCATCCTCATCTCTTGACAACTTGACTATGCGGAAAAAAAAGTGTCGATGGCTAGAAATACACAAAAGGTCAACATCAAGGAAGCTGTCTGCACTTTTATCAAAGCTGAATGGTAGCATGGTCAATACACAACCAAAAATGTGATGGGCCTTGTCCAGAAAATTTCTTCATCATCGAGTGTTTCTAGGCTTATTTTCATGGGTTGTCATAATTTTATATTTAACCAGTTATATGGCTACTACTATTTGATAGCAAACACTTGCCAGACCTCATTGTTTACTAGTTTTCTCGTAAATGGGAAAACCCCACTTTGGATTCCTAGATTAGTATCTCCTTTCTCTCATTGTTCTTTCCTTCAAATGGTAGTCACTGCATTTTTATTTTTAATTTCTATTGAATATATTAATAGTCCATAATATATACCTCCAAATACTCTTCCAACTGAGAGAACTCTTGTTGAAGAGATAACCAAGCATGCATACATGTAGTGACAGACCATAGTTGCCATAGTGGAAAGAGTGGAAAGTGAGTGCCGGAAGCGAGAGGTCTAAAAAAGATAAAATGCGGGAAGTGAAAAATACTAAAGAAAAGAGGAAACATGTTGTGTCATTGAAACTTACCATGAAACTTGTAGTAATCCTTATTGGAAACAAACAAGAAGTGTACAAAACTAGTAGAGTTATCGTAGTTTAGGGAGGAAGGGTTAATGTAGGTAAGGATTACAAATAGTAAAGAAGATTTCGTGACTGATTAGAATTACTATTTTAGGGGTTTATAGTTTCACTTGTTTTATTCATGTGGATTTAATATTAAGTTTTTCGAAAAACTTTATTCGCAACTTAAGATGAGCTTTTAAGTTTTAAATATGATCTTTTTAAAATATGCTCATTCAACATTATCAAAAGGAGAAAACACAGTCTTAGGAAAAAGTAATCACCTCAATTGGAAGTGTACTCTAAATTGAAAGGAAACACATGAAACGTGTGCGAAGCGCATTTCTCCTAAATTTGGGAAGTGAGAAGAACTTTGCTTCCGTGCTAACTATGTGACAGGCACTTTTAAATAGGCACTTGGTCACAGGAAATGATATCAGAATTGTATCCTAGTAACGTTCAGAAAAGAAAAAGAAAAAAAGAAATTGTATCCTAGTTCGTTCTATTTTCATAACTATAATTGCAAGATGTTTATGAGATCGTGATGTGCCCCTTAAATATTTTGTTTCATTACTGGATCAATTCCCATCCTGTAACTACTGTGGCCATCAACAAACTGATTTGATGTTAGAATATATTGACATATTATACCTAAACTGATGGGCCCTACAATATCAAAACATGAGGTGTAAAGTGGTGGGCCCCACCCATGCATATCAACGGTATAAAATGATGGGCCTCACCCTATCAAAAGATGTGTAAAATGGTGGCCTCACTCATGTTATGCATGGTGTAAAAAAATCTGCAATAGAAAAATTCCAATAAAAATTTTCCAGAAAAACAAACAAACCAAATGACAGGAAAGATTCACGTTTAGTATATATTTTATAGATAAGTATTGCTCTTGCTAGTTATTCACAGGTGGATTTACTGTTCTAATACGAAGTTTCTTTATGCATTACAGGGTACCATAGTTGAAGATGTGAGAGACAATAGCACGTACTGCGTTTACAAATCAGATGTTGCAACCGGTTATGGGGTTGGTTCGTTCTTGTTTCTTCTCTCAAGTCAATCACTACTTATGGGTGTCACAAAGTGCATGTGTTTTGGGAGTCCTTTAGCCCCTGGTGGAAGTCGAGCCTGGTCCATTATCTATTTTGCCTCATCATGGTGAGTTTTCGTCTCTTAAGGCCTTATTGTTCTCTCAAGTTCTTTGATTGTGAAATTATATTGGTTTATTGGACGACAACACTTGCAATTTGCATGTGCCTTCCTCACTAGACACTACAATTAGCATGTACATTTTGGCAGGGTATCCTTTATAATTGCGGAGGCATGTCTAATTGCCGGCGCAACAAAAAATGCCTACCACACAAAGTACAGGGATGCCATATATGCCCATAACTTGTCATGTGAAACATTGCGGAAAGGAGTGTTTGTAGCGGCAGCCGTGTTCGTGGTTTTCACGATGATTCTCAATGTATATTACTACATGTACTTCACCAAGGCAACTTCTCAGGCCGCTCGCAAAACAAATCGGGCAAATTCAACCATTGGAATGGCTGGTTTTACGTAAATTCAAAGGGTGAAACTGGTTCTTCAGCTCTTGGTTTTTTGTTGATGAGAATGTGATGTCTTAGTGATTGTATCATATAGTATTCTGAGAGTGTTACATTTCCAATATAAGCTTCTAAGTAGTGTTATATGGAAATAGGTACTGAGGTAAGGACAATGTTTCTGCATGATCCTAATAGAGGTATTTTGGTGAAGTTTTATTACTGTTTACATTGAAACATCTTATTTCTTTGTGCTTCGTTGTTGTTTGATGACCTTATCCATGTTAACCATGCTGAGGCATCATAATCTGGATATAGGTGTAAGCTTTATCCTGTTTATAATGGTGTTTTTAGCAAAATTGCCTAGACAATCTTGTACATGGGGGGATTTCTCAAAATCCCATTTTGCGACTCACTTTAACAGGAGAGGAAATGGATGTTCTCTCCTGCAAAATGTGGGCTATGAAATGGTTTTTTGTGAAGATGCCTAGACAATCTCATGTAAACGGGATTGTCCAGGCAATTTTATTTTGACGGTCGGGCATCATATAATTTCTCGTTTATATTAATACGACAATCACAAACGGGCTTAAAACTAGTACAAAGGATTGTACATACGGGCTTAAAACTATGTCTTCATATTAATAAAACATAGTACAAAGGATTGTCTATATACATCCATAATTCTAAAAGACTAGTCATTAAAATTTAAAATTATAATCCATCGTTCATCTATTCCTTTAACACTTCACTAACCAATTATATACACAAACTAAAATATTTTATGACTAATGAAATCACACTTACTGACAAATTAAAATATTTTAAGACTAATGAATATGCTTTCCAGAGACGAAGAAAGAGCACAGTACCTATGATGCACTTCGAGTTTATCTGGAAATAGATTAATTTAAACAATCTTAACTGTTATTTTCTAACATCACTTTAATGATTCCTTTCGATCTTTGGCATTGAAAACAAAGAAAAACTTGATTTTAACGAGATGGGTTTGATGTATCTTTTACCATGGCTTGTGCTTAAAGGTGTGTAATCTGAAGATCCTCATAGCTTTTCCAAGCACGACGAAGACCCAGAAACGCCCCTTGATACTTCTCTTACCTTGCACACCAATAGGTTTATGGAAAACCTCTCAAAAGTGAACTCTCTCTCTCTCTCTCTCTCTCTCTCTCTCTCTCTCTCTCTCAATGAGTTTTAGTGTTGTGTGCATGGTTTAAAATTTCGGTTTCGGCTAAAATTTCGGACTTATCCAAAACTGAAATTGTAGCTGAAATCTTGAAATTTCGGGTGAAATTTGGTATTGCCGCACGAAATCTCGGTTTTTAGGACGAAATTTCAATCGAAATTACCGAAATTTCATTCGAAATTCTTTAACGCAATAAAAAAAATATTATTTTATCATAAGTTTCGACGAAATTTGGTAAATTTCGGGAATTTCGGTTACGGTACCATTTCGTTTCGTTCCTCACCGAAATCCGAAATTTCGATCGAAATTTAAAACCATGGTGGTGTGTGGCAAGAGGGACCAAGGGTAGGCAAAACCTCCCATAGAGCTTTGCTAAAATGCCCAAATTCGTTTGGCAATTAAACTCTAAATAGAAAGTGATATTTTAGCTTAGTTTCCTTCACAAAACGTTTCTAAAGTTAAGATACAACCCTATGAGCATGAAAGGTTTCTAAACATGCAAGGCCACACTCAAATTAGCAAGCCTAAATATAGAATCCTTGTCTTTTAGGGATTCTATCAAGTTTAGAAACTGCAGACTTTTAGAAACTTTCCAACATTAACTACTATCAATCCCTGATCTCTAAACCTAACACTAGATCTCACTTCAACACTCATTAGGTTTTGTCCATCCTTGATCTTAAATGAATTTCATCAATGAGAAATGCCCAATCGAAAGGAAAATGAAAAACAGAAAGAAAGAGAGCGACGAAAGAGAATAATTCCTGATGGGAGAGATATTCATCCACTCAGATTACTTTTTTTCAATAAAAATTAAATAAAAATTGGGGTTGAAAGCTCTATTGAAAAAATAAAAAATAAAAAAAAAACACGAAGCTTCGCTAACATAGGAATATAGGATAATTTTTTTTTTTTTCACGTGGCTACACAGTCCTTCTAGGGATCCATCCTCTGCACTTTATATAGACAGCAAAATACACATGCAAGAAGGGTCCCATTCATGAGAAACTCGTAAGGTTGATGTGAAAGTAGTCATGCCCCTGCTCCAATATACAGTATACTGATGTCTAGTTTGATAGGGGAATTGCTAGGGACCATCACAGAAGACATTTCGTGGAAAGACAGTTGCATGTGAGTGCAGCCACATAGGCTCAGATTTGACTTACTCATTTAATTCATTTGAGGTGGCTGAACTCTCATGCACAGCCATGAAATGACTTCCGCGATGGTTTCTAGCAAATCCCATTTTATAGATTAGAAAATGTTCCTTTTTATAAGATTTCCCGCGATCATGGCCAACATGTCCATTAAAAATTTCATTTGAGTTTGACAACCTTCCAACATCAGACACTATTTGTTTTCCGAAAACAAGGTGTTGTGTTGCTCACCTAACTTTCTAGGGAACTTGAATGTTTGTCTCGAATATTTGATTCGAAAGCTAATATTTTACTTTTGACTTAGCAGGTTTGCCTGTGTTTTCTAGTCACCCACTGCAAGGAACCTGCCTTTAGATTGCTTTTTTACGCCCTGTTAGGTGAGCTGGGTTGAATGCATTGTAGAAACCAAAAGTGGTTGAGAAAACTAGAGGGATAAATGGTTCACGATTAACTGTATCACTCTGCTTATATGAACAAGAAGTTGCCAACAAAAAGAAAACGATAATATTAGGTGGTGTTGTGTGTGAAATAACCAGTTACTCCTAAAGCCATCAAGCTGTTGAAGATGGCGTTATTTAATCTTTTATTCTTTTAAAACTGAAAATTAAGCTTAAATCCGAGGTTGCAGAATTTTAAGAAATACTTGATGCTACAGTTCAAGCTATTAAAATGTCAAGAAACCAGCAAGAACGAAATCTTCAGCTCATGATCAAAGGATATTAAGAAATACTTGAATGCTTTTTTTTTTTTTTTAGAATGGTAAAAAATACTTGAATGCTACTACTTAAAAATCAAAAATTTCAAGAAAGCAGCAACAACATTTTGATTTGATTTCTACAGCCAACTATAGCCTTCTGTGTCTTACAGAACTGCAAGGAATCAGCCTACCCATATGTAACATATAGGCCTGCCAGTGGCTCTGCATCTGGTCTTGCGTGGTATGTTCTATAACCTTCCTTTATCGGTAGCATCCCTAAAAAATGGAAACCTTCATTTAGAAACATCATCAAGCTTAATGTTGATGGTTGCTCTCTTGGTAATCCTGGCATGGCAGGCATTGAAGGTATTTTTAGTGATTGCTAAGGTGATATCATCTTTTTCTTTGCGGGCCCTATCAGCGTTTCAGACTCTATAGAAGCAGAGGTTCGCGCACTTCATCAAAGATTGATAATTTTCTTCAGACAAATTGAAGGTAGATTGGAAGTAGAAAGTGACTCCTCTAACACAGTCTTGTGGGCTAAAGGAACTAGCGACGGTCCATTTGGGCTCGCTAATCTTATGGATGAAATAAAAGATATGTGTTTGTTTGGGTTTTGCTCTTTTTCTCTTATGCTTAGAATTGCCAATGATTTGGCTGATTGCTCAGCCAAATTAGGAGCTTCTAGCGAATCTTTTTATAATTTATTGCGAAGTGCACATGTAATCCATTATAATTTAATAAAATTGTTATCTTTATAAAAATAAAAAAAAACAACGTTCCTTTATTGGGCTGGGCCATTCCATCAAATATTTGAGAAGGGGTCAATCTCGTATTTGATGGTTGGCATGGCGATGGGCTTCGCTTCTATGACTGGCTTACCACCTGTTGCAAACACTGAGCGAGGACGATGAAGGGCGTACAACAATGTCATTGCACGGGGATGCAATTCGCCAAGCTGGGGCATACAGAGCTATCTGAAAAGTAAATGGGCGTTGAAGGGCTTATGAGGACTTGGGCACCCTCCCCTTAACAACTTGCTTTTAATGGTGAGTTCTACCCGGGTCCCGACCAGTGGTATCAGAGCCTGGGCGTGGTAACCCCGGTGCCCCTCGAGGATGAAGAAAATCCCTCGGAGAAGATTTCAATAACCCGAGTGTATCCTCGAGGATGGAGAAAAATCCCTGGGGAAGATCTTGTATTTTCCACATTAATTACTTCCGCTAGGAGAGGGATATTGTTGGGGGTTCCATGCGATGCCAAGGATCCCACAACGGAAAAGCGAATGGATTTGGAAGGGCTTATAAGGACCTGGGCACCCTCTCCTAAACTTCTAGCTTTTAAGGGTGCCACATTAATACTCCCATAGAACAATTCTTTTACGAGTAATGTGCTTTTGTACATCATGTCTACAGTCAAACTTTGAACAACACAAGGTTTTAAGAAACATTTCTCTCTCTCAGTGCGTTTTGAACTCGTATGTTGCTCCACTCAAGACCCAATACAAAGCTCTGATTTTCTTTTAACTTTCAAATTGGAACAGAGGAGTACGTCATATGAATAAAGCAAGATGCGCATGCACATGGTCTATACTCTAGAGTATATATGATGATTATTTTTCCAAGAGTGCACAGATCCTTGTGCAATCCTTTGGTTTGAGTGGTCACAAAACTCATGTCTTTTTAGGTGGTGTACTGCCAGTCATACACCAAGCTCATTTGAGATCACAGACTTCTAAATTACTTCTTAAGTTTTGTTAGAGAACTCTAATGCAAGTGGTTCATAACCGAACAGGTTTTAATAATAGAGACCAAGACTGGTGTTTTAATTAAATCCTTTATGTACTTCCGACCCTCTCACACCCTTATAAATACTAGTGTTTTAATTTAAATACTTTTAATAGTAGAGACGCAAGTGGTTAACGGAACTTAGAATCGTAGCACAGTGAGAAACATCAAAAGTTAGTATTAGCTTGCTTTTCCTAAAGAGAATAAAAAGTAGAAATAAAACAAGAGAACATATTTCAATGCTTCAAACTTTTTGACGTGGTCCATTGCACCGACATGGGTGTGGTGCAATGACTAGGCCCACACTTGAGACTAAATTGTTAAACGTAGGTGCAACAGAAGGCATGCTCTGTATAAAATTGAATATTTGCAGCCTAATACTTTACTTACTAAATGTCATCAGGTGGCTAGATAGGAGAGCTACCCTGCCTAGGAGATTTTCAAAGCACATTGACGAGATTCTTCATCGAGTGGAAGGTCTGTTCAGTTTCATCATGTTAGGCGACTGTTTAGCCCGGGAGAGAGTATCCGGAGAACTAGTGAAGCATTAGAGTTATTGGACTTTCTCCCCCATAGTTGCAGGGTCTTTTTGTATTATTCTTGTTCTTGTGTGTTTGGTTGCCAATAAAGTTTTTATCCTAGGTAGTTTTTAATCCAAACAGTGAAGTCAACGAGATCTGTTATGGTTTTTTTTTTTCCTACAATTTCTAAATCTCCCGTCAAAATTTAAAGGTGTCATTACCAAATATGGGAAGGGAGGAGAGAGAGAGAGGGAAGAGAGAGAGAAAGAGAGAGGACATCATTCTCTAGGAAAGAAAAAGAGGGGACAAGGAATTAATGTCACCATAGAAACAATCATTACAAGAGTGGGATTAAAGAAATTCTAGTTCTAAAAGACAACCAAACATGGGATGAGACGAAAATTTTACTAAAAACTTCCTAGGACAAAATTTTTACCGGCAACCAAACAGAGTTACGGTCTCGGTCGAGCTTTGGTCCTCTGTTAGTAAATTTTGACCGGTTCAAAAAATATATTTTATTTACTTTTTCATTTGTATTGAAAAATTCTTTCAACAAAGAGACGACACTATCATGTAAACTCCTATGAAATTGATTCTATATCGATAGGAATAATCAACATCACTTCAGGATCATATTGAGATAAGATGTTCCCCAGTTTGGATTCCGGGATAGTTTCACCTTCGTCGTGACTAAGTGTGTCGCCTAGATATCGGCCTTACACATTTTTTTTTGAAGGGCTGAGATTAAAATACATTTTTTTAGTGAGATTAATTGGAGCCCCTTACAAAAATGTGAAAGGGTGACTTCTAGGGCGTACTTAGTAGCAACTAGGGTGAGAAAATATAATGGATTTCTCTAAAAGTCCTATTGGATATAAGATTTGAAGTTAAATATAATTATTTTCAAGTAATGTGTTAATATAGTTTTGATAATGGGGACGTTAATGACCACCAAATAGACCACCTTAATGTCCCCTTTACAGCTAAGATTCATTTAATGTCACATTTGCAATTAACATTTTTTCAAATACAACTCAAGAGGTAAGAAATAAAGAAGAACACTAATTCCAATCTAGACACACCCACCTGAGCTAGCCAGTCTGCTTCTCCATTTGCCGACCTGCTTACATTGTTGAAGTGAATTAAGTGACCTGCCACATGGTTGAAAATCTCATCCATGAACTCTAAAATTCTACATGGTTGGGGAGTTCTCTTGTCCGGCCTTTTGACAATGTTGAGGGAGTCACCCTCAACAATAAGATTGTCGAAGTCTCGAACTACCATCAATCTAATGCCCTAGAGGATCGCTCTCACGTCCGCCTCATTTGCAATTAAGATTAAATTAAAACGAATTTTGTCTACTGGCGTTTTCATTACCACATTTTGATAATTACATTAGCTCACCTTGTCTTTCATTATCTAAACAGTCGTCAAACATTATTACTAGGGGTGCAAATTTGGCCCTGTCAGCCCTGAGCCCGAACAGGGTCAGGGCTGGATTTTCCAATCCTGAGGGCGGGTCAGGGTTCATTTTTTTAGACCCTGACTCAGGTCGGGTCGGGTTCTGGGTTAATGCCACGGGTACCCTGGCCCGGCCCGACCCTAAGTTTTCTATTATAGAATTGAACTATTTATGTATGTTTCTTTTGCTAATGTTTTCTATTATCTTGGATTGATGTTTCTTTAGATTATTATTATTGATTGTCTTTGTTGCCCGTCATGTTGATGAATTCATATTGTCTTATTTTGTTCCGTTTCTCTGTTTATTGATCGTTTTGTTCTATATGATAAGTGGTTGCTTTATTTTTGACACTCTTAACAGGTATTTGCACTAGGGTCAATTAGGGCGGACCCTATCCAATCAGGGCGGGCAATGGGTTGAGGTTTTTCGGCCCTGACCGAGATAATGGGATCCAGGATTTTGAAAAACCCGACCCGACCCTGTTGCAGCCCTAATTATGTACTTACCCAAAAATTTGAGTAACGAAACAAAACCAACGAAATATAATGTACGTAGTTCAGTAAAAAATGGGAATTGAGGATGAATTTAATGGAGAGTAAAAAAAAAAAAAAACTCATTAGTTATCAGCCATAGTAATTAATTACCACCCGTCACAGAGCAACGACATTTAAACATTCTGCGAATACAAAAAAAGAAAAGAAAAAGGGGGGGGGGGGGGCAAAAGTAATGTGCGCAGGTTTATTCATTTCATGCTAAAGTGCGCGGGCAGAGAAAATCACCCCCTCCGAACCTGGGCCCGTTTCCGTTTCCGGTTCAGCGTTCAAATCAAAACTCGCATTCTCCTTTTCCCTCTCCTTTCCCTCTTCTCCAGAACCCGTTACGATTTTCGGGAGAGATTCCCCGTCAGATTTAACGGCGTTACTCCCCTCGACAAAATCCTCACACTCGAAAGACGGCTTCCACCTCATCTCCGTCAATTTAATCCCCTTTCCGTTTCCGTTTAAATACCTTGCCGCCGTGTGTATTCGACGGAGGATCGCGAAGAACTCTTCCACCTCGTCTTCCGTCACCGTCTGGCTAACGTCGTTACCCTTTGCCCTAGCCTTCGTTCTCTCTCCGTCATCTCCGCCGTTTGCAGATCGCTTTCTCCTCCCCATCTCCATCTTCTTGCCTCCTAACGGCGACAAACGGCAACGTTAAAGCGATATTTTTAATTTTAATTTTTTTTTTCTCGACCTGTGTCTTTCTTTTGCTCCTCGTCTTATAAATGGGAAGCATAGAATAATACCAGTCCTTCTCTCAAAGACATTATTGGAATGTCATCATTTATTAATTGGTGGCTGACGTCACTTTAAAAATGCCGTACAAGTTGCTGAATCCTGACGCAAGCCTCGTGACGTCTACGTGGTGGTGGGTCCCACGATTTCTGTTGATGTGTGATTTCCTCGAGGCTTGTCTCGTGACCCACGAGAATATCAGAGTACTTACGACTAGGGGTGTAAACGAGCCTAGCCGAGCCGAGCTTGGCCAGGCTCGCGAGCTTTATCGAGCTTAGGTTTATTTTTGCAAAACTTGTTAGCAAAAGCAAAAGCAAAAAAAAAGGTAATCATTACAGAGAAAAGTAAAATAGCTGATTTATATAGTTTAAAATGAAAAATTACGAAGAAAATGTAGTATGTTATGACAATTAATAAAAAAATACCAAAAATGTTGAAAGTTATGACAATTACACAGGAAAAAACTAATTTCGAACCGTTTGATTTGCGATGATGTTGACAAGACATACCTACCCTCGGTACACTATTTTTGCTTTTTACCGATTATGTTGACTTTACGAGCTTCAACGAGCCGAGCCGAGCCAAGCCTGGCCTAACTCGGGCTCGGCTCAGCTCGGCTCGTTAAGGATTCGAGCCGAGCTCGAGCGAGCCTCCGAGCCCGAGCCAAAATTGACACCCCTACTTAAGACCTACGACTTACGAATGTCGTAAGCATTACGATATATGACTTCTATATCACTTATTGAACCAATTAATCCGCACTCTCTTCTTTTGGTAATGCCACTCAGAAATTTTTTTACTTTTCGAATTACGTAATAATGAGGGATGGGGACGTCCGGCCAATTTAGGCTTAAGCAAAGGAGAAAGTATCATTGCTGAACCATGTGTAGATAGGGGTGGCAATGGTTCGGTTTCGGTTCGGTTTGACCCCCAAACCGAACCAAACCGAAATTTGAATCGGTTTGGTTTTACCAAACCAAAACCGAACAAAAACTGAATTTTCGGTTCGGTTCCGCCAATTTTGCCACACTTTACTCATAATAATTGCAAATATTCGGTTTCGGTTCAGTTTGATACCCAAACCGAACCAAACCGAAATTTGAATCGGTTTGGTTTAACCAAACCGAAACCGAATTTTTGGTTCGGTTTCGGCTCGGTTCCGGTTCGGTTCAGCCAATTTTGCCACCCCTATGTGTAGGTAGATATCAATTCCCATTATTAAGTCCAAGCACACGTTAAAAATTACAGAAATAGAGGATGTGGCCCCATACATATAATCAAGGAGATTTTATATGTTGTAAGCCCTTATTATCCTGTATTTTTCTAAAAGTACGGTACGGACCACACTATAGGATGATCCAAACCGTCCATTTGATTGGCCACGACGTAAATAAGTTGTGCCCCAAAGATCATTTCCATAGGATGATCCTAGCCATCCGATCTGTAAAGGTTTTCATAATATGCAGTTCCTCTATAGATCGGAGGGTTGGGA
This sequence comes from Tasmannia lanceolata, assembly GCF_043159265.1. Taxonomy (NCBI): domain Eukaryota; kingdom Viridiplantae; phylum Streptophyta; class Magnoliopsida; order Canellales; family Winteraceae; genus Tasmannia; species Tasmannia lanceolata. The sequence continues at coordinate 10,467,170 of NW_027518685.1, read as the reverse complement.
AGATCCTATAGAAATGATTTTTTGAGCACAACCTATTTACGTTTTGCCCCATCACATGGACGGTTTGGATCATCCTATAGGGTGGTCTGTACAATACAATTACAGAAAATACAGGACTATATGGGATTACATCGTGTAAAACCCCATAACGAAGGAGGGGCTAAAAGAGTTTTTTTTTTTTTTTTTGTAAAGGAACGCTAATATTAAGCCCAACCCCAAGGGCACCTCATTTGAGGGTCACTTAGTTCACTACCATCAAGCCCGGAGATCAGCGAATGGGGAAGCGGATGGACTAGCCCGAGCCGAACTATCAATAGAGTTTCTCCATTTGATGGGCCTTACAACATAGGTTGATCCAAATCGTCCATTTGATGGGCCACAGTATAAATAGGTTGTGCCCAAAAAATCATTTCCATAGGATGATCCCAACCTTCTGATCTATAGAGGCTTCATAATATGCTCTATAGATAGGAGGGGTAGGATCATCCTACAGAAACGATTTTGTGTGCATGTTGTGGCCCATCAAATGGATGGTTTGGATCGTCTTATGGTGTAAGCCGTATAGTACTTTTTGAAAAATACCACGGAAAAGGGGACCGAACAAATGGATTATCGCCACAATATCACAAGTGATGTGTGACAGCCCTTAGAATTAGAAAAATCAACAACAACGGAAATTTTTGTGCACACGGCACATTTTCATTGCAGGTCCCTTGCTTCCCGGTCTCCATATCATTTTCCTAATTTGCTAAGGTTGTAAACCTTTCTTGGGTATTTGGAAGAAGAAATTGAAAGCAAGAAGAGAGAATAAAAGTTACTCGGCAAAAAACTGAATATATAAAATTTGATAAACCGGAATGAGCACTCTAAGCTCTCGGGAAAATGGTGGAAGTACTCTCTGCAAACTTTATTCACGTTAATGTTTATATACAAGTGCTGTAGTTGCAAATAACCAAAACTCCTCTTACTTTATCTGGATAAACATAACCTCTTTAATCTAAGCTATTAAAACTCCTAAATAAGTCGGACTCCTAGCTAATGGCTATCAGTAGACTAAAACAAAACAAACAAAAAAAGAGAACCAAAGGGAGCCAAAGAGACAAAAGGTAGTTTTTTTTCCATCTTCCATACCCATCTTTCACCCATGTAAAAAGCTAATTTTTCCATTTTTTTTTTTCACTTTCAAAACAGGAGGGAGGACTAAAAATCCAGAAAAGCATTTGTCCTTCGGTCAAAAAAGCATGATTCTAAAGGAAGAAAAATCGTTCGATTTATGAAATGCTCCTAATTTTTTTGGAGTCTGGTGGCATATCTTTTTCGTTGACAGATATTGAAAGAACTTGCCCGCATTACCTACCATCACATGAAAATATCATAGACATTATGCTAGGAAGGAGCCACGGAGAAATGGCGTCAATCACAAACTTTTGTGAAAGCTACGTCTTAACATAAATAACCTCATTCATCCAAAGCCCACAAAACTCCCAATGTTGGGTGATCGAGGGGCAGAGGTACCCATTGTTAGGTTTCCCTACCACAATAAAATATGAAAAAGAAAAGGAGAATCATTTGAGTGGGTGGTATTGGCAATTGGTGGAGGCTAGGCCACTGCCCACTAGGACACTTCCACCACCCTTGAACATGTGGTATGATTCCATCTATTGTCCTAACGTCGTGGAGTAACATGCACCAACAATCATGAAAGAAATTTAAAGAGGAAAAAGGAATTGGAAAACAAATTGAAAGAAATAGAAATGGAGCTGGTTTGGGTTTTTAGAAAACCTAGCTATACAAACGTAAGTGGGGTTACGTGAAGTGTAAGGGTGGTGAGAGAGGGAAAGATAAGGGGAAAAAAAAAGAGCGAATTGAAGAAGAAGAGGGAAAGAGAGAAGGAAAAACAAAGAGCTAATTGAAGAAGAAAAGGTTTTTTCTTGAGTTTTTCTCTTGGAGTTTTTCTCAGGCAACTTTCTTGTGTATAATCTTCGTTGAGAAGCAAGGGAAAAGATTGTAGTTTGCGAGTTTGCTGATTTACAGATTAATCTAGCTCATTATAATCCTTGTAATTTTATTTTTTTCTCATAATTTTATTTTTCGTAGTGGAAGATCGTCTTCTCTCCATGGATGTAGACATCTTGGCCAAATCACATAAAATTTCGGTATTTATCTTGTGGTTTGTGTCTATTTTTTATTTTTTATTTGTTTTTGGACTATCGAATTGGATTTCATGAGCAGGTTTTCTCAACGATGTGGTATAATTCCATCTCTTGTCGTAACCCCGGGGTGTCGGATGTACCTAGGATCATAAAGAAATTGAAAGAGGAAAAAGAAAATCGAAAACAAGTTGCCTTAAATTTTGGACGACATAAGAGGTTTCAACGTGCGAAATTAATTTATTGGCGGTGTTTTGGCATTTGTTTATCGATTAGAAGAAAATCAATGATTGAACTACATACATTGTTAAAATGTGAAGGCTTTCGAAATACATGGTCGCTGGTGTGGAGTAGGGGTTTCATTGGACCAAGATGATCTCATCGATTAAAAGGTTCCGAACGATGTTAATAGATAGGATTAGGGCACAACTAGATTAAAAATTGTGTCAATTGGATCCACACACCCCGTCTGAAATTACTTTGGATCATGCCCCAAAATTCTATGACGGACGGTGGCAATGTAGAAAAATATAACTCATAGGTACATTCATTTATGTCTATTCATGAGGGGTATTTTTGTAACATCCAGAAACCTTACTTAAATGAGAAAAAAAAAACATTTTATTTTTCCTTTTTTCATCTCTTTCTAGTCTTCTTTCCTCGTCCCGAAGTCACCTTGATTTACAAGTTGTAAGCAACTGTCAAAGGTTATTGCTTATTACAATTCCCAAAAAACAATTAATTAGCAGCCAAACAAACAAAGTGAGTCGTCCCATATCAAAACACAATCCCCGAGCCCGAATATTGGTAGACAAAGTGATTAAACAATAAAGGTGATTAAATGGCTCTGTTGATAGCGGTTAGATTAGTTAATAGAATTAACTTAGTCTTGCATACTGTGGAAGGTATTTTCTAAATTTCTAGTATTTGGCCCACTGGTGGTTTTTTGCATTCACTTGCCTAGATGATCTAAGCTCTTCATTTGTTGGTCTCTCTGGTGGATAGGTCAAGCCCCAAATCTATTCTTCACAAGGTGAAGCTAACTTTCCAATGTAGTTTCTATAAAATGGGCATAAGGTTTAGAAAGTTTAAAAAAAAGGATCATTTAAAAACTTCTACAAATTGAAGGGATAGGACCATCCAATGGAGTTACGGGTGTCAGTTTGGACTCGGGCTCGGAAGCTCGCTCGAACTCGGCTCGTTAAGGATTATATATATATATATATATATATATATATATATATATATATATATATATATATATATATATATGAAAAGGATTGTGAGCTTTAGCGTTGGAACCTTATGGTGAGCTTGAGCTCTCAAACCAATGAGGCCCACATTGTTAGGATGATCCAAAGCATTCACTAGAAAAGGCCTTACATAGATAGGGTGTGTACAAAAAATCAGCTCCATAGGATCATCCTAACCCATCCATTTGTGGAGGTCAAAATGGACAGACCACAAATCTGCCCATTTTTGCCCTCCACTTTTGGAGGGGTTAGGACGATTCAATGGATCTGATTTTTGGTACACACCCTATCTATGATAGGGCCTTGCAAATGAATGGTTTGGATCCTCACAGAAATTGTGGGACCCATGTGAATGGTGCACTCAAGCGCACCATTTGGTTCCAACGCTCAAGCGCACGAACATATTCCTCTATATATATCACACATACACAATCATTTGATTGTACAAGACAAGTCTAAAAAGCCCAATATGTAGGATTTTGGGGCCCAATTGTCCTATTAACGAATTTAGTAAGGCTCGCGCCGCTCGGGAGCCCGGCCGAGCCGAGTAATGAGCTTAACGAGGTAGTCAAGCTGGGCCAAGCTCGGCTGGGCTCGTTTACACCCCTAAAATGGAGTAGATTTTTTAAGGCACAGCACAATCTTTCTATTCGGGTCTAGTACATGAATGTTCTTTTTTGAAGCACAACCTACCTAGGGTGTACAATGACCATTGATTGTACCTGTTTGCTTCGTGATACACCTGGGGTGTACAATGACCATTGATTGTACCTGTTTGCTTCGCGACACACGCCGGGCATCTTAAAATATCCATGGCGATCAATATTACAAATTGCAAAGGGAGATGATCCCCTTATAACGCGAACAGTGGCGCTTTTTGACGCGGGCGTGGGGGGCGGGGGGGGGGGGGCTGCGAATAAATACTGTAGAGGGGTGAAAATATCAAAATATACAGTGGTTCACACTTCAAAGGATGATCTAAGCCGTTCATTTGTTGAGCCACAACGTAAATAAGTTGTACCCCATAAATCATCACCATCAGATGATCTGAAACGTTTGATCTTATAGGTGTCTATAATGTGCACTCTCTCTATTTCTCTATAGATTCGAGGGTTAGGATCTTTCTATGGAGATTATCTACGATGTATGGTTTATTTACATTATGGCCCAATAAATGAATGGCTTGGAGGCTTGGATCATCCTCTGAAGTGGGCCACACAGTAATTTTCGAAAAAAAATACTGGACTTTATGCCCCCTCACCGTATCAAATCTCGAAAGACGGTACACCAAAAGAGGGTCCACATCTCATTCATGAATTAGCACATACAACAATCTTCTTCTCCTCCTTCAAAAGCTCGCCCCTAAAACATGCAAAACAGAAGAATACATATTAGTGGTTTCCAAAAATACACTAGAAACCTAATGTATTGCAGCCACTAAATATACTCAACAAAAGAAGTAACTTTGGGAGATGATATTTTCACCCCCACAGCCGTATGCATGCGCCCCCTTTTTAACGTGGTATGGCGTCAAAAATCGTTAAAGTTGTCCACTGTTCATGTCAAATCACGTCATAAGGGGGGCGCATGCGTGTTGCAGGGGTGAAAATATCATCTCCCTTAATTTAATGTGACTTCAATTTCAAACAATTGGGTCCGTTAATCTAATCAACAAGCATAAGTTCCGTTCATTCCCATTGACCCATCTCAATCAAATGATCTTCGCCTTTGATCCATCAAGGTTCATTTTGGGTGAAGATAAGAAATGTAAGCCATTGATTTTTTTTCTTTTAGGCCTTGATATTAAGGACTGGATACCCATTCGGCGCGGGACCATGACCATATCAGTCGCCTCAAGAGTATTTACATGATCAACACTCTCGGTTATACAAATATATAGGGCTGCAACTCGGGTCGGGCGGGTCGGGTTTTGGAGAACCCAACCCTACCCGAGAAATATCTCGGGTCGGGTCGGGTTGGGTTTTTTTTCAGAAAACCCACGATTCCCAAACCCGGCCCTACCCATGATAAATCTCGGGTCGGTTCGGGTCGGGTCGGATTTTTTCACGTTGACGCAAATTTTTATGGAAAATTCTTGTTTGGCAAGGCAACTCAACTCATAGAAGCAGAAATTACACTCACATTACACTTGAATCAAACAATGATGTAATTACACTCACATCACACTTGAATCAAACAATGCTGTAATCAAACAATGTTGTAATTACAATCAAACACTTGAATCAACTCAACTCATAGAAGCAGAAATTACACTCACATACAGTAACAGTGGGTGCGTGGGTTTTCACTTTTAACTTTGGGATAATTACATTTACACCCCCTCTAGTTTCTAACACATCCACTCCACCCCTATAGTTTAAAACGTGACAAATACACCCCTGTGCCCCCTCAGCTGAAGGTTCGTCCATAGATTGAAGGGTTAGGATGATCCGATGGAGCTGATTTTTTGGGCACACCATATCTATGTCAGGACCCATCAAATGAACGCTTTGGATCATCCAAATAATGTGGGCCCCTACCCGAATCCAAACACTACCAAAAAATCATCCAAATAATGTGGGCCCACATTGTTTGGATGATCCAAAGCGTTCATTTGATGGGTCCTGACATAGTTAGGGTGTGCCCAAAAAATCAGCTCCATCAGATCATCCTAACCCTTCAATCTATGGACGAACCTTCCGTTGAGGGGGCCTACCTTAAACAAATTGAAACTACAAGGGTGTATTTGTCACATTTTAAATTATAGGGGTGGAAGTGGATGTGTCAGAAACTAGAGGGGGTGTAAATGTAATTATCCCTTTAACTTTTAACTAACAATAGAAAAAAATATACATACTATAACTTATGTAACTCGGGTCGGGTCGGGTCGGGCCCCTTCAAACCCGGCTCGACCCGAGATTCATGCGGGCTTTTGAATGCTGAACCCGGCTCGACCCGAAACCCATGAAACCTGAACCCGACCCAGGCTATTTTCGGGCCGGGTCGATGCGGGTCGGGTTTTACCCGGCTCGAGTTGCAGCCCTACAAATATATCCTTTCTTGGGACCAAAAAGGTTGCAATGACCCCGATGGTTTGTTCCTCGTGGTGGGACCCTTTTATATAATAATTGGACACAAAAACAGTACCAAAGGGAGTTCGGAATAGGAATTTGGAGAAGGAAAAATTGCCAATGGGTGAAACCAAAATATTGGAAATGTAGAGAGGGACATAATTTTTAAAAATTGTTAAAGAGAGTTGATAACCCCCTTTCGAGAATTTGATAACGCCATTTAGAGGGTTGATAACTCCATTTTGTCCCTCTCTAACAATTTTTCGAAAGTGTGTATTCACAATTCTTGTATTTTGGTGTCTCCCATTCCCAATATTTCCCTTTGGAATATAATCTCCTAACTCTTGTGATTAGCACTAAACTAATTCCAAATTTGAATTAATAATGTGTGGCCCACGTCGTCTACCTAAGCCTGATATTTTTCTGGGGTTAGGAATTCGTATCTTGCGTCATCTTAGGTGCGTAAGAAAAAGTGTGCACCACGTCAGTGGATGACGTCAGGACCACCTGTTAACAAACAGAAAGAAACTACCCTACCTACGCCACGTGAATTACTAAACTACCCTCATGACCATTACCACATATTTATATAATATTTAAGAACCAGTAGCCACAATGTCACTTTCACGATCAAACGTAAAATGAAATTTTTGGGTCCCACATGTTGTGGATCAAGGGTTTAGATTAATCGAATCAAGGTGATCTCAACAGCATTCATTTGGTGTGGGACCTAAGTTTGTTGCTGTCAGATCAACGGTTCTGATCATGTACATGAGGTACAAGTGTGGGCCACTAGATGAACATTTTGACATGAAAAAGTAGGTTTACAACTTCACACACATGTATTTCCTCTGTTGAAAGGTAGAAACTACTCGTAGTTCTTTGTAGAGGGCGTTTTGGTCTTTTTCTACCTTCTCAAGCCTCTATAAATTAAGGATTAGGTTTGTGTGTTGTCCTGAGGAAAACAGAGTCGAGAACAAACAACGTACGTGTTTTTTCCTCTGCTCTTTTTATTTTTCAAGTTTTTCTTGTTTTTCTGGTGGACATTATGGAAGGAAGAACAAAGAGACCTGCTAGCTTTTTCCTACCAGATGAAGAAAAAGAAAAGATGGAGGAGTTCTACGCTTTACTTAGGAATATTAAAGCTGCAAAAGATCGTCTCAGAAATGAGTCACATGAATCCAAGAAGAAGCTGAAAAAAGAGAAAGCCCTTTGGATTCCTTCCTTTGAAAGGGAAGATTTCTTGCAAGAAATTGAGTTTAAAAACCCTGTTATCTTTCTGGGTTCCTCTAACAATGCAGGGGAAAAGGAAGAAGACAGGGGCTTAGATCTTAATCTCTCTCTTTAGTGTAATTGGTTACATAATACAATCAAATTGTCAGTGGGAGGAACTTTTCATTTCTTCTCGCTTTGTTGTTTGTGTTAACAAGGCTTAGAAATAGATTAATTATGGAACTGTGATTTTAGTAAGGTTGGTACACCAAAACCCAGAACATGTCCACATTCACATGCTAAAATGATTATAAGTCCAATCCCTTTCTGCTTCTTAAGACAGATCATGTGGTTTTAAAATAATAAATATAATTTCATTGCTTTTTTCCCAATTTATGGGCGGCTGTGGAATTTGAGGTCAATGTTGCTTTATTCTTACAATTCAGGTTTCTTTTCCTTTTGCTTTATTGGGGGGGATCAATAAGAGGTTAGGTCCTGTTTGAATTGCAATAAAAATTCTCAGATTGTTTGGAAATAAAAAAATATTTCTAAAAGTCCCTCGATAACTTCAGCCAACCTCATTCAATTTTTTATTAGAAAGGAGATAATTTTTCGCCCCTCCTGTGGGATTATGCTCCCCACTCTTAATTGTGAATTGAGCAGACTTTAACGCTTTTTGGCGTCAAATCGCTTTACGAGGGAGGTGCAGTCCTACAGGGCGAAAAAAATATTGCCCTCTATATTATATAGGGCAGTGATAAATCGACCCCCAAATATCTTAAATCGACCCTTTTTGTCTCTTTCTCTCTCCTCTGGGTTAGAGAGAGGAGAGAGGAGAGAGGAGAGAGGAGAGAGGAGGACACATGGGGGGTCGATTTATCACTCCCCTTATTATAATATCCCTCTAAATTAACCATAATCATATCATTTCCCTCCTGAGTAGAAAAATAATTCCTAGGAAAAAAATATCTGCAGAAATTTTTTTCTTGCCATGATGCCATCCAAACAGGGCCTTGGTCCCGTAGTCAGATTAGGGTTGTATACCATACTTAAGTTTGGTTTGGTTCAATTTACAATTTGGTGCAGCTTCAGATGATTTTGATAGGCACACAGTATTGATGTTTTGTGATTTGTGAGATGAATCTGCGAGCTAATATCCAGCATGGAAAATGCTTCCAAGAAAGTCACTTTAAACCCCTTTCCAAAAGACATTAATTCGCCCACTTAGGAGTAGTTTACATGATCTGATCCTTTGATCGAACGGATGTCCAAATCAACATTTTAATTATATTGATCAGATGTCAGACAACCTTGATCTTGTTGGGCATAATTTGTATCTATTGGAGAAGAAAGAATAGAAACCGGTTTGCTTCAAGGTACGAAATCGCTTTCCTTAAGACAGATTTTGCCCCCACTAGAAGTGTGCAAAGGGGACCCGCAAACTGCCTCCAAGATACAATGAAGCCAGTAGGAATGTCCTACTATATTTGACGACGCTATGCACAAGCGGAGTCAAATCTGAAATGCCCTTTAGAGAATAACAAGCCTTAGTGAATCAATCTAATTACTGTTTTTGCAGTATAACAATAATAACTCTGGTGGGATTGAGAAAAGAGAGTATAATTGCACTGGAAGTCTTGAGAATTGCACCAGAATTAAGTAAATTCGTTTTCTCTCTTGAAATCGCTGGATTCTGCACTTCTTATTAAGCCTCTGGTGAGTTTTCAAGTTGAAAAGCACGGCTGAATAGTGTCTTTCCAGTTCGGTTTGAATTCTGGCCGTTAATCGCGCCCATACGCGATTCAATGATCCAAATCAATCCTGGAGTGACTGTTGGATATTTAAAATCTTGTCCTCTCCTGTAACCGTTAGATGATCCATCTACGATACAGATCGCACCCCTAGATTCTTGACCGTTGGGGGAAGGGACAAAACCCAATGGATCGCACCCACTGACCGTTGGAGTATTGGGCCAGCTGGGCCGACCGTTAGGCTCGAATCAAAGCCCAACCCAACCGAACTATTCTTCACTGGGCTTGATGGGCCTTTGAACTATTCGGCCCACCCATTAGACCGATCCACAATCGTCGAAGTGCAAAGTGCGCTTAAAAAAGAGCCAATAAAGTGCCACTATGCGCCCCATTGCCTAAGCCGCGCGTGCACGTGCGCGAGCGCTGCAACACCGTCCCGCGGTTTGACCCATGACTAAGACCCCAAGTGCACACAAACAAGAGAAATGAATGAGTGAACTAATATATGCCCATCTCCAACTTTTCTCCGGAGCAATATGGAATTATGTTTTCAATGCACTTCTACACTCTTTGCAAAAGCAAAAAAGCAACTTTTTCAAAGAATAGTTTTTCCTTTCCCAAAACAACTAAAAGAAAATATTTTTCAAAATTTGTTTTGACCACAAAACACTTGATTTTGAAAAATCTTTAATAGATCCATCAAGCCGAGGGATCCGACAAGAAAAGATAACCAATTGATTTTTTAAAACCTTCATCTTAGACATTGGTGGTCCATTTGGGATACGACTAAAACCATGTGGGTTACATCGTGATGTTCTAACTCACATACATGCCCACTTGTGCCATATTGAAAAAGCCAAAATTGTATTTTACAGGTTTTAGAATCTTGAATTTCCTCAAAATCCTAGATGGGAGAGTAGAGTAGAGTAGGAGACCGTCCGTCGTTTTCTGATTTCTCGCCCTTCTTTTCATCGAGCTAGAGTGTAGAAGATCGTCCCGTGTTTCCATGTTTTACAAATCTCAGGATGGGAGAGAGATTTGTAAAACCTGTATTACTTAAAATCAAGGATAATGAATTGTAAAATCCAAAATTTTACACCGCTTTCAAACTAAAACCTGGATTCTAAAATCCACGCATCCAAACAGCCCCTGAAAGTCACTTTCTGCCTACTAGTTCTTGTTGAGTATATTGAAAAGGGCAAATGAGAGCATTAATGTAAGTTTTGAAACTAATGGCAAATGGATCAAAGCTTGTGATGGGAAACAACACACCTTTTTTCTCTTTATGCAAATCAAATATGACACACCAAGTGGAAAAATAAGCAGAATATAAGAAAAATGAAACCACGAATATGAAGTAAATAACTGTCAAAGTGGTGGAACAATTTTGATCCTTTTTTTTTGGAAATGGTGAGATTACAAGAGAAGAAGAGGCAGAGACCTAAAACAAAAATACAGTCTTCATGGGGAAGAAAATCAAAGAATTATGAGACAGAGTCCAGTAAAATCTTCTACTATTATAATGAGATACAAATATCTTCTCAAGCAAAAGATGGTCAAGTTAGAGGATATATAACATCAACAAGAGAGAAATGTGGAGCATAACCAAACTTTTAGATTTCAGCAAGTACTTGCTTAAATATGACTAAAACAACCTTCCAATCAACCCATGATCATTAACCTGTGACACCAAAGATGAACAAAAGCCTGAAAGGGGTTAAAATATTTTTCTTTTCCTCTCTAAAGATGATAACTCAAACCATCATTTGTTCTTTTTTTTGCCGTTTAAAGATTGAGATGCATACGGCTACAGGAGGGAACATGAAGAGAAAAACCCCACAAACCAGAAACTGCAATTTCTCACTTAGTTAAGAATATAATGATTGTCATGGATTAAACCAAACCCCAAAAAATTGCAGACCTTTCCTTTCTTCTTAAATAAGACTGTACACCAAAGCAACTTAAGAGAAAAAAAAAACCTCCTCATTTTCTCACGACATGTGAGAAATTTCCAGGTTTGCTTTGAATTTTGGTAACCGACTGTAAGTCCAAAACTGATTATTGGACTCAAAATAAAACTGAGCGTATGATGCGGATGAAAATCATCAAGAAAGTGCAAGGTGGAACAAGTTCTTATTACTGTTTTTTGTTTTTTTTGAACGGCATCAAGTTCCTTATTCTTTAACTTTAATTTTTGTCATCTTAATTGTAGCCTACTTTTTATCTATCAAATCTTATACATTTGGCTTATTTTGGTATTATTAGAAAGATTTTCCAATTACCTATATAAAGTGCCCATGATCACATGGTTTGGAGGTGATCTGTGGAAGTTATGGGCTATTTACAAATTTTAGTCATATTTTTAGTTTTTATTTATTTTTTTATGATTTTCTCTTCTTATAAATAGTTATTACCAAAGCATTGTATGGGATTTCTTTAACTTAATGAATGAAAATTAGCCTTTATGCTTTTAAGTTATTTAAAAGCTTTTGGGTTGCTAATTAGACCTCCAATTCTGTTTTAAGAAACTTGACTTTGATGGGATCGAAGTAAACATCATCTCGCTCAATGGTGATCAAAATATTCTCCGTAAGACGATTATTGAACGACCTCATTTTTTAATTTTATATATTTTGCCTTCACTGCTCGGACTCCATCAGTTTAATTATACTCTTTCATAGTTAAATAATCTGTATTGGAGTCAAAATCGATTCTCAAAATCCAAAACGAAGAAGACCAAGGGAGGTCTAATGCTAATGCTGGTCATTCGTCCCCTTCGATGGTGGGGTGCAAAACATAGACTTTGCCATTTTCAAAAGTAAACTTCGGTGGAGGATAATTAAGGGGGAATGAGAAAAAGATTCTTCGAAAGAAATTCTTCATCTCATTCTAACGAGATGCCAATTTTCACACCGTGTTGAATCCACAATATTCGTTTGTTGTCCCCCAAAAACCACTTCCATAGGATTATCCTAACCCTCCAATCTATTGAAGTTTCCATAATGTGCAGTCTCCCTATTGATCGAAGGGTTAGGATCATCCCAAGGAAATGATTTTTTTGGGCACAACCGATTTATGTTGTGACCCAACACATTTACGGTTTGGATCATCCAATGGAATGTGCAAATATCAAAATATGGTTGTGTTGATAACATTTCCCAAACTAGAAATATAATTGGGAAGTGATATATCCGCCCCTTTTGATCACTGCAAACGCCCCCTGTCAGTGTCTGTGGTTATCAGGGGCATTGAATTCTTTTGACATAAGTACAACAGCCCCTCTTGAGTCACTGATACACTGACAGGGGGTGTTTGTGGTGACTGGGGGTGTTTGTGGTGATCAAAAGGGTGATATATCATTTCCCATATAATTTTCCTTGTATAAAAAATGGAAAGTAATGATCCATTTGGGACAGCCCCTCTAGTGCAATTATGACTCCTCTGTTACAATAACGACGTGGGCTGTCCCAATTAATAAAAGGGTCGAGTATATCATTCCCTATATTTTATTTCGGAAACTTCTCGTTTAAGCACATCGAGTTCTCTTGTCACGTTTCGATTTTGAACAATGAAAGGGACCCACATAAAAAACCCTACCATTATGCTGTTGGCTTACGTTTCGCTTTTGAACAACGAATGGGACCCACATCAAAATCCCTACCACTATGCTGTTGGCTATTAGCCAAGAGGAAAAAAAAAACATTGGGCTTTCTAAAACCAGACCTATCCAGTATCCATTCCCCTCGACTCAGAAAATTTTCTGCAAAAATGGAGGCCCCCCCTCGACCCCGTCCCTGCAACCATGCAACCAGGTTGATTTTTATCAAGGTAAAAGTCAAAAAAGTGTGTTTGCCCTGGATAAAAATCAAAGGGGAGAGTTTTTTCTCTCTATGCCCTTGTTGATGGACGGACGGCCGGTCACCATATAAAACCAAGGTTTAAAATTTCTGTTTTCGGACCTTGAAATTTCAAATTTTCGGTCGAAATCTGGTACCAAACCCGAAACTAATAATTTATTCAATCGGTGAAATATTAAAAAAAAAAAGATTTTTTGGGTCAAATTTCGGTCGGAATAAATGACCGTTTCGGTTTTTACCCATTTCGGTGTCGGTCTGGACGGAAATTTCAGATTTCGGTCAAAATTTAAAACCGTGATAAAAACTAAGGTCACCCAACTACGTAGGCTGTTACGTCAGCATATTGATGCCATATGATGACGCCACGTTTTAAACCTGCCTCCCAACCCTTATGTGGAATTACACAATTGCCATTGCAAAAGAAGCCAGAATTGTCCCTGCCCTCACCAAGCAACTGTGATCTGAACCGTCCATCTGACAGGCCTTGCTTTAGATCTCCTATGGCAAAAAAAATAAATCAGATGAACCTACAATTGTAATACCAAATCATGAGTAAATTTTTGGACGTAAGAAGAGATCCAAAAGCAAGTCCATTTTAAGACAGAAGAAGAGATCCAAAAGCAAGTCCTATGCGGGGAATTGATGGTTCAGATCGGTCAAAGGTTGAAGAATCCATCGCTCCGTAATAGATTCATCATGTTAGAGTGGACCATCTAGATGAACGGATCGAGTGGGCCCGCTCTGACTTCTCACGGTAAGCGCTTGTTATGGCATCAATTCCGAAATTTCAACTCCTAAGAAGGGTAGTTTTGTAAATTTGAAAAGTCATTCTCTGTAGAGGACTTTGTTTCTGAGCCGGACTCTATAAATTGACTGATAATCGGTTTAGCAAAAACCAGATAAGTCGTCCTTTTCTCTTCTCTCATATGAAATGCGAGCATAAGTGAAGGGAAACGTGCCTTCTCTTTGCCAATTTAACATATATCAATGGAAGGAGACAGAGCAAAGAGACCCGCAGAATTTGCTCCACCAAATGATGATGACAAAGAAGGAGAAGGAGAAGGAGAAGAAGAAGAAGAAGAAAGAAAGATGGAAAAATTTTACGCTCTCCTTAGAAGTATTCGAACTATAAAAGATGGTCTCAGAAACGAGTCAAATGAACCGGAGAAGAAGAAACTAAAGGAAGAGAAAGCAGCTTGGACTCCTTCATTCGAATGGGAAGATTTCACGCACAAGGTGGAGTTTAATTCCGTTCCCGGTCCCTCTAAGAAGGAAGAAGAAAAAGAAGATAAGAGCTTAGACCTTAGCCTTTCCCTTTCTACTGTAAATAAATTGGACTGTAAAGGCTGTACAAATATCAAAAAATGACATTTCATAGCAAATCTCTTGTCCATTTTATAGTTTGTAATTGTCAAGTCTAGGCATCCACAAGAGTCTTGAAAAGGATCCAAACCTGTGAATTATGGGTTGAGTTTGATGAAAACCCACTAGCAAGCCTATCCACCATTGTCACACTCAATTTTTAACTGTTGTGTTGTCCATCTCCTAGTAAAGCAAAAGGGAAAGAAAGCTGAATTCTAAGAACAGAGCAACATTGACCGAAAATATCTACAACAAACAATAAGTCTGAAATAAAGCAATGAAATTATATTTATTATTTTAAAACCACATTATCTGTCCTTAAGAAACAGAAAGAGATTGGAATTAAATGTCCATCTTCTATTGATTTTAGCCTGTGAATGTGCACACGTACTGTGTTTTGTATTTTGCAAGAATCTCAATCAACCTTACTAAAACAGCATTTCCATAAACCACTTTTAACTGATGAAAGTACAAACAACAAACTGGAAGAAATGACAACTTTCTTCCACTGACAATTTGATTGTATTAAGTAACCAATTATACTAAAGAGAGAGATTGAGGTCTAAGCTTCTGTATTCGTCGTTTACCCTTCCACACTGGAAACTTAAAAAGCAAAGAAGACCAAAACGTAACGTTATTCTCTACTCTGTTTTCCTCAGGACAACTTACACAAACATGGGAATTGTCAATTTGTAGAGGCTTGAGAAGCTAGAAAAGGGCAAAACGCCTTCTATAGAGAACTACGACTTGTTTCTCTGTTTCAACGGAGGAAATACAACATAGCGTGTGAACGTACTTCTTCATAGAATGGTAGCTTTATGTCCAAAAGTTCATCAAGTGAGTCATACTTGTACGTCATCTACATGATCAGAACCGTTGATCCGGACAGCAAAATTTAGGCCCTGCCGAGTGCCTTCGAGATCACCTTGGCTTGATTATCCTAAACCCTCGATGCATCATGTGGGAGCCAAAAAATTAATTTTACCAACGAACGTGAAGGTGACATTCTGGGTAGTGAGGGTAGTTTGGTAATGTGGTTATGGTAGGGAGGGTAGTTTGGTAATTCATGGTGCGTAGGTACTACGTAGGGTAATTTCTTCTTGTTTATAAACAGGTGGTCTTGACGTCATCCACTTACGCCGTGAAAGCTTTTCTTACGCACTCAAGATGACGCGTGTTACGGATTCCTAATCCCTCAATATCTGTCTTACCTGTTTGTAAACAGGTAGACTTGACCGTGAGCCACACATTATTTATATTTATATTGGGAATTAGTTTAGTATAGGGACAAAGAGTTGGGAAATTATATTCCAAACTCCCATTAGTGCACTCATTGAGTCATTGGGTTCAATTATTATATAATTATAAAGGGTCCCAACAAGAGAACAAGCCATCGGGATCAGTGCAACCATTGGGTCCCAAGAACGGATATGTTTCATTTTTGTATAATCGAGACCGTTTATCATGTGGATCATCTTGAGGCGACTGATGTGGTCATGGTCCCACACCAAATGTGCATCCCGTCCTTGGAATTAATGGCTAAAAAATCAACGGTTAAGATTTCTTTCTGAACCTGAAATGAAACTTGATGGATCAAAGGTTAAGATCTTTTGATCCAGATGGGTCCGAACTCATGCTTGTTGATTAGCTTAACGGACCCAATTGTAAGAAATTGAAGACACGTAGATCATCTTGGGAACTACAAATTGGAGGCTATGGGGTGCAGTCTATATACGTTGCCGCCCAACTGTTGTACGGTTTGGATCATACTGTGAAGTGTGAAGTGTGCCCCAGTGTACTTTTCCAAAAATACTCGACTTCAATGGCACTCACCATTTAAAAACTAGCCTGTTTGGAAATATTTATCGGCATGTAAGCATTCATGCATTATGCATACATATGGATATTTTAAGATACCAGGCGTGTATCACGGAAATACAATAACGCAAAAAAGTACAATAAATGGTCATTTTACATCCACGTAGTTTGTGCCTAAAAAAAGAGCATTCATGTAGTGGACCCCCGGAACAGCCGATAGATTGTCCTGTGCCTGAATAAAAATATATAAAATCTACTCCATTGAATGTTCCTAACCCTTCAATTTGTAAAAGTTTTTAAGGGAGCTGATATATTCGCCCCTTTTCATATTACTAGGGACAATCGATTCAAAACCGCCTGACTGGCTAATGAAATTTTCCAGTTAGACATACTTAGTCGTTTAGGAAATGACCAAAATGCCCAGCCAACACTCATCCCACATCTATGCCCATTACTCTCGCCCAAATCCAGCGGCGCCAAGTTCAGAGATGATGCCCCAGAAAGTGCAGAAACGCCCTAGGTCCCTCTCTCTCTACCTCGCCCATTCCCTCCCTCCCTCTCTCTCTCTCTCTCTCTCTCTCTAGAAATCAACAACTCTGGAAATTTTGTTCTCTTAGGGCATCTTAATTTGTTGTATCCCACCACCAAAAAGAGGAAGATAGATACCATTGCTGCTTAGGAGAAGAAGCTTCTCTCTTGAAAACCCCTTCTCACTGCTACCCAACATTTATAACAAACATTAGCTCGGAGGCAGTTTTGGGCAATTTCTCGGAACAGATGGATTTCTCTATCGAAACCCTTTGATCTATAGAGAACTTGTGAATGATTCACAATATATGATTCACAAGTTTTCTGCATAAATTAAGGGAAATGTTATCAGCACTATATTTTGATGAGGGCACTCCTCACTTTATTAAAATGTAAGGTATGGCCCTCACCATAGGATGATCTAAACCGTCCATTAGATGGGCCACAGCCTTAATAGGTTGTGCCCCAAAAATCATTTCCGCAGCTTGATCCTAACCCTCCGATCTGAATGTTAGAGGGTTGATACTAACCCTTATAGATCGGAGGGTTAGGACCAATCTACGGAAATGATTTTTGGCAAATCTAATGGACGGTTTGGATCATCCCATGGTGCGGGCCACACCTTACATTTTAATAAAATGAGGAGACACTCATCAAAATACAGTAGTGCTGATAACATTTCCCTAAATTAAAATTTAACTTATCCTTTTACCACCATTGTCATCAAGCATGAGGCAGCTAAGGAACTTTGTACAGAGAAAACTTCTCTGATTTTCTAGATACAGAAATCTGATGGCTGCATGTCATAAGAATACCATTTTTATGCTTAGTTTCTATATCACATTTGGTTCCAACACCCATGCCCACCGATGAATAATGAGAGAGGCACCGGCGCTGGATTTGGTTTCTGAAGTTGGGCTCTGCATTTAGGTGAGAGAGACAGAAACGAAGGTTAGGGATTATGGGTTGAGATGGGATATTGTAGGGGTGCAAGTTTGGCCCTGTCAGCCCTGACCCGCCCTGACCCTCCCTGAGCTCGAACAGGGTGAGGGCTGGATTTTCCAACCCTGAGGGTGGGTCAGGGTTCATTTTTTTAGACCGTGACTCAGGTCGGGTCGGGTTCTGGGTTAATGCCTCGGGTACCTTGACTCTGCCCGACCATAAGTTTTCTATTATAGAAATGAACCATCTGTGCATGTTTCTTTTGCTAATGTTTTCTATCATCTTGGATTGATGTTTCTTTAGATTAATATTATTAATTATTTTTGTTGCCCGTAATGTTGTTGAATTCATATTGTCTTCTTTTGTTCCCTTTCTCTGTTTATTAATCATTTTGTTCTATATGATAAGTGGTTGCTTTATTTTTGGCTCTCTTAACAGGTATTTGCACTAGGGTCAATTAGGGCCGGTCCGGCTCTGCCCTGCCCAATCAGGGCCAATCAGGGCGGGCTAGGCCCAGCAGTGAGCCCTGTAGAGAGGGCAATGGGTTGAGGTTTTTTTGCCCTGACTCAGGATCGGGGGGGGGGGGGGGTCCGGGCCGAGATAATGGGATCTAGGATTGGGCTAGGGTTTTGAAAAACCCGACCCAACCCGACCCTGTTGCAGCCCTAGGATATTGGATGCCTACATGGGTGTTTTGGTCATTTTCTAAAATAACCGCTACATGTAATGGGCCACTTGCTTTAGCTGGGGCCGGTGATTTAAAAAAGGTGTCCGCAGAATTAAGGGGCGTATATATCAACTCCCGTTTTTAAACGGTATGTTTTCAACTCTGTAAACCGTACGTCCATTTCATAGAAAATACAATGGAGGGCTCGGTTCACCTTATGAAGAATATTTTTGGGACATTGACCTATCCCCAGCAGAGACCAACAAATGAACAGCTTAGATCATCTAGACAAGTGAATTCAAATCGCAAAAAATCTCTAGTCGGCAAAATACCTTCCACAATATCCAAGGCTAGGTTATTTCTATTAACCAATCTAACCGCTAGTAAGAGAGCCCATTTAATTCTCTTTAAAAAAATGAAAGAAAAAGAGACCCCATTTAATCACTTTGTCTACCAATATTTGGAGATCGAGTTTTGGTAATGCGACGACTCACTTTGTTTAACACTCTTTTGATAATAACCTTTGACAGTCGCTGACAATTTGTAAATAAGGTAACTTCCCAAATTTTTTTTTTTCACATGAAGCAAGTTGATAAGAGCGCTTTTTATTATTCCGTGTCAACCAGATAAAAGATGTTGCCTAGAATTAGAATCATGTCTATTCACCATTATGTGTCAACCAGATAAAAGATGTTGCTTACAATTAGAATCATGTCTATTCACCATTGATGTGTATAGCATCCCAGTTTAGTTTCAACTAAAGATGCAACAATCAATAAACTTTCGATTAGGCGGTGCCGTAGAGAAATGACCTCATGACCCAAGTTGTCCAAGGCAATATTGGACCCGCCGCATGTGATTATTTGGCCATTAATTTTAAGTTTGAACTTTTAAAAAGGTTTCATTTATCAGGTCTGAAGATGGTGAATGCCGAATGAGAAAACATTGAGTCAAAGGAGGTAAGCACAATTTGACTATGTTTCGCAATAAAATTATGTAAGAAATAGAAGCACCTAAATTTTGGAAGAAGTTGGACAAGCTTTGCATGTTAAAAATCTTGGCCAACCGGCTATATGTCAAGCGGCAGTTGTACAGACTAATGATGCACGGAGGCGAACATCTTCTGGAACCCATTATAGTGTTCAACGGGCTTGTGCATCAGCTCGAAAAGGTTGACGAAAAGTTGAAGGTAGAAGACAAGACCCTTTTGCTTCTTACTTCGCTTCATGATTCGTTTGACAACCTGGTGACAACTTACGATTTTATTATATGAGAAGGTGCAATGGAGTTAGAAGAAACCCCGACATCGCTCTTATCGGTTGGAGAATTTGTCAAAAAAAAAAAAGTCATATGAATTTTCTGTCAATATGAATTTTTATAGATCTAATTAAAATCTATTAAAACGATAAAAGTAAAGGAGAGAAAAGTTTAGAAATAGCCCGTATTTCGGGAAATAATTCATAACTATATCATTTCCCTATAAATCAAGGACGCAAAAATTTCTAAGAAATATTTTTCCATGGGAAATACTTTTCCTGCCATCCAAACAGGACCTAAGGGAAGAAAACCCAGTACGCAAGCTTGGCATGGCATATGTTCTGTCATGTGGCTTTTCTCATAAGAACTATAAATTAACACAGTGATAATCATGTAGCAAAACCTTAACTTCTACTTTATAAAGAAGGAAACAAAGAAATCAAAAACCATAAATTAGTTTTAGTTTTGATTAATTAATACTGTAAATTGTAAATGGCAAATATTAAGTTTTTAATTTTTACTTTTGTAAGTTTAAAAATAATGATATGTTAAGTAATTGGGATTATAACGCTAAGGCCCTGTTTGTTTTGGATCAGATTGCTAGTCCACAACTGATTATTATACTCAAATTTATGTTCAATTTTGAGTCCAATAATCAGGCCCTATTCATTTACAATTATGCCAACTGATTGTGAGTGCAAAACCAATTATTGGACCCAAAATTACAGTTTAACTTGGGGTCCAATAACCGGTTTTGCACTCATAATTGGTTGGCATAATCGTAAACAAACAGGGCCTCAGTTTTAGACTCAATCGGCTCTCAAAATCGAGAACAAACTGGGACTAAGTTTCGCATGTACTCAACTGTGGTTGATTCAAATGGTTGGCATGCTCTAATTTAAAAATTAGACTAGTTCAACTGTTTTTTCACTTATGCCGGCTTGGCCAAGGCGGTCTGTTCGAGTAGAACCGGGGTTAGACGGGGTGGTTCGGTCATGTTTTTAAAAGGGAATTGATATAATCCCCCCTTTTTTACTTGGGACAACCCCCAGTAAACAAGAGGGGGCTGTCCCAAGTAAAAAAAAGGGGGAAAAAATATCATTCCCCCATTTAAAATACTACTTCATATCATTTTCCTTGTTTTTATTCTTCTATTTTCTACCTCCCTTTTCACCGAACCCCAGTTGACGGTGACTCTGTTAGCAGCTTAGCATCCTTCATCTACACTCCATTGGAAAGAAAACTAATAGCGTGGTTTGACCATGAAAACGTGAGTCATTACGTTTGCAGAGTGAGGTCAGATGGTGATAAGCGTCCAACATAAAAAGTGGCTTACCTAAATCTAAAGTGAAAAATTACCAAAACATTCCCATTACCCACTAATGAAACCAAATACTATGTAGTCGGTTCAAAGGTTAATTTTGTGAATGAGAATTCGTCATGATCCAAAAGTCAAAAACTCATGCCTGGTTCTTTAAATAGACCAGACCCAGATTAGTATATGCTGTCCCAACAAGCAAAAGAGAAGTAAGGAAACACGTTTCGCTTTCTTTTCGTCATATTCATCCACTCATCTATGAGAGAGAGAGAGTGGAAAGGCTTAGAAAGAGGTGGGTGTTTTTGTCTTTCTTGGGTTACATGGAAGGAGAAGGAACAAAGGGGCATGATGAAGAAGATCAAAAGGTGGAGAGGTTTTTTGCTCTGCTTAGAAATATTCGAGCAATGAAATATCATTGGAGAAATGAATCCAACAAGAAAAGGCGAAGAGAAGATAAAGCGATTTGGACTCCTCATTTGAATGGGAAGATTTCATGCAAGAGGAGTTCAAAAGTCCGGTAATCTTTTCGGGTGCCTCAAAGGGAGGGGAGAATGAGGAAAAAAGAAAGAAAAGTGAATCGAAGATGAAGAAGCTAAAAGAAGAGAAAGTGGGTTGGGTTTCTTCTCTGAATTGGAAGATTTCATGCAAGAGACTGAGATCAAATGCCCTCAAAACTTCTCGAGTCCCACAAAGGAAGGAGAGAACGTAAAACGGAGGTGTTTAGACCTCAACCTCTCCCTATCTCCTATCGTATAAATAAATTAGTTTTGAGTAAAAGTTTGTTATATACTAATATTGTAGAGGAATAAGATTGTGCGGTCGACCGCACCAAGCTTAGGTGCGGTCGAGGGCCCCAAACTCATGTGGGCACACTTTGTTAGGATGATCCAAAGCATTCATTTGAAAGGCCTTTACATAGATGGGGTATGTACAAAAAATCAGCTCCATAGGATCATCTTAACCCATCCATTTGTGGAGGTCAAAATGGACAGACACCGTTTGCCACAAATCTGCCCATTTTTTCCCTCAACTTTTGGAGGGGTTAGGATGATCCAATGGACCTGATTTTTTGTACACACCCTATCTATGATGGGGCTTTGCTAATGAATGGTTTTCATCAGCACAAAAAATGTGGGACCCATGTGTTTGGGCCCTCGACCGCACCTAAGCACTCCGTTTCCTCAATATTGTATTGACATATATATTCGATTGCGACATGACAAATGAGAATATTAATATGACTAGTTGCAGACTCGTGAGATGCACGGGGCGGCGAGTAAATTAGATTGGTTACATATAAGTCCGCCACAATGGTGCCAATATCCGTGTTCTCCTGTATAATTTAAAGAAGAAAGATTTTCCGGTAATTAGAGAGTCTCAGAGGAGCATACCAAACGTAGAGAGAGAGATTCTCGGTAATTCGACATTTCGACCCACTCAAAAGAGTATACCAAACGTTTTAGACATAGCTTTAGCTTTAGACGGACCCATATAGAATGTTTGATTATAACACGTCCCATGTGGGACCCATGAATATGCTTAAATTCAATCCTGAGAGTGATATTTGGATTAATGGTTGTGATGTATTTTTATATGGTGTAAGGCTGTATTGTCAAGTATTTTTCAAAAATTATTGTACGGCTTACACTATAGGATGATCCAAACCATCCATTTGATGTGCCACAATATAAATAGGTTGTTCCTGAAAAATCATTTCCATAGTGTGATCCCAATCCTTCGATCTAGAGTGGTTTCCATAATTTGTAGATCTCTAGATCGGAGGGCTGGGATCATCCTATGGAAATGACTTTTTGGGCACAACAAATTTATGTTGTGGCCCGTCTAATGGACGGTTTGGATCATCCTATGGTGTAATCTGTACAATGCTTTCTGAAAAAGACTGAACAATTGGGGCGTACAACATATTAAATATTGTATAATCAAATATTGCTGATTTTTAGTAGAATTTTTCAACATGTGGTGTACCCTAAGATTGTCATGGAGAGAGAGATACGTGTATGTGTGCAAATCAAGACGGCTGATTTTTGGCCTACATAATAAAAAATACATGATTTTTAGCTGATTTTTTCAACTTCTTGTATACTTAGTGGGTGTTTGGCGTACCGTTTAAAACACCGTTTGGCGTTTGAAACACCGTTTTGGGGCCAAATGGCCGTTTGGGAGTGTTTGGGTGCGCAGTCACCGTTTGAAACGCCGTTTGAAACACCGTTTTGAACCCTCAAAACGATGTTTTGCAAACGGAGGGGGGGAGGTCCGTTTGCAAAACGCCGTTTTGAACGGAGTTTTTGGACTTTGGGTTTTTACGTGTTTGCCCTCACCAAAACCCATTGTTACATATATGCTTGCGATTTTATGCGTTACGTCAAATACCAAAAAAGTGGGGGTGTTAATATCATTCTTGAGGACACAAATTTGTTAAATTGTTAATATTTAATTCAAAACAAGGGGCTGCTGATATCATTATATGATCACTTAATTTTGATTTTTTAAAGACAAAAGAATTAAAAGAAACCCTAGTTTCTTACTTTCTTCATCTACTTTGCAAAGTTGCAAACCCTCTCACGCCTCACTGCCTCAGCGCCTCCACTCGTCCGTCAAATCCGGCAAATCCAACCGTTAAGAAGAAGAAGGAGAAGAACCCCAAAGGTATAGCCATTTTTTTTTGGCAATGATGCTTAATTTTAGTAGTGTTTGAATGAGATCCTAATGACCTTTTAATATTGGGCCTAATGAGAGAGTAGTTGAGTTACATTGAGGCCAACTAAACAATGCCCTTTTTGGTCATTTTACCACTAAAACTCTGTTTTGTGGCATTTGCAACCAAACACACAATACCTCCGTTTGCCGTTTAATATGCCGTTTTGATCTGGCCAACCAAACATGAAAACATCGTTTGGCAAAACACCGTTTTGAACCAAAACACCATTTTGCAAAACGGCGTTTTAAACGCTATTTCAAACGGTACGCCAAACACACCCTTAAAACGTCATGGGAGAGAGAGATGCAAGTATGTATGCAATCAAGACTGCTGATTTTTAGCCTAAATTTTCTCTCTACATTTATGACTTTGAAAACGGCTTAGAGAGGGTTGCAACTGAATATGGATGGTTAGAAATGGAGAAAGGCCACTACACTGGATAAATGCCCACAAATTCTACGCATAAATACAAATGAATATTAGACTTGAAAGAGAGAATTGAGAGAAAGTAAGAAAGCTTTATACAACAAATGGGTATAATTTAAAATTTGCATCTTTATATTACCTCTTGTGCTAAACCCATAGGCAAGAGATACCTTTCAGCCCAATTGAAGAGAAAATGGGAACAAATACTTTGAGTAAACCTGTGTGATTCTTCACTGATCCTATCTTGCATTGGAGAAAAAACCAAGTGGATAGTAGGGTTTCTATTCTTCTACCTGTCAAAAACCATCACACAATTCAATCTCCAAAATGAAACTACAGAAACTTTGGAATAGAATCCACCCAAAATCTCCAATTTTCACTTCACCCGGTCGAGAAAAATCCAATTATAAAAGTATGTGAAATCATTTAACTGATAGAGAAAAAAGGCACATGAGCAAATCAGACATAACTACATCCTGATCATGTTGAAATTAATGTGGGCATCATCGACTACTTTGAAATTGATTAGAGATTGAACCTAAGCCCTGCATCAAAAGTTAAATAAATTTTAAAAATCACTCCATCAATTTTAATAATCACTCCATCATTAGAAAATTTTAATTGAACACCAAAACAAAAGTTGGGTTTGCTGTAAAAAAGAATCATACCTAGATGCAGAATGAGCAGTATCAAATCACCCTAACATGAGTAGTATCAAAACACCTTTTACTAGAGGATAGATTTATGAAAGAAGCCACGAAGCATCTCATAAAAACATGTAAAGATAGCACCATAAATAAACAAAAAACACATATTTTCGAACCACCAGAATATAGATTATGAAAGTTTCTATGATGAAACAGGAACCACAAACAAA
Source organism: Tasmannia lanceolata (assembly GCF_043159265.1). NCBI lineage: Eukaryota > Viridiplantae > Streptophyta > Magnoliopsida > Canellales > Winteraceae > Tasmannia > Tasmannia lanceolata. Next base: position 10,441,962 of record NW_027518685.1, on the reverse strand, counting down.
ACTAAACGTCATGCCAAAGCCAAAAGTAAAGAAGACAGTATCAGACAAAGGCCTAGATTGTTAATATGTTTTTTATCTGCGAATGTGTAAAAAAATAAAATGGAAGAAGGATAACTCTCACCTTGAAAAAGAGAAAAGATGATGTGTTTCTTGAAGAAGAGAGAATGGAAGATAAATAGGAAGAGATGAGGAAATAAATAGAAATAAATAATGGTGTTTTTAAGGTACATGTAAAAAACGGGAAGAGAGAATCTATGACGTTTGGCATTTCGAAGATTTATCTGCTTATTTTAATTTGGAATTGAAATGGAAAGAGATATATGCTGGACAGAGAGTTTTAGTATGAGTTTTTTTTGGTCCAGGAAATTGCGGCAGAAGAAATCCGTTTTAATATTCTAAAAAAGGGTTAAAGAAGCACCTTGTCATATCGAGAGAGAGGATTTTATGGGATTTCAAGGCTAAATTAAAGGAATATAGAGAGTTTTTTGGGAATTAACTACGGTCATTATGTTATTTAAATGTTTTTTTTTAAAACCGGGTAGAGAGAGGAACTAATATACAATATGGTATGGGAAAGAAAGTTTGAAACGATTTAGACTATTGGAATTCCGACCTTCCTAATTCAGAAAATTTGCCAAAATGTAATAAATAGGGCCTTTTAAAACTGCGGGATAGAGAAGGGGCTGACATGTGGAACCGCCACAGCTTAGAGGATTCCGCTTTATATATATAGGATTCCCAGCTTGGTATATTTTGCGGCTACGTCTTGGTTTGATTGATTTAGGGCATGTTTGATTTGGAACTTTGATCCCATGTTAAAATAAGATGACTTGAATTAATTTTTTTTTGGAATGACTTGAAATAATTTGTAATCTGGATCCCGTTGTGAAAAAATGTGGTGTTTTATTTGTTTTCTAGTTATGTTAGGGTGAAAGTTGGGCTGGGCCAGCCAAAAAGCTAACTTTAAACTTTCCGGGGATGGGCTTGGGCCTATTTCTGAAAGCCCGTTAATCCGGTAGAATTGATTACCGAGTTTTTTTGCCCTTTTTTGAGGTTGTACCAAACCGTCCATTGTTGGGACACAACATAAATAAGTTGTGCCCCAAAACTCATTTACATAGAATTATCCCAACCCTCCGATCTACAAAGATTTCCGTAATATGCAGTTCCTCTTTAGATCGAAGGGCTAGGATCTTCCTAGGACATGTTTTTTAGGTCTTGTTAGGTCTAAAATTGGTAACAGGTTATGGTAGGGCTGGATGGTCCGAGCTAACAAGTCACGACTGAAGGGCTGGTTGAGTCCTACGCTGCACAAGGGTACAGACAAGAAAGAAAAGGGTCAGAGGACCAACCCGGAGTGATACTCCGGACGGGCGCTTCGACACTCAAGTCAGTATGAGCAGGAGTGTAGAGCAATGTCAGAGCAAAAGCTTAGAGTTTTGATTCTCAGATTTCAGGACCCTCACCTTAGTACAAGTGAAGGCTATTTATAGTGATTCTGAGCCACCTGTCTAGGACAGGTGGTAGTTCTGAGCCACCTGTCCAAGACAGGTGGTGGGCTCTGTATGGGCCAGGTCTCATACCTAAGCGCTTTTGTCGTCTAGCGAATGCGCCATATCCTGTCCGGACAGCCGGACAGGTCTTTTGTCTTCTAGCGCTTTTGTCGTCTAGCGAATGCGCCATATCCTGTCCGGACAGCCGGACAGGTCTTTTGTCTCCTAGCGCTTTTGTCGTCTAGCGAATGCGCCATATCCTGTCCGGACAGCCGGACAGGTCTTTTGTCTCTTAGCGCTTTTGTCGTCTAGCGAATGCGCCATATCCTGTCCGGACAGCCGGACAGGTCTTTTGTCTTCTAGCGCTTTTGTCGTCTAGCGAATGCGCCATATCCTGTCCGGACAGCCGGACATGTCTTTTGTCTTCTAGCGCTTTTGTCGTCTAGCGAATGCGCCATATCCTGTCCGGACAGCCGGACAGGTCTTTTGTCTTCTAGCGCTTTGGAACCTGTGCCTTGTATTTAATGCGGACGGCGCATTTAATGCGAACGGCGCATTTAATGCGGCAGGCGACGTGGCGCACTCCGGCTGGCGGGAAAAGGGCGGGATTTTTCCCGCTCTTCCCAGCCTCTCTATATATACTGAAGTTTACTCTTCATTATTTACTTTTCATCTTTTACTCTCCTCCTCTTCTGTTCGGCTATTCAAGTTTTCTGCCCGCTTCGGATCAGTGAGCCCGGAGATCTTCGTCCAACACTTCAGTTCGGTAATCTCTTTTAGCTTTTCTTTTCTTTCCTTTTTAATGTCTAGCACTAGTTCGGAGACGGACTCTAGCTCAAAGGAGTCCGGTTCGACCAGTACCACCACGGGGTCCGGGGCGTCAGAGAGGGCGGTGCCGGCCTCACCTATGGAGGCCGGTGTTGAGGACGAAGAGATAGTAATCGTATTAGATGAGGAGAGCGGTGAGGAAATGAGTGTGGACTTAGACACAATCCCGGTCCGTGGGGACGGACCGGACCGGGTAGAAACCAGCGACGATGAAGAGGACGTCGAAACGACAGTTCCTCGCTCGCCGCGCATGCCAGTCGAGGTGATAGCGGAGGCACAGATGGAAGCCAACCCACAGTATAACATCGGGGCCTTATACGAGGTGAACCATCTGTGGCCGGGCAAGCTTCAGACCGTCAGGGACAAATACTGTATTCCTAGCCGGTACATTTTGAGGGCGGCTGTTGAAGGGGATCGGGCCAGCAACGATAGTGCAGACCTCTGCCTATATGAAGAGGCCTTACGGGCCGGACTTAGGCTCCCCTTCCACCCCTTTTTTGCTGACGTACTGAATTATTACGGGCTGGCAGTTACACAGGTCGTCCCAAACTCTTGGAGAACGCTGGTCGGCTTCTTGTACCTTTTGAAAGTCTGGCTCCGTAGGAACCCCACCGTGCCCATCTTCAGGATGTGTGCGCACCTGAAGAGGCATAAGGACGGCGGCTGGATCTACATTAGCCAGAGGCCTGAAGTGAGAATGATCACTGGGATACCTACTTCCATTCACACATGGAAGAACAGGTTTTTCTACGTAAAGGACACCGTGCCGGGCTCCCACTGGCCGTTCTCATTACAATGGAGAACGCTGGACACTCGTCGCCTTAGTAAGAAACCAGCCCTTGAGGACTATGACCATATGACCTTCGCTCTGATCAAAGAAGAGCTCAAGCGAGGTCAAATACACTGCTCAGAGTTCGAAGAGGAGGCCGAGCTGGTAGCGCTCGGGGTCAGTCGTGCGACGCTGGCACGTATGTAGACTTTTTAGGCCAGCATTTTATTTTCCTGAATTGTTCTTCAATTTTTCATAGTTCTGACTGCGTTCCGTTCTCTTTCGCAGAAATGGTGAAGCAGATGTCCCTGTTGGACAGAATCAAGCAGACCTCCCAAGCGTCCCCAGCGCAGGAGCAGCCCCAAGCCAAGGGCAAGAAGAGGAAGGTACCGGAGTCGACTCCGCCGATGGTCGCACTGGCTAAGCCTCTGAAAAGCAGCCTGGCGACGCATAAGCTTGCCCTATCGAGCCGGGCAGATACCACGGGACAGAGCTCCAAGTCTGGAGGGACGACAGGGCCGCAACGCGGCGGGGCAGTTCTGGGCATCGCTGCCGCCACGACGGTTGGAGGCGACAACGTCTTCCGCCCGAACTGGGCCGTGCAGAAAATGGACACCGGCCTGGGGGATACCCGGGTGGCCACGGAATTGATGTACAAGGGCGTCCTCCCACGCGACCGATTAGTAGTCGAGAAAGAGGTGCCGGAGACCTGCGAAGCGGCAATCAGCTCTGCCCTCTATCAACTCCAAGTCTACTCGAGAGACATGGCTAAGAAACGATATCTCTTCTCTGAGACGATCACAAGGATCGAGTCCGAGAAGGCCCAGCTCCAGAAAGAGAACGGCGAGCTTACCGAAGCCGTCCATATCAAAGAAGCCGAACTCAACAGCTTACAGGACGAACTGCAGAGGGTCAAGAACCAGGCCGTGCAGGATCTCCTAAGTTCGGCGGAGAGGGCCGGAAAGAAGGAGAAGGCGGCCGTGGAGAAGGCCGTGAAGGAAACCGAGGAGAGGAAGGAGGCTCAGCACTTCGACTTGGGCCTCCAGGCCTATAGGGCGGGTTTCCTTCTCTGCTCCGAGCAGGTGAAGAGGCTTCACCCCGGCGTTTCCTTGGACGGACTGACCGTTCCGTATGCACCTCCGGAGGGGGAGGATGACGAAGAGGAAGACGAACCGGACTCCTCCCGGCCTGTTGAGATGGATGCGGAGGTGACTGTGGCCGCAGTCTCCTCTGTTGAGGTCGGCGAGCTTGCAACCCTCACTCCCACAGAGGTCGTCACCGAGGGAGTGGCCGACGAGGAGGCCTGAGTAGCAGCCCTCTTGCTCTTATCTTTCTTTTTGGTGGCATGTTTTTTGCACAGTTTGTAAGGCCCATTCTTTGTAAGCCAGCTCGGCGAAGAGAGCAATTTTGTAATATGAATACTATGAATACAAATACACTTTTGTTCAACTGTCTGTACGGCATTCTTATTTTTTGTACGCATAATTTCTGTGCTGCTTTCTTCTCTTTCTGTCGAGCCGGAGTGGTTGTCCGTCGTTGACCGAGAGGGTCTGTGAGCCATTTACAACGAGCCGTAGTGAACCACTTCAACCCCACTTCAACGACCGAGAAGGTCTGCAAGCACCGAGCTGGGAGCTAAGTATGCAAACACTTAGATTCTTTGGAAGTGGTTTCAACTACGGGCGTCCTCGGCTGGAACTGATCTCCAAGCCACTAGGATGAGCCGGAGTGCACCACTACTGCTCGTCCTAGGTCTGCGAGAACCGAGCTGGGAGCTTGGTACGCAATTACTTAGAAAATATTTGAAGGTGGTTTCCACCGCGGGCGTCCTCGGCTGGAACTGACCTCCAAGCTTGGTACGCAAACACTTAGAAAATATTTGAAGGTGGTTTCCACTGCGGGCGTCCTCGGCTGGAACTGACCTCCAAGCCACTAGGATGAGCCGGAGTGGACCACTACTGCTCGTCCTAAATCTGCGAGAACCGAGCTGGGAGCTTGGTACGCAAACACTTAGAAAATATTTGAAGGTGGTTTCCACTGCGGGCGTCCTCGGCTGGAACTGACCTCCAAGCCACTAGGATGAGCCGGAGTGCACCACTACTGCTTGTCCTAAGTCTGCGAGAACCGAGCTGGGAGCTTGGTACTCAAACACTTAGAAAATATTTGAAGGTGGTTTCCACTGCGGGCGTCCTCGGCTGGAACTGACCTCCAAGCCACTAGGATGAGCCGGAGTGGTCCAGTGCTGTATGTTGGTGTTTATATAAGTGACTCAAAGAGGGACACTTGTTCGGAAAACTTATTTTATTCATTCCGGAACTTGGATAATTACAGCAGTTCTTTACAAGTCAACGAAGGCAAACAAAATTACTGATAGTAGATTCGAAGATTTCTAGAATTCCAGGCGTGCGGTAGCATCTGTTCGTCAAGGGACTCTAGCCGATAGCTTCCTGGTCGGATGACTTCTTTGACTCGGTACGGCCCTTCCCAGGTCGGAGAGAGCTTGCCTACTCTTCTTGGCTGGGAAACGGAGGCCTTCCTCAGGACTAGGTGGCCGGCACGGAATTCTCTTGGTCGGATCTTGACGTCATGATATCTGGACACTTTCTGCTTATAGGCCGCAGCCCTGATCTGAGATTCCTCACGGACTTCTTCAAGCAAGTCAAGGTTGGCACGGAGTCCGTTCCCGTTGAGCTGCTCATTGAAATGGACGATCCTTGGGGAGGGGACGCCGACGTCAACCGGGATCATTGCTTCTGTTCCGAAGGAGAGATTGAAGGGTGACTCTCCTGTAGCCGTGCGCGGAGTAGTCCGATACGCCCAGAGCACATGATACAGTTCGTCTGCCCAACGCCCGGCCTTGCCATCCAGTCTCTTCTTTATCCCCTGCAAGAGGGTCCTGTTCGTCACCTCTGTCTGCCCATTCGTCTGAGGATGTGCCACAGATGTGAACCTCTGCTCTATCTGCAGGTCGGAACAAAACTTTCGGAAGTTCCTTGAGTCGAACTGCTTGCCATTGTCCGTTATGAGGACCCGGGGGATTCCGAATCTGCACACTACTGATTTCCAGAAGAAGTTCTGTACATTCTGCTATGTGATCTTGGCCAGAGGCTCTGCTTCTACCCATTTGGTGAAATAATCGATGGTGACAACGACGAACTCACGGCCTCCCGAGGCCGGCGGGAAGGGGCCCAGAATATCCATTCCCCATACTGCGAAAGGAAGAGGACTGATGATCGGGGCCATCGGAACGGGGGGCTGGTGGACGGCCGGAGAGAACTTCTGGCACTTCTCACACTTTTTCACAAGGCTCAGAGCGTCCTTCCTCAATGTAGGCCAGTACAGACCTCTCAGGAGGACTTTAATGGCGAGGGCCTTGCCCCCGAGGTGCTCTCCGCAGATTCCTTCATGGGTTTCCTGCAGGGCTAACAAGGCATCACTGGGGCGAAGACACTTTAGATACGGGAGGGTATACGACCTCTTGTACACAGTCTCGCCATCTAGTGAAAACCTTGCTGCCCGCTGCATGACCTTACGGGCCTCCTTTCTCTCTCCCGGGAGCTCTTCGCTGCGCAGATACCTGATTATCTCATCCATCCAGCACGGCTCATCGTCGATCTGCATCACTACGGCGGACTGGCCATCGATACTGGACCTCTTCAGAAACTCCATGCGAATTTCTCTGAGGGCGGTGTAACCTGATGCTGCAAGCTTCGATAGCACATCCGCCTTTACATTCTCTGTTCGGGGAACTCTGACGACCTCGAAGCTCTTGAACTTGTCAGCCAGACTGCGAACCCTTCCCAAGTACTTGATCATCCACTCTTCACGGGCTTCATATACCCCCTGGATCTGACAGACGACCAGCTGTGAATCGCAGTACGCCTTCAACCTCTGAGCACGGGTCTGCACAGCGAGATTCATCCCGGCTATGAGCGCTTCGTATTCTGCTTCATTGTTGGACGCACGGAAACCAAACCTCAGGGCATAATTCAGGACGAAGTCCTCTGGTCCAGTGAGAACTAGTCCTGCACCACACCCTGTCTTGTTCGATGACCCGTCCACATACACTTCCCAGAGCGGATCTCCCAAATCTGGATGCGCGATGACGGACTCAGTCCCGGGGGGCGGTGCTGCTCTGGAAACGATTCGCGGCTCCGGTACAGCCAGCTCTGCTTCTGGAGAAGGAACTGCTACCAGCCCGGGGTCTGGGTCCGGAACTGTGCACTCAGCTATGAAGTCTGCGAGAATCTGAGCTTTGATCGCCGGCCTGGGCAGATACTTGATATCAAACTCGCTGAGCTCCACGGCCCACTTGACAAGTCGGCCTGAAGTGTCTGGCCGGTGGAGGATCTGTCTGAGGGGCTGTCCTGTCAAGACCCTGATCGTGTGCGCCTGGAAGTACGGCCTTAGCTTCCTGGCCGCCATAATGAGGGCGTACACGAGCTTCTCTACTCGCTGATATCTGGTCTCTGCATCGTGGAGGACCTTGCTGACATAGTAGATCGGCTTTTGCTGGTTACACTCTTCTCTGATCAGTACTGCTGCAACTGCCAAGGGTCCCGCTGAGAGATACAGAATCAGCTCTTCTCCTGGCTCCGGCATGGACAACAAAGGGGGAGAGGATAAGTACTGCTTCAGCTCCTTGAACGCTGCTTGACATTCCGGAGTCCAGGGCGCAGTTTTTATACCTTTGACCGCGTTGAAGAACGGGAGGCATCTTTCGGCGGATTTAGAAATAAACCGCCCCAGGGCTGCCACCAGCCCGGTCAGCCGTTGCACTTCTCTGATAGTATTGGGAGGAGTCAGCTCCATTACTGCCTTGATCTTCTCTGGATTTGCCTCTATTCCTCTCTGGCTTACCATGAAGCCCAGGAATTTGCCTGCCCCGACGCCAAACGTACATTTAGTCGGATTAAGCTTCATGTTGTGTTCCCTCAAGACTTGGAAGGCCTCTTTGAGGTCGGAGACGTGGTTGGAAGCACTTCTGCTCTTCACTAGCATATCATCAACGTAGACCTCCATGTTCCGACCGATCTGATTTCTGAACAGCTTGTTGACGAGCCGCTGGTAAGTGGCTCCTGCATTCTTCAGTCCGAAAGGCATCACCCGATAGCAATTGGTCCCCTGGTCAGTAACGAACGATGTCTTCGGGATGTCTGACTCGTACATTCTGATCTGGTTGTATCCTGAGAAAGCATCCATGAAACTGAGCAGCTCGTGACCTGCAGTAGCGTCAATGAGCTGATCTATTTTTGGGAGTGGGTAGCTGTCCTTTGGGCAGGCCTTATTCAGGTCTGTGAAGTCTATACAGGTCCTCCACTTCCCATTGGACTTTTTTACCATCACCACATTTGCGAGCCAGTCCGGGTACTGGATCTCGCGAACGAAATCGGCCTTCAAAAGCCTCTCCACCTCTTCTCTGATGGCTCTCCGCCTCTCAGGTGCAAAGTGTCTCCGCTTCTGCTTCACGGGCTTGCAGGTCTGATCAACACCGAGCTCATGGGTGCTAATCGACGGGTCGATGCCGGGCATGTCTGAAGGAGTCCAGGCAAAGACATCTGCATTGGCTCTGAGGAACTGAGCAAGATCCTGCTGCGCGGCCTCTGGCAGGGCAGAGCCGATCTGGACAACCCTCTGCTCGTCATCGTTGTTCAATCGAATAGAGATGAGGTCCTCTGCGGGCTCGTTGACTGTGATCTGCGCTTCGTCTCTCAGATCATACAGCTCGATTGGCAAAGACTCAGACGCATTCTTCCCTCTCAGCGCCGCCGCATAGCACCGTCTTGATTGGGGCTGATCCCCTCTGACTTCACCTACGCCTCCTGGCGTAATGAAGTTCATCTTCTGATGATAAGCGGAGGGAATAGCTCGGAGGAGGTTCTGGCCAGGGCGTCCTAGAATGGCATTATAGGCTGACATGGCCTTCACCACCAGGAAGGTCACCATGGCGAAGGACTGGCAGGGCGGCTCCCCTATAAGAACTGGAAGCTCAATCTGCCCTTCAACCTTAACAACTTCTCCTGAAAACCCGAACAGATCAGAGTTGGCCGGCTTCAGACGGTCAGTTCCGATCAGCATCTGCTCGAAGGCGTGGTAGTAGAGGATGTCGGCGGAGCTCCCATTGTCGACCAGGATCTTCTTCATTTCCCAGTTCGCCACTAGCATGGTGACGACCAGGGCATCATCATGCGGGAGGATCTGGCCGTCAAGATCTGCTTCTGAAAAGGATATCTCATTTTCCGGCTTGGCCTTCTTACTGCAGGCATGGACGGCGTTGACCTGCCGGGCATAAGTCCTGCGGGCCGATGAAGAGGTCCCTCCCGCGGTCGGCCCTCCTGAAATGGTATCAATAACACCATGAGGTTGAGGTTGAGGTTGAGGTACCTGAGGAGGGAGAATGGCCGGGGCAGGAGCTTGGATGCGGTCGCCCAGAGGTTGGGCGTCTCGGGGGCTTCTATCTCTGGGCCTCGGGTTGTCCTGGCGCTCCCTTCTGTTGTCATTATTTTTTAAGTACCTTCCGAGGTACCCTCTGCTTATCAGCTGCTCGATCTCCTCCTTGAGATGAATGCAGGCATTGGTGTCATGGCCGTGACTCTTATGGAACCGGCAATACCTGGACATATCTTGCGTGCCCGCCTCTGATGTCTGCTTCTTCGGCCATCGGATGAAGTCCTCCTTCCGAATGGCTGCCAAGATTTGGGCCCTGGATGCGGTGAGCGGGGTGTAGCGCTCCCTCGGCGGGGGGCTTCTCTCCTTCCGGAGCCGGGGGGAGCTCCTCTCCTTCCGGGACGGACTGTTCTCCTTCCTCTGAGGTCTGTCGTCCCTGCGTTGCTTGGCAGGGTTCTTCTCCTTGGGTCTTCTCTTGCTGACGGAGTCCAGGGCGGCGAGAGTTTCCTCGACGGAGATGTACTCTTCCGCCCCGGTCATCAGATCTGCCAGGGACTGCGGATTGCGCCGGGCAACTGCACGTCTGAAGTCAGTGGACCGGGCTCCGGCCAGAAGAGCATTCGTTGCCGCGGAGGGATCCAGGTTGGGTACCTGCAGGGCCTCCCTATTGAACCGGCCAACGAACGCTTTCAAGGCCTCACCGTCTTCCTGTCTCAGGGCCATCAGCGAAGCTGTTGTCTTTCGAGGTCTTCTGCTGCTCATGAAATGCCGGGCCAGGTCATCCCCGAAGTCGTCGAAATTGTCCACAGACTTGGGCTTCAGCCGCGAGTACCAGTCTCTCGCGGCTCCAGTTAATGTGGTGGGGAGTGCCCTGCAAAGGAACCCATCCGACGCCCCGTGGAGAAGCATCGTGGTTCTGAAAGTCTGCAGATGATCCACGGGGTCGGTGGTCCCATCGTATTGCGGGATCTGCGGCATCTTGAAGCCCATGGGGACTGCCGCACCGAGTACTCTGTCTGTGAAAGGAGGATTGCTACTGAAGATCCTCGAAGCAGGGCGGCCGTGATCTCTGGCCAGCTCTTCGATTCTATTATCGATCTTCTGGATCCTCAGTAACATCGGATCATCCCTCTGCTCGGCCTGACGGGCAGGTCTGCTCCTTATGGCTGATGGGCTCATTGCAGATCCGGACTGGCTGAGCGGACTCCTTCGCCGGTGCCGCGATCCCTCTCCGTGCATGGGGTCTCTCTTGCTACCACGCTTCTGCACGGAGGGAGATCGTGACCGGTGATGCTGACGAGGCTCGGGGCGCACGTTCCTGTCCCGCGAGCGGTGGTATCTTCTTGTGGAGTGACGAGTCTGGTCCCGGGGTGGAGACGCGCGTTCTCTGCGGGAGCTCTCTCCCCTCTGAACGGGTCGAGAAACCTCGACTGGGTGTTGCTGGAGTGCGGGGGCCGCATTCCTGAACTGCGCAACTACAGCAGTCATTTCTTGAAAAAGGGCCCGCATCTCCCTTGGGGTCGGGGTAGGGTCTGAGCGGTCTGAGTGAGGCGAAGTCCGCTCCACGGCCGCCCCGACCTCTACCTGCGAGGCCAGTCGCTCACTTCGTCCTTCACGGGGGGCCGTAGCCCGGGTAGCCCGAGAAGTCGGAGGTGCTCGCTTGCCGGTCTGTCCTACCATTGTTTCTTGAGTAAGATGTCGAACAGCTTTTTGTTGCGGCCGTCCCACGGATGGCGCCAAATCTGTTAGGTCTAAAATTGGTAACAGGTTATGGTAGGGCTGGATGGTCCGAGCTAACAAGTCACGACTGAAGGGCTGGTTGAGTCCTACGCTGCACAAGGGTACAGACAAGAAAGAAAAGGGTCAGAGGACCAACCCGGAGTGATACTCCGGACGGGCGCTTCGACACTCAAGTCAGTATGAGCAGGAGTGTAGAGCAATGTCAGAGCAAAAGCTTAGAGTTTTGATTCTCAGATTTCAGGACCCTCACCTTAGTACAAGTGAAAACTATTTATAGTGATTCTGAGCCACCTGTCTAGGACAGGTGGTAGTTCTGAGCCACCTGTCCAAGACAGGTGGTGGGCTCTGTATGGGCCAGGTCTCATACCTAAGGAGGGCAGGTGGAAGTCCCTGATTGGTCCAGGTGTCACACCTAGTAGGGACAGGTGTTGGCCTTCCAACGGTCCTTGTGAGGGCCACGTGCCAGCAGCCAATTGGATGCTGAGTTCGGACCCATCAGTGCTGAGTCCGGATTCCCTCAGTGCTGAGTTCGGACCCCATCAGGTCTCAACCTATCTGCGTAGAGGCACATCAAATGGACCGTTTGGATCAACCTATGGTACAATAATTTTTTAATAATACTGGACTGATGCGGCTCAAATTTGTACGCATGTGAGTACGGCCTGAATGTAGGGATCCTCTTGTTGGGTCCAGCACGGTAGGTTGGTAGGTCGGTTCAACCTGTGACCTGCATCCACAGACAAAAGGTTAAGTGGGTTGTCCGTCGAAGGGGCCATGTGCTGCTGCTTCGGCTAAGTGGCCTCATTGAGACAGTGGCCCACGTGTAGGCATCACACAGGACTCTGATTTTTACCCCCAACATGGCAACATGAGTACACATGCTTTCACCATAGAGAAACTCTGTTTGTCGTACTATAGAAGGGATTTATTTGCGAGAAATTATATGGTGGGTGGCCGTACAATCTCCTTTGGAAAAAAAAACAGAACGGTATGGCCCACTCCGCATGACGGTGGAACCTGAAACACACCCTCAGGCCTCAACCCGTTTTCTTCTTTATCTTTACGCGCCACAAATCCCATGTGGGCCACCGTCTTTATGTTAAACTAAGGTCACCGATGCGATGGGTAGGCCGTTACGTTTGCATAGTGACGCCATATGATGACGCCACGTTCCATGTATAAAACCTCCTTTCCAACTCTTAAGTGAAATTACGCGACTGCCATTGCATGAGAAGCTCATATTGTCCTACCCTCACCAAACAATTGTAATCTGAACCGTCCATCTGGTAGACCCTGCTTTGGATCTACTAGGGCACAGAAATCCAATCAACGTACAATTGTAATATAAAATAATAAAATAATGTGTAATTTTTGGGATTGGAGAGATCCAAAGCAAGTCCTATCCGACGGTTAAGATCGGTCAAATGTAAAATCCACAGTTCTGTATTGCATTCATCCCAGTAGGGTGGCTGGCGGAGCCACTTGGCCATGTAGACGTGGCAAAATCGTCTCGTGCCCGTGGATTGACCCAACCCACCCGTAAATTTGCAGGCACGGGTCGGAGTTTTAGTGACCCGTCAAAATTGAACGCGGGTCACCCAACCTGCAAAAACATGGGTTGGGTCAGGTCAACCCGTGGGTACTCACGGATGCCCGTAAAAATCCCTTTTATTTTTATTTAAAAAGGAAAAGAGATCAAGGGTTAAGATCATAAGATCAAAATGATTGGAAAATACATTGTAAATCTTTTTGGAAAATTTGCGGGTAACCCGTGGATTGACCCAACCCACCGGCAGCCGGCACCGGTCACCTAAGTTGTGACACGTAGGAATGCGGGTCATTTTTTGACCCAACCCGTGGGCCACCCGCATGACCCACGGGTTGACCCAACCCACCCAACAGCTTGTCATGGCATCAATTCCCCTATTTTCAGAAACATTGAAGGGTATTTTTGTAAGTTTGAAAAGACCTCCTCCCGGGCAGGACTCTATAAATTGACGATTCCCTGGTTAGCAGAAAAACAGATCAGCCATCCTTTTCTCTACTATCGTATATAAAATATCGAGCGTAAGAGAATCGTGCCTCCTTTACTTTTCCACTTTAAAATATCAACAATGGAAGGAGAAAGAGGAAAGAGACCCGCGGAATTCGCTCCACCAAATGATGATGCCAAAGAAAGAGACGAAGAAGATGATGAAGAAGAAAAGATGGAAAAATTTTACGCTCTCCTTAGAAGTATTCGAACTATTAAAGATCGTCTCAGAAACGAGTCAAATGAACCGGAGAAGAAGAGACTAAAGGAAGAGAAAGCAGCTTGGACTCCTTCATTCGAATGGAAAGATTTCACGCAAAAGGTGGAGTTTAATTCCGTTCCCTGTCCCTCTACGAAGGAAGAAGAAAAAGAAGATAAGAGCTTAGACCTTAGCCTTTCCCTTTCTACTGTAAGTAATTTGGACTGTAAAGGCTGTACAAATATAAAAAAATGACATCTCAAACAAATCTCTTGCGTATGTTATCGTTTGTAATTGTCTAGATATAGAATAAAAGGAATGTTCTTCCCTGGGATAGAATTCCTTGAATAAGAATTTCTGGGATTGGCTGTCCTGCTTTTGAAATTATTAATGTGTCAGCTGGTCGCCAATTTTATTCTGGTAATATTTTATTCTAGTAGGAATTTCGACATGAACAGAGGATAGCAAGACTATCCACAAATAAAATAAACCACCGCTTGCTATCCCCATAGGGAAGAGCCCCACAAGAGTCTTGCGAAGAATCCAAACCTGTGAATTATGGGTTGAGATGGATGAAAACCCGGTACATGTTAACATTCATTGTCACACACATTCTAACTATTGTGGTGTCCATCTCATGAGGTGGGCCCACATACCCACATACACATAAGAAAAACCTAAATGGGAAATAAGGAGAACTCTTAATTAATCTAGGAAGGATATTGGGGTGTTAGATGTGTATGCTGAAAGATGTAAACAGAATAAAAAACGTAAAAAGAGAGAGAGAGAGAGTGAAAAGAAGTATAAGAATATAACTGTTGATGTTTACGATTAAATAACAACACTCTTAACAGATTAAGCTTTTAGATTAATTGCTTGTTGCACATGTTATCAGAGCAATTGCCTCACGGCAGGAAAAGAGGGGCCACCGTGAGGGAGAGTGTTGAAGTATCAATGATTAACTAACACCAACCCTTAGGTGGTATGCGGTCTTACGGTGCGGGGTAATGAAATGTCGTAAGAGAGGGTACCCGCCATCGGCGAGGTAAAACTTTCCTACAAATAAAAAAGATTCTATATCAGCAACTAGTAATAAGTGGGAGCTTATTTACTAGAATGTAACTATGTCATATACAATGTACCTGGAATAAGTGGAATCTTGTCAGCCCTTGTTAATGCATCCGCTAACACTCTCGAGTCAGAAGTCGAACCCTCCCATCCGGCTAGGATATACGCGAATTTTAAGTCAAAGTCACAGGCCGCCAAAACATTTTGAGCTATAAAATGCTTACAACAAAAGTAGGCGGGTTTTTCTTCAATACGTACTTTAGTACGTATGTATGTCCCGTCTATTGCACCGTTGCAATCCTTGAAATATGGCATCCACCTTGGATTCCCCTCAATCTGCGATGGTGTCTCACCTGTCGGTGGTTTGATTAAGAAATCTTGCATACCCAAAATTGCCTTTAGTACTTTGTTGAAATAGGTCGAAACAGTTGCCCCTGAACGTCTAGCACATGCTCTAATAGTCCTAACCCTCTCATTATGTGCCACAATATGCAAGAAGATGGCAACTTGCTCCTCCACCTTACAATGGATTGTATCTTCTAGGGTTCCCGCCCGTTTAAATATTTCGACAAATTGACGAAAGCAGCTGACGTTCATCCGTAGCAAGTTATGATAATGTTCATCTGAATCGATGACAAAAGAAATGAACGTATGACGCGTGAAGTAATTGCTTTCATATAGAGTTCTGAGAAGATATTTTTCGTAGTACTCTTTCCAAAGTACTAACATAGCAGCAGCACCAGCCATTAGTAGTGCGACTGCTTGCCCAACTAGCTCATTCCTACGCTTAAACTCAGCTCTATGCATCAACTCTTTCTTCCTCCTTCTTGTATGACGACGAGGCATCTTACTCTAAATAAGTAGTCAATAACTTAATTGAAAAGACAACAAAGTAAAAAACAGGACATCTTAAACACAATCACAAACAAGACAATCACAAACAATCCATCCATCCACAACCCATCCCTCCATAACAATCAATCCATCCATAACCATCCATAACACAATCATAAACAAGACAAACACAAACAATCCATCTATCCATAAACCCTCCATAAACAACCCATCCATCCACAAACCATCCCTCAACAAACCACCCCTCCATAAACCATCCATCCACAAACCATACCACCACAAACCATCCATCCATCCATCCAATTACATGCAAGCACATCTACCTAAAATACATTTATCTACCACATGGAATGAAAAGAAACGGAAATGATGTGGCAGTAGGAAAAGAAAAGGAAAAGCAACAGCTAAGAAAGGTGTAGGTGTGTGCATTTAGTTGCCAGGAAACAGAAAAGAAATCCAAAATCAACAAACCTTAACCCCTAAATCACCAATACTTTTAAATCAAAATCAGATATTGCAAAAAGAAGATCAAGAACCCTAAAAATAAAAAAAGAAGAGTTTTTCTAGATCTGAAGAAGAACAAGGACAAGAAAAAAAGTTTGAAGCCGAAGAAACCCACATGTGTAGGAGAAGATGGAAGTGAAGGAGAAGATAGAACTAATGAAAAATAATGAAACCCACATCTATATGAGAAGATAGAACTGAAAAATAGAAACAAAAAATCAATATAGTGATACTATTGAACCCCACATCTGAAGGAGAGATAGAAACGAAAATTAGAAACAATCGAGGGTTTCGTAGCTAAAAAATGGAATGAAAAACCTAAAATCGAGGGTTTTGGATCTAAGAAAAACAGAAAAAAAAAAAAAAAACCTCAATACAATGCTACTATTGAACACCCATCTACTATTGAAACACAAAAACTCAACAAATCAGTGAAAAAAGAGAGGGTTTTGGATCTAAGAAAATTGAGGTTTTGGATCTAAAAATCCGATAAAGACAAAATCGAGGGTTTTGATCTAAGAAAAGCAGATGGTTTGACTAAGAAGGAAGCCTCGCCGGAGATCTCTCGCCGGAGGAGAAAAAAAGGAAAACAAAAAGGTAGAAAGAGGAGAAAGCGACGAAGCTTACCTCATTGGGTCAACGGAAGAAGCATCACCGGAGAAGGAAGCTTTGCCGGAGAAGGAGGCTTCACCTGAGACGAGCTTGAGAGGAACGAGGGTTTTGGGTTTGTGTTGTGTCTTGAGAACAAGCTTTCTTTTTTTTCTTTTTTTTGGTCTTTAGAGAGGAAGCCCTGGATAGCGCGTGATTCCCATGGATTATTTTTAAGAATCCGATGGTTTTAGGCGGATTTTGGGAGGCGAAAAATCTGAGGACACGCCCTTTTCCAAGTCCGTGCAACAAAACGACCATATTAGCACTGTTTCCACAGAAATTAGGGCATTTTCCATTTCCTTTCCACCAGAACCGCGCAACTGAAAAGGCCCTTAGGACGATGATATTTTCACCCCCTCTGCATTATGCATGCGCCCTACTTATAACGTGATTTGACGTCAAAAAGCGTTCCACTTTTCATGTCAAATCACGTTGTAAGGGGAACGGATGCGTAAAGCGGGGGAGTGAAAAATATCTTCTCCCTTTTCCTCTTTTGTATTTAACCCACTTGATCGATGACTTTGTTAGAAACCTTCTTCTACCCGCCATTGGAAAGAAAACTAATAGCGTGATTTGACCATATATGTAAACGTAAGGCGTTACGTTAGCAGAGTGAGGTCAGATGACCATAGGCGTCCAACATAAAAAGTGGCCTCCCTAAATCTCAAGTGAAAAATTACCTAAATATTCTCATATCCCACTAATGAAACCTGACACTAAGCAGTAGTTCCAAGGGTATTTTTGTGAATGAGAAGTGGTCGTGAGCCAAAAGTCTAAAACTCATGCCTGGCTCTCTAAATAGACCAGCCCCATATTAGTAAATGTCGTTCCAACTAGCAAAAGAGAAGAAACGAAACACGTTTCGCTTCCTTTTGGTCATATTCATCCATTCATCCATGAGATAGAGTGGAAAGGCTTAGAAAGAGGTGGGTATTTTTGTGTTTCTTGGGTTACATGGAAGGAGAAGGAACAAAGGCGCATGATGAAGAAGAAGATCAAAAGGTGGAGAGTTTTTTTGCTCTGCTTAGAAATATTCGAGCAATGAAAGATCATTGGAGAAATGAATCCAACAAGAAGAGGCTAAGAGAAGAGAAAGCGATTTGGAGTCCTTCATTTGAATGGGAAGATTTTATGCCAGAGAATGAGTTCAAAAGTCCGGTAATCTTTTCGGGTGCCTCAAAAGGAAGGGAGTATGAGGAAAAAAGAAGGAAAAATTAATCTAAGATGAAGAAGCTAAGAGAAGAGAAAATGGGTTTTGTTCCTTCATTCAAATTGGAAGAATTCATGGAAGAGATTGAGATCAAAAGCCCTATAAACTTTTCGAGTCTCGCAAAGAAAGGAGAGAACGTAGAATTTTTTTTTTTTTATGAGCAAGATGGGGTTAGGCAGACCCCGACCAGATATATACATAGAGAAAAACCAGATTACAGAGGGGGCCTAAAGCGGCGCCAAGAAAGAAAAGATACATCAAATAATATATTCCACCAGCAGATCAAAATGGCAAAGGGAGCACACTTAGCAGAGGGCCCTGAAAGGGACATTATGGCAATTAACCAAGTACAAGCTGAGTAAGATCCAAGCCCAATTCTTGAACATACAACTCTGGAAATGATGCAGGTGGGGATGCTGCAAGAGCTTCTTGAAAGCTGGACGAAAATCTCTGAATACAGAGACCAACTCAAGTAAGTTACAATCTAGAATAGGGAGTTCCGGAGGCATCTTCATTGGCAATGGAGAGCACTTCAGCTGGGAAAACCAAGGGAGATGTATCTTATCCCCATATAGGGCAATCAAATTTTGAAAGGAAGTCAGCACCTCTGTTCGCTTCTCTCCAGATATATGGGAGACTTTCCACCCTTTCAGAGCTAACAAATTTTCTCGGATCTTATAAATGGTAGGTCTTTTCCTCCAGGGGTATTTGTAGATTGTAGATGTCTAGACCTCAACCTCTCCCTATCTCCTACGGTATAAATAAATTAGTTTTTGAGTTAAAGTTTGTTCTACTAATGTCGTAGTGAATTATATTGTCGATTGCGATAAGAAAAATGAGATTGTTAATATGATTCCCAGCTTGGTATATTTTTCGTCTACGACTGGGTTTGATTGATTTAGGCCATGTTTGATTTGGAACTTTGATCCCCAATTAAAACAGGGAAATTATATGGTGCTCATGCATATACACTGCCCTTGATATTTGATCCAACAGCAGCACAGTTTTTAAGAAGCTGCTGTTGGATCAAATATAAAGGGCGGTACAGTGAACTTAAGTCCGAGGGGGCACCATATAATTTCTCTTTAAAATAAGATGACTGAGATAATTTGGAATCGGGATCTTTTGTTAAATATGGTGGATTTTTTTTTTTTCCAGTTATGTTAGGGTGAAAGTTGGTCTGGGCCAGCCAACAAGCCAAAATAAGTAATCAACCATGGGTGAGTGTTTGGGCTGACTATGGGCTTGGGCCTATTTCTTAATCTTAAATAAGGGAAATGTTATCAGCACTACTGTATTTTGATGAGGGCACTCCTCACTTTATTAAAAGTACCGTATGGCCCGCACAACAGGATAATCCAAACCGTCCATTAGATGGGCCACTGCCTAAATAGGTTGTGCCCCCAAAAATATTTCCGTAGGTTGATCCTAACCCTCGGATCTATGGAGGGTTAGGATAAGGATATATTTTCATAATGGGTATGGACTCTTAGAAAGGAAGGCTGGAAGATGGAGAAGTGAGGAAATGGGTATTTCTCTTGCAGGCCTTATACAAGTCTAGCATAGAAATTGCTTTAGTTTCAGTTTGATTTTGTATGGTTCGGCATCCAGCTTGCAACTTTTCACTTCTTATCTTGAAAAGAAATTGGATGGTGGAACATTGTTTTAGATCCTTTGCTTCTAGTCCTGCTAGTTGGAACTTCGCAGATAACTTTTTAACTATGAATTATAAAACAGGTGTGTTTGCATACTATTTTTTTGTTACCCGTCAAATGTGTTTACCTATTATAATAGGAAGACATTAATATATCCGTGGATGTCTTCTATTATTTATTTTTTTACTTTTCGCCAGCGATGGAAATCTTTCTCGACTCACAGATAAGGGATGTATGATTCCCAAACCTTAACAAAAAGGATTGAGCTCCGCGCATCCCTTGATCTCCGAAAAAACTGGGACTATCCATCACGGTTTGGAGAGCACTTGTAGTCTGTGCTGGTGAATGGAATCCCCCCTATCAAGCAAGAAAGAAGCGGCTCTTCCCACGGTGGAGTCACCATTTGTGTTAAAGTTGTTAAACCTAATTCAAAATGGGACATTAATAAGTGTGAGTAATTGAAAAACTATTGAGGTATTTGTAACATAATAATCTTGGGGAATGATAAATGCGCTCCTTTTCATCACTTGGGATACCCAACAGCAGTGTATCACTGACTACAGAGAGGCTGATGTACTTCATGTCAGAAGGATTCAACGGATTTGATTGCCAAGTACACTGCAGTTGGGTGTCCCTTGTGATGAAAGGGGAGCATTTATCATTTCTCTAATTTTGGTGGGTTTTATTATGATCGATTTAACTCTAAAAATCAAGAAATTATCAGTGAGACCTTACGTGAGGTTTAAGATTTCATAAGATCCTACAAAAGCCATAAAGATCTCTTTCCCCGTCAACTATGCAACACAGAACAATCTCTAAATTTTAGAAATATAAACAGAGCACAATCGATCACAAGGTTGAATAGGGAATGGATGAAAGGGATCGGCAATTGAATTTTAAAATGACTCAGCTTTCCCTGCTCATCAAATCAAGTATATTCTTGAAAATTAACACCATGTATTCTCCGTGCTTATTAATTAAGATTTTCTCATTAGTGAAGAGAGAGTGAGAGAGACAAAGAGAAATTATGTAGTGCATGCAACTCATTGGTTTGCAAGGTAGTATGGTGCATGAGGCAGGGACACTCCGATCATTGTCATGACTTGTCCAAAAAGAGGGTCCATCGTAGATAGGCTACCATGTAAAACGTTATGCCGGTAGTGATTTTGTTTTGGTTTAATTATAAATTTGCACGCCACCAATCAAGTGGTCAGAATTTGCCACGAGCAAAGGAATTTTTCTCATGGAAGAGAAGCAAGAGGTTTCCACTTGATATATAGCCAAGAATCTCCAGATCAATGATCCTAAACATGAGTCTGATTTGTTGTTACTAATAGCCCCCCTATATGACCATATATCTTCAACAATAAAACTAAGATACAGATGCCCAAAGAGGTCTTGCTTCACTCCTGCTGCTATTGTTTCAAAGATGGCTGCTAGCAAAATGGAAATCTGATGTATTAAAAAAACGAGATCCTCCATTGTGACATGTGCACTAGAAAACAAAGAAGAGAGCTCGAATCCCCAACCAATGCCAAAAAAAAAATTGTGATTTTCACTTCTTTACTTAGACATCCTGAGGAGCCAATACTTTGAATTGTGTGATAGAAAACATAAAGAGGCCATTGTAGATTCTTGCCAAAGCTGTTCCAAGAAGTAATATAGGATCATAATATGTAAAACATACAAGTCTTTCTACGCAGTAAAAAAATAATAGTTAGTTTCAAGCAATAAAATAGCAACTGATTGTAAGTGAGAATGAGTATAATATCCATTAATAGTAAGAGACAAAGATTGACTCACATGAGAAGGGTTGAAGTTAAGAGAGAATCCAAAAGACATCCCCAATCCAAACAACTAGGGACAAAAACTCCGCTATGAATCACTTTCCTACCTCGGTCTCTGCTTTTCTCTACGTCAAGATACTCTCATCATCAGATTTTAGATAAGACGCTTTTCTCTTCCTCCTCTTTTCCTTTTTCTCTGTTCCGAAACAACAGAAAACGAGACCTCCAGAGAAAGCTAGGAACTATATTAGACAACAAATGCCCCTACTGTTTCCTTCATATAACAATGGTTGCCATCCCTTTTAACCGTTACTTCTTCCCTTTTGGGCTTTCCCAATGTACGGGCGACAACAATTCTCCTTAATTATTTGCTGATGAAGGGTAATCTCGTCATTTTGTAATAGATTAGATGTTGACTGTTTTGAAAAGGTCAGGAGTACGTATATGGGTGAGATGATTTGAAAAGATATCATGGGACCACCACGGACCGTTCGAGTAAAACTCGATATTGAGGTTCAGATTAAGAAGGGCATTATGGTCATAAGAAGATTCTCGTCTACCCTCAGGATAGCTTCTTGTAATCTTATTAAAGTTACCAAAATTTAAGTTTAATTTTGAGTCCAATTAATAATCAGTTTTGGACTCACAATGGGTCCACAAATTCCAAAACAAACTGGATAGGCCTTGTGGATTTGGATTTTTGGCTGACCACATTTGCTTCTATTCGGTTTGCTAATGTTATTTGCTCTAGCACCATTTTGAGTTAGTACTTTACTAATCATCCATTAATCCCCTAAAGTTATGAAGATAAGAAGCCTAAACACAACTATGAAGTGAGAATTATAGACAAGAGCTGAAACCAAGAAAAGCCAAAATCAAAACTGATCTTTGAATCGCTTAGCCCTTGTTCATTTTGGGTTTTGCGCCCAAAACTGATTATTGGTCTCAAAATTAAGGCCATGTTCGTTTAAGATTATGCCAACTGATTGTGAGCCCTAAACCAATTATTGGGCTCAAATTTATGTTTGATTTTGTGTCCAATAATTGGATTTGGACTCACAATCGGTTGGCATAATCTCAAACGAACAAGGCCTAAACAAAATTTTGAGTCCCATAATCAGTTTTGGACTCAAAATTAATTCTAAAAATCCAAAGTGGACAGGGCCTTAAGTTATAAGTCGGCCTGTAATTTAGTAGCTTTAGTGAAGTATGACAAACCTTATTACATAACAATTCATTGCATATCGATTCAAAATACAACATGGCATTATACAAAGCAATGCAGCCAGCGATTTTTTTTTTATTGGAAGATGAGGAGAGGCAGTTATGACTTATGAATTCACCTCCTTTGAACCATATGCAATGATAATCTGGCGTTAACAAGAAACAAAGTATATTTGACACCAGTTTTTATATGGTGTTCGTGCATTAGTGCTCATAATTGGGGTGCCGAACTTGATATTTGAACCAGCGACGACCGACTTTATCAAAGGCTGTGGTTGGATCCAATATGAAGGACGGCACCTATGTCGTATCCCCATTATACACATGATCGAACACCATATAATTTCACATTAGACACTTGTAGTTAGACAATCAATTATTGTCAGCGGGTGAGGGGGCGAAGGGAGAAATAACATCGAGTGATTGGAATTGTTGTGGGGCGTGTTTTCCTTGTATTTGCTATTGCTTCGACTTTCTCGGTCGTGTGCTTTCACTTTTAATAAATCTTCATCAGTTTAAAAAAAATTTACTGGGACATGAGATTATACTAAAGTCCTGTTTGTTTTGTATTTTGAGAATCAATTCAGTCTAAAACTGCTCATTGGACTCGACAGAATTAATTTGTCTCTTAAGTGTGTATACATGAGCAAAATGGAATATGTATAAAAAACAATGATAAAGATATTTTTATTAACATAAAATGAATTGCATAAATACTAGCATTTTCGGAATCTTCACCATTGATGGAGTTGTAGAAGCCACAAGGAACCTCTCTACGCAGGCCAACCATGGCATAGTTGTTTTCTATTCCTTTATGGGCCACAGAAGGTGGTGAAGAGGTTCTTGACTTAGATGGATGATGAAAAGCAAAATCAGTGAGACCTGCATACTCTCCAGGAAGGTCTTTTAAAGGCATTTCTTTGTGTATTTTTACCTCTATCACAAGGGTTGAAGTGATAGCATGTGGCTCCAACCAGAGAATAAATTTTAATGGCCAATATGAATAATAACATGGTCTTGGTGGATCCCATGCCAAACTGTCATCCCATCCATAAGATAGATAACATGATCTGAATGGATCAAGAAGCTAGGGTCATCCGATCAAGGTGACACGAACGGCAATGGGTCGGAGTTGTGGCATTTAGTCAGATCAACGGATCCGATCGCGTCTAAGTGCTACATGTGGGGTCCAAAATTAACTATTAGAAAATAGCCTAAATGCCACCCATATTTCTACCATTTTTCAATAAATGTGGGTGGCCTTCTAAAAAATAACCCCATCTATTACAATTTCAAACTATTAAATTCCCAAATTGCCACACTCTCACGAATTTGCAAAATCTGTTTTTATATTTTATACCCAGTGAGTTAAGTGAAGCTACACATACGTGTAGCAAACTTAGCTACACCGACGGCTTAAAATACAGTGGGCCTACATTATTTGGGTGATCCAAACCATTCATTTGATAGGCCCTCACATTGATAGGGTGTGCCCAAAAAATCAGCTCCATAGGATCATTCCGACCCTTCAAACTGTGAAGGCAAAAATTGATAGATTTGTGAAGGTTTTTACACGTCCAATTTTGCCTCCACAAATCGTAGGGTTGGGATAATCCTATGGAGCTGATTTTTTGGGCACACCCTATCTATGTGAGGGCCCATCAAATGAATGGTTTGCATCACCCAAACAATGTGGAACCCACTGTATTTTAAGCCGTTGGTGTAGCTAAGTTGCATGTTTATCCATTGGAACCCTACACTTTTCTCATTTACAAAACCTGTTTATCCATTTTATTCCTAAAATGTCCCGCAAATAGGAATCAAACTTCACTCCGGTACTCTTAACTCTTTTCTCCCAGCATCGCATGTACCAAAATACCCCTCCAGCGACCAAAAAATTAGTATAGCAATGAGGACAATTCCATAGATTGATGCCCAAAGAATAATATAACGTGAACAGAAAAGAAAGAAATAAAAACTGAAAGCCCGCATTCTTCGCTTACGAAAACCAAACCTTCTGTATTTATTCGGATTACAACCAGTTCGTACAGACAAGACGAGTAATTTTTTTTCTGTAAAATGGTGAAGAAAGGCCTCTGTATCGATACAGACAAGAATCTCTGCAGAATTACACTGTTGCCCCTCGTGTTCTCACTCTAATAACACGACATAACAAAAACCAATACAAAGATTCTAGCAATACAAAGTCCAACAATCTATACCAAATCTCAGCTTTTAGACATGCTCTTCCCTTTGATTCAATTCCCAGAAGGCTAAAGTTACCAAAATACCCTCGGTTTCCCCACGTTAATTATCATGCAAAAACACACGGCCATCTCCGAATATTGGGTGGTGCAGTAATGGATAAAATTTTTAAAAAAAAACCATGGGATTTTGAGTCTAGTGTGTGAAGGAAAACGTGGGTATTTTGGGTAATTTCTGGAAAAGAATTAAAGGGCTGAAAAAAGAAGATTACCGGTTATGGAGAGGATCAGGGCAGCTAGGGACTTTCCGTTTGCTGTCTTGAAAATCGCCTTCAGTAGAATTGAAAGGAAGGGCTTTCTCGTCCATGATCTTATGGATCTCTTTCATCTCCATGTTCTTCTCCTTACCTTCTACCCAGCTCTCAGAAAAAGGCCGAACTGCCCCTACTTTGTAGTGGGAGGAGACCCATATCTGCAAAACAGCTAGGCTTAGAACGATGATAAGTGACAGTGGAAATCTCTTGTTGTGGGGCAAAGACATTGTTGGAAAACCATATGAAAAATTAAGTCGGAGAGGGTCGGTGGGGAACTGACTACATGCAGAGATTTGAGGTTATTCCGGTCAAGAATGGGGGGGGTTGTTGGAACAAGGATCTAATCAAATGTAAGGGTGGATTTTATGCAGAGGAGTTTGGGGTGACGTTGGATTTTTCGATATGAGAGAGAGAGAGAGAGAGAGAGTGGTACCTCCTCCCCCACGTGATGACAGACAACAGCAGTAGTTTGGGTTGTTTAAGACCGGAAGACTTCAACTCTTAGCCCTTTCTTCAGCCCTAATAACCGTTATGCCACTCACCCCAAACAACTCCTAGTTTCATATGTTGGATTTGCTAGGGACCATGGCACAAAGGATTTCATGGCTGGCTGTTGCATGTGAGACAGCCACCTCAGATGAATTAATTAATAAGACAAAATCTGCTGAGAATTGCACCAGTGTGGCTGATCTCTCATGCAATAGTAAGCTATGAAATGCCTTTCCGCAAAAGTCACTAGCAAATACTTTCAAATATAATTAGACACTAATCATGTTTAATTTTCTTTTATGAGTTTCTACTATATTTCTAGGGAACTGATACCCCCCTCTCTCAAAAATAAAAAGAAAAAAAGAAAAAAAAAGGATGAAATCTCATGGTTTTCTGTGAGAATGGTTCACTACTTGAGGATAAATCCACCACCTTTAACGTTTTTCTTTGCCATTAAAACTTAACAAATAACATTAAAAGGGGGGATTTTATCCATTAGAGGGTGGGAAGATATCATTTCCCTAATTCTAATCTATGTTGACACTAATTGTACTTACTTTTTGTTTATAAGTTTCTCATAATATTGGGACTACTCTGCGAAAGTAAGTTGGGATGCGGAGGAAATAGGCGAAGATCACCATCTTGAACCTGTTGAAGAAGATCAAACACCGTCTTCTTAAATATAAGACTCTTGAATCCACAAGTTGGCACGTGTTTCTCTATATAATGCATGTTCATTCTTAACACGTACTCATTTTCTGTAATAAATTGCAATTAAAGGTATGAGGTGATGGTTCAATCCCGGCAGGAAGGTCTTCTGAGGTAATTTTGAGGCTCTCAGTAGATTGAATTATGATTTTTTGCGGGTTATTTAAATTTAAGACAGGGCATTAAATTTTATGTAAGACGAGGCATTAAAATTTTGTCCTCTTTTTCAACTATTTTTAAATATATTTTTCCAACTGGTCAGTAAATTTTGTCAGCCATCACAAGTTTGGCTCATTACCTCTGATCAGATAATCCTGACCCTTAATCACATTTTGAAATATCTTCAAGCCATTGATTCCTTGCCAACATCGAGTTTGGGAATTCGGTCTTGATCACAAAAAATAAACCCTAATAATCTATGTAACCTATGTAACACAATACAATGTGTTACATAGGTTGCTAACTTAAATCTCTTGGGACACTAATAATCTAACCCATTACATGTCGACCAATGAGAGGGCAATATGGTAGTTATATTGAGAAAATATGGGCAATGTGGTGGGTAGTGTGTGGGGACCCACGTCACTGTCGGTACGAATACTAATCATAGTCCTTACTGAGTCAAACTTCCAACTCTGTCTTTTAGCAGCTTAACTTTTCATCCCTGAAAAGGAAAAAATGAAGGTTTTGCCCTTGGAAGCCCTAAAATCTGGATGTCGTATCAAAATTATGAAACCTTTTTTAGCTCCTTGCCTTTCCCCTCCCCCTTCACTTTTAGCATCTTTCTCCACTGTGATTTTCAGAAAGTACAGTAGGCCCCACTTCACAGGATAATCCAAACCGTTCATTTGTTGGGTGCCAACATAAATAGCCTCCGCCCTTTAGATCATCTCCATATGATGATCCTAACCCTCCGATCTACAGAGGTTTCTCGGAACGTGTGCTGCAACATTACTATTCTTGTCTTAGAATAGTGATCATTTGCCAGCTTTTGGTTGTTTAAACTATAAATCACTTCACCCTTTAGTATCATTTACTTGGAGAGAAATGGTGTATGTGATGAGTTAAAATCACAAGAAATTACCGTAGTCCAAACCATGAACAGCACCCAACATCACATCATCTAAATGCAAGGACTAGCTATAATAAGAAAGGCAACGTACATGCCCAAAAAAATATCAATTATATTGGGGGTCTTTAGTGCAGAAAGGATGGCAAAAACGCGTCCTTCCATGTCACTCACCCTGATTACTGCCACCTACAGACCATGGTACATTGAAGAAGCCAAGTGGGTCCTTCTTTGTTGGATTCCTTCGTGGCCCTGTTCTCCGAAACATGACTTAACAAGGATTAGCATTTAGATTCAAGTGTGTAGGTGTAGAGATGTGTGAGGATGTTGATAAATGCTAGGAAAAATGACATCCACCATACCTTGTTTTAATACATATTCACTCCTCTCTTCAGTCTGTAGTTTTCTCGTTAGCTGTTGAAAGATGATACAATTCCAAAAATAGTTGTCACCAGCGAATAAAATAAATGATTCGTAAAGTCTATAATATCTCTCAACCCCCTATTTATGTCTTCTATTTATTCCCTGTTCGTTTTTTTATTTTGAGAACCGGTCGTGAGACCCAAACCGATTATTGGAATCAGAATTAGCGAACAGGGTATTAGAAGGATTAGTAGAAGATGGTATCAAATTGCTTCTCGAGGACATTGCACTAAGATATAAGAGGAAAAGTAGAATTTTGAGTAAAGTTACATTAGGATTGCTAAGCCGCTAACAACATTTTATTATACTTTTCCTTTTCTATACGTAGGCCAAACGAGGGGTGATTGAGGTCGTTTTCTAGTGGGCCACCATCAAAACCATAACACTTGAAATGTGGTCCAAAGTCCAAACAATAGACAACAACCCACTCTTTAGTTCCTCTATTGATATCACTAGAAACTACTTGCATATAATCTTACAAAGAAAGTGAGCTGGCGCCATGCGCGAACGTGGTTCATCCAAAAAATGTATGCATTTAAGACTGATGTTTTCAAGGGACACATTCACTTTACCTTGGGTCCCACAAAACAGAGGTATGTACTCCCCTCACTCGATGTACATGGGCTTGGCCCTATGCCACAAAACGACCCATTTCTAATGCCAAAATCTACAAAAATCAATGTTTTAGCTTCTCTTGGCAGGCCCCAAAAAGCCGCCTTATTGATCATGGTTCTAGGTCTATTCATGGTGGGACATGCTAACACGGGGTTGGACTCCTGGTTGTCCACATATCAACAAATCTGTTTGTGTACACATGACATTCGTTCAACCTAGTGCTACTCTTGTTTTTCGTTTTTACTTGCACGCATTTAAATCACATTACATTATAGTTTATAATATTTTATAGATTCTCTTAGTTTTACTACTAGTAAGTAGTTAAAATTTAATTATTTGTTAAGGTATTCAGTATCTATACAGAAATTTGCATGTATGAGGTTTTAAATTTTCAATAACTTTTGGTTGTATAGAGTATTATAGATAGGGAAATGTTATCAGCACTACTGTATTTTGATGAGGGCACTCCTCACTTTATTAAAAGTACGGTATGGCCCGCACCATAGGATGATCTAAACTATCCATTAGATGGGCCACAGGCTATAAAGGTTTTTCCCCAAAAATCATTTCCATAGGTTGATCCTAACCCTCTGATCTGAATGTTAGAGGGTTGATCCTAACTGTCTATAGATTAGAGGGTTAAGATCAACCTATGGAAATGATTTTTGGGGCACAACCTATTTAGGCTGTGGCCCATCTAATAAAGTGGGAGTGCCCTCATCAAACTACAGTAGTGCTGATAACATTTCCCTATAGATATGGTTTTAAATAACATAGGGACATGAAAATTCAGGTTTTCCTATTTATTTGATTTAATTAATATTAAATATTCATAGATATGCAAATGGTCTTATACTAAAAGAGGAATGATAAACTGAAGGGAGCCCTTGCAAAAACCAGCTACAAGGGCTCCTCCGGCCCATTGGTCCTTCTCAACAGATTTCGTTTATAAGGGCCCATAAAATATGAAAATGGCACAGGCAAATATAAAATAAAGGAATAATAAATGCACTTTATTGAGAAGGACCAATAGGAGAGCCCTTGTAGATGGTTTTTTTGCAAGGGTGCCCTTCAGTTTATCATTCTTCTATACTTAAAATATGATTATTAACATATTATGTCATTAATGATGTGCATGATTTTCCAGATGCTCTTAAAATACGATTATTCACATACGGTAGTCGCTTGTACTGCAATAGAAATCATGTGGCAATTTGGCAGGAAGCCATTTTGCGGTATCTCTTTTCCAAGAGAGAAGAGTCACCTAGATGAATTTGCCTTGTTCATTTAATTAACTCACGAGGTAGCAGCTGAATTTGTCTCACACGTACTACTTTCTCTCTTTCGCTCATACTATTTGTTTTGCTTGTGAAAAGATGGGGAAAAATAGGTGGTTGGTGTTGAGGAAGCCTAGATGGATTTAGAATCAAAAAATTGCCCCAAGATGAAATTTCGGGTGACGAAGTGGTCTGAAATGGGATGCGATTCTTTTAGATACAACATGGACATAGAAAAAGTTATGATCTTGGGATCCATATACCGAGCAAAAGGAAGAAATTAATGAGAGAACGCATCACATTTCCATTAAATGCTTCAAATTTTTTTGGATTTCTTATTGTTTAAGTTTTCAAATCAAATGGAATAAAGAATACCGAATATAGGCAATCTCTTTTAGACAAGGAACCGAATAGAGCGGCCCTAACTCAAATTTGAGCTAACAATAAAATGGAAATTGAAAAAAAAAAGAGAAAAAAAGTAGAAAATGGTTCACACATAAGATTATTTCTTCTTAATGGCGACAAGAGCTTAATATCCATCAACAATTGATATCATAAATAATATTAAAAAAGTCCTGGAATTGCCATTTGGAAATACGATTAACTTTTTAAATAATCTTAGGGAAATGATATTAGCACAACCTTGTTTTAATAGAGAAATTATATGATGTCCGACCGTTAGAATGTAAAGGGCGGGTAGAGACAAAATCTGCTGCCTTGGTTTTTGAACCAAGGAAAAGTCGGAAAAGGGGCTTTCTCTTGGATTAAAAATCAAGGGAGAGATGGTTTTCTCTCTCCGCCATATATAATCTCACGGTCGGGCATCATGTAAGTTCTCGTTTTAATAATAGCACAAACACAGCTTGTCTTTTCTTTTTAATTGGCTCATTTGCCTAATCTTATTTGCAAAGAAGGACCGATTTTGGTACATCCAAAGAGACACGCTAAAGACGAGGTTACCTTGGCATTTCATTGATTCTTCTTATTCTGAATTTCTGATTGATTACAGGAACCAATGACGTGGGATTGGATTTGCAGAGATTAGGCCAACGTCAACCTATGCAGAATATGACGTGGGAGGAGCTGAGCATTGGCAAGATTTGGTTCAAGGCCTTCGAGTTGGGCGGTCATCAGATTTCTCTGAGGGTTTGGAAAGATTATTACGCTCAGGTATGGCTCCAATACATCTTCTACCCTTTTATTATATTTCATTTCCATTTCGACTGATCTCAGTTCAGTATGACGATTATGGCATCTATATTCTGTATCTGCATTTATTCATGAGATCTCTATACCGTTGCATTTAGGTTATGGGTTATTGAAGACGTTCATTGATTTAGCCGGCAATTTTTATTTTATTTTTTGGTGTGTGGTTGATGACTGAACCCTTGCATGAGACTGAAACAACCAAGCTTTTGGAGTAAGTGGTTGTTTCACATGGTATCAGAGCTATTTCCTCACAGCAGGTCCTGTGTTCAAAACCCAACAACTCCTTGATATTAAAAATCCGCGTGTACGAATCCCCTCACCACACACATACATTAAAAAAATGGAAAAATAAAAAAGGAAAAGAAAAGAGGGGCCATCACATGAGG
Source organism: Tasmannia lanceolata (assembly GCF_043159265.1). Classification (NCBI taxonomy): domain Eukaryota; kingdom Viridiplantae; phylum Streptophyta; class Magnoliopsida; order Canellales; family Winteraceae; genus Tasmannia; species Tasmannia lanceolata. The sequence continues at coordinate 10,410,866 of NW_027518685.1, read as the reverse complement.
GCGTTGAAGTATAAATGATTTAATAACACCAACTCTAACAGCTTAAGCTTTATGGAGTAATTGGCTGTTTGATAGAGAGTGTGTCATGAAGAGAAGGAACATGGTTTGTTGCCTTGAAGAAGCCAATGGGACCCTCGATGGTTGCCTTTAAATGACCTAGCCTTGAAGAATTTCTCTCTTTCTCTCTCATTTAGATCCAATTTGAGTTTTTTTTTCCCAGTGATCACCTGGTTGTAGGATATGCCACAACCCCAATGTTAGGCTCGGTGCCCTGATGCCCTCTCATGCTTCTTGATCAGGTCCCTTATCTCCCACCCCACCCACTACCCAAAGGAGGGCACCTATGGTTCCCAGAAGCCGGCGGAGAGACCTTTCCTTTCAAAGTAGCTTGAAGTCATTTGTTTATCTGGGCGGAAATCTGTATACCAAACATTTTAGGTTTCACAAGAAATTTAAATAACCCAAAGAGCTACAAACAGCCACATGAAAATTTGAACATGAGCTTACATATCATTGATATTTGTATATGTACATTTCTACATTTTGGCACACAAATTACATTTAAAGAGATATGGATGTCATTTTGGCACACAAATTACTTTGAGTCTCTTGTTAGTACAGAAAACGGCGAGTGGTGAGTTTTCAAAACTTGGTGATGGATGTCAGCCTCAGCTCACAACCTCAATCTAGGATCCTAAACCTTGGCAAATAGTCTTGGACCCAAAACCTCAATCTCAGCTACACTTGTGTTACTAAGCCTGTTACTCGAAGTAGTAAGAAGTGACGAAAAGTTTGGAAAGAAGCTTTATATATCTCAATGTATCTACGATCCTAAGCTTTTGGAGTTGGTTGGTTCCTTTTGTAGAGCTTAATGTGACTATTTCACAAATTTAAAATGCCATTATCGTTAAAAGTGACGACCTCAAGTCCTAGTTTACTAAGTAGAGTTGGCAAGAAACAAGTAAGACAGGGCTTGCCAGCGTCGGAGTAGAGAGTCCGAGTGGATAGGTCTGCTTTGGAGTTTTTTTATTTCCTAAGTCCTTGAGGGGAGGTTCTAGTCGTTTGTATAGTTCTTTGTTTCATTCGTTCTTTGTATTGACCATCTAGGTCGCGGGGTTCGCCCCTCATTTATTTTATTAAGACAATCCACTACCATTAAAAAAAAACAAGGAGAAGAAGAAGAAGAAGAAAACCCAAGAAAGACAGAGGAAACATAAGCACTGAATTTCAACAATCCTAAATGTCAATAAGAAGAATTTTCATGGAGGAAACACCCGAGTCTACCACAAGGGTTTTCATAGAAACTCCTGAAGTTCAATTAATTTTGTTCCTATAATGTAATCTCCCTAACGATGCTTTGCTATTCTCTCCCTCAACACTTTGAGATATCATGAATTGTTTTCCTCAATGTTAGAGCTCCTTTTGGGTCTGGGGTATAGTCCTTTTGGTGAGAAAGACAATTTTCTAGTGTGTCACTCCTGTTATTTGTTGGGACATTTGGAATCAAAGGAATAAAAGGATTTTCTATTACACATTGTAGCAACCCTAGAGGTTAACACTGGACATCAAGACTTCTCATATTGAGTGGGTCAATCTGGGAAGGAGTTTTGGGATAATTTGTCAATGACCTCTATCTCAAGTGAAAGGAGTTTTTTTTTGGAACTACCTAACCCTAATTCTCTTAAGCTTTAACTTTGCTAGTAGTTCGAGTAGCAATCCAGGCCTCTCCATTGTTGGTAATGTCTCTAGTAATGCTAATGGGTTCACAGTCTACTTAGACCTATATGTGTGCGGATTCCAATGAGGTAGAGGCATGGTCTCTTGTCACTGGGCTTCAAATTTTTAAGTCAAAGGTTATCTGCCCATTCTGGATTGAATGTGAATCTTCCAATGTTTTTGCATAATCAAAGTCATGCAATGAAACATGGAGGTTAGCAAATTACACTACATCTAATTGTTCGAAATTCTGGAAGTGTCATAAAACAAGTTAAATGTCCCATAAAGGCTACACTCACTGACTCACTTTGAGGTAGTGATTCTGCATGACATCTAATTGTCCCCAAGTTTTGAATCCCATATCCCACACGCTACAGTAGCACCTGTACTCTTACTTACTTGGACATCCAAACCCTATTTAAATGCTTCCTTAAGATCACCTATTTAAATGCTTCCTTAAGATCACCATGCACCTGGAACCTACAACCTAAGCGCCTAATGAAATTTGTAGTTGGACAACTCAACATATTTTTTTTGTAATTGTGTTGCACTTCCAAGTTTCCACATATATTATCCTACACTTGGGATTACTGGTTACAGAATTAAGTAATTAACCGGTAAGGCTTAAATTACCGATTACTTTGAGCGCAACTACATCCAAAACGGTCAAATTCGCCCCACAAATGTACCACAGATAGCATGTGCATCGAGGATTAGATCTCAAACTTCTTCATTTGTTGAAAGTTGAAACGCATGGAGTTCCTCATCTTCTTTGCTTGCTTTTGCTTCAAGAAGAGTTTTTTTCTTGCCCAAATTGTCAGAAGTTTCTCTCCTATCCTTTAAAATGAGCAATTATTCTAGTTCAAAGTCATTAAAATCCGTCATCTAATTGACTTATTTTCATTCAAATGAATGGTCCAATGCGCGATCACTCTGTTACTGAGTTTCAATGTCATCAACTTGGATTGTTTGATTTCAAAACTACACATTATGATTTGTAGTGGATTCACTATCTAAAACACCAAACTTCTCTTCCTCGGTTACATCCTTAGTTTTAGTCAATTCCATCTTTGCGTTTCAACTACAGACCCTTGCGTTTCATCCTCTTGGGCAAATCTTCTGTCACCTTTTTTGAATTGTGTAAATTCTCGATTATAAGAGACCCTTTGATTTCATGTTAATATCTTGGTGATCAATACAATCCACTAACCCATAATGGTTTCACCTTCTTTTTTACAAATAAGATTATGAAGTTGAAGTTGCCTTTGCGGTCTGCCTCGCAAGCTACATTGAAACTTTGTGGTCTATCCTCCCTCATTGTAGCATGATATATGTCAATCAATTGACGATCAATTTGAGTGTTTAAGTCTAGAACGTGAAGGGTTTGATGTAACTGTCATTTCCCCCCATGATTACTTCATTTGGCATTTATCGGCTCTTCCTCACAAACTTGTTCAGGTTTCAAATGTTGCGGTAAGATTCTAGGATTCCTAATCTCATTTTTTAGGGTTTTTGCGTACATATTGCCAGGAATTCTTAGAGATGTACCTGAAAGTTAGGGATTTCATGTTGGTAACACCCTTTCCCCGCGCTGAAAAATTGCTCATTTCAAGAGGTGTTAGAAGAAAACATATGATGGGTCCAAGTTGGGTTGAAGAGAAGCTCTTGATGAAGCAAAAGAGCAAAATAAGCAAAGGCGATGAGGCTGGTCATCAACTTAGCAAAGTTGATGTCTATAAATCAAAGAATGGTTGCGATTGGGGGGAGGCATCCACATGATGAACATGAAAAGGCTATGGGGAGGAGGATTCCACTTAGGAGCTGCTTTGTCCAGTGAGAGTCTACTGAGAGCCTGAGATAAATCTCATCCCAATATCTCTGAAGAGAGGATTCAGGGAGACCATGAAAATTTCGGAAAAAACCACCGTCCACTAAGTAATGATGACCATGATCTATTGTTGGATTGCCCAAACATTCTTGGAGATGCCCCCAAATACTCTGCTATTTCTTTCCTTCCAAATAGTCGAGATAGCAGCTACTAGCGTGAGACCCTAGAGAATCCGGCCCCTGGCTGAGCAAGGGGCCAAAAACCTTTGCTCAATATTCCAAGCCCTGCTTGCAATGGAGGAGGAATCAACCAGGGCAGGGCGCTGGTAGAAGGATCGAATCGAGAACTTCTCATCCAACTCCCAAGGCCAAATTCTCTTATCAGTGCCCCTTTCTACTAATATAGACCACATGAAGTCTGTTGAGAAGATTTGCAACTCTACCTATCTCTCTATCAAAGAAATATCTCCTGAATTGGATATTTCACTCCACCTTACCATTATGGCAATGCAATCGCTTTCTGAGGCAAACCTATCAAAGGGTATCTTGAGCCGGCAATTTCACCCGTTAATATGCAAGCCATTATTAATATCCTCTTATATTTAGTATTGTTTTAGTGTTTTTTAAGTTAACAATAAATATTTTTTTTATGCTAGTGATATTGGCACTACCAGATTTTGATAAGTGCACAAACACGCCTTGTCTTTTTCTTTTTTTGGGTGTTAAAAAGTTTTTTTTGAGGTGAGGATTTTTGTGTGAGGCGGGGATGGGGATTAGGTATTCCCCGTGTGGCGGGGACGGGGATTCCCGTCATCCCCCGAAGCGGGACGGGGAATGGTCCTTCCGGCCGGGCGGGGACGGGGAATGCAACATCCGGCCCCGCCCCGCCCCGTTGCTAGCCCTAATCCTGGCCAGATCGGAGAAGTCCATTTGAAACGCATTTGGTCCACACCAATGATCAATCCAAATGCATTTTGGGTGCGTTTGGATTGCCGGAATTGGAATCAAGAATCAGTATATGAAACCGATTCGGGCAATTCCAGTGTTTGGTCTAGATTGCCTGATGGAATGGGAAACGATCATTTGATTCCAAGCGGAAAAAGCGGTGGAAAATTCGGTGTCTTTTGTTACCCACCCGAGGGGGTGGTATTCTGATTCCGGGAATCATGAGAGGAAAAATAAAGGCGTCAAAACTCTTCCCGAATTTGGCTTCCAAGATTAGCTTTTTTACGTGGAACTTCCCTCCTCTCCTCCTGCAAATTAAGAGCATCTTCCAAGGTGTGCATCTCTCTCTCTCTCTCTCTCTCTCTCTCTCTCTCTCTCTCTCTCTCTCTCTCTCTCTCTCTCTCTCTCTGTTTTTGGGTTGAAAAAGAGATTTCTCTCATTAATCTCAAATATGTTCAAATGTTACCCAGCCAGAGAACTTTGATTCAGAGAAGAAAGGCTTTCCGTCGTCAACTCCCATCCCCATTCCAAAAGCATTACTCCTCATCATAGCATGAGAAAATATTCCTTCCCAAACAAACCAAAAAGAGAAAAAGAAAGTTCTTTCACCAAATTCCCACCGTCCCTAAAAATGAAAAAACTTAAAATAAAAAATGGAGAACACATACAGAAACCTGTTCGAGGAAATTCTGATCAGATCTCTCTACCGTAAACCACACTCCGATTCAACATCCATTCAGGGAACAAATATTGACAGAGTTAGGTGTAACCGGAAATGAATTCTGAAGCATGGCTGCAACTCTAAAATTGATGATGTTTTGCAATACCGTTCTAATGGGTGGTTTTAGAGGGCTCTTGTATCTTATTCTTGATACGAGCTGCTTGCTTGTTTATGGATAAAGTTACCAGTTTTTGGTAATGTTGTGAAGTATTTGCCCTTCTAATGGTGGTTTTAGACATGGTTTAAAATTTCGACCGAAATCCGAAATTACGGATACCGGTGGGGACCAAAACCGAAAATTTCCGAAATTCAATTTTTCGCCATTTACCAAAGTGTTACAAAATTTCGGCGAATTTTGGTCCGAAATTTCGAAATTTGGGTCCGGAATTTGGAACCAAATTACCAAATTTCAGTTTTTGGTGAAACCAAAATTTTAAACCTTGGTTTTAGATAGCTCTTATTTGTTATTATTGCTGGTGATTGAATACGTTGCATTGAAATTACTTGTTGATGAACCTTGCTTCTAGTTTCTATTTTATATGGGACTGACTAATGTCTAATGAGCTGTTCAAGTAACTTCTGTTGACGGAGGTTTAAGTCATAATTAGAGGAGGATGTCCTTTTAAATGTCCATGAAACTGTAATAGATCATGAAATTTGTCCTTTTGACTTGATGCATGAAGTAGAAAAAATTTAAGTATTAATGATTGAAAATTTTATTGAAAAATTTATTCCATTCCGATTAGGCTGACGATACCAAACACTAGAATCGGAATCACTATTGATTCCCTAGGTAAAGTCCAGTGCTTACACAAACACTAGAATTGGAATCGTTATCCGTTTACAGGGGGAATTGGAATTGGATTGAAATATGATACCGATACCGATTCCTTATTCCATCAATCCAAACGCACCCTTTGGACCCTACTCTGAATCAGATCCTATTTTGGAACTGATCGACAATCTTTAGAATATCTCTCCAAATTATCCTTCCCTTCCATTTAAAGCCATCGACAAGAGCCCATCCCGCAAAGTCCAAGGCATACTTCTTGGAGATAACCGCTCTCTAAAGCATATTTGATTCCTTCCCAAACCTCCAAAGTAACTTTCCCAAAAGCACTTCATTAATGGGCCTAATTTATTTATTTTTCCCCAGTTGACCATAATAAAGCTTCTATTACTGCAACGTCGTTCTACAAAAAATTCCGTCGGAGTTGATCTAATCTATTAATCACGTTGATAGGGCATTGAAACTGAAACAAGTAATATAATGGAAGATTTGCTGAAACTGCTTCACCAAAATGATCCACCCTCCCAGTGATAAGAAGCTCTTCTTCCATAGAGATATCATCCTCTCCACCCTCTCAATCACGAGATCCCAAAGGCTTATGGATCCATGTCTGCTACTCAACGCATTGGCCACCAAACTATTCTCCTCCTCACTCAAATGAACTGAGACGGCCTCGTAATATCTAAGAACAGCCTTCAAATTCCATATTCTCCATGGATCAACTTCACACAGTAGAAGCGTGTCATCTGCATATTGTAGGTGAGAAACTTCTGTTCCCTCATTCTTAACAGGGAAAGCCTTGATCAAATTATGGTTGATGGCCTTCTCCAACAATTTGCTTAGGGCTTCAGCCACTAAGGTGAAGAGGAAAGGGGAATGAGGATCCCCTCTACAGATTCTTTTGGTAGTCTTAAAAAAGCCATGAGGCGAGCCATTAACCAGCACTGAGCATCAAGTGGAAATAACACTGTTGTATCTTCTTCTTTTTTCTTTTTGTTCATGATATTTTCAGTTTTTTCATATTTAACTCACTTTTATGTTTGATATTTGGCATTCTTTGCCTAGATATATGTGTGTATGTGGTGTCTACTTGGTTTTCTTTTCTTTCTTTTTTTGTTTTTTACTTTTTATTTTATTTATTTTTCTCTTATTTTGACATTTGTAGATGGTAGTGTTATAGTTATTTTGTGCAAGTGTACCCAGTGCCTTGCGTTGTCACTTTTGCAATATTAGTATTGTTAGAATTTTTAAACAAAATAATAAAAAGATTTGAAAAGTCAAAGATGTTTTTTCTTTTTGTTTAAAAAATTTGGATGGAAGATTCAAATTATGTTTCCCTCTCTTGTTTTAAAGCAAAAGACTTTTGCATATGTGGGGACTTGAACTCAAGACCTTGGTGAGTGTGCTTGTGGTATGTTTTCAAAACCAAAACCGTTTTTGTCTTTTAATGGTAATTAAGAGAGAAACGTTTATGTCTTTTAATGGTAATTAAGAGAGAAACGTTTTTGTCTTTTAATGGTGATTAAAAGAGAAACGTTTTTGTCTTTTAATGGTGATTAAAAGATAAACGTTTTTTGTCTTTTAATGGTGATTAAGAGAGAAATGTTTTTTGTCTTTTAATGGTGATTAAGAGAGAAATGTTTTTTGTCTTTTAATGGTGATTAAAAGAGAAACGTTTTGGTCTTTTAATGGTGATTAATTATCCTCCAACAGTCATATTCTCATCTATAAAAAGAAGAGAACAACACCATTGGAGGATATAGTTTTTTACAGAAAAAACATCAAAGTTTCTGCTTGTCTTCTTCCTTTCCTCCGTTCTGATCTGAGCACAGTTCTACGGTGATTCTGGGTGGACCAGTCAGCGAGTGCACGTGGACTGGAGCCAACTTTGGCTGTTTTATCTTGGAGCATCGGTTCGCGGATCCCGGTTTGCACCGGTAGGGGGCGGATACGATTCTTAAGGAGAGTGACCAGTGGCACGACTCAGCCTTCTTCTTCTCGATCTGTTTTACAGAAACGTTTTCTACAAAAGCTAAGTACTGATTTATTTACATTTCTAATTTCTGGATTCAATCAAGCCATATATCAGACCCTACTGGACAACATCTAATTTGTCCAACAATCTTAAGAATCGTATTTTTCAAATCTGATCATATAGCTTCTGATAATCCGAACCCAACTTCTGTTGATACCATCTTTGTTGAGAATTCCAATCCAACGGTTGTTCGCACCTCTGTTGTGAACAGAATTCTCAACACCATTCCAGATTTTTCCAAGATCGAACGCGTTACTGGATTGAACTATAAAAGATGGAAACAACAGATCTTGTTTGCTCTACAACAAATTGGTGCCGCTTTTGTTCTTACACAATCAAAACCATCTGAAGATTCTGCTGATTTTGAAAACTGGAATAATGCTGATTATATTTGCAAGAACCATCTCTTGAATGGTTTGTCAAATGACCTTTATAACGTATACTATTCATTTGAACATGCTGCTGATCTTTGGAATGCATTGGTAACTAAATATGATTTAGAGGATGCTGGAAATAGGAAATATGTGATAGGGAATTTTTTAGACTTTGCTATGAAAGATGGGAAACCTATATCTGCTCAAATAGATGAGTATCAGTTCCTAATTGGAGAATTGGCTAAGGAAGGTATGAAGTTACCTGACACATTCGTGGCTGGTTCTCTTATTGAGAAACTGCCTTTGTCTTGGAAAGATTTTAAAATCGGAATGAAACACAAGACAAAAGAATGGACCTTAGACCAAGTAGTTGTTCGGATTAAAATCGAAGAGAAAAACAGACTAAAAGATAAGCAACAAAATGCCAAAGAGTATACCTCTAAGGCAAACATTGTTGAGACTAAGAATGATGGGTCTAAGAATCTGAAACCGAAGAAGGAAAAGAACTTCAAGAAATTTGGACCCAAAAAGAAAGGAGTCTGTTTTGAATGTGGAAAACCCGGACACTACAAGAAGGACTGCCGACACCGAAAGACTGGTTCGTCCAGTGCCAAGGTTAATTTAACCGAGGCAGATGTGATTGCAGCGGTTGTGACTGAGGTAAATCTGGTGGAAAATCCAAAGGAGTGGGTTCTGGATACTGGTGCTACCAAGCACATTTGTGGAAACCGAAACTCCTTCTACAACTACACCTTAGTTAAGGAAGGGGATCAAGTTTTCATGGGGAACTCACAGACCTCAAAAGTCGTTGGTAAGGGCAAGATCTTGCTGAAGTTAACTTCAGGGAAAGTACTTGCACTTCAGGAGGTGCTACATGTGCCTGATATACGGCGTAACTTGGTGTCTGGTGCGCTCTTGAACAAGAATGGACTAAAGCTCACTTTTGAAGCAGACAAGGCAATCATTAGCAAAAATAATGTATTTGTAGGGAAGGGCTACAATGCAAATGGTTTATTTGTTCTTAAGGTACTTAAAAGGTACAATAAATTTTGGACTGCATTTTAGGGGGTTTCCTGCTGTCTTAGAAGGCTATAGTGATGCGGATTGGATCTCTGATTCAAGAGATTCAGTGTCTACCAGTGGATATGTATTCACCCTTGGTGGTGGTGCGATTTCTTGGAAATCGGTTAAACAAACTTGTAGTACAAGTTCCACTATGGAAGCATAATTTATAGCCTTAGCCCTAGCAGGAGCTGAAGCCGAATGACTCAGGAATTTTATGGCAGATGTGCCTTTATGGCCAAGGCCGGTTCCCTCAGTGTCTTTACACTGTGATAGTCAAGCTGCTTTAGCCAAGGCCAAAAGTAAGACCTGTAATGGCAAAAGAAGGCATATACACCTGAGGCATAATTTGGTAAAGCAATACTTGAGTGAGGGAACAATAGCACTCGACTTTGTAAGGTCGGAGAGGAATCTGGCAGATCCTCTGACAAAACCACAGATAAACAAGGTGGTTTATGAGACATCGCAAGGAATGGGGTTAAAGCTCGTAGCATGAATCATTAGTGATGGACACCCAACCAATGTGAAAGGAGATCCCTGGAATTTGGTTCAATGGGTACTAACAAGTCACCGGATGGTTTGTTAACACTATCACCTCCTACTTCTAGATGCAAAATGATGAAAGATAGTGTTCACTGCAAATGAGAGATGATGAGTTATAGACTCTTAATCAGATCATAACATGTATTGGGTGGTATGTTACTTGCACTGCATACTTGATGACTGACCTAAGTGAATGTGGAGGTAAGGCCGCTTCCTATGAGAATTTAACGAGTAATTCTCTAGAACATTCATGAGAACCAAGAGGGGAACAAGGCCAAAATGTTCCAAAACTGTGAATGAATCACCAAGGAATCGAATGTAGAGTGTGGATAACAGGTTAGTCAGTTACACCCACGAGGAAAGGTTGAAGGAGTCTAACTCTACCCGTACTCGGTAACGTAATCTGTTTATCCTAAATATCGGTTGAAGTCCAAAAGACACCGGTATGAATCCACTCTATTTTCTAATGTGCTCAGATACTTCCGTTTTCAATTTTCAACTGTATTTTGAATCTTGTGGGGGATTGATAGAATTTTTAAACAAAATAATAAAAAGATTTGAAAAGTCAAAGATGTTTTTTCTTTTTGTTTAAAAAATTTGGAGGGAAGATTCAAATTATGTTTCCCTCTCTTGTTTTAAAGCAAAAGACTTTTACATATGTGGGGACTTGAACCCAAGACCTTGGTGAGTGTGCTTGTGGTGTGTTTTCAAAACCAAAACCATTTTTGTCTTTTAATGGTAATTAAGAGAGAAACGTTTATGTCTTTTAATGGTAATTAAGAGAGAAACGTTTTTGTCTTTTAATGGTGATTAAAAGAGAAACGTATTTGTCTTTTAAATGGCAATTAAGAGAGAAACATTTTTGTCTTTTAATGGTGATTAAAAGAGAAACGTTTTTTGTCTTTTAATGGTGATTAAGAGAGAAACGTTTTTTGTCTTTTAATGGTGATTAAAAGAGAAACGTTTTGGTCTTTTAATGGTGATTAATTATCCTCCAACAGTCATATTCTCATCTATAAAAAGAAGAGAACAGCACCATTGGAGGATATAGTTTTTTACAGAAAAAAACATCAAAGTTTCTGCTTGTCTTCTTCCTTTCCTCCATTCTGATCTGAGCACAGTTCTACGGTGATTCTGGGTGGACCAGTCAGCGAGTGCACGTGGACTGGAGCCAACTTTGGTTGTTTTATCTTGGAGCATCGGTTCGCGGATCCCGGTTTGCACCGGTAGGGGGCGGATACGATTCTTAAGGAGAGTGACCAGTGGCACGACTCAGCCTTCTTCTTCTCGATCTGTTTTACAGAAACGTTTTCTACAAAAGCTAAGTACTGATTTATTTACATTTCTAATTTCTGGATTCAATCAAGCCATATATCAGACCCTACTGGACAACATCTAATTTGTCCAACAAGTATATTACATCTATTGTTCATTTCTTCAGTTCTTCACTTATTTCTACATTTTCTGTTCAAGTACTAGATATAAAACATGGCAAACAAGCAAACAGGAAAGGCTTGACAAGCTCACCAGTCCAGTAGAAACATTATAAAACATTTTAAAACATATCAAAACATAGAATTTGTTAACTATGCCAAAAGTCATTAAAAGCAGAAGTAAACAGGAATCTGTGTTGGAGACTTACGGGCCATTTGGATACGCGGATTTTAGAATCCAGGTTTTAGCTTAAAAACAGTGTAAAAGAGGGTTTATGATCAAGCTGGTGTATGCTGTCATGATAGCGTTTCTTGGATTTTAAGTAGAAATCCAGGTTTTAGAATCTCTCCCACATCCTGAGATTTCTAAAACCTGAAAAAATGGGACGATCTGCTGCTCTCTTGCTGTCGGAAAGAAGGGCGAGAAATCAAAAAACGACGGCTGGTCTCTTTCTTCTCTCGTCTCCCATCTACAATTTTAAAGAAATCAAGGATTCTAATATCCGCATATCCAAACGGCCCCTTATAGTATTTGAAACATTTTTTTTTTTAAATTGACAAATATATTCAGACCAGCAAAATTACAATGGGGACTAATAGTCCCACCAGATTTACATAGTATGAATTGTCCAAGAGCATTCTCCTTGGCCCAAAGGAAAAGCCCACTACCCCTTACATTACCCAATAGCCTCAATTAAATCGAATTCAGCAAAAAGTGCTATATTTGTGGGGCCCACCAAGTCAAGATCGTGACCTGCCACGTCACACCGATTTCTCCACCACAATCCAGCTGGCCAATTCGATTTTCAATAATCCCGCTCAAAGGCTCAGAGCTATTGTGCGCCCCTAACCGTGCACGATAGCCAACCACCCAACATCATCATCTAATCTCCGGCGGCCTCCACCTCGAACCACCACCAAGCACCGACGTCTCCCCATTAAAAATATATCAAATCCATCCACCATCCTCTCCAAAACCTACTTCCACTAACCCAAAGAATCCTCCTCCCCACTAGAATCAAATCATTCAGATCCCATCCGAAAGTATACTCCAAGTCCTAACCCTAACAACTAGAATACCCCCCTCATCCTTCCCCCTTCAAACTCTAATCTACAAACCCTAACCCTAACAATCATAAATACTCCCCTTTTCAGCAAGTTTCAAATACTATAAAGAAGTTGTAGGTGATACTTATCGGCTTTGGCTCAAGCCAGTATATTATTGCTTTGTTTTTCTTTGAACTTTGTTGAAACAAAGTTGTAGGTGATACATATCAGTTTTGATCCTTGGTTCATCATTGAAATTAGTGAAGATCAAATAGTAGCTTTCTCCATTGCTCTTTCAGCTTTTGCCTTCTCCCAATTTTGCGAAGTGACAAACGAGCAAGATGATAATAATGGGGATATGGATTTATGTTACAGAATTGAAGCCTCGTTCTCGGGAATTTCTCAGTAAGGGAAAATCTTGGGATATATTAATTTTTTATTTTATTGTTTTGGTTGATAATTATTTAAAAATATATAATCTAAGAAAAGAATTCGTCTCGTGATATTATTGCGACAAATGATTATAATGAAAATATCATAAATTATGTCGTTTTATTTATGGCCACATTTTGAAAATGTCTGATATATTTGTGACATAGCTTGTGGCCAATAGAAAACCTGAGAGTTGCAGGTCAACCCAAGATATGATCGACATCCATCCATTCCTCCTTTCTTTCCGAAGTTTTCTATGGGCTTCACCATTTTCTGGCAGTTGGTAGAGTTATGATTGAAATGTTCTATTTGCCTTTTGACTTAATTAATCCATAAACTAATCAAAGCCGGAAAGCCCCAAACCATGTTTTAAAATTCATAAATGAATATTTTTGTAAGTTCGGGAACTGCTGTTGCCACCCAGTTAAGTTCGCCCTCTACCTAAAAATCCTGAAATGAGATAAAAGATAGTGACCAAGTCTCATCTAGTTCGAAATGCCTACCTTTATGGGTGGGCAATACCAGGCCTATATAAGTTATTCTAATAGGTCGTAGGCTGCGGTGATACACAACAAGGACTATAATTTGTAGTGATTGGGAAATGATATATCCACACCTTCTCTTTCTTTTCTGAAATTGAAGTCATTCCTTAGAAAAGACAAACAGTAGGTACAAATACATCCGATTTTGAGGAAAAGACAAAAAGGTGCAATTTGAGTTGGGTTGTGTTGATCTTCTGCTGAAAAACGAATTGGAATCAACCCAAACCCGACCTGAATTTATGGTAAGTCATTAACCAAAACTCATCGGGGTCGAGTTTGGTTGAGGTTCTGTTAAAAAATGAATTGGAATCAACTTGATCCGATTTTATGTTAAAAGCTGAATCAAAATTCCCAAAAATCTGCCTGAGTTGTAACCATAAACAGAAGAAATGGGTAGAAACATCATTAGCCACAATGATTATTTTCACCAATCAGTGGGTGGCCTGTTTGATACTCTAATTCCTTCCCCAATACATGGGTCCACAGTAAGCCACATGCCACGTGATATGCCACATGCCGTGGGTTTTCTTTTCATTTTTGCCATGTCTTTTCTGAGTGTTTCTCACCTAAGGAAAGCAACTGAATGGAGCGAAAAGGGAGGAAGGCAAATGAGAAAAAGGGAAGGAAATTTTTGAAATAAGTGCAAATTGTCATCACTGTATCTCTTTGATATGTAGACAAGTGCGGCCAAATGCCCTTCAAAACAGCCTGCTTGGATGATCCTAGGCCTTTGATCTAGCAAGCCTCTTTTAGAGCTTTGAAATCATTGAGATTTTACGTTCATTATCTTATGCATAGGATAGGATAGAATGGAAGAAAATTATCCACTTAGAAAAACCCAACTAGAGCCAGGATTAGAACCAACCAGATTCCTCTCACATTCTTCATGAAATTTTTCTAAAGGATTCATTTAGCCGACCGCAACTAGTTTGGGACAAAGGCTTTGTTGAGTTGAGCTGAGTTGAGTTATCTTATGCATGGGATACTTATTTGGCATGAGACCAAGACCATTCGGATTGCTCCATGATGCTCTACAATTTTAACGGTCTGGATTGCATATCAATGCCCTCATAACGTAGATCTCTTCATCATCACTTAAGTTATGGTATCTACAGAAAATGCGAAGTAGAGATGCTGAAGAAAATTCGACTTAAAAAGTGAAAATTGGCTTCAAAAGCCCTTTTAGAAATATTTTTCCTCTCCAAACTTTTCCGAAACATTCTTGTAATCCAAACATGGCTAGAATAAAAATAGGGGAGTGATAAATCGACCCCCATATATCTTCAATCTATCCCTTCTGTGTCTATCTCTCTCCTCTTTCTCTCTCCAACTCAGAGGAGAGAGAAAGACACGTAGGGTCGATTTAAGATATTTGGGGGTCGATTTATCATTGCCCTAAAAATATTGGAGACAATTAAGGTTCACTAAAACAGGAAAGATAACTGGCTCATAAATTATATGGTGGTGTTTGGTAGGGAAAGTTGAAAAACATAAACAAAGGTATAGGACGCGCGCAGAGAGAGAAGAATAAACCAAACGAAACTCAATTCACGTTGAAAGCATTTATTACTCGTTGTAATTTGAGTGGAATGAATCCAAATCTGATGCATAAAAAAAGAAGATATCTGCCTCCCCTTGACTTGACATTCCACCCGGCCAAAATCCAAACTTTTTTTCTTCATGTCTAAATCCAGGATTTTGTGGGAAGAAGAAGCAAATCCGACGTTTATACCTTGCGTCTATGAGTGTCTTTCTCCCTCAAAAATATAAAACTTCCTTATCAAAACATTTTTATTTGGTCTTATTAATTTCACGTGGAAAGTTTGAGTGGGTCTTGCATTTCCACATGCGGCATATATTTTCTAGGAGTCCTTTAGACTTTGTTATTAGAGAAGGCTTTGACCAAAACCACCCTATTAGTTTTTATATGGCGAAATGAGCATTATCTTGGATTTGTATCATTTCAAACACAAGTATCAGATTCTCATCTGAGTCCTACAAAAGGGAGTTGATATCTTTATTAAAAATGCTAAAAAGACCATGTGGCTGTTGTGGTCCTTTTCTTCTCTCTATCAAACACTCCAATTTTGGTATACAGAAACAAACTACTAGATTATAATCTAGTAGTGGAACTGCCATTCATTCCCTATCATTGCAAGTCTACAAGAAATGCCGGACAATATAGTATAATCCCAATGGGTTTATGTCTTGGCTAAACAGCTATTGGATTAGTTTTCTAATCGGACGGTTTTGGGAATTCTCTTAAATGTATTATCACTATATATGAATGGGTTTGCAGTTTTAGAGAAAATCTAGATGCACAAGGCTTTTAAAGCAGATCCGTAAGGAGAGAGCTGAGAGGGTTTTCATGGTAAGAGAGAGTTTACGATCTATTCTAATTTTTGGAATTTTTCTCACAATGGAACAAGAGAACTTGGTAGTGGATGTAAGCAGTGTTGCCAACGAAGAATTATTCTTTTTAAGAATAATGAATTTAATAAATTTTACAATGACGAGTGTATAATCAGGAATTACACTTCGCCATCGGGCCACAGTTGAATGTGTAGCAGAGGGAATGAACATTATCTTTCTTGAAAGGACATTGTACGCTTGATTGTATGCGGGTTTACCTAAGAGTTAATGGGTTGAGGCTGTATTTTGTATATATGTAAACTAAGACACAGAATTAAAGAAAAGCATTTTTTTCCGGGCATGAGAAAGGAGTGAAAGGCTACAAGTTTGGGATCGAGTGGCACACACGATAATTATCAACATGGATGTTCTGTTTGATCAGGATTACATGATAAGAATAATTATTTTCCCAGGTATGAGACAGAGGTGAGAGGCTACAGCTTTGGTATCTAGTGGCTCACAGGGTAATTATCAACAAGCTAGGATGTTTTGTTTAACCATGATTAAATACTAAAGCTAATTAAACATGAAATAAATCATTAAGTATAGCGATTCATGCAAGGAAGTATGCGCTCCAAATTGAGCTAAATGAAGAAAATGAAGAAAAGGAGATAGTTACAGTTCATCCAAATCATTAAGTATAAGCCTTTTAAAGGAAAATGAAGAAAAGGAGATAGTTACAGTTCATCCAAATCATGTAACTTTTTTTTTACGTTCTTTTCGTGCTCCAAAACTCAATAAATCCTAATCATCGAATCGGATCAATGTGATTTTTGATCTATGGCTGTCCATGACGAGGCCCATGGATGAATGGTATGATCACATGCATGTCACCATATTAGATGTTTGATACTTAAAATCCGCAGAGTGAGGAAGACGCACACCCCCCCGCCACACGGTTAGGTTAAACACGCGTCTTCTTCAATCAACACAGCATCTAAGAATTTTCTAATCATCAGCAATGGATTTTTCTAAGAAGAATTTAAGGCTATGTTCTTCTTCTAATTAATAAGAAAAGGAAACATGTATCTTTTGATATTAATTTATCTCTCTATCTATGTAACCAGCCATGTTTATACAAAGAGAAAAAAAAAAACTAAGAGCTTATTGTAATAACAAGAAAAAACCAAATCCCAGACCCACAAAACTGCTTTTCCTCTCAAAATCACGCCGAGGAATCGACTCCCAGCTCCACCTTGAACCTGTCACCACCAAATCCGCCCTGAGTTTTCATGTGGTGGGCCACCTTCACGCGGCTTGCATGCGACACCGGCTCCAAGCCGAGCCTTAGCTCTAGTTCTGGCTCGCTATCGTCAGCGCGGCTATCCGGTTGGGGTTCCGTCTCGGCTCGTCTCACCATCGAAGCCTCGATCGTCTCAACTGAGAACATGCTCTCGGTCTCCCTGCTATCTCCTCCCTCGGCGTTCGGCTCAGACTGCTGGCTCTCCGACGACTCATGGCTCGCGGCTAGGTTGAAGCCGTCCGGGTAGCATCGGCGCCATCTAAGGTTAAAGACCGGATTCGAATCGGGATTAGTCGGCTCGGAGACGAACTCAGCAGCAGCCGAGTCGAGATTTGGCTTAGGTTTAGCCGAACGCTTGAAACGGCTCCGGGTCTTAACCTTGTGGAGTTCCAGGCTGGCAGAGGTCTCCTCTTTCGACACGTGTCGGACGTCATAGGCCTTTAGAGGTGGGCCAGTGTTGGAAGCCGTTTCTGAAGGGACTTGCATGATCGGCGCTCCTTTGAGAACGGCTTCAACGGCGGCTTGGCAAAGCTGCCAACTTCCGGACCATAACAGGCCCACCGAACCGTAGATCGGATTCACGATCCGCCCACAAGCCTCATAAAGAAGCGACCTAAAAATAGCTGAAAAAAAAAAAACCATAACAAGGGTTAGTGAAATTGATAAAAAGGAAGAATACCCAGATGAAATATCAAACAATTAAAATGAAAGAAAGCAGAGATTAATGTGGGTATTTGATTACCGGGTCGGAGATGGTCAGGGCCAGCATTAATGAGGTTCATGAGTCCGGCCCGGCCATAGAACTTGGCGAGGAAAACAGTGGCGTTGGCTTGGGATTCGGGGTTTTTGATCCATTGTAAACAGGGTCGAATACTGCAGTTTTCGCTACATCCTTTGCGGAGGACCCTACAACCATTACAACTCATCCTCATGTCTGTCTACAACAAAGGAACAACTGGGTTTTTTTTTTTGGTGAACAAATTGTACTTGCAGAAGTGGGTATTGGGTAAGAAAAAGGAAATGGAAGGAGGAAAGGGAGAGTAGAAGGTGTGGATATTTAAGAGGAGATTAGGTGGGAGCCGTTGATTTCCATGTGGCCAGTGGTTTTCCAAGAGAGCGGTAGAGTGGGAAAAGATGGTTTTAGTTTTAGGGATAGTGGGTATGGACCAACCCAAAATGACAAAAATGCCCTCAGCTCTTTATCCGGTACGTGCTGATTCACCCACTTAATCTGATAAAATTATGAATTTACCCTTTAGATCCCCTGTGGTTTCTCACATTCAACTTAACCCCTAATGTTTAAAAAGTTTTAATTTGTGTAAGGTAGAACCCCCTCAGTTGACGGTTCGTCCACAGATTGAAGGCTTAGGATGATCCTATGGAGCTGATTTTTTGGATACACCCTATCTATGTCAGGACCCATCAAATGAACGCTTTGGATCATCCAAACAATGTGGGCCCACTGTGTTTTTGATAGTGGGCCCAAACCCCATACCCGAATCCAAACACGACCAAAAACACAGTGAGCCCACATTGTTTGGATGATCCAAAGCGTTCATTTGATAGGCCCGGGCATAGATAGGGTTTGCCCAAAAAATCAGCTCCAGGATCATCCTAACCCTTCAATCTGTGGACGATTCGTCAACTGAGGGGGTCTACCTTACACAAATTGAAACCACAAGAGGTCTACTTGTAACTTTTTAAACATTAGGGATTAAGTTGAATGAGTCCTGTGATAAAGTGAAATTTGCTCTACTTGATTGAACAAGCATTTACAATTGGAAGATACCACCTCCAAAACTCTCTTTTGGTTTTGGTCGACGAGATATATAATCTATTTGATGTGAAACTGAAAACCGGAGAAATTATATGATGCCCGACCGTGAAGTCCTGTGAAGGTGGTACTTAAAAAGTACCATCCTGTTGGATCAAATATCAAGGGTGGTAAAAATCGTATCTATCAGGCCATCATGCACATGTGCCACTTGTATTTAAGAAAACAAGCAATTAAAACAAAAGACAAAGGTCATATTATTAAATCTCAATTTAACTCTATAAGTACAAGTTATTTGGAAAGGCATTATGTTCCTAAATTTGATATACTCGTATGACAAATGGGACGAGTTGTATTTGTAGTTCCCTGCCACCTAACGCACTAACACAAGCCAACTAAAAATTGGCCACGTCACGTCATTCGTCAAAATACAATTGTCTAAATCGTACGGCTAGGGACACCTCGGGCATCCAATGCAATTGGTAATCTCATTAAATATTGAACAAGGTACAATTATTTAAGACGAATGATAATAAAAGAAGTGACACCTTGACCAACATTATACGATAGACCTACTCATAAACATGGTTTTAAATTTTGACCGAAATCCAAAATTTATATTTCCACCTACACCGAAACCAAAATCACCCCAATACACGAAATGGTACCGGATTCCGGCCGAAATTTCAAAATTTTAATATTTCGTCCAAAATTTGCTATTAAACAAAATATTATTCTTTGATAGTGTACCCTATTCCGGCCGAAATTTTGGTTTCATTGAGGGCCAAAACGCAATCCGAAACCTAAATTTAAAACTATGCTCATAAACATGAATGGCAACACAGCCAGCCATCCTTGTCTGCGTAACCCTTGTGGCATCCTTATATTATTTTAATTTCCTTGAAAAAATTCTATTATATTTTTATCCTTTTTTATAAAAATAAAATATATAATAAAAAGCAGAAAAGTTAAATAACTTTGCCGACAACTGCTAGGGTTACTCTCGTCATTCACAGCAAGAAAAGAATAATTTTGTGATTTTTCTTGAAAAAAAAAAAAAAAAACATTTTAAACATGAAAATGACCTTATTTCTAGAGAAATGGGTAGGAGAGAATGAGTGATGGGCAAGTAAAGAACATCCTTATTCATCCTAACAACTCTCAAAAAGACTTTATTGGTGGAAAAATTGTACAATACCACGCTTAATTGATGATACAACAATTCTATCCCGTCAAGAAAAGCTAAATAAAGTAAAATTTTCTTTTAATTTATTGAATTTTTAACATGAATAAGAACTAAGGGTATTCTCGTCTTTTTCATACTTTCAATAAGCAGAAAGCTACGAGGGTGAGATAGTCATATTACAAGACAAAAGGCTGAGGGGTATAATCGTAAAGTGAGTAAAAGTAGAAAACAGCCAGAAAGACATGCAAGCCCGTCCAAAACGGTTCATGCTGAGAGTCCACCACGTGTCAACCACGTTCAGATGTGAGACTGCGGGCGGATCGCCACATATCGTGGAAGATGCCCCCACTCCTTGTTTTCTGGAAATCGTACAAAACCACCTCCCTCAAATCCGGTTTCCGGTTTTCCCCATCACTGTGGGCGCATTATGAGACAGCCCACCGGTTTTGCTTTCTAATGCTTATCGATTTGGACTTCCTTTCAATAAACAAAAACTCAACCCCCCCCACTTTCTTCTCTGTCCACCCCCAACTCCTTTTTTTAAATTCCGCCGAAAACCAAAACTGGTTCTGATTCGATGTACGAGGGGCACATTTCCCTATCTTTCCACTAATTTGGGCGGCTAAATGGGAATTTGGACGACTGTGACTTTAACTCTCACATTTATGATTTATTTAATTTAAATCATTGACTTTAGGTTCCGATAAGTTCCAATGACCATTTACGCCTCGAAGTTCATAAAATTAGTCTCATAATCGAGTTCTTTAGTGGGTAATTTAGTAATTTAAAGAATGTTTTCACATCAGAAAGTGACCCTTATATCATACTTATCTCATGGCGTAACAACTAATTAATATATATCAGTAAGTCGGTGCCTGAAATGCCATTCGACAGAAAATATTCTGTGGTATGGGGTACGAGACACGTGTCGGGTGGAGAGATGGATTACGATATGCTCATGCTGTTTGCGTTCATGGCGGAATCAGCTGCAAAGGTTTGGGTCATGGACTCATGGGTCGAGGGTTTTTATTTTTATATGGCAGAAGCCCGTGTGGTCCATTGTTTGTGTGACTCTTACACTGTAGTATGATCCAAACCGTCCATTTGATGGGCCACAACGTAAATGAACCGATTGTGTGTAGTCTCAGTGCCTTGTTGTACGAGATCTAGTGCAAAGCCTGTCAAATGAATGGTTCAGATCACCCAAAGGTTGAACCAATTATGTGCCTTGTTGTACTACAGCAGGCATTGTAAGCCGATATCAGTTCTTACAATGAAAAACTAAACGGGGATGTTTGGACGTAGGATCGAAGTTCCCTTGAAAACTTGGGTTCGATTTCTTCCTTTTGGATTTTAAAAGTTGATTTTAACTCAGTTTTGGAGTCAAAATCAGTTCTCAGAGGCCCAAATGAAGGACTTGGTTCCTAGAAAATGAGTTTTTCACCATTTAGCTAACTCATTTTTTTACGGAAACAAAGAAATGGCGGGGTATTTAAGGGTCTAGTAAAGTCTCCGCAATATCTGTTCAAGGTAA
This sequence comes from Tasmannia lanceolata, assembly GCF_043159265.1. NCBI lineage: Eukaryota > Viridiplantae > Streptophyta > Magnoliopsida > Canellales > Winteraceae > Tasmannia > Tasmannia lanceolata. Next base: position 10,389,250 of record NW_027518685.1, on the reverse strand, counting down.
TAGTACTGACCATTGCATGGGTTAGGGATCTTCCCAACCAGGGGCGATGCCAGAAATTTTGCACAAGGGGGCAAAAATTATAGTAAATTTTGCACAAGGAAGGGAGATAAAAATGGTAAAATTAAAATTTTAAACTTATTTTCTATCTTAGGGATGATTGGAAAGGCGGGCATATTTTTTTAAAAAGGGGGTAAGTATATAAAAATATTAAAAAATAAAGGTATATATTTTTTTTTCCAAAAAATTATCCCCCTTTCCTTTCAAGTGCCATTGCCCCTGTTCCCAACTTCAGATTCATCTTAGCAGATGACTTATGCCGGAAGGAAATTTGTTTCAGTGGGGAGCATAGGCAAATCGTGGCTTAGTCATGGGACGTGGTCAGGGAGGAATATTTTAAGATGAACTTTGACGGCTCTAGGTTGGGTAACCTTGGCCTAGTAGGGCCTAGTAGGAGTAGGCGGCCTTCTTTACAACCATGGTGGCAATATGCGATGGGCGTTTGCTGGCCGGGCCCACTGGGATTACAGACTCTAATGAGGCGGTTGAGCCGTCCATCAAGGTATAAGGTTGTTTGATCCCAACATAATGGATTAGGTTATAGTGGAAGGGGATTCACTCATTGCGATGGAGTCTTTCCTCCTCTTGGGCGGTTGGCTCAATGGATTGAGGAGATTATTGATCGAGTGGAAGGATCTTCATCTCCTTCTATCATGTTTGAAGATCGACAAACGCTAACGCGGATAGACTAGCAAGGGTAGGTAGCATCTACTTGCCGGAAAGGCATCTTCTAAGGAAGCACGTCGGGTCCCACTAGGATATAGGGTTGTCATTTATTAATAAGCCTCTTTCTCCCACTCTTTACGAGGAACAAGGGAGAAAGAACGTGGAACAAGCAACTCAAAAAGTGAGATTGGACTCCATCAAAATTCAATTTCAAAGCCTGTTTTAAAATTTTAAAAGGATAGGACTTAGTTGTTAAGGAAGAAGAAGTAGCGTTTTGTAACCATCACGGGCCCCAGTGGCAGACGAGTATGTCGTATGATGAACAAGACTTTGTTAAGATAGATCACGGATAGAGTTTTTTTTTGTTTTTCTTAAAGATGCCATTAATCAAATCAGAGAAGATTACAAATGCACTTCACGGGGGGGGGGGGGAATGCTCCGTGTACAAGTGAGCTCTAGAAGCTCACTATTTGGCAAGGCGATCACCCAATTATCGTTGGCACTTCTAGGAATGAGAAAAAATGAAGAGTCACCAAGTAGGCATAGATCTTTTATCTCATTGGTTGCGAGTCTCCACGGACCAGTGCTATTTCCTTTCACCCATAACATAGTATATTAGTATTGGAAGAGTCGTTTGCCACTTCTAAGTACGCCTGTTCTTGGTTGAAGAAGATAGAGCGTCCTTTGTAGAGATTCTGTAGAATCAATGGATAGGTACAACTAGGGGTGCAAGTTTGGCCCTGTCAGCCCTGACCTGTCCTGAGCTCGAACAGGGGTTGAGCTCGATTTTCCAACCCTGAGGGCGGGTCAGGGTAAATTTTTTAGGCCCTGACTCAGGGTCGGGTCCTGGGTTAATGCCTCGGGTCACCTTGACTCGGCCTGACCCTAAGTTTTTTATTATATAATTGAACCATCTGTGCATGTTTCTTTTGCTAATGTTTTCTATTATCTTGGATTGATGTTTCTTTAGATTATTATTGTTAATTGTCTCTTTTGCCCGTCATGTTGTTGAATTCATATTGTCTTATTTTGTTCCACTTGTATGTTTATTGATCATTTTGTTCTATATGATATGTGGTTGCTTTATTTTTGCACTCTTAATAGGTATTTTCACTAGGGTCAATCAGGGCCAGCCCGGCCCTGCCCAATCAGGGCGGGCAAGGGCCGCGCTGAGCCCTGTAGAGCGGGTAATGGGTTGAGGTTTTTCGGCCCTGACGGGTCAGGGCCGAGATAATGGGATCCAGGGTTGGGCTAGGGTTTTGAAAAACCCAACCCAACCCGACCCTGTTGCAGCCCTAGGTACAACAAAAGTGTATAAAGACTTAGTATATCTAAGTTTTTATATGATGTCTGACCGTGAAGTACTGTCAAAACGGTACCACCCTTGATATTTGATCCAACAGTTGCCCACTTTTTAAGAGGCTGTTGTTGGATAAAATACCAAGGGTGGTACTTTTGAAGTACCACCTTCACGGGACTTGACGGTCGGGCATCATATAATTTCTCTAGCGTATATCTATCATTACTCCTTTTACACTAAAAGGGGTAGCCCGGGGAAGAATAAAGGACGTATATATCATTTCCCAAAAGCTAATGCTAATATCATTCGGCCATGGACTAAAATAAAGGTTTATAGTGTGTCCTATCATAGACGCCCTATCCTGCTTATTGTTCTTAATTAGGGTCTGTCGGTATTATTCGATCATCCCATCATGTCCCAATAGAAAATGATATGGCCCTATCCAAATTGATGAGATAGATGATAGGGTCCACCTTAAAATGGCCCACCTAAGAGACACTAAGATTAATAGGAGTTCAATAAAAGTATCTAATCTCCCACCAATAAAATTATGTCGTCTCACCCTCTCAAATACTTAAGAGTTCTCCCCTCAAGTATTAAAATAAAGGTTTTCGATCATGACATTATGCTAGCCACATACTCTCTGAACAAAATTTAAAAAAAACTTAATTGCAAAAATCACTCTCCTGTTCCCCAACTTCAAGTTCACATCACCTAAAGAGGAAACAAGGAGAAACAAAGACCAGGAAGCAAAAGAAGGACCTCCAAGCACAGTTGTCAAAGGAGGAGCTTCTACTTGCACTCCATTTGTTCACTTTTAATGTGCCGACAAAGGGCCATTAAAATTTAAAGTAAAAAGTATTGTCTAACCTTTGGATCTCTTTTGTCTTCTTTACTTCAGTAGCATGATGGTTGATACCTAGGGACCGTTTGGTAGCCCAGAGCTAGAGATAACGAATGATGATCATATTACTACAGTTCTTAAGTTTGTTGGAATTGATAACAAAAAGAGGGACTGATCTGTGGCTTAGTTGAACTCAAAATTAATAAAGTCGGATCCAACTTAGTTACTAAGACCCAAAATTGGTTACTTGAACCTAAGTTGGTTACTTGGCCCCAAATTGGTGCAACTCGGACCCAAAACTTATACACTGTAAAAAAATTCCAAAAATGAAATCAAACTTTGAAAACCAGATTGCCCTTATCGTTTTGATGAAAAACACTTTCTGAAAGTCAGATTGTTGATGATGGAGGAAGGAAGGCGAGTCGTGCTAAATGGAGGAAGGAAGGTTGTATTATTTATGTTTTCTCGTGCAAATCTCTAGAAGATTAGAGAAACTATGACTATTAGAGAGGGAATAAACTCTCATTAAGAGAGCTAAACGTTTCTCTCCCAAAAGTGACTGTTGGAGATATGAAATTGTTCTCATTTAATGGGTGCCACTACCAAAAGCTGTGGTATGGGACCAAGTATTAATCTTAATTTAATACTCGATCCCAAAAACGATATCAAACATGCGATACCAACTGCCAATAAGCACTCTACATCATATACTAATTGCCACAACCAATGGAACTCATACCCAGTAGACCCCTACCTAAAAGCACTGTTTCAAAATGCGGATATGGATCAAAATGTGTGGCAAAAATGTGGAAGAAGGTTAGGAGATTTGTGGAATTGAAAATGTTGGACGTTGTTTGGTTGCTAAATTTGAGTTGAAACTCTATTTGACTGCTAGACATGATAGGGAGATTATGATTGCCATTTGTCCTACGTGGCTCTAATGTGTTAAAGATTTTTCAAAATCAAGTGTTTTTGGTCAAAACAATTTTTGGAAAATATTTTCTTTAAGTGTGTTTTGGAAAAAGAAAAACTTTTCTTTGAAAATAGTTGCTTTTTGAAAGAGAAAGAGAATAGTGTAATGTAGTTGAAAAGATAGTCCCAAATCGGATGAGAGAAAAGAAAGAGAATGGCTTATAAAGTACTACACTTTTCTATTACTTGTTTGATTGCACATTGGGTTGAACCCATGGTTGGACCCGCGGGACGGTGCAACGCACCGTTCGCGCACGCGCGGCGTGGGCAATGGGCAATGGGCAATGGGCTATAGGGCGCTTTATTGGCGCTTTTTTAGGCGCACTTTGCACTTCGCACGCCGCATCGTAGCGATTGGAGCCTTTAATTTTTCCAGATCTGATCTGGATCGTTGGATCTAGACGATTGTGGATCGGTCTAGTGGGTGGGCCGAATAGTTCAAAGGCCCATCAAGCCCAAGCCCAGTGTCGAATAGTTCGATTGGGTTGGGCTTTGATTCGAGCACAACGGTCGGCCCAGTGCTCCAACGGTCAGTGGGTGCGATCCATTGGGTTGTGTCCCTTCCCAACGGTCAAGGATCTAAGGGGTGCGATCTGTACCATAGATGGATCATCTAACGGTTAGATGGGAGGACGGAAATTTAAATATCCCAACAGACTCTCTAGGATTGATCTGGTTCGTTGAATCGCGTATGGGCGCGATCTAACGGCCAGAATTCAAACCGATCTGGAAAGACTCTATACAGGGGTGCTTTTCACATTGAAAAGACACCAGAGGCTCTATAAAAGTTGCAGAACCCAACCATTTCAAAGTACAATCGAATTTACCCATTTCTGGATAAATTCTTAAGACTTCTAGTGCATTATACTCTCTTTCTTGCTTCCACCAAAATTCGTTTTACTAAACTATTTTCTTATTGTTTATCTAATTACTGTTATACTGCAGTAACAGAAATTAGACTGATTCTCTCAGGCTTGTAAGATTCTAAGGGCATTTCGGATTTGACTCCGCTTGTGCATAGCGTCGTCAAATTAGTAGGACATTCCTACTGGCTTCATTGTATCTTGGAGGCAGTTCGCGGATCCCCTTTGCACACTTCTAGTGGGGGCGAAATCTGTCAAGGAAAGCGATTTCGCGCCTTGAAGCAAACTGGTTACTGCTTTTTCTTTCCAACAGATACAAAATTATTTCTCTAACATAATGTTCCCTCTACTCATCTTCCAACCAAATTACACTAACAAAATGGAGAAATTTGGGTGGAAGAAGAATAGGAAATGTCTTGTCTTATTTCCTATCTCTCTCTACCACACTCTATATTGGTAATAACACCTCTACATTTTCCACTACTCTTCCAGAGGATTGCCGCGCAACCAAACACCACTAACCACTATTCTACAAATCGCCCATGCTTGTCTGCTCCCTTTTGAGTTCTTATTCCACCACTCACCCAGCCATCATTGAGCAACCAAACAGTAAGACGTAAGCCATCCATTACTTTCTTTTTGAAAACCACACTTCAAAAGAATAACCGTGCACTTTCCATAACATATCCACTCCATACAGTTTTAGAAACTATTTCTCAACTGTTTTGGGAAACAGAACACTAACACAAGTGTTTTGATTATGGGCTTTTCCTATTTAATTAAATGAAGTAATAAAAATGATTGAAGAAATACAGTTTCAAAAATATTCTCCCATTAAGGACACCATACAATTTAAAAGACGATTTCAGCTCTCTTTTATTTTTTTTGCTTTTTACCTTATACTTCTTTTCATTATCATTTTTGTTTGCGCCATTTCTTTTTCTTCTCTTTCAATAACTTTCTTGTCATTGTGCCGCGCCGTTTGACAACTGTAATCACCCTCTGTCCGAAGAACAATTGAAATCGATTTCAATCGAAAAAGTTGTGTTGATTAGAAAAAAATCTTGTTTGATAGGCAAAAAACAAATTCAAATTTATAAATTTGAATTGACAAAAAAATAAGTTAAATCGCCAAAAAAGTTTTAAATCATAAAGTTTTGCAATAAATCAGTAAAACGGGTACAAATTATATAAAACCCCAAATTTACCGATTTAAACCGAAATTTTGTCGGCTATATTTTGATGATAAAAAAGCTATTTTGAACGAATTAACCAGATTTTTTATGATTTAACCTAATTTTTACCAGTCCAACCTGATTTCTTTTATCATTTTCTTTATTATTGTTGATTTAATTCAATTTTTTTATCGCTTTAACCTATTTTTTTTAATTTTCATTCGATTTTTTACAAAATACCCTTGTTTACTTTTTATTTGCTTTTTATAAGATGACTGGAAATAAACAAGAGGCAGACAAATAAAAAGGAAACAAGGATATTTTTCTCTTTTCAACTATATATTTCAGGAATTACCATGTCGAAAGTTCTTACATTATTGAAGTAGTCTCCAACGTGTTTTCCAAGAAATGCACATGCACGGTGGAGATTGCTAAGTGGGAGCATTACATGGTAGACCTGTAGGGTGAAGGATTTACTAGGGACTAGACCTGGCAAGAAGTGACCCAGACCCGCGGGTGGACCCAGCATGCCCTTATTTTCAGGGTCCGGGTCACACCTTTGTGACCCGTTTGAAAATGACCCGTGGGTCCACCCGGCCCATGAAAACTGGACCGGGTTTGGGTGACCCGCGGGTGCCGTAGAGAAGTGAGAAAGGTTTTATTTTGGGCCTTCTTTGCATAATTGTCATATTTTTTTGCATTTTCTTTGTAGTTTTTTCAGTAATTATCATATTTTTATTCATTCTTTCAGAATTTTTCTCGTAATTTTTCTACTTTGTTGCTATTTCCCCATAATTTTTCTATAAAACTTAGTACCCGCATGATTATTATTTATTGCTAGTCACCTTTGCACAAATCGTACTTTTGCCAATCTTTGCAATTTGCACCACGTCAAGAATAAAACAAATCTCAAAAAGTCAACATAAATGAGCTAACATCCCATGATCACATGCAATTGAAAAGGATAGGCGAGAAGTAGGCTTGGCGAAGGTGGGTAGCAGCAAATTCCTATATAAACAAAAAAAATCTTAAAAAACCGTGAAAAAAACGGGTGATCCGCGGGTTGACCCAGCCCCGGCCCGTACAGGCCTGGTGCGGGTCCAACATTCATGACCCGTAAAATTTTCCAGATCAAAATGACCCGGCCCGTTTGACTCGGACGGGTCGGGTCAAACCCGGCCTGGCCCACCCGTTTGCCAAGTCTACTAGGGACCATCGCACAAGGCATTTCGCGGAGCATCTACTGCATGAGAGAGTAGACACATAGGCTCAGATTTGGTCTTATTCATTTAATTCATTTCAGGTGGCTGCTCTCTCATACAGTAGACGCTCAGCGAAATGCCTTTTGCGGACCATCGATTCCTTATAGGGATTTGCTAGGGAACATCGCAAAAGGCTGTGTGTATTCTTGAAGCTTGTTTTCCTTTGAGCTTGCTATCTTCGTGATTTATGAAAATATCTTTGCAGATCTACCATCGAGCAAGTTTCACTTATGTACAGATCGAAACCAGTCCTGTGGTGATTTCTTCAAACACGAGGACCTTCTTATTCATGAAAGCTTGTCCGAAGTCCCGATCCGGAAAGCCACATTCATCAGAGAATCTGAGGCTCTATTCACTTGTTTTCCCGGGAAAGGAAAAGAAAATGTTTCCTGGGAATCTGACGTGGCATTAGGAAAAGAAATCCAGGGAATCTGTGCAGGAAAAGGTTTCCCTGGACAGTTTCTGGACTGTTCACGCGCAGGAAAAGGTTTCCAGGGAAACTGCTTGCTCTTCTTTTTGCACTAGTTTCCCAGGGAAATGAAATCCGTGTGTTTTTTGTCGGAAATGAAATCCCTAAAGGGGGGGGATGGGATTTTCCATATCATGTTTTGACTTATTGCAGAAATTCCACATGTGTAATTCTATTTTCACTGGAAAGCAAGTGAACACCAGAATTCTGTCTTGTCAAGGAATACAGAGGCTGTTTTCCAGGGACTTTCTTTCCAGGGAACGCAAGTGAACAGAGCCTGAGGAAATTGATGCCGACAAACACATGAGTTCATGTTTCTATACAACAAATATCCAACCAGCCTTGTCAAATTACGAAAATACCCTTCCAAAACCGATTCTCATTACAAGTTTACAACTATGATTATCTTGATCTTATTTGGAAATAGGAAATTAAATGAAGAGGAATGATAGAATGAATGGTGCCATTGCAAAAATCAGCTTCAAGAGCACCCTTATTGGTTGATTTCTACAAAGTCAACACAGTTTCCACTATTTTAGGCGCCATCCACTTTTTTCGGGCCACACTTCGTAGAAATTAACCAATATGGGCTCCTTTGAAGCTGATTTTTGCAAGGGCGCCCTTCATTCTATCATTTCTCTTAAATAAATGCATATATTTTTCCTTTTAAAAAATATGAGCTCGTAGAAGTATTAGTGGGACCCACTTGTTTGAGCCCGGTAGAAGTATTAGAGGGTTTCATAACATGATTGAGGGGAAAATATGAGCAGTTAGAAGTACATGTAGGGCAGACTTGTTCAATGATCGAAACCATTATATGTTAGGCCTTCCTATCGATGGGCTATACATCAAAATTCACTCCTATCTAATGATTCTAACATGTGGCTTTAATGAATGGTGTGAAAATACATAAACGACTTTCAGTATTCAGTATTCACTACTACAAATCATAATGTTAAAAATTTAGTGGTGCGTCTTGGGTCCTTTTGCTAAAAAATGAATTGGAATCGGCCCGAACCCAACCCAAGTTAAAATCATCTGATGGGAGTGGACTTTTATGCATGCCCCATCCATATAGAGCCCTAACAAATAGAAGATTTGGTTCATTGAAAAGTAGGCCCTACTTGTACTTTTTTTTTTGATCGGTAAGCTGGGGTTAGGCGGACCCCTACCAGAATTTTAATTAAAAGAAAGATGATACAATAAAAGCAACAAGACCACTCCCCGATCCTTAGAACAATGAATAAGGATGGGGGCAAAACAACCAAGGACATGATATCCTAGAAATCAAAACGTAAAAAACCAAACTAATTATCATTAGCCAGACATCATACGTAAGCCCCTAATGATCAAAGGCTTCTTTCATCTTCTAGCTAAATTTCCTTGCTCTCATGCTCTTCCTTAATTTTTGAAACTTTGGGGGATCACCATCATCTTCAGCCACCTTTCCTTGGTCTACATTTGATTTTTCAGTGCATTGACAATCTCCTTGGGTACCAGAATCTTCATTGCTTCGGTTTGTCTCTGGATTTTCTTCTTTCTCGGACTCTTCCTCCTCTTCCTGGAGAACAAAAAATGGATTTTGGGTAATAGGAGAAGTGATCTTTTGAGGTCTGGAATGATTTCCCATCGGAGGCAATGTTGGATGAGCTGTATTTGCTGGGGTGGCTTGGAGGTTTGCAATTGGAACTGGGCCAGGTTTTTGAACAGGCCTCCATTCTTGTTTGTGCAGTTTTGTAGGAGCTTTGTGGTTTTTTGGACAAGAAGCATCAGAATGGTTGAATGTCTTACATTCTTTGCAGGAAGGGGGCCTCCATTCATTCTCCACTTTTTGGTAGGTCGTGCGTAACGAAGTTTTGATTTCAACCCGACCTGGAAGATCAACCCCAGCTTCGACTTCGATGCATACTCTGGCATAACAGAGTCTGGTAGCACCAGTTGTATATGCATCCATGTAAAGAGGGATGCCAATCTTGCTTGCTATCTTGCTCAAGCAATGAGCCAACCAAAACCTGAGGTGGAGACCAGGGAAGCGAACCCAAACAGGGATGGTTGTCAGGGAGAGCTTTTCAAGCTCGATTTCTGGGGTCAATCTTCTGAGAACGAAGGGGCGACCACCAAAGATGTAGTTTCCGCCATCTAGGACCTTTTCACAGTCTTCTGAGGAGTTGAATTGAAATAAGAAGAAACCATTATGTAGGTTAAACATTTGGAAGTCACATTGTTGGATTTTGTTCCAATAAATGAGTTTCAAATCTTCTATTAAATCTTGAACATGTATCTAATAATGATGAACATTGTATATAGAGATTCATGCACGATACTTTGAATTAGGATTCATGTATGGCTCTATATTTATTGAAACATTAAATGTTAGAAGTTTCAATGAATGTGGAGATTCATGCATGTCTCTTAAGGACTTGGAATTTATGGAGAGTCATCTAGAGATTCATGCATGACCGTTATGATTAAGGATTCATATATGACTCTTAGAAGACTCACATATAAATACATGAATCCATTAATGGTCACCTTTAATGGGTGTCCTTTGGGTTGCTACTTGAACTCTATAAATAGAGCCCTCATTCTAGCATCTAGAAAAACCAAGAAAGGAAACTACTCTAGAGCCTCTCAAGAAAAATAGAAAGTATTCAATAGAGAGCTTGCCTTATAGGATTGTTGAGTGGTGCATTACAACAATCCATTCTCCTGTTGTTCCTAGAGGTGGTTCGGTCGTGTGATCCATGCACTGGAGTTGGGCCGAATAACACTTTAAGGTGGGCGTTCAAGGACGTACGGCAGTATCGCAATCAAGATCGTTATTAATCCATCCTCCATTCAAGTCATTATTAATCCATTCTCCTGTTGTTCCTGGAGGTGGTTCGGTCGTGTGATCCATGCACTGGAGTTGGGCCGAATAACACTTTAAGGTGGGCGTTCAAGGACGTACGGCAGTATCGCAATCAAGATCATTATTAATCCATCCTCCATTCAAGTCAGTATAATTTTATATTTTTGCACTGTTTTTCATTAGTAGATCCATTGTTTTCAACCGTTTGCTCCAACACTTTTAACTTCCAAGCTCTGTTGAGATATTCCTTTAGGGCTACAAAATAGGGATGCTTACCCATGAGATATCCCACTATGGAATTCTGCCATTTTTGGTCATTTTCTTCTAGCTCCTCGTCTTCGAAATCATTGCCCTACTTGTACTTCTACTTCTACTTGCGTTTTTCCATCCTAAATAAATAGGTATAATACTATTTTTAACCATCCTTTAGATATTAAAAGTTTTATGCAAATATTTACTCAAAAAAAAAAAGTTTAATGCAAATAAGACTTGCTCATTAGATTATGGCTATTCATATTCTCACTACCCTATTTTGATAATAAGACAAACTCACACTAGTCTTTTACACTTAACAGCTGTCAAAGGCTCTTACAATTCCCAAAAAGCTCTCAGCATCCAATTAAAACGGAAAAGACAAGGTCAGTTCTGCCCATTATCAAAACATGGTAGTTCAAATATTAATAGCCGAAAAGGGCCAAAAGTTGAGAAGGGCATGTTTAGTCGCAAGAAATATTGAGTTGTTATGGGCACCCCTATATTTACGCATTTGACCCACTTAAATTGTCTTTTTTTTTTAACCACTTACGCATTTGAACCACTCAAGTTTGTCTTATCTAATTTGTTTGAGATTGAGAAAAGAATCTGATATTGCAGGCAAGGACGAACAGAATGAGAAGGGTGAATTTTAGTGAAAGTTTAGAAAAGAAGTGTTCTCACTTCTTTTCATGTCAGTACTTTTGAGCAGAGAAAGCTCTGATCTTTCGGATTCCTAAGCCCCATGTGATTTCTCACACGGATAATATACGGTCCATCTGCTCTAAAGATCTTATGCAAATGACCCAAAAGCCCAAAAGAATGAGAAAACTAGAAATAGAAATGGGGTGTCTTTTCTTTCATTTAATGGAGGACCTGTTCCTTTATACATAGAAATGTATACTGCGGTTTGTCTTCTTATGTGCTGAACCAAACTTTGAACATTTCTCCCTTTTGAACAGAGAAACCTTGGTCGTTTGTAGGGGTTCTTTAGTCTTTGGAATGATGAAGAGGAAGTGATCCACCCAACCTCAAAACAAACATAAGGAAGTAGAATATAATGGTAGTCCACGGACTACTGAAGTTGGTAGTCTGCCCTCATGTAGGCCACATCAGCACAAAGGGCAAAAGAGGTGCACAAAAGTTTGCTGTTAGTCCACAAAAATGCCCATTACTCAAACGAGGCTTTGGTCTGTCAGTCTATCTCATCGGTAAATAGGTAATGGACAGTACAACCCAACATTTGAATAAATACAAAACATAACTCAGTACATTTGAATAAATACAAAACATAACTCTCTCTCTCTCTCTCTCTCTCTCTCTCTCTCGTGATCCAAAACAGTATTTAAGAAAGGTGGGGGAAGGACCCCATGCAGCACGCAAGATCATCTCCCTTCTTTTCTTGTTCTTCCTCTCTGTTCTTTTCTTTTTTTTTACACCTATTGTTTGTGTTTGTGTGGGAACTAGGGAAACTGTGGAGCTCCATTCAGTTCAATAAGGAGGGCTGAGGAGTGGTTAGAGCTGCCACTCCATGAATCTAGCTAAGCTTATTGTTTTCAGCATATATGAATATAAGCTTCGTAAGTTGCATGGCGTGGGAGCAACTCCTTCCACTTATTTCGCCCACCAATTGGACTGAAGGGAGCTCCCTAATGATCTAACATGTTCTCTGTCAAAGGGTCTAAATGGTTATGTTTTTTGGTGATCTTCCCTTTCTCTTATACATACGTATTTTTAAGGATTTGAAAATGTTACTGTCAAGGGGCCTTTTGCTAATGTTTTAGTAGTTTGGATGTATTATTTCTACATTACAGTTAGGGTTACACTTCTGAATCTTCTAGGTCGATGGTTTCTGACTACAACAGTCAAGGGGGCCCCTGTGTCCACAATAGAAGATATGTTCACATTATTATGCTGGGCCCATGCTCCAGTAGATCTATCCTCCTTTTATATTCTGCATGGGGTTTTTGCAGTATCAGTTGTTGGGCATTCCTAACTCAAGTTACAGTTCAAACTTTTGCCAGTAGTGCATCGAGATGATACTAGTTCTGGGTTTGCTTTAATTTTCTACACTTTTTTTGTTTGGAGAAAACCATAACAAAACTGTGACAGTTTTCTCATTCCCTTTTTCTTTATTCTTTTGGTAGGGATTCAAGAGCAGCGCAAAGAGGTGATGGAGCTCAAATGGGTCGTAGCTGAAGTGCATGCTTGGAGGAATATGTTCTGTTTTCAGTAATAAATATAACATTTGGTCGTGTATTTACTTTGTTAAGATATTGTACACTGGGGTTACTTCTCTTAAGAACGAAAATATTTTGTTTGTAAAGACGATCTTATGTGAAAAGGATTTGTATATGTAGAAAACTTATTCAATAACTGCAGCACTGTATATGCTACTTAGTATTTGTCTTCCAATTTTTTGAAAACCAGCTGTTATTTTTCCATTGAAGGTGAAAGGTCTGAAAAACGCCCACCCAAGGGCGGGGGTATACAAAAAAACTCATACTAATCAGAGAGTGCCAACTTCTTGATTAATGGTTTTATTGTATAGAGAGTTCTGATTAGTGGGATAAATGGGACCCAAGAAAATTAAAGGAGCTGCCCCACATAATGTCATAATGTCATAATGTCAAGTTAGTCCCCTGCTCCAACCAACTTAATGAGGGTCTATTCTTTTGATGGATCCATGCATTCACATTTCACTCTTGTTTTTTCTGTTGATCGATTGAGAATTTGCAATTCAGTATTTCGTTGCATTGTTAAATAAGGTTTTATCTATGCTGTTTTTAAGAACAGAATAATTTTTTTTTTTTTAGAACCTTTCCTAACTTTTCCACCCGCTTTAACTTCTCTTTTCCTGAAAGTAAGACATTTTTAAGAGAAGACAAGCAAAAGGGGGATGGAAATGCAGCCAACTATAAGAAAAGACAAACTCATTTTTCAAGAAAAGACTAACGAAAGTGGATACAGATGCGGCCATTTCAGAAAAAGACGTCAAAAGGGAGATGGAAATGCTCACGTAAGTGTGTGTAAACATTATTTCGCTTTAAGAACACCAGACAAGGGCATTCATGAAACAAAATAAAATAAAAATAAAGGGAAATGATATCAGCACTTCCATGTTTTGATATTTCCACTAAATCATCTTGTCTTTTAATATTTAAAGAGCGGTCAAACGATTATTACAGTTCCCAAAAAGCTCTATGGCTCTAGCCTTATTGAGGAAGAAGTAGGGGCCTGGAATTGCTAACAGAAAGAGCAGCGGCCCGCCCACACGAAATGCTTCTACGGTTAGCCTATGATGTACGACCGTAGGTTCCATGAGAGAACAAGGTAGAGGGATATGGAAAGGATGAAGTAATGAAAGAGGGAAGTCATTGCTAATAGTAACGACTTGTCACTGGGAACGTGCAACTATTAAAGCAGGTTGCGCTGATATCATTTCCCAAAAAAATGTTCTTTTTTATTATTTAAAAACAGCTTGTCTTTTCTATTATTTAAAGTTTTAAACAGCTGACAAAGGCTATTACACTGCCCAAAAGTCTCTCAAAAGCCAGTTAGAAAAGCAAAGACACACTGAGTTAGTGCAATTACCAAAACACGGTAATGCCTATCTCAATAGCCTATTTAGGGATTTGCTAGGGAGACCATCTTCTGGAAAGCAGCCACCTCAGATGAATTAAATGAATAAGACAATCTTCTGGAAAGTGAGCCTGTGGTTGCTCTCAAAAGCAAAAAGATAATTGTAGCCTATTAGACGGCTCACTTCCTTTCCATGATTTTCTATGAAGGAAGCTCCCCTTCCCTGTAAGAAAACAAAACGGATTGTATATAATTCTTCTTATATCAAATTTATCCATGTACCCATTTCCTCTCTTTATATCAAATCCCTCAAACCTCGTTTCTCAAATGAAGCTCAAGAGCCCTTAGACGTGATGGGCTTTAATCTGCAAAGTCTAAATTGACATTGATCGACGAGTGAGAGTCCATGGACTTTCAAGTTCCTATCTCCTCGCACTTCTTTGTCTCATCGCCCAAACTCCTGGTTTTCCAGTGTTGTCTTGTGTTTGCTCACTAGTGTAACACTAAGGAAATCTGAATTCGATTCTGTTCTATTGAATTTTTGGTCTTTTATTTGGCCATCAAAATTTTTCTTTTTTGAATTAATAAATTTTGCCTTTCAAAAAAAGATGTAGGGATATAGTAGATTTGGTGGGAAGAGTTAATCTAGGCTGAGGTTACAAGTTAGTTGATTAGAATTACAAGTTATAGTCTTACATGTTTTATTCATTTAAGTTAGTTTATTTGAATTACAAGTTATAGTCTTTCATGTTCTATTCATTTAAGTTTAATGTTGATTTTTTGGGGAAAAAAGATTTACATAAGTTTGATTTGAAACTTAAAAGAGATTTTAAGTTTTAAATACACTCCTTCGACATTATCAAAAGAAAAATACTTGGAAAAAATTATGACCTAAATAGGAAGTGTACTATGAACCAAGAGGAAGCACACTTTCATGCATCTACTTCTGTACAAGGTAAGAGCAACACATTTTTGGCTATGTGATTTGCTCTTTATGTGTATCTAGACTTTCGCACGATATATTCAATAATTATTAAATTCTCTTCTTGTGTTATTCTTACCTGGAACTGTCACCAGAAAAATAATTCAGTAGTGTCCAAAACTCATGAGTAGTATATCATTAGTCCTTGGACCTCCTAAATTATGTCAAAGTTGGTCCAAATGAAAAGGCATCAACCCCTTTTAACCCAATAGGAACATCCATGATTGATCATCAAGTCTCATAGATGTTTCCACTTAAATGCGTTTTGAAGCTGCAAGGATGAAAATCCTGAATGGGTCATCACCCATCAGATCTCGAATTCAAGCTCGTGGCATAAAGACCTTTCCAATGAATGAACTTTGAACTTTGAACCACAAGCGTAGGTATCAAATTTTGCAAAGATGCCACTGTAGAAGAGAATAGGGAATATAGATATAGGCATATAGAAGTGTAAGAACCAGAATAGAGTGTATAGATTAGGTCAGATGACTGAAGGTGTCTGATGTATCTTAGTGAAGGTCAACAATATCACTACTAACCATGGAAATTTCATAAATAATTCTAAAGAGTTAAGTTGGTAGGTAACATTTGAAAGCTGGAAGTACATGAGCAGATCTACTCTTAGCTCTCACGGAAGCAATGCATGGGAGGCAAGGATTATTATGGTGTTAAAAGAGTTTGCAAGCTATGATTTGCCTTTACAAGAGGAAGGGGACTACCACGTGGGAGGTGAAAGAAACCCAGCCATTGAAGCACGCAGCAAGGATACACAAGGGGCACAAGAGGTGGGCTTCCAATACAATGAGAAGCTAGAGGAATGGGGGAAGCACCTGTACCCAGTGAAATTTCTGCAAATGGAATATCACCACCCCCCCAAAGTGAACAAAGGTCATTCCAAATCTATCATCAATAAAAATATGTGACGCTCTATGAAACAAAGCCAGTGGTCACTGGTCACATCTCCAAGAGGGTTTTTAAATAGTTTGGAGTAGTAAGGAAGTTGCTATTATTGGTCAAGGAACAACAGCATGTTATGGGATCCGAGGGTCCACTAAATGTGTCGAGTAATAGATCTGGCAAATTGTCTTCTACGATAACATCAATTTCTGGGCATTGTGATGAATGTAACAAGCAACAGCTTATGTCCACTTTTGAAAGGAGAGCTTTTTACTAGAAAAAATTGCAACTAAATTGTTGCAAAATTGAAAAACAATTGAGTTTGCTAATTGTAGGGAAGAATTACAAGACCTGGTTGCAATCGTGGTCTCATTGACCTTCCTAATGCAGGAAAAATAAATCTATTTACAACCGTAGATCAAATCCATGAAAAATCCTACAGAAATTGCTGCAGAAATCTTCGCAAACTTGGAGTTTTAGTCTCAAAAAAAAATTAACGACCAGGAAATAGGTCACCACCTGCAGAAAACTTCGCGAAGTTGTATTACATCAGTCACCACCTCATGAAAAGAAGTCAACCTCTTCCAAAGATATTTGTTTGTCAACAAAAACACCGTGGTGATGATATACGAACCTTAAGAATTTCATCGCTTTGGGCTCCAAACCAGATAAATGGAAAGAGAATACTCCATTAGTAACCCCGGGAATGATATAAATAAACTCATCGAAGATTAGATGAGCAATAAATGAAATTACAACACTCATCTTGTCCAATCGATCAACCATTTCTATCAATCAACCATATATCTGCTGATCAATCCACTCCAACGTCGGTTGATCATACATTAATTTTCTTAGCACAATTTCTTTTCATGGGTTTCCTCGGGCACATACCTCATAGGATTCACAAATCTCATAGGATTAGTTTATGGTATTAGAAGAGATTCACATACCGAATATTTTCTTCACTCAAATCCTCATAGGATACTTCATCTTCTACGCCTTGCAAACAATCAATCTGTTTAGGATCTAGTGTATGTGGTGCGGCTTGGTTGTGTAGAACTTGAACGTACGTGAATGTTATTGAGCTGAGCAAACTGCTCCTCCATCACTTTCATCTCCCGATCATGCTTCTCCTCTGGTTGTCGAATCAACTCCCCTTGTTGAATTAATACAGTAACTCCCTCGAGATTCTTTTTTTCTTACGTATCTTCATGATCATGCCTCTAATACCGAATAATGTAGAACAAATCTATGATTGATGATATTATACAAGCTTTGCCTCTAATACCAAATAATGTAGAACAAATCTATGATTGAAGCTATTATACCATCTTTGCCTTTAATACCAAATAATGTAGAACAAATCTACAATTGAAGCTCTTATAACAAATAGTTCAGAGAAAATCTACAATTGATGCTATGATACCAAATAGCGTAACACAAACCAACGATTGATGCTCCGATACCAACCATGATGCAACTTATAACAGAAATAAAAATCCATGAATCAATGGATAGAACTTGGTTATAGATATCAACATGATACATCAAATTCGAAACCAACTAAGAAGTTAAATTAGTGCAAAAAATTTCAGCAACTAACCTTCAATTGATAACTAATCCAAAATAATGAAAACTGCAGTAAAAAAATAGATCTAATCTTTATCATCTCCTGGGTAAAGATACTTCCTTACTTCAAGTATACCTCTAGCTCTAATCTTAGACAATGCTGGGGAGCGACTTGCACTAGCATGGAAAAGGAAGAGGTCTCTTCCCTTAGGAGGTTCGCTCCTTGTCCAGGGTCATTGAAGTTCGATGGGTTGAGTTTGGTTAACCCGGAGCCAATCGGAGTAGAAGATCTCAAGGACGAGATGGGTCTCACCTTTCTCGGTCCCTGTTGTGATCATGGATTCTAATGAATTAAAATTGAAGGTGATATTACAGGGCATCGGAATCACAGAGTAGACTTGGGCAGATTAATTGTGGAAGGACATGTTGTTAATGTTATTAGGCAGATGGATGAGCATCCCGAGTGGCGGGAATCCCGGTTCACTTTCAGCATGTTAGGAGATCAGCTAACAGCCTAACAGTGAGATTCAAGCCAAGGAATAATGTATTGGTAATTCCTAGTGATCTTATATATATTGTAGTTGTCCACACACATGCACCAAGTTGCATCCTTCTGGAGCAAGTAGACCTAAAATCCAACATGGGCTCATACTCTCATTAGTCAACCCTTTTGCTGAAGGCCGATCAACTTGTTAGGTTCAACTAATTAACCTCATCTTACAGGCAACTTGATTTTGAAAAGATACAACGGACAACAAATCAAGGCAATGTTGAGTGTCCCACCTGAGGAGAAAATATCATGAAGCTCTTCGAGTATTATATTCGCATACTTGGATAACGGAAGTTGAATGCCTGTGGTATGGCCCCAGACCAATAACATAGTTTCCCACGTTCTTATCAACTAAGACAAATTCCTATTGGGCCTCTTGTCTATCACCCATGAATCATTGAATAGTTAGGAAACTAGTTAGCTTCTCTTGGACTATACCTTTTTTTACATGGGATTCAATGTGATCCTGTTCCCATCTTTCAAGAATGATTTTTTGAATAATGGATGATGTCTCGATCGTATAACCAAGGTCTACAGAGGGACATTCATTGTCACATGAGTCCGCTAAAACCACATCACACCATATTTAGTCCTCACAATATTTTCCCTTTGATAAATTAATTACGCAACATGAACTAACCAGAACTACTTTCTTGAACCAAGAAATTTGATATGGCCTTGGATGCTTCTCTCTTCAACTTCAGCTTGTCCACCATTCTTGGTGACACAATTATCTCTGCCCATGATAAGGGTGGAACTTTTCCAACTTGAGGTACATGAAGTGCAGAAAATTTACATACGAATCCTAACATTTCTCCCTCACAAGGTGCTCTCTGTACTCCAGCATCGCTACCGGATCCTTATACGGATTCTCCGGATCGAAGTCATCGGGCGGACCCTCCTCGAACTCCACGCTCTTCTTCCGAACCATCTCTCCTGGTCTCCACTTGCTGCGCCCTAGCTCGCTTTACCTTCACATTTCTAAATGAGAAGAGGACATCCAAGAAATTACCAAAATACCCTTGCAATTTACCTGCAATTTTCATTCATGAGACGCTCGTTGGTTGACTTCCCTTCTTTATGTAAAGGGTCTTACCCCCTTAAACACCCCAAAAAACAATCTTATAAAATATTTGAACATAGATTTGAGTGTTGTGCATCTATTTGGAGAACATTTGAGGGTTTATAGATAGGATATCATTCGTAAAAAAATTTCCCTTTTTTTGGGTTCTTATGACTTACGAGACAGCTTCATTGTTGTATTTTGCATTTGAGAAGGCCATTTTTCACCATCTTTTGGATTACAGTGGAGGGCACTTTGTGAAACCTTTTGAAGTGATGAGATTGGAGTTTAAGCTGAAACGAGTGTACAAGGCACCAAATCAACCTTATATGCTTACGTTTGGTTGCTTGGACCGGCTCGGAGAGTAGCGGAATAGGAAGTCAAAGGGAAGAGACAAGAATTTTGATTTGCCTAGAATTACCTCGAAAAATTGTTAAGGACAAAAGGGTTGGTCTTCATTTGAAAGAAGAGCAGGTTAGTGAAGTCAAAAAGGGGTTTTCATGGAGTAGTGTAGACACTTAATTTTGATCGTGCCCTGTACCTCCATGTTTTATGCATAACTTCTTCAAATTAGTGTGTTAGAACCCCAAATTACAGCCTAGGCTGGCTTAGGGTCCCACCAAGGTCCCTGTAAAATTTCGTCAAGATCCGCGCTCGTTTGCTAAGGCAGTGTCGTGGTGCAAGTTCAGAGGGAGGAAAGGTGAAATACGTCATTTCCCATTTGAAGGAGGGCATTCTTGGCAATTTTATATTGCTTCCTTCGCAAGCAATCTTTATTGGCCACTGGATCAAATGAGAGGATTAAGAGCATGTAAAGAGAAAATAATTTATGCCCCATTTCTTACCCGAGCCCCCCCTTTGTAGTATAAAAGAATAGTCAAATACACTAAAAGGGGGGCTGTCCATGAAATACTGGGGGTGAGAATTTATCATTTCTCTAAATAAAGGGGATCGGCTAGGGTTTTGAGAAAGGGGATCCCTATTTTGTTGAGAGAGCTGAGAAGGAGAGGGGGAAAAGGGCTTTGCAGCCATCTCTCCACCACCCTCACCCCCCAAAATCCGACCGACCACCTTCTCACCACCATCTTCTACCTTAGTTCCACCTCCACCCTCACCTCCAAAACCCATTCTCATCTCAGCCACTGTCCCCACCCTCAAACCGATTTCCATTCCACCATCTTCCAAACCCACTTCGAATCCCTTACCAAAACCCTTTGTGAAATTCCACCCCTGTGGGCTCTGCTCGACAACCACCACCACCATCACTTCTATTTTCCGGTAATCTCCGCCATCATTGTGAACTTAGGCCTGTTCTTCTTCTTCTCTTCCCTCCTTGCTCGACCTCCATTAAATCCGCCCATCACAGCCCATTATTTGACCTCTCCTCCACTGCCTTAAACCCTTGTATATCAATCCAAACCCATGCCCAACAGCCCCTAAACCCATTCCTATCACAGTCCTTTACAAATCCCAATACCATTGCAGCCATCACCCCATCCAAACCCATTATACCTCCATTAGACCCCATTTCCCCTTGAAAACACCCAAATAGACCCTATCTCATTAGATCTAAATTCACTTTACCCCCTCTGGAGAAATCTGAAGGAGAATGGGGTTTATTTGGGATTTGCTCTCTAGTCTAGAGTTATACTAACTTGGAGAAGAAGAAAAGGAGATCATGTCCTTGATTTTGGGTGGAGTTGCTTCTGACTATAAATCTTGGCTGCTGTCCTTTTCATCGCTCCAATATGAATCAGCCACTCAAAATGGTGTCGCAGGGGAGTTCTTGCTAAGTTAATTCCAGCTCAATCTCGAACGGCTGCTTAGGTAACAATCATCCCTTGTTTTTTTTATTCGTGCGTGTGAATGTGGTGATTGTTCTTATCTATCTTTTGCCGCTGGGCCGTTCGGGATTTCCTTCGATTTACTAATGCTCTACTTACAAAGCCTAAAACGAGAAGATCCTATCCTTAATCCCAGCCCTCACCCCTTAGTTCAAAATCGAAGAAGAAACCCTTCTTTTCTAGTATCCTCCTTGGGACTAATGTTGGAATAACCATGCTTCAATCAATACACCAGAAAACTGATTTGTTATTGTTGGAACAATTCAAATATTTGTCTGTTTCATAGATGTTCAATTAATGAAAAAACAAGGCCCAAGAATATTTGAAGCATGGTAATGCCAACATTAGAGTCTTAAGGAAATGGACCCCAACAACAGCTTTATCATGGTTGTAATTACATAAAATTACCTTGACAGGTGACTTGGTGTAATTATCAAACCATAGTATTGTCAATATTGCCCTAAAAGAGGGCTTCTTCTTCATCCTTTTTGGGTGTTTTAACAACACAACTGCATTTTAATGTGTGCTATGCTTAGTTCTTGTCCGGTTCTTATCAATTGTTTAGTGGGAAATGATATTAGTCTCAACCATGTTTCAATTTTTGCACAACTCAGCTTGTCTCTTCCCCTATGATTGGCTTATGAGAAGCATTTATGAACCTTAATAACATCTGAAAAATTTATGGAAATATCAAGATCTATTGGTGTGGCAATCATTTCCTTGTATAGCTTATGAGAACCGCTATGACCATTTGACATCCCTTTGAGCACTGAAAGACAAAAGGGCTTAGTGATTGTGTTAGCACCACTCCCTATTCGGCCCAATTCTCTTTGCCATATCTTGCAACTTGCGCCAAACTCACCATGTCTTTCATATTTGGCATTTTTTTTACCCTTTTGGCGCAACTCTAGTGGCCTTAATTGACAGTTAGGACAAAATGGGTTTGTGCAGCTAGAGAACATGGTTGTGGTGATAACATTCCTTTTAAGATACCATTAAGAGATTGATGTTTGCCCTCGTATTTTGATCATGACCCTGTTATGGTGTTTTGTATTCATCATCTTTAGCGGGCAACCAACTTACCTTGGTTCTAAGGCAAAATCATCATGTCTCTTCCATTTTAATCAACTTCTTCTTTGCAGGGTCTTTCACAAGCAACTATCATGGCTCCTTATGAATATTCTCCTAATAAGAGACATGATGATTTTTGAGTAACTATCGGAGTAGGCGTAGTGACCTTACCAACTTCTTTCTTCTTATGGCACATATAAAAAAAACGCTTTCCAAAACAACTGCCATTTTGGGCTATAATGAGGCTACTCGGAGCCCCTCCTTTTTCTTTTCTCTTTCCTTCCATTTAGGGACCTTCTTCGTAATTTCCTTTTATTGTCTAGGCGATGAAGGCGTTAACCCAAGCCCATCTTCGGGGGACTTGCTCAGATTAAGTAACGGTCTCTTCCTTTGTATAGTAGTCTTAGTCTTTTGAAGACTCTTAAACCTTAGGTTTCCTTCTTCTTTGTAGGGCGATGATGGGGATACTTTGAGCCCTCCTTTATATATAGGAGACTTGCCCAGTCTCATCAGAACCTTTGTTTACGTCATTTGTGTCTCAGAGACAAGCTTTGTCTCATATAGAGAGTTTCCCCTTTAGGAGGCTTACCTAGCCTCATGTTAGAGTGGCCTCCTCTTTTAGAGCGAGTCTTTGACTTGGTAGTGTTATTAGAGAGTCTCTGACTCATTTGTACTCCCTCCCTAGTGTTATTAGTTAAGAGTTTTTTTTATTAGAGAATAACTCAGTCTTATTAGAGCTTTGCTCGTTTGAGATCTTAGATTCATTTTCTCTTTTCATGGGACACTTCTTTACGTGTTGTGGTTTGTCTCTTTGAGAGGCTAGTTGCTTGTTCGGGGTTCCCCCTTTGGCTTTAGGGCCTTGCCCTAGTTTGTGGTTGTACTTGCGTGTTTCCTTTAAGAGTGAAAACATCTAAAGATCCAAAAGCATTGGAATATTTTAAAATCCAAAAACATTAGAAATTTGAAACTCAAAAACATTTGAAAACTTTAAAAATATCAAAAACATTTGAAAAATATTAAAACCCTTAAATCATTTAGAGAAGTTAAGTTTTCGTGAGCGTAGTTAGAAAGTTTGATTTCGAACTACGTTGGCTTGATCCTCTTCCACGAGGTACGTAGTGCAGCTTGGGATATTTATCCCAAGTCCAGCCAAACTTTTAAGAATAGCATTTTTAACCTTTCTGAATAAACAACTTTGCAGCCTTGATTTCAAAAAGATCTTCCTCTAGAGTTAGGACTTTGTCCTATATAGAGAGTTTTTTTTTTAGAGTTAGGGTTTAGCCTTTGATTTGTTGTGTGCTTGTTTGTGATTGTTTTAGAGTTAGAGTTTGTCCTAGAGCTATAGGAGCGCCTCCGTCCGGTCAGTTAGCGATTTACATCGTCGACTGATAACTAGAATAGGATGCGTTAGTCCACCATTTGTTTTCCTCAGGGCATACAACCTAGTTACACGTAGGTTGTAGGAATCACCTGTATTAGCTTAAGGCTAACTTGCATTTAGTTAGGGCATATATGGTGTCTTAAAATCTACAATTCACTGGAATTTAAATAATCGCACAAGAAGCTTTAATAACTAGTCCGGTCTTTTAGGTCGAGTCTAGGATAGAGGTCTAGATGTCTTAGGTATCATAGCTTAGAGTAGGTGCGAAGAATTACGTTGCCTTGATTCTCGTGGAGGTGGGGATACGTAGGCTTTTTTGGATGAACATCAGACCATCCAAGGACTCGGGCTAAATCATTTAGAGTCTTATGATTTGTTGTGTTGTTATATTGTATATTTTGTTGTGCTTTCTTACTTTCTTGTGCAGACCCTATACCTGTAGCTGTAGCATACATGTGTTTGTCTACCAGAACTTAGACACCAGTTAGGTATGTCACTCATAACCTAGTTGTGATTAGGCGACACATTTTTTTATTTTGTTTCGTATGTGCTTATTATTTCATCCCCTGGTCATGCATGATTAGGTAGACGTCTTCCCGGGGATATTTTGTTCCCATTTCACATG
Source organism: Tasmannia lanceolata (assembly GCF_043159265.1). Taxonomy (NCBI): domain Eukaryota; kingdom Viridiplantae; phylum Streptophyta; class Magnoliopsida; order Canellales; family Winteraceae; genus Tasmannia; species Tasmannia lanceolata. The sequence continues at coordinate 10,364,972 of NW_027518685.1, read as the reverse complement.
ATTTTATCCAAAATTCTTTGGAGTTAATGAAAATGGCATAAGAGACCAAGTGCTTGTACTCGGACGAATTGAGGGTGCTCTTCGGACCTTCTCCATTCGTAACCAGGCACGAGCCCATATATATTTCTGGTTATCCATTGCACAAAGGATTTAATTTTGGGGTTCCATGGCCTATCCATGGATGGCGACTCTAAGTTATTTTAGGTACATCTTGGTTTGAGGATTTATCCTTGGATCAAGAGGTATCTAGTTTGTATTGCCACTCGTGCTATGCTATGAGAGTGTCATCCGTTTTGAGAGTTCCTTGGTAGAGCTCTCCTTCATACGTTGATGATCCAGAGGGTGTTGGGGGCTTGTCCCTCACCTCTCTCTCAGGATCGGAGTCCACAAGTAGATGTAGGACAGTTTGTGCCGAACTAATATAGAAATCTTAGTGCATTATTTCCTCTCTCTCTCTCTTAATTTATTTGTGCCTTGATTTTTATCTTCTTTAGCTTAATGGCATTTGTTCATGGTTTAATTTTTAATTAATCTTTTTAAAGAGAACAAAAGTTTTAAACCCAATTCACGCCCTCTTTGGTGGGTAAACAAAATATTCTTTATCTAGACCTACCAGATTGGCCCACATACTTCTACTAGTAATAGTATTTGGATCCATTAGTAGGACCCACAAACCCCACGTAGTTCATGACTTTAAAGTCACCCATTTGCTAACGGCTAACACACAACTTTAACGCCTCTTTTGACTAAGTTATGGTTGAAGTTCACTCAAGTCGACAAGACTCAATGTCCATGCGCTATAAGTCCCAAGAACCGAGTGTTAATTTAAGTTCTTAACAGTCCGCGAGAGTTCATTCAACCTTAAAGCAATTAAACTACCTGAGGTCATTTTAAAAAAAATGGCATGGTGCGGCCCACCATTTTCAACAGTCAGTGTGCCCCACATCTTCACCCAAATCCATGTATTGTGTGGAATCCATCATTCTGCCGTACTTTTTGATAAAGTGGGTCCCACCATTTTCATGTCATGTTTTGATGGTGTGGGGCCATTGTTTTACACGCCAGTGAGGCAGTGAGGTATATTGGGCGCAAAAAACACAACACAGCCATTAACACTCGTCATTTAATCCACACGGGAGAATATAAATGAATCGCATTTGATAGCGGCACACCCACAGACGGGGAAAGTTAGAAACAGAGAGAAAGGTTTATATGAGGACGGCCGAAAGCCAGATAAGCCCTAAAACGTCTGAACTTCTCTATCTACACTCTGCTGAGTGCCTGTGTAAATAATCTCCTCCGAGACAAGGTACGCTTCGTCTTTCTTTCCCTTCTCATGACTCAAGAAACAAAACTCAATTTTTCTCAGTATCATCACTTCACTCACTCTTTCCCCTTTATTTCCTCTCTATCATATCAACACAATTCTAGCGTTTTTTTTTTCTCCATCATAGTCTTTGTAAAAATTCAAAGATTGATTCTAGCATGTGGACTAATCTATCAAGGTTGATGGGCTGAGGCCCATATTATGGATTTGGAATTCAATTCCCATTATGTGATCTCTCTACATTCATTTTGTCTTTCCCATACTTTGTTTTCCTTTCTTCGTAAAGTTCCATTACATACTGATGAAAATAAATTAAGAATTACATCTCAGCCCAAACCCAATTTCTTATACAAAAAGTACAATTTTCCGCTCACCACATTCTCTCCCCCCCCAAAAAAAAAAAATTAAAAAATCTCTTGGTAAATCTAGTACTCACTTCTACCACTTTGGTCCCATTTTTCACGCGTTTCCCATGGGCTGTTCCATTACTCCAGTGATTTCATATTCATGTTTTCCTTCATCTCTTCTCGCAGTTGCCTGATACCATGGTTTGGCTGATTGAAAATTTTATAGTTGGTCCACATGTATAACAATTCAAATGATGTAATTACTGTGCATAGAAGTTATTGTGCTAAATAACATTAGGTGAGACACTAAGACACAAATGTCCATGTGGATATAATGCTATATTGGGTGCACATTTTCCTGTTAGCATTCCTTTCCTCTTTTGTATCTCATTTGCGCGTGCAGGTATCTAGATTTGTATAATCATTAAATATTGACCTGCAAACAAAGCTGGATACGATGGAGTGTGGCAAATTGGATGGCTTATTCACAACATTGCTAGTTAATTTTGGTATTCTCTTATTGTCTGTTTTTTATTCCTATGTCTTTTTATTTGTCCTCAGATTTTGATATTGCTTCTCCAACAAAATGGTCCGTAGTAAATCGAGGAAACGTTCTCACTCTCAATTTAACAGTCGATGGAATAATGGAAAAGGCAAAAGGCACAATTTTACCAATGAACATAGTAATGCGACTCCCAAAGCTATTGATACTGTCTACCGTATTCTTTGCAATGTGAATAAGATTGGTGCCGTCATTGGAAAAGGTGGCAGCGTAATCAATGCCCTCAGAGATGAAACCATGGCAAAGATCAAGGTTGCTGATGTAATTCCTGGTGCAAATGAGAGAGTAGTCATTATTTTTAGTTCCCCTACAAGAAAACCTAGGCCGTACAATATCAATCAGGAGGATCTCGGGGAGGATGATTTGACTGAGAAAGACAATGAGGTCATGGAGCCCCACTGTTCTGCCCAGGATGCTCTCTTTAAGATTCATGAAAGAATTGCTATGGAAGAAGATGAATATAATGAGAATGGAAATGTTGTCACTGCTCGCCTTCTTGTTCCAAGCATTCAAGTAGGATGTCTTTTGGGCAAAGGTGGGAGCGTCATTCAGAAAGTGCGAAGTGAGACTGGCGCAAACATTCGGGTCATGGCCGCTCCGCTCCTTCCCTCTGGTGCTATGAGCACTGATGAAATAGTGCAGGTGAATCTTGTTCATCCCCTCTGCGTGCCTTTCATATGGTTTAGTATTTTGGGGGGTTAATTTTATTCTAATTATTCCACTTATTTTATTGTCTTATGGGAGTTTTATATGGTGCAGCACCCGTGCACCCCGTAATGGACAGCAGGCCTACATGAATGGATCATCTAGATCATTCATTTTTTGGGCCCTGTCGTTGATAGGTCGATCACTGAAAAATGGGGGCTACAAATCAACGGGTTAGGATCATCCATTCAAGTGGGCCTCACTGTCCTTTTTAGGTTTCGTGAGCGCTACACGCATGCACCATATAAAAAAGTCATCTTATGCTGTGATATAACATGATCATTCTTCTTCTTCTTCAAACATCAGAGCAACTTGGATTTATTAGCTATACAAATGATAGGCATTCAACGTAAAAGAGAAAAAAAATAATGGGATCAAGTTATGGAAGCCAAAATCAAACTGGACATGAAATGCAGCAACTACCATCAAAACCACAAGCTATTTTTTTTTCCTTTCATTCGTTGAATCTTAAGCTGCAAATGTACAAATAAACCAAAAGGTAAAGAAACCAAAACAATGTACAAAGAAGTCAAGAGGCAGAGAACTTCAACATACAATATTAATGGATACAATCACAAGAATCTTTTTTTAGCAGACAGAAACGTCTTTCTTCACGAGAAATGTCAGCAGAATCTAATAGTCCTATGAAAAAACGGAGGCGGTGGCTGGATTGTCACAAGAAAATGCTGGAAAAACGACAGTGAAGATCATTGGAAACTTCGCTGTGAGAGGATATTCACTGTCACTGCAGATCACGCTCTCCATCTGCTGCTGCATTTTGTTCTTGCTGCAATTTTTATTCCCATAATCGGAGGGAGGGAGGGAGGGGCATTGGGTCATTCCTCTTGCCCATTTCAATGCGAGGAATCAAAATGGCGGTCAAAGTTTGAATGTCTCTATAGGCATAAGCTGTACTTGGTAACTTCAGGGGGTTGACTCTCTTTCGTCTTCATTTTGAATGTATTGATATCCTGTTGTTGTTCATATATCATGAGATCCTTCTGTTCAGTATTTTTGGTTATCCATCATTTGTGAATGATGTTTGATTCTCACAATATACTCGTCTAAGCTTCAGGAAATTGGTTATGCAGTCTTGCATTTTCTTTGTTGTGTCTAAGGAACTCTAATTTGGAAAACACTTTTCAGATATCTGGAACGCCAGCTGTTGCGAAGAAGGCTCTGTATGAAGTTTCCACTTTATTGCATCAGAATCCACGCAAGGATGGCCCTCCTCTAAATAATCCTGGTTTATATCCATCTGGTGCTTCAATAGCACCTATGCATGCTCAAGGAAACCCAATGTGGTATCACCAGGATGCAAGTGCCCATGTTGCACCATCAATGCAATGGTCTGGAGGATATGGGAGTGAACCATCTATTTTTGTAGGTGGTGGCTTCAATGGTCTCCCTGCTGGAAATTATGGGGATGCAGCTGGGGAGTTCTCTATGAAAATTTTATGCTCCACTGAAAGAATTGGTGGAGTGATTGGGAAGGGAGGCTGTAATGTAAAACAGTTGCAGAATGAGACGGGTGCAAGCATTAATGTTCAAGACATCATACCGGACGCAGATGAACGTGTGATTGTTGTCTCTTCTACAGAAGTAAGTTTACCCTTTTCATCCTACTTGTCAATTGTCATACACGTGTCATACTTTTTTGCATTTAATTTCTAAACCACCAGTCTTTTCTGACAAACATATTTTTATTGACCACAAATCTGTCGATCCCCTATCGATTGATCTGATACCAGTCTTGGGAGTCTTGCTCATAAACACTAGTACATGGTTATTTTACTGAATTTTCAGGCATTGAGGGATCCAAGGTCCCCAACTGTTGAGGCTGTCCTTCAACTTCAAAGCAAAACGAGCGAAGTCTCAGAGAAAGGTATTGTCACCACAAGGCTACTTGTTGAGTCAAGCAAGGTTGGCTGCCTCCTTGGGCAAAGTGGCAATATAATTACTGAAATGAGGAGGAGAACCCAAGCAGACATACGTGTTTACAAGGATGATAAGCCTAATTTAGCATCTGCAAATGAAGAGCTCGTGCAGGTGATGTGGTTAGCATCATTCCTTACGCCACATTGTTTGTGTAACAAAACTCACCTTATTTTTGCTGTCTGTAATGTATACTCAGCTGTTTGATTCTTATATTTGTAGCTGTGTATTGATTCTTAGGTTTGATCCTATAGATATCAGGAAATATGGGTGTCAGTAGAGATGCCTTGTTGGAGATTGCATCAAGACTTAGGGCAAGAAGTCTTAGAGGTGCGAATACTTCAGCAAATCCCAGATCTGTAGGCCCATTCCAAGGACTTATGCCGTCGGAAAGTTTCCCTGGAAGAGGGCTACCGTCATCTGGCATGGTTGGATCTCATAGCTCTGGAGGTTCTGATCATATGAAGGTATCTTGTTTGATTCAGTGTTATGTACATGTCTAGCATAAGCTATAGTTTACAGTTATTACTTGGTTGAAATAGTTGGTTGATTTAGTCAGAAATTTGAAACAGACTAAAAGATTCTTTACATTAATTGGATTACTAGACTGTTTTTCTGCCTGGATTTCTTTCTTCTGAATATCTTTTGGAGATCAGTATATATGTATGTGTGCATGTTATTTCCTTTAGGAGTGATGATGTAGGGAGCTCGAAGAGTGCTATCAAGGAACCTTTTTTTTTGAATGGCGGCTATCAAGGAACCTTAGGAGAGGGTCCTTAATTAGATATCTCAGATCAGAAAATAAAGAATTGATTCTAACTGGAAACAAAAACACTAAGGCTCTGTTCACTTGTTTTCCCGGGAAAGGAAAAGAAAAGGTTTCCCGGGAATCTGAAGTGGCATTAGGAAAAGAAATCCAGGGAAACTGTGTAGGAAAAGGTTTCCCGCGCCTGTTCACGTTCACGTGCGCAGGAACTGTGCAGGAAAAGGTTTCCCGAGAAACTGCTTGCCCACATTTTTTCACTAGTTTTCCTGGGAAAGCAAATCCGACCAAAATAGTGGGATTTGGTTTCCCACACTTGTGAGAAAAGAGACATTTTCACATCATTTTTGGCAATTTCCATGTCATTATTTGACATTTTCCACCTAGGCTTGTTACTTTCTCAGGAAACCAAGTGAACACCAGAATTCTGTCTTGTCAAGGTCCTGTCAAGGAAAAAAGAGGCTGTTTTCCAGGGATTTGCTTTCCCAGGAACGCAAGTGAACAGAGCCTAAAGAAATAAAACTGGGTTTGATTTACATGAATAGGTTGAGATCAGGAAAACAATGTGTTGCGCAGATTTCAGATTAACGAAATAAAGAAAAGAAACAGAATTATTAGGAATAAGACAGAATTCAGATCAGGATTGAAATCAGACGAGGAATAGATGTAACATATCAAGAAGCAGGATAAGTAGTTAGGATTTCAAGAAACTGAAATAAGGATTCAAACCAGGTGTATTAGAACCCTGCGATTAGATCAGTTCTCAGAATAAGTGTTCTTTCTAATCGATTGGGATTTATTTCAAAGAAAAACAGGTTTGATAGCACACAAATGTATTTAAATCTTGAAACAACGATTCAGATTCAATAATCAAGAAACAATAATGGAAAGCAAACGGTTGGATTAAATTGGATAACTGGATGGAAGAACTGACAAGATCAAAGAATTATGTCATGGGGTGACAATTAGGTTTACCACATCTATGTTATAGGCCTATGGAAAGCTCAAGACAAGCATGGAGAAGTGGAGAGCCTTCCAAAAGTGTAGAGTTTTGTAGAAGCTTTGAGAGCAATACAAGAGCCTTCTTCTACAAAGTGTCGTTTTAGTGTTATCTTGTGTTCATCTTGTGTGCTTCTGCTTCTTTATCTTCTCTAGCTCACTTGTCTTGAGAGTGTTGCTAGCTGGGAAGGCTGACTTAGTCACTCAAAGGGGCGACGAGTGCCTAAGTGCCGCATGGGTACGCTTGGAAAGATCAAGCCCGTGACAATTCAGATTGGGTTTGAAGAGAACAACGAAAACAGATTTAGAAAGTAGACTTGAAAAATAAAAACTGTGATAATAAAGATTGGAGATAACAAAATAAGAATAAAGGTGCCCAATCAAAAGACAATTAAAAGAATAACAAGAAAGACAATCAAGAATAACAAGAAAGACAATCAAGATTAACAAGACTGTATTTAAAAAGTAATCATTTGGATAGTAGGCGGTAGATAGACGAGAATAATTAAAAAAAAAATAAGGGGAAAGGGATAATGTAGAAGGGAATAAAAGACAGAATTGATAAACTAAATTTCAAAAGGGAACAAATATATAGCAATTGAGGAAGAGTAGGGAAAAAACAGTGATGCAAGTAATGCAGAAAGAACTAGGGGAATAAGGGTTATAAAAAAATCCACTAAGAAAAGATAACACCATTTACCAAAGGAATCCACCTTGAATGGAAAACACCATGAATCCACACGGGAAGATAAGAGGTTGCAAAACTTCTCAAAAATTTTAGTTCTTTAATTTTTTTTTTCTTTACTAGCCAAGCAAATCATTCAATAAAACTATTGAAAAGATGAAGTAACCCTTTGGGACTTGGGCTCCTCATTGAAGCTAACAACTAACACCACCTAACAATTAACACGGCCTCCTATTCTGTTCATATAGGATTAAGACACTAGTGACTTGCACGATTTGCTAAAAGCCATCCCAATTAAACTAAATATAATATCCCAACATGAAAAATATGCCCCTGCGAAATAGTTATATTTATATCCCTACGACTAAAAATACAACCTTAAGGCACTCCAAGTGGGCCCTTTTCCTTTTCCTTCTCAATAGATGGTCCCAATCAGGTGATATTAGGTGATTTTGATATGTGTAATGTTGTTTTAATCCAACATTTACAATTATTTCTGTAACCATGTGGTCTTGTCTAAATAAAGGAGTATCACTTTCCATAGTTCAAGATCTTAGTCACAATATGGTGCACATTGTGACGGGGAGCTCCAAGTTTGCAACACCCTAGCATTGCGTCCTATGTGCGGGTCACGTCAATCATCCATCATTAATCTTTTTTGTTTGTTTATTTCCTATATGTATGTGTAGCGTAGTTATGAATACTGTTTCGTTTGATGTTTGATTTTGGCCAGTGGGACCGGTTCATTTTGGCTAGTGGGACTGGACCCTAGTTACGGAATTCATCTCGTTCGTTTGAAACGGACGAAACATTCCGTTTCGTTCCAAAATCCAGAATAGAAATGGGATATTTTCCGTTTCGTTCTGGATTTCGGTCCGTTTCGGTGCTTTTGGCGAAATGCCATTTTTCAGCCGAAATACCACTTTTTAGGGTTTTTTCTTCTGTTCTTCTTTCCTCTTCTTATTATTTACATGTAAATTCATTTAAGTAAAACTTAAGATTGACATGTAAATAAAAGAATACATACCACCCCCCCCCCCCCGCCTCATAAAATAAATAAATTTGGATTTATAAAAAATAGTTTCAAGAACCAATTTTAAAAAGATAAGAAGTCAACTTTCCAGCTCTAGTATAAAATTTGACCTTCTTCTGTCATTTCAGGCTGGCTCAAAATCTTAACTTCCAAACGATGGGGTATTTTTCTAATTTTAAAAATTCACAAATTCTATCATGTCCAAACATTATTAAATCTCAAAAGTCCAGTAAAAAAATCCTCATAATTTGGTCTCTAGAAATTTTCCATCTTGTCGGGCACTGGTCAATTCATGCATTTTAGCTGATAGTGATTTTCCTTTAAGTAAATGTTGGATCTTTTGCATATTTGGTTCATTTAATTTTTTTATTTTTTTTTTACATTTTTTTTATTCTTTTGTTTTTTTTCCGTACTTTTTTTTTTTTGAAAGATGACAAAATTTCATTAATACTCTAAAATTACATTGGGGACCAGGAGTCTCTCCTGCCATTACATAGTAACAGACAAAGCTGGGCAGGACATACCCTGAGCCAAAAAGTCGAACAAAAGCAACAGAAATCAAGACCCTTTCTTCCTGCACCAAGCTATGGGCAGACCTTACACTACACCCAGACCAAAAACTCAATTCCCTTCCAAAACCCTTAGAAAGATTGTCTTCTCCTAGCAACGAACCCCTTCTAAAACCTTTAGAAGCCTCTGCAAGATCCTTTATTTCTTGAGATCCCGCTCCCATCTTTGCAATTCGGGTGGCAAAACATGGCATTCATCAAAACAGACTTGTCATCACCATCTAGATAGTCATTCAATTTGTACTTGTAGATGACTCGCCTATGCCGAACACTTTTCGAACTCCTCCATAATATGCTGGATTTGGAAGTCCTGCATATCAAGGAGGAGGTCCTCCGGAACCTGATCCAAAAATCCAAGATTTTTTCTGCTCGCAATCATTTCTTCCACCAGCCGAATACCCACCGCCTTATTAGCTTCCAAGTTTTACCTCCTCGCAGAACTTTCTTCATTCAACAGTAGTTTGAAGAAAGAGTGTTTGTACAGCGCTGAATGGGTGTCTTTGACCATGGCAAACCCACAGAGGCTATACAATGTGAATGGCCTGTCTTGAGACTCTAACTTGAATAGTTTCCATTGTTTACGAAGAAGATCTACCGACAATTCTTTGTGGGCTGGGTCGTTGATGGAAGCCTTCTCTTCATCATAGATCATCGATCTCATCCTCGTTCATCGATCTCATCCTCTTAAGAATATTTTCTAATACCAAGATTTCCATGAATAGCCGTCCGCTTCGTCCTCCAGAGCAAGAAGAAGATTCACGTGTATTACCGTGGTTTTCCATTCCTACTTTGTTGAGGGTGAGGACGAATAATACCAGGAAGAACCGATGAAATCTTCTTTGTGACTCTTGCGCCTCTTCAAGATACTGAACTAGAGATTCCATTTAATACCAATCTCAAACCCTAAAAACTTCCGCTCCTAGAAAAGAGTGCTAAAACAGAGAAGTACTCAAAACGCGTGTTGAATAAATAGGGATTATAGCCCACTCCCCGACAACCAATTTCCATACTTTTAACTATTAAAAAAAAATTCCAGTTGTCGTAATGCACCGAAACAAAATGCGGCCTACACGCCAAACGAAACGATTGAAACACTGAAGCATTCTGTTCTACTGAACGAAACGGAATTCATAACTAAGGACCGAACGTACCGTTGTTTCATCTATTTTGATGTTTTGTTTAAGAAAAGACACTACAACTGGAGGTTCTCTTTTAAATAGTAAAACGTTGAAGCGTGAAAACTTGGTAGAAAAATATAAGAACCCATTATTTCAACCAAATTTAACAAAAAGACGCATTTTATTACCTGGATCATCAAATTTATTGGAATGCATTAATGAAATTAAGAAAATTTAATCATACAAAATGTTAAGCATCAACTCCAAGTATTACAAATAAAAATAAAAAGTTAATTGTTTAAATTTCTCATGGATTACATCTCATCTCTCAAACTCGCAAGAATGCAAAGAAAACCTAAATTTTAGTATGTTGTGCAGTTGCCTTGTACTTTGTTGGTGACCAATCATCAACTTTCCAATGTACACTTTTTTTATTGGTTTTCAAATGTACACTTTGCAGCAGTTGTGCTGGTCCAGCTCTGCGTTAAATGGTGGCTGGGGGTTTGAGGGCGAAGTACCCCATATTATTTTAAAGGGAAGGAGAGAGGGTGTACAATCACAAACTAATTCATTACCTTTAGCTTCGTTTGATGAAAGAAAACCATCAGGAGCGCTGGATTTTGATTTCGTTGAACGACCAAGGAAAAATCACAAAAACAAGCTCGGGGAAAAGAACCATTTAAGAAAAGCTTTGTGAAAAGAACTCTCTGAAACCTCAAAGCTCACTATAAACTGAAGAATGATGTGGGGTTTGATGGGTTTTTACTTTTTAGAGCCTTCATCCGTTTGTCTTGGGGGAGGGGGGTGGGGGTAAAAATACATGAAACAATGTTTTTCTATAATTTTTCAGAAAAAAAATATCCAAGACGAAACATGGTGTTGTGTCTTTCTTCGTTCAGTTTATAAACGAAATGGACCAAATCAAAACGAATTTCTTTCCCGTATCTTTCATTTGCCTCAAGTGTATCAGAATTCACACTGGTACGGTGTTTCATCCTTTTCAGATGAAGATCGAAATGGGATTTTCAACTATGGTGTGTAATAAATTTCTTTCACGGGTAAGTGTAAAAACTTCAATCTCGGCATCAAATATCTAATGAATCAATTTTCTTGATTTTTTCGTAAAAAATGGTTAAAAAATTAAATGGTAAAAGGATTATTGTGCCATTAATACGTGAAAATCTCATTACCTTTTAAAAAAAATTAATACGTGAAAATCACAATTTACTATATATTAAATTAATTAAAACACATACTTTAATATTGAAAATTTGGTATGTAGAACAGTGTAAAAGTTGAGACAAATTTCTCATCTATCATCATTCACTGTCATTATTTTCATATAGCTCTTAAAATTACCATTATCCTAGGGGCATGGATATCTCTTTTGTTCATATTCTCAGGAATGCCAATGATTTGAATGGCCGGTTGGCCAAATCGGGTGTCTCGAGAGGCTCTTTGAATTTGTGGTGATCCTTGCTCATCGTTGTGCATTTGTAATCATTTTCCATTATATATTCTACATTATCTTTCTAAAACAAATAAAAAAGTAAAAATGTTTCACCATGATGCACAAAAATCACAGGAAGCATGACTAAAAGCTAAGTAAACATAAATTCACAAACATCTGCTCTGCCAATCAGCGATAATTATGTGATGTAAAATACTAAAAACAAGCATATAAGAATAGAAGCAACCAGAGTTCAGAAAAACAGAAGCTCATCTAAGATCTAGCCACCACACGAATTTTATTGCTGACTAAAATCTCCAGCAGAAGTACTTGATGCAGAAAATCCTGTAAACACCTTTAAAGAGACTCTAAGACCCCCTAAGTTTGACTCCTGCTTCAAATAAACTGTAGAATATTGTGGAATGATATGTTGTGAGGAGCAAGGTTTTAAATTTCGGTTTCAGTTTCGGTCTCGATCACCAAAGAAATGGAAACGTTTCGGTTTCGGTTGGAAATGTCGGTGGAAATTATGTAAATCATGTACAATTACAGAAATGTATGGAAACGTATGCAAACGATAGAATTTTAAGATGAATCTTCGGGAAGTGCTAGAATAAGCAGAAATGCACACTTACAACCATCACATAAGCAAGTCATGCATCCATAATGGTTTAATAACATCAAACACCAAGGGACATGCGTTGTTGCCCGTTTCTGATAATTCAGAACAAACCACATTCCACTTGTAATTTATAAATATTTATGTATAATATAGACACTACATTTCACATGCAATTCATGTAAATTTAATGATGTAGAATATACTCATAGTATATCAGTAATGCATTTACGATTTTGGTTTCAGTTTGTTTTGCTTTCGGTATCATTTGGGTGGAGAAGGAAACCTTCAGTAGAAATTTAAAATCATGGCGAGAAGAGGGGAGAGTAGAGGGAAGAAAGTAGTGGAGAAGAGTAGTATGATATTCTCTTCACAAAAAGCTATTACAATGACATATACATACATAGAGAAATGGCATAGGCCATGTTTGGAAACCATGATATTTTTTCCCTTGTATTAGTTGAATGAAGAGGTGAGGGAGGGTTGGGAAGGTGGGTGAAGGAGAGTCTTGAGAGGGCACCAGTGTGTAGAGAATGAGAAGTGGCTAAAAACAGGAAAAAATAAATTGTATTTTAAGTGGAGTTTTATTTTCCTTATTTTGGAAATCGATTTGGGTACCGCATTAATTACCACCTGAAAGAGACCTCTGTACCCTTGCCATCACATTTGATGTGTCTTGGTAGAAAATTGCAGCCCTCTTGGTTCATAACCGGCATGTGTACCTTGCAATCTGTCATGCAGAGGCAGCGACACTGTTGTCGATGCATCAGAAAGAGTCCTGCATCCCAGCGCCAGCTGTCCCTGTTGGAAATTCTCCTTACTCAGTCTTTCTCAGGTCTCTCCCTCTCCTACCAGCCCTCACCATTGGGTAAGCTAATATTCCATGGGAAAAAAATTCATGGTTGCCAAACATGTACTTAATGAAAGGTCAATGACCTGTTATAGCACTCCCTAGAAAAAGGTTCCATGGAACATATCGTCATGTCATTCAAATGGATGTGATGGGCTTATGAGAGCCCCTTGCCGAACAAATCTGCTACTCGTTCATGACTAGAAATGTGAACAAGATTCATTTCTCCATTTTCAACTTTTTCTCTGACAACGTGGTGATCACCGAGTTTTATCACACCCATATACGTTTATATGCACAACAAAAGAGTAAGTATGCATCTCAGTTTCTAAAACATTTTTTCTTCTTGCCAACTCTTGTGTGTTGTCCACGAATCTCATTATTAGCGTGACAAAAGACCGGATAAATGCTTAATAGGTAGAGTTCCAACATGTATTGTTATAAAATTTTGTGGTATACTTTTTTATTTTATGAAATTGAACTTTGAGCAATAGAGGTATGTGCATCCTCAAAATGCTTCATATCGGTGGGACTCTAATAATGGGCTTGGGTTCTTTCTTTCTTTTGTAACAAGCTTCTTTGTATGTAATCATCATGTTAAGGCCTCATTGTCTCTAATAATATCATTTTTCTTTCAGTAGATTTCATTATGTCCTTCCTGAGAAAAAAAATGACCATGTAATTTGGACATGTTATTGACTGACCGTTCAAAAAAAGGAAAAAAAAAATGTTATTGACTGACTGACTTGTATCACCTGGCCATGTGTGTTAGATTGTCACTGCTTAGTGCTTACATGAAAGGCTTCCAGGGCCGCCTGCATATGAGATAAATATACAGGGGATGAGGCTGGTTTGTTTAAGATTAGGATGTTGATATTTTTGTTTATGGTTTCTTAGTGGGCATTTATGTTGATCAAAGGGCGAATTCTGTGATATGAAATTGATGGATTCTATACAACTTTAATTTCCGTGCTTAACTATATAAGCACTGGCTGCACTGTAATTGAAGCTTCATCTGCGGAATTATTATTCTTTTTCTATTTTTAGCAAATTTTGAGTTGTGTCAGTGTACTTTTAAAAATCTCTGTGGTGGACTCTTTTAAGTTGGTACTCATAAGTTGTACTGTTAAATATATTTCCTTAATGATAACATTCATGGCTATGTATAGTCGCTCCTCTACCAGGCTGCCCGTGATGAATTGATGTCAATATTGTGATGATCATGGCATTTGGGATGTTGACAAATTGACATCTTTGTTAGAAGTAGAATTTAATTTGCAGCATTTAATGTACCAGTCATGGAGATTGATTTGAAGATTATTTTATGTTAAAATGGATTTGGTAATCTGTTTTCAAACCTTCCTTTTTGGGTGATGATATTTTCACCCCACCCCCCCCCCCTCGCATTACTTGCACACTCCCCTATAACGTGAGTTGACATAAAGTTGCCCACTTTTCACGTCAAATCAGGTTATTGGGGGGGGGGGGGCGCACATAATGCAGCCGGGGTGAAAATATCATCTCCCTTCCTTTTTATATCTAATATAAGTAAATGATGGTTTTGAAGGGTGGCGGACATGACTATGGAGCTCAGGGTTATCCAATTCAGCCAACTGCTACTGGGTAGGATGACTACCACCATTCCAGATACACTCGATTGTCTCCTTTATTTTTCCGATAATGATTAGAAGGCCTTCTATTTTCTTTTGAGGTCTAGGTATCCAAACATGAACAGCTTTACCGAAGTCCAAATTCCAAACAGTTCAGTGGCTTCTGTTCTTGGAACCGGTGGAAGCAACATTTCCAATATCGGTCAGGTATGTTGGCCCCTTACGTCCTCTTAAAATAAATAAAAGATGTGAAATAACTATTCATTATTACAATTTTATTGAGTTACAGACATAGTTATACCTTAACTAAGTTTATTGTATGTTGGCCCATATGTAATGTGGTTTTTAGTTTCCCGTTATCATAGATTACGACAACATTAATTTATTGATAATTTTTGGTAAGAACTATGAAACTAAATTATTAGTTTTTCCAAGCCAAAGAATTGCAGTAGAGAACATGCTCTAAAGAAGCGTTACCTCTAGAAGGCCAAGGGGCAAAACCCCACTACTCAAAATGATCAACGATATGAGCAGGGAGAACCCAACTATGAAGTGACCAAAAATAATGTATCAAAGTTCTCACATAAAGCTGTAGTGGAGAAAGAGCTGATCAACATACTCCACGCCAGCTAGGCATAACTCAGAGTGATTAACAATAATATTTCGTCTATGTCAGTGGTATGATGTGAAAACCATTCATATTGAAAATTTAAATTAAGCAACAAACAATGATTAAAAATGAGGAATCTTGGTCCATCTGGTATTGGTGGGGTGTTAAGAGATGATCAAGGGAAGGTTATATGGGCCTTCTCGGGTCCAATTGGGATTTCGGACGCGAACGAGGCGGAGGTTCAAGCCGCACATCATGGTATAAAGCTTCTCATCAATGTCTTAAATAGGGTGGAAATTGAAGGTGATTCAAAAAATGTCATAAGTTGGATTAATGGGTCACACTCCTCCGTGGAGATTTGCGGCTTTCTTTGATGAGATTCAAGACATATTTGGACTCTTTCACCTTCACACATATCATCTGAAAAAATCGGCAAACGGGATTGCAGATAAATTAGCCAGAGAAGGAGTTTTCAGGAAGGGCTTGGAACAGTTTGACCATCTTCCTCCTTGACTTCCCGGCTTCTTGATTACTACACTCTTTCTGTTTTTGTTTTCTTTTATTTTGTCTTGTACTTCCCTCGGGACTTCCTCAGTCTCGTTTATCAATATTATCTATTTGCCCTTTCAAAAAATAAAAAAACAATGATTAAAAATAATCTTTCATCCATGTCGGAGGTATTGTGTTAAAATCATTCCTATTGAAAATTTATATTAACTACTAATTAAAATCCAACTGCTTGAAGACCACGAGATTAGTTTTCAACACGTTAGGATATCAGCTAATAGCGACGTTGATCGGTAGGCTTGAGCCGGAGTCGAGACAGCCCACTTGGAGTTGTTTGATTTCCGTCCTCCTTGACCTCTCTAGTAGTTTTCCCAAAACAAATCCGGGTACGAATAAAAAATATGAAAACAATTAGAAAAAAAATCAGCAAAATCTGTAGGTATACGATAAAATAGAAATATGGTTAGAATAACTTGTGTAATAAACTTTAAGGCCTAAAGATTTGGGAAGTCAATGGTTCTTGAAAGGAGGGGGAAATTAAAAAAAAACGAAAGGACGTGTTGGATGGGGGCGAGGGATAACATTGTCGTTGATTGATGCATAAACCATCACAGTGGGTGAAGAAAAGCCTGATGTTGGTGAGGAATGAGAAACCCATTGATGGTTAGTAAAGTAAGATATAAAGACATATTGTTTCTCAACCTTGAGGTCTCAGGTTCGATCCTAGCTTACCGATAAAAAAAAAGATGTAAAGACATTAAATTCCTTTCCACATGTTAAGATTCTTCTCTTGCTACATTGGTTGTATTTAGTAGTTGAAACCTAATAGGTTTCTCTACTGTTTATATGTTTCTTTTTTGGAGAGCGTTAAACCCATAATTATGTAGATGTGGATTTTCATTTGTGTGGACAAGAAACCTCTTCTCAGAGTTTGTGCAACTTTGTGGGATTGCTCTTGGAAAAGAAATGTAATTCCCATTATTAGCAATGTAATAAGCCTGATTGAAAGTAAATAGGAAAGTTCTTTTCTCCCGAGGGTGATTTTCTCCTATTTTCACAACTTTCAAAACCCTATAGATCCTTCGTTTTTATCGGAATCGAGTGTGGTTGGGCTCTGTTGGACTCAAAATTTTAAAACAAGGGCAAAATAGTAAATCCCTTATTAAAATAAGAAGAGAGAGAGAAAAAGAGGTGGTTACGTATCACCTTATCCCTAAAGTAGGAAATAAAAATGACTCTCGCAAAAGAAGAAGTGAGTTGCCCACAACGGCTCCAAAAAGAGGAAGTGGAGATCATGAAGTTGAGAAAAAGGGGGTGAGGTGGCAGTTGCTAATTACTTCAAGAGAGTTCTATAAATAGACTCAAGATCATTTAGAAAAGGGGATCGTATCTTTGCGAAAGAAAGCGACGTGAAGAAAAGGAGAAGAAAGAAATGTGAGAAAAGGTTACTGGCTAATAGTATTTTTATTTTTTTCTCTTTGCAGGCTTCTCCCAAAAAGTTCGAAAAAAAAGACCAAGAAGAAGACTTTTCTCCTTCGAGAGAAAGAAGAAAATCACTTTAGAGAATCTCTCTCTAAAGGTCTCTTTAGGATCTCTTTCCAAAGACTCCCTAATGGGAGAAGACCTTTCTCTTTCGGGAGAAAGATGATAAAGATGGCGGTTTCCTCCAAAAGATGAAGATGGCGGCGGTTTCACTAGAAGAAAGAAGACCTTTCTCCTTTGGGAGAACGAAGAAAATCCCTTTAGAGAATCTCTCTCTAAAGGTATCTTTAGGATCTCTTTTGAGAGACTCCCTAAAGAGAGAAGACCTTTCTCTTTCGGGAGAAAAATGATAAAGACGGTGGTTTCCCCCAAAAGATGAAGATGGCGGTTCCACCAGAAGAAAGAAGACATTTCCCCTTCGGGAGAAAGAAGAAAATCCCTTTAGAATTTCTTTCCAGAGACTCTCTAAAGGTCCCTTTAGGATCTCTTCTTAGAGACTTCATAAAGGGAGAAGACCTTTCTCTTCCGGGAGAAAGATGATAAAGGCGGCGGTTCCCCCAGAAAAAAGAAAACCTTTCTCCTAAGGGAGATAGTACAAGTCAAAACTTGCCCTTCGAATAGAGCCATATCGGTTCTTTCGATTGCCTTCAAAGAAGAAAATCCCTTTCGAGTCTCTTTCTAGAGACTCTTTCCAGAGAAAGAGACTCTCTAAAGGTCCCTTTAGGATCTCTTTCCAGAGACTCCCTCAAGGGAGAAGACCTTTCTTCTCCAGAAGAAGGATGATAAAGATGACGGCTCCCCAAAGGAAAGACGAAGAAAGTTTGGGGAATTGAAGAATATTACCAGGACAAAGAAATTCCACTAGAAAGGATCTGTTAACAAAAAAATTAACAAAAGTTGTATTTAGATATGGAACCTCTTGATGGATAAGCAGATGTGTTTTCTTCTTCAAGAAATGTAATTAACTGCCAATAAAGCCGGAAGTGTACGATCCCAACCAAAATTAATAAAACCTCTTTTCACAAGAGGGAAATTTGATCCCAATTTATTTTATGTGTGTGATTCACTATTTCATGCATGTGAAATTTGTTGAAATTTGTTGCGAACAGTCTCATTGGAAAACTCGTGGCGAGAGGTTTCCAAAGAGCTCAACACACTTGCCAAAATCTCGCTGGAGGATGGAAACAAAAAGGAAAACCCTCTATCAAGAACCTTGATTAATATGGAATAATATTGTTAACATAATTTTCTTTTGGAGTTAGTTTCTCCAACGTCCACAACAGCCTCCAACTAAGAACCCTGATCTCAACTCAACTCAACTCAACTCAACTAAGCCTTTGTCCCAAACTAGTTGGGGTCGGCTAATGAATCCTTTAGAGAATTTTCATAAAGAAAGTGAACGGATCTACTCGGCTAATGAATCCTGGTCATTATAGAATAATATTCTAATCATATTTCTCACCTCGAATTAGTTTCTTCGGCGTCCAGAACAGCCTCCGACGGTCGGATCCTCCTCGGCTTCATTCTCTTCTCTTCTCTTTCTCCCTTTCTTTTTATCCTCTCTGGACGAAATATGGAGTCTCACGGCCATAGTCCTTGTAAAATCGGTTTACATAAGGAATTCCTAAAATTTCTTCAAAACCATCTTTAACTATTTTTCAACGGGAAAGATTGTTTAATTCCACACTTTTGCCCGAGGTTATCCATGAGGTACTCGATGTAACCTTTGCCAGAGAGCTTTGACAGGCTCTACATTGTTTCTATTGGGAGCAATCTGAGGCATGAATTATGCAACTCTGGGTTGCACCATAGTACATTAAAAAGGACAAGATGTCCATTTAGGAATATCTTAGGAAGATGAAGAATCTCTTTGATCAATTTGCCCCCATTCAAGATCTGATTGTCGATACTGGAAGTCCGGTAACCATTAAGGGTTTGGTGATGACTACTTAATCTTCACCATGTCCCTCATGGCCAGGACTACGTCTCAGGTAGACAGTTTCTATGGAGTGTAGACCTTCCAAAAGGTAACGGAGGCGTGCAAAGGTTTCCTCGGGCCGGACAGAGATTGGCCCTTGAATGCAAAGGTAGAAGGGAGCTTGACTGCAATCCAACATTTTTCGAGGTTGAGGTTATGACGTCCACCAAGTTTCGGTTTCGGTTTCGGGCCGAAATTTCGGCCGAAATCATGTAAAAATATGATTATGATTCGTTTTTATTTTAAATTTTGACCAAAATTTCAGCAATTTCGGTGAATATTTCATAAATTTCTGTTGGAATTATAACATTTCGGTGGACTTTTTTAAAATTTCGGTGGATCTATTCTAAAAAAGGCTAAAAACGAAATTTCGGTGACATTTCGGCTAAATTTCGGAATTTTGGTTCACTAAAATCTTGTAAAGAAACGACTTAATGTTAATTTCGTTTCGGTCGCGGCCGAAACCGAAATATTTTGGTAACGTTTCGGCCGAAATTTAAAACCATGCCTGTAAGGTATTTTACTACTACAACAACAGTCCTCTAGACAGGTTCGTGGTAGATATTGTGGACATGATAACAATCATGATTCTTACTTACATTAGTATGGTAGGACCATACTCTATACTCTATAGGATACACATAGACCTGGCAAACGGGCGGGGCGGGCCGGATTTGACCCGGCCCGTACGGGTCCGGGTCAAACGGGCCGGGTCAAAGTGACCTGGAAAATTTTACGGGTCGCGGACCTTGGACCCGCACCCGGCCCGTACGGGCCGGGTTGACCCGCGGGTCACCCGGGTTTTTTGCCTTTTTTTACACGTTTTCTGTTATTTTTTTCCCTGTTTTTATGCCTACATTTTTCCTATTTTTTACACACTGTAATAGGATGATCCAAACCGTCCATGTGATGGGCAATGACATAAATAGGTTCAGCCCAAAAAATCATTTCCATAGGATGATCCTAGCCCTCTAATCTATGTAGGAATCACATATTATTATTTATGGAAACCTCTACAGATTGGAGGGCTAGGATCATCCTATGGAAATCAATCATAGGATTTTTACCCATGTTTTATCCATTGTAATAAAAAAGACAAATATCCATCCATTGTAATAAAAAAGACAAATATACATCCATAAAATGATTATCAAAAGACAAACAGCCCCTGTTTAGCACCCAACCATCCATTGTAATAAAAAAGACAAATATCCATCCATAAAATGATTATCAAAAGACAAACAGCCCCTGTTTAGCCCCTGTTTTAGCACCTGAAACAGGGGCTGTTTAGCCTCTGTTTAGACCCTGTTGGCCCCTGTTTTGGCGCATGTTTAGCCCCTGTTTTGGCCGCTGTTTTGGCCCCTGTTTTAGTCCCTGTTTAGCCTATGTTGGCCCCTGTTTTAGACACCCACAAAATGAATTTTACAAACAATGAAACAGAAAAGTTCACAAAGTTAAGTCACATCTTTAAGCCGCATTTAAATTATCCTACTCCTAAAGCTTTCGCCAATGGTCTTGTTGAAACCTATCCAAGGCATGCTACTCATGGTATAGTTCCTGTGAACAAAAATAGGCATTTACAATACATGATGAAGGGCCATATGAACACAATACATCATTGTTATCATCAATATAACTATATAACTAAATATTTTACCTGCAGCTTCCAAGGCATTAGTGGTAGTGGATTCTCTCGACACCGACGCCAACAGGTTCTTGGATAATGGCACCACTAGTTGCTCATCACTTGGATCATCGCCTGCATTTACCAAATACAAATAATTAATTTATTAAAATACATAAGAAGAATATGATTAAATATTATTTGTGTACTGTAAATCAAATATTGCAACTTACTTTCTATTTCATAACCAAACAATCAATTTCTAGAGCAAATCACCGCTTGGGCATTTTCCGGTCGAATTGAAGTTCGGTATTTGGTGAGAACTTTGGCTCCAATACTAAAAGCCGACTCCGAAGCAACGGTTGTTATGGGGATGCTCATGAGATCACGCGCCAATATAGATAGAACGGGATACCTCGCATGGTTGTCTCTCCAATACACTAAAATATCCATGTTTGCATAGTGTTTGCGATCGAACTTTGGCTCTTCCAAATAGAGGTCTAGTTCGGACTTTTTTGCGCTACTATTTCCACCATCATATTCATAATAATCAAATTCCTACATTATTAAGATATGAAAGTCAATAATAAATTAATAATACACAAAATTTAAAAAGAAACTACCACAAGTGTTTAGGGGGAAAAGAAAACTTACACTAATGTCGTCATCGTTGTTACTACCGCCCCTATTTTCCACCAAAGAATGGTTCGGAGTTACCACGGGACATTTGGTAACATATTCTTGAAAAAGATAAGTCAATACACTTCGAACAATATCCACCTTCACCTTGTGATTGTCTTCATCAATCTTCTTATAGCAAAATTCTACAAGATTCATCTTGAAGCGAGGGTCAAGCACAACGGCCATAGCAAGCACAACACTATAAGAGTCCCAATACTTTAGAAACTTTGGTTTCATTTCTTGTGCCATGCTACTAATAACAGTATCAACACTCTCTATCTCTTCATTTAGGCGCAAATGAATTTTCCACACACATTGGAAATATAAATTCGCTGTTGGATACTCGGAACCCGATAAGAGAGTTGTAATATCAAAAAATGGCTTCAAGAATTTGTGCATTTTCTCCCCCCTTTCCCATTCATCTCTTGTTGGACAATACTTGTAACCCGGTTCCATCAAAGCATAATGTGCAAAAGCCTCACGATGTTTGAGGGCACTCTCAAGCATTAAGAAAGTGGCATTCCATCTTGTCGGTACATCCATGCGCAAACCCATTGACCCCGTCACTCCCACTACTTCACAACACTCCGCAAATTTCACTAATCTACCCTCGGATTCTTTAACAAATTTAACACTTTCTCGGATCTTGTTTAATGCAATATTAGCCACATTCAAACCATCTTGAACAATGAGGTTCAAAATATGAGCCGAACATCTTATATGGAAAAAACTACCTTCACATACTAAAGCTCTTTGAACTCGAAGTTGGCTCTTTAAGATTTCAACCAAAGTGTTGCAACTAGATGCATTATCCAAAGTTAGAGAAAAAATTTTCTTTTCGATCCCCCATTCCTTTAAGAATTGAAATATCTTCTCCGACAAAAGAACACCACTATGAGGTGGAGGTAAGTGGCAAAAATTGAGAATCCTACTTTTTAAATTCAACTTCTCATCAACATAGTGAGCGGTGAGGCAAATATAACCCTCGGTCGTACAAGATGTCCATACGTCGGATGTGAGACATCCTACCGGGAACCCTCTCCAAAGCAAGTTTGAGTTTTTCTTTCTCTCTCTTATATATTTTCAAACAATCGGCTTTGGCGGTATTTCTACAATATGGTTTCACATCATGATTTAGATACGTGTGAACATCCCTAGTGCCTTCATGCTCTACCATTGAGAAAGAGTAGTTATGTTTCATTATTGAAATGGCCACCTTCTCACGATATGTCTCTTGACATAATTTTTTACCCCTCAATTGCATTTCATTACTTAAATGCATCTGTCCTACATCCATATTTTCACGTTTTGGACACTTGGAGTAGTGCTCTATTAAATTCTTTGTCCCATGACTACTACTACCAACGGCATAACTTTTACTACACAACTTACATCTTGCCCTTTCTTTCTTGTTCTCGTCAAAGTATGATTCATATTCATCCCAAATTATTGCTTTACGCTTCTTACAAACTCTACTTGCAGTACTATCATTAAGAAAATTCTCATTATCATCATCTACATCTACGGGGGTACTCATATTCACAGTGAAAGACATTAATGATCAAAGGAGAAGCTGCATTATCGAAAAAGAAAAAAAGAAAAAAAAAGAAAGTGAACATCAATAGAAGCAAGATAGAGTCGCCAAGATAGACTTGCCAAGATATAAAGTAATAACAGTAACAATAAAAGAAGCCCTAAAGACGACATGGAATGGGGCTAGAACAAATGTTATCAAAACAATAAAAAAATAATTAAATGACAATTGAGATATCACATGTAAATAAACCGAAACAACCACTCTCTTGTGTAAATTGAAGCAACCACTCTCTTGTGTAAATTGAAGCAACCACTCACATGTAAAAAAATTCCAGCAAAAATGTTTTTTTTTCTTGTAATCCAAATAGGGCCTTAATGAAAATGTAGAGAAATTGCAATCAATACAGAAACTTATGTGAGATACATTCTCAGAATAGTGACAGGCAACACAGGATCCAGCAAGGGAACATTCAAAGGACGCGTTCCCTTTTGTTTCCCTAAAACACAGCATCGATCTACGCTGAGATCCCCTTTCTTCAACATCTTTTCCCCTGCAATTCCACAATATCTTTTTAGTAAAATCGACCATCAAAATCCATCAGAAAATTTCTCTCTCTCTCTCTCTCTCTCTCTCTCTCTCTCTCTCTCTCTCTCTCTCTGACCTTAGGGTTTGTGTTTGCGTGTGGGCGTGTGTGCTCCAGGGAAAAGTAGAGGAGGAGAACAGAGTTATCAGCAAGAATGGGAGAGAGAGAGAGAGAGAGAGAGAGAGAGAGCCGTACCTGTGGAGAGGTGGCGACGCCGCGACGCTTCTGGAGGTTGAAGAAGAAGAGAAGAAACCCAAAAGAAACCACCTTTTTTTTTTTTTTTTTTTTTGTGAAAGTGAGAGTGAAATGAAAAACAAAGTTATAACTTATAAGGGAAAAAAAAAACGACATTTTTATGTTTAGTTTTTTACGGGCACCCGCGGGTCCACCCGGACCCGCGCAGTTTTGACGGGCCGGGTTGACCCGCGGGTCACGATAGAAACGGGTCACAACATCTTGACCCGGACCCGGGATTTACGGGCGGGCCGGGTCGACCCGCGGGTCCGGGTCAATTTTTGCCAGGTCTAGGTACACAAGATAAGATAGTCAAGATTCATGTTCATCATACTTACAGGAGTGGTAGGACGACTCCAATACATGATTATTACTAGGCCTGACATAGTACCTTAGATCATTGGCTACCCTACACAAGATAAGATAGTCAAGAGTATGTGGATATTCAGAATTTCGGATGCAGACTGTATAGGAGATCCATATACATGGAGGTCAGTGTCAAGATATTGTATTATACTCGATGATTGTCAAATCTCATGGAGCAGCAAAAAGAGCTATAGCCAGTCGAGTGTAGATACAGAGTACAGGACCGTGGCTTCTATACAACATACCTTACATGGCTGAGCATCTCTTACAGGACATGTTTGAGATCAGGGACACATGTTCTTTACTACGATAATTAGAATCCTATCAAACTATCTCAAAATCCAGTCTCTACATTCTGACAAAGCTCATTGAGATAGGTTACCATTAAGGTAGATGATGGTGAAATTTATCGTAGCCATGTCTCTAGTAAAGAACAAATTTCTAATGTATTCATGGTCTGATAGCTAATCATCATCATTATTTGATTAACAAGCGTAATATGTTCCATAGAACACATCAGCTTGAGAGGGAGGGAGGGAGGGAGGGATTGTCGAATTTTTAGAGTAGGGATATTTTGGTAATTTTACCAAATGCTGTATAACTACCAATTTAAACGCTATTTTTTTATTTTAATGAAGCTGAGTTTAGACGACGACTCTTCTCTTCTTTCTTTTATGGGTAATCTTTAAGAATTTGTTTTTCAGATAACACCTATTATGATGAAGCTTTTCTCATTATAATCTTATCCATGCATGCTGTCCCGCAAAATGCAATCATTTTTAGGGAGCCGAGAAGGACTAAAGCCTATATAAAACCTCCCCTAGATTTTCTTTTGTGGAATCAACTAGCAATGTATTTCCCTACACTTTTACCGGGAATGATAGTGAACTACAGATGAAGTGTTGGGCCCAATTTTTAAAGTTGGAGATATCTATGCGCAGAGTGGTGGTACATGGATTGCTGATTTTTCATGGATTTCAGGTTTCGGGAGCTACAGTGAAGTTAAATGACCCTCTATCAGGTGCTTCAGAATGCATTGTTCAGATCCGTGGCTCTACCGAACATATGAATACAGCACAGCACCTCCTTCAAACCTTCATAGCGTCCGGTGGAGCTACACAACAGGTTCCACCCCAATTCTAGAGAAGTTTCTATGCTTTGTTTTCTGTCTTGTGCTATAGTTTAGTCATCGTGTTATTTATTGGTCGTAGAATTTAAAGGACACAACAGTCTCCCACTCATGATAATTGCAAATATTTGTACCTTCCTATCCTTTTTAATTGTTTTTTAGAATTGTGCATTAGTGTATGCTATGCTATCCATCAACAACTCCGTAGCCAT
The DNA here is from genome assembly GCF_043159265.1 of Tasmannia lanceolata. Taxonomy (NCBI): domain Eukaryota; kingdom Viridiplantae; phylum Streptophyta; class Magnoliopsida; order Canellales; family Winteraceae; genus Tasmannia; species Tasmannia lanceolata. The sequence continues at coordinate 10,339,457 of NW_027518685.1, read as the reverse complement.
ACCTTCGCTATATCTGTGCATATTATTGTTTTGAGCTGTTACAATGTGGTATGAAACACTCGAGCCCTATTTGTTTTGGATTTTGATGACTGATTGCGAGTCCAAAACTGATTATTGGACCCAAAATTAAACGTAATTTTGAGCCCAATTTTCAGTTTTGGACCCACAATCCGTTCTCAAAATGCAAAACAAACAGACCCTTACAGTGAAGGTTGTCTGCGGGTGAATCTTATCACCATCCGATCGTGATTGGACAGTTGTCGAAAGTGGGACCCATTTGCTTTATCTTATTAGGTGGTGGTGGTGGGATCAAGTAAAATCCACTTCCCATCACTGTCCAATCTTTTGATCGTCTGGGACCTCATAAAGATGGTCCCAGACGATCAACGCCATTTGTGTGAAATTTGGTGAGGGGATTAGACAGACCCATTTCATGAGACCTCATAAAGATGGTCCGCATTTGGTGCATTTTAGTGGGCCCTAAGCATTTAACATAGCTGGAACCGACCCGCTTGCTGAAAGCCCCAATCACCTAGGCTCTTTAAAGAAGTCCCATGACTTGGTGTTTCATGTCATTCCCAACAGCTGAGTATCTAATTACTGCTAGCATTAATGGGCTGCATCAATCTTAATGCTCATTTTAAAGTGATAAGTATCATTTCTTCCCAGAATTACCAAAGCCAACTGTTTATAAAGGCCCATTTTCTCCCTTGGAATCATAATTTGCTCCTTTCTCTGCTTTGGTTTAAGCATCTATCCGAGGCTGGGGACTTTCAAACAGAGTGGGTGTTGCTTTTGATCTTTACATATTCACTGGATATCCGAGTATAGATTTTCAAGACACGCTGAGAACTCAGGAGGGGGAATTCAGTAGCAGGTCGAGGACTCTTGTGTATGTTCAGTGTGTTCAACCCAATGGCATTTTAGGTGACTTTAATGTAAAGCTTAGATTGCCGTTCCTCACATATCGCACTCAAAATGCAATTGCATTGCAAACCCAAACTGTTACCGTCAAAGTCTGGTTCTGCTGCTGAAGTCTTCAACTTGTCAACTGTGGGACGGTCATAGAGTAAAATCAATAAATGAGTTTTATCTTATCCCCAACTACCTGTACACATTTCTATATACCTCCGATTGAGCTAAGTTACTATGGTGGTGTTGCAGACCAATACTCTCTCACTATTTCCCCTTCTTAATTCCTTTCTATTCGTTATGATTATCATCTTTATTACTAAATAAAAAGACCGTGTCATAAAATATAGGTTTGTTCGTGTTGCCTTTTTGCAGGCTTATTCTATTTTTTTCGATTTTGTCACTGTCAAGCCACTAAGGGAGGCCCCTGTTTATTTGACAACAGATTGTGAGCTTGAAACCGATTGTTGGGCTCAACATTAAGCCCATGTCCGTTTTAGATTTTGTCAACTGATTGTGAGTCCAAAGCCTATTATTGTTTAATCTTTTTAGTCCAATAATAGGGTTTGGACTACAATGGGTTGACATAAATCTAACACGAACAGGGCCTAGACGTAATTTGGAGTCTAATAATAGATTTGGGGCCCACAATCTAAAACCGATCATTGGACTGAAAATTGCACTAAATTTGAGTCCGATAATCGGTTGAGGTCTCCACAATCGGTTGCCATAATCTAAAACAATTAGACCCTTAGGCCTTGTTCGTTTTAGATTGTGACTACAAAACCTATTGGTGGACTCAAAATTTATATGCACTTTTTAAGTTAAATGCATTAAATCCCCACTTCTTTAATCCAACCAATGCAGACCTTCCTGTCTGACAAATAGTTTTTCTTTTGTAATCTAAAATTCTCAACGTATACTACAGGAGCTTGGTAAATGCGTGGAACTGAATTTCTCTAATTTTCTTTGGCTGGTGCTTTTATTTCTGTGAGCCTTTTTAATTTTTGAAATTAATAATCTGATCTAATCAACTTTTCTAATCCTATAATAAGAATTCATCACTGCTCATTCCAAAATTGAAGCCAAACCAACACTGTTTAGGATCTAGGGGCGCTCTGTGCCTGTCATCAGCAGTTGACAGGACTCCATGAACATTGCATACTGTTACTTTAATTTCTCAAGAAGTTTCATTAGACAAGTTCGTGTGGTGACAAAACCACCTACATGTACAAATTCTCCTCAATATTATTATTAGCCCAAGTGATAGACTTTTGAAAATGACATTAGTTACTCTGAGGAGATGAGTAGAGGTAAAGAGATTACAGTGACAGGCAGAAGAATCTTGACTATGGTAAAAACCTGACGGCAAATTCAAAATTATATGTCTATTTCAATTTCAAAGACTAGCAGGTTTTGCAATTTTTGTTGAAAATAGGGACATTTTTTTTTATTTTTGAAAAAAAATTCCATAAAAAAGAGTTAAAGAAACGCTGCAAAAATTCAAAGAGCCCCTTCTGTTTCTCTTATCAATCCATGTCAAAATTGGATCCGATTAATATCAGATTAGCGAGCTCTTTCACACCTTAAGCTCTCTATATATCCTTTTCAGATCCATATATATGAAATCTTTTGGTGACAGCTTGATGATGACGGTGAAACCACTTACTGCTAAATCATAGAATCAAAATCAAAATCAAAATCAAAGTAGTTGATATGGACCCAGTGTTTAGACGCGTAAACATTTATTTAATATTATTTAGACTTATATGAGGGATGCCTGAAGCATTATGTACAAATGATATCTAATCCTCTCAAACCATAGGTTTATATATTAGAACGAAGTGGCTTAGACATTATACTTCATGAAAAAGAGGGTTGAAGACAAAGATCTCTCTCTTTCTCTCTCGTTGGAATACTAATTCAAATATTGAATAACCGTGTAGGGTACACCCAAGACTACCCAAGTTTTATCTCGTAGAGTTTGAGTCGGTTAGTGTGGTCGGTAGGGTAGTTTTATAATTTTGGTTTCTTTATTCTTATCACAAAACACAAGTGTTGGAAGGAGTTTTGGTAAATTGAAAAAATAGAATCCGTGTGATTGTGGGAGTAGTTTACTGGAGGTATGAGCCACAATTATATATAGGATGTTTTGCGTAGTTTTTTAAGTGGAGATGAATGGAATAAAACGGTAACGTTTTTTCTTCTTTCAATAGCAAAAGCCTCTTCCGTCCTTCCTTGTTTTATTACATTTGTTCATAAAATTTCCTCTCTCTCTCTCTCTCTCTCTCTCTCTCTCTCTCTCTCTCTGCATGGGTCTACCACTATTGTTTTTCCTTTATCTTCTTCTCAAGCCCCTCCACACACAGTATTATCCATATCCACAGCGATCTTCACACAACCCCTCTACAGCCCACGTCACTTTCCAACCATTTTTGGTAAATCCGCTATCAAAAATTATACTAGCGAATCATAAGAAATGGGGAAGCTCTAACCACTTTCACTTAGTTGATCAATAAATTATCATATATCTTTTGTTTTCCTTTTTCCCACAGGTGCTTAATAAGATGAGTCAACTTATATTTATGTTATTTGTTAGTCTATTCTGCGTTATTTTCTAATTCTTCATATTCAAAATTTGTTAAAACCAAGGAAGCAGGATTCTTCACTGGGAGCCTTCGATTCCCGTTTCGATTCACGCTATCGATTCCCGCTCTGGCAACCTTGAGCAGGATTCTTCCCTGGGAGCCTTCGATTCCCGCTTCGATTCCCGCTCTGGCAACCTTGATTAAAACACCAAATATCGTAGCTACTGAAATTTGTTTAAACAATAGCATGTTCATCCTTACTGTTAATCTATTCTCATTCATGATTTATTAAGACACCAAATATCGTAATTTAGACATATGTTATAACTGTTACTATTATCTTGAAACTAATTTATTCATTTCATATATCCTCCAACACCTCATTTTCATTTAGTGTGTGTATGTGTGTGTGAGCGAGCGCGCATGTGTGTGTGCATGTGTGCATGTGTTTGTTTTCAATATGAGGATATTTAGGGCCTTTTTTGGATACCTCTAAAAAGCAGTAAAATTTATTATTTGCAAATAATGATTATAACCTTCTTATTTGCAAATAAAGACCAATTTTGCTGGCATCCAAAGACGGGCTAAATTTCTGTCTGTACTATAAATCAGCTATCTGATTGTTCTTCTTGCATTATAATGGGTCATGCTCCTATTTTGTTATTTTCATAAAGATATATAACAAATACATTATAATTTATTTGGGACTATGATCCTGTGAAACTACCAATTACTCCAAAAGCTTAAGCTGAAGGAGATGGCGTTATTTAATCTTTTATACTTTAACACTTCCCCTCATGTGTGGCCCTTCTTTTGGTTTGGCCACTACAAGTTGATTTTTAATATCAAGGAGTTCTGAACCCCAAGTAATTTGCTCTAATACCATGTGAAATAACCAAATACTCCCAAAACTTCAGCTGATGGAGATGGCATTATTTAATCTTTTATACTTTAACGGATCCATCCATCTTCCATCTATTATTGCACAAATTTAAGGCCCGCATTTGGATAATGAGTTCAATAACTCTTTCTTTTCTCCATAAAGAAGATAAAACAAGGGTAATGATGGTGCAAATAAGCTTAACATAATCCAAGTTGAAGACGTAAAAAACACATCAAAGGAGTAAAAAATTTCAGTTGTTGATGGTTTACCGAGCCATGAGCACTCATCCAACGACTACAAACACCACCACTTGATTAGAAAATAAAGAAGAAAACAGAGAAGCCTTGAAACATTCAAATCCTGGTAGGGGGGTGGGTTCAACCACAAACAGTGCTTCCGTAAATAATCAAAGCGTGTAAAAAGAGCCACAGGAAAGAAATGCCCAACAAATTTTCTCCTCTGATCAGTATTCCAAAACAATTCTAGCATGACTAAAGATTACCTGTAAATGTGGAAGCATTTGCTCCATCTCAACTACCGCCATATTTATAAGGAGAAAGAAATTTACAACTTGGAATGAGATGTTAGTCTAGTCTTCCCACTTTCAACAGTTTCTCCAAACGGATTCGAGATTGAATGGCTGTAGTTGAATTGAATCTGTCCTTTTGGAGGAAGAAGCTGGGAAATTCGAGTTCAAATTGGTTCCGAGATAACACTCTCCTTGTGCTACGAAAGTGTTCAAACCGGCACTCGTTGCTTCTTGTTGTTGATATCCATTGAACTGCAATGCCCTCAAAATCGATGAATTTTTCGTAAAAGTTGAGTTTAATAAGCTTGAAGGCCAAGTGAGTGAGGGACTATTTGTTGTTTCATTTGGGAAAGCCCAATTCATGTTCATGTTCATGTTCATTTCCATATTGTTGTTGATGGTGGGAGTGGGATTAACATTGAAACCGCTTGAAGAGCTTACAAGACTACTTAAGTTGGGTACATCGATTTCTCCTAGCTCGTTTACCATGGTAGTATCACAAGATTCAAGCAATGGGCTAGATGGCGCTTTTTTCGCAGTGGAGCTCTTTTGGAAGACCCTACAGACAACCCATTCCTCCTGTTGCAAAATCATTCAAGAATCATTTATCAGTCAGTTGGAACTTGGGAGAAGAGTATAAAGGGTTTCTTGGATACCTCTAATTTATAATTAATGTCATTTGCATGTAATCTTATATGTAAATAATGGTTAATTGGTTATATTGGTTTTGTAAATATCTTCAAATTATACATTTAAATGGATTCCAAAGAGGTACTAATGGCCTATTTGCAAATAATATCAATTTAGAATAACCTTATTTGCAAAAGGTGTATTTCTTGTGGTGCAAAGAGGGCCTAAGTGTTTTAAGGTTTTTTCTATTTACCTTTGTGGGTCTGTAAGCAAACTTGTTTTGATGTCGATATTCATGCATTACCCAGTTGCTTTTCTCACCCTTGGGAGCTCTACCTTTGTAAAAGACAAGAGTTTTCTTCATTCCAACCACTGTTCCTGAATGAAAGATCTCCTTGTCTTTGCCAGTGGTTTTCCAGTAGCCTGCGTCTGTTGCTCGGTTGGTTCTGAGACCAGTTGGGTATTTTCTGTCTTTCAAGCTGAAGAAATACCACACTTTCTCCCCCATGCTAGCTTTCCCTACAAAAGTCAGTATCATAACCATCCTCTACACATTAAAGAGCAAAAACAATTTTACGTACTGCTACTTCTGCACTTATATTTCATTTGTTCACCATTAATGACAATTTTTGTGACAAACGTAGCCTTTATTTGGGACGCCATATAAAAACTCTTGTTTTCAAATGTTTGGTTTGAAAATCAACAATAGGAATGCTAAACTTAGTTGTGCCTTTGCCAAAAAAAAAAAATGACGTGAAAGGGCGGTCCCATTGGCTGCACATCACCATCACCTTGGACTTTTCAGCCATTATTAATTCACTAAGGTGATGTGCAACCTTTCACGTCATTTCTGCAAGGGCGCCCTTCAGTCTAGCATTCTTCAATCAACAATTGCTCATTGAACAAGAAGTTGTAGAAGATAAAGTCCATGAGAGAAGAAATAGCTAGCTTTCTCAAAGGTGGCAAAAATTTTCTATATTGAAATTAACTGTGCTTCCCCTAATTGGTTTTGATGACATATAGAAAATACTTTAATACGTAAGTCATGATCATGATGAAACCATGAAGCTCCCCACTCTGTACAAATCTTATTGTCTTATCCTTCAATTATTCTTTGGAAAATTAATTCTCACTATATTGTCTTTAGCAAAAGAAATGTATACACGTGACGTGATATAAACTGATCCAACAACTATGAAGAAGAGTAATGATATTTTCACCCTCGTCCCAGCATTTGCACTAATTGTTTGTCTTTTCCTGAAAGTGACTATTTTTCAAGGAAAAGACAAATAAAAGGGGGGGGCGGAAATACTGGAAAAGGTGGGCTGGAAATATCATCATCTTTTTTAAGCCAAAAAGGAGAATTAAAAACAAATAAAACCTTTACCAAATGAAGAACTACAGGGGAAAACCAAACAATAATCTGAAATATCTTCAAGCGGAAAAACCTCAACATGATAGCCAAATCAATTAAGGAAAGGCAAGTTAAAATAAAAATCAACCTCGACCATAACCAAAAAAGAAAAAAAGAAAACCCAATCTCATGCTTACAAAAGATATTCTATCATCAACTTTTCTTTCTCTCCTTCACTTCTTAATGGGGAAGAGTAAACATAGGGGAAAAAACCCACAAAGAAAACATGAAAATGATAATGACAGAACAATTTCTTGTTTAAGAAATATATGAAAAAAACTACCTGGGAGATCCCAAGGCTCGCACTTATTGAGATCAACATCGGTGATGGCTCTAGCAACAAAATTAAAATCCGAAACCCTGCGTGTTAGATAATAAGTGATGAGTTCTTCATCAGTTGGATGGAATCTAAAGCCTGGTGGAAGATTCTCCTCCATTTGAAGGCTTTTAACCTCTGGGTTTTTGGAAGGAAACACTCCTTTGATTTTCTCGAACAATGGAGGTTTCCCAAATTAAAGCACAGATAATGGTTAACAGAGGCCTATAGGAAGAAGGGAAGTAGATATTAATACTGGTTTGGCATTTGTATACATCACTAATGAGAAATTTTGATCTCTTAATGATACTTTGAAAGAGACTTGCATGGATATGTAGAGTTTCTAACAACGTGGAAATTACCAAAATGTGTAGTGTTGGACAAAATAAGAAGATTGAATTACCAAAGTAGTCTTGGGGTTTCAAATAATTACGAAGCTGCCATTGAGATGATTATAAGGTAAAAGGGAGAGAAAGAAACAAATACAGGACTGGAGTGGGCAAATTATGTGTGGAACTTCTGTCTGAGTTTGGAAAAGGAGAATAAGAGTACATGGACTGTTTGGTTACTTTCTCGGTAGAGGGGCTTATAAGAACAAGAAGTTTAGGGGTGGTGGCATTTTGGTAGTTTTGGGTGAGACGAAGGGTTTTTTCTTGGATCTACAATGTTTGAGTCTTGGTCACAATAGCTCTCAGGCTTACCCCCTTCCAACCACCTCCAACGATTCTACCCACCAACACCTCGTCACCCTCACGTTTTTTCTAGGGAAACCATGACACAACCAATAGTTCTCTGACACGTGTCTGTTGTAGTCATTGGCGCTAATGTCACGAGATACGGTGCGATCAAATTCGGCCAGTGATTAGAAGTGGGTCCTACTTACAGACGATGTTTCCTAAGCAATCACCCACACTGAGCTCTAGCAACAGGTGTTTTGTACCAAGTGTACTCTAATTTTATTTGGTTGGTTAGAGTGATGCGACCTTCTTAACCTGTATGAATAGAAATAAAAATATTTCTAATGGAGTTGTTTTTAGGGAAATGATATGGTTATTCTTAATTTAGAGGGATGCCACACAAAAGTTTAATAGGGTTGGTTCAAGCGAGATTTTATATGCTATGTGCGTACCAAGTCCAGTATTTTGCAAAATGTATAGTAGTGCCCTCTTCATAGGATGATCGAAACTGTTTATTTGTTAGTCTACAATTTTAATAGGTTGCACCCCGTATATCATCTCCATAGGATGATCTTAACCTTCAGTTCTATAACAGTTTCTATAATGTACACTCCCTCTACAGATCGGAGGGTTAGAATCATCCTATGGAAATGATTTTGAGGGTGAAGCCTATGTACATTGTGGCCCAACAAATGAAGTGAGCCCTACAATTCTTTTTTTAATGATGCTAGACTTCACGAGCACAGAGCATAAAAAATCTCGGTTCAACTTATTGATTTTGGTGCGTTAAAAAAGTAGGAAGTTTTACAAATAATTTTCCTTTCCAAACTTTTCCAGATAAATTCCTACAATTGAAACAGGGCCTAGTATGATAAACATGGGACGGATTCTTGTAGGTTGCTGATATTTGCACTTTCTTGTTTTGATAATGAGACAAACTCACCTTGTCTTTTCCTTTTTAATCGGCAGCTGAGAGCTTTTTGGAAATTGTAACCGCTTTTGACCGGTGATTAAATAAAAAAGGACAAGGTGAGTTTGTCTCAATATCAAAACATGGTAGTGGGAATATCAGTAGCCTTCTTTTATTGCAGTGGGTCCATCGCTTCTGCCAAATGTAATCCGTGGAGGGACCTAATCAACCTCCATTGTGGGGCCAAACTAGGGTGTTCAACATCGTAAGAGCAACGACATGGACGGTCTGGATCAATCAATGATAGTGATTTTTACGATGAACCATAATAAATGAGCTCATTCTTCCTTTAGTTACAGATATAATATCTGATTTGCATGATACTATTCCATACAAATGATTAGATGATTGGGGTGAAATGAAATCTGGAATGAAATTACGGGGTAGTTAAAGTGGCCACCAACCGATTACCAATGAGACCAGATTTTTCGTCCACACGTTTTCATGCCCACATCATAAACGTCACTGTAAAGTGACTCTTATCTCTTTAATTTCATCGCTTCTCTTAAGTTTCTAGGCTTACGAAATGTCAATCCTAACAAGAACATTGAATCGATTCAATTTTCAAACCATAAACTTCTAGAAAAACACGTACCCAAGAACGAACGAAAGTTGGCTCACGTCGGGGTCTGAGGAACTTTCCTAAGACCCCTTGCTAATAGTCTACTAGCAAGGGTTAGGAAATATCAATTCCATCTTACTTCTTAAAAGAAAAAGGTAAGCATGGAATTGATATTTCCACACCCCCATACTCTTTGCTATTATAGCAGGGCCGACCGGAGCCAAGTTTTGTTCCCCACGAACCATATCCTTAGCTCCTAGTCACGTCAAATAATCCAAGGTAATGATGATGAATGATCGATATTTCTAACCCTTGTCCAGCATTTCCACCCTCTTTTGTTCATCTTTTCCTGATATTGGCTGTTTTTCCACTAGCTTTGTTTGTCGTTTTGTTCCTACATTTTCATGGAAATACACAAAAAAATGGGTGGAGATTTCCATTATCGATCACCCCCTTTATTTATGTAGGCATGTGGTGATCAAGGTTATTGACTTGGTGGGCCATCACATGCACAGTTTGGGATTCAATGGCATTGGATGGCTGGGATCATTTTGTTATTGTCACTCCTACAAAGCTACATAGAACACTTGGCAGCCATGATCAAAGAGACCCAGAAGTCGTCTGTACCACTTGTCTTGAATGTGGAGCTTCTCATCAAAGATTTAAGTTAATTAAGGAATGAGACATGTCCAATAGTTTTAGCCCACGTTGGTCATGGCTCTCAACCCCCTCTACCCACCCGCTGAAAACATACAAACTAGTCAAACCAGAGAGAGAGAGAGAGAGAGAGAGAGAGAGAGAGAGAGAGAGAGATTTAAAATGTAGCACTTTTGGTTGGTTCTGTAGATGATGTATGGATAGGATAGTTCGGTCTTCCTCCTATTTTCTTTCACATTTAAAACGAATTCGAGTATTTTATTTGTCGACTAGAGAGTATGCATGCTTCAATATTTATTAAGACATAATATTCATGTTAGATATTTAATTAAATTTGGATTACATCTTAACTATATTTAAAGAAAATTTTAAGAAATTATTTTTGGTCTATCTAATTTCTTAAAGTAAGCTATCTCAAGGGAAATGATTTCAGTATAAACATGTTTTTATACATGCGTGCATGTATCTTGTCATTTAGTATTAAATTGTCTCGTACGAGTTTTTTTTTTGGGAACCGTAATAACCTTTAAATAATAAAAGACAAGATACATGAGCGCATGTATCAAAACATGTTTGTGCTGAAATCATTTCCCTATCTTAATAATTTAATATTAAAAATCACAACATTTATGATCAGTAACATAATTTAGATAAAAGTGAAAAATACAAATTTGAAAGAAATTTATAGTATACGTTTCTGTTATAGATCGATTGATCAGATAGTTGGGATCATTCATTGCTTGTTTTTTCTTAATTGTTCAAATGCATGTGAGCTGTTGATCAAAAGGTCGGATTGATCGATCTAATACGTGTGATTTTGTTATATTTAATTATGTATGAATCTCTTTTCCATATATACTCTTATGGCCCCTTACGATTACAATACGGGCCAAAAGGGTTCATCTATGTGAAGGATCTTGGGAGAGGGATGCAAAGAATCAGGGGCAGGGGCGATGGCACTTGACAGGAAAGGGGGACAATTGACCCCATTAATTTTTTGGAAAAAATATATATACCTTTATTTTTTAATTTTTTTTATACTTACCCCATTTTAAAAAAAATATGCCCCCTTTTCCAATCATCCCTAAAATAGAAAATAAGTTTAAAATTTTAATTTTACCATTTTTATATCTCTTTCTTGTGCAAATTTTACTATAATTTTTGCCCCCCCCCCGGGGGCAAAATTTCAAATAGAAATTTTTTCTATCTTAATTTTAAGATGAAAAAAAATTACTATAATTTTTGCCCCCCTTGTGCAAAATTTCTAGCATCGCCCCTGCAAAGAATAGTGGTATTTTTATAATTCAAAAATTGCATATTCTTGTGTTTGGCTGAAACTTATGTATTGTGATTAAAATATTATATAGATTCTTTTTGGTAGACTTGTGATAGAACTTTGTAATCTTCGCATATATAGTAAAAGATCTTTATCATTTCGTCCAGATGAAGGGACCATTTCCAAACTATGTAAATTTCTTGTGTGGTTGTTTGATTTTCATCATTAATTATTCTTAGTTTCCATTGCAACCTTGATCGACATTTTGACAACAGATTTTGTGATTATGTCATCTTCATGACTTCGCCCACCAGCAAAGGGGCCCCTAATGTCCCCGCCAGACATGTTGCACATTTTTTTTCTTAGTATTCTTTACGTACTACTTAAATTCGAAATTATGCTTAAATTACTTGTTAGATTCGCTTTACAACTTATTAAGGTTTTTCGTACTGGAAAAATTACCATATTATCCTTGTACACACTACTCACAGTCTTCTTTTATCAATCAAAAATTTCAGTAGGACAGAAGACGACGACCGATGTTGGCGTTTTTTACTTCTATCTTCATCCTCTTTCCGTGGTCTATAAGTCCTCTAGATGAAAGAACTTGGAATACATTTCAACTTGTAATTCCACAAGTTTATTCATATTAATATGTAACTCCTTTCATCGGAAAATGTTTGTCTTCTTCATCCTTTTCCACTTGTAACTCTATAGAACAATGAAGTTGTGGAATTACAAGTGGAAAACTATTATGAGCTCTTAATGAAAGTACCTTACGGAACTAGGGAGCTTAATCAAACATTTTTGAATAAGATGATAGACATTTCTGAGTAAGATCCCTAGTTAGTCCTCTACATGAACGAACTTGTAATAGTTTTCACTTGTAACTCCACAACATCATGGTTCATTCTTGAAAGATTTGAGTTGCAGATGAATACAAAGGCCGCATATGGTTGATAGAGTGAAGCATAGAGGTGAAGATGGAAGAGGATCTGTTTATAATGGATGGTGAATACGAAATGATAAGAGGGAGAGCGACAGAGCGTCAAGCCACGGCCTTTCAGACGCTGTCATGTTGGAAATTTAATCGACAATGAAAGATTTTGGGCAGCGCGTAGAGGTGTAATCTGGTCTTTTTCCTGGCACAAAAACCTCAGTCGTTAATAAGTTGTAAAGCAAATTTGACACGTAATTACAGAATCTTTTCGAATATGTAAAGCATATTTTAACCATCTAATTTGAAGACATTGATCGAACATTTGGGACAAATGGGATTTTGTGGTCACGACATCTCCCCAATCATGCCTATCAAATTTGCACTCAAGGAGTCAAGGGTATAAAATAGTGGGTTTGGCCGGAAATGGGGGCCCAGCCATACCAAAACATGTACATGGGGTGTAAAATAGTGGGCCCCGCTCATGGTATGCGTGGGTGTAAAATGGCGGGCCTCACCTTATTAGAAAATGTACTGCAAAATGATGGGCCCCTCCGATGCAATGAATGACAGTAAAAAAATTCACATAGAAAAAATTCCAATAAAAAATTCACATAGAAAAAGTTATCCATGAAAATAAAACAAATGACAAAGGAAAGAAACATGCTTAAACAAGGGATTTGCTAGCGTCCATCGCAGAAGGCATTTCGCAGTTGGGCTGTTGCATGTAGAGTGTTGCATGTAGGGCAGCCACCTTGTGAATGAAAACAATATCTGCTGAAAAGTGAGCCTCTGCGGCTGCTCTCACATGCAACAGCCCATCCGCGAAATTGCTTCTGAGATGGACGCTGGAGAGAGAGAGAGAGAGAGAGAGAGAGAGAGAGAGAGAGAGAGAGATTGATTTGTGTCGGTCCGGTGCAAACTCACTGGATCTCCATTCTTAGATAAGATATGATAACATTAAAACATTTTCTTAATCCAAAGTGTAAGACGTCAACGAGGGCATTTGTTTGACACCCCATCATTATCCATGTAGAGGAGAGCTCTTAGTTTTCAGATTAAGATATGATATCACTATTAATCAGTATATGAGGTCTACCCTTCTCTCATAGTCTTCTCAATTACACTACACAACTTGGCCCCCTTTGGACTATACTAAAAATTATTTGCATGCAATCTTATGTGCAACTAATGGTATTGTCTTAGTGGCCTTAGGGTTAGGGTCCCATTTACAAATAAGATGAAATTAGAATAATCATATTTTTGAAATACTCTAGCAGTGGAAAGAATATTACATAAAAAATAATTATAAAATTGTTAGTGAGGGATAGCACACGCATAATTGCAAATTAGGCGTGTGCTGCAAGGATCCAAGCATAAGTTTTTTTTTTAAAAAAAAAGGAAATAAAGAGGGAAGAACCAGCAACGAAGATTCCCAAACCTTTCCAATTACAAAAATGCCCTTCATCATTCAAACAGCCTCCGAATATCCCCCAAAATATTAATAGGGATTTCTAGGGACCATCGCAGAAAGCATTTCAAGGGTTGGCTGTTGCATGAGAGAGCACCCAACTCAGATGAATTGAATGATTAAGACAAAATCTGTGCCTATGTGGGTGCTCTCTCATGCAACAACAGCCCACCGCGAAATGCCTTCTGTGATGATACCTAGCAAATCCCAAATTAATAACATACTCAAAATCTCGAGCATGGAATTTTAAAGGAGGGTTATGATCTGGTTAGAAACATATAGCTAAAGTTTCTACCATTCAAAAAAAAATAATATAGCTAAAGTTCTCTACAGGTTAACCTGATCACCTTCCTATCAAAGCTCTGATTGATAGTGATCACAGGTGTTTTAAGCTTAATTTTTTAAAGAAATTGAGGGCATTTTAGGCATTAAATGGTCTCATACATGCATGGGAATTTTACTTTCTTTTTACATTGCTTTCCACAGTCGTCCTTAGAAGCACATCTTCCATGGTTAAAACACTTTGCTACGTTCAATAAAAAAAACAGCAGTGATGTTGTTCTTTCAAGTGTCCACCTCTTTCAATTTCCTCTTCCTTTTCTTCTATTTCTCCTCCATTTTCCTCACTAAGTTCTTGCTCTCTCTTTGCCGGAAAACAGCCTATGCAAACACGAGATCAACAGCCTATGCAAACACAAGATCGCCGTCTAATTTTGGGTAAGTTGGGTTTTCAACTATTTGGGTTCTCTCTCATACAGACACCCATTTCTTATTCTTTCCGTTTCTTTCCTTGCAGATTTAATGGCTGTGATAATGGTTCCGATGACAAAGAGCTTCAGTTCTTTACCGACGAAGATGACGGAGAGATTCAGTTTTTTAGCGAGGAAGAAGGCTCAGAGAAAGAAGATCTTGTTGCTGATGTCATTCAGGGAGGGGAAGCTCTATTGTTCTTGCCTTCCAGAAGCTCGCAGAAAGATTCTCTTCTAGTTGAAGAAGGTGAATGTCCAGAGAGTCATAAAGCCAGTGATAACGCCAGCATAGAACAAGTTTCTGACTACTACTGCACTTCGGAGTCGGAAAATGATAGAGAAGATGGTCCTATTAGGGAGCTTGAATTGGAGGACATTGGTCACAGTAGTATGCCAAAGCCAGAGCCAGTGCAACCATATCATGAGTTACTGGGAGCCAAAGATAATATTGATACTTTAAAATGTATTCACCATAACTACTTAAGCTTTTCAATTAGGCTGTATATCTCCTCATAATCAATCTCTCTAATATTACAACCAAAGCTGAAACAGATCATGGCAAGGGGGTGAATGAAGATACGGAATTGTCTCAAGATGGAAGTTTCTTGGAGCCCGAGAACACAAAGAATCAGGCTCAAGAAGATGAAGGGGAGGAGATTCTTGCAGATTCATTTACTGGTGGTTCTATCTCCAACAGTTCTCGTGACTGGAGATGTTCAACGAATTTCCGGGACTCTGAGACCGAAGATCCCTTTTCATCTTCATCTCGAAGAAGCTCCTCCAATTGGGAAACATATACTGTGTTCAGAAAATATGACGAGGAGATGATGTTCCTCGATCGAATTAGCACACAAAAGCTCACCGAAACAGGTATTTTTCTCTTTCTATCACTTCTTTATCTTCTATTTATCCTCAACAGACTTACCTAACAATGAAAACCCACTGTCAGAATCTCTCAAGTCTGTACAAATAAATCCTAGATCGATTTCGCAAAGGATAGTCCACAAATTCAATGCAAAACGCAGAGAGTTTCCGGAGTTGCTAGGCAGGAGCCCTTACCAAGAACTGGAGGCTGCTTATGTGGCTCAACTCTGCTTGACATGGGAAGCTCTTAACTGGAACTACAAGAATTTCCGCCAACGGAAAGCTTCTGTGGGTGAGGATGAATCCGTCTGCCCTGGCCAAATTGCTCAACAGTTTCAGCAATTTCAGGTTCTGTTACAGAGATTCATCGAGAACGAACCATATGAACATTGCCGTAGGCCTGAAGTTTATGCTCGGATGAGGATTGCAACACCAAAATTACTTCAGGTTCCTGAGTTCCGAGGTACCCACAAATCAAATACTTCTCATTTGCCCACTGACGATGGTTTTAGTGGTTTACTGATCCAGTAGTCTTTCTTGATCATTTTCGCTGGCTTTCTAATGTAAGACTCAGAAGCTGATCGAATAGTCTAATTGGGCATGGGTGATTATTACTGACAATATAGTTCTTGGAGTCTGAAGCTATTATTCAGGCACCATTATTACTACTGTATTATTATTACTGACTTTCCATTTTATGGTTTCTCCAAGAGTCTGAAGCTGATCGAGGCAAGGAAGATAATAATACAAAGATCTCATCAGCTGAATTTCTCATAGTACTCGAAGATGCCATTAGAACTTTCATGAATTTTCTCAAGGCAGACAAAGAGAACTATTGGCAAATTTTTAGGACTCTTCTCAAGAAGAACCAAAGCTCAGTTGATCCAACCTTACTTCATTTAATCAAGAAAACCAATAGAAAAGTGAGTTGCTAGTCTTGATTTGCTTGTCTTTATTTTTCAAATGATATCTTATGTTCTTATTCTTATATAAATTCACAGAAGAAGAAGAAACTCAAAGACCTCCTGGGACGTCGAAAGTGCTTTAGGAAGAGGATATTGAAGGAGGTGGAGATGGAGATACTAATGGGTCTGATAGATCTGGAAGTTGTGTCCAGGGTTTTAAGAATATCAGCGATCAGCCAGGAGCAGTTGCACTGGTGTGAGGAGAAGATGAGCAAAGTAAGAGTTTGGGAGGGGAAACTACAAAGAGATTCTTCCCCGCTTTTCTTTCCCAGCACACTGGCCCACCTTTGACTACAATATGTTATTTGGGTTACTTGATGACTAGACAATGTGCAAGAAATGAATATGCACTATTACCATTTGTAAATACTGTAAATAAATGGCAGCCAAAAGACACATAGCCAAACATACCCACATGTGGTTTGACTGATTTTGAGGATTTAGAATCCATTAAAGTAGAATAAAGGTAGATTTGATGTATGATCTCATGTACAAAAGGGAAGAGCAATGAGAAAGCAAAAAGGAGGGAGAGGAGACAGAGATGAGCATAGCTTTAACTTTCTTTTGCTTTTAATTGGGGTTTGTTTATATGGGTGGGGCTACAATACTGAACATGGCTTTTATATTGAAAGAAGGGGCAATGAAAAGTAAAAGGAACCCTAGGAAATATCCAAATGACTCAACCTTGTAGTCAGTTTTGCAAGATAATGTGGCAGGCACATGGGACACATAAAAAGTTTCAAGAACTATCTAGGAGAGCAAGCCACGAGCATATCATACATTGTGATGTTGTGGTTTGCTCATCATACGATATATTGACAAAAGATTCTAGTATGAACAAGAACGCATTATTTAGCATATGCATGGCTTATTTATCTATATTATAAGAACTTAATGCAAACAAATTTCATGGTACTACAGTGAGAATAGTAATGGGTGAATCTCATCTATGTTTTATTGTAATTGGACAGTGATGAGAGGTGGCCCCACTAGGTCCAAAATAAGGATGGATGGGGCCAGTTACACTTTTTCAACTATGAGCAGAGAAGACACATCCGCATTTGAATTTGCAAAACTGTCAGGACCCACAACGAATTCTACTATACACCTACCCCCACCCCCCACACACGCCCCACCCCACGCCCACCCCGGGCAACATCGATCAAGTGGTTTGCAAGAATTATCAATGTCTCATTACTCAGAATTAATCAACTATATTCAGCATTGTTAACAGCTTACCTACCAAAAAAAATCTATATTCAGCATACAGACGGCATTTGTATAAACGAAATTTAAGACACAACGGAGAAGGGCAAAAAAGAGAAAAATGTATCTTAATTGTTTTCAAATTTCAATATACTTCTATTCTTTTTTTCTCCTGTAAATAGAAGTTGCTCTTTTACTTGACAAACCTTTTTTCATGATACGATTATTTGTTCAAGGTTAGTAAAGCATAAGCATTTGAAAAGATAAATCTACTTAATCTGCTTTTGAATGATTTGAATTTTATTTCTCATTCTTACTTTTGTCAGTATTTTGTTTTCATGAGATTAGCATCCATGTCACGAGGACCACTGGGACACCCGAGCTTGTCATAACTCCACCCGGGAAAGCATGCAGCTATCTACAGTGTGTTCTCGTGTTGCGATGAGCTCTCCCCTCGACTGGAAACGAGCGGGAGAAGAAAAGTGTACCACATTCAGGTTTGTTCATTTGGAGATAAAGAGAGTGGTCCCGCAGTCATGTTATCTTTATAAAACAACACTCACAACTTCCAGACCCTGTTTGCTTGCCGGATAAATGTATCCAGAACAGACTTGTTTAAGAATAACAATTGTAATAAGCATAGCTTCCAAGTGACCACCTTAATTTAGAGGAAGTGTCATGTTAGTTCTTTCTCTCTTCGAGTCATTTCTTTCCGTTTTTTTTTTTTTTTTGAAATGGTCTTCAAGACTTCAAGTCATTTCTTTATGACAATTAACTAAAAAAAGTTAAATTAAGAAAACAGAATGGAGAAAGTCAATGCGAGCAGAGATTTCCCCAACAGTTAGCAAGAGCATGGCAGACAGAAACACCTCCAAAGTCCAAATATTCAATTCTATGTTCCCCAAAGACAACAATTCCTGAATTTTCTTCATCGACATGACATTATGCTTGAAGAATCTCCTAGTAAAATAATAGTAGAATCCAAGTGACCACCTAGCAAAGATTTGTTAGCATAGATAGAAAAATACAAACATGATTACAAAGGAAGCAGCGGTTGCCCGCTAATAATAAATCTTATGGACCCCACTTTTAGCAAGAAAATTTTCTATTTTGTTTCCGGTCCTAAGAATAAGAAAAAGGAAAGAGAAACCCCTTACAGAGCATAATTCAAATTAACTTGACAAGTATATGTAGCAATCTCCACTCGACAATTATATGTAGCAATCTCCACTCGACAATTATATGTAGCAATCTCCACAGCCCCAAGCTAGTTATTCTTCTTTGCCCAAGCTACAGCGTATGATGAATCACCCTACAGCCTAGGAGAACTCCCAAAGTTGTCAACGAAAATATGGAGCCTGGGGAAAGGAAAGGCAGCACCTCCACTTCGTTTGAGCCCGTAATACCTGCCAAACTGGAGAAACTCATCATAGACGGGTGGAATACATAAAGACCATACGCCTGTCACTCCTCTATTATCTCCAAATACCCAACTATCTCAATCCTCTTCAGAAATTAAGATTGCCAAAGAACACCAATCAAAATGTTAAGCTTTATTGTTTGCTTTCACTAACCAACTATTCGAGACTTCTAGCCATTTCACAATAATTTCTTGAATTATATGCTTCTAAACACCCTCTTTCCTAGGATAACACTGATATATTAATACTTTCTGTTAGCTTTGAAACGAAGAATATTTATCTTCAAAAATTCTATCAATTCTGTATTTCCATAAATTGCAAACGAAGTCTAATTATCCTCGTTTCTCATTAACAGGAACGACCTTTGTAAACACCATGTGCTCACATTCTCGAAATACCAGATCTGACTATCCTCGTTTTTCATTGACAGGAACAACATTTGTAAACACCGTGTGTTCACATTTTCGAAATACCAGACCGGTGACTTAAAAACAGCCAATTATTGCTAATTGTTTTTGCAAGTTTTTATATGGTGTTTGAGTGTAGCATTCTGTACAAAAGCTAGTAAAGAGGATGGACAGTTGGAGTTAAAAATCCAAGTAATTGGGGGACTTTTCTGGATCTAAAGTTAATTTAAAATAATATTACAACTATTGTTATATGATAGGCTACAGGTGGAAAGAAATATTGTCAAAACAGGGGTGTAGGTTAGGCATGGCAGCCTACACATGCCATTGCAAACACTTCAAATCCTCAATTCTCCCTGCTTTTTTCTCCTCCTTCCCCTCTCGCGTTTTCTGCCTGCAACCCTCTTGTCCTTCCCCTCAAATGTGGCTCACAACAAATCTTATTATCTTCTCTAAATGCATCATAAAAAATTCAATTCAATATGAAATTATACCATTGATAAGAGCTTTACTTGAAGTTACAATTGCAGTTCTCACAAACACTGTTTCAGTCAAGGCATGACAAGCTTGACATTACCAAAAGCTCCATGTAGGATAGAATCTCATGGAGATGAAGACAGGACTTCAGGCAATTAGTCAATAGCCTATTTCTTCTTGTTGAACATGTCCTTTTCAATAGTAATAATAATAAATATATAGAAAAGCAACTCCTTTTTAGTTCAAGTTTATACCAAGAATTATTATCTTCGCTAAATATATCGTAAAAAAATCAATTCAATATGAAATTATATCATTGATAACAACCCTGGATTACATGGCATTAACAACACTGATAAGAGCTTTTCTTGAAGTTACAATGCCAGTTCTCACAAACATTGTTTCAGTCAAGGCATGACAAGCTTGACAGTACCAAAAGCTCCATGTAGGATAGAATCTCATGGAGATGAAGACGGGACTTCAGGCAATTAGACAATAGCCTATTTCTTCTTGTTGAACATGTCCTTTTCAATAGTAATAATAATAAATATATAGAAAACCAACTCCTTTTTAGTTTAAGTTTATATCAAGAAATTGTATTTAAGTTCACAAAGTTCAGTCATGATTTAAAAACTTAAGTGTATAGTCACCGTGTATTTTTATTTTTTTTACAAACTCAAGGAGATGGAGAAACAACTTCTGACGATTAGCCCTAGTGGCTTCTATTTCACATCAAATATATCGGCTTCTCAAAAAACAAAAAAAAAAGGATGCTTGTCTAAGTTCCAATCGATCAGAAGGAAATGTAATTAAATGATATAAATTTCAGTTTGAAGTAGATGGCTAACATAGACTTTCAGAGAACATTAGCCAGCAGATGGACATACGCATAGCTTGAAGCTAAGTTCATACATAAACCCAAGCCCCCCAAATTCAGAAATGCAGTTAGGATGCACCCACAGAAAATACTGGCATAGGCATAGCTAGATGCTTGTCTTAGTTCCAATTGATTTTGGTGCACACTGCCACTTTCATTTCTGTTAAATTCTGTTCTTATTAGTAGCTAAAGACACTATTTTACAATATCTGATGGGAATGAATGCACGCACACAAAACTAACGCTCACACAGAGATGTCGAGAGCAGTTTATATTTTGCAAACTAGAATAGAAGAGATAAAACTCCCCTTGGGTGGACTTCCAACATGGCTGCTTGAGACATCTTGACCAATGCTAATTTCTTTTGTCAAATTAAATACTTTGCAAAGTTGGTGCCCTCTCCATAGTATTGTTTGGTAGGCTATTGTGAAATCACTTGTTGAAGGTTTGATTTTCTTCTCATCTGGCGAGTCTTCCCCTCTTCTTTGTACCAAATCAAATATGGTACCAGAGCAAGTTTGATCTTAGGACTTGCTTCTAGTTTGCCGTGGTTTCTATGAATCAACATCACAATGAAAATGGTTGCACGAGATGTTCATCTCTTGCACCAAGAAGAGGCAGAGACCATGTTGACAGAGACAGAAAACCCTAGAAAATTCCACCAATCAATAGGGCGGTAATCAGGTTGGACCTCATCCAAGAACCTGATGCTTTAGGTACAGTTGTAGTAAGAGGACCTAGTAAGCAGTACGATGGGGTAGTTGTAATCTAAAGTTGTATTGACTTAAGGAGATTATCAGAGTGGGGATGGGGATGTGTGGAGGTCACAATTGCACCCAATTGCTTTACAGCTAGCAATCCTCCAAGACACTTGCAAAGTGATTATTGGCTTTAATATCTTGAGCTAGTAGGATTCGAGTCTATATATAGGGTAAACACAAACCCTAGTCACCTACAATTTTCACTTTCATATATACACTGTGAAGTGTTTTGAGATCTTGAAGAGTTGGCTCTCAAGAAATTCTTGATTTATTCTCCCCTATCATTTCTTCCACTTTTGTTAGAAAATGTGAGAAGCGGCATAAATGGTGCCACCTTCAGTACAGTAACAACTTTTAGCTTGAGAAGCAACCAAATTGCATACTAAGTGAAAGCTCCTCTATAGAATACTCACTCTAAGGGAAATATGAGTGTGATATCAACAAATGCATCTCACCAATATGTCCCCAACTGAAGCTATCAGTCTGATCTCTGAGATGCCAGCATCCAAAAATTTAATCCATCCACTTAGAACAATTACAAAAAACCTTCAACACCAATACCAAATTGGGTTTTTGTATCCCAAATGAAGAATCTACTCTAAATACTCAAAAACACTCTATGGGCATATTCAGCAAATACAGGTACGCTCCACTACAGTAACCCCTCTTTAAGCATTCACACCCATTTAAGGTCACCAAAAACAACTCAGGAAAAGTCACAGGTCTTCTTCAGCACTGTATAATAAAATAACAAAAGGAGGTACTATTACAGTGAGACTATTGAAATTTAGAAGATCTGCCAGAAGTTTGAACTAGGGAACCACACAGAACTGCAAAAGAAAATAATAGTAATGAACAACTATTGTTACATGATAGCGTGCATATTTGGAAATACATGGGTAGCCACAAGTAGAAGTTGGGGCTACTTGTTCAATGACTCAAACCATTTATTTGTTAGGACTTCAAATGGATGTAGCCGTATACAAAAATCCACCCCCTATGGAGCCTACTAAGTCTCTAAACTGTGCCTTAAATGGACAGTAAGAACATTAAAAGGCAAGGGCCTACATTAATCACAAAAGACTCCACGAGCTTGAGGATTACAGAGCTTGGGTTGTTCTATTTGGTGCATGACCTATCCATAGCAAGGACAAACAGATACATTATACATGACTTGGATCATTGAACAAGTGGCCCCAACTTGTACTTATGTTAGCTCATTGCATTATATAACAACTCCTAAATGAATGACCCAATGCAAATATAAGAAAGAAATTCAATAATGTAACAATAAAAATACAAATAAAACTATAGAGACCTTCATTGGAAGATAGCTTAAGAAGCACAAGTGCCAACTACATGTCAAGAAAGCATTTCTTTTTCATTCACTTTAAGCTAGCAAAATACAACCAACAACAGCAATTGGCAGAGATAAAGGCATACCTCATCTCTCCAAAAGCCACTGAATATGGAACATCATTTTCTAAATTGACAATCAGAAAGGATTCATTTCTAACAGGTATGTCTTCCTCTTCACCATCGCTTTTGCCGCCTCACCAAATGGCCCATCAAAAGCACCAGCCACAAGAACATCATTCTCCCTTTTGATAGGCCGATCTACAGGTCTGATTGCAACAAGTGTCGCTCCCTCCAACACATACCCAGATGGCAATTCTAGGCAGGGCGCATACCACAACCTCATGTTCAAAGCCGGCACCTGGGTTCGGTTCGCCGATGTTGATGCTGACAAAGGAGAACCCCTAAACTCCGCAAGCTGCTCCTTCCCCATACAAAGCATCCCTTGCCCATCAGCATCCGTGAGCACAAGGCTCTGAAGTGTTGGATGATCAGCCACAATTTGCTGCAAGAGATAATGCCGAGCAGACGCAGCAATCAGAGACGTAATCGTCCAAACAACACGCAATTTCAATCCCCCATTAGTGCAAAACGACTCCGAAATACTCCCCTGATCTTCAATTGACAGAGGAGCCTCAAAATTGCCATTTTCCAAAGACTTCTGTTGAAATGAGGTAGCGCCAAGGATCACACAGCTCTCAAGCGAGCTCCCAAACTCGGCCTTCCATTTAAGGAGCGCACCCCCATCCACACCAAGCTCGCCACCGGGGAGCTCGATCCGCAGGGATCGAATCTCTTTGAAGTTCTTCAAGACCTCGCCAGGCGAATGGTGGGATACCTCGGCGAGAATCACCTTCTTGGGAAGGAGGATCTGGTGGAGAGCTTGAAAGGGTTTAAAGACGCTGCCGAGTACTAATTTCACAAGATTCTCAAAGACCCCTTTGGGTTTGGAATTCGGACCGGAATCTTCGCCGGAGATGACGCAATCAACCCTCACGACGACAGTCTCCACCTGAAGTACGACGGAATTGAAGCGCTTGGAGACCGCGCAACACCTGCCTAGGGCTTTAATGTCTTGTAAACTGTTGAAGATGAGTAATAAGATCGAATTGGGGAGACGATCGAAGTGATCTTCTTCCGAGCTTAGATCTGATGACATCTCTTTCATAACTCCGCAAACCCTAGAAAATCATTAACAGAGAGGAAGTAGAATTTCAAACCCTAGAAATTCAGTAAAAAAGAAGAAATGGGATTTCAAACCCTAGAAACATAATGAATTAGGCGAAATTACAAACCCTAGGTCGAAACGAGAAAAGAAAAATGAAGAAGAGAAAAAAAAACGAAAACCCTAGCAGATTCGAGAAAAGAGAACCCCTAACCCTAGAGTGAAGTAAAGCGATTCCTTTTGTAGGAAAATTGGAGAGAAAAAAGAGAAGGAGATTGGTAATGGTATTCGGAAATGAGAGGCGGTTTTCTCGACACAAAATTTGAGAGCGCTTTTAATTTAATTTTGGTAAGCAATATGTTCGGTCTCTTTTCTTCCTCGGGACACCCCCTCTAGTGTATTTATCAGTAGAAACAAGGGCATGGTCGGGAAAGAAAAGGGGAGAAAGTATATCAATCATTTTGCTTTTAATATTTCAGGTGGGTTACGTGGCGGCCTCGCCTCTTCTACTCACTCTTGTGTGTCGCCTTTCGAATTGGACTATTACAGATTTTAATGCGTGTTCAGCGACAGCTGATGTTAATTGATGTGCCCTCGTTAGAAAATAATTAAGAATAATTACATGGTAACGGAGTTGGGGACCGCGAGTGGAACCCAACAATTCTTCACATGCCTCTCTTCACAAGCCTCCCATGCCATATGGCACGAGGGAGTTTGGTCGGTATTTTGAACTTACGCCCACCCACTGTCTTCACAAAACGACAAAAAAGGCATGTCCTAAGTTTTGTTAACGGGCCACTCATTAACAAAACCCATTAACTTATTAAGGCGTTGGGAATATCAATAACGGACTGATTTTTGCACTTCCATACTTTTATAATGGCACAACAAAAAAGGCATGTCCTTGCTGAGGCGTTGGGAATATCTACAGGGAAATGATAAATGCACCCTTTTCATCACTTGAGTCACCCTGCAGCTGCATTGTACGTTGCAATCAGGTCACTTCATTACTTCACATTTGAAGTACATCAGCCCCTTTTCAGTCGTAGACCCACTATAGCTGGGTGTCCCAGATAATGAAAAGGGGCACATCTATCATTCCCCTATCAATAACGGACTGATTTTTGCACTTTCATATTTTGATGATGGCACTGCTCATTTTGTCACCCTTTCTAATTAGCCTGCTGCAATACTCGATGCTCACAACATCACAAATGTAAAACAAAGTAACAGTGCCATTATCAAAATATGTTAGTGCATAATTAGAGGAATGATAGAATGACAGGCGCCCCGGCAAAAATCAGCTCCAAGGGCGTCCCTATTGGTTGAATTATGCAAAGTCAACATGTTTTTCACTTTTTTAGGGGCACATTTTCATTTTTTTAGGCGTATTCCACTTTTTTTGGTGCTGGAGTACTTTGCATAAATCAACCAATAGGGACTCCCTTGAGCTGATTTTTGCAAGGGCGCCTTTCATTCTATCATTCCTCATATCATGCGCCTTAAATTACAAAATTATTCTCTAATGGGCGGTGATAAATTCACCCCATCTAGGATAGATTCAGTAATTCACTCCCTCTGAAGCCCACAAGTCCACAACTGGTTCTCTCTCCTCTCACAAACCATGCATACCCACGGCTCTCTCTTACAAATCCTACATACCCTCACAAGGGGGTGAAAACTGAATGTTTTAGGTCTTTGAATAGGTAAGCCCCACTGTATTTTTTTTTTAAAAAATAAAGTGCACCTTCATACTACAAGTATGTTAAAAAAACAGGGAAATTGCTAGCGTCCATCGCAAAAGGCATTTCACAGATGGTCTGTCCCATGTCACACCTGCCACACAAGATCACTAGCATTTTGCAGATGGTCTGTCGCATCTCTGCGATGGACGCTAGCATTTCCCTAAAAACAATTAGGCCGAACTTATTCAAAGATCCAACCATTCATTTGTTGGGCCCAGTGTCAATAGGACTAGGACCGGTCCATAGAATTATCTCCATAGGAGGATCCTAATCCTATGATCTATAGATTGAAGGCAGCATATAAAAAATGAAAGAGTTAGGAACATCCCATTCCCATAGAGATGGGTTTTTTTTTTACAGGAAAGCCTATTTACATTGGGCCCAACAAATGAACGGATTGGATCTTTGAACAAGCTAGGCCCCAGCAAATTTTCTAATAATTGCTCATTATATGATGAATTTTCTAATAAATACTCGTTATATGGTACACCCTTGTGTAAGTGCACATATTTAAAAAAAATCACTTGGGCCCACTTTGTTTGAAGATAAGAAAATTAGGATATCATTAGAAATCTCTAAGGATCAGAAGGTTATGATTGGGGTTGCAACTTGGGCCCACTTGGATTCGGCAGCGACTGTGATTTGTGGAAGCCAAGGTCTCTCTCTCTCTCTCTCTCTCTCTCTCTCTCTCTCTCTCTCTCTCTCTCTCTCTCTCTCTCTCTCTCTCTCTCTCTCTCTCTCTCTCTCTCAGAACACATTATAACCCTTATGGTTATGGAGTCAAATTAGCCATGGCCTCTGAAAGAAAAAGAGGAAAACTATATATAAAGTTTACCCAACTAGAGTTGAGTCCAACAATCATTTTTTGGGTATTTTATAACATGTTGAATTCAATCACAGAAGTACCTTATAGTTATACTGTTATAGGAATGTTTGGTAATGTTGGAACAATCCATATCTTAAGTAGCCCAAATATTACGATTCTTAAGACTGTTGGAAAATATCCATATCTTAAGAAGCCCAAATATTATGGTTCTTAAGATTGTTGGATAAAATGGACGGATCAAATTTCTACATATCTTATAAACAAATGATGAAGAAATGATATATGGTTTAATCGAACCAAAAAAAAAGAAAGTCGAAGTCAAAACAAGTTATTTGAACCCAAAACATGTTACTCAACCTCAAATAGTGCAACTCGAAGCCAAAAATTCATGTACTGTAAATCAAACAATAATTGAAATAGAACCTAGGAAAAACAGATTCCACTTATCTCTTGTGATAAAAACCGTTTGAAAAAATCAGATTTGAAGAGAAAAGGCTGAATCGTGCCACTGGTCACTCTCCTAAAGAATCGTATCGGTCCCTACCGGTGCAACCGGGATCCACAAATTGACGCTCCAAGATAAAACAGCTAAATATGGCTCCAATTCACGTGCACTCGCTGACTGATCCACCCAGAACCACCTTAGATTTGTGCTCAGACGCGGAAGGAACGGAAGGAAGGAGATGAAGCAAAACCAAAAAACATAACCCTTTTTTCTGTGTAAATCTTTCTTTTTCTGTTGGCAAAAGCTACCCCAAATGTAGACCCCAGAAACTCTTAGCCTTACCCAAACCGTATTCTCTTCTCCTTTTTATAGACACCAAAGTATCTGTTGGAAAGAGCCACCATTTATGGATACTAATGTTGAGAAAAGCCACAATTAAGATTCTTGAACGTTTCTCTTCCAACATTCATATTTGTGACTGTTGGAGATGAACCGGTTTTGCAACTTTAATATGTGTTATTATCATGGGTGCCATTATAAAAAAACCTTTAGCAATTAATGGGGTAAAATGGAAACCGTTTTGGGCATTAAAAAGATCTTTTTTCATTTAAACCCAAAAAAGCACTCAAAAGTCACTAGCTTTTGAAATAAGAGGGAAACCAAATTTTGAATCTTTCCTTCTAAATTTTAAAGACAAGGCAAAAGTACTTTTTACTTTTCAAATTCTTTAAAATTTCCAACAGGTAACCATGAAAATTATTCAATGGAATATTAGGGCATAATTTGTTTGCTTTTTGCACCCAAAAAAATCTGAATATGATGTTCTTTATTAATTAACCACCTATTTGTTTGGATTTTGAGAAACGATTGTGAATTTGTGAGTCTGGAAGCTGATTATTGGACTCAAATTTATGTTTAACTTTGAATCCAATAGATTCACAATCTGTTATCAAAATCCAAAACAAACAGGGGCTTTGGATTTATGAGGGTGCTATGGTGTTCTTTATGAGGTGTATGTTGTTTCTATTTTTTGCACCCAAAAAATAAACAGGCCTTTGAATATGTTGTTTTATCCATGCTGTTGTTTTGAAAAATTAGGAACAAACTCCAAAATTATAATTCTTCTATGTTTAGTGCAATAATAATTGGTCATAGCATAGGCTAATTTCCAATGTTTTCTTACTTGATCATCCTGTTCCAAGTTTCTCGTATCTTTTTCATCAATTTTCATTCTCTTTGTGTAGGGCATCCATAAGTTATATCATATTTTAATGGAAATGGAGGATGTCGATATTGATGTAAGATTTAACTGTGAATGATTTGGGACAACTAATTTTCACATGTAGGGGCTCAGTATATGCATACAAAAATGAAAATGATGATAGAGCCCACCATCTATAACAAACCCATGCATAGGGGGAGCGGCCCATCAATTTACACCTCATGTCTGATAGTCTTGGGCCCACCATTTTAGTTTTGCATAAAACCAAAGGCGGCGATATGAAAAACCCGACCCGGCCCGAGTTGCAACCCTACCAAGGAGACCCATAGGATTGACCATGTCGATAATGCGTCAACATTGGAGTGATGAATTCGTGTTATGCATTCTTATAGCCTAAGGTCAAAATTGATCCGAGCGGTAGTAAGTGGAAGTGTGAGTTATGCATTTCAATTGATCATCAGCAAGAGTCTTCTTTCAAGGTAGATTAGCCAAAGTACTTTTCCATGTGAATCCATTTTAGGGGGGGGGGTGTTGTTAGGGGTGTAATATTAAAAATTTAGTAATGACACACTATCTTTTGTTTCTATAAGAAAAGTGAATATTCTTTTTAGAAAAAATAAAATAAAAACAAAAATAGCCCAAACCCATTCCATCAAAATAACCCAGACCCATTCCATCATATACAAAAAAAAAAAGGAAAAACCCAAAGACCACTACCAACACTATCATCCATCCCCATCGCCTCCCTCTCTCTCTCTGCCTTTGTTTTAAAAGGAAGAAGATGATCTCATATATTTTAGGGTTTGAGAGTTAATTTTGTGAAGAGAATGTAGAGGTCTAGTTTTAGGGTTTTGAAAATTCATTCGAGTAAGTAGGAGAAAAAAGATAAAGTGCTGCAATAAAATGTTCGAATTTATCGGATAAACGGATACGGATAATATCCGAATTCGAACAATATCCGACGGATACGAATTCGGTAATAGATATTAAATATCCGTCGAATCCGAATTCGGATAGTGTATATTGTAATCGAATTCGGATATAGCCATATCCGCTCCGAATTCGATCCGTTTACACCCTTAGGTGTTGTTGATGGGAACCATCATTACTCATTAACAACCAAAGAGGAGAACCAAAGGGGCCCACATCCAGTGATGGGATACATTTGCTTCACATCCGACACTGAAGGGGTCGTCCACGTCTTATTTGCCTTCATAGGGATTCTAGGAGTCGACCATGATTGGTAGGACCCAGGGGCGGATCCACGTGTAGCATAAGGGGGGCAGCTGCCCCCTGAGTTGGCAAAAACTCCTATTATGCTCACTTAAATAGTTATGTTAAACTTAAAAGGGTTGTCCGAAGTAATACAAGGCAGTGAAAAATGTTAAATATAAAGGCCTCGACTATCGACTCTCAACCATGGTTTTAAATTTCGACCGAACCGAAATTTTCTGAAATTTCAATTTCGCCATTTACGAAATTTCGAAAGTCCGAAATTTTGTTTAAATGCCATTATTTATTTATTTTAAAAGTGTTACAAAATTTCGGAATTTCAAAAATTCGGTCCGGAATTTCGAACCAAATTATCAAATTTCGGACCGAAATTTCGGTTTCCGGTGGGGTCCGAAACGGCTACCGAAACCGAAATTTTAAACCATGCTCTCAGCCACATACCACTTAAAACTCCTCTCTGAGTCTCAATCTCGAGTGAAAAACCCTAAAGGGCCTCAAAATGCGGCGCCGACTCGCAGTGAAGAAGCTCGGTGCACCCAAAAAAGAAATTTCTTTTTTTTTGGTATATTTATCTGATTTTCAGTTTTTTTTTCTCTCTCTGGAATCTATTTCTAGGGTTCTTTTTTGCAACCCTAATCAATGTCAATCTTGGATATTATCAACTAAGCAGATTTTATCAACCCTAAGTCCCTAATCAGATTTCAGTTTTATCAAGTATCAACCATAAATCCCTAATCAATGTCTATTTTTGGGTGTTTTTGCAACCCTAATCTAGTAATCTTTGATTTTGCCAACCCTAAACTGCAATGGTGTGGACCCCGATTCGAGAACGGCGACGGGACGGATCCCCCTACATCCTTTGGATCTCCACATGAGAAGGAGAGCTCTACCAACGCTCTCTCGAGACGTTGTCCCTCACAGCATGAGTGGCGATATATGAGATACCTCTTGATTCAGAGACAGAGCCCGGAATCAAGACGTACCTGAAAACAAAGAAGAGTCGTCATCCAGGGAAGTCGGCCCTGGAACCCATAAGATACTCTGTTGCAATGGATAACCAGAGATAACAAAGGCCCGTGCCTGGTTACGAGTTGGGAAAGTGTTAGGCA
The DNA here is from genome assembly GCF_043159265.1 of Tasmannia lanceolata. Taxonomy (NCBI): domain Eukaryota; kingdom Viridiplantae; phylum Streptophyta; class Magnoliopsida; order Canellales; family Winteraceae; genus Tasmannia; species Tasmannia lanceolata. Next base: position 10,308,807 of record NW_027518685.1, on the reverse strand, counting down.
TCCAACTCGCCCGAGCGCACTTGGTCTCTTATGCCATTTATATTATTTAAAAAAAAAATTTGGGCTAAAATCATGTGAAATGGGAGCAGGCATCCCTGAGAAAACGTCTAAGCATGCATGACCCAGGGATGGGCAAAGAAATCAAACAAATCCTAACTCAACACATATAAGAAAGCAGTAAACAACCACATGCACTGCTACAGCTAAGTATATAATGATAGATATGATGAGATAAGCAGGAAAAGCAGTAAAGAGTTATATCTAAGCAGATAATCAAGATAAGATGAATGAATAAATGCTACAGCTAAACATGTGAAACTGCACAAGAGATGTATCTAAAGAGTACACACTCATGATAACGAAGTAAGCACACAAACATGCACCTAACTACGCAGAAGATAATGCTAAGCAGTAAACAACCAAAGCAGTAGAATAAATACACTAGCATGCGAGCCTATGCAAGAGATAATGCTAAGAAAAAAGTGATCAATCACATGCTAGAAAAGTAAGCAAGCTAAAAGTAACACATCAGGTAGGGTCCATCATTGTACCTCATGTTTTGATGGTTGGGTACCACAATCTCCACAAGCCCAGAGTGGTCAACCAATTTTGGCCTTTTTCCTTTTTATCTTCCTCTTTGACTTATCGGACGTCTCTCAAAAAATTAAACCAAGAACACCAGCTAATGACTTCACATCTTGGAAGGTCCTTTTACTCGTAGGAAAACAGAGACTAATTTAGTAAATACCTCTATCAGTGCCACACGAATATCGTCTTTAACATGAGAATACCGCTCGTGCACGTCTCTCATGATAAAATCACTCAATTCACCGTTGAACTCCACGCCAGTTGGGCCACCTCCAATTACAACAAAGTGTAAAAGACGCTTCTTTTATTCTTCTGAAATGCCTGTCATCATGGAGTTTCAACCACATTCATATAAGAGTGTGGTACAATGGAAGAATATGTTTGATTAAGGAACACATGGTTGAATTTGGTAAAGAGAAGAGCTAGGCAACTGTGTAGAAGATAAAATAACTAACTCTAAATTTTGAAACAGAAAAAAAAGGAGTAATAAATGGGTAAAAACAGGTAAATGTGTAATGGAAAAGTTTTTGATAAGTGAACTTTAAGCAAGAGTCAGTTGACCATGTCGAGAGAGACAGGTGACCATGTCAGATGCAAAATCACATTAGTATTCTGTATACAGTACTAAATCAGAAACTAAAATGGTTTCCATACCAACACTAAATTAAGTGGAAGGCCGAGTTCAGAAGCTCGCTCCACAGCTGTTTGATCCTCGGCGCCACCTCCTTTCAACAAAAGTCTCTGGACAGTGGTAATTTTGAAGATCAGGGGTGGTTCTTCAATAATGTGGGGTTTAAATTGCGAGTTGTTTGGACGATTACATTTCTGATAGCTGCATTTTACCGGCATTGCTTCTTGCGGCAATTTGTGGCTGATCATCCAAAGCTTCAGAGCCTTGTTCTTATGGATGTTGATGGGCAAGGGATGCTCTGTATGGGGAAGGAGGAGATTGTGGAGTTGAGGGGATCTCCTTTGGTAGTATCAACATCAGATTTGAACATGACGTTGTGGTATGCGCCCTGCCTAGAATTGGCGTCGGGCTATGAGTTGGAGGGAGCAACACTTGTTGTAATCAGACCGGTCGATCGGCCTATCAAGAGGGAGAATGATGTTCTTGTGGATGGTGCTTTTGATGGGCCGTTTGGTGAGGCGGCAGAAGCAATGGCGAAGAGAAAGGCATACCTGTTAGAAATGAATCTGTTCTTATTATCAATTTAGAAAATGCTGTTCAGTATTCAGAGGCTTTTGGTAAGATGAGGTATGTTCTTATCTCTGCCAATTTCTGTTGTTGGTTGTATTTTGGTAGTTTAAAGTGGATGAAAAGAAATGCTTTCTTGACCTGCAGTTGGGACTTGTGTTTCTTAAGCTATCTTCCAATGAAGGTCTCTATAGTTTTCTATGTATTTTTATTTTTTTTGAAATGGCAGTTTTCTATGTATTTTTATTGTTACATTATTGATTTTTTTTCTTTGTATTTAGCCTTGGGTCATTCGCTTTGGAGTTGTTATATGATGCAATGAGCTAACAAAGGTACAAGTTGGGGCAACTTGTTCAATGATCCAAGCCATGTATCTGCTAGGCTTTGCTATGGATGGGCCATACACCAAATAGAACAGCTCAAGCCTTGTAAACCTCCAGCTTGTGGAGGCTTCAGTGATTAATTTTGGCCCTTGCTTTTTAATTTTCTAACTATGTATTTCAAGGCACAGTTTAGACCTAGTACACTTATCGCATAAGGGGTGGATTTTTGTGTACAGCTACATCCATAGCAAGGCCTAGCAGACAAATGGTTTGGATCATCGAACAAATCGCCACACATATATTTCCAAATTCGCACTTTATCATGTAACAATAGATGTTGATTTCTATTGTTTTTCTTTTGTAGTTTCACGTGGTTCTGTAATTTTAACTTTTGGTAGATCTTCTAAATTTCAATACAAGTCTCACTGTAATAACTTGTCAAGGAAACAAACTTCGCATGATCAATCTTAAAGCGACTCTATATAGGTTGTAGCTGTAGGCCCTCTTGTTATTTTATCATACAGTACTGAAGAAGACATTTGATGGTTCGTGAGTGGTTTTTGGCGGTCTTACATGGGCATTAATTCTTAAAGAGGGGGTGCTGTAGTGGAGCCTGCCTGTAGCTGGATATGCCTTCGGTATGGATGCATGAGTTCACACACTGATAGTCGTCATAAGTGGATGAATTGAAATTTTGGACGCATGCATTTCAGTGTTCACACACTGATAGTCTTAGTTGGGGACACAGTGGTTAGAGAGAATAGTATATAGAGGTGCTTTCACTTAGTATAATATACAGTTTGGTTGCTTCTCAACCTAAAAAGTGTTGTTGTACTGAAGGTGGCTCCATTTGTGCAGCTTCTCACAACTCCTAACAAAAGGGGAAGGAAAGGCTTTAAATTTCAGTTTTGGTTGGCACGGAAATGGAAATATTTCGGTTTCAGTGGAAATCTTGTAAAATCACAAAAATGTAAAAAAACATGTGCAAATGATGAAATTTTAAGATAAAACATAGGGAATGCTAGAATAAGCACAAATACATACTTAGAAACCATTGCACAAGCAAGAAAGTTATCCATAATGGCTTAATCACAACGAACACCTAGTAATATGCATTATCGGTAACATGCATTATCGCACATGTTTGGATAGTAAAGTCAATAAAGAAGTACAATGTAATGAAGTATAGGAAAGTAGAATGACCCGTCCCCTCTCCAAGAACCCCAACTCTATGTCAATACCACATAGTTACGAGGTATTATTGGCTCCATGCCAATCTGACATCCAGTTCATAAAATATTGTTACTTATGAAATGAAACGAAATGCTAATCATAACATCTTTCCATTTTTTTGTCGTTCCAATCATTCTGGTCGAATTTCGGGAAATTCAGTCGAAAATAATGACCTAGAAGGAATTCATTGAGATTTCGCTTCGGTAGGGTTGGAAATGGAAACATTTCAATCGTTTCAGGCAAGTTTTGTGAAAATTTAAACCATGGGAGAAGTAGAAGGGAGAACGGAAGGAAGGTAAAAGAAACAATGTACAAGGTCAAGAATTTCTAGAGAGCCGACTCTCAAAAGATCTCAAAACACTTCACAGAATAGATATGAAAGTGAAAATTATAGGTAACTAGGGTTTCAGTTCACCCTATCTATGTTCTGGAATCCTAGTAGCTCAAGATATTAAAGCCAATATCCACTTTTGCATGTGCCTCAGAGGAGTGGTAGCTTCAAAGCAAGTGGGTGCAATTGTGACCTCCACACTCCCTCATCCCCACTCTGATAAACTCCTTAACTGACTCCTTAACTGAACACAACTACAGAGTACAACTGACTAACCCCTCTTACGGCTTACTAATTCTTCTTACTACAATTATACCTAAAGCATCAGGTTTTGGGATGAGGTTGATGCAATATATTTGCAGGGTAAGGTCTGAGGCCACCTTTTTGTATCCTAGTGACTTTGAAATTATTGTAAGCCACTTTGTCAGATAAAGGGAACTGGCACTCTTAGCAAATTAAAGTTGTTACACTTCCAAGTTCCAGCAAATATGTTAACTGTCAGCTGTACATAAGTCCATCACCCTTAACTTGTAGTGAAGATCAACCACTCAGATCATAAACTGTTTACTTAGTAGATGGACATAAATTTCAAATGCTGAAATCAACTAATTCAGGCATGAACATCTGTAGTTAATTGTAATGGTGAAAATATCCATGTCCTAAACATATGACCTTTAACTGTTTGATTGGAGCTCTCAGGCTGTAAATGGAACTACAATTCCTTTGTTAGATGATACTTAGCAATGATCTTATCCCAATATAATTGAGAGTCCAAATGCCATATAAATGTTAATCTAGATGGTCATTACAGAACAGTTAATTGCAACAGATGCTACATGGCAGATGGGATGGTAGCACTGTTCGTCTAGCATTCTTAACTGTATTTTTTTCACTAAAATGAAGCACAACTAGAAGGAAATACAATCACTTACAGATTGAGTTAATGGAGGAGGAATTCGGCATTGAGCGAAATCGATTCACTTTCCAGCAACGTACACGATTAGTGAAGACTTGCAGTCGGCCTCTTCTTTGATGAACTTGATCCATGGGTTTTGCTCGATCTTGTCTTGGAGACACCGAGGCATAATTCGGATGAAGGCCCTTGCAAATCAAGGGTAGAAGAAGGAGCTTGATCTCCAAGCTCAAATGTCTTCTCCTCATGATGGAATGTCACAAGGGGGAAAATTTTCCATCCAAAATGGATATTTTCTAGATCTAGATCTTGCTCCCCACAATCAAATTACAAATTCAAAGTCACTAATTACAATTTGGTGGGAAATGACCTTTTATAGGCTCCCCAATTACAGGAATGATGTCCCTACCCATGGTAAAATGACATAAAAGCCAAACAACAGAGTAAATTAACCAAACTACCGCTAATAAAGGTTAATGACATAAAAGGACATCAAAGACTATCAAAATGACCAACCTACTCTACTATTGCAAGTAAACTAATGAGACAAATGACCCTACACTAATGGAGCAACGTCGGATGCTAATGGGATAAGGGATGGTCCTACATCAGAGGTCCGCCTTGATTGCCACCCTATTCATTGGAATTTCTAGGTCATTTTTTGGGAATTTTCTTGGTCATGTAACCCTATTCAATGTCATATACTGATTTTGTTTCCTAGCAACCATTTCAAACTGGAAGCAAGTCCTGGGATAACTTGCTCTGGTACCATATTTGATCTGGCACAGAGCAGCAGGAAAAACTAACCAAATGAGAAGAAAAGCAGACGTTCAAAAAGTGATCTCACAATAGCCTACCAAACAACACTATGGAGAGAGGCCACCAACCTTACAAAGTATTTGATTTAGCATGGATCAATATGTCTCAAGCAGCCATGTTGGAAGTCCACCCAAGGGGAATTGCATCTCTTCTATTCGAGTTTGTGAAATAAAATCTGTGCTTGACATCTCTGTGAGCGTGAGTTTTGTGTGTGCGCGCTAGCGCGCATCCAATTCCACCTGACATTGAAAAATAGTGTGCTTAGCTACTAATAAGAACAGAATTTGACAGAAATGAAAGTGGTGGTGCGCACCAAAATCGGAAAATATGTACTTGAATCCTGTAAAATGGTAAAATTTTTAGAAAAGGATCGGGGAACTAATCTAAGATGTATTTGCTTGCCACCACAATTATACTGTTCTAAGATATATATATAGCTCCCACGTTATTCATACAATGTGGTCTCCTCTTCAATTCCAAGGAAATGAGCGACAATAGAACAATATGCAGAAGGTTCCTTAAACCACAGAAAAAGAACCAGTACAAATAATACGAAAATTTGATCTTTGATAGATGAAAGAAACTACGAAGAGAGAATAGATTATAAGATATACGTCTATAATAGTAAAAGAGTATTGGTTTTTAGGTCAGGTGATAGGGTAATTTAAGTTCAAACTGTTTGGGCACTTGATTTATCTTCAACTTCTCTAGGAGCTAGGATTCTTTTGCAAGTCTCTTATTAGTGCTCTCATCCAACTAATTCTCATCCATGGGCTGGGAACTGGGATAAGTGGCTTATGTCATTATCCTATTAATTGACAGAAAGCTACAACCAACATACAGTATGGTTGTTGTTAACTCTGTTTGGTTTCCGGGTTTTTTTTTCCCTGGGATTTATGTGGGAGGAAAAAAATCCAAGGAGATTGGTGGGAAAAAAAAGTCCTACAAGTACCCCGGTAAAATAAAAAACCCATGTTTGGTTGACCGGACTATGGTGGGCAAAAAAAAATATGCTTTGTTTGGTTGCTTGAACTGTTGGGAAGAACAAAATTCTTCTCAAGCTTATTTTTGGTTCCTGGGAGTATTTTTTTTCCTTCCTCGGATTTCGTGCGGGGTTATTTTGGTTTCTGGGATTATTTTGGGCTCACTGTGTTTATGGTAGAGGGCCCAAACCCCATACCCGAATCCAAAAACAGAGTGGGCCCACATTGTTTTGATGATCCAAAGCCTTCATTTGATGGGCCCTGACATAGATAGGGTGTGCCCAAAACATCAGCTCCATAGGATCATCCTAACCCTTCAATTTGTGGACGAACCGTCAACTGAGGTGGTCTACCTTACACAAATTAAAACCCCAGGAGGTCTACTTGTAACTGTTTTTTTTTTTGGGTAGGCATCTACTTGTAACTTTTTAAACATCAGAGGTTAAGTTGAATGTGTCAGGAACCACAGGGAGTCTAAGTGTATTTTTCCCTTTAATTTTTATGGAGTAACTTCTTGGTGCTTCACATTTTCATCCCATTTAACTAGTGCACAAGGACCAACCTTCAATATGAAAACCCTTTAAATTTCCCCTTTTCCTGATGGAGGTTTTGCTAAACAGCATTTGTTAATCGTACGCCATTAAGTTCTCAACCACCCAAGAGTTCAACCACACATGAGGTCGATAGCAGAATCAATGGATCGATGACAGGTACACTTGCCATTTGCCATGTGGGGCCAATCAATGGGAAAAAGGCTAAAGTGAGTCAAGGCTCTTTAGTTGTTGGGATATCAGGACGCGGGCTTTGCCAACAACCCTCCTAATATTGCCACGTGTACCAAAATAGGGATATGATCACAGCAATGATAAATTCGCACCCCTTGTAGGATAATTTGCTCCCCTCTAACGTGAATTGACGTTAGAAAGCGTTAAAGTCTGCCGCATACCCTCCTTTAAAGGGGTGCGAATTATCGAACAGGGGGTGCAAATTTATCATTGCCCTTTATACAAACATTAAGGGCCTGTTTGGATGCCGAGAAGATTTTGATTTGGATTCCTCACATTTGCAGCCCTTTTTGTGTTGTGATTTGGATCTGGATCAAATCCATTGATTTCCAAATCAGCGATTGGGCAGTGAAAAAAATCAGATTTCCAAATACGTGATTGGAAATCCACAGATCTGGCAGTTTCCTTCACCCTCTTTGCTCATCGACCTCTCCCCTCTACTACGAATTACGCCCTTCCCTCTCTGTCTCCCTCAACATGAGCTAGCAGATCTATTCATTTTGTATTCAAAACTCAATTCCAAATCCAAATACAAAATATGAGGTATCCAAACGGGCCCTATGGGTACTTTTGCCATAAGAAAGCCATTAAAGTGTTACTAGGTAAATGGCACTATGGAGGGCTGTTGGGAAGCATCCGACATACCTGTCTTCCTAGCAGCTCTTTTAATTATTGTTTTTTGACTGGGAAATAGATCTTATTAAAAATACAGAGACCGAGAAGATCCCTGAGGGGTAGCTATGCTCACAACGCAAATTCAAAAGAAATAAATAAAATGAACTAGGGAGAAGATAATCAACTAGCTCAAGGCTCTCTCTGTGCACCCCATCTCTCGCAAGCCTATCCGCTTCTCCATTAGCGGACCGCCGAACAAGCATAAATGTGATCGCAGCCGACCCCCAACCTATCCGCTTCTCTTGTCTTCAAGTTTTCATCACTTTTCTTTGTTTTGTTGGTGAAGGAAAGGATTTTCAAATTGAAAAGGCTTCATATCTAAACAGGAAAACATCCAATTTAATTGTCTAATTATTTCAAGTTGGGAAGCATTTGTGCATGTGGGGCCCTATTGGTTTTTAGCGTAGTATATGACTTACTAGTAAAAAACCCGTGCGATGCACGGGCCGACAAAGAACTGTACGGACCACGTCATAGGTTGATCCAAACCGTCCATGTGATGGAACAAAGCATAAATAGGTTGTGCCCCAAAAATCATTTCCATAGGCTGATCCTAGCCCTTCAATCTATAGATGTTTCCATAATTTCTCTTAAATCGGATGGTTAAGATCACCCTATAGATTTTTTATTAAAAAACCATAAAGGAGGGGGGTAAGATTGAAATTATACGGCTTTAATGGGTGCCTTTGTTAAAAGCATAAAGGAGGGGGTAGGATTGAAATTATATGATTTAGTGGGTGCCTTTGTTAAAAGCATAAAGCGGGGTAGGATTGAAATTATATGAGCTGAATGGGTGCATTTGTTCAAAAAAGTCAAAAAATATGATGCGTAATTCTCATGTAATTTTCCAAAAAATGGAAAAAACTCTCTTCTTTTCATCCCAGCTTATTGTAGTAGATTACGATATATGTGGGCCGCTCTGACTCTCTATCTTAGGCTCTTAGCCCCAATAGTAGTTTATTGTCGTACGCATTCAGGTTCTATAATTTTGTCCATAAGTCCTGTGTAGGCCTCAGTTGTAATTGCTCATTACTCATTACAATGGTAGAGTCTCATTGGTTATTGGCTGTTGGGCTCTCTGTCTTAGTCTCACTATTCAACCCCTTTTCTTCCCTGGGCCACTCCCTATAGTGTAAAAAGAGTCGTCATAAATACACTAGGGAGGGGTGGCCCGGGAAAGAAAAGGAGGCGAATATATCTTTTCCCACAGATTAATACAGGCGTGGAGTCTATAATTTGTATGGTCATTACGTCCGTCATGTAAGTCTACTAATATACACCTCATTCTATCTATGGGCACATTTGTTTTTGTTGTTTGATCCTCCATCTTTGCCCCTTCTAGAAGAAATACTCATAATTAGGGATTTGCAAGGGACCATCCCAAAAGGCATTTCACGGGCCAGCAATTGCATGAGAGAACAGCCACATAGGCTCACTTTTCAACAGATTCTGTCTTATTCATATAATTCATCTGATGTGGCCGAGCTCTATCATGCAACAGCCAGCCCTCGAAACTCCTTCTGAAACAGTCCCTACCAATCCCCTCTTTTTAATATAAGTTTTCCTATTTATACTGCGTTGCTCAGAAATCTGCCTCTACTTTCTTGTGAAGGGTTGAGATTAATCTCACTTAACATGTATTTTAATCTTTGGCCCTTGACTAAAAAGTGAACGACTGATCTGCCAGCGACAGTCTTGGTTGAGTTGGTAAAACATCCTCTTATTTTATTCCTTCCTTTATTAATTAGAGGTTGAGGTTGATAACTTTAGCTTCACCAACCCAATTTGAAAAGAACATAATAACTAAAAAAAGAAGAAGAAGGAGTGTCATGATCAAAACAAACCCTGAGAGAATTAATTGAATTCGCCCCATAAATAAGACCAATCTATCAATTTTTATTGTGGGTCCCAACCGAGAATCTCTCTTTGAGAGGAAAAAGTAAGCAAGTTTTTTATAACGTTGGAAAAAGCCAAGGGTCCTCTGTACACTTGTTTTGTCGTTAATTGTTAGATTCCGTTTTCCCCACTCCACTCCTATTAAGTCTTCCATATTTTTGTCACAAAAAATGCTTCTTCCTTATCTCTCTCCCTTCCAAAATTCCCGTTTCTTTTTTAAGCTCGCACAACTTTCGTGCGACTTTCGTGGAGCTTTTTCCTCGCCCTCCGACGTACGGTATACAAGTCATACATTCATACTCATTCGTGCACCACACGTCTCGTCGCCATGATCACTCTCATTGTTTTTCTTTCTCTGGATTTTGATTTTGGTGCAGTCTTTAAACAGATTGACGTTTCTAGAATCTAGGGTTAGGGTTTTCTGTCCGAAGAAGAAGAAGAGGAAGAAATTGCAGATGGGATTGGAAGGCGTGAGCGAGGAGCTGCAGAAGTTGGCAGATGTGAACATGGATGAGGCGCCAGTTAGGTGCCGCGTTCGTGAGGCGTTCAAGGAAATTCAGATGGGGCTCGATCACTGTTTGTTTAAGGTAATTCATTCCTCCTTTTCTAGAATTCGGTTTTTTAATCCCCCTTTTATTGTTTCTCTTCATCCATAGAAGACTTGCTCTTGAAACTATGAAATTTGAGCTGTTGTTTGGTCTCTAATTCAATTAGGATGTAATTGGTAGAACTTCCGTGCATGATCTGTTTTCTTCGATTGTAGAAAAATCTGTTTTTTTTTTCCCTTTTATTTATATCTGATTCATGGTTTTCTTGTGGAGAATAACTTCTTAGAAGGGAATATTAGATTGATAACACTATAGTGATTTTAGAAAGCTAGTTGAGATTGTGTAGGAGGGAAGTTGTGTGATAGAAAAAGATATCAAAGACACACCTCCCCGATATTCTTTGGACCTGTACATTAGCAAAAAGTACAGATATTGGTAACTGTAAAAAATCATGGGTAAGAATATGTATAGTATTTTAAAGAAATGGAATATGTATAATATTTTAAAGAAATGGATATGGGCATGACATCCCTACAGCCTACTGGAGATAAACATTTCATGTGATTACTTCTCAAGACTTAGCTAATACCCAACATTCAAAAAAAAAGAAAAAAAAAAGAAAAGACTTAGGGGCCGTTTGGATACGCGGATTTTAGAATACGGGATTTCTTCAAAATTGTAGCTAAGAAACAAGAGAAGAAGCAGACCAGCCGTCGTTTTTGACTCATTTTTTATTTCTCGCCCTTCTTTCCGTCTGCAAGGGAGTAGCAGATCCTCCTATATTTCCAGGTTTTAGAAATCTTAGGATGCAGGAGAGATTTTTAAAACCTGATTTTCTCACTTAAAATCCAAGAAACGCTGCCAGGACAGCAGCAGCAGCTTGGTCATGAACCATCTTTTACACTGTTTTCAAACTAAAAACCTGGATTCTAAAATCCGCGTATCCAAATGGCCCCTTAGGTAATATCATAATATAGACATAAAGTCTTGTAATGAAACATCCTTTGGAAGCATACGCAAATTAGACATAAAGTCTTATCTTATCATGCTGTTCTTCAGTAGAAATTTTATTGCCAAACAGTGTAAAGAGGGTATATTATGATATTACCTCAACTCAACTCAACTCAACAAAGCCTTTGTAACTAGTTTGAGACAAAGGCTTTGTTGAGTTGAGTTGAGTTGAGTTGATATCATAATATTCCCTGTTTACACTGTTTGGCAATAAAATTTCTACTGAAGAACAGCATGATAAGATACAAGACTTTATGTCTAATTTGCGTATGCTTCCAAAGGAAGTCTTATTACAAATATCTAAAAATTGTAGTACATAATACACATGTATCTAACACTTGGTTCCGCGCAAAGTATGTGTAACACTGATGGAAACATTTCTAGACATGGTTGTTATTTTGGTAGATTAATTTGTGGCGCGATTCTCTTGATAATTTACTGTTTCAGTTCCAACAAAATTGTAACTCGGTCAATCATGGTGAGAGTATTAGTTTATAATGTGCTTCGGCTATGATACAAACTGTGAGTCTTTGGCAGGTTTCTATGGAGCATTGTACAGCATAGGGATGACCAGTGTGCCACTGAAACAACTTTTCTTTCTTAAGATGCAACCTTTCTTTCTTTCTTTTTTGGTTTTTCTACTGTAGTTGATATCCGAAATATGATGTTTCCATGCATCCTGGAATTTATTAAATGCTTTGCGTAAAGTTTTTTGGTTAGTCTTGTGGAAGCATGATTTTAGCAAAAGCATTTTGAATATATACCTGCATTGAATGCTATTGTTTATTATTTGAATATTCCAAGATGATAATTGATATTTTCTTTTTGCTTGTGTTGTAGGCTTCACACACTGGGATAAAAATGAAGGAGGTAAACTACTTTTTAAGTTTGTTATAGCTGTTTTGTTCTTTCCAATAAATCATACTTTTATGGTAAATGTGATTGACCCAGGGACTAGGGTCTTCCGATCAAGTTATTCTTAATGTATTTTTCCAGACTTATTGTCGCTGTTCGGATCAATGGATCTGATCACATACGCCAGGCAGAGGTGTAGCCAAACTCTGTTAAGAATGAGCCTTACTACCCCTTTTTTTAGCTTTTTCGAGTAACATTTGTTCATCTTCTCCTCTCCTTCTATGATGAGTTGCAGCTTCTCCTTTGATGTCCTTTCCAAGGAGCATCAGTTTGATGGAAGAAAGTTGGGATGGCAGTTGAAGAGGGAATTCTAGCAACATTTGTCAATCATAGTTGTTGACTTTTTCTTTCACTTCAAAAAGTCATCACACCCCATCAACATAAAAAAACATCAATTTTTATTCATATTCAACTGTTTTTAAGGACAATAAGGCTTTCATATGTATAGCCTACGCAAATCATACAATTTTTTTTTTTTAAATCCATAATCCTTGATGCAAAACAACTCCCAGTCTAATTATAACTGCTATTGTACTAAACGACTAACTCCTTGTTGAAGTAAAACTCCTATTGCAAGGGCTCTTTCTACTGTTGGTAAATTAAGACTCTTCAAACCCACTAGGACTCCTAACTCATCATGGAAACTAACCCACATCAAGTTCCACAAATACAAGGGCTCTTTTATGTTCCAACATGAGCCCTTGTCGTCACTCAATAACTTTAGTGATTAATTAAAATGACTTAAATGCCCCTATTACTTAAGATTTTCGTAATAAACATGTGAGCCCCATTTTAAGCACCTACAACTTAAAGAAACCAAGTGATATTGGTGGGAAAAGACCGTAATAACCCTCCCATAACTTAAGGGACATGTGAGCCCCATTTTAAGCACCTACAACTGAAAGAAACCAAGTGATATTGGTGGGAAAAGACTGTGGTAACCTCCTATAACTTAAGGGACTTAAAAAACACCTAAAAGACGCTTAAAAATTAAAATATGGAACCTAGGATGGTCTATGTTAAGAGAAAGTGAGGAGGAAAAGTGGGGAAAGGAAAAAGAGGGAAGGAGTTTGTGAGGCATGAACCACAACCCCACAAACCGAATTGATCTGTTATATATAATTCTCTTAATGTTATTTACAAGTTTGTGACTAGGCAACCATTATGAAGGGTCCCATCCTACTTACTAATAATCATAAAAGGAGAAAAAAGGCAACATAAATACAAACTTAAACTACACTATCTCTTAACAGTTCATTTGAGCTTTCTACTTGTCTCGCTCAGTACTTGCTGTTGATAAATGTGATGTCTTCCCTCGTAAGAGCTTTGTCATGTTACTTTATTTGTAACACTACAACAAAGTTATTTGTTGTTATGCAGGAGTATGTAATAAATTCTAGAGGACTCGAGATTTTCTCTAAAAGTTGGATTCCAGAGACGACTCCACTAAAAGCTACTGTTTTTTTCTGTCATGGTTATGGAGACACATGCACATTTTTCTTTGAAGGCATGTACTCTTATTAATTTGCATTGAATTTTTATATTACATCTGTGGATATTTTGGAAAGAGTGCAGCTTACAAATTTACACATGGTTGCAGGAATTGCCAAGAAATTAGCTTCATCTGGATATGGTGTTTTTGCAATGGACTACCCTGGATTTGGTCTTTCAGATGGTCTTCATGGACATATTCAAAGCTTTGACCGTCTTGTTGATGATGTTATTGAGCATTTCTCCAAAGTCAAAGGTGTGGTGTCACTTCTTTTACAATGGAAATGCATGCCTTACCTTGGAATCAGTCGTTGCCATAAATGCTCGTGCCCATTAAATGATTTTATTTCTTGCGCATTAGAAAGAAAAAAGATCTAATGTTGGCTTTTTGAGGAGCTAGACATAAATAATACTAGAATGGCTTCATGCTTTGATATGAATGAGAGTTGATGCAGTAGCATTGCCATTAGTGAAATGCTTCTTAGTTACACACACACACTAACAAATGCATGCAAATATTCTTCTTAGTTACACACGCTAACAAATGAATGCACATACTTTTTTGTATGCTTTTATGTTTTGAGATTGATTTCCAAAATTGGAAAACTGATTTTCTAGTTAGATATTAAACTAATAGTACTTGAAAACCATTCTGGAGTTGCAAGAATACTTTGAGTTGCTCTAGCCAAGGTTCGAAGTGACGGTTTTGGATTGGCTAGGTGTAACCTACTGTCTGTAAGTGGAAAATGGAAGATAATGTTCATTAATTAGGATGTATTCATGTTTTTTTTTGAACTGGTGATTAAGTTGTATTCCTTCATGGCACTATTTCCCATATCATCAGCCTTAGCAAGGCCATGCACTTATTATCTTTTTGCATCTCTCTTTTTTGTTCCTCTCTCCATTTGCTCTTCAAACTTTTAGTGATAAAAGATCATTTATTCATCATTCAGATACAAGTTATGGACTGCATCTCTTTTCTCTTTTCATGAAAAATGTTAACTAACCAACTTCTCCAAAAGCTTAAGCTGTTGGAGAAAGGTGTTATTTATCTTTTATACTTTAACACTCCCCTGCACGTGTGGCCCACTTGGCAAACACGTGGCACATGTGGTCCCACTTTGGGCCGACCATCGCATGTGGATTTTTTTCTATGCGGGAGGTTTGAACTCGAGACCTTTGGCTTTGATACCATGTTAAGTAACCAACTTCTCCAAAAGCTTAAGCTGTTGGAGAAATGTGTTATTTATCTTTTATACTTTAACAACAAAAAAAAACTAAGATGAAGCAAACTCATTTATTCATCATTCAGATACCAAGTTATGGACTGTATCTCTTTTCTCTTTTCACAAAAAAAAAAACTAAGATGAAGCAGACTACTGGAAAAAATCTTACAGGACTTCTTCCTTCCTAAAAAACTGAAAACTAACTGGAATCTTTACCTACTTAGACTTATAGACATCTCTTCATAACCTAGGATCGATCCATCGATCAATGTGAGAAAAGTGTCTGAGAAATATTTTAGTGTAGTAGAACTATCATTTTCAATTCACATATTCCACTTGATCGTAATGTTAGTGTTTGTACTTCATACACCTCTTGTTCAAATAACCCCATAACATTCATCTCATTGCCCTGATAAATATACTATCTTTTGTAATAGCCCATTCAGATACTGATTTGGCATTAAGATATTTCATAAGACAGTTAAACTCCTCATATGCAAATTTACATGCTTTGCTTGCCATCCATATTGTTGAGAAAATCCGCCGGGCAAATCCAATCCAATCGTGCACAAATTAAACGGAAAAGTAAAATAAACAAATCAAGCCACAAGATGAACACCAAGATTTTACTTGATTCGGTCAAGCCTACTCCACGGGTGAGAAACACGATCTTCCACTATGAGAAAACAATATACAAGGATTACAATGGATTAATCACAAACCCACAAACCCGCAACCCTTTCCTTGCTTCTCAAACCAAGACCGTACACAAGAGATAACCCAAGAAGAAACCCGAGAAAAGCCCAAGAGAATAATACCCAAGAGAACCCCGAGACAAAGCCAAGAAGAAACCCTCTTCCCGTTCTCCTCTTCTCTCTCCTCTCTCTCTCTCTCTCTCTCTCTCTCTCTCTCTCTCTCTCTTCTAGCTTTAAGGCAGCCGACACACCTCACGCTAGCCCTCTTGTTTTTTGCCGCACACTTGATTGCAGCCCACACAAAGAGTCTCACACCCTTGACGTTGGAGAATGGAGTTTTATACCTTAGGTTTTCTAAAAACCTAGAAAATAACACTTTCTATTTTGCCTTGCCTTCCCACCACAACCCACCATAATCGGTGGTGGGAAATAAGGCAACTTTCCAACACATATATAAACTTATCATGCATAGATTGCCTCATCCATGATGAAATAGACGTATTTCACTGGGTACGCCAATGCAGAGATTTTCTTCTTCTTTGGTTAAAAATTAAAAAAATGTATGTTAAAGTGGGGAAGATAGGAAATATGAGAAATTCAAGAGATATTAAGAAGAAGACACTTATGTAGGATCTGGTGAGTATTAGGAAGACATTTGCTTTGGACCCACCATATTATAGTTTACAGTATATAATTTAGGAGATAGGAGGGATTGTGCCTCTAGCTCATTGGTCAAGGCTTTGTTCTTCAACCTAGAGGTTGGAGGTTCAATCCTAGCTTACCTACCTGAAAAAAAAAAGGAGATAGGAATCATTGGATCCTATCTGGCAATAGTTTCTGATTATGCGAAATGCCTATGGTTGCTTACGCAGGATGTCCTATCAAGGCTGCCAATGCAGTCCTGCTTTGTGTGTCCAATCACTTGGTCTGCACGTCTGAAAAGGCTAGATATGACCCTTTTTTTCTACGATAAGATATGTAATATTTTAAATCTTTAATACTATTAAATAGTCAATAAATAAATAAAATATCTTCAAAAGCATTCTGGTAACTATGTTGGATAGCACATGGGAAGAGATTTGAATGAGAAGATGAAGAGTGGAGCATCCTCGTCCCAGATGGAACCTCCCTCCTCCTGGGTACTTGAATGGTTCGAGCCTTAGCAATATGGGTCCAGATGGTGTTGGGGGTTTTCTTTGGAGCTCTGAAAGCGTGGTTAGGTGGGCTTTCTTTACCGCATTACTAAACCTCTCAAACCATGTCTGTGAGGACTGTTGGGGACCATAAAGTTCTTTCTTTAACCTACATACCTTTCCTTGTGCACCTTACAACTGAAAACCTGGTGGAGACTGCACATAGACTACTTCTTCTAGATCTCCATGAAGAACGACATTTGTGACGTCTAGTTGATGAAGAGATCAATCTAAGTTTACTGCAATAGAAAATAATACTCGGATGGAATTCATTGTTGCAACCGTGACAAATATTTCCTAGTAATCGATGCCATGGGGTTTGTGTGTATGCTTTGGCTACAATACAAGCCTTGAACCTATCGACTGATCCATCCTTCTTATATTTTACGACATACACTTACCTAGATTTCACTAATTCTCAAGTGCCATTTTTGAGAGCTCTCTCTCCTCATACATAGCATCCCTCCATTTAGGATGAGATAATGAATCTGCAACACTGGAAGGCATAAAAAATCACTAGATTATGAAATGTGGGAGCTCTTCTAGCAACAATTGTCTATGCCCTACTAAGAAATGGCCTACTGAGAAGAAGATGGATACACATGAAGACGTTTCGAGGCTACCGGAGAAGAAGAGATTGAGAGATTGGAGTCCAGCGGGTTTGGCGTCCCAAAGAGATGATCAGGACTCAGAGAAGGGCTGGACGAGTATCTGATGAAACTCAGGGTAGAGAAGCGGAAAGAGATAGACACAAATCGCATGGGGACTGGGAGATCCAGAGTAGGAGGAAGGAAAAGAGGTTATCCATAATTCTAGTTTCTTTTAATTTGCATATTAGACGTTCAGACTTGTTATAGGAACCCTACTTCTTACTATTCTATTGCATCCATCAGTTTTATTACAAACATATTCATCTACTGAAATTTTAGGCTTGTTCCTTTTCCCCTTTGATTGTACATTTTTTTTTGTTATTATAGCTTTAATATCTGGTTGCCATTCCTGTTGCTCTGTGTCACTTAGTATAAGAGCTACAAGAATCAATTTTCTTCCCAATTGGTCTTGCGTCGCAATAGTATGCACTAATTTGAAACATCCCAAAAAATTATTATTTCTCCAATCCATGGTTCGACATAAAAATGGGATATGCATGTCCCATCACTTGAGAAATTCTATACAGTATCACTCGTGAAAAATATCTGGTTAGGTTATAGAAAGGATTATTTCTGAGCATGATACTTGTTCTTATGCGCATATGGTACACTGGTTACATAAAATTTGATATACTACCTAACAATTAATGATTAATCTTGCATCTAATACTGATTTAGTTGCTAGTTATAAGACAATCAAATCTTTGCTTACATTACTGGTCTTATTTGACGGACAGAAAACCCAGAATATAAAAGCCTTCCAAGCTTCCTTCTTGGACAGTCTATGGGTGGAGCAGTTGCTTTGAGGGTGCACTTAAAACAGCCTCGTGAATGGAGTGGTGCTGTTCTTGTCGCACCTATGTGCAAAGTAATCTCCCTAACCTCAATTTTATTGTAGCCTCATCATTATATCACCACCATTTAACTGAAATATTTCTTTCTAGATTGCAGACGATATGGTTCCATCTTGGTTGGTGACACAGTTTCTGAAAGGTGTGGCTAAACTTCTTCCCAAAGAGAAGTTAGTTCCACAAAAGGATTTTGCAGAGATGGCATTCAAAGACCTGAAAAAAAGAAAAATGGTTTGACTCTCTACTTATTATTAGATTATTCCTTAGAATTCTGGATGTTGGATGGTTATTAAGTACCCACACATTGGATTCCTACATTGTACATTCACATGTTGCAACTGAAAAATTGCATAAACTTGCACAGATTTTACCATTATTCGTTTTGAATTTCACAGCTTCATATTTTTAGTAATGTGAATACAGGTATATAATTATTTCTGTTTTTTACTAAATGCAGACGGCTTTTAATGTTATTGCTTACAAGGGAAAGCCACGCCTGCAGACCGGTGTAGAGTTACTAAACACCAGCCAAGAGCTAGAACAACGTTTGGAAGATGTATGATAATTCCTACTCTTTTCTTCTTTATTTGCATGTTGTTTTATTTAGGCTATGTCTCAAGGAATCAATGGTTATTAGATAATATACCCAAAACTCACCTCTAATTACAAGAAATACGCAATATACCACTGATCTAGCAGGCCACCATATGGTTTTCCATAGCCCAAAAATGCCTCACAATCCAGAGAGGATGCGTCCTCTCCTTTAGAGAATCCTTCTGGTTCAGCTGTAGTACGTTGTATATAAATTTAATTTGCCACAGTAAACATTTCCATCCCATCACGTGAAACTTCTTATGGCTTATACCAGATGATCTTAAAGTGTCTTTCTGATAATTTTCCAATAAGAGCCTATCATGTCCATACTCCAAACCACCTTGACTATCACTTCTCACTAGTAACATCAATATGGACACATATCAGAAGGATATACTCAACTGATTGTGTAACTGCACGAACCCTGTATTTTAGCCATTTGATTATGTAGAGACAATGGTAAGAGTTGAATTAATCTAGGAGTTTTGTTTCGGATATTCCTATGATTTGGTAGCTGTGTACAATAATAAGCACACAGGCCACGGGCTTTTCAAAGCTGATGCAGACTTTGAATACCGTAAAAGCTCTCCTTTCAAACAAAAGAAAAAACTGTAAAAACTCATTTGTATCTGTATGCATGCATGTATATCAGTAATATGTTGTATTTGAAGAGTTAATTTGGTTTATTTAGATTAGTGTGGTTTTTCCAGGTTTCTATGCCATTATTTATCCTACATGGGGAGGCAGATACTATAACAGATCCATCAGTGAGCAAGGCTTTGTGTGAGAGGGCAAGCAGTTCAGACAAGAAGCTCCACCTTTACAAAGGTGCATTTCATGCTCTTCTTGAAGGCGAACCTGATGACACTATATTTCAAGTTCTTGACGATATTGTCGGTTGGCTCGACGAGCACAGTACCAGTGGTGATACCCCTAGTTGATCAGATCCCTTTTTAACACTTTTTTTTGGGGTTATATAACTTAATTCATTTTTTGGATGATCTTGTTATTTATATTCAGAAGATAAGGATGCTTGTAAACTAGTATATTAGTGGTCTGAACATCAGTTATTATTTTGAATAAAGTAAATGTTGACCAGACCCTTTTTTAACACTTTTTTTTTTTGGTAATATAACTTTATTCAATTTTTGGATGATCTTGTTAAAGTAAATGTTGATCAGATCCTTTTTAACACTTACTTCATTCATTTTTGGATGATCTTGTTATTTCTATTCAAATGATAAGGATGCTTGTAAACTTGTATAGTATTGGTCTGAACTTCATTTATTATTTTGAATAAAGTAAATGTTGTTTGGTGTTGCAGTAAGATCTTGTGGGGACTTTTTTAAGGACCTCTTTTCTTTGACAAGCAATATTTGTTGTGTTAGATACCAACTTTATTGATAGCTTCAAGTCTTCAACTGGTCACTTATCTTTGACTCTATTATTAGGAATTTGCTAGTGTCCATCGCAAAAGGCATTTCGCGGCTGGGTTGTCGCATGTCAGACCAGCCACCTCGCGAATGGAGACAGCTAGCAATTCCCCTACTATTAACTACGTGATAAATCGGTCCCCTAACATCTTAATCCACCCCATATATCTCTCTCTCTCTCTCTCTCTCTCTCTATATATATATATATATATATATATAAGCACCGCCTTATATGGGGGTCGATTTAAGATATATGGGGGTCGATTTATCACTGTCCTCTTAATTTTTCATTCACGATAGTTGCATAATCAAATGCAACAAAGTTGTTCTTGCAAAAAAAAAAAAAATGCTTCCTTTGGCATGCTGCATTTGATAGGCAATATGATCAAGGGAGTGCTACAACAAAGATGCAAACTGAGGAATTGCATAAGATAGGGCTTTGTATTGCCTAATTTCATGGTAATAATTTGGAAAGGCTCCGTTTCTTTCTATGTAATTTTTTTTTACAGAAAAAAAAAGAACCAATAAAAACAATTGTTTTTTGAGAAAAATTTTCTTTAAATTCCAAAGGTGAGTATAGATGATTTCGAGTAAAAGCTGCGAGAGTGTGTACTGCCCATTCTCATCGGAAATGGAGGAAAAGTTACTGGGCTATATATGTGGATTTCTCCTCTTCTTATGTAGATGCGTTTTCAGCATCTCC
This sequence comes from Tasmannia lanceolata, assembly GCF_043159265.1. NCBI lineage: Eukaryota > Viridiplantae > Streptophyta > Magnoliopsida > Canellales > Winteraceae > Tasmannia > Tasmannia lanceolata. The sequence continues at coordinate 10,287,753 of NW_027518685.1, read as the reverse complement.
AAAGGACGGGCCCCGCAGAATTGGTCGGGCGTGGACAATATCTACACAGTGGGGTAGGAGCATGACAGAGACCCGTATGCTGCCTCACGATTATCCTCCATATCAACGGTCTTGGTAACACATACTTGTCCCCCACGTGAGACCTAGTGTTGATCGTTTGAAAGATTCCCTTCCTAGTCTTAACTCTTATAATTAATTAATAAGATATATTAACCTACATGGTTTCGTTCAAAGCCCAGACACTAGGCTACAAGAAAAAGTCCCAAGGTTAGTTTCACAATAGGCTGGGCCCAAAAAGCCCACCAATGTACCAAAAGGTCCAAAACACATTAATCTCAGAGAAAATTAATCGTCACCATTTGGCATTCAGGCGGGTTCCATTGTATCTTGAACTTTTAACCCTTGATTTGAAAATTCCCAAATTAAACACAGTGTGATCTGTGTGCAATGCTCGTTTCAGATTATGGCAACCTATTATGAGCTCTTGAGCCAATAATCGGATGTGGGGCTCACAATAGCTGTTCGTTTGAGATTGTGCCAAACCTTTTATGGACGTGCAATTTTGCGTCGATTAGGGCTCACAATCGGTTGTCACAATCTCAAACGAACACGGCCTTAGATAGTGGGCACTTCTGATTAGCAAATCTCCCATCAGTGGCAGGTACGGCGGGAATCCCATCCTCAATCAGTCTCATTTAATCGTCTAAACCAATGATTTAGCACCCTGATGAAGCGCTCATTTTAGCAGAAATCCATGTCAGCAAAATATCTCGTGGACAGTCTTATCCGCGCCATTGTGAAATTCTCAGCTGCAGAAACGAAATCTCTCTCTCTCTCTGAAATTTTCAGTTTCTTCATCTTTCCTTTATATTTCCCTTCTAATTTTCTTCTCCTCTAACAAAGATGATGGAAAGTCTATAGCAACGCCATGAAAGCAATCCCTCACTGAACTCTCAAAAAAGAAAAACAAAAATATTGAACAAAAAAAAAATGGCCTTCTCATCTACTACAAAACTATCGGAGCTCCCATTCCGCAATTCAATTCCATTTTCCTCATCTCACCCTTCTCTCACTCTCCTCTTCTCTCCCAAGAAAACCCTCCCTTTCTCCTTCAAACTCTTCTTCTCCATCTCTTCTCTTCGAACGCCCTCTCAAAACCAACCCCGAACAAACCCTAGAAATAATAATCCTCCTTATCCCTGGGACGAGAATGGAAACCCTAGAAAAACCAGAATCCCCTCCGCTTCTCAAAAATCTAGGGCTCCTTCTGCTCCTTGGCTCCAAAAATGGCCTGCAAATAAGAATACCATCGAAGAGCCGAAGAAAATTAGGGCAGACGAGGCTGAGACCCGGTATTTTGAGAGGGATAAAGGGAATGGTGCGCTCGAGCGGATCGTGCATAGGCTGAGGAATCTAGGGTTAGGGTTAGAAGACGGGGAGGAAGATGAGAATTCGTTTGATTCGGATGCGATGCCGCCGTATGAAGGTGAAGAGAAATTGGGGGATTTGTTACAGCGGACCTGGAAACGGCCGGATTCAGCGGCGGATTTTAGTGGAAAAGAGGAGACTGTATTGCCGTGGGAGAGAGGATGGGATGATGGTGAGAAAGATGAATTGAAAGGGTCGAGAAAGATTAGGGTTAAGGCGCCATCGTTGGCTGAACTAACTATCGAGGATTCGGAGTTGAAGAGGCTGAGGAAGCAGGGGATTGTGCTGAGGGAAAGGATTAATGTTGCGAAGGCCGGTGTTACACAGACGATTCTTGATAAGATTCACGATGCGTGGAGGAAGTCAGAGTTGGTTAGGCTCAGATTTCATGAGTCTCTGGCACATGATATGAAGACGGCCCACGAAATTGTCGAGGTTAGTGCGCCTGATCAATGCTTAGTTATTGAATAGTAGGATTCATTTCACTGTTTTATGATGTTGTTTTGATTATTATTGTTACCCATGAAGGCATTTCATGTTAATTGTTTGACCATCTTACTGAGTTGGATATTGGAGGGTATATGGTTATATGATTTGGTCTGTAGATATGGAGGGTACGAAGTATTTTTATTTCTTTGGTATTTAACTTCACAATGGAGAAATTGAGATGGTTGGTTGAGAAATTGAAATGGTTGGTATAGACAAACTTGTGATCTTTAGTTGTTTATCACTGACTATACGTGAGAGTGACCGGATGTCGCGAATTTGTATCCCTTCATTCTTTACCTGTATGAAGTATGGACAGTATTGCAGATGGTTTACACACTTCCAACAAACATTACTTTTTCATGATAAAACTGATAATTATAGGAGAGCTTATTTTTTTGCGGGACTATAAGTTGCTTTTCCAGTTATTAAAGAAAAGTAAAGAAAATTTTGACTAGTTACTTGCATTTCTGGCTCAGGAGCTTACAATACTACTTTTTTTTATCATGTGTGTGTACATATAATCCCAGTGTGTGAAGATACAATCTCCCGTTTTCTTCTCTATTATGTTTGACAATGCTGTTATGCTACTGATGTTTTTCCTGATATGCATATAGCTACGGGTCGACGGACCCATCTATGATTTCTTATCAAAGTAAGGGCCCGTTTGGATGCTGAGAAGATTTTGATTTGGATCTCTCACATTTGTAGCCCTTTTTGTGTTGTGATTTGGATCCGGATCAAATTCTTTTATTTCCAAATTAGCGACTGACAGTGAAAAAAAACAGATTTCCAAATATGCTGTGGAAATAAGTAATTGGAAATCCACAAATCTGGCAGTTTCCTTCACCCTCTTTGCTCCTCAACCTCTCCCCTCCAGCAGGAATTACCCCCTTCCCTCTCTGTCTCCCTCAACATGAGCTGGATGATCTATTCATTTTGTATTCAAAACTCATTTCCAAATCCAAATACAAACTATCAGGTATCCAAACAGGCCCTAAATTCATCATGTAGTGTTTTGTTTGCTATGAATTGCATCCAAATGCTCTTACAGGATTCCATTGTTTGGTGGGAGTTCTCCAAATTCTTAAGGTTCACAACGATTTTATTTCTGGTGGTGTAATTCTCTAATGCATCAGCTTTTCAACAGGGTTCTTGCTTTAAGTGTTGATCTCTGTTTATTTGTTATGCATTTACCAAATATCTTTTGGAACTAGTTTGTATTTAGACATTGAGTTATCTTTTTTTTAAATCGTCTTATGCTGATCAGCGTCGAACAGGGGGATTGGTTATATGGAGGTCAGGAAGTGTTATGGTTGTTTACCGTGGAAGTAACTATGAACGTCCTTCGTCAAGATCTCAATCTTCCGATGGATTAAGCATTTCCACAAAAGTCACACATGAAGGCGAGAATCTATTTGTTCCAGATGTTTCTCTCCCTGATAGTTCAGACAATGGAAATGGGAATAATGCTATTTCTTCAACACCAGAAAAGACCAGCTCATCTGTTACAAGTCATGCGTGTGTTGAAAGCTTGACAGCAGAGGAAGCAGAATTCGATAGCCTTTTAGATGGGTTAGGTCCTCGTTTTGTTGATTGGTGGGGTACTGGGCTTTTACCTGTAGATGCCGACTTGCTGCCTCAACAAATACCTGGTTACAAGACACCTTTTAGACTTCTGCCTACTGGAATGCGTCCACGTCTGACGAATGCAGAGTTGACAACTCTAAGAAAGCTTGCAAGAAAACTTCCTTGTCATTTTGCCCTTGGTCTGTTCGTTCCATTTTTTTGTGCTTATAATTATAATCGAACGATACCTTTCTTTTTTTTCTCCTTTTTTTGAATGGTTACTTTATTTTGTCCTTCTCTTGCTGTTTTAACATTTGTCGGTCTTTCCTTGTGATATAGGGAGAAATAGGCATCATCATGGGTTGGCATCCGCCATTGTGAAGCTCTGGCATAAGAGCACAGTTGTCAAGATTGCAGTCAAGCGGGGAATTCAAAATACAAACAATAAGTTGATGGCAGAGGAACTCAAGGTAAGCGTTTTCTTTTTCAGTCAAGGTTGCTTAATGTGGTGTTTAACTTGACAACATGACTTCCAATCGTGCATTTGTGGCCAAATCATGTTTCTTGATCAAAGCTATCATGGGAACAATGAATTCTGGTGTTTTGGTCCTTGTGTAGGTTTATGCATATGTTTTCTCGAGTTAAGACCATCTAAATTTTGTTTCACTCTATTGTCGGTATCTTCATCTGTTTGAAAGCAAACTGATTTTTGTCGTCAATTGGATTCTACTGTAGTAATATTGATTTCTTCTTACTTCGCATGCTTCTATTGTACACATCATGGATTGGTTACACAGGATTATAAACTAGGCATACAGCTAATCCTTTATTATATCATTCCACCTAGTCAAATCGAACTCTGATTTTCCCACAAGCTGCTACCATTACACCATTGGTAGTTTCATGATTTTAGAATTTGATATGCATAAATTATTAGAAACTAACCAGAAACTAACCAACATATACATCAACCTATTGTGATTTCTGATATATATCTTTTAAGTTTCAACTGAACAAGTCTGGCATGGTTTCCTTGACATATATACATAAAAATGATCATTTGGCCTTATAAGTTGTAGTAGTGCCAAATGTTACTGTGCAGTAAGGTTTCATCGAAGTAGTGAATTATGGAAGACTGGGGCTAATCATAGTTTTAACACCCCCACCTCCCCGGCGCGTGCTCGTCGTTGTGGACTACCCTAAGTCGACTCCCTTTTCCCTTGGCCGCATTCCGCGTTTTCCGTTTTGCCATACAAAGTCAATAAAAACTCTCGACTCTCCCGAGTTATGACCGCATCAACCGAGTACTCGACCACGTCGTGCCAAGTCGACTAGGATTTTCTTCGATCGCATTTTGACACTCATAGCTATTTCATTCTGCAAAGCTGCTGCCAGCCTTCCTGACAAGTTTGCGTGGTGACTCTTTGATAGGCATTACACATGTCCATTGGTTTTATACCATTATCATGTAACTGCTTCAGAGATCACCCTAGGCATAATGTTTTGTAATCTGTGCTTAGTACTTAATAATATTATTTGTTATATGATAAGATTCATTCTTGATTTGGTGTATCAGTCAAATATGCATTCTTTGTGATAGCCTCTTGACCATCAAAAGAACATAAATGTTTAAGTTATTAATATCACTATTCAATGGATATGGGCTGTGATCTATTTTAATAATTGCCTTGCAGACATTAACAGGGGGTATCTTACTGCTCCGAAACAAATTTTACATTGTCATTTATCGTGGAAAGGATTTTGTTCCTACAAGTGTGGCTGCTGCTTTAGCAGAAAGGGAGGAATTGACAAAAAATATTCATGACTTTGAAGAGAAAGCACGTAGTGGAGTTGTTGGGGCAGCTTATACGGGGGTGATTGAGGGAGGGGCCCTTGCAGGTACCTTAGCCGAATTTCATGAGGCCCAGGCCCGATGGGGAAGACAAATTTCTGCTGAGGAACATGAGAAAATGAAAGAAGACGCCTCCAGAGCTAAGAGTTCCAGGATAGTCAAGAGGATTGAGCATAAACTAGATGTTGTAAGTCAGATCAATCTCTATGTGAATGCTTAACTAATTGTGCAAAAGAATGCATACTGCCTATTGTGTTTTATAAAGTCATTTCCCTGTTTTTCACTCTTTACTACACCAACAATAATATATGGAGTGACTCTTATGGTTTTCCTTGTAAATGTCCTCTGTTTGGTTGTATTGTAAAGTGCCTTGGATCCACAGTTCCAACTATAAAAAGTTCTGGTTCTCTATTTTTAGTCTACTTGATAGTTGGGTGAGAGGTCAATGTAATTCCAGGATAAGTTTTAGCATTTCTGATTTAATATGGCAGGGTACAGTGTTTAGAGCTCATGCTTTTGATTGTTTGTCTTGAACTCCAATTTGAACTTTTGAATTTTGGTCTCAAGTTCAGTAATTTCAAGTTTATGATCTGCCTTTCCACTTATGTTAGGTTAATGTTTTAGGTTTTCCACATTAAGATTCTTGGCGTTGGCTGTTCTGCATCTAAATTTTGCAAGTTGAGGACATATATCGTTACATTCTAACTAGTTTGGAGGATATGTCGCTATTTTAAGTTTTTTTTTTTTTTTTTTTGGCTTAAGGAGAGGTAGCTATGGCTTATATTTTAAATCAGGATTGTAAGTGACTCATTTTCACTCTAATGCTTGTTGAAACACACTTTTGAATGCTGGGGTATGCCACTAAGTATTGTAGTCTGGGCCTAACTTGCCAAATCCTATGTTCATTAGTCTATACTTCTCTTTAGTCTGGGTTTTACACGTATTAAATTTATATGGAACTCAAAAGTTCCTTCCTCTGTATCATTGACCAATTTGAGTGCTCAATGTATGGAACAGGCCCAAGCCAAAAAACTAAGAGCAGAGAGACTGTTAGCAAAAATAGAAGTGTCCATGGTTCCAGTTGGGCCTTCTGATGACCAGGAAACAATAACTGATGAAGAGAGGTTTATGTTCCGCCGGGTTGGTTTGAGGATGAAGGCATACTTACCTCTCGGTATGTTTTTCCCCATTTTATCTAAATTTCTTCCCAATGGTCATGGATGATGATCTTTGCAATCCACGTGTTAGGTATTCGTGGTGTTTTTGATGGGGTTATTGAGAATATGCACTTGCACTGGAAGCATAGGGAACTAGTGAAACTAATCTCTAAGCAGAAGACCCTTGCATTTGTTGAAGACACCGCAAGGTTACTGGAATATGAGAGTGGTGGAATATTGGTAGCAATTGAAAGAGTTCCCAAAGGTTATGCACTTATCTATTATCGCGGAAAGAATTATCAGAGGCCTATTAGTATAAGGCCAAGAAATCTTCTAACAAAGGCGAAAGCATTGAAACGCTCAGTTGCAATGCAACGACATGAGGTTATTTCATCTTTCCGATGCACTTCTGTTCCCCTGCTTTTTTAATGCAATTTAACTGAGTGTGGCCTGCTTTCATAATTTTGAATTTTTTATATACTTGATTTACATTATTTTGTTGTGAGATGTTTTGAAAATGTTATGCAGGCTCTCAGTCAGCACATATCTGAGTTGGAGAACACCATAGAGCAGATGAAATCAGAGCTTGTAAGTGGAAAATCTCCCTTATTAGTACACTATTTACAACACCACATTTCTTATAGCTGAAAAACCATTTGTATACATGCTCTTGTGGTTATTGCTGTTGGACTTTTCAGGTGTCAGTGGATAGGGAAATGATTTACTCACCCTGCCTGCATTGATTTGATGAATGCTATATACTCTGGGAAGTAATGTTTTAGAAAATTTTCTTGTTTCATTAATCTCCTTCAAGGATTGGGTAGCGTGAGACCTGAGTGACTGCTTGTGACCAGCATAATTGTAGAAGAATATGTTCTTTAGTTATATTAGATAGGGGCATAGGGCTCACTCCTGTACGAACCCTGTGTATAATACACTAGCAAAAAAGGCATGTGACAATGCACACTAGAGAAAGATTGAGGGGAAAGAGAGACCTGAGCAAGACAGGGGGAGTGGGAGGTTACCGTTTGTAAATAATCAGGATAGGCCCCATCACAAGCCACTTATGAGTGGTGTACTTATAATTATCTTGTAATTATTTGAAGTTGGGTTGTGTATATAATAATGGGGAGTTGTGGGGTTCAACTTGAACCTCCATGAACAAATTTCTCTCCCTTTCTAAAATATATATATATAAAAAAAAGAATCTCTCCCTTTCTCTTCACATTTCTTTTCTATTTAACATGGTATCAGGGCTAGTTCTGATCTAGATCTAAATGAGAACCTTAGATTCATATTTCGAGGGTTTATGTTGCAGTGGTCAAGTAGATGCCATGTCATCTCCATGTGCACATCTAGGTGGCAAGCGTGGAGATTTGACCAAGTCTTTGGTCAACTAAAGAAGTTGGAAAGGTTGTCAATCTGGTTGAAGTTCATTTAGTATTTTGTTCTAGAACTCTTTTGCGTCATAACTAGTGTCTAGTAAGTTTTGTTTGCATTTGAAGTATATTTTGATTGCCATGAAAATGGTAGTTGTTGTTGGTAAACATGAAAGAGAAGTTATGAATTTATGATTGTATGGGAGGGCTACAGATGGAAGATGTTCGGGGTTTTGGATGGTTTCTCTATTTTGATTAAGAATATTAATGGTTGAGCATGGCTCCCATGGTTTCTTACATCTTTCTTTCTCTTGTTTCCGTCTTTTGGTTCTTGGTTTCCTATTGCTTCTTCTTATTCCTCATCGTTTGGTAATAGAGCGTGAGCTAAGCTCTTGGCCTGACTTCGTCCTCTATCAGTCTTCTTTCATTGTGGAAAGAAGAGGTAGAGGTAGACGTGGCAATCCCATTATGGCCGATGTAGAAGATGTTGAACTTCAAGCACTTTGGAGACAACTAACTGTGCAGCTTGAGCATCAAGAAGCTCGTTGTGAGCATGGACAAAGATGTGGGGATTGAAGTGATGAATCCAATTTCAACTCCTTTGCCAATCGACCTTCATGATCAACCGTTGATGGGAAGATTCTATCATGCTTCCAACACCGTCAACGTGGGCATCCCAGAGTTTCATTGCCGTCTTCATCTGGAAGAATTTCTTGGTTGGCTTAGTGCCATTGAGATTTTTTTAATTAAAAAGAGACTCCAGAAGGCAAATGTGTGAAGCTAGTGGCGACTAGACCCATGAATGTTCAATGTATGATGGAATCTCTTTTGGGGGAGCTCAAAGACATCACTGCAAATTGCTTTACCAATTGGACCCCTCCTTTGCAAGATGCACAACATCAAATTGGTTTGATTCTCTGTTCTAGCCTTTCAAATAAATCTTCTTATCGATTGGAGTATGGAAGAGCATGGACAACTTCATCAGAAAGTTAAGGAACTACTTAAGAAGGGCTACATTCATGAGAGTATGAGCCCATTCGTGGTGCCGGCATTGCTAATGCTAAATAAAGATGGAACATGATGTATGTGTATCGATAGCCGTGCAATGAATCCGTTTGCCATCAAATATTTCTTTTCAATTCGGAGGTTGGATGACATGCTGAATATGCTCGCTGGTGCAAAAATGTTCTCCCAAATTGACCTCAAAAGTGGGACCATCAAATCAGGATCGAGTTGAGTGATGAATGGAAGACAACATTTAAGATAAAAAATAGTATCTTTGAATGGGCTGTAATGCAAGTATTTTTTTTTATTTTTTTTGAGAAGTTTGCTTGCAATTTAACTCCTAAGTGGGGAGTTGAATGAAAACTCAAGAGTTAGTTTCTTTCAAATCCAGGGAGGATGATGTAATGGCCTAGTAGATGCCATGTCATTGTCAAGTGGACATCTGAGTGGCATTCGTAGACATTTAACCAAGGCTTTGGTCAAATTTATAAGAAGTTGGAAAGGTGTTCAAGCTAGTTGAAGTTCAGTTAATATTTTGTATTGGAACTCTTTTGCCTTGTAACCAGTGTATATTAAGTTGTGTTTGCATTGAAAGTGTATTTTGACCAGTGTTCAAAAACTCCTTGACTCGACAAGGAACTCCCCCGAGTCGACTCCTTTTTGCCTTGGCCGCGTTCCGCATTGCACCACATCCGCATTCCGCGTTTTGCCCTACATAGTCATTAAACTCCTTCGACTCTCCCAAGTTATGACCGCGTCAACCTCGTCAACCGCATTCTTGGCCGCGTCCGCATTGAGTCGACAAGGATTTTTCCTGGCCGCGTTCCGCGTCAAATCCGCGTTTTTAAACACTGATTTTGACTACCTTGAAAATGGTAACTGGTAAATGTGGAAGAGGAGTTATGATTCATGAGAGGGCTACATGTTGTTGGAAAGGTGTTTTGGATGTTTTCTCTATTTTGACTAAGAATATTGATAGTTGAGCTTGGTGAGGGCTGGAGTATCTAAGGAGGTTCTGGAGTTGTTTGACTTCCTCCCGCCTTGAGATCCTTTCTCCCACGTGGAGAGGGAAGTTTCCCCCCTGTATTTCTTTTCTTTTCTGTATCCTTTGTATTGACCACCTCGGTCTTTGCTTCTTCGGTTTGTGATCTTTGGTTGAAATTTCGGTTTAAACTTGTTTCATGCACGTTCTTCAACACAAAACTGATTCGAATGATCAGTTTATCACCGCCTCCAGTCTATAAGCAGCCCCTTTCCCTGCTTCATCTTCAACCTCCTTGAACCAAGGTCAGTTTCCTGAACTTTTGCACCTTTTAACAGTCACTACAAGTTTGATTTTAGTTGCTGAAATTCAGCAAGTGAAATCTGGTTCTTAGCCCCATAAATCGCCACCTTTTCCCGTCCAAAACCAGCGGCAACCTGCCCATACATCCCATCTTTTTCTCTGGTTCTCCCCCTATCTTTAAGTTCAGTTATCAGCCACCTGAAACTGCAAAAGACAGCCGCAGGTTGCACCCTTGCTGCTGCCGCCAACTCAGCCTTCATACCCTTCTCAGCCACACCCAAAAAAATGTTTGAATTTTCAGCCGATTAACAACCACCTGCAACCCAGTTTTGCCGCCCCTTCACCACCCAAACTGGCTTTAATTCTCATCTGCAAACTCTTCTTTCAGCCACCCCCTATTCCTTGATTTTAGGCACCACATACCACTCTGAAACCACCTCTCGCAATCCACTTAAGAACCTCAAAACCAACCGCTCATCTCCCTTATAAACCAGAAATTTCACCGTCCATCTTAACCGAATACCCCATTCTTGATTTTCTTTATCCACCACAGAAATCCCTCTTCTCGCAACCCAAAAACCCTTTCTTAATGGAAAATGGTTGCCTAGCACCCGTCGTTGCCTTAACTGAATTTCCTCTTCCCTAAATAATTACCCTCCTTCCAGGTACCTCACAGCTGCCCCTTTTTAACCCCTTCCCATCATTCCACATTCCTTTTCACCCCCTTTTCAATAGTTTCCACGTCCCCCTTTCCAAAGTTTTCACTTTTCTTTTCCTTACCTTTTTCGTATGGATCGTATCTATTTTTCACCGCACTTTTCCTGTTTAATATTAGAGCTCCCATTACTACGCCGCCCTGCATTATTTTGGTATCAGAGCTTCCGCGTGCGTTAGGTTGGCAGAAATTTCTGTTGGATGATAATACAAGGTAGTAGCTTGCTTCCGCCTCTACATTAGGTTGCTAGGGTTAACTAACTTTTTTTATCGAACCTGCGACCAAGGTTGAGAAACAAAGCAGCAACCATTGAGCTACAGGTCCAACCCCAGGGTTAACTAACTTAGTTTGGGTTGTACTGGTGGGACTTGCCTATGCACAAGATTAATGCCTGTTACAGCTGTATAGGAGATTATGGCAAAGGGACCATTTTTTCCTCCTTTTTACTATTTGGTCAGAGGCATTGGGTGTGTTCACGGAGAGGGCATCATGTGCGAGTTCCCTGGAAATTTAGACGGAATGTGTTGGTTATTTGTTTTGAATCTTTAATTTTCTGATAAACTCTGGACTCGTCTGTTGCCTGCCTCACCTAAAAAAATTAGGGGATCCATATGTGTATGTATGGGAAGTTATGAAAGCTGGATACCACATCTTGGTCTTTACTAAATATTGGAGTAGTTATTTTTTTTCCTTTAATTTTGGTCATGTTTACATTTTCCTTATTTTTGGTAATTTATATTTCATTATTACTTATTCATGTTTACTTATGTTTGTTTGGACATGTTGCGAGTTGGACGTCTTTAAGTAGCTGTATTGAATTCCATACCCATTTCTTATATTGATATGGGTATGGAACTTTGTTGCTTTTAGTGCACTCCTTCCAAATTTGCTGGGTCTGCGGACATTCATCCTGATAATATATTATTGTCAATTCATAATATTTCTCCTTGTCTTGTATATCCACAGGGTGACTCTGTAGATGTAGGGGACAGACATATTTGGAACTCGAAGGAGCAGTTAAAATTTGGTGGTGACCCAGAATTCACTCAAGTGAGATAACCTGCTTTTGGAACATACATACCTTTATGAGTTTGAGGGAATAAGAATAATAATCTGTAGCTTTATTACATGCAGAGTGAAAATGAAGGATCCTGTCTAGAGTCTGACGATGATGAGAAATCAGAATTTTGAGATACATGTTCTCGACAGAACCATTTCTCTTCATACATGGCATGAGTTTCTATCGGATTGTCATGTTTCAAGGTATTTCTCTAGTGTAAAATCACTCACTTCACTTCTCATTTTTGTGTGGTGTAATAGGGAATATTTTTAAGCAGGACCAATTGTTTTTTTTTTGAATGGTAGGACCAAATTTCTCCTTTATGCTTTTGCAGATCCAGGCATTGAGACCTTCGGCAACTAGGTTTGTGGCACTGGTTAATGTCCTTCATGGTGGGCATCCATCGGAATGTTCGGTTCCCTTGCGGCGTATTGTTTTGTCTACAAAAATCCTTGTTCACTCGCTGTTTGCTTCACCCTCTCAAGTAAAATCGGCTTGAACTTGGATCTGCTCATTTTGAGCAGTGTGGCTCAATGGGATTTACGTTTGGAATCAGAGCCCTACAGTCTATTGGTAAGGCGTTTGTGTCTGCTAAACTAAGAAAGAGAAGGGGTGACCACTAAACTAAGGGAAGGAAAAACCGAAAAATCTCCAGTGGCAAAATAAAATCATCAGAAGAAATTTGTGTTTTTTTATGTGTTTCTCCCTCTTTTCTGCTGCCTCATGCCAGCAGCCCATCACTTTAAGCCCCAAGCCTAGTAATATCCGGCCTGCTGCTCTAGGGCCGACTCTCATCTAATGATTCCAGACGTTTGCCTTTTTTCTTCAAACCTTTGATTTTTGCACCCATCAATCTTTCGAACTGGGTGAGCTTTGGCACAACGGTAAGGTTGCTCCATTGTGACTTGGTGGTCACAGGTTCGAGTCACGGAATGCAAAGCATATGTAATGCTGTGTACATCTAGCTCTCCCTAGACCCCGCAATGGCGAGAGCCTCGTGAACTGGGGTGCCCTGTGATGACCTGTGAGATCAACAGTCCCAATAACCAACCACTTGCCTATGTGTGCACTGAGCCATGGTTGTTCGTTAAATTGAGTCATTGAAGAAGTTTGTTCGTAAGACAGTATCCTCTTGCTAGTCCATCTTCTAAATGCAAATGTCCTAAATCTGAAATTTCATAGTCTTCGAGTCATCTACTGTATCAGATTTCAAAGCATAATATTACATTCTGTCTTGAATCTACAACTCCTTTCAATCTACAGTCTCTATGCCGGCCTATAGTGGAATGAGCCTCTGTGTGATCCCTGCCAGAAATTGAAAAGAAAACATCACTATACAGTCAATTCAAAATTTTGAAGAAAATCTTTAGACTGACTAAAGATTCTTCAGTTGGTCTATTCAATCTCTTCTCATGAGCTTGAAGAGATTCAATTAGCTCTTTAAGCATAATTAGCTGAAATTTTAAGGTCCTTCCAATCGGGAACCTCTGTGATTATTTTAGAAGGGAAAGTCGTATGGGAACGGATAGTGGGACCCATAAGCATACCCAACAATCAATGTCTGCTCGGGCATGGATGAAGCTTCTTCCGGTTGCCCGCCATTATTTCTGTTAAAATATAGTAATATAATCTAAATTAGTTTTAGAAAATTAATCCCAGGCACCTAAATTGGCCCATTCGGATGGCAGGAAATCTTAGGAATAGTTTGGAAAGGAGAATATTTCTAGATTTTCTTAATTTTTTACACATGAAAAACGGTGGTTGAGTTGTTCAATTTTTTGCTTAGAGGGACCTTTATTTTATGATGATATCCCTCCGAATTAACCATAATCATATCATTTACCTCTAAATAGTGAAACGGGAAAACTTTTCCAAACAGAGCCAAAGCAGAAATACTCTCGCTGGAGAGAGATTTACAATGGAATAAATTCTTTACCTTTTCTTTTGCTGTATGGGAGTAACATATTTCTTTTGCCCTATTATGCTATAAATAGTATGACTTTGTCAAATCACTTCCATATTGCTTGAGCATGTTAAATTGATAATCGAAAAACCTTTCTAATGATACAAAAATCAAGCTAAATGAAAGAAGATGTGATGCATAAAAAATAGATAACAAAGTAAGATGAGGAAAATAGAATTGAAGAATAAGAGGTATGTTTCACGCTCCATGTTATGCATCATTTGACCTGCTTGAAAAAAACTTGGCCTTGAGTTTAGGCCACTATCTTTCAAATCTAATTATTGTCACGCCCTTGCCCTGCTGTGTAAATATTGTCCAGTTCTGGGCCGCAGCCCTCCCCGGTTTCCGTAGAAAACTGTCTACATAGGGACAGGAGAAATCCACATATATAGCACAATAACTTTTTCTCTCTTTCCGATGTGGGATCTTTCAATCCACTCCCCTTAGGGCCCAGTATCCTCGCTGGCACACCGTATTGGATGGGAGGTCCCGCTCTGATACCATTATGTCACGCCCCGACCCCACTGTGTAGATATTGTTCGGTTCTGGGTGATCTACCCTCCCCAGTTTTGTTTTCCAGCAGCACTAACCGTGCCCGACCCACTCCGCGGGGCCCGCTTCTTGGAGATGTTGAAAATGCATCTACATAGGGAGAAGAGAGATCAACATATATAGCCCAGTAACTTTTACTCCCTTTTCGATGTGGGATCTCACAATCCACCCCCCTTAGGGCCTAGCGTCCTCGCTGGCACACCGTACTGGATGGGAGGTCTTGCTCTGATACCATTATGTCACGCCATTGCCCCGCTGTGTAAATATTTTCGGTTCTGACCGCAGCCCTCCCCGGTTTTGTTTTTCCGCATAAAACGTCTACTTAGGGAGAGGAGAAATCCGCATATATAGCCCAATAACTTTTCCTCCCTTTTCGATGTGGGATCTTTCAATCCAACCCCCTTAGAGCCTAGCGTCCTCGCTGGCACACCGTACTGGATGGGAGGTCCCGCTCTGATACCATTATGTCACGCCCCGACCCTACTGTATAGATGTTGTTCAGTTCTGGGTGATCTACTCTTCCTGATTTTGTTTTCCAGCAGCACTAACCGTGCCCGATCCACTCCGCGGGGCCCGCCCCTTGGAGATGCTGAAAAGGCGTCTACATAGGGAGAGGAGAAATCCATATATATAGCCCAGTAACTTTTCCTTCCTTTCCGATGTGGGATCTCACAATTATTTAATAATGAAGACATCATAACAACGGTGTTGCATCAACCTTTTCATCTTTCTTCCTTTTCTCATCTTTTTTGTGATCCCGTACATGATACTTAGCCATGAAAAGGACTCTCAAAGGCACTCTCATATCCATAGGTATCTTCCTCATGGATGTAGGCTTCGAGTAGCGGTAACTTCTAAGTCTCCACTTGTTTTTGGACTTACTCGTTCTCCGCGGCTAGATCAGGTTGTGCGACGTTCAGTGCAACGACTTCTTCCCATCTTCTATGTAGTGGAAATACTGTCTGCTATGATACAAGTTGATCCAGGACTATCAAGTGGAAACACAAGATGGAGACCACACAAGGACCAACTAAACGAACTCGTATGTGTTTGAAAAATCAATACCACAATTTTGGAGAAAAACACCAATATGACATGTGAGTGAACCAAGCTCCTTCAACCAAGTGAAAGAGCCCAAGCTATCTTAACAAAAAATGTTCCAAACATTTACTTTATTCAAAATTTCATATTTCCTTCTACATGTTATAACCCTATAAGCTAACTTAAGACTTGAGCAAATTAATATCAGTCCTCCATTTAAACTAACGAAATTAAAAATTTAAAACTTTGACAAAAATAACCCTAAAATAAAAATCCTATAATACATAATTACCACTTCCGTAAATCATTCATAACTTCATCAAATCACATTCAAATCATGTGATCTTAGACTCGTTAGACAGGTAATCGAGAAAACTTTATAACGGTACCAAAATCAAGCCAAATGAACAAGATTTAATGCTTGAAAAATAGTCTACAAATAAAATGACAAAAAGAGAAGTCGAGGAATAAGAGACTTGTTCCACGCCGTACGTTCTACACTGCATCAAAAGTATTGTTGGATAATGATCTTTTCATGAAGTCAACCTTCACAAAGTTACTAAGTTTTGTTAACTTTTCCACACCACCTAAATGGTTAGGTTTTGTTGAACAAAAGCGGTAGGGATTAAGAATATTTTATAGAGATATAAAAGAAAATGATGCTCCAAGACGCGTTCCCAGGTTGCTTTCCTTAAGACAGTATTCACCCCCACCAATTGAACGAAGCATGAAGCGTTGTCCGTAAATTGCTCGCTAGCGAGAATATTTCCTTTGTGGATCTGTTTGGATTGAAAGAAAGAGATTTCTGACAGAAAAATTTTCTTAAGACAAACAGAAACATACCCAAAACACCTTCAAATTTGGCAAGTCTGAGATACTGCTTTTTTGTGTGTGTAGAATACCAAATACCTAGAGAGAAAACAAAAATACAAGAAAAAGAGAGTTTAATAAAGCTGGAGAGAGAGAGAGAGAGAGAGAGAGAGAGGCTTTGGAAATTCCCAAGTTGGTAGTCACCACACCAATCTTGAATTCTATTGCAATTCTACGGTGACCATTAAATCATGCACTATCGCAATTCTACGGTCTAGATCGACTCTTGATTGTAACTCTAGACTAGTGTAAAACCCCGGTCCGCCCCACAACGGTTATTTGACTGTTATATTATGACTAATCAAGATCTCATCTAATCAGCTTATGATCATTGGTACGCTTCTGGTTGCGATCCTATGACCTCGATTGCACCTGATTGAGTTTACCATCGGTATACATCTAGTCACAATCATGCAGTCCAGATCGAAGTCACTCATTATCGTTCTCATCCAATCGCCATTCTATCACACCGATCGACCACGATCAACACTGATTATGACCAACAGCCCAGATCTAATTGAAAAAAATTAAATGCACCTCATCACGTCTTGTGATGACACATATGTGTGAAGTGAAAAATTTGCCCAAAAGCACCACTAGCGCCCTACAACCCACTGCCCACCCTATATGTATGGGCGAAGTTGTTGGAGATTTTCAAAATAAAAGAATTTTAAAAATAAAAAATTAATTGAAAAGGAGGTGTTTTTAAAAGTAATGTAGAATGACTTGTGGAAGACTAAAAGTTTAGTCCCACATTGGAAAGTGAGAAGAGTTGAGAAGTGTTAATAACTATCCCCACACTCTTACCTCTTTTTTAAATTACGTGCCTGTTGCAAGTAGTGGGTCATAAGATGGAGCATTCTACTTGGTGATAATCACTCTCAATTATTCACTCTTTGAGTGTGATAATCACTCTCAATTATCCAACTGGCATCTGTGTATCATTCTATTATCACATGATACCCAATATAGAATAGTCCACAATCCATAGTTCTTTTCAGATGTTTCAAAATTCTATTTATCGCATACCAATGTAACCGACCAAGATTACTTCTAAACCTAATATGTTTACGTACTGTAAATACTATGTCAGGTAGTGCATGTTATGACATATATTAAACCAACTATTACTCTAGTATAGTCTAGTTAAGAAATTGTTCTACCAGTACTAGGGTACTTTTTTGCATTTAAATCAAAGGTGTTGAAGCTATTCAAAGTGATTAATGTTCTTGAATATTTTCTTTATGTAATGAGATTGAGTTAGAATTATATTATAATTCTAATACCCAAGATCACATCTACAATACTCATGTCTTTAATATCAAAGTTTGATGACAAAAATACTTTAGTAATTTCAATAATATCAAGATTGGTACATGTCATAGACATATAATTACACCTTTAATTATTGCCAAGAAACTTACTAGATACATATTTGTCATGCTCCTCTATCGTAAAACCCTTTGATACTATGACTTTATCAAATGTTCGTGTTATCATTTCAGTGCTTATTTACCAAAACTAGATTTTCTTGTATTTCTGTGATAATATCTCAATATTTTCATGAGCTCTCCATATTGTCTCTATGTATTTTTTAAAGAAGTTAAATTTATTATATTTAAAAAAATTATTTCATTTTTGTGACATTTCGACATCTCATAATAAAACCTATAGAAATTGGAAATCTCCTAAAATTTTAAAACAAACAGAATTTTTCGAAAATAAAATTTGTCATCATTGATAGTAGCTATATTGCTTGGTCCACCCGTTCGTAATTTGCAGTTCTCAACTTTCATATGAACCCATCTCGTTAAGCTTAGGCTTCGGCTTCTTTGGTTCACTTATGCTTTCTAGTTTGATTTTAGATGTTATCGTCTTTGGTTATGCTTAGGGAAACCATTAAAATTCTCCTTAAACCTCTATATACATGGGAGGCAGGAAGATTAGACTCAAAAGTGAAAGGTGAACACATATATGAGAGTTGAAAGCCGTTAACCTTTGATGTTTGGTCTATCATTTGCTGGTTTTGACATATTATCGAGAACATCCATGCAAGCTCACTTTTTAGCAGATTTTGTCTTATTCATTTAATTCATCTGAGGTGGCTATTCCCTCATGCAAAAGTCATCGGCGAAATTGCCTAGCAAATTCCTATTATGAATCATATTACGAACCGGTTTGCAGTACATGACTTTGAGCAAACCTAACAACCTAGGGCTGTAGCATCTAGTTAAGTACCAACCAAGGCACATTTATGCTATTATTTGTAAATTAAAATCTTAGGGAAGAAGCATGAAGTAGTTTTAGTCTATTTTCTAAATTTGGACGCATTATCATATTTATGTGAGTAATTTTTTTTTTTTTGCTCGGTAAATTGGGGTTAGGCAGACCCCGACCAGAATATATTAAACAGAAAAGGAATTACAATCTAGGGTAGAGGGTCCCAGAGGAATCCTCTAAGGCAATTACAAAGAGATCATATGGAATACAAGATAGGGGAATGGGATCCCCTTTACAAATGCAATTGCTTTTAGATAGGAAATCAGCAGCCCTGTTACCTTCTCTCCAAATGTGGTTGATTTTCCAAGATTTTAGGGAGATTAGATCTCGATGGAGCTTTCCAAGGGCAGGGAGTTTTCTCCATGGGCAAGGCCATTGCTTTCTAATAATCTGAACTGCGTTGAGAGAATCTGATTCTATCCATAAATTTTTCCACCTGATTGTTTCTGGCTAGCTGAACACCCCTGATGATTGCTTCTAATTCGGCCTCTTGAATGGGGACAGAGTTATAGGCAACAGAGAAGAGAGAGATGATCTGACCTTTGCTGTCTCTGAGGATACCTCCCAAAGAAACCATATCAGAACTGATCGAAGCATCTGTATTTATCTTTAACTCAGTTTGAGAAGGTAGCACCCACTGGCAAAATCTAGATTCCGAGTGAGAATGAAAGAGGGGGAGATTCCAAATCTGGGCTATACAACTGTTTACTTCATTCAATTCGTCATTCAGTTTAAGGAAGAGAACACGGCTCTTTGCAACACGACAGATTCTATCTAAGATAATGCTCTTGTGAGTTTTTATCTTATCATGAAGCCTACAATTTCTTTCTAACCAGATGTAATAAACAGAAGCAGTGAAGAGGATTCTAGCAAGACAACCACTCTGGCCTTTGAATTTGAATTTTTTCCGGATCCAACTCTCCTCTTCGCCAAACGATTTTCTCTGATTTTTCCGGAGGGATAATTTCTTGAGAAGTATTCGCTAGATCCAGGCTGAATAGGAAGAAGAAAAAAAAAAGTGATTAACAGATTCTGATACACTATTACAAAGCAGGCATCTCTTATCAGCATTGATAGGAAGGAAGGTGAGTCTATCTTTGGTTGGAAGACGATCTTGAATTGCTTGCCAAGCATTGAAGCTGAACTTCGGAATATGACCAGGGAACCACAAAGATGAAACCCAATCTGGAGAATGGTGAGAGGATCGAATCGAGTTCCATGCACTTTTGGTGGAGAAGGTACCATCAGCTTCAGGCATCCAGACTGGAAATGATGGAGTGGAAGAAGAGAAGAGCCTAGTGACAATGATGGCTTTCAGATCCGATAAATAAGGATGTTGATGGATTAAGCTCCACCAACCATGTGAGTAATTTTCTTTCTCAAGTTGTTTGGAGATTCCTTTTTTTTTTCTTTAGAAAATATACCATCTATTCTAAAGTTGTCCCTAAGTATTTAATATAGATTCATTGTATTTTAAAAATGACCTCTGTCATTTAATTATCTACATAGTTTTAAATAATAATAATAATATAATAATAGGGGATTTTATAGACACCCTTAAAATTAGGCACTGCAGCAACATCAGTTTGTCCTACATGTAAAAAAAAAAAAAAAAAAAAAAAAAACAATTCAAATAAATTTTGACTGAGAAGGTGGAAAATGCCTAATTAAATTTATGGTGCCAATACCAATTCCCAAATTAGTAATAGTAATAGTGCAATAACCTCTTGATTCAAATAAACCCCTTTGCTGACCTAATGAAAAAGAAGAAAAGGATGGAAGAAAGAAATGATGTCTTTTTTATAGTGATGTCAACATCCTATGGGGATGTCTACATGTGAGTAGGCAAAGTTATGTTGATGATGCAAAGGAGTACTTCCTGGTGTGTCTTCTGTTTTGGTACTATGCTATGTTGTGGTCCTGAAAGATACATAAGAGGATGTCCCCGTCTAAATCTATGTCCAATCCATTGCAATAGCTTCAAGACCATGATAAAAAAAACAAGGGTAAACCTTGGCCATCTTTCAAGTGAGATCAAAAGACATGGAATGAGAAAACCATTTTAACAACATCACTTTGTCCTATTTCGGAACGAAGTTAAGCTCTTAGTTTTGGGTTGAACTTGGATAAAGAGAATGAGAAAAAAATATCGTTTAAACAGGGTGCAACTTTGATCAGCATTATGTATATCCCAATATCAGGAGTTTTGGCTTATTTGTTTTTTGTCGTTTTAGGTTCTGGTGATGTTCTCTCATTGTCTACCTTAGTGTTCTTTAACTCCTAGAGTACAAGATACAATCCAACAACAAACGACACCAAGTCTAAATGCAATACTCAATCTTTACTTTTTTGCTCTAATTAAGAAATCAGATATCTTTGATCCAAAACAAATGCATTACATTTGATATTGGCGTTCTTAGGAGTTAAGACAGGTAGACAATATTAATTCAATTTCTCATAAAAGAAACAAATAGAAAGATGGGAAGATTCTAGTTGGTTTCTTACACGAGTTTAATAGTTCGCATCCACATTTATTATTTTTTGGAAGTCTTTAGGATAAATGTCCCCTACTTGGAAGCATTAGAGTATTAGTCTGTGTTCAAAGTAGAAAATGAGTAGACATGAAAACTCTCCTTCAATCCATGAATAACTAAGAACTCTAGGTTTCAACCACAAAAAGGCTATGTATTATCAGAGAGATTATATTATGAAGGGCCGTATAAACACGTAAAGGGCGTACGATAAAGATACCACCACCCTTGATATTTGATCCAACAGCAGTTCACTTTTTGAGGAGCTGCTGTTGGATCAAATATCTAGGATGGGATGATGAGTACATGTTCATATGGCCCATCCATATCGTCATATAATTTCTCGTATTATCATTTGATTTTCTTCTGCCATAGTACCTAAACACTAAATTATTTTATGAGGAAATTTTACTTGCAAATTACACCCCCTTGTTTTTAGAAATATATACCTAGCTCTTTTTCTTCTGAGCTTATTTCATCGACGATTAATTAATTACAACTCGCCGGGAATTCTAACAGCCAATGGAAGGAGTTCTTAGTGTATCTATCAAAACAAGGGAGTTTCAGTATCAGTTTCCTATTTTATGGGTTTTACCAATACCATATCTTCTAGCTTATAATCACATGGTGAGGGGTACCTGGAGGCCTTAACATAGACTAGTTGCTCCCACCCTAGCATGCCCTTCTCATGTTAGTAACCAGGCAGCATGTAGTAAGGGGCGGCTTCTCTTTATTGGCATGGAGAAAGCGTTTTACATTATTCAGACATGCTTTAATGCGAAAGAGCAAAAAGACATGACTATTTGATTGTGATCTCTGGTATTAAGCTTTTGGAAAGGATCTTATCATGATTTAAGTTATCTGAGACATCATTGGACTTGATACTACTACTAGTAGTAGTGGTAGTAGGGAGAGGCATAGGGTTTCTAGGGGAAGACAAAGGTAACGTCCCTCTCATTCTTGCTCGACCAACCAAAGAACAAGACTAATAGCCAAAACCCTCACCCCATAAAGTCACGAGAACTAATGTATCTTCACTAGATAAGAGAGAGAGAGAGAGAGAGAGAGAGAGAGAGAGAGAGAGAGAGAGAGAGAGAGAGAGAGGTGTCTCTTGAGGGCCAGACATTGAAACTGATAGATAACTTTGAAGCTCCCTTCCCTCCCTCTCTAGCCTTTATATTGCAGTTGCAAACTGCAGTCTTATAATTTTCAAGCTTTCGTTATCATCTTTGAATTTTTTTTAATATTTCATCTCTCGTTTCTGTCTTCTTTCCAAGTACCATGTAAGCTAGCTCCCTTTGCTCACCTTATCTTCTCTTCTAGCTTTGTCTTCTCAAAAACTATATCTCTTCTATATGTGTTTTTTGTTTGCAGGAGACCGGAGGAAAGCCCATTAGACCTCAACAACTTGCCTGAGGAGCACAGCGAGCGATATAAAGAGGGGAAACAGGTCTTGGAGGAGAGTTCTGGAGTGGCACAAGAAGCTACAGATGCAAGTAGTAAGAAATGAAAACAAAGAAAGGAAGAATTGAAAAATTAAATCTCCTTTGTGCGAGAGAGAGAGAGAGAGAGAGAGAGAGAGAGAGAGAGAGAGAGAGAGCAATTTTCTTTCTGCATCTTTTTTTCTCTCTTCCTAGTCCACTTCTTTCAGTTAAGCTTCAAATTTCTTTCTATTATGTTAAACAATGAGTTGAACAAGAAATATAATTATTTAATTTTTGTATTTCATTAGTAATTTTGGAGACGCAGGTTTTCCTTAGTACTCATCTGAGTTGCTTTATTGGGTTTATTGAAGGGTGCAGGAAAAAGAAAAGTGGGAAGGAGGGAAAAGAGGAGTGTGAGAAGATCTATGAATGCAGGTTTTGTTCTCTCAAGTTCTGCAAATCTCAAGCTCTTGGTGGACATATGAATCGCCATCGCCAAGGCAAGAGAATGTTAACACACTAACACCATTATTAATGCATATTTTTTA
Source organism: Tasmannia lanceolata (assembly GCF_043159265.1). Lineage (NCBI taxonomy): Eukaryota > Viridiplantae > Streptophyta > Magnoliopsida > Canellales > Winteraceae > Tasmannia > Tasmannia lanceolata. The sequence goes on along the minus strand of NW_027518685.1, from coordinate 10,264,608 downwards.
TTTCATCTTTTTGAATGGGAATTATACTAATGAAGAAGATAAGAAAAGGGGCAAAAAAGAAATAAGGGGGGAGAAAGTCGAAAACTTCCAACTGCGCCCTAGACACCGCCTCACAAGCTCGACTATCAGCCTCTCTATTAATTAGCTGATCTTCTTATTAATGGTCATTATTTGAAAATATAATTATTTATGTTATTCGTATTTACAAGGGGAAATATTGGTGCATATTTACTTCCTGGACCTCTTTGTATGCTACCTAAATCTGTCATTATTCGAAAATATAATCATATAAGTTAATCTTATTTACAAATTAAGCACCTAGTCCTCTTTGGAAGCCATTAACTATACCAATTATAAAACCATTACAAGCATTACTTGCTCGAATAATTACATTTAACTTCGAACCATTTGAATAAAAGATTATACGCAAATAATTTTTAGAGTCATTCAAAGAGGCCCCTATCTAAAGAATTTCTTTAATATTCCATTCTCAATGATGAAATATCCGACCAGGTGGTAGGCACAGCTATTTTATATCATCATGTGAGGAGATTGGCAAACTTTGAGGCTGATAGGCTTGCGAGTGATGGGTCGGTTTGGAAGTCTTTGATTTCCTCTCCCCCCCTGAAGCATTTTCTTGTAGTGGTTTTATTATTTGTTCTTGTATTGTGTTGATCTTTTTTATCGTGATTCTTTTCCCTTTAATATAATTCAATGCCCTTCAAAAGAGAGAGAGAGAGAGAGGAGAAGATAGCTAAGAAAAGTATATATTAGTATCAGTAACAACTGCAATCTAGATTACAATATGAGTTATTAACACTGAAAATCACTAACCCAACAAATTTATCATCTTCTTTTATCTATTTTGGGCTATGAATTTACCAAAATGCTTGATGGGTTTTGGTTTCATGGTGCAGAAAGGGAGACAGAGACTCTGAACCGAGCTCGACAGCTGGTTTTCAGCAATGAAGGTCTAGCAGTACAAGGCCCTCTTTTAGAGTAACAATATGTCCCTATAACTCTTCCATTTAATTTATTTAAAAATAAAAATGCTCGTGTCTTATACTAGTCGGTACAAATACTTTGCTTTATGATATTCACTCTTTTTTACTTCAAGGCGGCGGTAAGTATTTATTTTTTATTTAAACAAGAAAAGATCCCGACCATATCTGTGCAACGAAATAATGCTTTTCGAGTGTTCTTTTCGTGTTTTTATTTTTATTTTTTTTTGAAAAAAAAGTGGATTGAAAGATTTCATCAAACTTGCAAGAAAATTACATATCTACAGTTCACTATTCCTTAGGTCTCTTCCTCATCATAAGCATCTTGGTCTTTTTCTCTTCTTTTCTTCTTCTTTTTCTTCTAAGTGGATTGTTTGTTTTGTTTAAATAAACAGGTGCAACACACAACACACCCTTTCTACAAACTTCCACCAGAGAGGTGGCATTGGAGACCAATCTATGCCCTATCAGTCAGTCTATACAAGAATTCCTTCAGCCACTTCATCCTATACCCATAACCATCCTCCACAACCACATCTTTATCCATCCTCTTCGAGCCTTCTCGCCTTCCAACCTCCATATCCTCCTCCTCCCACAAACGACTACTACATCGGTCACGTATTTGGCAACACCCCGTATCACCATTCGAATCCAAATTATACCCATTCGAATACAAATTACACTTGCGTGGGAGCTCCTGTCATCAATGTGGGCAATGAGGTGGGACGAGGAAATTGGAATTGTAGCAATACTGATGGCCAAGGTTTGGGTCCTTCTTCAGTAGATCGATTTCATGACAAATTTTAAGAATGAGTGAAAGTGCAAGTTCTAAACAATCTCAATGAGAATCCAAACGAAAAGGTTGATGGCTAGGAAGCTTTCAAGTTCATAATCGCACCAGGTATTTTTGGATTTAAGATGCTTTTGAAAGTGTGTGTGTACCACTGTGAAAAGGAAATTAGAGTGGTTGGAGGTAGATGGGCTAGAAGTTAGATGTGCAACTGAAAGTTTGAAGAGCCTTTTCACACTTTGAGTTGTGTTTGGAGATTATAAGATATTTTTCGCTATGTTGTGAGTCCTTTGTGTTTTTTAATAGATCTTGCACTGACCTGAAAAATTGTATGGGTCGTTATCATCTCTCTCTCTCTCTCTCTCTCTCTCTCTCTCTCTCTCTCTCTCTCTCTCTCTCTTCTGTGGTCATCAATTAGTTTCAAGCAATGGTTCTTTTTTCTCATGGTAGGAGAATTTCAAGCAATGGGTGTGCAAGCTATGCATATACCCCTGAAGCAGAAACATAGAGAGTGATCGTCTAAGTCCCTTGGTTTCAGCTATTTAGTTATTTTAACTTTTAAGGTTTCTAAAGTAAAACTTTAAAAGGTTTGAATTATGGTCTGCTCTAGAAGCCACATGCATTTTTTTAATGGCAAAGAATTGGATTAATGAAGAAAAAAGCACTAGGAAGAACCCCGGCAATTGAGATGATCAAAGCAATTCAAAGGAGGGATAAAAGAAAAATAACAAAGTTTAAAAACAATTCAAGGGAGGAGAAAGTTGAACACTTCCAACTCTGCCCTAGACACCCCTTCCGAGCTAGACCATTGGTCTCTCTATTAGCGATCTTCTTACATGATGAAATGAGATGGAGCATCCTGTCACTCAATCCGTGATCTCATCAATCCACCGATCAAACCTCTAGGGATGAGCTTCACATCCCTTCTACCATTTTATTACATTCATAGAGTCTCTCTCTACTATGATCTTGTCTAAGACCTCTCGATCAATCAACTTGATTCCTTGGTGCACAGCTCTAATATCTGCCTCATTGGAATGGGACCTTAAAATGCCCATACCTTGGAATGCCCATACCTCTTTGGAATGGGACCTTAAAATGCCCATACCTCGTTTAATGTTATCCGGTGGTTGAGGGGTGGGATGGCTCCGCCTTGGAGGTTTTTGGATCTTTTTGACAAAATGGAAGATATATTGGCGGAATCAGATATTGAGTTGATCCATGTTAGAAGGTCTGCAAACGAGAAGGCGGATGTGTTGGCTAGAAGAGGGGTGCTATGCAACTCGATGAATTGGTCTGATCAATTTCCTATTTGATGTCCTATTCATTGTGTAATTTGTTTCTTTTATAATATTTGCCATTTCAAAAATAAAATAAAATGCCCATACCTTATTTCGCTTGCTACATGCATTCTTTTCCCCGTGAGTTGAAGTTGCTTTGCAACAGTTAAGAGATTTAGTACCATTCTAAATTTTGAAATGTTCCCACACCATATTTGGGGCTCTTCTAAAGACTCTTGTAGGGTTAGAATCGTAAAAGAACGAGATTTTGAACCAAGATGAGAGGGACATTATCTAGAGGACCTGCCTATCTGCTCCAATCTTTAATGTTTTTAAAAGTCTAATGGTCGGCGAGAGATTTCAGATGCAAGGACCCGACCCCTCATTCTCGCAACAGTTTGAAGCTGGAGAGAGGTCGCTCGAGGACCCGCCTAGCTATTTCAATCTTTAATGTTTTCAAAAGTTTAAGTGTCAGCAAGAAATTTCCGACTTGATGACCTGACGGTTGGAATTTTGGGCAAGGAACTAAGTCCCGGGACCCAAGAAGGCCTACGCCCTACCGCCAGTCTGACTTGGTAAAAATGCTATTGTCTTTTTGCAGTTGGCATTCATGCATTGAGCAACCTCTGCCAAAGAGGGGCATCTGTATTCACCCCATTTTCCTAAGATTGGATTGACGGTAGGTCGCCAGGAGGATTGTTCCAATGAGGAATTCGGTCGATTTTCGTTCCTTAAACATATGACTAATAATTCTTTGTATAAGAAAAATATAGTGGAATTCTGTACTCCTTGGGCCCCAAAATTCACCCAGATCAAGCCAACCTCTCTCTCTCTCTCTCTCTCTCTCTCTCTCTCTCTCTCTTAAATTCAGTTAGATTTCTTCGAATCAATTAGAGGCTAGAAAGGGGGGGAGGGAGGGAATCCATTAAAATTAGGGTTCTAACAACTCTAAATTCCAAGGCCTTCCCCAAGATAATTAGGGTTAGTAATTGGGCTAAATCCTAGAATTTGATTTTTTTTTCTTTTCCTTCTATTCTTTAATTTCCTTGTTGAGATCATGTCAAAATCTTGAGAATTAAGGATGAAAATCCTCAACTCCCAAGATAGATCTAAGTAAAGAAACTAAAAGATAGTTGCTAAATTCAAAAGAACCCTTCTCTATCTCTTCTGTGTTCTCAAATCCATCATCTTAATTTTCTTAGTTCTCAGATTCTTTGATCATGGTTTAAGATTATGAAAATTGGAGTACCAATTTCCAATTTTCATAATCTTGGAGGAAGAAATAGAGAATCAAGAAAAGTTTTAAAATTATCTTAGTCATGTTTCTGTCTTTTATTTAGGTTATTTTAGATGGACGATTCTGTTTAATTGTGTATGTATAAGTTAGCATTTAAGAATTCTTTGTTTGGGGTTTGGACATCTATATAATGTGATGACATGAGGAATTGATTTGAATAAAATAAATTTTTGGAACATCATTTGTGAAGAGAGCCTTGGATCTTTCACGTGGTTTGAAGGAGCTTGGCTCCTTCATGTGTTACATTTGAGTTTTTCCTCCAAAACCGTGGATGAGTTTTCAAACCCCCATGAGATGATTTAGTCGCTCCTTGTGTGATCTTTATTTTGTGTTGTTGCTCATTCCTTGTGTGATCTAAAAAATGTGGTATGAATACGTGTTTCCATAATTGTCTTTCAATCACAACCATTAGCAATGAAACTTCAATCTCAATTAAGAGTACGTATCACTTCCATTCCATATACCAATGAAAATTGAGTAGCCCTCATTTCTGCAGGGTCATAAAGTTTAAGGAAGATTATAAGACCAATATCTCTATGGATATCTGCCATCGTTTTATTTTATGGGTAAGCTGAGGTTAAGCAAGACCCCTACTAGTGTATTAGTAATAAAAACAGATATTACAATCAAGAACACAAAGCACCACCCCCATTCCTTGATAACATAAGAACAGAAAAAGGAGGGGGATAAATGATCTCAGGCAATCCAAGTTCTTCAAACTGACCCTAGAGAGAGTAGCTAAGGAAAATAGGGAAAAAATGGGTTCCCTATGATCCAATATGTTGTGGATGTAGCTCAACACTCAATGGATGGCTCTTCCTCCCGTGGACCCTTGGAAAAATCTCTTCAAGAACCAAACCCCCCACCTGCCCCTACAAAGCTTGATCATATCCTGCCAGTAGAGGATGAGAAATCGAGCATGGAGCTAAGTTTTCAAGATGCAGAAGTACACGAATCTGAAAAGAAATGGGCCAACTGCCCGGTTGGATATTTCCTTGGCAAAAGACCCTATTTCCTGTCTCTAAAAGAGTCCCTCACTCGCAAATGAAAACTCACTGGATCTCTCCAAATGTTCACTCTTGAACATGGATTCATTCTCTTCAAGTTCTCTGATGCGGATGAATGCACTTGGGTTTTAGAAGATGCTGGCCAAAATTATGGAGGAAGACCCCCGATCCTTCAGAGATGGGATTCCGATTCCTCCCTGGAAAAGAAGCAACTCCCAGATATACCCATTTGGATCCCTCTTCCTGGTCTTCATCTTAAATTCTGGACTTAGCATTGTTTGAGTAGGATTGCAAGTTTGATAGGAAAACCGCTTTATATGGATACTCGTACAGCAGAACCATCCGGACTCAACTATGCAAGAATGTGCATCCAAATAAGTGCCGCAATCCCTTCCCGATTCCATCAAGCTCAAAACTTCTTTTGGAGAGATTATCCAACCAGGCATCTATGATTGGAAGCCTAAAGCATGTTCCACCTGCAAAGATTTCGACCATGGAACCAAAGAATGCATCCAACATCCCAGGAAATACCCACCCCAAATGAGAAAGGAATGGAGACCAGTTCAAAAAAAACGTTGCAATCTGTTGAAACACATCCAAATGAAGCAAATTCACTTTGGGGAATTCTTCAAATGGTACTTCAATCGATGCTATAGTGAATCAGGTTGAGTCCTCAGCAGAAGGAAATAGATTCTCGGCTCTAAAGGATTTTGAACCTGATCCAATCCATAATGGAGAGACCACTCCACAACCAAGGCAGATATTCTCTAGTAATTCTTTCGGTAATGCCATAACTCGACAGTGGAGAACCCACCCATGTCTTTGAGTGCTCCCCATGACAATGAAGCGTGGCAAGAGGTAAGTAGAAAGAATCATAAGAACTTGCGGAAGAGCCAAAGAGCTAGGAAATTCAGTCAGAGGATGATAGACGCTCTTGGTTCTTAGGTAAGCTAAGATTGTGGTGTCTTATATTGCCGAAGCCTAGCGATCATCTTCTGGTTTTTGTTATTTGTTTGGCGTTGGTGAACTTTCTTTTCATGTTTTTTATCTTATTGTTGTGTCTCCCGTATCCTCTGTGTGATAGGGTTTTGTTTTCACTCCTCATGTATATCCTTTTTTCCCCCTTAAATGAATTTGGTCGGGGTCTTGCCTAACCCCAGCTTACCCATCCAAAAAAAAAAAAACACTCATTGGATGAGTGCTGAGTTGCATAATTGGCTAGCTTGATGGGTGCATCTTGGGATCTTTAGGAACGTCTTAGTTAAGAAATGTGGGGGTATTTCTTCTTTGTAACCTTCTGCCTTGGTTCACCTTTGGTATCCTCATGTTCTGTTAATAATTCGTCTTCTAAGGCATTTTGACTTGAGATCTATTCACTTCTCTCTCCTTGGTTTACTCCTCAAGACCTGCTAGGGAAGGAGGGTGGTCTTCATCTGGCCTGTGAATTTCTGTGTTTCCAGTTTTTCTGCTTAGTTCAAGTTCAATTTTACCCCCAATGTCTTCTTCTGGGTTTTCTAATATTTTGGAATTGTTCCGAGTCCTTTTGATGTTCTTCTTGGCCCTTTTGCAGTGGCTGGTCAGTTTTGCTAGCCTTCTTTATATATTCATCTTTATTTTTGTGTCCTCTTGTGATTTTATTGGCCTATATTCCTGGTTGAGCTTTATTTCCGTGTCTTTGAGTTGGTATCGAGGCAGCACGCCTCTGTCGTATGGGTAAAGGCCTTGCAAACGCTACATGATGTTGGCTTCCAGTCATATTCGATTTTTTGTTCGATCATTTGCTGGGGTAGAAATGTCGATGAAATCCAGGAGTGGTGATCCAGCTTCTATTTCCACACATAGCTGAGCATAGTTCAACCTTGAGGTTTCTACAGTTTAAAGTCCATATAAAATGGTTTTCTAATTGAACTAGCTAGTGATTTTGCTTAGGCCAGTCGGGTTCCAAAAATTTAGATGCAGTCCAAATAGTCTTTACCCAGATTGGTATAGTTGATAGCCTTAGCCATCTTTGCTATAATGATCTCAACTTTTTATTTATGACTTCCATTACACCATCTGTCAGCATCTTAGACTTATGAAGACTTATGAAGACTTATGCCTTTTGATTCCATATTAATTAAAAAATGGGCAACCTCAAGTGAAACCCATTGTGTAATATCAGCACATGAGGTAACACATGCCAAAAAACATTGTTCTTGAAGAACTTAGCCTCCATGGCTGACGAACTGCATGTGCACAACAGGGAGTCTACCCATTTTGTAAAGTAATTGATAGTCACTGTTTTGTATTCATGTCGCGAGATATACGAATGGAGAGAGAGAGAGAGAGAGAGAGAGAGAGAGAGAGAGAGAGAGAGAGAGAGAGAGAGAGAGAGAGAGAGAGAGAGAGATTAGGTGGGTGGGTGCAACTTTCAATGGAGTTGCCATTCCGGAATGTTGCAGGGGAATTGTGTTTCATCGAAAATTGAGATCACAATCACGCGGTAAAGTGGAGGGCTAATGAGCTCCACTTTTATGCAACGGGAAAAAGTTAAAGGCCGAATGTTTAAGACCTGCATGTGGGTGAGTACGTATCCAAAGTCCAAACACCTTTAAATATCTTACCTTTTCTTTTTATCATTCTCTCTCCTTACTTTACATTTTAATGATAACCCTAACCAGCTGCTTTGGGAAGAAGAAGAAAATAAAGATTTAAGAGAGCTTAAAATCTCTGCCTTTTCCGATTCTCACTGCTTTATTTGTTGTTTTATTAGGGTACTAGCAGGCATTGATGCGATTAATAAGAAAAGAAAGCTAGATGTTTTTTTGCTTTACGAAGCTGAACTGCTTTTTCTTTCTTAACATTGCGGCTGTTGGGCTCTGTAACTGCTTTAATTCATCTTTTTTCCTTTTTAAGGGAAGGCCAAAAAGAAGGGTATCATGCCAATATCTGTTTACGTGGTGAGTATAGAGATCTTCATTTGGCCACGTATCTAGGCCTCAAATGCTTGGTCATTGGGATTGTTCATCGTGTGGGCCACTCAAAAGTTTGTCCTTCACCGATAAAAATAATAATAATAAAAGATTGTCCGTTTTGATGCCAGGAAGATTTTGATTTGGATTTCTCACATTTGCAGCCCTTTTTGCATTGTAATTTCGATCGGATCAAATTCTTAGATTTCTAATTCAGCAGCTGACAGTGAAAAAAATCAGATTTCTAAATTTTATGTGGAAATAAGAAATTGGAAATCCACATATCAGATCTGGCAGTTTCCTTCACCCCCCCTCTTTGCTCCTCAACCTCTCCCCTCCACTAGGAAGTACCCCCTTCCCCCCCCTCTCTCTCTCTCTCTCTCTCTCTCTCTCTACATGAGCTGCCGGATCTATTTATTTTGTATTCAAAACTCAATTCCAAATCCAAATATAAAATGGGAGTTATCCAAACGGGCCCTTAAGATTTCATCCTGGGCCCGCTTTGGATTGCAGAATTTTTCTGGAAAAATAGTGAAAGGAAAAAACATTTCTAAAATTCCTTACTTTTTTGCCTCACAAAAAAAGATAGCTTGACCCAACCCTAATCAATTTTTACTTAATATTAGGGCTGGCAATTTCACCCGAAAAAGCGGGGATCCGCCCCGCCCCGCCCCGTTTGGGGAGGGGATTCCCCGATTTGAAAGGGGAAGGGGAAGGGGAAGGGGATTATAAAAATTCCCCGGTGCGGGGAGGGGAAGGGGAAGGGGATGGAGTTGTCCCCGCCCCACCCCGACCCGCCCCGCTAATCAATGTCATTTTTTTGTAAATTTTTAAGTGTTTTTTTTAAGGAAAACTACTAGAAACTCTGTGGATCGGCTACAAGATTCCCCCAAACATAAACTTAGCTTGTCTTTTCCTTTTAATTAGCTTCTGAGAGCATTTTGGGAACTATAATAACCTTTTCACAGATGTTGAAATAATAAAGACAAGCTGAGAGCCTGAGACGCTGAGTGTATGCAATTATCAAAAAATCGTAGTGCCAACAAAATTTTAGGGTTGGATTGCAGGTTTTAATTTTCAACAAGAAAAATTTAGCTACTAGAAATTTGTTTCATGTCAGCACTAGACTGAATTGCAGTTAAAGAAAGTCATTTGTTGATTTTGTTCTCTTCTCCATTCTCATTTCTCATGCTCATCTGGGGGTTAACATGCTATACAGAATGAAGTAATGAACATTATTTTGCGTGTGTGAGCGCCCACTTATGGACTTTTAAAGTTCATTGTGACTACTGAAATAGTTACTTTTTGCACATTGGCTATCTGTTAATGAAGGTAATCTTGGTGCTCATTTCCTATTTATCATTCCATAATTTATGCAGAAAATTGCTGAAAGATGAGGTCCTGTTGTTATTTATGTTTGTTGTCTCATCCATGCATTTCTGATTTTGTCCATCTGTTTGTTGATCACATGAATAGAATCATAGCATTCATCACAATATTATCTGTAATGGACGTAGAAGAAAGAAGCTCTGTTTGCTGGTTTGATTGGGTTCCAAAGAGGAGGCGGGGCGGGGATTTTGTCCCCGAAGGATGCGGGGAGGGGAAGGGGAAGGGGATTAGATATTCCCCGCGGGGAGGGGAGGGGGATTCCCCACCATCCCCGCAGAGGGGAAGGGGAAGGGGAGGGGGAAAATTCCCCGCAGAGGGGAAGGGGAAGGGGACCCCAACATCCGGCCCCGACCCGCCCCGTTGCCACCCCTACTTAATATACCTCTAAATTACTCATAATCATAGCATTTTTTCTCAAAATCATGAAAAGCAAATTTTTTCCCAAGAAAATATTTTCAAGCAGAAATATTTTTCTTTCAATCAAAACCGGGCCTATGTGTTGATATTTCCAGGTCTTGTTGAGGAGCCACAACGACATCTCATGTGTAAGAATGGGATCTGCTTCACTCCCTTTTCAGCCATTCTATCCTCTCTTTCGCCTAATTGACCGGTCGGAGCAAAAACCTTCTTTCCATGGGGGATGCATCACTCTTATAAAGGCATCCCTTCATATCATTATTTAAGATTCCATATTGAAGAAAATGGAGAAATTACAAAGGAATTTTCAATGAGAAGGTAATGAGGAAGGTAAGAAGCTGAGGCACTGGTTAGATTGAGACAGAGTATTGTTGAAAATTGAGATATCTCTATTCTATCAATGTATGATTAAACATAATATGCAACTAACGACAAACAAGGTGCAGGAAATACAAACACACAAAGCAAGAACACAAGATTTAAGTGGTTCAGCAATGTGCGTACATCACAATTTCAATTTGAGTTACAAAAATCTCATTTTTTTCGTCTCGAACAACAGACATAGAAGAAAAAAATCACCTCTGTAATCCTAATATGTGACTTATATATTATGGCTACTACATTAAGAAAGGGAAATGATATCTGCGCCAAAGTGTTTTGATAAACATGCGCTCCACTTGTCTGTCGTGTAGTATTTAAAGGGATGTCAGAGGATATTACAGTTCTCAAAATGCTCTTACAGGCCTTTAAATACTACACGACAAACAAGTGGAGTGCATTTTATCAAAACACTTGGTGCTGAAATCATTTCCCTTAAGAAATTATCAAAATACCTTTACAGTGAAAACCAAAAAAATTAAAATTTCCTTCCATGGCGCTGCTCCACACCCATATCAAGCTGACCGCCCAGCTAACTGTGCCAATGGAATAATGAATCACTACCAGAATACAAGGCATTTGCACTAGTATGTTTGTCAAAGAAAGAAGGGAGTTTGAGAGTAGGAAATTCGGTTATAAGAAACATGACCCTTTTAGAGAAAGGAATTTGGCATTTCAAAAAACAACTATAAACAACAATGGTGTGCTTTATAGAAAAGTTATCAAATGCAAGTATAGGAAAGCAAGGGATATGTGGGATGTAGGTAGGTTGGGCAGGAGTCAACAGGGTTTGGAAATCTATTTTATCTATTTTTAACCGTTTTACCCAAGGGATTAGATTTATGACAGGAGAAGTAACATGAGTGGGGTTTTGGAGCAAAAGATGCTTAGATATTTTCTCTTTACCCCAAAACTTTTCGACATTTTAGGATTGCTAAGGATAAAAGTGTGAGTCTCAGAATATTTTGAAGCGTGGGGAAAGTGGTTTGGGGGTAGAGTTGTGTAGGAATCTATCGTACCCTGAATTTGCCAATTATACAAATCTTCTTTGTTGATTGGAGGTTTATTGCATCCTAAAATATTAACCAAATCAGTGGATATAGACCCGTTAATTTAGTGGCATCTTATCTGTCAAATGATTTTTCAGATTCTTGAGCAACCCCATAGCTACATCTTTCCTTGTTAGAGAATTTGGAGATCCTTTAGTCATCCTAGCTAGACTTCAAGCTTTCTTCTGGACGAAAATTTTAGCAAAACCAGGCTAAAAGATTGACATTTCCATTTGGCCGAACAAATGCTATGTTTGCAAATCGGATGAAGCATCTATCTTATATTTTCATTCATTGCAAAGCGACCTCTGTTAATTGGAAACAGGTCCTCGGAGTCGCCATTGTTGAAAGCCGTGGGAGGGGTCGGATTGAGAGCTGACACAGGCTCTTCATCACAACCAAACTCTGGTGCAGCAATTCGCACCCCAGATTGGGTCCTCCCTCCTATTCATGAATCACTAGGTAATAGTACTAAACTCGGCCGAGGGGACTCGCAGATAAATTGTCAGGCATGAAAAGAGTAGAACCCACTAGAAGACTCAAACACACAACCACCAATGAATGTAATTACTGCAGCCTGCATCTTTTATTCCTTAAAATGTAAGATATACTACTATATCTATATAAAATCTCTACATTAATAGGAAAATGTCCTTGAGTTCTTTTATTGGGACAGCAATCACTCGTTCGACTTAACTTGACTCAACCAACTTTCAAGTTGAGTCGAGTTTCCAAAATTTTGAACCATAATTCGAATGTTTCCCCATCCTCATCTTCTTTGAGATTTATTAGTATAAATTTCTTTGTCGTTTTTTTTTACAGAAAAGAAGGTGACTTCTTTGCTGGCCGCATGTCAGATGACTAAAACGATGCATAAACACATAGAAGTCTGTTTTTATGATTAGTAGAACTGTCCATGCAAGAGTTTTTTGCCTTCTTAGCCATTCTAAATGCACAAAAGTGTAATTTTCAAAAGGATATATAGATGCCATCCAAGTGTGGGAGTACTATATTTCAGAAGAGAATGAACGACCAGATGTTTTGTCATATTTTATAATCTGATTGCCAAGAAAATTGCATTTTTGGTCTTTTTGCAGGAAGCTAAAGTTGGTTTATGTGGATTTGGAGTTGATTCATTTCCCTGTAAGATTGAAGGGATACTGGACATGACTTGAAAGAAGAATGACATGCTCCCCCATGATATGAAATTCACCTGGGAAGCCATGGAAGCGATACATAAGCTTGGACTCGCAAAGTCCATAGGAGCTAGCAACTTCACCTACAAGAAGCTTACAGAATACCTTGTGCCCATGCCAAGATCCCTCTCAATCAAGTTGCCTGGTTTCTCACAATGTATGACACCGAGATTCAATGCGGATATTTCACAAGAGATCAACTTTCTTTCACTCTCTTTCTTAGTACTACTAGTTAAGAAAGGGTCTTTAAAAGTGGTTTGCTTGAACAGATTGCTTTGAGAAGGGGATTCCAGCAGGGGTGACTCTGACTCCCAAGAGCTACAACAAGGGTAGATTGAAGCAAAACTTGGAGATATTTGACGGGCAGCTGACTGAGGAGTTGGAGAAGATTAGCCAGATTCCACAGAGGAGGATACCAACTGGACCAGAGATTGGGTTTCCAGATGGTATGTTCAAGTCTGCTGAAGAATTTTGGGATGGAGAGATGTGATAACTCCACGTTTTTTGAATGGTGATATGTTATTACTTCACTAAGATTCTATAGTTGTTATCATGGGCAAAAATCAAATAAACAGCATTGTTTAGGATATCCAAGTCCAAGTCTTTCTAGTGGTATATTTTTACATGCGGGTTTAGTTCCACATCTTGTAGCTTTGTGTATGGTCTAGTTCATGCATGAGTACGCTTCATGTTCTCATTGTGAGTCAAATGTACTGATTAACATACATTCATACATACATACATATATACAAATAAATGACGCCACAAAGCTTTAAATATATCTAGATATGATATGTGAAAACAGATTCATGTATAAGTGTTGACACGGATACGTGGTGTCGGACACGGCAACCCCTAAAAATACAGAAACAGGGGCTCACCGACACACACACACATATAAAATAATTGATTAACAATAATAATTTTCAACAAGATAACTATGATATTCATTTAACAAATCTAAAACAAACATAAGATAATCAAATAACAAAGCATTCATCAATCTAATCTAGTTCTCTTCAGTCTTTGATACGCAGCGACAAAGAGAGACTAATAAGATACAATGAATTTAATATTGGGACAAGACTTTGTTTAGGGTTTCAAATTTAGGGGAGGGGGTTAACAATAAATATTAGTTAAAAAAGAGTTAATAATAAAAGAGGAGGTAAACATAATCTTCAATACAAAAAAAGGTAAATGATAGCAGCACAACCATGTTTTGATCATAGGTGCGAGCTTACCTTGTCTTATATGCTTGAGTAGCTGTTACAATTCTCAAAAAGCTGTCAGCAGCGTTTGACAGCTGGTTAAAGCATATAGGACAAGTTGAGTTAGTGCTGATTATCAAAACATGGTCGTGCCTGTATCATTTGCCTAAAGAAACAGAATGTCACATTTGGCGCAACACAAAAACATGCTAACACACCCACATTAAGTCTGACACTTCAAACGGTCAATTTATAAGTGACGAAAGGAGTGCCGATTTCTGCTGACACGCATGCCAGTGTCGACTCGTGTCAACATGCATGTCGATAGTAAATTCAAAGTGTTGGTTAAATCATAGATATTTAGTTATACTTGATGATTCATAGTAATCTCTAAATAAGATTGAGAACTCTCAAAAATAATAAAAATAAAAAAATCTTGAGAGATAAAAATAACAGACAACGGGCACAAGGAAAATGCCACAAAACAACACAAATCAAGAAGCAGAGGAAGCAACCCTACTTAAGGGCACGATGAGAATTTAACCAGGAGATAATATCATCTATGGCTCCAAGTATCCTATCATCAGGCTCCCCTTCTAGAATAGAATGATAACCTTCTTCATATAGCTTCAGACTTTTGTCTTTGCTACAAGCTTTTTCATAAAGGAACTTGCTCACTAAAGGATCTGTCACCTTGTCTGCAGCTCCATGAAGAACCAGCAATGGAGCACAAACCTGCAGTTTGTACAATGGATTGATATTAAACTGTTAAGCATAAAAATTCACATAAATTTCTTGAAATGGCATAACATTCTACCATGGCTAGAGAAATTCATAGCTCATTTTTGTTAATCGAGACTTGTGGGACCTACTTGATAAATTCTATTTATTATTACTATGTGTATAGTTACTGCCATCTGATTACTGGATTTTAACTGTTTGATGATGCCCAATGGGTAAAATTCAATTACCCGATGGTTAGGCTCAACTGATTGATGCAATTTTCATACTATGGCCAATCCGGACAAGGCCCACAATTTGGACATACCAATTAGCCCATATAGTGCAATATTATGTCCAAAACTTGCAGGATTTTGGTGACGTTGGATTACACGCTTCTGTCAGGAGCAGTAGATCATTGTCCCATATACTTAAATGTTACACTAAATTGTTCATTAAGTACTACAGATGAAATAATTAGTTCTATATGGAAGAAAGCTTACTTTCTCCACCTGCGATTCAATTTCACATGTTGTCTTTAGAAGTTCAACAGCAGTCTTTAATCGCATTTGCTCGGAGTATGAGATCACATTATAGTCGGCCTAAATCATCAGGATAAGTAGAAATGTGATCCTCAGAATTTCTCACCAAAAGAAACAAGAAGATATTAGAATAAAAAGGACAGATTTCTTTGTTTTAACAATCCTTGGCAGGGTCCTGGTTTTCACAGATTGGCACATATGGCACATATGATGCAAAAAAAACTCTTTGAATAACTGTAAAATAAGTGTGGAGAACAAGAATAGAAGTAACACAAACAATAATAAAAAATGAAAAACTTTTCCACCCCTACTCTACTTTATACTTAAAAGTAGTGAACAACTAAAACTAATCAATCATAGTCTTGGAAATGAGAAAACATAGTTTTACTACCATACTTTACAATAATGAAAATAAAATTGAACTTCCATCTAGTGTACCTTCCAGCCACATGGCTATAGACAGACAGAGAATATTTCCGAAGATCATTTGTCAAGTCCTTGAAAAGAAATTAAACTTGATATCTTTTTCTTTTTTGCAATAATAAAAAAATGAAAAACTTTTCCACCCCTACTCTACTTTATACTTAAAAGTAGTGAACAACTAAAACTAATCAATCATAGTCATGGAAATGAGAAAACATAGTTTTACTACCATACTTTACAATAATGAAATAAAATTGAACTTCCATCTAGTGTACCTTCCAGCCACATGGCTATAGACAGACAGAGAATATTTCCGAAGATAATTTGTCAAGTCCGTGAAAAGAAATTAAACTTGACATCTTTTTCTTTTTTGTGTTTGTAATAAAGAAAATGCTGTATTTTTATTTTTTTTGAAATGAAATAAAGAAAATCTTGTAATATCTCATTTTTCAAGAAATAATGCTAAAACATAACCTTATTTATAGGGTCACATTCCCATTCTCTGGTTTTTTCAAAATTTTGATTCTAAGGTATTTTTAACTTCTAGTACTGCATAACTCCACGAGACAGATTGTCTGACTGGATCCCTTATTGCATGTTAAAGAAACCAATTTTCTAGTAACACAACAGTAAGAGATCTAGTACCATTCCATTTTGCATATTTGTACTGATTATTCTTTTTGAATGGTAGCATATTTTTACTGATATAAGACAAATAAATAAAAAGCATACAATTTTTCTTTTCTTGGGGTCTCTGAGAGCCAACTCTGCGAGATCTTTCTGTGGGAACAACTTTGCTTCTGGTACAACCTTCGACATGAGAGTCAGCAACTTCAAAACTGCTTTTGGGGGTGTCACATCCTCTGCAATCTTGTTGGTTCAACAATGTCAGCAGATTTCATAGCTTCTTTTTCATACTTCATTAATGAAAAGTTAACTTGAAGTTGACCAAAATATATGATGTAGGAAGTTGGAACTGAGGACTAGGTCGATGGGATGGAAATAGACAAGCAAAACGATATTTTTCATTTCATCAGTGGATCCATGAGCATTTTTAATATGTAGGAATTTATGATGAAAACTCAAACTGCTCAATAAGAAAAAAGTAGGTACATATCCGTTGCTATCACATAGAAAAGAGTGGAGAATCACTACCTTCATTTTAGTAAGCCATTGGTTGAATCACGATGCTAAGTTTGAAGTATTCTAGACTGTGTGATACAGAGCTATGCCAATTTAGGTACTACAGTCTTGCTATCCACAGTGACTAGTACTTCATCCATTTCCCATATTACCTCTGTTTCTTAAAGACAAAAGTTGTGTTAAACTTTTTTTTTTTTGAATGGCTAAGGTTGTGTTAAATGATGTGTTTCTTTATCCCACCATACTATATTATATTTGCTAAGAATCAGAGTACTGACTGATAGATGAGTGGACAGGATTTTCTCAGTCCATGTGGCAGCTTCTAGAAATTTCACAGTTTTCCGGAAAAAAAACCAACTTTTGGTGGTCTTTTGGCTATTCAATGCCCGATAGTTATGCCTATTTCAGTTTCCCAAGCATGATTAATATGCCACTTACTCTGTGGTTACCATTTGAGCTTCCGTGAGACCCCTCCATTTATAAATTTTTCATATTTCGGTTGTTCAAAGCTTTTTGAGATTTTCCATTGCCTAAAACTTCATGCATGTGTTGGTTGGTGCAGATTTTTTCGTAAAGAGTTGGACAGGGGAAATTAAAGCATTAGAGTATAAAAGAGTTATTGTAGGTCATTGCTAAGCACTACATCAAATCCCATCAGACCAAAAAAAGTACAGAAGCCAAGAAAGTTTAGCAACATAATTTTTAGGAATCCAAGTCATGAGAAGAGTGTGTGCTCTCTCATAGTTTTTTGTCGAGATGCTTATTTGTTTTGTTCTGCATAACGGCATCTTTTCTGTTGGTGATGAAGTTGACTTTGTACTTCCCTTTCGATTTCACGGGTCACCGCCAAAGCCAATTCAAAATCAAAACTCCATGAAGCAGGCAAGGTGTTTAACAACATTTTTTTTTTCTTTTTTGAAAATGCAGTTCATTTATGACATCTTGACATAAAGCGGTTCATTTATGAACAGTGCTTCTTCTGGGCTCACTAAATAGACTGGGATTAGTTCGTTAGTTAAAATCATTGAATTTTCTTGCATTCATCAGGTAGTTACCATATCATTTGCAGATATTTCTCTATATTTTGAGAAAAGAAAAAAGGTTTCTCGAATATGTTTATAGTTCAATCAACTTGGATGATGATTTGGAGGAAATTATGAAGATGCAAGATATATTAGGCTGTTCATTCGATAACAAATGAGCCTATTGATTTGAGAACAAACAACTCAGGAAGTTGTACATCATATTTAAGTTATTACTCTCTTGCAAGGAATTTTTATCCATTAAAACAGCGTCCCATACCTTAGAAAAATATGGGATGGATAACAGCAATTCCATGAGAACTTTGTAGCAGATATGACGTTGAAGATGGTGATGGTGAACGTTGCCAGAATGGTAAAAAAAATTTCAAGTTGCTAGAAAATCTAATTCATAATCACAAGAGCAAATCTTTTGGTGTTCGAAGCCAATCCATAAACGGACCAAGTAAACCTCTTGATTTCGAGTCCATGAAAGGTACGATGAAGTTTGTAACCTTTCAAGTAATAACTTGAATTTGGAGTTGGTTGGATTTGCATACGCAGATTACATGGGATATGTGACAACATAGTATCCATCTAACCTTATGTGCATATCCTCTGTGTGGACTCTATTTCTTATTTTCAGAATGAAGCAGCTTATCGTGGTATCATCAAATGAAAATATCTCGAGCAGCAACTTTTTCTGTTAAATACTAAATACTGTGTCTCTTAGAAGGCAAAAAGAAATTGATGGATTCTGTTACAAAGATACTAGAATGAGTGGTACTCAACTTGCATCTAGTTTTAGTTCTCCATGCTAGAGAAAAACACATTGAGGTGAATATCACTGCTCAAGAAAAAGGTATTAGCAGTGGAATCCGACCTTATCCAAGATTAGTAATGAACATAAATGTTTACCAACTTCGGAAAGGTACGAGTACAAAAATTTCAAATGCTTGGATTAATTGATAAGAGTTATAATTGAGTACAGCAGCTTAAGAATGTTATAGGCGAAATAACCTTGGTTTTCCCCACCTCATCATTTGAGTTGTTAAATGTTCTTAAAAAATTCATTGAGGACCTGGATGGCAGACCATTGGAGGATGGTGTATCCAATGTTATTTCGTGGGCTCTTGGCCATAGCCCAGGTTGGGGAGGCTGCTGTACTAGATCGACATAGTTTTAGATGTGTATAAGTGAAACTGCAAAAGGACAATTTCTTTTCTCATACTTTAGGGAATATCAATGATGTAGCAGATTCGTGGGCCAAGCGGGTGGTCATAGAAGCTCTCTATTTTTTGGGGCAAAGAGTTACTACTGTTTTTTTTTTTTTTTTCGTGATGAAATTTTGCCGTCTTTTCAAAAAGACAGAAGAGAAGATTCCAAGGAAAGGGATTTGGGCAAGGTAACGAGCATTGAGTGAGTTAAATCTTTACAAAACAAAGGCCAAAATGCAAATGTTAAAGTTTGACCTTACATTCTTTACAGAATGTTGATGCAGGGAGAAACCAATTATAGCAACAAACTTAACCCTATGATAGTCGGATACTTCTAGAGGCCCAACGTACTATGTTAGACATGACACGATACCTGGTTACTTAATGGGTACTTTAATTCTTTGCAAAATGTCGACGCAACAAGAAGCCAATTATAGCGACAAACTTAACCCAGCGATACTCGTATATTTTTTGAGGCCCAACGTACCATGCCAAACATGACATGACACCTGGATACTTCATGGTTACTCATGTTTGTCAAATAATTTTGTTGATTCAAATATATGCCCCTCTATTAGAATTAACTATCGTATTTGTTGCTTATTAGATGATATCTTAATTTTTTAACTATCAAATTAACTATCTTGTATTTGCAATTACAACTTTGAGCGTATGAGTTTTACAAATGCTAATTTTAAATTAATTAATAATTCCATCCTCTAAGCTAAATCTAGTTAGGTTTTGTGGTATTTTGTTTATAGAAGTCTTGTGTCTTATCTTATGGCATGGACTACCCGTATCCATGTCCTACATTTTAAAAATGCCGAGCGGTATTTCTGTTTCCATGTCCGTGTTTGTATCCGTAATTGGGTATCATAGAATTAACCACAAATATTACCGACTACAATAACATGCTTTGGAATTCATCCAATGGATATAGAGAAGTAGATTTATTCTAGATATATCATAGACGACTAAATAATGACTAGTTGAATATCATCAGAAATGTCAAATGACTTACTTTGCACATGGGGGCAACAAGAATTAATCCATCCCATTCATGTAGTTGTTTTAGATGAACCTTTACAGCAACAGCTCCTCCCATGGACTGCCCCAAGAGAAAGTGGGGTAATCCAGTTGCTTCCGAACTTGCTGCAGACCACCAAATGGAAACATCATCTATAAGATCTGTTTCTCTTTTTTGCTTTCTTCTTTGCAAGAATCATTTAAATCAAAAGGTTAAGATTTGTCTTGAGACTACATATTCTATTCATGTAGTGGAAAACAGAGCAGCAATAACCAGATTACATTGTAACAGTGTGGCATGTACAATACATTTACTGATTGAGCTCTGCTTATCATTGTAGTTCATGGAAGCCATAGATTTACACGTATATTGCTTGTCATCTTTATTGATTTTTTTAGTGGCGTGTGTTTCTTTTATGTGTTTAGCACTGTCATTAAGTTAAACCCAATTGAAATCAAGTTCTTAAAGATATGATCTTTAATTACAACATCAGCAACAAAGATGGTGGAAAGAACAAGTATAGTAATAATAAAATGGTAGATGATTACATTTGATGCTTGCATACTGCTCGATAACGTCGTCGACTAATTCATCGAAGCTTGGAATATAGCCATGCAGACCTTCAGAGAGGCCAAAACCCGTATAATCCATAGCATAAACTCCATACCCAGAAGCAGCAATCCTCTTGGCTATTCCTGAAACTCTAAATTCCCACTCATCACCATCTCAATTTCATCGAATTTTGATCTCAGAATCAGTAAGAGGATAATTTTAAGTGTAAAGTAAACTCCTTATCATCATTCAAAAAAGAAAAAGAAAAGTAGGCTCCATATGGTTCCAAAAATAAAGATGATATTCACACACTAATAGTTTAAAAATTCTCTCATAGCTATTGAAAGCTTGTTAGGGAATTGTTCCAGCCAATGAGAGGTGTAAATAAAGAGAGGAGTGCTGATATCAGAACTGTTAAAGAGAATAAATGTGGGACATGGGCTATTTTTGTCTTTTCACATACTTCCTCTAAGAGAGACAAATACCACTCTTCAACTTGGCCACTTCAATGCCCACAAAATATCGCAGAGAGACAAATACCACTCCTTAACTTTGCCACTTCAACGCCCACAAAATATCGCAACGACCAAGATCTTTAACTCTAAAGTTCCTAATATGTGAAAAGACAAAAATAGCCCATGTCCCATGTATTGTCTTTAACAAGAACAAGAGTGGATATCATCTCCCTTCCAAAAATTCTCATAATTTTCTATTTTCTCTATCTCTACCATTGCTAAGAGGCTTACCTTCGAAGAAGAAAGTGCACGTATCGCCATATCCATGGCAGAAATATACAGCACCCTTGATGGGAATCCCTGGTGTTGGCAACCATTTCTTGCAAAAAATCTCCAATCCCCTCGAATTTATTACGTAGCTCTGTAGTCATGCAAGAGAACCCCACCAACTTTTTTTCAAAATGAAGGAATGATAACTTAATCTCTCTAATTTGGAGAGTATGATCATCTTTATCACAATGGGCCCATGTTGCTCATCAATCGATCCAGACCGTGCAATTCAATTTCAGCTATTCCTCTTGGATAGGCCACAGCACAAAAATTGCACCAATCAATCCTAACCGGCCATGGATCACCAGCAAACAGCCGGTTGATCGTGCAAAAAGGATCCACATTAGGCAATTTGCTGGGCAATTTCGCGGGTCACTTTTGAAGGAGAGAACAGCCACACAGGCTTCACTTTTTAGCGGATTTTGTCTTATTCATTTAATTCATCTGATGTGGCTATTAGCTCCTGCAACAGTGAGCCGCGAAATGGCTTTCCTCGAAATTGCCTAGCAAATATCGAATGAATTTTATGCTATGGTGAACCTTTACAAAAGGAAGGTAGTCTTTTAAGTCTTTACACTTTGAAATTGTAAAATGACGAAAATAACCTTCATATAACAAAAGAATTTCTTTGCTCACCTCCTCTGTTTGGATCCCAGGGGGGGCCATCTGCAGCAATCAGCATGAATTTATGGACATGGAATCAGTAAATAAATAAAAAAGTAAGGGCATTTATGTCGACCAGATTCAGACGGTTAAGATCAGCCATTGTAACTGACACGATTTACTTTCCTATTCTTGACTAAAACGAATAAGATTGGGGGAAAAAGAAAGGAACCTTGAACAAGACATGATCGAGATTTTGCTGCAAGTCGAAGAAAGCTGCTCGCACGAGCCTGCGTGCAGGTGCGAAATCCATCTTCTTTGAAGCGATTGCGTTTAAATCATCGCTGACACCGTCGATTTTCTTTTTCGCCGCCGCGATGACGACTAAATTCCGTGCCCTTATTTTCGATTTCGCGATTGAGACGCCTGATTTTGTCGAAAAGGCGGAGAGTTTTGCAGTGAGAGAGAGGTCCATGAGAGGAAGAGGAGAGCAGAGGTGGATTTTGGACTTTGGAGCTCAAATTAAAGAGGTCAACGTTATTTTGTGCCCTTTAGTAAAAAAAACCATATGTTGGTGGGCCCCACTATGCTGCTTACAAGACATGAGCTCTTTTGGTACATAGTGGGTCCCACTTTTGATTGATCTGAACCTTTGATCGAGAAGGCTTACAATTAGATCTTAAGATTGTTGCCCCAATGGCCAATTTGCCAGGGCCGGATTTGGTTTTCTTGGATTGTTGGAAAGACCAAAGTATCTAATTAGGCTCGGGCAGAAAAATTGGAGGTATGATTATCAATTGCCTTGCTTCATATTATTGAAATCTAATAAAGAGTCTACGATGGATGATTCACCCAACAACAAGGGATTTTGGACCTTTGGTTGGTTTAGTTCATTTACCCTATTTGTGCTGTAATGTTTCCTCTTTAACCTCATGTTGCCCAATGCTAGTGAGGTGGTGCATAGTCTAGTATATTAGAGGAAAATTAGGGTATGTACACTATGTTAGTAGTAGGTGGAAACCTAATTTTCAGGAAAGCCAACCAATTAGGAAAGTCCTGGAGAGTCAACTTTCTCAATTGGCTGAGGACTCTCACTTTGTGTAAAGAGGACTAAGGCAACTTTCCTAATTGGCCGAGGCAACACCAGCTGGTTTTACAAAATCATGTTGGTTGGAAACCGGCCTAAAAGATCAAATGCATGTTGGATGGCACTCGGCACTGTTGTACGTTACGGGCACGCTAGGTTGCCAAATGCTTCACCCAACAGCAAGGGATCGACTACAGAAAAATCTTCAGCCTTATTAAGCCAACGACCAGTCATGTTATCTTCTCTATTACACTATATCCAATGGCTGGCCGCTAAGATGACTAGCTAGATATCCACAACGCGTTCCTCCATAGCATTCTCAATGAGACGTTCTACATCGCTCAGCTCCTGAATTTACAGGCTCTCGCTTCCCATTATATGTGTGTCATCTTCTCAATGCCATCTACGATCTCAAGCAGATTCTGCATTCCTGGTACACATGTCTGAATGTATTTCTCTATACAGTCTTGGATTTGTTGGCTCCTACTCTGATTGCTATGCCCATGGTTATCATTTGCAAGCTGAACATATCTTGATCCTTCTTGTATATGTTTTTTTTCTTTTTCAAAGGTTAAATTTGGACCATTTCTCGATTTGTGCGTGTCATCCTTGCGCAGGGGCCATCCTTCTTGATATGTCGACGACATCATTCTTTTCTTTGAAATGGCATATATTATAAAAGAAACAGAAGGGACACCCGAAAGGGAAAACCCAAAGATACAGAACAAAAAATAAAAAATAAAAACTAATTACAAAGTCTACGACATCATTCTTACTTAGAAAAGGCTGCACCTTTCACTTGTCTTATTGGATGCCTTGGTGATAAATTTGCCATCAAAGACGTTGGTTCACCAAGGTTTTTATTGGTGTTGAGGTTTATCCCCTTCCGGGTTCTTTTTTCTTTTGTCGTCAAGTTCTTGCATTGGCTTACAAGACCTTGGGGCTATAGATCTGATGCCTAACCCAGTGAAAATTTCGAGGACGGGTCAAGTGAAGTTGGATTAAGCCCAAGAAGAATGAGTTTAAATTGAATGCGGCTGGCACCTCCAAAGACAATCCTGGCATATCTGGTGGAGGAGGAATCATAAGAACCCATGAAGGTGAGATTGTATTTGCTCTCTCCCATTTTAATGATAATTGAACTAACTTGCAGGCGGAGACTAGAATTATGTTAGATGGGCTGAGGTACTGTCAAGTATTTGGTCTATCTAACATTTGGCTTGAAGCAGACTGATCGATATGATCATTGACAAGAAGGATCCCCATGGTCCATAAACTATTATTGGCAGGAGCTTCAGTCTTTGGTTTTAGATTTGAGATCGAAAGTATGGCGTCAATTCATAGAGGCTAACCAGATTGCTGACATTGCATGTAAAAGAAAAGAGAGCCATATACATACTGGGAGTGCAACGACATTCTTAGAAAGGCCAGGGGCACTTTAAGATGTGACTCTTCGGGCATACATAGTGTTCGTTGTAAGTAATTTTCTTTTATTTTGATTTTGAGTTAAGGTTGCAGTCCCCCTCTTGTACTTCTTTTATTTTATCAATAAAATTTCAGATGAGGCCGGGTTCCTACATAAATTCCCGATATTAAAAAAAACTATCATTCTCTCATGGTTACCCCTACTCCCTCCTGTGAGCATGTTAAGACGTTCATTGGGTCTGATACCTTGACAATCCTAAGTCTAATAGGCTCTATTGTGACTAGGTTGGCTCTAATGTCTTTTGCTAGAGCTTGTGTAAGCAACCAACAGTTGCGCGCAAATACTGAGAATTTGAGTTTAAGGGCCTTGCTAATAATGCGACTAAAAATACTCGGGTCCAATCTCTTCTTTGTTAATTGGGCTTCTTTTCACAACAGCAGGCAATTATGTGGTGGGATAATATAGAGTGGTCTATTTTATATAGCCAAGATATTTAATATTTGCGCCAAGTGAAATGTGATGTATGCATTGACAAAGTTTTTTCATTTAATCCTCTTACATCATTACATAAGTGGCATTTCTCTAGTGAAAAAGAGAGATTGTAGGAGAGAGAGAGAGCTTTTTTAGCATTTTCATCCTCTGTTTGTCTTTTTCTAAACAAAAACATTATTTTCAGGAAAAGACAAACAAAAGGGAGGGAAAATGTTCTGGAAAAGGCAAAACAAAAGGGGGCGGAAATACTGGTAAGTAACACAGATTCCAAACTTACCAACCTAGTTCCCTCGAATATAAAATGCACAATCTCCCCGCTCATCTAATCACTCCTACCTCATGTATGACATGTCAATAGTCAGCCTCGACTCTTGATAGCAACATGACTTGTAATCTGCAAAGGGAAATGATATCTGCGCCAAGTGTTTTGACAAACATGCGCTCCACTTGTTTGTCCTCTAGCATTTAAAGGGTTTTAAGCGCTTTTTGAGAACCGTAGCATCCTCTGACATCCTTTTAAGTACTACACAACAAACACGTGGAGCACATATTTATCAAAAACACTTAGCGCAGATATCATTTCCCTTTGCAAATTACACGTCTTGCTCCAAGTACAATTATTTTTTCTTATTTTTTTCTCCAACTACATTTAGAAACATAACATTATTTGGGATTAGAGTTTCTACATGATATTTCTCCACTCTTGATAGCAATCACTCCTACCTCTTGATATTTCTTATTTTCCGCTATCCTCCAAACCCATATTAAAACCAAACCTTTACTATCCTAGTTGGGATTAATGCTTCTATGGCACAATCGGCGCCTTCACTACGGCATAGTGCGCCCTTTGATTAATCTTACCCTTTCATTTTTAAGCCTTCCTTTGCATCTCTTATCGCTCAAAGATCATGCCAACTATTCAATCCTAAGATCCTCTGATGTGTCATTTTTTATGTTGAACATTGACGATTAAAAACAACTTATATGCAACAGTTCACATCATATTGAAAGCTATTTCGCGACTGACTTTTGCACGAGAGAACAACCACATAGACTCTTTTTTTTTTTGCAGGTTTTGTTTTATTCATTTAATTCATGAGGTGTGATGTTCTCTCCTGCGAAAGTCAGCCAGAAATTGCCAATCAATAAATCCTGTTATTTCGGTAATCATGATTGGTTGGGCTTACCATTGTTGTGAAAATATTTTTAATTATCGATGGCTTACACCTATTTTCACACCACCGTGCTATTGTATTTGATTAATTATTCAATATGATTAAGAGAAAGTTTTCAATTTGATGACGAGATATATTGGCTGGACCTATTTAACTTTAGTGACACTACTATTGCTGTTATTATTAGGGCACTGATGTCTGCACTGCCGATAGCTTTCTGGGAATTGTAATAGCTATGGACAGCTCGCAGCTGGTTAAATAATAAAGGAAAAGGCAAGTTTGTGTCATTATCCAAACATGGTAGTGAAAATATTAGTAGCCTGTTATTATTAGGGATTTGCAAGGCAAATTGCCCAAAGCCAGTTCGCGGCTCAGTGCTGCAGTAGAGATCAGCCACACAAGCTAACTTTTTAGCAGATTTTGTCTCAATCATTTAATACATACGGGGTGGCTGTTCTCTACTGCAAAAATGAGCAGCGAAATGACTTTCACGGATGGTCTGTCGCATGTTAGAGCCGCCACATAGGCTTGCTTTTCAGCAGATTTTGTCTTCATTCACGAGGTGGCTGCTCTGAGATATGACAAGTGAGCTTATGTCGCTAAAAAGTGAGTCTATGTGGCTGCTCTAACATGTGACAGACCATCTGTTAAATGCCTTCTGGGAGGATGCTAGCAAATCCCTTATTATTATTAGGGATTTGCTAGGGACCGTGCTAACACTTTTCAAGAAGTTTTGTCTAATTCATTTAATTCACATGAGGTGGATGCTCTCTCATGCAACAGCCGGCCCGCTGCGATGGTCCCTAACATATCCATTATTATTATTAGTAGTAGTAGTTCTTCTTATTATTATTAGTAGTAGTTCTTCTTCTTATTATTATTAGGGAATTGCTAGCATCCATCGTAAAAGGCTTTTCGCGGCTGGTCAATCGCACTTCAGACCAGCCACCTCGTGAATGGAGACTGAGCAAAAAGCCTTTTGCGATGGAGCTTAGCAAATCCTATTAGTAGTAGTAGTTATAATTATTATTAGGGAATTGCTAGCGCCTATTTCAAAAAGCATTTCACGGGTGTTCTGTCGCACATCAGACAAGCCACCTCGTGAATGAAGACAACAACAACTTTTGTCTCCAATCACGAGGTGGTTGGTCTCATGTGCTACAGACCAGCCGTGAAAAGCCTCTTGCAATGGACCCTAGCAAATCCCTTATTATTATTATCATTATTATGACATGTAATTCCACCTTTTGACATCGACACTCCTCTATATTTTTCACTCTTTTTTGGTTGGCTATTACAATTCTTGAAACTTTTTGACATTGACACCACTTTATTTTTCACTTTTTGATTGGCTATTACAAATCTTGAATAGCTATCAACAGCCAACAAGAGAAGTTTAATTAAAAAGAGAAGTGCCATTATCAAAATAAGGTAGTACAGAAACCAATCTCCCTTATTTTAAGCTTCAGTAGCCGTGGGAAGGGAGGTTGCTGCCACAACAAACACTAATATAAGGCTTTGTCCTATTAGAAGGTAGGGGGCTATGGCTTTTAATGCTAGTTGTTCTTGAGAAGCATTTTAATTTTTAAAAGTATGGTGCTTAGAAATGAAGATAAATTGAAGTTGATAAGAGCTAAATAGAACTAGATAAGATGTATCTTAATTAACTAACTTGGATTTGTATGGCAATAAAGATGGGTTTAGACCAAAAAAAGCTATTAAAAGAGTGGTGAGTGAGATATAGATAATGACACTAGGTCAATAGTGTAATAGACTAATTAAAATAATTAACTACTAAACTAATCCAGCATGGAATTAGGTCAATAGAAGAGTTCCATGTAACAGATTTTTGATTTTTAAATGCTTTCCATCCTCTGTCTACTTGTCCCAATCTATGTTATATACACATATGCCACTTCTGCGGTGCACAGAGTAGGAAGAAGATCACCATCGACAACCTCAAAGAAACACCTTGAATTTCACAAGAGGAACTAACAAAATCAATAAATAATAAAATTTCCAAAAATAGTAAAAGCAAACCTAGTTCACTTAAAACACCCAATTGGATTTAATTAAAACTGATTTTCTAGAATGCCATGATCACATAAACACAACTAATCAAAGCTGGTTTTCTAGATCTATCGGGAATTATACTAATCTAACCATACAAATTACTAGAATACAAAAGAAGATTAGATCCTTACCTCAGTCTACTATGATGGTTGATCGATTTGGTCTGGATCTTCTATTGCCTCTAACTAAGATAAGCTACAGTGATTTCCCTTATACCCCTTATCGATCAATTGGTCATGGGTAAATCCGGTTATTTCATACTTGATCTTACTCATCAGTATAGACCGTTGATCTAAGATCAACGGTAACCCACATAAGATCTTGCATGTAGTTAGATCAACGGTAACCCACATAAGATCTTGCATGTAGAGGCACAACGGACTCCATCAGTTGCTCTCTTAATAGTAGTGCGGGCCGAGACGATTCCAACGAATATATGATCATCCTTGCATCCTTATCAAATGTCTAGATCAAAAGTCATGGCCATCCTGAAGTTTTGATCTTCCGATCCAACTTCTTTTGACCTTAGTCCTTTAAAAATTGTTCTGCAGCCTCTTCTACGCCAATGGTCATCTGTGTCGGGCCTGCTAGAAAATTCTAGCCATATTTTTCATCAATGGCTTGCAAATGAATAGATGTAAAATGATCAACAATCCACGGCTGATGTTGACTGGATGGTCACTATCATTCAATCAATTCAATAACTAGGAAAGGGGTCCATCATTGATGGGCCTTGCCAAATCATCAGTTTCAATCATTGAACAAATTCCACATGTAGGGTACAGATTGGTCGGAGAAACTTCCTCCATTCTTTTATGAGATGTAAGTAGAAGTGTTGAACTTCAGTCGCTTTTAATATTTACATATAACGAGAAAGAGAGATGATGATGATGAGTAGTCTTCCCAAAATGTAAATGATCGAAGAATAGAGTTAAAAAAGTGAGAGAAATAAAACAACTCACAATCTTACAGTGGACGATTGAAGACAGCCCACAAAATTAAAATGAAAGAGTTAATGTCAGAGGCAGTGTTTTGGTGAAATAGGAAAGCAAAATTTTCTTTCATGAATGGGTCTTGACTTCCTCTCTTAGTAACCTTCTCCTCACTTTTTTTTGCTGCATTTGGGATAGCTTCTTTTTTTTTTTGACATTTCCATCTAATTTCCATAGTAGAACCGAATATTAACATCTAATTCTAATAACCATGGCTAGGATTAACATCTCAAAATTTACGTACTTGTTAATTGAATCAGCCGGGTTGATCCAATTTCCTTCTGCTGATGAAATTGTTCCAAGGATGATGAATCTTTGGTAGAGATAAAAAATAAATTATGCTTAAGGAGCGTGTTACTGATGTCGCTTTCTTTAAGACAACATTCGATCCTACCACTCGAGTAATTAATCTAATGTCGGGATCCTTGAATTTGTGTCCAAGATACAATGAAGTCTAGCAGACCTATATACCTATATGTGCCTATTGTTGTTACTCACTAACAGAAACAGACCCAAGAAATACACTCGAATTTTGGTAAGTCTGAAATACAGGTTTATGTTTTTGCAGAAAACAGATTAAACGAAAGAAAACAACGAAAATGGATTAAAAAGATAGTTTAGAAAATTCTAGAGTGAGAAAGAAGGCTATGGAAATCTCAAGAGAATGGTATCTACAATGGAATCTCAGATTCTATCACAAACGGTGTATTTTTTGTCTATTTATATACCTTTTTGTGCCTTCTCATGTGATTTTGGCCTGAATCACATCAATTGTTGGTACCCCGCTTCTCACTATCATACGATCTAGATCACATCCGATCGTACACTTCTCATACGATCTGGATCGCACCCGATCAAGTCTAACCGCCCGATCACATCCCAACATGATCCTGTGATCTAGATTGCTCCTTGTAACGCCCTGGACTAAATGGATCATCCACAAGCAAAGGAGATTTAAAAAGAAGATCCTGGAACACTCTAGAACCTCCAAGAGTTCTCTAGGTTTTCTAGAATAACGTAGAAGAACCATCTCTAGAATTATGTAGAGTACTCTACAATTATGCAGGTTATTCTAGAAGTTTCTAGAGCTTGGTAGAAGGGTAGAAGGCTCTAGAAGTTGGAGTGTGTGAATATTCTGGAAGAGGGGTAGACATTTGTAAAGAATATACTTGAAATATTCCTAGAATAATGTAGAGAAAGAAGTATGTAGAAAGGGATCTAGAATGTCCCCTTAAGGCCTATAAAAGAGGTAGAGTACCCTCATTTGTGAATAACTTCAGAAACTTGTAAGCTCTCTCTTCTAGGGCAATACAACTTATTTATTTTCTCTTGTGTTCTCTCTCATCTACTTGGGTTGCCCACTTCTGCTTGATAGACTGACTTAGCATCACCAATGGGGTGAAAAGTGCTAAGTGCCGGCACGGTTGGCTTAGTAAGGTCCAAGGCCGTGACATCCCCCGCTTGAGATCAATCCGCATCTGATTACACCTATCAATCAAGATCACGATCAACGTCTTAGATCAAATCTAAGGAAATTTAAGCGCTACAATCTCTCCTCGTGATGATGTGAAGTGTAAAGTGCGCCAAAAAATACTCTACATCCCATGTCATGCATGCACGGACAATCGGACCACCATTTGCAAAAGTAATTTTGAATTTCAAGTGAAAAAAGTGGAGGGATACTTATTAACCTCTCTTCACTTTTCTCAATTTTTTATGTTGAACTAAACTTTTAGCCTTCCCAAGTATTTTTCTTCTCTTTTAAAACACTCATTTACACAAATAAAACATTTTTAGCGCAGTGATAAATTGACCCCCTAATATCTTAAATCAATACCCATCTCTCTCTCTCTTTCTGCACTGTCAAATCGGTCTAATCAACTCACCTAAGCCATCAGATAAGTCTCTTCCTCAACGAATTGATTGATACTAATTTTGACTAAAAAAATCACCCCCACTGAACACGACACCCATTTTGCTTTCAATTGCATATGCACTATAATTTTTTTTAGATTGGGGTTTGTTTGAAATTCTTTATAGCATGCGTTGTACGACAAGAACGCGTGCTCTCGTGTTTCTTGTAGCCTTATGAGATTTAAGCCCCGTTACCAGTAACACTTGAATCCAACGCCTTTTGACTTAGCTAAGCGTGGGAGTCTAGCTACTTCTCATACATTAGCCAAATTATTATCTAATTAATTATTTGGAAGTTATCTATTCGCCGCCTTTGTCTACCTGGGACAGCCCCTCTAGTGTATTTATGACAACTCTTTTACACTAGAGATGGCTGTCCCAAGTAAAAAAGCGGGTGGATATATCATTTCCCTTAATTATTTCCTCCTAACCTACCCTCTCTCATGTCATGTCATGCAAGCGCATGTGCTTACAGGTTGCTAAGTATTTTACAAGGTTTTGATAGGAGACAGCATCATCTCGTTGTAACCTCAGAATAATATTATAATCTTAAACTAATTACCTAACTCAAAACAAAAAAAAAGGTCAGAAAGGTAACGATTTTGAGTTTTACAAAACGACAGTTCTCTAGTGTGAGGGTCCATTGTAGTAGCTCTCAATTGGCAAACCTAGGTGTCTACTAAACTATGAACATACTTATATTTCATGTTCCCCTCCCCTAAGCAAAGCAATTAAATAACTACAATTTCGAGAAAAAACAAAGGCAATTACACATCAACATGACAAGTATCATAAATAGTTATGTTCGAGTCTTCTTTTCCTTCTATTTTTGTTTTTAGGGACATTTGGAATTTGAATTGGTGAGTTCAGAAGCCTAAGCATGCCCATGTTTATCGAGCACTTAAAAAATGTTTATCGAGCGTTTAAAAATATTCAACATGCATTATTCATATTCAATTCGTACGATTAAAGAGGAGTCTATGATGAAATATCTTTTCAATTTGAATGAAATTTCTCCATGAGTTTAGTTAATTGTCAATTTATTTTACATGCATGGGATGTTTTCATAGACTTCCGTGATTTGGTAGAAGGAAATGAGAGAAGTGTCGTCTCCTAAAATATTTTAGAGGAAGTCTAATCACTTATAACTCTGTAGAGAGCTCTAGATATCGAATAGATCTAAGAACATCTATAATTAAGGTCTATATATACGTACAGGATTCTTTTTCATAGTGAAAGAGAGAAATTCATCTCTAAAATTTGAATTACGGTTGAGTTGAATATAATTAATTGGTGACTTTCTCTATTTTGTATTATAGAAAAATGAGAGATTGATTATCAATCTCTCAAAATAGGATCAAACACGATGTATATCAAATGTCAAGAAGAGATCCAAGAAACACAATCAGACAAAGCATTAACACAAGATTTAAGTGGTTTAGGCGTTTAGCAATGTGTCTGCGCCCACAAGAGAAAAGCCTCACTATTTTCTTTTGGGGTTACAAAACTCCCCTTTATCTTTATCTCACGGCCAAGAAAATTCAAAGAAAACCACACAACCCGTAACCATAAGACATGGCTTATATAGCAATGCCACTACATCAAGAAAATACCAGTTGTTTAGAGCAAATAGGACAGCAATCTATAAAGATATTAGACATATGTTTGTTATTATTGAATATTATTCTTAATTTTCATGGGTTTTATCATAAAGGCTAAATTATATTTATCTCAAAATTCAAATTTTTAAAGGAGCTATTCAAGAAATTAAAATGCGTCATAAAGAATAAAATACCTAAGAGTCAACCGTGAACGTCTATATTAATTTGTAATGCAAATTTCTTAACTTTGAGATGAATAGGCAAAGTAGATTAAATTCATTTATGCTAAAATATTAATTTTTTTTTTTTTTAATTTTGTGGTTGTATATGTTGTGTGCATGTTCCATATGAAGGGTTGTTATGCTGTCTAGGGTGCTCTTTCCACATGGTAATTTTATGTTGTCTAATGACTTGAAATGAAAAACTTGTGTTGAAAGACAAACATGTCTTGATGAGGCAAGACATGTCTAAAGATCGATATCTTTCATCTCATTCAGTCTTTTTTGGGTCTCAGATTTGTTCAACAATGAGTCAACAGTGTAGATACGCACACAATAATAAGATCTTAGGATAAAATTAATATAATGTATGGCTATAGAAAATAATGTTATTCCTAAAACATATAAGAAGAAAGTTATCCCCCTTTGGGCAAACGAAGCATGAATGCAGCAATTTATAACACACTAAAAGCGGTGACACAGTTTAAGCAAAGGGGGCAGAATCTATTTATTTGGCCCATGTGGGTGATAGTCGCATAAGCGTCAGGGCCATGTGTAGAAGCTCAAAAATGCAATGGGTCCCACCAAGGGTCCCAAGGCATGGTTGGTCCCATCCCCTCCCCTCGCCTCCCCTTAGGTATCATATAAAAACTCAAGAAACCTTCCCCAATAACAAATGTTATTTTTTTTCTCCTTAATGACAAAGGCCTCGTGGCTATAGCTTCTAACGTCTACAAATATTATTATTATATATATCTATATATATATATATATATATATATATATATATATATATATATATATATATATAAAGGTTTGTGATCATGAGTTTTAGTAATGTGGGTTTTGTGTGAAATGAAATCTGTTAATCCATGGAGAGAAGGGAGATGAATGGAAGACGAAAGAAGAGAAGCAAGTGAATGATTATATCTCTACATTAAGAAAGAGAGAGAGAGACGGAACAAAAAAAAGAAAATGAGCGTTAAGAAATGGCATTCCCCTGAGAGGAATTTCTGACAAACAGTTGGCGTGCAGATGCTGCAGACAGAGAGCCTCGTTTCTCCCTATCTCTCTCTCTTTCTCTTCACACATTCTAAACCAATAAACAAAACAAAACCCATAAAGAGAACCCATTAAAACTCTCTCTTTCCTCTCTCTCTCTCTCTCTCTCTCTGATATTTCTCTCTTCTATGATACTTTCCTTCACCACCACCTGCCGAGATCAATTTTTTCAATCCCTCCCATTCTTCCCAGCCACCCCCCACCACAAAAACAGATGGGCCCGGATGGACTGTCGCAAGGAAAAACTCGTCATCATATTAGGCGCTACCGGTACTGGAAAATCCCGTCTCTCCGTCGACCTCGCCCTCCGATTCCCTTCCGAAATCGTAAATGCCGACAAAATCCAACTCCACCAAGGTCTCGACATCACCACTAACAAAATCCCATTCCCCCACCGACGTGGCATCCCCCACCACCTCCTCGGCGACTTTCAACCCGACCTCGACCTCTCCCCCACCGATTTCCGCTCACTCGCCGATTCCGCCATCAACGATATAACCACTCGGAATCGCCTCCCCATCATCGCCGGCGGCTCCAATTCTTTCATCCATGCCCTTGTCTCCGACCGATACGAACCCGATACCGTTACGTCCGAATTCCGATACAAAATCTGCTTCTTATGGGTGGACGTGTCGTTGGAGGTACTTTTCGAGTATCTATCAAAAAGGGTCGAGGACATGCTGGACGCGGGAATGTTCCCCGAGTTAGCCGAAATTTACGACCCCGTATTGGCCGTTACGCCACGTGTCGGGCTTAGGAAGGCGATTGGCGTGCCGGAATTTGACCGATATTTTCAGAGATTCCCGCCAAAGTGTTACAATAGTCGGAGCCCTCGGCCCGAGGGAGATTTTGGTAGGCGAAAGTTTTTCGAGGAAGCGGTGGGGGCTATCAAGGACAACACGTGTCAGCTGGCGAAGCGTCAGTTGGGAAAGATCTTACGGTTGAGATCGGCCGGATGGGATTTGCGGAGGATGGACGGTACAGATTCTTTCCGTGCTGCGTTGGCGTCAGATGAATTCGGTTCATTGGAGGTTTGGAAAAAAGACGTGATGG
This sequence comes from Tasmannia lanceolata, assembly GCF_043159265.1. Classification (NCBI taxonomy): domain Eukaryota; kingdom Viridiplantae; phylum Streptophyta; class Magnoliopsida; order Canellales; family Winteraceae; genus Tasmannia; species Tasmannia lanceolata. The sequence goes on along the minus strand of NW_027518685.1, from coordinate 10,229,521 downwards.
AACCTAGCGTCAACATCGTGAAGCGATTCTTAGACGATTCCGTCTCACTCTAAAACTCTCTCTTCCTATATCTCCCTTCTGATTACTATATTATTCAAAAAAAAAGATCTTCGTACCCGTAACGTTTCGGCATCCCGGTACAAAGAGGCGGCCGATTTTGGGGCATTAGGGCGCCTCTGGAAAGATGGGGGGTGGATTTGGGAAAACCCAATAGAAATGGAGGAAAAAAACAGAAATATTGAATTTGGTTAGTTATTTCTCTGTTATTTTCTTTTTATTTTTATTTTGTTGATAGTTTTTTTTTTCTTTTTCTGGAGTTTGGGGTGCTGTAATCACAATTTGGGTGTGAATGGTGGGCCCCAAATTCACAGCAACCGTCGTTCCTTCACACGCTAAATTTGTGTTTATTTTTATTTATGCATTTTTTGAATATATTTTTTGTATTTTTTTTTAGGTTGGGGCACTACATGGGACGCCTGTGTATGCGAGGATAAAGAATCCCGAGGTGGCTTTTCTCCCCGTTACAACCCATTACACATATTATCATGTATATACTGCCACGCACATACACAATTCTATTATGTATGTTAGTGTGTAAGTGCATGTGTATGTTCACTCATAATCAGCAATGTATATATAGTGGTTTATATGACGAATGATACACCAAGTCTCCATGTATATGTTACTCAACACTGCCTGATCACAAAATAGTTACAAATTTTTTCCCCGAAATCTTCGCGACCATTTTTTAGATTTTTTTTAAATATTTTCCTCAACCCAAACTTTACTACTGTGCTCCTAATAGGGGTGGACATGGTTCTGGTTCGAACCGAGGAACCGAACTGAACCGGCACATATGGTTCGGTTCGGTTCGGTTCCATATTTATATGGTTCGGTTTCGGTTCTGATATCCTGGAATCGATGGAAATTCGGTTCGGTTCTGGGTTTGGGATCCCGGAACCGAAAACCAAACCGAGAACCGACCCTCACCTTAAAACCCAATGCCTCATCGCTTGATAAAATCACCCCACCCCCTTTTAATTCACCCCTCTTTAACGTGTTGCTTTGCCTTTAAAATTTTAATTCACCCCCCAAATTTGTGCTTGATTATTCTAAATTTGTGCATGTTTGTAGGTCATATATAATTTTTGCATTGCCCAAATTTGTGCCTGATTATTCCAAATTCATGCATGTTAGTCTTTGTAGTTCATATATAAACAGGACCGAACCGATTATAAATACGTTTAGGCAAAATATCTACATTTGGTGAAGGTCGAGTAAACCCAGAACCGAACCGATTATATATGGTTCTGGTTCGGTTCGGTTCCAAACATATATGGTTCGGTTCTGGTTCCAATTTCAAGAAACCGATTATATATGGTTCGGTTCTGGGTATACCCCAAAACCGAACCGAATCGAACCATGTCCACCCCTAGCTCCTAATAAAGGAGTGGGCCCTACATTTGATTGATCTAAACCATTAGTGGCCTTACTATTACACAGTAGGTCCTAGCTTTGATTGATCTGAACCGTCCGTTTAGTAGTCTTTGCTTTGGATCTTCCATGTCCCAAAAATCATAGCCATCATGCAATCTTCGCATCTAATGATGTGTATTTTTACTTAACCATCCATTTTCAACAAAAATATAAAAAAATGGACATTATGCAATGTTATAGTTGCGTGATTGACTTGATTTTTGGGTAGTAGGGCTTTCAAGGCAAATCTTACCTGATGAACGGATCAGATCAGTCAAAGGTGAGACCCAATGTGTGGTAGAGGGGGATCCTCACTGTATAACAATGAGGTCATCCCAATAAAAAATTATGAACAACGGTCTATATTAAAGAGGCAAAAGTCCATTTATGAAGCTGGTATGAATGATGGGATTGTTGCACTAGAGATGAACTCTTTAATTAATCTATATTAAAAGCTAATCAGGTTTCTAATGAGAAACTATTAGATATATATATATATATATATATATATATATATATATATATATATATATATATATATATATATAGAGGAAAACAATGTGAGCTGATTTTTGGTGGACACCCTATCTATGTGAGGGTCAATCAAATGAATGGTTTGGATCACCAAAACAATGTGGGCCCATTGTATTTTAAGCCGGCGGTGTAGCTAAGTTAGCTACACCGGCGGTGTAGCTTCACTTTCCTAAGAATTCATTTGATTGGCCCTCACATAGATAGGGTGTCCACCAAAAATCAGCTCCATAGGATCATCCCAACCCTTCAAACTGTGGAGGCAAAAATGGACAAATTTGTGAAGGTTTTTACACGTTCATTTTTGCCTCCACAAATCGTAGGGTTGGGATGATCCTATGGAGCTGATTTTTGGTGGACACCCTATCTATGTGAGGGCCAATCAAATGAATTCTTTGGATCACCAAAACAATGTGGGCCCATTGTATTTTAAGCCGGCGGTGTAGCTAAGTTAGCTACACCGGCGGTGTAGCTTCACTTTCCTCATATATATAATATATGAGGAAAGTGAAGCTACACCGCCGGTGTAGCTAACTTAGCTACACCGCCGGCTTAAAATACAATGGGCCCACATTGTTTTGGTGATCAAAAGAATTCATTTGATTGGCCCTCACATAGATAGGGTGTCCACCAAAAATCAGCTCCATAGGATCATCCTAACCCTACGATTTGTGGAGGCAAAAATGCACGTGTAAAAACCTTCACAAATTTGTCCATTTTTGCCTCCACAGTTTGAAGGGTTGGGATGATCCTATGGAGCTGATTTTTGGTGGACACCCTATCTATGTGAGGGCCAATCAAATGAATGATTTGGATCACCAAAACAATGTGGGCCCATTGTATTTTAAGCCGGCGGTGTAGCTAAGTTAGCTACACCGGCGGTGTAGCTTCACTTTCCTCATATATATATATATATATATATATATGAGGAAAGTGAAGCTACACCGCCGGTGTAGCTAACTTAGCTACACCGCCGGCTTAAAATACAATGGGCCCACATTGTTTTGGTGATCCAAATCATTCATTTGATTGGCCCTCACATAGATAGGGTGTCCACCAAAAATCAGCTCCAAAGGATCATCCCAACCCTACGATTTGTGGAGGCAAAAATTAACGTGTAAAAACCTTCACAAATTTGTCCATTTTTGCCTCCATAGTTTGAAGGGTTGGGATGATCCTATGGGGCTGATTTTTGGTGGACACCCTATCTATGTGAGGGCCAATCAAATGAATGGTTTGGATCACCAAAACAATGTGGGCCCATTGTATTTTAAGCCGGCGGTGTAGCTAAGTTAGCTACACCGGCGGTGTAGCTTCACTTTCCTCTATATATATATATATATATATATATATATATATATATATATATATATATGTAAGTTCCAACTGGATTGAGACGAGAGTAGTAAACAGTTGAAAGCATATAAGAAATAAAAAAAGTATTGACTACTGTTGATACCTTGTTTTGTCTCCACAAAAGATAGTTAGAAAGTGGGTGTTATTAATTATACGTAAGCCATAAACGGCCAAAATAGCTCTTTCTCTTGGTTTGTATTCTACTTTGACTTGTTTTTTTTTTTTCCTGTTTTGTTCATCGTTTGTAGGTCCCAGAACTCATTAAACAGCAAAAATAGCACTTGGGTGGCCTCTTCTTTGTTCACTTGTGCCAGATATGAGAGTTTGGTACTTGGTTAATCTATAGGGTTAGGGTTGAATTTCAGTTTTTCAATTATGTGGGCCTATTCATTCTACTTGCCCTCTAAGAAAATGAAGAAATAAAGACTGTGACATCTCACTTTTTAGGGATTTGTTAGGCAATTTTGTCTCTACTTTTTTTCCATGTGAGAACAGACACACAGGCTCACAATTTAGCAGATTTTGTCTTATCCATTTTATTCATCTGAGGTGGTGGCTCTCTCTTGCAAAAGTAAGACACGAAATGGCTTTCTGCGAAATTGCATAGCAAATCCCCCACTTTTTATAGTTAAGTGACCTTAGGTAGTTTGGGCTAGAGGCTTCCAAGATGGAGATGAGAAAGTGTCGGGGCATATTGAAGGGGAGATAGATCATTCATCCAAACTAAGTCCTCCCCCTTTCTTTATTTAGCAGTTAATTTCAAGTTTATTTATTCCGCAGGTTTTTGATGTGTTTTTATTAGCGGCCGCTCTGTAGTTATAAGTGAGGATTGTGTGTCTTATCATTAGTTCCGGGTCGCCATTTATCAGCTACAACAAAGGTGGGTTTTCCATGCAGGAGCATCCCCTGTAATATCTACATTGGCCATTTCGTGTTCATTAGCATAGGAGTTCTTTTCATTTGCTGCATTTGTTCATTTACACCTGTAGTGGTAGTTTGGTATTTTGTAGTCTTTTTAGCCATGGTCACAAGTAGAGATAGCTTGGTCATTGTTGCTATCTTTCATGTCATCTTTTGTTATTTTGAGTAAGTAGGGGTATTTGAGTCTTTTCTCATGTAAGGGTTCTATAAATAGGCCATTTGATTCAATTTCTAAGGAGACCTTGATTTGAATTTGAAATTGAAAAGAGAGGATTTTTCTCTAGATCTTAGATCTAGCGGATTTGAAGGGAAAACCTCTTCCAAAGAGGATTTTCTTGTGCAATTTTCGTCCAACGGAGAAATTGAGCTTGGAAATCTAGCTCCTCTTTGGAATTTCATCATTTTTTGCCTTGAAATTCAAGGTTTCACCTACCTTTATCAAAATTCAGCATCCCCTTGCTGAATTTCAAGTTTTTTCACTAAGAAATCATCAAGAAGGGCTCTCAATTTCGAGATTCTGCCCTAAATTTCAACATTGCCGGACATTTGATGCTTCCACACGTTTTATCCAGCGTCTTCTTTAGGTTTCACCTCCTCTTTGGAATTTCATCATTTTTTGCCTTGAAATTCAGGGTTTCACCTACCTTAAGAAGACGCCGGATAAAACGTGCGGAAGCATCAAATGTCCGGCAACGTTGAAATTTAGGGCAGAATCTCAAAATTGAGAGCTCTTCTTGATGATTTCTTAGTGAAAAAACTTGCAAGGGGATGCTGAATTTTGATAAAGGTAGGTGAAACCTTGAATTTCAAGGCAAAAAATGATGAAATCCGTTTTATCCGGCGTCTTCTTTAGATATTCCAGGGGATGCTCCCGCATCAGTTTTAATGTTTTATTGGTGGCTAAAAATCCTAAAATCCGCTAATATAACCTCTATCGTTGAATTACTTGACGACTGTTAGCTTAGTTTTTTTTTAATGTTTTCTAGAGTGCAAGCAACTTTCAAACCTTGCCGATTGGGGATGATGGTTTGGTTGATTCGGGTTTGGGTATACATTTCACAATTTGCAACTTGCATAAAAACCTGCCTCACCTTCACTCTTACGCCATGTTTGTTTTGGAGTTTGAGAACTGATTATGAGTCCAAATTGACTCAAATTTACAGCCTGTCGTTTTGGATTATGAGAAACAATTGAGAGCCCAAAACTGATTATTGGTTCGAATTTATGTTTAATTCTGATTCCATCAATCAGTTTTGGACAAACAATCCGTGCTCAAAATCCAAAACAAGCAGGGCCTAGTTGTTGTAGGAAGAGGATTCACATCCTCCTCAAATCCTAATATAGTAGAATCTTTGACATGCAATGCATGTGGGTGGAAAATTGTTTAAAGACTATGACCACGTAATCAAATAACTAATTTTCCAAAGGAGTGTAGATATCAAGAAAATCCCTTTGATCAATGTTGAGGACTATGACCACCTACATACCATGTAACATCTCCAGAAAATCCCTTTGATCCATGTTACGGACAAGATTCACTCGTCCAACGAAATCAGAGCAGTTATCCAAACTGTTGTTGATTTGAAATTTTAAATCTATATAGGTAGATTGCTAGAATATAATCTCCTATATTTCAATAGATTATGTACATCTTGTAACCCTATATAAATCATTTCTTATCTATACCAAAATCCTCTCTCACAATCACTAGGCAATTTCACAAATCCGTTCGTTACTGTTCATTGTTCGTGTATGTTATTAGAGCATGTGACTCAAGTCTATGGCTTCCTGAAACCCCAGCTTCTCTGTAGGTGTAAATTTTTCCACAAAAATCATAACAATCGGTATCATAGTCAATTAGTCAGCTTGCTGGCTTGGGCAAAGGAAATGAAGAACCATGTATTTTTTTCCAGAGATTTAATCTGTTGAATCGGTGATGTATAATCACCACTCTCATTTTTGTATTTCTTTTGTTTTTATTTCTTTCTTGGAGTGGGTCTCACTTGGTCTTTAAGTGGGGTATGTTGTAGATACATAAAGCAAGAAAGGGTTGAAAAGAAAGTTGAAGAACTTGAGAGGGGGTTTTCTCTTGGGGCTCTAGTAGGGTTTTTGTGGTGGAGCAAAACAAGGCTCGTTCCTCGAGGTGTTAAGAAGAGTAGAGAGGAGAAACTCTAGGGCAAGAAGTGCTTGGCCATGCGACGTAATTTAAGATTGACCCCCCACAACGCACTATTTTGGTCCATTTCGTGTACTCCGACAAATTGGACAGACGGCATATCGTTGGAAATACCTTCTGCCTCTTGTATTCATCCAGTTTTTCATGTGTCGCTTCTTAAGAAAAAAGTTGGGCAACATCGTTCTGTACAACAGAGTTTACACCGGTTAATGATGAAGGTCAATTCCAATTGCAGTTCTCGACCGCCAAATGATCAATCGCAACAACCAAGCAATTGCCCAATTTTTAATACAAAGGTCAAATTCATTACGAGAAGACACAACATGGGAGGACTGGTCTTACATTGCAAAACAGTTTTCAGATTTCCAACCTTGAGGAGAAGGTCTGTTTTTAAGGGTGGTGGAATGATGTGTGTCCGTTGGAAAATGTTGCAGGAGCATCTCCTTGATACACATCACCTCCTACATGACCCCTTAGTGTAGGTGTCTTTGCTTGTCCATGTGATGTCTTGTTCAGACATTTTAATTGTTGTAATTGCCCTTAATGGTCTTTTAGGTTTCATTAGGGGTAGTTTAGGAATTTCATGATGTATGAGGGGCTGCCTATATAAAGCCTATTTCCCTCTCATTTGTAGAAGTTTTAGAATTGGAATTTTTGGAAAGATTATCTTTGGAGAGAAATTTGAGATAGAGCTTGGCTCTTCTCTTTATCCTTTTTTTTTTTCCGCTTAGGATTATGGGATTTGGAGATTAGTGTTCTAATCTTGATTCCATATCTTTCATTTCTCAATTTCTTGTTGAATGCTAGAATGTCATCACTTCGATTTTGCATTTTAACGAGCTCGTGTGTCCCCTCACTCATGGCGTAGATCAAAGCATCCGACGATTCCGTGCTTGATCAAGCTTGTGCGTCCCCTCGCTCGTGGTGTAGATCGAGATCTATCATTTCATACAAAAAAAATTAAAAAAAGAGAAAAAAAATCAGATCTATCCAATCTTCGAGATCGTTGAATAATGCTTCCGGATCCAACTGCGTTAGAAAGACCTGAAATTATGTTTTTGTGTTGTTGTGTTGTTGGTGAGTTAGAACAATCAATAAGTGTTGGACAAATTAGATGTTGTCCAATAGGGTCTGATATATGGCTTGATTGAATCCAGAAATTAGAAATGTAAATAAATCAGTACTTAGCTTTTGTAGAAAAACGTTTTTGTAAAACAGATCGAGAAGAAGAAGGCTGAGTCGTGCCACTGGTCACTCTCCTTAAGAATCGTATCCGCCCCCTACCGGTGCAAACCGGGATCCGCGAACCGATGCTCCAAGATAAAACAGCCAAAGTTGGCTCTAGTCCACGTGCACTCGCTGACTGGTCCACCCAGAATCACCGTAGAACTGTGCTCAGATCAGAACGGAGGAAAGGAAGAAGACAAGCAGAAACTTTGATGTTTTTTCTGTAAAAAACTATATTCTCCAATGGTGCTGTTCTCTTCTTTTTATAGATGAGAATATGACTGTTGGAGGATAATCAATCACCATTAAAAGACCAAAACGTTTCTCATTAAAAGACAAAAAACGTTTCTCTCTTAATCACCATTAAAAGACAAAAAACGTTTCTCTTTTAATCACCATTAAAAGACAAAAAACGTTTCTCTCTTAATCACCATTAAAAGACAAAAAACGTTTCTCTTTTAATCACCATTAAAAGACAAAAACGTTTCTCTTTTAATCACCATTAAAAGACAAAAACGTTTCTCTTTTAATTACCATTAAAAGACATAAACGTTTCTCTCTTAATTACCATTAAAAGACAAAAACGGTTTTGGTTTTGAAAACACACCACAAGCACACTCACCAAGGTCTTGGGTTCAAGTCCCCACATATGCAAAAGTCTTTTGCTTTAAAACAAGAGAGGGAAACATAATTTGAATCTTCCCTCCAAATTTTTTAAACAAAAAGAAAAAACATCTTTGACTTTTCAAATTTTTTTATTATTTTGTTTAAAAATTATAACAATTCCTCACAAGATTCAAAATACAGTTGAAAATTGAAAACGGAAGTATCTGAGCACATTAGAAAATATAGTGGATTCATACCGGTGTCTTTTGGATTTCAACCGATATTTAGGATAAACAGATTACGTTACCGAGTACGGGTAGAGTTAGACTCCTTCAACCTTTCCTCGTGGGTGTAACTGACTAACCTGTTATCCACACTCTACATTCGATTCCTTGGTGATTCATTCACAGTTTTGGAACATTTTGGCCTTGTTCCCCTCTTGGTTCTCATGAATGTTCTAGAGAATTACTCGTTAAATTCTCATAGGAAGCGGCCTTACCTCCACATTCACTTAGGTCAGTCATCAAGTATGCACTACAAGTAACATACCACCCAATACAGGTTATGATATGATTAAGAGTCTATAACTCATCCTCTCTCATTTGCAGTGAACACTATCTTTCATCATTTTGCATCTAGGAGTAGGGGGTGATAGTGTTAACAAACCATCCGGTGACTTGTTAGTACCCATTGAACCAAATTCCAGGGATCTCCTTTCACATTGGTTGGGTGTCCATCACTAATGATTCATGCCACGAGCTTTAACCCCATTCCTTGCGATGTCTCATAAACCACCTTGTTTATCTGTGATTTTGTCAGAGGATCTGCCAGATTCCTCTCCGACCTTAAAAAGTCGAGTGCTATTGTTCCCTCACTCAAGTATTGCTTTACCAAATTATGCCTCAGGCGTATATGCCTTCTTTTGCCATTATAGGTCTTACTTTTGGCCTTGGCTAAAGCAGCTTGACTATCACAGTGTAAAGACACTGAGGGAACCGGCCTTGGCCATAAAGGCACATCTGCCATAAAATTCCTGAGCCATTCGGCTTCAGCTCCTGCTAGGGCTAAGGCTATAAATTCCGCTTCCATAGTGGAACTTGTACTACAAGTTTGTTTAACCGATTTCCAAGAAATCGCACCACCACCAAGGGTGAATACATATCCACTGGTAGACACTGAATCTCTTGAATCAGAGATCCAATTCGCATCACTATAGCCTTCTAAGACAGCAGGATACCCCTTAAAATGCAGTCCAAAGTTTATTGTACCCTTTAGGTACCTTAACAACCTAGTCAAAGCCTGCCAGTGTTCATGTCCTGGTCTATGAGTGTGTTGACTGAGTTTTCCAACTGCTAGAGCAATGTCAGGTCTAGTACAGTTCATTAAATATGACACTGAACCTATAATACTTGAGTATTCCTTTTGGGATACCAACTCACCTTTTTTTTTCTTTAGGTGTACCTGACAATCTAAAGGTGTCTTTGCAGGTGAACTATCATATTGTCCAAATTTCCTTAGAATGCTCTCTACATAATGAGACTGAGACAATATTATTTCATTTTCTTTTCTGATGATCTTCATCCCTAAGATTACATCAACTTCACCCATATCTTTGGTTTCAAAATTTGACAATAAAAATCTCGTAGTAGATTTTACTATGTCCAAATTAGTACCAATAATTAGTATATCATCTACATATACACAAAGTATTACACCTTTATCCCCAATAAACTTACTATAAACACATTTGTCGGATTCATTTATCTTATACCCATTTGTAATTAAGACACTATCAAATTTGGCATTCCACTGTTTAGGTGCTTGTTTCAAACCATACAATGACTTAATTAGTTTACAAACTTTGTTTTCATGACCAGACACAATGAATCCTTCAGGTTGTTTAATGTAAATTTCTTTTTCTAAATCTCAATTTAAGAAAGCTGTTTTTACATCCATTTGATGTATTACGAATTTATGAATAGAAGCTATAGCTAATAATATCCTAATGGTGGACAACCTAGCAACAGGAGAATAGGTATCAAAATAATCTATCTCATTTTTCTGTCTAAAGCCTTTAGCTACTAGTCTTGCTTTAAACTTGTCAATTGTCCCATCAGGTCTTAGCTTCTTTTTAAATATCCACTTGCTATCTAGTGCTTTTGTTCCAGGTGGAAGGTCCACTAGTTCCCAAGTGTGATTTTCTATTATGGAATCTAATTCACTTTTAATAGCTTCTTTTCAAAATACAGCATCTGGAGATGTTACAGCTTCAGAGTAAGTTACAGGACCTTTATCTATTAGATAGGTGAACATCCCATCTCCTAGATTTGTTTCTTTTCTTTGTCTTTTACTTCTTCTGAGTTCTTGAAACTCAGAATCCAATTTCTTTTCAGTTTCAGGTTGATTTCTTGAATCATTACTAGGTTTTTTAGGAATTTCTTTCTTCATAGGGAAGTGATGTTCAAAGAACTCAACATCCCTAGATTCAATTATAGTGTTATATTCAAGGATATTTTCAACTGATTTCAAAACTAGAAATCTATAGGCTGTACTATTTTGAGCATATCCTATGAATACACAATCACATGTTTTAGGTCCTAGTTTTCTTTTCTTAGGTTCTGGTATTCCAACCTTAGCCAAACAACCCCAAACTTTCAAATGATATAAACTAGGCATTTTGTTATGCCAGAGATCATATGGTATTTGACGCTTTTTCTTTGGAGGTATCCTGTTATATATATAACAAGCTGAAAGAAGTGCTTCCCCCCACAAGTTCAAGGGTAAACCAGAACTTATCAACATAGCATTAAACATATCATTTAATGTTCTGTTCATTCGTTCTGTTATACCATTTGATTCAGGTTGGTACGGGGCTGTGGTTTCATGGATAATACCATTATCATCACAGAACTTAGTTATAGAGTATTCTGTACCTCTATCTGTTCTAAGTCTTTTAATTCTTCTATCTAACTGATTTTCCACTTCATCCTCTAAATCATATTTAGTTACCAATGCATTCCAAAGATTAGCAGCATGTTCAAATGAATAGTATACGTTATAAAGGTCATTTGACAAACCATTCAAGAGATGGTTCTTGCAAATATAATCAGCATTATTCCAGTTTTCAAAATCAGCAGAATTTTCAGATGGTTTTGATTGTGTAAGAACAAAAGCGGCACCAATTTGTTGTAGAGCAAACAAGATCTGTTGTTTCCATCTTTTATAGTTCAATCCAGTAAGGCGTTCGATCTTGAAAAAATATGGAATGGTGTTGAGAATTCTGTTCACAACAGAGGTGCGAACAACCGTTGGATTGGAATTCTCAACAGAGATGGTATCAACAGAAGTTGGTTTCGGATTATCAGAAGCGATATGATCAGATTTGAAGGATACGATTCTTAAGATTGTTGGACAAATTAGATGTTGTCCAGTAGGGTATGATATATGGCTTGATTGAATCTAGAAATTAGAAATGTAAATAAATCAGTACTTAGCTTTTGTAGAAAAATGTTTCTGTAAAACAGATCGAGAAGAAGAAGGCTGAGTCGTGCCACTGGTCACTCTCCTTAAGAATCGTATCCGCCCCCTACCGGTGCAAACCGGGATCCGCGAACCGATGCTCCAAGATAAAACAACCAAAGTTGGCTCCAGTCCACGTGCACTCGCTGACTGGTCCACCCAGAATCACCGTAGAACTGTGCTCAGATCAGAACGGAGGAAAGGAAGAAGACAAGCAGAAACTTTGATGTTTTTTCTGTAAAAAACTATATTCTCCAATGGTGCTGTTCTCTTCTTTTTATAGATGAGAATATGACTGTTGGAGGATAATTAATCACCATTAAAAGACCAAAACGTTTCTCTTTTAATCACCATTAAAAGACAAAAAACGTTTCTCTCTTAATCACCATTAAAAGACAAAAAACGTTTCTCTTTTAATCACCATTAAAAGACAAAAACGTTTCTCTTTTATTCACCATTAAAAGACAAAAACGTTTCTCTTTTAATTACCATTAAAAGACATAAACGTTTCTCTCTTAATTACCATTAAAAGACAAAAACGGTTTTGGTTTTGAAAACACACCACAAGCACACTCACCAAGGTCTTGGGTTCAAGTCCCCACATATGCAAAAGTCTTTTGCTTTAAAACAAGAGAGGGAAACATAATTTGAATCTTCCTTCCAAATTTTTTAAACAAAAAGAAAAAACATCTTTGACTTTTCAAATCTTTTTATTATTTTGTTTAAAAATTCTAACAATAAGTAATTAGTGGCAAGGTTCTGTTAGTTGTTAATTATGTTAGTCTAGTCAGCATAGTTGTTAATTCTGTTAGTTTAGTCAGCAAGAATCAGTTAGAGTCAAGACAGGGGAGGAAATATACAAATAGGGTGAAGTTGTTGTAAAAGGGTATGTGTAATTTTTCTCAAAGATAATAAACTGAGGTTTTCACCCGGAAGTGGGTTTTTCTTGTTCTTTTTGGTGTTTCTCTTCCCAGGATCATATCAACTGGGTTTTTCTTGTTCTTTTTGGTGTTTTTCTTACCAGGATCATATTGACTGTCCACGTCAGCATGAACAGTGAAACCCCCATCCTGCTATATTATAATGGATTGTTAGATTAGATATTAGATTTAAAATTATAAAGTGGACATAATGTCTAAAATTTTGATAAAAAAAAACCTGTTTAATAAAATGTCCTTCAATCAACTTCTTTTCATATTAAAAATGATCGAAGTTTTAATAAGAACACAAGTAGAAAAAACTGGGGAGAAAAAAAAAACTATATTTTCTGAAGTAATGGGTGCACTTGGAATGGTTTAGTTTAACCTAAATGCTCGTATCTGTTATAGACCAACTTATTATTAGTTTTTTTTTTTTTGGAAAATGACCAACCTTATTAATAGTTATCATGGTATTTTAGTAAATTTACGTGAAATTAATGCAAATATCACTAGATCATCCAACGTGAGCCCTACAAACAGTTGGAAAATCACATGACTAAATTTCTTTCAACATTCACCATCCCATCTCCCCCTAATAAGATAAGAAAACAGAGAGAGATGAATATATATCCATTCATTAGTTTGCTTTTATACTTCTAGATCATTAGTTTGCTTTTTTACTTCCAGATCAAATCTTATACACAGGTATGGATTATCTATCAGAGAAAAGAAACTGGGAATTGTTCGTTGCACATATCAAGAACAAGCACTGGATGAGGCAAAACTCTATCTGGCATTATCAATTATGGGCAATAGATCAGCACACTCCTTTCCAATGGGGCCTGTGATTGCAGATGCTGCAAACAAAACATTATATATGCTTTCAGTATTTCCAGAGATAGAGGTGCAAATGACAAGTTGTAATGCAACCCAAAGGTTTTCATTCAGTGGCTCAACAAAATAAAGATGCACGTGCTTATATTTGTTTGGTGCAAGTTTTTGGCTTGCCAGGGTACAAGCACGGTTTCCAAACTATACCTTCATCAGCACAACTCAACTAAGCCTTTGTCCCAAACTAGTTGGGGTCGGCTAAATAATCCTTTAGAAAATTTCCATGAAGAAGGTGAAAAATCTACCCCGCTCATATTGACTAAGTCTAATCCTGACACTAGTTGGGTTCGTCTACATGGATCATTTTCTTTCATTCTATCCTATCCAAGGTCATGTTCTCTGTTATGTTCCTAGCCGTCATATCTTTCCTCATTGTCTCTACCCAAGTTGTTTTCGGTCTACCCCTACCTCTCATTACTCCATCAACTTGGCACGAGTCACTTCTTCTCACTGGAGCATCCAAAGGCCTATAATGGATATGCTCAAACCATCTTAAACAATGCTCTCTCATCTTCTCCTCAATTGGTGCGACCCTCACCTTTTTACGGATGTCTTCATTTTTAACCTTGTGTGGCCGCACATCCATCTAAGCATTCGCATCTCCGCTACACTCATCTTATGCACATGCTGCTTCTTGGTGGCCCAACATTCTGAACCGTACATCATGGTTGGCCTCACAACTTTCTTATAAAACCGTCCCTTCAACTTGGTAGGTATTTTACGATCGCATAAAACTCCTGAGGCATGCTTCCATTTCAACCAACCTGCTTTTATTCTGTGGTTAACATCATCTTCAGTCTCTCCTTATGTAGGATTGAACTACACCCTAAAAAAGAAAAAGAAAAACCCACTGCCAAGGCCCTACTAGTGAGAGTTGTGACCTCCCATTGCTCAATCATATATATATATTAAGGGAATTGTTATGTTCTCAACCGAGTGATCGTGTATATGGAAGAGGTGAGTCTCGCGGATATGATCTTGACCCAAGTAACTTAGCTCTCGGATTCCCTTCTTACTCTTCTTTGTACCTATTTTGAAGAAATCAAATTAGGAAAGTAAGGGAAGAAGGAAGATTACAGTTTCTTCGAGGAAAACTACCTCCATATGAGATTGCATTCATTGATCATAATAGCATCCAGTTACAATCCTTTTTTCCATTATAACCACAACACTGAAACGGTTAAACCACGACACCTACGTGAAACAGTTCGTTCCTAACTCTTCCATTACCCATTTACCCACTACTGCATTAGCAGTTACCCACACTACTTTCACCCACTAACTAGACTAGCATTTATGATTTACCCACTACCTGTACCCACTAACTAGACTAGAAACCTCCCCAACAAGGATGGCCTCACTTGACTCCAACTGACTCTAACTGCAAGACTCACATTACTCACCACGTTAATTCAAATTACACCCACTCCTCTTGCATACGTGTACATTTATTTATTTACAATATAACATTCCTCCCCCCTAAAGTTCACCCTTGTCCTCAAGGGTAGCCTCAGGAAACCTCATTTTCAACTCCTCCAAGTTCTCCCCTGTTGCGTCAGCTGGTGCTATCCCTCACCAATGCACAAGAACCTCCTTTCGTTGCCTTCGAACTCTACAATCTAGAATAGCTTGTGGCTGGGATAAGATTGAATATTCTTCTTCTTGGAGGCTGGGAAGTTCATCTTGAACTGAAGTATTAGATCCAACCTTCTTTTAAGACATGATACATGGAAAACAGGATGACTTCTTGAACCACTAGGCATCTTGAGCTTGTATGCCACTGGTCCCACTTTTTGAATCACTTCAAATGGCCCATAGTAGTGTGGGGACAGCTTGAGATTCTTCCGAAGTGTAGCAGAGACTTGGCGATAGGGCTGGAGGCGTAGGTACACGAAATCCCCATATCAAAGCTCTTGTCCGTTCGATGAACATCATATGCCTTCTTCATTCGATTTAGAGCCACTTGCAGTTGTTCTCATAGTTGCTTGAGAATTACATCACGATCCTTGAGCTCCCGATCAACGGACTGCACTTGCGTTGTGCCTGGCACGTAGGATAATAGTGTGGGTGGGGCGCGATCATAGACTACCTCGTAAGGCGTCTTCTTTGTAGCTGTGTGCACGCTTGTGTTGTAGAAATACTCGGCCCATGAGATCCATCGAACCCAGTCCTTAGGCTTGTCACTAGTGAAACATCGGAGGTACATCTGTTTGACCGTCGGTCTATGGATGGTTTGGTGATGAAAAATTGAAGTCCGTACCCTGTAAACGAAATAACTCCTCCAAAATGCACTAGTGAAAACCGGATCTCTGTCACAAATAATGGTCTTTGGCATTCCATATAACTTAAAGATATGGTAAAAAAACCTGTGCCACTGATGTCGATGTGTATGGATGGGAGATGGGAGATGGGAATGAAATGGGCAAATTTAGATAGACAATCTATCACCACAAAAATTGTACATTTACCCTTTGAATTCAGAAGCCCATCTATAAAGTCCATGGATAGGTCCGTCCATACCTATGTGGGAATGGGAAGCGGTTGAAGCAGGCCTGAGGGTGAAGTTTTTTCCTATTTTTGGCGTTGACATGTGTCGCACTGCCTGATATGGTCCCTAGTATCTCTTCTCATTTTGCTCCAATTAAAAACTGACTTAATTCGTTGGACAGTTTTGTAGTAACCTTCGTGGGTGCTTGAATGCAGGATTAAGGAGGACTCGCCCTCATCCTCACCCTCGTCTCTTCTGAGAATCTTAACTATGTACAATGGAAGTAGGACCTATTAGGACTCTCCAATGGATGGTCCGATATGAAATGGATTGTGACCGTGACATGGGAAGTAGGATCCGAAGAACAGTCAGGATCCGATCCAACCAATAGGGATTGGAATGGTTCATGACTAAGACACAAGAGGATCTGACCCGATGTGGATCCGTTAACACTCTTACCTTTTCAGTAATCTTATATGCACATAGTTTTGAAGTTAAATATAATTATTTGTAAATAATATCTGTCAGAATGTTATTAATGGTTATTGGCTTCAGATTTAATGTCCCATTTACAATTAAGATTAACTTAACATAAACTTATTTTTATATATGGATCAATGTTGGTAGTATCCAACTCCTTTTGACACCTCTAAAGCTGCATCTGGATTGTTGGAAGTAGGAATTGAAATGGATATCTTATTCTAATTCCTATTTTTATTTCCTGTAAATGAAATGGAACATTAAATAAAATGGAAATTTTAATCCAAACAGTCTAAGAAAAATTTCATTCTAACATGGACGGAAACAGAACACCGACTCTTGCATAGCAAAACAGATTCCAACATTCTCTCCCCTCCCCCAACCCATTGTTTGACCACTTTCCCCAGTTATAGTGAGGAACCAATCGATTACTAACACCCCCGCACCCCCCCCCCCCCCCCCCCCCCCCCCCCCCCGATTCGACCCCAGTGTTTCGTTACAGTTTTTTAAACCAAACGCTGGAATTGGAATAAGATGTCGATTCAGGTTCCAAATTCAAGGCAATCAAATGAATTGGGATCACCTCTGCTACCTCCAGGATAGGGGTGCAACTCATGTCGGGTTGGATCAGGTTGAGGCCAGCCCTAGCCCAACCGGAGTTAGCATTCCCACAATCCTAACCCGACCCAACTCGAGCCTCGGTTTGAGGATGGTAAACCCTAACCCAACCTGCCTCTAAATCTCTCAACACTAACCCAAACCACCTAACCCTTCTTTTTTTTTTTTTTTAAATCAGGTCGGTTTGAGTTAGGTTGGGTTCGGGTTCGCCTAGGGACAAACAGAAAAATATAAGGAAAAACCATAACCGTAAGAAAATCAAGATAAAATTAGAGGACGGAGGTCGGGTTTGGGTCACGTCAGGTTGCCAAGGTCTCAACCCTAACCCAACCCGAAATTGAATCGGGTTGGCTTTTCCCAACCCTCACACGAGGAAATGTCAACCCAACGCGAGCCAAAATTGGGTTGAACTAGTCGGGTTCGGGTTGAGCCCGACCCACGGAGTGGGTTTTTCTGTCACTTCATCATATAAAATAGAAAAATAGAGGTTCATATGTAATAAAGTGACAAAACGAGTATAGTTGCTTTCTAATTTTCCCATTTCCTACACTCCAAGAACCGTTGCAGTGAAACTTCCTGGGTTTTTTGGTGTCTTGTTGTGGACCCCGATCCGAGAGATGCGGGAGACGAGTCCCCACGGAGAAATATCTCTCTCTACAGATCATCCACGTGAATGGAGAGCTCTACCAAGGAACTCTCGAAAGAAAGTGCCTCTCACAGCATGAGTGGCGATATAAGGTGTGATACCTCTCGATTCGGGGACTAGCCTGGATTCGAGGCCTACCTTAAATAAAGAAGAGTTGACATCCAAGAAAGTGGGCCCTGGATCCCATACTATGCTCTGTTGCAACGGATAACCAGAGATATAAATGAAGGTTTGTGCCTGGTTACGAATTTGGAAGGTACGAAGAGCACATCATCCGCCCATGTGCAAGCACCTGGTCTCTTATGGCATTTACTTATTGATTTTGAAGAGTTTTGGGCGAAAGTCATGTGAAATGGGAACACATATCTCCGAAAAGACATCTACATAATCATGCATGTCTCGGAGATGAATAATAAGCACACATAAAAGAAGTGAAATAAGTGTCACCTAAGAATAGCTAGGTTATGAGTGTCATACCTAATTGGTGTCTAAATTCTGGTGTGCAAGCACATGCATGTTACAGCTAAAGGTAGAGGGTCTGTACATGAAAGTAAGAAAACACAGCAAAACACACAACACAATTCAATTCTATATACGACCCGACAAGACGAATCCTAAAACTCTAGTGCAATACTTGACTCGGACCAGAATGGCCATCCACCCTGGCTGCTCTACGTATCGCAGCCTCAGGAAGAATCAGAATCAACGTAATTCGATGACCTATTCTAGACTATGATGCCTAACAATCTAGAACCGCTATCCTAGACTCGATCCACTAGACTCGACTAGTTTTTTAAAGCTTTTTGTACAGTTGCTTAAGTTCATGTGAATTGTAATTTTTAGAACTCTCTATATGCTCTAACTAATGCAAGTTGATTAGCCCTAAGCTAATGCAGGTGGGCCCTACATCCTATGTGTAACTAGGCTGTGCATCCTAAAGAAAACCATAGGATGACTATATGCTTCCTAGTCTAGCCATCGGTTCGACTAAATGTCTAACCGATCAACTCGAGGCCTCCTAACTCTAGGGACACTCACACGACAGGACACACCATATCAATACAAATCAGGACAGCCTCCTAACTCTAAAACACCCCAAATATCTAGGACAGACTCCTAACTCTAGGGGAAGATCTCTTTGAAAAAGGTTTTGAAGAAGTTTTTGTATTTTTGGAAGATTTGAAAAGTTTATTTTGAAAGGTTTGGCTGGACTTGGGATGTGGATCCCAAGCTGCACTACGTACCTCGTGGAAGAGGATCAAGCCAACGTAGTTCGGAAATAGATTTTCCTACTACTCCTAATGACTCTTGATTTTGAGATTTTTGGTTTTTAGATGTTTTTGAATTTTCAAGTGTTTTTTACTCAAGATGACAAATTCCTATCATCATAAGAGTATGACAGACTCCTGATATCCCGCAAAGGTTGGATAGCATCCTATGCTTTGCAGGGGGGGGAATGACAAAATCACGACTCTGCAAGGGTTGGACAACATCCTATACCTTGTAAGAGTGGATGAAAAATCACATGACTTGATAAGAGGTTGGACGAAAATTTAACCCTTATGATGATAGGACTGACTCCTGAAACTGAAGGACTGACTCTCTAGCTAAAGAGAGATTCCTATACTAATGGTCTGGCTCTCAGACTAGTGACTCTAAGAGGGGGTGCTAATAAGACATGGTATGTCTCCTAGAAGAAAAGAAGATAAAGAGGGATGTTGGTGAGACTAGGCGAGCCTCCTAACAGAGAGGACAACTATGACCAATGAGACAAAGCCTGTCTCCTATAGGGGAACAACTATCCCTAATGAGATACCGAATGTCTCTTAGAAGGGCTCCAAGTAACCTTATTATTGCCCTTGCAATGATAAGATAGAGATCAAGGCAACTATTAAACCAAGTCGATCTCTATCTTAGAGATAAACTCTATAAATGAAGCTAAGGAAATCCCCAATGGCTGACTCACTATTTAGACAAAGCCTGTCTCTCAAAAGGATTTGACTTTTCTGCTGAGATATAGCTTGTCTCTCTAAAGGTGGGCTCTAGATGACTCTTTCATTGCCCTTGCAATAATAAGGCTCCTAATGTTTAAGGATATTCAAAAGACAGGGCAAGTCTTAAAAAAATAAACAATGGGAGTGCTACTTGGACTAAGTGAGTCCCCTATGGATGGGCTTGGGTTAACACCTTCATTGCCCTTTTTGATAAAATAAAAAAAATAAAATACCAAGGAGACTTAGTCAGTCTCGGAAAAACTCTAATGATTCCTGCTGAACTTGATATCATAACTAAGCAACTATCTCTGCCCAAATTAACCCAAAATATTTAGCAAAATTAAACCATGCCATTACCTGAACGCAACACCCACTGTATAATAATATGAACATCCAATTCAAGACAATATTGTAATTTCTGCATAATACCTTTTTATATAGTACCAAAATAAAGTCAACATTCAACAATGACAGTTCCAATTTTAGACCACTTATCATTCAATACAATATCAAATCCTATATATATATGACTAATGCAAGATCAACAAAATCATCATGTCATTCACACAGGTTTATGATAAAGGTAGTATCAATATGAAGCAAAAATTTTAAACTAACATATGAAACTGTAGACACCCCATTTTGACCGTGCCCTAAACATTCCCTTCAGTTTGAGTAAAACCCCATCGAATCAATGAGATAGGACCTCAAACTTCACCCTAAGCTAGGTTAGGGTCTTGTTTAGGTCCCTGCAAAATTTCGTCAGAATCCGAGCGCGTTTGCCTAGCAAACGAACCTAAGCAAAGTCATAGCGTAAACCGGAAGAGGGGGGTGAATTATCCTAGATGGGGCTGTCCAAAGTAATGGAGGAGGTGCGAATTTAGCATTTTCTTATATAAAGCCTTTTTATTCGTTACAAACGAAGGGACTTCATTTTTTCTAAAAAAAAAGAGGCAGAGAGGAGAAAACCCACCGATCCCCAAGATCTGAAACCCTAGCTCCCATTTTTCTTCTCCGATCTGTGGGACATGATCCCGCGAGAGGGGCGTGGGGCGCGAGCCGCCGCGCGCTCTCCTTTGGTCTCTCGTTCCCACGCGATTGGCGTGTGCATTTTAATATTGATTTGAATTCGTCTTTCCTGTGGACTTGGGATCACTAAGGCAATCTGAATTCCACACGAAAGAGACTGACAGAGTCGCCACCTAGATGTGGGATCTAGGACCCATAATTAACCAGAAATCTAGACTCGCTACCTGGTTACGAGAATGGAAGGTATGGGGAGTTATCCACCACATGCACCATTCTTGTCCGATAATCGGTCTTCGATTCCAAAAGCTAACTCTTTTAAATTTATTTTAAATGGCTCATTCAACTCTATGTTAATGTGCGAACTAAGTGACATGCATCCTAGAATCTAATTTCAATGTGAATCCTAGATGTGTATCTTGATTTATTAATTTGTCTGGATTCATTCTAAGTGAAAGTTCTCCTAGAATTCTAATTTCATGGAAAGCCCTAAATGATTTGATTAAGCATTTACAAGAAAATTAATATCCAAAACACCACAATTTGTTGTGGTGCCGACTCGCGGGTGGTATGCCGTCAGACATCCAAGCTGCCTACGTACCCAAGCCTCACTGGGATCAGAGTCGACGTAGTTCGGTGCACCTAAGCTAAGCTACATATGCCTAACTCAACTAGGACACCGACTTAGACGGATTTGACTGTTTCAACAGTTTTAAGAGGAATTATTTAATTCAAGTTGAGGATTTTATTATCTTAGGATTTCATCTAAGATGCTATATGATTCTTATCTGAATGCAAGTTGTCCCTTAGACTAATGCAGGTTTGCCTACATCCTAGTTTACTAGGCTTGTCTTAAGGAAAGATTGGGTGACTAGTGTAACTAGACCTATGGTACGGTTGCTATACATAGCAAGCGTCCGTGATGAGGCTGGACTCCTAACTCTAGGACTCCCTAAAATTTAGGACACGACACAACACTAGTGTTCCTAAATTGGGCTCTAATGGTTCTTAGATTGGAAACCATAATCCAATGGTTCCGAAAGACTCGAGACAAATCAATTCAAATTCTTGAAGTTAATTAATTTCAGATTTCATGGATTTTCGATTTATGGACACTTGAGGATTACCAATGGTTCTAGGGTTCACCAATTTCGGCCCAGAATAGCATCCAAGGAAGGGAATCGTGCGTTCTTTCCTTGCGCAATTTAATACTTAGGTTATAACATCTTATTGCCTGGCATATCTCAGGATTTCCGTGGACAGTAACCTCGGAGCCAACAACATGCTATAGCTTAAGTATTCAAATTGTCAAAGATCGGTTGCAATTGGGATACGATTATGGATGCACTGGCCATTTTTCCAGGAAAATCTAAAGATCCTAAAATTTCTGTTTCAATGGATTAAGGAGTGAACATGTGACAAAATTTAAGGTTCTTTGGAAATTTTCACAATGATTTTTAATTAATTTCGAATTTTCAATGGATTTTATCAATTTTAAGCATATGAGTGATTTTACAAGTGAAATTATTGCAAACAAATTCGAAATGAGTTGAAATTTCTACAGCAGCAAGATATGATGAAATGTAGCTTACGGGAAGAGTTTTACAGATTTTTACATTAAGCTCATATTTAATTTCGATTTAACAATTGATTGACCAGATTGCACAAATAACACAGAAACCACTAGAAATATGAATCTAAATTCAATGAAATTTCTACAGTAATAAGATATAAGTAAAAATAACATACTGAGAAATTTTCATGAATTTTGGAAACCATTTACTATCAGTTTCAGATTTTTTAATTTTCAGACCAGATTATGAATTAACCCTACATCCCATATGAAAACAGATCCAAATCACTTGAAACTTTTACAGTAACTAGAAATGTGAGATTGAAGACTACTGTAAAAATTTTAAGAATTTTAGTTGTGATCTGATGTCAGTAACAATTCCTTCAAAAGCTGATAAATTTCAAAGAAAGCATAAAATAATATACCAAACAAATTCTACAAATTCTCAAAATTTCATGGTAGAATGTACTGGTATCATATTAGTTTCCCACGAAATTTCATTAATTTTGGAATTCATTTAGTATATATTTTATTTTCGAAACACTCATGGAGATCATGATTTTGAGCATACATATTTAATTTTCAACTAAATCCAATTAAATACTAAAAATCATGCAAATATACCAAATAATTCTAGAAAAATCTAAAAATTAAGTACCTACCTGTGATCGAAATCCTCGTCGAATCCGAGAGCCGAAAAATTCGAAAATCGCACCGCCGCTTGATCCGCTTCCGCTTTCTTTCTCTTTTTCTTTGTTTTATTTTCTTTTATATTTTTTTTTATATGGAACAAGGGAGAGAGATGGGGAGAAACAAATAAGGAGAGAAAGTAGATAATGATAGTGTGAGAGTGAGAGAGTGAGAGATATTGAGGGAGGGAGATATTGAGGGAGAGAAAGAGAAAACTATCCAAAAACAATGTGTTGTTTTTCTCCTCCTTTCTTCCTCTCATCACCTCTCTTTATATAGTGAAAAACTTAGTGGAGAGGTGGAAATAAAAAATGAGAATGGTGGGTGTGGTGGAGAATAATGGAATATATAATGGTAATGGTGGGAATGGTGGTGGGAATAATGGAATATATAATGGTAATGGTGGGAATGGTGGTGGGAATAATGGAATATATAATGGTAATGGTGGGAATGGTGGTGGGGATAATGGAATATATAATGGTAATGGTGGGAATGGTGGTGGGGATAATGGAATATATAATGGTAATGGAGATAATGGTGGTGGGGATAATGGAATATATAATGGTAATGGAGATAATGGTATTATTTTAAAGGGAAAAATGAAGTTAGTGGAAATGGTAGAGAAAGTTAAGTCATGCTAATGGTGAGTCCCACTTTGTGGGTTCCGCACAAGCGGGCCCCACATCAGCGGGCCCTACACAAGCGGGTCCCACATCAGCGGGTCCCACACAAACGGGTCCCACATCAGCGGGTCCCACACAAACGGGTCCCACACTAGCAGGTCCCACACTAGCAGGTCCCACACCAGCGGGTCCCACACAAACGGGTACAAATTCTCCCTAGTTTAGATTTTTCTGAATAATCCATCTCAACATTTAGCGGGAAAATGCGAAACACGACGGAAATGACCAAAAATATTTAGAAATGTAACAAACGGATGCGGGAAAGAAAGACATTGGAAAACCGACGGAAAACAAACCCTAATTTCTTTATCGATTAAGGTAGAGCAAAATGGGGTGTCTACAGATGCCCCTCTTTGGTAGAGATGACGTAGTCATCGAATACCAAAGTCAAAATGACAGAGCCATTTTGCGTAGCTTTAATCGACAAAAGACTCTACACAAACGGAACTTAGACGCAAACATTTACTACCTAATGCAAGGCCCTAAATGAAATCCTAGAATTAGAACATAATAAGAAATCCTGATGCGGTGCCGTTCACAAACGGGCAACGAGAGAATGAGATACCACTTTCGAATGGATTCCGAACAGAAAGAACAAAGATCGTTCTCAAGCGGTTTTTTTTTTTTTTTTTTTTTTTTTTTTTTTTTTTTTTTAAGAAAATGAGACATCTTTCACAAGCGGGCTCAAGGAGGATAAGAGACCATTCACAAATGGATTCAGAAAATGAGGTACCGTTCACAAACGGGCTCAAGGAGAAGACGAGACCATTCACAAATGGACTCGAAAATGAGGTACCGTTTACAAACGGGCTTAAAGAGAACACATGACCATTCACAAATGGACTCGAGAAACGAGGCACCGTTCACAAACGGGCTCAAGGAGAACATGAGACCATTCACAAATGGACTCAGAAAATGAGGTACCATTCACAAACGGGCTCAAGGAGAAGACGAGACCATTCACAAATGGACTCGAGAAATGAGGCACCGTTCACAAACGGGCTCAAGGAGAATAAGAGACCATTCACAAATGGACTCAGAAAATGAGGCACCGTTCACAAACGGGCTCAAGGAGAACATGAGACCATTCATAAATAGACTCGAGAAATGAGGCACCGTTCACAAACGGGCTCAATGAGAAGACGAGACCATTCACAAATGGACTCGAGAAACGAGGCACCGTTCACAAACGGGCTCAAGGAAAACATGAGACCATTCATAAATGGACTCGAGAAATGAGGCAACGTTCACAAACGGGCTCAAAGAAACAAGATAGCTTCAACAACGAAGAATTTAGAGATTTTTCATGAACTTGAATTTGACGTAGGATTGGATTTGATGAATTTTTGATTTTTCAGAAATAAGGCACCGTCCACAAACGGGCTCAAGGAGGACATAAGACCATTCACAAATAGACTCAGAAAATGAGGTACCGTTCACCAACGGGCTCAAGGAGAAGACGAGACCATTCACAAATGGATTCGAGAAACGAGGCACCGTTCACAAACGGGCTCAAGGAAAACATGAGACCATTCACAAATAGACTCAGAAAATGAGGTACCGTTCACAAACGGGCTCAAGGAGAATAAAAAGACCATTCACAAATGGGCTCAGAAAATGAGGTACCGTTCACCAACGGGCTCAAGGAGAAGACGAGACCATTCACAAATGGATTCGAGAAACGAGGCACCGTTCACAAACGGGCTCAAGGAAAACATGAGACCATTCACAAATAGACTCAGAAAATGAGGTACCGTTCACAAACGGGCTTAAGGAGAAGACGAGACCATTCACAAATGGATTCGAGAAACGAGGCACCGTTCACAAACGGGCTCAAGGAAAACATGAGACCATTCACAAATAGACTCAGAAAATGAGGTACCGTTCACAAACGGGCTTAAGGAGAAGACGAGACCATTCACAAATGGACTCGAGAAACGAGGCACCGTTCACAAACGGGCTCTAGGAGAACATGAGACCATTCATAAATGGACTCGAGAAATGAGGCACCGTTCACAAATGGGCTCAAAGAAACAAGATAGCTTCAACCACGAAGAATTTAGAGATTTTTCATAAACTTGAATTTGACGTAGGATTGGATTTGATGAATTTTTGATTTTTCAGAAATAAGGCAGCGTCCACAAACGGGCTCAAGGAGGACATGAGACCATTCACAAATAGACTCAGAAAATGAAGTACCGTTCACAAACGGGCTTAAGGAGAAGACGGGACCATTTACAAATGGACTCGAGAAATGAGGCACCGTTCACAAACGGGCTCAAAGAAACAAGATAGCTTTGATTGATGAACTCAACAACGAAGAATTTAGAGTTTTTTCATGAACTTGAATTTGACATAGGATTGGATTTGATGAATTTTTGATTTTTCAGAAATAAGGCACCGTCCACAAACGGGCTCAAGGAGGACATGAGACCGTAAATGGACTCAGAAAAATGAGACACCGTTCACAAACGGGTTCAAGGAGAAGACGAGACCATTTACAAATGGACTCGAGAAAAGAGACACCGTTCACAAACAGGCTCAAAGAAACAAGATAGCTTTGATTGATGAATTCAACAACGAAGAATTTAGAGTTTTTTCATGAACTTGAATTTGACATAGGATTGGATTTGATGAATTTTTGATTTTTCAGAAATAAGGCACCGTCCACAAACGGGCTCAAGGAGGACATGAGACCGTAAATGGACTCAGAAAAATGAGACACCGTTCACAAACGGGTTCAAGGAGAAGACGAGACCATTTACAAATGGACTCGAGAAAAGAGGCACCGTTCACAAACAGGCTCAAAGAAACAAGATAGCTTTGATTGATGAATTCAATAACGAAGAATTTAGAGATTTTTCATGAACTTGAATTTGACATAAGATTGGATTTGATGAATTTTTGATTTTTTGAACTTAATGAAATCGAGGATGTTATAGATCGTGCCTGACAAAGATATCGGAAACTAGGACTTTGACGAATGATGAAACGGCAAACCGAAGAACCATTACTAACAAGAATGGATTAGAAACACTTTTATGAAACTTCAACAAGATTTTTCTCAAAGAGACTGCTGGTCTTGTCTTTGGGGATTTGGATGACTGAAACCTTGAACAAGACACTTGAAATTGGTAATCTAGAACAACGGCTCTCTTGGATATAATCATGGAAAAGTGGGACTTGCCTCTTGATAGGTGTTTAGATAAACATTTCTTGACCAGGAAAGTATTTAACTAACTGGAAGGAAATTCTGAATTTTAACGGTTCATCTTTCTGAGAAATTGGCTCGACCATCATTGCATCTGAGGCTCTTCCAAGCTTAAGATGCCTTCCTGGGGTATGATCTTTTTATGGAAGCTGGGCTTTCTGATGTTTCTACTTCTGAATTCTTCTGGGTTGATCATCTTTGAAATATAGCTGTTTGACTAGATTCTCGAACTTTTTCAGGTACAATCGCAGGGAGCTGACGAGGCCGGGCCTCCTTCACCGAGACAGTTGCATCATTTGGACATATGGATGACGATTGACTCTTTTTAAATAGAAAACTTAGATAAAAGGCACTACTCAAAGGATTGAGGAGCTCTAAAGGAGTGAACATAGAATAACAACGATTGATTAACTACACTGACAGACACAGTAATGCTTCTGACTTAGTTAACGTTTTATTTGGTAAGTCTATCCTTTCAAGGAATATTTTTTTCAATTGGTAAACACTGGACTTTTTCCTTAAAACAGTAATGCCTCAATGATTTAATTACAACTCCTAGGATTGCTTAGCTCCAATGCCCCCAGTTTTGAGGATGTCACTTGAATTTATTTGAACTTCAATTGATCTTCAGTCCTGATACCGGCTGTAACCTTCTTATAAATTTGCTTGAACTTCAGTTGATCTTCAGTCTTGATACTGGCTGTAGCCTTCTTATAATGATTCTCTTACCGTGACCAAGTCACCTCTTCAGGGTTTTTAACTTGGCGGACCGTGGTAGCCTTAACTTTTGCCTGAACCGTCTTTCTAGGTTTTCGATTCAGCAGGCTATCCCCTTAGCTTTTGCCTAAGCCGCCCTTTCGGGTTTTCAACTTAACAGGGGAATGATCTTAAATTTTGCCTAAACCGCCCTTTCAGGTTTTCAGTCTAGCAGATCTTCAAACTCCATTTTTTTTTATTCATCATCATTTTTTTTTTTTTTTTCGGGACCTAGATCATTAGTTCTGAACACCGGAAGGACTTTATAGGTAGGATAGGGCTTTTCAAAGAATGGCTTAAGGTTCAACAAAGATTTCGACCGAACCTGTGAATAGGTTGCCTACATATCCCAAGGTAGGAATCAGGTCGTGTATAGTTCAAGGCGAATGCCCCTAGTTTGAAGATAAATTGTTCGAAAGTTTATTGATTTTTCTTTTTTTTTCTTCTTTCTGGAATAATTGACTTCTCTTCTTTAGGAACTTGTCCCCTTTTTTTTCTGAAAGGATTGAATTTCTTTTTTTTTTGGATTGATTGAATTGCTTTTCTTTTTTGAATTGACCGAACTCAGTTTAACCGAGCTGCCTACGTACCCCAGTGTAGGGATCAGGTCTCGCGTAGTTCGGGGCGAATGCCCCGAGTTTGATGGGTTTTCAAGAAAATTTGATTCAGGCTCGGAGGGTTTGCAAACCGGTATTCTTTTGACGTTGGGTTCTGATTTTGGGATTTATTCGGCCAAAGGAGGCCTTCCGATGTTCAGAATGAGAATCGATCTAGGTTACTAGAGTCTCTCTGGTACTGATTATTTATTTATTTTTCTTTTTTTTTTCATGGAGTTTGACGGAATTTCCAGGTAAGAGATAATGTATCTTCTTCTTCCAAGATTCCAATGCGTACTTTCGACTTTCATAAAGCGAAACTTGTTCTTTGACATCCTCCATCTATGGATTTGTAACTCTTGATATCTGATGATCACTTTTCAATGCTTGCTCTTGAACTTCTTATCTTGAATTTGTTGGCTTTATGTTATGAATTTGAGAACCAAGGTCATTGATTGGAAATATGAAAGTTGTTTCCACTCTATGCCCCTTGTATAGCATATATTTTCTCACTTTCTTCATTTTCTTTGAGCTTTCCATCTATATCTTGCCCCTGGTATCGGTTGTAGCTTTTCTAGACAATCTTCTTATTCTTGAAATAATTTTATCAATTCTTCACTCTTTAGAGGGTAATGTATTTTCAATCGGCATTCACTGAATCAAAGTTTCAGTGCCAGTGTTTACCACTTCAATTTCATCTTTGAAAAGCTGGGATTGGCGCTCCTCCTCTTATTCAAGTAATTGCTGTGACTCAAGTGGAGTTTCGTCAATTTTGTCCTCATTTGAGGAGGGAGTCTTACTTTAAGATCAGAAGCAAACTTAAGAAACAGACACAAGTGAATTATTGGACACGACCTATCCTGAACATGCTCAGGATTCACAACTCTAAATAAAAAAGAGAGATGAGTTGCCTGGACTAGGCATTGACCTTGAAATGTAAGACCGGACTCAACAATTGTACTGACCATGATGACTGATTCGCATAGGGGAATGCCCCTAGTTCAAGGATTATGATAGTGAACTCTGAAGGACTTAGCAAAATATTCTTGAAAAAGGTTGCCCTTAGAGTAAGAAAGGACCAAAGGTACAAGCAAGATTGGATCATCTGGACCAGGCATGATCAGATCATGAGATTGCACAATCGAAAGATTGTGAGATTCTGCTCCTGCCAGTTAGGGGATGGCATGAAGATACGATCGAATCGTATGACAGGAGAATGAAAGACGCACGATCAAGAGATTAGATGAGATAGTATAAGATTGCTTTCAACAGATAGATCATGAATGACTAATCCTATGAGATCTTTGAAAATGATGGGATTTATATCCTAACCCCAAAGGGAAAATTTTTAATCTTCACACATTTTATCAGTGTTACCTGAAGGCATCCACCTTACTCCTAATCTAGCGGAGTGGAGAGAGGATCTCGACTCATGACTTTGTTCGTGTATCTAAGGACCGATCGTAGCCATTGGAAAATGGACTACGGCCTAATCTAGACACAAATGGGTAAGATATCCTAAACTAGGCTCACACACGTGATGCACATGTGTTCGTATACTACATGCATGTGTGGGTTAATCTAGGGGTAAGGCCAAGAGTTCCCTTAGCGTGAATCCCTGTTCGATATACTGTACCAGTGTCCGGCGTATCAGTACGTGAACAAGAGATCCGTTTACGTACCATAAAGGTACTAGGCTAAGGGTGGAATGCTTCTCTAGCACAGAGGCACCAGGTGATGAAATCCCAGTCAACCATGCTAGATAACACTCCGGGTTCCTAAAATAGGACGTGTGTGCATGTGAGATGCAAGGGTTTAGATGCAAGTGATGTAAGTGTGTGCAATAAGTTCGCGCAATCTATGATGCCTTCAGGTTTTGTTAAATTAAGTTCGAGTAAAATGTGATGAGAAAATAAAACGAGACAAACTAATCTAACAAGTATAGAGTTTTTATGAGCCAGTTAAATTAAATTCAAATGAATTATCTTTTGATATTTTAATGAAGTTAGGTGGTCCCCAGCAGAGTCGCCAGACTGTGGGACATGATCCCGCGAGAGGGGCGTGGGGCGCGAGCCGCCGCGCGCTCTCCTTTGGTCTCTCGTTCCCACGCGATTGGCGTGTGCATTTTAATATTGATTTGAATTCGTCTTTCCTGTGGACTTGGGATCACTAAGGCAATCTGAATTCCACACGAAAGAGACTGACAGAGTCGCCACCTAGATGTGGGATCTAGGACCCATAATTAACCAGAAATCTAGACTCGCTACCTGGTTACGAGAATGGAAGGTATGGGGAGTTATCCACCACATGCACCATTCTTGTCCGATAATCGGTCTTCGATTCCAAAAGCTAACTCTTTTAAATTTATTTTAAATGGCTCATTCAACTCTATGTTAATGTGCGAACTAAGTGACATGCATCCTAGAATCTAATTTCAATGTGAATCCTAGATGTGTATCTTGATTTATTAATTTGTCTGGATTCATTCTAAGTGAAAGTTCTCCTAGAATTCTAATTTCATGGAAAGCCCTAAATGATTTGATTAAGCATTTACAAGAAAATTAATATCCAAAACACCACAATTTGTTGTGGTGCCGACTCGCGGGTGGTATGCCGTCAGACATCCAAGCTGCCTACGTACCCAAGCCTCACTGGGATCAGAGTCGACGTAGTTCGGTGCACCTAAGCTAAGCTACATATGCCTAACTCAACTAGGACACCGACTTAGACGGATTTGACTGTTTCAACAGTTTTAAGAGGAATTATTTAATTCAAGTTGAGGATTTTATTATCTTAGGATTTCATCTAAGATGCTATATGATTCTTATCTGAATGCAAGTTGTCCCTTAGACTAATGCAGGTTTGCCTACATCCTAGTTTACTAGGCTTGTCTTAAGGAAAGATTGGGTGACTAGTGTAACTAGACCTATGGTACGGTTGCTATACATAGCAAGCGTCCGTGATGAGGCTGGACTCCTAACTCTAGGACTCCCTAAAATTTAGGACACGACACAACACTAGTGTTCCTAAATTGGGCTCTAATGGTTCTTAGATTGGAAACCATAATCCAATGGTTCCGAAAGACTCGAGACAAATCAATTCAAATTCTTGAAGTTAATTAATTTCAGATTTCATGGATTTTCGATTTATGGACACTTGAGGATTACCAATGGTTCTAGGGTTCACCAATTTCGGCCCAGAATAGCATCCAAGGAAGGGAATCGTGCGTTCTTTCCTTGCGCAATTTAATACTTAGGTTATAACATCTTATTGCCTGGCATATCTCAGGATTTCCGTGGACAGTAACCTCGGAGCCAACAACATGCTATAGCTTAAGTATTCAAATTGTCAAAGATCGGTTGCAATTGGGATACGATTATGGATGCACTGGCCATTTTTCCAGGAAAATCTAAAGATCCTAAAATTTCTGTTTCAATGGATTAAGGAGTGAACATGTGACAAAATTTAAGGTTCTTTGGAAATTTTCACAATGATTTTTAATTAATTTCGAATTTTCAATGGATTTTATCAATTTTAAGCATATGAGTGATTTTACAAGTGAAATTATTGCAAACAAATTCGAAATGAGTTGAAATTTCTACAGCAGCAAGATATGATGAAATGTAGCTTACGGGAAGAGTTTTACAGATTTTTACATTAAGCTCATATTTAATTTCGATTTAACAATTGATTGACCAGATTGCACAAATAACACAGAAACCACTAGAAATATGAATCTAAATTCAATGAAATTTCTACAGTAATAAGATATAAGTAAAAATAACATACTGAGAAATTTTCATGAATTTTGGAAACCATTTACTATCAGTTTCAGATTTTTTAATTTTCAGACCAGATTATGAATTAACCCTACATCCCATATGAAAACAGATCCAAATCACTTGAAACTTTTACAGTAACTAGAAATGTGAGATTGAAGACTACTGTAAAAATTTTAAGAATTTTAGTTGTGATCTGATGTCAGTAACAATTCCTTCAAAAGCTGATAAATTTCAAAGAAAGCATAAAATAATATACCAAACAAATTCTACAAATTCTCAAAATTTCATGGTAGAATGTACTGGTATCATATTAGTTTCCCACGAAATTTCATTAATTTTGGAATTCATTTAGTATATATTTTATTTTCGAAACACTCATGGAGATCATGATTTTGAGCATACATATTTAATTTTCAACTAAATCCAATTAAATACTAAAAATCATGCAAATATACCAAATAATTCTAGAAAAATCTAAAAATTAAGTACCTACCTGTGATCGAAATCCTCGTCGAATCCGAGAGCCGAAAAATTCGAAAATCGCACCGCCGCTTGATCCGCTTCCGCTTTCTTTCTCTTTTTCTTTGTTTTATTTTCTTTTATATTTTTTTTTATATGGAACAAGGGAGAGAGATGGGGAGAAACAAATAAGGAGAGAAAGTAGATAATGATAGTGTGAGAGTGAGAGAGTGAGAGATATTGAGGGAGGGAGATATTGAGGGAGAGAAAGAGAAAACTATCCAAAAACAATGTGTTGTTTTTCTCCTCCTTTCTTCCTCTCATCACCTCTCTTTATATAGTGAAAAACTTAGTGGAGAGGTGGAAATAAAAAATGAGAATGGTGGGTGTGGTGGAGAATAATGGAATATATAATGGTAATGGTGGGAATGGTGGTGGGAATAATGGAATATATAATGGTAATGGTGGGAATGGTGGTGGGAATAATGGAATATATAATGGTAATGGTGGGAATGGTGGTGGGGATAATGGAATATATAATGGTAATGGTGGGAATGGTGGTGGGGATAATGGAATATATAATGGTAATGGAGATAATGGTGGTGGGGATAATGGAATATATAATGGTAATGGAGATAATGGTATTATTTTAAAGGGAAAAATGAAGTTAGTGGAAATGGTAGAGAAAGTTAAGTCATGCTAATGGTGAGTCCCACTTTGTGGGTTCCGCACAAGCGGGCCCCACATCAGCGGGCCCTACACAAGCGGGTCCCACATCAGCGGGTCCCACACAAACGGGTCCCACATCAGCGGGTCCCACACAAACGGGTCCCACACTAGCAGGTCCCACACTAGCAGGTCCCACACCAGCGGGTCCCACACAAACGGGTACAAATTCTCCCTAGTTTAGATTTTTCTGAATAATCCATCTCAACATTTAGCGGGAAAATGCGAAACACGACGGAAATGACCAAAAATATTTAGAAATGTAACAAACGGATGCGGGAAAGAAAGACATTGGAAAACCGACGGAAAACAAACCCTAATTTCTTTATCGATTAAGGTAGAGCAAAATGGGGTGTCTACACGATCATATTCCCGCCGGATTCCGGTTAACTGTTGGCTGGAATTTATCTCCGATATTTTGTTCTTTCTCCTTTTGTTTTGAATTTGTTTTTCTCAAACCCATTTTCCTTCGTTCTTCTTCTCCGATCATCTTGATCGGAGATCCGGCCTAATTCCGATCCGATCCAAATCCCAGATCTGCAGATCGAGCGAGAGAGAGAGAGAGAGAGAGAGAGAGAGAGAGAGAAATCTCAGAGGGAGAAAGGGAAAAGGGGATCTCAGACCAAATCATCTTCTCCGGTCAATTCCGGGTTGATTTTCCGGCCGGCTTGTTTCTCCGAAGAGCTCAAGTTTAAATCGGCATATCTTCTTCATCTCTTTTCCCTGATTTATCTTGAAGTTGTTGTTTTCTTTTATTTTTCAAACGAAACCCTAACTCTTTTGTGTTTCTTCTCCAACCAACTCCGGTCATCTTCTCCGATTGCTTCTCCGGTCACTTGCCAGATCTCTAGTTGATAAAATCTTTAGTTAATTCCTTCTTTTTCACCAGTTGAAATCACCTCTTTTCAGCAGATCTTGGAGATTTTTCGAACCCTAAATCTCAGATCTAAAACTTTTAAACTCTAATTCCATCCATCGATCGTCTTCTCTGATTATCTCCGGCGGAATTCCGATCAAATTCTGAGCATAGATCTTCACAGATCTGGATGCTCTATGTAATTGTTGAAAATTTTAGAGAATATTGAAAATCTTACTTTGATTTTAAGAAAAAAATAGAAGAAGGAAACTAGCTCTGTACATTAAGAAGAAGAAGAGAAGGTTGTTTCGTCTTGAACAGAGTCACAAAAGAGCAAAGAACCGGATTTGTCAGGGGAGACTAAAGATAAAGGTATGGGGTTCTAATACTTTTCATCTTTTCCTTTTAAATGTTCTGCTCTTTTATCTTCAATTTTTTCTGCATCTTGCTGTTGATTTTCTTCATTTCATTTAGTCAATAAGTTTAGAGTGCAGTGTTTTCATAGAAAATTTAACATTCTGCACTTAAATTCCATCTTCGTAGAAATCCTGCACCTTTTAGAAAATCTGACGCTTGATTTCTATCATGCTTTGCATTTCATGATTTGTATCTCTTATTTGAGCTTTGTTTCAATACCTCATGATTTATCAATCTTGGAAAGTCCTTCCATTCCCTGGTAGTTTTGGTGTTCGATCTAATTAAGGTTTCTTACTGATTCTATTATCGAGCATAGAATGTAATGGATCTTGTTGTGTTTGTGCTTGGACTAGTGATCATGTTTAGGAGTAATTTAGCAATTTACTCAAGATAATGCTTCAAGGTCAGATGAGTAATTAAAATTCTAAGGTCTATTATGGTGTGCACATTAATGCTTGTCTCATGTTTTGATGTCAACATTGCTCAATTTTAATTGTTGTACAAAATCATTTTGTATTTTCTTTATCAGTTAGCGAGATCCCCTTCTTGCACTTATAAAAAAAAAATGATGAGTTGGTGCAGATATTAGAGCAAAGTAGTATGAATATCAGCAGTCCAGTAAGACTATATATGCCCATTTTCCTCTGTTAATGCCCCATATCCATTCCTATTTGAGCTTTAGGCTCCTATGCTGACATGGAGATTATTGCCTTGTCTTGAAGAGTATATCGGTTCACGTAGTTTAGCCTCATGTGTAATGCAATTATCAGAATAAATTGTCAGTAGGTGTGGATGCTAGCATTATCATTTACTGTTGTCTTTGTTGCTTAAGTTGATTTTCTGCTCTCTGTTGAGAATATTCATGATCTGTTAAGGAAGACAAGATGAAGCAAATAATTGTTTGAGCATGATGGTGCTGACGTCAAAATTATGACATAAATAATGCCCTGTTATGTATTAAAATTTATACAAATTGAAAATATCATTTAATGTGTTTCTATAACCTGTTGGAAATTTAATACTTCTCTTTCATACTAAGCTTTGAGTTAGGGTTCGAAGACGGTAATAAATGGATTGTTCAGGTGAGATTATCTCAAAGCTCATTATACTCATTCTTTTTTATTTAAATAAATTGTTTAATAGGAAGAAGGAGATCAGATGACTACTCTATTCGATATTATCGACATGAGTACTGTCTGATCTCAAGGCGGGATTAGAAATATTATCATGTGTATTTGATATCAGATGATTACTTTGGCATCATCTGATTTCATTGGAGTCCCCGTATTGGGGTTTGTGGTTGGTTTTGAAGTGTTTGATATTGTTTTTACTTTATTAGGCTATCCAGCGGCTGGTCTGGACTAATTAATGTTGTTTATCATTTTATAATTGCTATAGATCGTGTATTGTTTTATTGAAAATTTTTCTTTGTTTAGTACTTGATTTATTTTTATAAGAATAGAATGGAATTTGTGATTATCTGGTAGACTTTCCTTCTCTCTTTGATAGACTAACACAGTCTTTTAGATTTTTGTTAAATTCTTTATATATTAGAATTTCCTCTCGTTGCAAGGGCGATGAAGGCGCTAGCCTAAGCCCATCCTTAAGGGACTCGCTTAGTCCAAGTAGCACTCCTCTCATTTATTTAAAGACTTGTCCAAGTCTTTATGGTGTGTATCCCCTAGAAATTAGAAATTCATTCATTGCAAGGGCAATGAAAGAGTTCTCTAGAGCCCTCTCAGGGAGACAGGCTATGTCTCAGACAGAGAAAGTTGTATCCTTTAGAGACAAGCTTTGTCTCATTAGTGAGTCCATCCTTAGGAGACATGCCATGTCTTGTCAGCACCTCTCTTGGAGCTCATCTTTGTGTTTAGGAGTCTCACCCAATCTCATTCTCTTGCTAAACCTCCTCTTTGTGCGTCTTTTGGTTTGGGGAGAACACCTTACTCGGCTTGGCATCATACCCCGACCCTTATGGGTATTGGGTTGCACATTTGTTGCACCCTAGGGCTAGGTAGCTGTCCGGCCCGGCTGGGTGTTTTACCTTTGTCAAATATGCACAAGGTCTCTTTTTCCTTGTTAGCATTTTTCTCTATCTTACCTTTGTGTCTAAGAGACTTACCCAATCTCATTTTCTTGCTAAACCTCCTCTTTGTGCATCATTTGGTTTTGGGAGAACATCCTACTCGGCTTGGCATCATACCCTGTGGACCCCGATCCGAGAGAGAGGCGGGGAACGGGCCCCACACTAAGTCTCAGGATCATCCACGTGAATGGAGAGCTCTACCAAGGAACTCTCGAAAGAAGTGCCCCTCACAGCATGAGTGGCGATACAAAAGGTGAGATACCTCTCGATTCGGGGACTAGCCCAGATTCGAGGCGTACCTTAAACAAAGAAGAGTCGCCATCCAAGGAAAAAGGCAAATGGGCCTTGGATCCCATACTATGCTCTGTTGCAACGGATAACCAGAGATATAAAATAAGGTTCGTGCCTGGTTACGAATTCGGAAGGTCTAAAGAGCACCTCATCCGCCCAAGTGCAAACACCTGGTCTCTTATGCCATTTACTTAATAATTTTGAAGAGCTTTGGGGGGGAATCATATGAAATGGGAATGAATATCTCCGAGAAGACGTCTATCTAATCATGCATGTCTCGGAGATGAAATCAAAGGCACACAAGATAAAATAAAAGAAAACATGTATCACCTAAGCATAGCTAGGTTATAAGTGACATGCCTAATGGGTGTCTAAGTTCTGATGAACAAACACATGCATGACACACCAAAAAAGTATAAGGTCTGCGCAATAAAGTAAGAAAACACTGCAAAACATAGAAAATGACCCGATACCACACAACCCTAAAACTCTA
This sequence comes from Tasmannia lanceolata, assembly GCF_043159265.1. Taxonomy (NCBI): domain Eukaryota; kingdom Viridiplantae; phylum Streptophyta; class Magnoliopsida; order Canellales; family Winteraceae; genus Tasmannia; species Tasmannia lanceolata. The sequence continues at coordinate 10,192,027 of NW_027518685.1, read as the reverse complement.
ATCTATACCTAGGCCCGAGTCTTTAGATGATCTGATGTTCATCCAAAGAAGCCTACGTATCCCCGCCTCCACGAGAATCAAGGCAACGTAGTTCTTCGCACCTATTCTAAGCTATGATGCCTAAGACATCTAGACCTCTATCCTAGACTCGATCTAAAAGACCGGACTAGTTCTTAAAGCTTCTTATGTGATTATTTAAATTCCAATGGATTGTAGATTTTAAGACACCCTATATGCCTTAACTAAATGCAGGTTAGCCCTAAGCTAATGCAGGTGGTTCCTATAATCTATGTGTAGCTAGGCTGTATATCCTAAGGAAAACAGTAGGATCTATCGCATCTTAGACCTAGTCATCAATTGGCAATGTGGGTCGCCAACTGACCGGACGGAGGCGCTCCTATAACTCTAGGACAAACTCCTAACTCTAACACAAACACAAACAAACCACACAACACATCAAAGACAAACTCAAAACTCTAAAACTCTTTAACTAGGACAAACTCCTAACTCTAGAGGAAGATCTTGTTGAAAACAAGGTTTTGAAGATTTTTGGTATTTTTTCTTAAAATGGGTAAATGATTTATTTATAAAGGTTTGGCTGGACCTGAGATAAGAATCTCAAGCTGCACTACGTACCTCGTGGAAGAGGATCAAGCCAACGTAGTTCGAAAAAGATTTCCTAACTACTCCTAATGACTCAAGATTTTTGAGATTTTTGGTTTTTCAGATGTTTTTGATGTTTTTAAGTGTTTTTTGACTCAAGGGAGACAAATCCTATCATCATAAGGGGAAGACAGACTCCTGATATCCCGCAAAGGTTGGACAGCATCCTATGCTTTGCGGAGGGAAAATGAACAGAATAACAACTCTGCAAGGGTTGGACAGCATCCTATACCTTACAAGAGCGGATAGAAAAAACACAAGATTTGATGAGAGGTTGGATAAAATCCTAACCCCTATGATGATAGGACTGACTCCTGAAAAAAACAGACTCTCTAGCTAAGGACAGACTCCTAGGCTAAGGACTGACTCTGAAAATAGGATTCTTAAGAAGGAGGTGCTAATGAGACAAAGCTTGTCTCCTAAAAGAAAAAGAGATAAAGAAGGGTGCTAGTGAGACTATCAAGCTGAGATAAAACTCACAAGTAATAAGGGAAGACCTTGTGCATATTTAGCAAAGGTAAAACATCCAGCCGGGCCGGACAGCTACCTAGCCCTAGGGTGCAACAAGTGTGCAACCAGATACCCATATAGGATAGGGGTATGAAGCCAAGCCGAGTAGGGTGTTCTCCCAAAACCAAACGACGCACAAAGAGAAGGTTTAGTAAGAGAAAGAGACTAGGTAAGTCTCTTAGACACAGAGGTAGGATAGAGAAAATACTAACAAGGAAAAAGAGACCTTATGCATATTTGGCAAAGGTAAAACACCCAGCCGGGCCGGACAGCTACCTAGCCCTAGGGTGCAACAAATGTGCAACCAGATACCCATATAGAATAGGGGTATGAAGCCAAGCCGAGTAGGGTGTTCTCCCAAAACCAAACGACGCACAAAGAGAAGGTTTAGTAAGAGAAAGAGACTAGGCAAGTCTCCTATATACAAAGGAGAGGTATGCAACTTGGACTGAGCAAGTCCCCTAAGGATGGGCTTGGGCTAGCGCCTTCATCGCCCATGCAACGAGAGGGGATTCTAATATTTAAAGAATTTAACAAAAATCTAAAAGACTGTGTTAGTCTATCAAAGAGAGAAGAAAAAACTACCAGATAATTGCAAATTTCACTCTAAAAATAAATCAATTGTTAAGCAAAGAAGAATTTTCAAAAAAAAAACAATACACAATCTAAAGCAATCATAAAATGATAAACATCATTAATTAGTCCAGACCAGCCGCTGGATAGCCTAATAAAGTAAAAACAAGCAATATCAAACACTTCTAAACCAACCACAAACCCCAATACGGGGACTCCAATGAAATCAGATGATGCCAAAGTAATCATCTGATATCACATACACATAATAATATTTCTAATCCCGCCTTGAGATCAGACAGTACTCATGTCGATAATATCGAATAGAGTAGTCATCTGATCTCCTTCTTCCTATTAAACAATTTATTTAAATAAAATAAGGCAGCAAGTAGTAAACTAATCAGTGGACAGCAATTATGTGCTAGTGAAACAACCAATGGGCAGCAATTTATGCAAAATAAGAGGTAGCAAGTAATGAACCATTAATAGACAGCAGCTATATGCTAGTGAAAAAAGATCAAAGGGCAGCAGTTTATGTATAGAATAATGGGCTTGGGCTATCGCCTTCATCGCCCTTGCAATGAATGGAAACCTATGTTCGAGGATATTTAAAAGACTAAGAAATCCCTACTTAAGGAAGGGGAAGGAAGAGAGAGGGTACCACCATGATTAAGTAAGTCCCTCTAAAGATGTAGACACAAACATAAAAAAAATGCTATGATCGCATATACATGCAACACTACACCTTTATTCTAACATCATTTTTTTTTATAAGCAGCCACTATAGTATATAAGGAATCAGTGACAATCATTAAAATAATCAAATGTGAGTGCCCCTCTTAAACCATCACTTTACACATCCCTAATGAACAATTTTAGGTTCACAGTTCACAAATATACAAATGAATCTCAATCACAGATATCATAGACCAAAATATCAAACAAAAATAAGTGTGACACAATCAAGGCAATATTAGATAAATGAGTTTAGCATTATTTTCCGCAAGCAACTACATTAGATTATAGCAAAGAAACATTGTCTGATCAATTCAAAGATAAGAGCTATGCTATATGAGAAGTAGAAAAGACAATAAATTCTTGTCACTTTAGATGAATTCAATTTGAGAAAATGAACTGACTATTAGAAAAATTTACTTGTTCCAAACCACCATGTACTAAGCTTTCTAAGTTGGTTTTGAAATAGTAGAAGTTCACAAGATGAGTGCCAAAATTAACTTGGTGCTATTTAAGACTCTTTCTCTACCACTTATGCTACTATTAAATGGCACCTAAGCTCTCTATTGAAATCTCAACAGAAGGCACATGGCATGGACTTCCCAAGTCCCACAGCTGCCATTATTAACGATGCAAGGGTTGCTACTATCACAAAGGCATGAGAGGGCTGCCACAGACAGAATTAATGTCACAACAGAGGCTGAATTGTGGATAGAATTACACCAAAACTAGGGCTGAATTAAGGACAAAATTGTGCCAAAGTTGGGGGCTGAATCATGAGCAAAAACGTACCAAAAACTGGGGCTGAATCATGTACAGAATTGTACCAAAACTAGGGCTGAATCATGCTAAAAAAAAAAAACAAGAGCTGTTTTGTGCTAAAACTGTGACTGAATTATGTCAAAACAAAGACAACAATATGGACTAGCATTCGTATTAAAACAGGACAGCACTATGGTCATCACTGCATCTGCATCCTAATATATTTTGGAACTTTGAGTATCCCCTTAGCACGTCCTCCCAATATCTGATACAGACAACCTTATTCAGGTAACATAATATTCTACAACTGCCAGCCCCTAACACTGCGTTCAGAGGCATTGAAACAAGATATAAGATTAACAAAGTTCAATCAAACGAGACTAATTGTCTACAGATATATTTACACTTTAGTGACCTAGTAAGTGCACTGACTTGCCTTGTTCTTTTTTTTTTTTTTAACAAAAACTTGATTTCCAACTTTAATTAATTTCCAAGCAAACATCTATATCAAATTTCAATCAAATATTAACAACTGAAACTTGAAATTGATATAGAGAAATCTATAGAAAGAAATGAACACAAATCAAATGATCATCTCAAATCAGTGTAAGGAACAACAGCTTGTTCATCAATATGAAATGTAAATTAAGCAAACCATAAGGTAATCAAAATTATAAACCTATCTTCGAATTGACAAATAAAATAAAATAAAATAAAATAAATATAAAAAATAAATAAATAGAGAATTATCTGAGCAGAGAGTTGATCTGAAATTAAAAGAGGTAGAAGTAACTTACTTGAGTAGGTTTTGATGTATCCTCTTCTTTTCTTATTTTACTTTTTTTTTTCAAAATCAGAGAAAGTTAGGGCAAAGAGATCCGCAATTCTCTTCTTCTCTTATCCTTTTCTTCTCCCTATCAGAACTTTGCCTCTTCACTTAAAATTATCTTTAATCATTCTTTTCAACAAACACAGAATCGGAGAAAAATGAATGTTCAACCGGAGATCTGGCAAGTTGTCGGAGAAGCAATCGGAGAAGATGATGAAGATGATACAAATCCCTCTCTCTTTTTACAAATCCTCTTTGCAGATCTTTATTTTTTTCTCAAAATTCGTAGACCTAGAACAGAACATGATCGGAGTTGCAGAGTTACCGGAACTTACAGAGGTTACCGGAGAAGAAGGTGAAATACAGATCGGAGATCGAAGATGATGAATGAAGTTAGGTCTGTAGTCGCTGACCGGAGCTCGGAATTCCAACGGATCTGATCGGAGGAGAAAAGGAAATAAGCTAAGGTTTGGATCGCCTTTTTTTTTTTCCAGATTTCTCCCTCAGATGCTTCTCTCCTCTGTAGACCTCGGATCTTGGATATATATAAGAAATAGCCGGAAGAATTGCTCCTCGTTGGAGAAGATGATCGGATCTGCTCGGGATTAGATAAGATCTGGCTTCTCTTTCTTCTTCTTACTCTCTGCTGCTTCTCAGATCTGAGAACAAGTCTCCAATCGGATTAGAAAACGGAGCTTTGCTGAAAAGAAAAGAAAAAATGGGAGATCTGAAAGATCGGAGCTCGCCGGAAATCTCGTCGGAGAAGGTAAGTGCGGGGATCTCTCTCTCTCCCTCTACGCGAATTTTTTTTTTTTTTTTTTTTTCGAAAATTAGCCTGGTTTTTTATATATATAGAAAAAAAAAAGGAAACAATATTGGCACACCCACTTGATGAAGCGCGCGGACCTTTGATAGGCGCGCGAAATTGCGCGTCTTTTTCGGCCCAAAGCTGTATTTTCCAAAATAAATTCGCCCCCCTCTCGGATAAATTCGCCCCCTTTTCTGATTTACACAACAGTCTTCTCGCGGCTCGTTCGCTAAGCAAACGCACTCCGATTTTGACGAGATTTTGCAGGGACCTTGCCGGGACCCTAACCTAGCTAAGGGTGGAATTTGGGACCTTAGCTCAAAGATTTGATGGGGGTTTTGCACAAAATTGGATGGCTCAGGGTATGGTCAAAATGGGGTGTCTACAGATGCCCCTCTTTGGCAGAGCGCTTGTCGCGCGTATGTCAAAGCTGAACAGACAACACATTTTGGCCGACCCAAAAAAAGAAAGCAAATCAAATTTTGATTTTTGTTTTTTTTTTTTTTTTTTGAAAATAATATTTACAAAGATAACACGGTGAAATAGCCTTTTACCGGATTCTGACTCTGCAAATGCTGGTGAGATAGCCTCTCTCCAACTCGTAACTCAACAATTGATATATGGGCGAGATAGCTTCTCTTGCAAAACATTAAATGATAGATTTGATTGTAAATGATCTTGAAGTTTGGAGAAAAAATGGATTTGAATGCCGTGTAGAAACGGACTTAGAATGCCATGTGAAAATGGACTTAAATGACTTTGAATGCCGTGTGAAAACGGACTTGAATACCTTGAATGCCGTGTGAAAACGGACTTGGAATACCTTGAAATAAAATCTTTCAAATGATGAGAGAAAATGACCAAACTCCAAATCGCGGAGCCATTGGCAAAAACATCTTTTAAAATCTTTCAAATGGTGAAAGAAATGACCAAACTCCAAATCGCGGAGCCATTGGCGAAAACAACTTTTAAAATCTTTCAAATGGTGAAAGAAATGACCAAACTCCAAATCGCGGAGCCATTGGCAAAAATAGCTTTTAAAAATCTTTCAAATGGTGAAAGAAATGGCCAAACTCCAAATCGCGGAGCCATTGGCAAAAACAGCTTTTAAAATCTTTTCAAATGGTGAAAGAAATGACCAAACTCCAAATCGCGGAGCCATTGGCAAAAATAGCTTTTAAAAATCTTTCAAATGGTGAAAGAAATGGCCAAACTCCAAATCGCGGAGCCATTGGCAAAAACAGCTTTTAAAATCTTTCAAATGGTGAAAGAAAAGACCAAACTCCAAATCGCGGAGCCATTGGCGAAAACAACTTTTAAAAATCTTTCAAATGGTGAAAGAAAAGACCAAACTCCAAATCGCGGAGCCATTGGCGGACATATATTTTTTAAATGAAAGGAAAATTCATTGAAACGATTGAAGAAATGACCAACTTTGATCGATTTCACAAGGTGAATAAGTCATTCTTTGCCAAGAATGATTGAAAATGCATGATCTTCGCCGAAGATAAAACTCAAGGAACTTGAAGAAAATTTCAGGTATTGACCCTTTAGAATGAGTGAAAAATATTTTGCTGAGGATTTGACGATCGCAGGAGCAAATTCTAAACTCCGCTAGGGATAAAATTTTCTGAAAACTTGACTTTAAAAGAAAATAATTTGATTGAAGAGATTGGCTCAAAGATTGTACTCAAGCTTCTCTGGTTTTCATTTGCTGAGAATAGCTATCCTAGTTATTATCACGCTTGATATCTTTTATGACGTAAGTCATAAAAGATGCCCCTAGTATGAAATACTTCCATAACAGATTCATAAGAGAGCAAAACACAGGAAATGGTTAAAAAAAAAAATTTCATTTCATTGAACATCTGAGGTTACAAAGCTTTCAGGTTTACAACAGGCTGTATCTGCCCGACAATTGCCTTTCAATTCTGACGATCTCTGCCATTTCATATGGACTTGAAGACTGCCATATGGATTTGAGAATCAATCATCTTCTGAACTTCACTCTGCTGCACATCACCCTTGAGGGGATACAAATTCATCATTTTTTTTTCTCATCACCCCAGCCTTGGGAAAGATACTAAATACACAGGACTTTGGAGTTTAAACTTGACTTGACATAGAAAAGACTTGGACAACCAGCAAACGAGGACTTCGACGGGCACAATGACCTGAACTCTAAGAGAGACTGAATCTGCTTCTTAGTCTGATAAATATTTTTAAAATGGTACAGTCTACCACTCTTAAAATCTTTTGAAAACCGTATTTAAAGGTGTTTCATTCATTTTTCCGGTATTTCCATCATGGTTATTATTCCCTTGGATTGCTTAGTCTTAACCCCTTAGCCTTGAGAGTGTCAGAAGAATTTCTGTCGGTGCTTACTCAGACTTTTGAAGTAGTGCCGCCGAAGAAATGAAAGTCTTGCTGGCTTTCAGAGGTTCTGTCCTTTATGAAGTCACTGCCATGACCAAATCGCTTTTTCAGGTTTTCGATTTGGCGGACCGCATGCCTTAATTTTTGCCTAAGCCGCCCTTTCAGGTTTTCAGCTTAGCGGGCAAATGACCCTAACTTTTGCCTAGACCGCCCTTGCGGGTTTTCAGTCTAGCGGGTCTAAGACTCCATTATATATTTTTTTATTTTCTTTCTGTTTCTCTACAAACTTGGGCCTAAGTACACCAGAAGGACTTTTAGGTAGGCTTGGGTTCAAACAGGTTAACATTTGGTAAGTTTTCATGTATTTGACCGAATCTGGCCCTCCAGACTGCCTACGTATCCCCAAAGAAATGAGAATCAGGTCCGCGTAGTTCGCCCATTTGGGTTTCAAAAATTGTTTATTTTGTTCTTTCTTTCCTTCCTTTTTTTTTTTAAGGATTTGAAAGGTTTGAAGGATTTGACCGAACCCGAATTAATCAGGCTACCTACGTACCCTGTAGAGAAGGATCAGGTCATGACGTAGTTCAGGCTATTATCTTTTATGACGCAAGTCATAAAAGATGCCCCTGGTTTGAGTTTATCAAAGAATGAAAGTGTTTTTTTTTTTTTATTTAGGCCCAAAGTGTTTGCAAATGGTTTTTTTGACTTTGAGGTTGTTGGCTTTTGAGCTCTGATCGATCAAAGACGGCCTCCTGGTGTATCTAAGCATAGTACTTTTTTAGTTGGTCCAGGTTTGTAGGTTCTGTTAATTTTTCTCCATTTTCATTGAGGAGTCTTACGGCTTTTCCAGGCAGGACTTCATCAACAATGTAAGGACCAGACCAATTTGGTCTGAACTTCCCTCTGGGATCAAACACCGGTGCCCTGTAAGACTTCAAGACGAGATCTCCTGGTTTCAGGTCCCGGACCTTGACTTTCTTGTTAAAGGCTCTTTCAATTCTTCTCTGATACCCTTGGATGTGATACAAGGCTCTCAACCTCTTTTCATCAATCATCTGTAATTCCTGATGTCTAGCTCCTGCCCACTCAGACTCTGACAGATTCGCTTCCATCATAACTCTTAGGGACGGGATTCTCACTTCAACAGGGAGGACTGCTTCCATTCCATACACTAGAGAATATGGAGTTACACCTGTAGAGGATCTGATCGATGTCCTGTAAGCCCACAAAGCAAAAGGAAGCTTGTTCGACCAGTCCTTATAAGTCTCGGTCATCTTACTGATTATGACCTTGATATTCTTATTCGCTGCTTCTACCGCCCCGTTTGTCTGCGGTCTGTAAGGAGATGACTTGTGATGCTTGATTTTAAATTCTTCGCACAGGTGCACTACCTCTTTCTTGAAGTGAGATCCATTATCAGAGATCAATTCATGAGGTACTCCATATCTGCAAATGATATTCGCACGGATGAACTTCGCAACTGTATTGGAAGTTATGGAAGCATATGAAGCAGCTTCTATCCATTTCGTGAAATAATCAATGGCCACCAAGATGTACTCGTGCCCACTTGACGATTTGGGATAGACTTTGCCAATGATATCAATTCCCCATACTGAGAATGGCCATGGCGAGGTCATAGAATGCAGCTCAGACGGAGGCACATGAATAAGATTCGCATATACTTGGCATTTATGACATTTCTTCACGAATGCGAAACAATCTGTTTCCATTGAGGACCAATAGAAACCAAGTCTAAGGATTTTCCTCGACAGCATTTTTCCATTCATGTGAGGACCACAAACACCTTCATGTGTTTGTTCTATGAGCTCTGCAGCCTGATCTTCATCAACACACAGAAGCTGAATACCGTCAAATGACCTTCTGTACAACTCTTCACCACAAATGATGAAGTTGGCAGCGAACTTCTGAAGAGTTTTCCTCTCTTTGCTGGAAGCTTCAGGCGGATGCCCCTTGCCTGAAATGAAATTTCTGATATCTGTATACCATGGCTTTCCATCTGGACACCTGGCAGATATTTCAATGGCATTCACATGTGCTGGAGCCCATTGCAACCTTACAGCTAAAGGTTGAACCTCCATTGTAGCAGAAATGTCCAACATTGATGCCAGGGTGGCTAAAGCATCAGCAAAGTGATTCCTCGTCCTTGACAGATGAGTGAAGGTGACATTCCTGAACTTTTTGACCAGAGATTCGAGATAAGTATGATATGAGATCAACCTCGCCTCTTTTGTCTTCCAATCCCCATTTATTTGACAAATGATCAGGATTGAATCTCCGAATACGTCGATGTCTTGAATTCGCAAAGCCAAAGCTGCCTCAAGTCCTGCGATGCATGCTTCATATTCTGCCATGTTATTGGTGCACTCAAATTGCAACTTGATGGATAATGGAATGTACTCCTTCTTTGGAGATACCAAAACTGCCCCTATTCCTTGACCGTGATTATTGACAGCTCCGTCAAAGTACATAAGCCACTTGGAACTCAGAGTTTCTTCTTCAATGTCCATAATCTCTTCATCAGGAAAATCAGCCTTCAGAAAAGCATTCTCTTCAATAGGAGCATCAGCCAGCTGTTCAGCAATGACCCGTCCCTTAATTGATTTCTGAGTGACATAAGTGATGTCAAACTCAGACAACAATAGCAACCATCTGGCTGTTCTTCCAGTAAGAGCAGGTTTTTCGAACAAATACTTCAACGGATCCATCCGTGAGAGCAAAAATATCTTGTTCGACAGAAGATAATGTCTAAGCCTTTGAGTCGCCCAGACCAATGCTAAACACGTCTTTTCCAAGACAGTGTATTTGATTTCATATTCCAACATTTTCTTACTGATGTAGTAGATGGGCTTTTCTTTCTTAGACCCTGCCTCCTGCTGAGCAAGCATACAACCCATTGCTGTATCCGTGATGGACAAATACATCAACAACGGTTGACCAGGAATGACTGGGGATAAGACAGGAGGCAAAGACAAACACTGCTTGACCTTTTCAAACGCTTCCTGACATTCTTCATTCCATTTCTTGGAGGAATTCTTTTTTAATAACTTGAAGATTGGTTCACATGTCATAGTTAAATGAGATATGAATCTCCTCAAGTATTGCACTTTACCAAGAAATCCACGAATCTGCTTTTCTGTTTTTGGTGGTTGCATTTCTTGGATAGCCTTGATCTTCTGAGGGTCCACTTCGATTCCTCTTTCACTGACCATGAATCCAAGCAACTTCCCTGACGTGACTCCAAATACACATTTATTAGGGTTCAAGCGAAGCTGAAACTTTCGGATTCGCTCAAAGAACTTTCTCAAAGAGACTGTATGCTCTGGCCGAGTCCTGCCTTTGACAATCATGTCATCTACATAGACCTCGACTTCTTTGTGAATCATGTCATGAAGAAGAGTAGTCGCAGCTCTCTGATAGGTGGCACCAGCATTCTTGAGACCAAATGGCATTACTCTGTAGCAATATGTCCCCCACTGAGTAATAAATGCCGTCTTCATCATGTCCTCAGGCGCCATTTTGATCTGGTTATACCCTGAGAATCCATCCATAAAGGATAAAAGTGCATGCCCAGCGGTATTGTCAACCAGGAGATCAATGTTCGGAAGCGGAAAATCATCTTTCGGACTGGCCTTGTTCAGATCTCTGAAATCGACACACATCCTGACTTTCCCATCCTTCTTGGGTACGGGTACAATATTTGCAAGCCATTCAGGGTACTCAACTACTTCGATGAATTTCACTTCTAGTAGTTTCTTAACCTCGTCATGAACTTTCAACTCCCATTCTGTTTTAAGCTTTCGGAGTTTTTGCTTCTTCGGCTTGATGCCAGGGATTAGAGGTAATTTGTGTTGGACAATGTCCTCACTCAATCCTGGCATGTCGTCGTAAGACCAAGCAAAAACCTCCTTAAACTCTTTTAGTAAGGTGATTAATTCTTCACGCTCCTCAGGAGATAAAATTTTGCCAATTCGTATTTCCCGAATTAAGGTTTCATCACCTATATTTACGGTTTCAATTTCCTCTTCAAGTGGTTTAGCGCGGCGACTCTCCTCTTGTTGAATCATATGCTTGATTTCAAGGGGAGTTTCATCGGCTTCCTCATTAGAGGGGGAGTCTTGTTTGTTATTATTACTTACTTGATCAGGTTTAGAAGCAGAATCAGCAGAAGAGACAATTACAGGAATATAAGCAAAAGAATCTTTTATTTCATCAGAATCAATGATTACATCAGATGACTCGCCCACATCAGGCGTTACAGACTCTAAAACAGGATGAAAAAATAAGTCGACATCAGTATCGACAAAACTAGAAACATGTACAGCCAAAGAATCAATGAATATGCCCTCAGACTCGGACTCAACGCTATCAAGGACAGACTCGTCATCCACTCCAAAGGTAGACCCGACCTCTACAGTACCTGCATCAAAAGAAAAGTTAGAAATGACAGACTCTGGGACGGACTCAGAAACTGACACAAATTTTGAAACAACTGACTCTTTTGAAGAGACTGGAGTATACTGAAGGACTACTTGGGGTATAACCTGTGAGGTCCAATTATCCAGAGGTCCCTCGGCTGGGGTGATATAGTCCTCTGGGTTCACAAAAGGTGCGTCTCTTCCAATCATAGCAATGACCGGTGCCTCAGTTTGAAACAAAGAATTCAGGAGTTCTGGCTCAAAGTTCTCAACCCAGTCCGAGTCTGGTTCCTCTGTCACTACTGCCTCTGCAATCTGCTTACTGTAAAATTCCGCTGGCAGCTCATCCGCAAAGAAAATCTCAAGACCCGGCAGCTTGGTCCCATTCTCATCATACCATGGCTCTGAGAAACCATAATAAGGGCAATCAGCTCCCTCTTTTCGGAATCTACCATTCATGACTTTGCTGAAAGGTCCCATTGGAAACTCTAAACCTTTGCGGCGACATTCTGCCCATTTAAACATGTAGGCTCTCATTTCCTGCACCTCCTTGCGAGTCGGCTTGTATCCCAACCCAAACAAACCATCGGATGCTTTCAACTCGGGCCGCTCAGTCGGACCCTGCATATTTTTCCCCAAACCTGCCCCTGGGAGATATCCAAATCGGCGCATCATCTTGACTACCCGAGTATTGGTGCTAGAGAGAAACATAATTTCTTCACTCATAGCCTCTTTCATGGTGATAGCCGAAACCTCCACTGAAAATCCTGTCAGGCTGATATCTCTTGTGTTTTCAGTAACAAGCTCTTGAGATATTTGTCCGACTTCTGGCTCGGGATCTCCCTTGACTGTGATCACCCGATTGTTTCGAATGAATTTCAGTTTTTGATGAAGTGTGGAAGGGATAACTCCAACCTTGTGCAGCCAAGGTCGACCAAGCAATAGACAAAAAGAAGTCTTGATATCCAATACTTGAAATTCAATGTCAAAGGTTTCTCCTCCAATGACAATCTCAGTAGCCAATGTTCCGATAACATCCCTTCGAGTCCCATCATATGCCAATATGCCTTGCTCAGACGGAATGAAATCTTCAGGCCCAAACCCCAGAGTAGTGGCAGTGCTCAAAGGACACACGTTTAAAGCTGACCCATTGTCTACCAGTACTTCTAATACTTTCTTCTGATTGCAAAGCAGGGTAATCTTGAGAGGACGAGTATGATCCTTTCCTTCTGAAGGCAAGTCCTCATCTGAGAAAGATAAGGCTTTTGAAGCCTTGGTCATGGCCACCAAACCGACCAGCTCGTCAGGAGTGATCTCAACTGATACCTGGGACGAGTTCAATTCACGAAGTACACCCTGTCTGTGCTTCGGCGATGCCATTAATAAACCCCAAATGGACACATTAGCTTGTGTCTTCTTAAGCTGATTCAACAAGTTATCTTCTTCTTCCTCAAGCCTCTGTTTCTGCCTCTGACTATCAACCCCTCTCGCAACTTCAGCGGGATTATCAACTCTGAGTTCAGCTGGCTTAAAGACTCGTCCACCCCGTGTGACGTGGCGGAGCTCATCACATTGATCGTTTAGGAGTAACAGATCTTCATCATCTATCTTAAGGATGTATGGGGTTTGTATCTCTTCTTCCTCATCATCACTCACCCTTAAGACGTACAGAGATTCGGATTCTTTCTCTTCATCCTCACACTGGAAAACATATGACTGGTTTGATGGCCCAGCCACATCAGGGTCGCTCCAGGATAAAACATACGGCCTTTCGGATTCTGCCCACTGATCTTCTTCTTCAAATTTCCAGACATAGGGTTCTTCGGATTCCACAGCACATATGAAGGAAGCCGGATCAATGATAGACTCCTCGGCGCAAATGACATTGACCGAGGACGGAGGCGGCATTGCATGTGTAGGAAGGGGGTTTCTAGTTACATTTGGTAACTGGATTGACAGTTCCTTCCTATCGATCATGTTCTGAATTTGGTGTTTCAAAGCTAAACACCTGTCAGTGATATGGCCAGTGTTACGGTGGTAATCACAGAATTGATCTTCTCTCCAGGTTCTTGGCAACGGGTTGGGAGGAGGTTTAATGTCAGGCAACTTGATCTTCTTGTCCTTCAATAGCTTCTTCAAAGCTACGGACAAAGAATACGGAAGGGGATCGAAATGACGAAGAGGCTTCTGCTCCATTGTCGGCCTTCTTACTTCAGTAACTACTCTGGGTGGGGGCGGCCTGACATAATTGACATTATGGACTTCTTTCGGCGCCATCACAGGTCGCTTCCCTTCTCTGCCATCAGATGGTACTCTAGATCTCAGGCCTTTAGCCAATGCATCTTCTATCTGAGTCCCAGTCTTAATAAGATGGTTAAAATCAAGGAAATATTGGATAGCCATATGGTGGTAATATTGTGGTGATAGATTTTTCACCACAATCTTGATCTGATCCTCATCTGACAACCGATGAGTCATCTGGGCAGCTTTCCTTCTCCATCTACGGATGAAGGAAGTAAAAGTTTCATTATGGCCCTGTTTCAAAGCCTTCAAATCTCTCTTAGTTACATCGATCCCCTCTTCCATAGAGAATTGTTCGACGAACCTGTTTGCAATACTCTCTAGAGTTCGGATCTCCTCTGTTTTCAAACTCAGGAACCACTTCTTAGCTGTTCCAACAAGGGATCTAGGAAATAATAGAGCAACTTGCTCCGGAGATAGACCATGCTGTTGTAAAAGCGGAAGAACTGACATTAGATGGCTTCGAGGACACCCGGTCCCATCGTATTTATCCATGTCCGGAACTTTGAATCTAGGAGGCAATGTGACTCCCGGATACAACATAAAATCGGCCATGTTCAACTTTTTCGGGCCTTGAAATTTTATGTTTTCCATCTCTTGGGCCAGCCTATCCATTCTGTCCGCCATCGCTCTGTCCTCATTGGCTCTATTCAGATTAGGATGACGATTTTCTTCTTCATACTGCTCATTATCAAGATCGTCTTCGACGTTCAAGACAGCAGGCCCGGCCATTGCAGGGGGGGGAGGAGGTATAACTGATGGGTGCTGAGCTACATGCTCTCTGGAAGTAGACTCTCTGTCATTTTTCAGACGGGCTATCTCTTCATTCATATTATTCATCTGTTGAAGCATAGCCTTCATCATCTCACTCATCTCAGCTATAGCGTTTCCAGAGTCAGCCATCGGTGCAATAGGAAATTGGACAGGCGAAGGGATTTCCTGGATATTGGAGAAAGGTAATGCAGGGGAGGTAAAAGAAATTGGTGAGGAAGAAAAACGACTCAGCCTGGAATCAGCGGACTGACGGGACCAGGTTGATTTTGAAACGAGGATTTTTTTAGGAGCAATGGCTGCTCAATCAAGAATCCTGTTATGGAAATATAAGCACTAGATTAAAATTTTGATAATCGAGATAAACTATTTTGATCAAACAATGACAAAAGAAACAAAAACACACTTTCATTAACAAAATTCAAATTGTGATTACAAAGGATAAAAACTATTGTTCTCTGATCACAGCTGGATAAGCAGACTGACAATGATGTGAAATGCAGAAATAAAACAAAAACAAAACATGATATAGATTTTCAAGGTTCCTCAATCCGAGCTTTCTTGCTCACGGGCTCTTCTGGTAACTCTTTCCGATGGACCTTAGACGATAAAGCAAATCTTTTATATGTAACCTTGTTTCCCCAAGCAGCTACAATAGACTTTATGAGATCGGGAGTAAGCTTTTCGCAAGGAGGAGGATTTACAAATCCGGGAGGACATGGATTTCCCGTGATCTGGTAAAGTAAACGAGTGGGTGCATAAAAGGTTGACTTCTCCAAACCCATAAGATACACAAATGGGTGTGGGTAAGTACTAGTGATAACGTATAAACATGAATGACTCACCCAGTGGAATTGATCCTTCTCCACGTGCTGCAACCAATTATGCCACTCATCAATGGATTTGGGTTTATTGGCCATTGGTTGCCACGAAAGGTGATCCTTGAGGGTGTACTGAAGGGAGCTCCGCGGCCGAAGGATGGTGAGTTTTTCACAAAGCCACAGATAAAGCAGTTTGACACACCCATGGAAGTTATTTTTAACCTCTTGCCGAGCAATAAGATCCAGCCCAGAGAAGGTTTCCGCTAGCATGATTGGGACAGGATTCCTTCCTTCGCTAATTTGGTCGACTACACTCAGTAAAGTCACTGGGGCAATACTGGAGTCTTCACGAATAACGTGACGTGCAAGGACACCAAAGATTAAAGCATTGCGCCGACAATTTTGAAAACGGGAATCGGTAGGGTCAATGCTTTTAGAAAAACGCTCAATGAGGTCATCGAATTGCACGTACGTTTCCTTGAAATAGGGTATAGCATCAACAGTTTTGTTCTCGAAAAGCTTACAAAAAAGGGAACGAGGAGACGCTATACTCGAAGGCTGGATCCAGAGTCCCTCAGGTGGGAGTTCTAACAGGGCGCACCAATCTTCGAATATAGGACAGATTTCAAAGGGACCTAATTGAAAAACATGAAGAATAGGATCCCAAAGTTTTGCAGCTGCTTGAAGAAATTGCCAGTTCACACCGGATGCGCTCAAATGATTAAACGTGCTGATGAACTTGTCGGCCATACTCCACTCTGCACGCTCGCGCGGAAGAGCTTGAATTGACTCACTTATCCAGCTCCTCATCACTTTGTTCGACATGATTCAACCTGATCGCAGATAGGATAAGATCAGAAAAGAGTGAAGATGATCCTGAATAATGAAATAACGGGGATAAACTTGACCAATCATATGGGAAGGATACAACTGGCGACACTGATTTTGCTCATCAATAATCATAGACTTTCGAATAGATCAGAAAAGTAGACCACGGCCACAAAATGACAGAAGTAGGTCATAGACTGGATCTCAAATCTGATGATGGACAATGACAACTGTATGATCAAGAGGATCGATAATGATAGATCATGGTCACAGAGATAGCGAACAGGCTATCAACCATATCTAAGACAGAGCATGTAGATAACAAAATTCAACCCAATAAGTAATATCCATATACAACATGGATCTATGACACATCAAAAGAAAAGGTACACAATCGAAGTATAATATACATACATGACATGGATCTGTGTACACAACATGAATGAACTCACGATCAGAGGGAAATGAAGATCATGGCCACGGAAGCGACAAGTACAAACCACTAATTAGGTGATTCTGAAAGAATGTACATATTATTGATTAAACCAGGAATCCCTCACTGAAAAAAAGGGTTCTAATCTAACCAACCAACAAAACTGAATATATAGGAGAGATTCGCATAATCTAAAGACAAAATGACAGATATAGTCCCAACAAAAGTAGAGGAAACACTATCAAATGCATCAAAAGATTGCAAATAGGATGAATCAGATCTGGAACATCTACTGCAAAAAGGACCTAATCTGAACGACTGACTCGACAAATAGGGTATGTACAAGAAGATAGCAAAACTGTACATCGACTCAATGAGTAGTACATGTACGAAGGAACACTACCATACACTCAGGAGACAAAACATAGACCATGATCAGGATAAAGACCGGGGAAAACGATTAACCATTTTGGAAGACTGAAGAATGAAGCTATGTAGCTGACAGTTAGACCAGAAAATTCTATTGACAGACAGAACCTGGTCTAACAGGTTAGCAGAAAGGCCGATCAGGACAACGAGGAATCAGGGATTAGATCATGGCCATAAAAGGTGATAAAAGAAAGTCATCGGCTAAACCCACAACTGAAAGAACAAGAAAGCTCTAACTGATAATAATAGATTAAGAAATCTTCTGGACATAAACCTAAGATACTGGAATAATCATATGATAAAAAATCACAGGATAGATCACGACCCAGGTGACGACCAAGTAAAAGCAATGTCATCGATCAGGTCCGAAGGAATACACGACTTGAGATAGATATGGAAACCTAATCTAGGATACAGGTCCTAATCTACAAATAGATATAATACATGCACGTACATATATACATACATACCCTAACCAGGGGCACCAGCCCTAACCTGATCTAGCAGAGCCAAGAAAATCTTGACTCAAAAGTGTCTGTGAGTGTACTAGATAATGCGGCGGGCAATCACGGCGTGACTTGCCCTTCTACACTACATGGGTAGGCTAACTTCTATCCTAGGCTCACATATGCTGGTCGCACATGTTCGTCCTATATGAGTACATATATATAATGTCCTAGCAAGGGTTCCCTAATTTTGGTTTTAAAGGGAGCAGCTAATATATATACATAATATAATGAAATAAAAGTAAGGCCCAGGCATTTCTGCAGGGTACTATGCTTATGACCATACCCTTGATGTATAATGCCAGCACACCCAGCATTATACAGAGTATGTTCATCGCTCATCGGCTGCTGTAGAACACCAGCACACCCAGTGTCTACGGCTGCAGCTCTGGCGCATAGCTTGGAAATAGATACAATAGTACTAGTAGGGTAATGACATCCCATCTGGCACGCATTGTATCTATCCCGTGGAGCCCATAATAACAAAAATCAATAAAAGAAAAATGAAAATAAAAAATGATGTATGTTGTGTAGTGTGTGAATCCCTTGTTTTAAACACCTATTTGGTGCCCCTGGATTCTAAGCGATTACATTCTCATTTATAATGATTTTAGCTCAAAATCCTTCAAAATTAATAACAAATGGCATTTTAACAGAGTTAGGCAATGTTCCAAGAATTCCCCAGCAGAGTCGCCAGCCTGTGGACCCCGATCCGAGAGAGAGGCGGGGAACGGGCCCCACACTAAGTCTCAGGATCATCCACGTGAATGGAGAGCTCTACCAAGGAACTCTCGAAAGAAGTGCCCCTCACAGCATGAGTGGCGATACAAAAGGTGAGATACCTCTCGATTCGGGGACTAGCCCAGATTCGAGGCGTACCTTAAACAAAGAAGAGTCGCCATCCAAGGAAAAAGGCAAATGGGCCTTGGATCCCATACTATGCTCTGTTGCAACGGATAACCAGAGATATAAAATAAGGTTCGTGCCTGGTTACGAATTCGGAAGGTCTAAAGAGCACCTCATCCGCCCAAGTGCAAACACCTGGTCTCTTATGCCATTTACTTAATAATTTTGAAGAGCTTTGGGGGGGAATCATATGAAATGGGAATGAATATCTCCGAGAAGACGTCTATCTAATCATGCATGTCTCGGAGATGAAATCAAAGGCACACAAGATAAAATAAAAGAAAACATGTATCACCTAAGCATAGCTAGGTTATAAGTGACATGCCTAATGGGTGTCTAAGTTCTGATGAACAAACACATGCATGACACACCAAAAAAGTATAAGGTCTGCGCAATAAAGTAAGAAAACACTGCAAAACATAGAAAATGACCCGATACCACACAACCCTAAAACTCTAATCTATACCTAGGCCCGAGTCTTTAGATGATCTGATGTTCATCCAAAGAAGCCTACGTATCCCCGCCTCCACGAGAATCAAGGCAACGTAGTTCTTCGCACCTATTCTAAGCTATGATGCCTAAGACATCTAGACCTCTATCCTAGACTCGATCTAAAAGACCGGACTAGTTCTTAAAGCTTCTTATGTGATTATTTAAATTCCAATGGATTGTAGATTTTAAGACACCCTATATGCCTTAACTAAATGCAGGTTAGCCCTAAGCTAATGCAGGTGGTTCCTATAATCTATGTGTAGCTAGGCTGTATATCCTAAGAAAAACAGTAGGATCTATCGCATCTTAGACCTAGTCATCAATTGGCAATGTGGGTCGCCAACTGACCGGACGGAGGCGCTCCTATAACTCTAGGACAAACTCCTAACTCTAACACAAACACAAACAAACCACACAACACATCAAAGACAAACTCAAAACTCTAAAACTCTTTAACTAGGACAAACTCCTAACTCTAGAGGAAGATCTTGTTGAAAACAAGGTTTTGAAGATTTTTGGTATTTTTTCTTAAAATGGGTAAATGATTTATTTATAAAGGTTTGGCTGGACCTGAGATAAGAATCTCAAGCTGCACTACGTACCTCGTGGAAGAGGATCAAGCCAACGTAGTTCGAAAAAGATTTCCTAACTACTCCTAATGACTCAAGATTTTTGAGATTTTTGGTTTTTCAGATGTTTTTGATGTTTTTAAGTGTTTTTTGACTCAAGGGAGACAAATCCTATCATCATAAGGGGAAGACAGACTCCTGATATCCCGCAAAGGTTGGACAGCATCCTATGCTTTGCGGAGGGAAAATGAACAGAATAACAACTCTGCAAGGGTTGGACAGCATCCTATACCTTACAAGAGCGGATAGAAAAAACACAAGATTTGATGAGAGGTTGGATAAAATCCTAACCCCTATGATGATAGGACTGACTCCTGAAAAAAACAGACTCTCTAGCTAAGGACAGACTCCTAGGCTAAGGACTGACTCTGAAAATAGGATTCTTAAGAAGGAGGTGCTAATGAGACAAAGCTTGTCTCCTAAAAGAAAAAGAGATAAAGAAGGGTGCTAGTGAGACTATCAAGCTGAGATAAAACTCACAAGTAATAAGGGAAGACCTTGTGCATATTTAGCAAAGGTAAAACATCCAGCCGGGCCGGACAGCTACCTAGCCCTAGGGTGCAACAAGTGTGCAACCAGATACCCATATAGGATAGGGGTATGAAGCCAAGCCGAGTAGGGTGTTCTCCCAAAACCAAACGACGCACAAAGAGAAGGTTTAGTAAGAGAAAGAGACTAGGTAAGTCTCTTAGACACAGAGGTAGGATAGAGAAAATACTAACAAGGAAAAAGAGACCTTATGCATATTTGGCAAAGGTAAAACACCCAGCCGGGCCGGACAGCTACCTAGCCCTAGGGTGCAACAAATGTGCAACCAGATACCCATATAGAATAGGGGTATGAAGCCAAGCCGAGTAGGGTGTTCTCCCAAAACCAAACGACGCACAAAGAGAAGGTTTAGTAAGAGAAAGAGACTAGGCAAGTCTCCTATATACAAAGGAGAGGTATGCAACTTGGACTGAGCAAGTCCCCTAAGGATGGGCTTGGGCTAGCGCCTTCATCGCCCATGCAACGAGAGGGGATTCTAATATTTAAAGAATTTAACAAAAATCTAAAAGACTGTGTTAGTCTATCAAAGAGAGAAGAAAAAACTACCAGATAATTGCAAATTTCACTCTAAAAATAAATCAATTGTTAAGCAAAGAAGAATTTTCAAAAAAAAAACAATACACAATCTAAAGCAATCATAAAATGATAAACATCATTAATTAGTCCAGACCAGCCGCTGGATAGCCTAATAAAGTAAAAACAAGCAATATCAAACACTTCTAAACCAACCACAAACCCCAATACGGGGACTCCAATGAAATCAGATGATGCCAAAGTAATCATCTGATATCACATACACATAATAATATTTCTAATCCCGCCTTGAGATCAGACAGTACTCATGTCGATAATATCGAATAGAGTAGTCATCTGATCTCCTTCTTCCTATTAAACAATTTATTTAAATAAAATAAGGCAGCAAGTAGTAAACTAATCAGTGGACAGCAATTATGTGCTAGTGAAACAACCAATGGGCAGCAATTTATGCAAAATAAGAGGTAGCAAGTAATGAACCATTAATAGACAGCAGCTATATGCTAGTGAAAAAAGATCAAAGGGCAGCAGTTTATGTATAGAATAATGGGCTTGGGCTATCGCCTTCATCGCCCTTGCAATGAATGGAAACCTATGTTCGAGGATATTTAAAAGACTAAGAAATCCCTACTTAAGGAAGGGGAAGGAAGAGAGAGGGTACCACCATGATTAAGTAAGTCCCTCTAAAGATGTAGACACAAACATAAAAAAAATGCTATGATCGCATATACATGCAACACTACACCTTTATTCTAACATCATTTTTTTTTATAAGCAGCCACTATAGTATATAAGGAATCAGTGACAATCATTAAAATAATCAAATGTGAGTGCCCCTCTTAAACCATCACTTTACACATCCCTAATGAACAATTTTAGGTTCACAGTTCACAAATATACAAATGAATCTCAATCACAGATATCATAGACCAAAATATCAAACAAAAATAAGTGTGACACAATCAAGGCAATATTAGATAAATGAGTTTAGCATTATTTTCCGCAAGCAACTACATTAGATTATAGCAAAGAAACATTGTCTGATCAATTCAAAGATAAGAGCTATGCTATATGAGAAGTAGAAAAGACAATAAATTCTTGTCACTTTAGATGAATTCAATTTGAGAAAATGAACTGACTATTAGAAAAATTTACTTGTTCCAAACCACCATGTACTAAGCTTTCTAAGTTGGTTTTGAAATAGTAGAAGTTCACAAGATGAGTGCCAAAATTAACTTGGTGCTATTTAAGACTCTTTCTCTACCACTTATGCTACTATTAAATGGCACCTAAGCTCTCTATTGAAATCTCAACAGAAGGCACATGGCATGGACTTCCCAAGTCCCACAGCTGCCATTATTAACGATGCAAGGGTTGCTACTATCACAAAGGCATGAGAGGGCTGCCACAGACAGAATTAATGTCACAACAGAGGCTGAATTGTGGATAGAATTACACCAAAACTAGGGCTGAATTAAGGACAAAATTGTGCCAAAGTTGGGGGCTGAATCATGAGCAAAAACGTACCAAAAACTGGGGCTGAATCATGTACAGAATTGTACCAAAACTAGGGCTGAATCATGCTAAAAAAAAAAAACAAGAGCTGTTTTGTGCTAAAACTGTGACTGAATTATGTCAAAACAAAGACAACAATATGGACTAGCATTCGTATTAAAACAGGACAGCACTATGGTCATCACTGCATCTGCATCCTAATATATTTTGGAACTTTGAGTATCCCCTTAGCACGTCCTCCCAATATCTGATACAGACAACCTTATTCAGGTAACATAATATTCTACAACTGCCAGCCCCTAACACTGCGTTCAGAGGCATTGAAACAAGATATAAGATTAACAAAGTTCAATCAAACGAGACTAATTGTCTACAGATATATTTACACTTTAGTGACCTAGTAAGTGCACTGACTTGCCTTGTTCTTTTTTTTTTTTTTAACAAAAACTTGATTTCCAACTTTAATTAATTTCCAAGCAAACATCTATATCAAATTTCAATCAAATATTAACAACTGAAACTTGAAATTGATATAGAGAAATCTATAGAAAGAAATGAACACAAATCAAATGATCATCTCAAATCAGTGTAAGGAACAACAGCTTGTTCATCAATATGAAATGTAAATTAAGCAAACCATAAGGTAATCAAAATTATAAACCTATCTTCGAATTGACAAATAAAATAAAATAAAATAAAATAAATATAAAAAATAAATAAATAGAGAATTATCTGAGCAGAGAGTTGATCTGAAATTAAAAGAGGTAGAAGTAACTTACTTGAGTAGGTTTTGATGTATCCTCTTCTTTTCTTATTTTACTTTTTTTTTTCAAAATCAGAGAAAGTTAGGGCAAAGAGATCCGCAATTCTCTTCTTCTCTTATCCTTTTCTTCTCCCTATCAGAACTTTGCCTCTTCACTTAAAATTATCTTTAATCATTCTTTTCAACAAACACAGAATCGGAGAAAAATGAATGTTCAACCGGAGATCTGGCAAGTTGTCGGAGAAGCAATCGGAGAAGATGATGAAGATGATACAAATCCCTCTCTCTTTTTACAAATCCTCTTTGCAGATCTTTATTTTTTTCTCAAAATTCGTAGACCTAGAACAGAACATGATCGGAGTTGCAGAGTTACCGGAACTTACAGAGGTTACCGGAGAAGAAGGTGAAATACAGATCGGAGATCGAAGATGATGAATGAAGTTAGGTCTGTAGTCGCTGACCGGAGCTCGGAATTCCAACGGATCTGATCGGAGGAGAAAAGGAAATAAGCTAAGGTTTGGATCGCCTTTTTTTTTTTCCAGATTTCTCCCTCAGATGCTTCTCTCCTCTGTAGACCTCGGATCTTGGATATATATAAGAAATAGCCGGAAGAATTGCTCCTCGTTGGAGAAGATGATCGGATCTGCTCGGGATTAGATAAGATCTGGCTTCTCTTTCTTCTTCTTACTCTCTGCTGCTTCTCAGATCTGAGAACAAGTCTCCAATCGGATTAGAAAACGGAGCTTTGCTGAAAAGAAAAGAAAAAATGGGAGATCTGAAAGATCGGAGCTCGCCGGAAATCTCGTCGGAGAAGGTAAGTGCGGGGATCTCTCTCTCTCCCTCTACGCGAATTTTTTTTTTTTTTTTTTTTTCGAAAATTAGCCTGGTTTTTTATATATATAGAAAAAAAAAAGGAAACAATATTGGCACACCCACTTGATGAAGCGCGCGGACCTTTGATAGGCGCGCGAAATTGCGCGTCTTTTTCGGCCCAAAGCTGTATTTTCCAAAATAAATTCGCCCCCCTCTCGGATAAATTCGCCCCCTTTTCTGATTTACACAACAGTCTTCTCGCGGCTCGTTCGCTAAGCAAACGCACTCCGATTTTGACGAGATTTTGCAGGGACCTTGCCGGGACCCTAACCTAGCTAAGGGTGGAATTTGGGACCTTAGCTCAAAGATTTGATGGGGGTTTTGCACAAAATTGGATGGCTCAGGGTATGGTCAAAATGGGGTGTCTACATACCCTTACCCTTATGGGTATTGGGTTGCACATTTGTTGCACCCTAGGGCTAGGTAGCTGTCCGGCCCGGCTGGGTGTTTTACCTTTGCCAAATATGCACAAGGTCTCTTTTTCCTTATTACTTGTTGAACTTTATCTTAGTTTGATAGTCCACTAGCATAGGAATCCGTCTTTAGTCTAGAGAGTCAGTCCTCTTGTTCAGGAATCAAATTCTATCATCATAGGGGTTAGGATTTTATCCAACCTCTCATCGTATCATGTGTTTTTTCTATCCGCTCCTGCAAGGTATAGGATGTTGTCCAACCCTTGCAGAGCTGTGTTTCTGTTCTTTTCCCCCGCAAAGCATAGGATGCTGTCCAACCTTTGCGGGATATCAGGAGTCTGTCCTCCCCTTATGATGATAGGATTTGTCCCCCTTGAGTCAAAAACACTTAAAAACAACAAAAACATCTGAAAAACCAAAAATCTCAAAAATCTTGAGTCATTAGAAGTAGTTAGGAAATCTGTTCCGAACTACGTTGGCTTGATCCTTTCAACAGGGTACGTAGTGCAGCTTGGGATCCACATCCCAAGTCCAGCCAAACCTTTAAAAATAAGCATTTTAAATCTTTCAAAATTACAAAAATCTTTCAAAATATTGTTTTTTCGAAAGGATCTTCCTCTAGAGTTAGGAGGTTGTCCTAGTTAGAGAGTTTTTGAGTCGGGAGTTGCTCCCTCGTTCGTTGTTTGTTTGTTGTGTGTTTTATTTGTTTGTGTTAGAGTTAGGAGTGAGTCCTAGCTAAGAGTTTTACGCCTCCGTCCGGTCAGTTGGCGATCCACATCGCCAATTGATGACTAGGTCTAAGATGCGATAGATCCTATTGTTTTTCTTAGGATATACAGCCTAGCTACACATAGATTATAGGAACCACCTGCATTAGCTTAGGGCTAACCTGCATTTAGTTAGGGCATATAGGGTGTCCTAAAATCTACAATCCATTGGAATTTAAATAATCACACAAGAAGCTTTAAGAACTAGTCCGGTCTTTTAGATCGAGTCGAGGATAGAGGTCTAGATGTCTTAGGCATCATAGCTTAGAATAGGTGCGAAGAACTACGTTGCCTTGATTCTCGTGGAGGCAGGGATACGTAGGCTTCTTTGGATGAACATCAGATCATCTAAAGACTCGGGCCTAGGTATAGATTAGAGTCTTAGGGTTGTATGGTATCGAGTCTTTTTCTATGTTTTGCAGTATTTTCTTACTTTATTGCGCAGACCTTATACTTTTTTGGTGTGTCATGCATGTGTTTGTTCATCAGAACTTAGACACCCATTAGGCATGTCACTTATAACCTAGCTATGCTTAGGTGACACATGTTTCTTTTATTTTATCTTGTGTGCCTTTGATTTCATCTCCGAGACATGCATGATTAGATAGACGTTTTCTCGGAGATATTCATTCCTATTCCATATGATTTTCGCCCAAAACTCTTCAAAATTATTAAGTAAATGGCATAAGAGACCAGGTGTTTGCACTTGGGCGGATGAGGTGCTCTTTAGACCTTCCAAATTCGTAACCAGGCACGAACCTTATTTTATATCTCTGGTTATCCGTTGCAACAGAGCATAGTATGGGATCCAGGGCCCATTTGCCTTTTTCCTTGGATGGCGACTCTTCTTTGTTTAAGGTACGCCTCGAATCTGGGCTAGTCCCCGAATCGAGAGGTATCTCACCTTTGTATCGCCACTCATGCTGTGAGGGGCATTATTCTTTCGAGAGTTCCTTGGTAGAGCTCTCCATTCACGTGGATGATCCATAGAGACTGTTAGCGCGTGGGGGGCTCATCTCCCACCGCCGCCCCTCTCTCGGATCGGGGTCCACAGAAACATGTCATCTAAATTAATTTATCATAACAGTTTTACTCATGTCAATTCTGACTTTTATTTTATCAATATATCCAGTACAAATAATTCAATACAATGACTATGCCAATATGAGATTTGTTTTTATATCCACGTATCATCAATTTTATGTCAATTTGAATCAGGCATTGATCAGCATAACATTTTAACTATTGCTTATCCAAACGTGCGTTATCATTCCAAGGAGTAATTCAATAAAATACACAGGGAACTACTTAACAGAACATGAATAAAACAGCAATCCACAAATCAATTTAACTTCTTGTATTTGATACAATTCGATATTATTTCAATATCATTATATGCTCCATAGTCCAAACATGACAGTCATAACAAGATATTTTCTTTGTAGCAATTATTTTTTACTCGGTAATGCCAATCATATAAGTAGTCATATATACTTCAGCTATTATGAGTATTTTGGGCACCCTTCAGCTACTGTTTTTCCTTGACCATTACATTAGCATTTAATCAAAGGATGACTGAACTTACTATTGAATTCAGATATGTATAAAGGCATACAGATTTAATAGGTCATAGACATTATCTCCCTCTCAACAATATCTCCAACTCTACTCAACTTTGATTACTAGAACAAAAATGATAAGACATGAAAAATACCTTGGACTTCTAGAAAAATAAAAATAAAGACCTATCTATACTGTAGCTATGGTACATACACCCAAGAAAATATTTTAAAAGAAAAGAAAATGTCTTTGGTCCTACAAATAAGGTGTAAATATCAATTCTTGTGAGCATATAACTAGAGGAGAAAAGACAAACAAGTGGTGTAATTATTAAGGTATAAGGGTTGCCGATAGCAAAAGTATGGGGGCTGCCATTATAAAAAAGGTGCAGAGGCTGCCATTATAAAAAAGGGTTAGGGGATGTAGACACCCCATTTTGAACGTATCCTAATATCTCCAATTTTATGCAAAAACCCCACCAAATCAATCAGCTAGGGTCTCAAATTTCACCCCAAGCGAGCTTAGAATCCCACCAAGGTCCCTGCAAAATTTCGTCGAAATCCGAGCGCGTTTGCCTAGCGAACGAGTCAAGCAAAATCATAGAGCAAATTCGGAAAAGGGGGGTGAGTTTATCCTGAGAGGGGGCGAATTTATACTAGAACGGTGTGATCCAAATCTGATAAGACACGAATCCGTGGTGCGCCCATCAAATTTGGAGTGCCATTATCAATTCCCAAAATATTCTATAAATACGAAAATCAAAGCTCATTAAAAAAAAATTTACAGAGAGAGAGAGAGCTAGAGAGAGATAAAGGGGATCTCATCTTCTCCGTCAATCTCCGGTCACGATTCCGGCCCAAAGCTCCGGCTAAAATCATTTCCTATTCCTCCTCCTCTTCTTCTTCTTCTTCAAGTTGAATTCCTCAGTTTTTTTCGATCATCCTTGCTCAAAATCAAATCTCATCTTCTCCGGTCAATTTTCTGAGCCGGAAGTCATTTCCTACTGGCGGCGAGTCATCTCTGTATTGTTGCTTTATTTCCTGCTCTATCGTTTAGTTTAGAACCTTTGATTTGAGGTCAAAATCCTAGATCTTTTATTTCACTAACCTTGAAACCCTAATTTTCCCCTCTCCGATCATCCCTCCGGCAGATCCGACCAGATTCTGGTCAATTTCTGGGTTCTGTATTTGTAATTCCCATAGATCTGTGTTTAGTTCGATTGGAGCTAGTTTTCAACGAAAATAATAATAATAATAATAAGTAGAGTGAAAAATAGAAGGAAAGATTGACAGATCTTGAATGAATGAGGAAGAGAAGATATTTATCTTCTCAGATCTGAAACTTACAGAGGATTTGAATCTCATGATTGTGGCGTTCTTGAACAATCGAGAAACTTCAACAAAGAAATTCTTCTCAGCTCTCAGAAATTCTATTATTTCAATAGATATTTGCAACGAATTGCAGTGTGGCAGAGGTAAGTCATCATCCCTATTTCATTTAATTTTTGAGGAATATTAAAAAGCATGTTCTTAGATCTGAGCTTTAGTTTTTTTTTATTTGTGAAATTAAGTTAATAATATTGCATTTGGATGAGTAATTCTTCATTTTTTTTATGTATCTGTATTTTATTAGAATTTATTTTGAGTAAGAGCTTCAAGAAAATTTCAAAGAAAGGGAAGGGAAATCGAAAATCATTTACATTTCTTTTCATTTTTCATGTCATGGATCTAAATTTAATTCTCAAGTCAAAAAAATAATTTTCAAAATCTTGTTCCTTGTGTCATCTAGTGGATGTTTTCCTATGCATTTTAGAAGTTGTTATTGTCATCACCTTAGCTGTGCAAATAAATCTACACTTTAAGTTAATGCATGTTACTGAAGCACCCTAATCTCGAAGATGGATCTATTGAAAGGATGTTTTAATGGTGGTTGATAAGAGAAACGAAATGGATTTATAAAATTCCAAGTGTTGGATTTCATTTTGAATTTTACATATTGATTATCCAAGAATCTTCCAAGCCAACTTGTTTCTAAATAGGGGTTATCTAATTTCATTTTGTGAGTATGTTCACTAGAACTGAAGCTAGTTTTTGTCGTTTGGATGCACTTATAACCTGATGATATTATAATCTCTGATTTTTCTATTTCCATTAAATATTCTACACCTAATTAACCCCTTCTATATGCTTGTAAGTATATCTTCATCTCCTGTTGTTGGGATGAATGAATTCAATTGTCTTGATTTGCATAGCAGTTGTGTGAATTAGAAATTTCTATCTAGTACTTGCTGGATGTTCATGTTGTGTGCCATTTGTTGAGATTTCATTAGAGGTTTTGAGTGTTATTTTCACAGTGGAATGAATCATAGATGAGGAGTCATAAATTGCCTCAAGTTGTTTTGATTTTGGCACCCATTTGGGTGAGCTTCCCCCATCCCAAGACTGATTTATAAGGCTCAGTGCATAGTAATTTTGAATGAGCAACGAATGGATAACTTTCCTTAATAGTCAAATTGTTATCTCAATGTGAACCCATGCTGTTTGGATCGTCCAAAAATGCAAGCCTGCTATCTTTTGATGGTTACCAAAAACAGGGCACTAGTCAAATGGATCAATACATGATGTTGAATTTTCTTCCTGTAAATCATTTGGACATCAACATTTTCTTGTATGTGCTGATAATGGGGATAATATCTTGTGTTAATGTCTTGTAATAATACTAGAACTTTTCATCGAAAATATGCTAGGATTTACTCCTTCTGTATTATTATTTACACAATGCAGAATTATCTTCTCAATTGATGTGTGATATGAAAATGGGGTTTTTGAAATTGAAATTCATTGCCAGGATATATGGTTTTTGTAGAAGCTAATGAGATGTAATTTCAAATGGGCATGAACTGTTCTTGGTTGTACAAATTAGTTATGAGAAATACCTATTGAATGTTTTTCTTTAAAGGTCGTCAATCTAAAGTTATCATTAGCTTATGGGAGAGCATAAACCCAAAGAACCATTAATATGATGATAGATGGGTATAGATTCTAAGTTCGATTCTAAATTAGAATAAATTTTGTGAGAGAGATATTTCTTTTCCTTGATCAGGCAACATCAATTACCATAATTTTTCTATTAGAATTTATCCTTTCTTTCGCCTCATCTCTTGTCATTCTGAGACTAACTAAGTCTCATTGGTATTCTTTACCCAGTCATCGCAAGGGCGATGAAGGCACTAGCCCAAGCCCATCATTGGAGGGACTTATCCGGTCGTGGTAGTACCATCTTTCCTTTTATTCCCTCTTTCTTTAGATAGAAGTTTCTTAGCTTTTAGACATCCTTTGAACCTTTGCCCTTTCTCATCATTGAAAGGGCGATGAAGGCGCTAACCCAAGCCCATATTTAGAGGGACATGCTTTGTCATGGTAGTCCCCCCTGTTTTCTTTCTCCTTCTTTAGATAGAAGTTTCTTAGCTTTTTTAGACACCCTTCGAACCCTTGCCCTTTCTCATTATGAAAGGGCAATGAAGGCGTTAGCCCAAGCCCATCTTTAGGGAAACTTACTTAATTTCGGTAGTACCCCCTTCTTTCTTCTTCTCTCTATAGAGACTTTTCTAATCTTTTAGACAGCCCTTAGTCATCATATCCCTTCTTATTGCAGGGGCGATGGAGGCGCTGGCCCAAGCCCATCCCTAGGGGACTTGCTCCCAACAAGTAGCATCCCCCTCTTTCATTTAAAAGACTTGCCCAGTCTTTTAGATGTATACCCTTGAACATTAGAAACCCATTCATTGCAAGGGCGATGAAAGAGTCATCTTGAGCCCATCTTTAGGGAGACAAGTTATGTCTCAGCATAGAGGTCAAACCTTCTGGAGACAGGCTTTGTCTCTTTGTTCATAGTATTCTCTCTTCTAGGAGACTTTTCCAGTCTCACTAGCACCCTTCTTTATCTCCATTTCTTTTAGGAGACTAACCTAGTCTCATTACCACTTCCCTCTTACGGTTGTGCACTAAGAATCAGTCCTTTCGTATAGGAGTCTATCCTTAGCCAGAAATTCTTTTCCATTAGCATAGGAGTTTTTCTTTAGCTAGAGAGTCAGTCCTTCTTTCAGGAGTCAATCCTATCATCATAGGGGGTAGGATTCTTTCCAACCTCTCATCAAATTATTGTGATTTTTTATCCACTCTTGCAAGGTATAGGATGCCGTCCAACCCTTGCAGAGCTGTGATTCTGTTCTTTTCCCCCGCAAAGCATAAGATGTTGTCCAACCTTTGCGGGATGTTCAGGAGTCCGTCCTGCCTTTATGATGATAAGATTATGTCCTCTTGTGCCAAAAACAACAAAAACATTCAGAAATGTCAAAAACATCAAAAACATCTGAAAAACCAAAAATCTAAAAAATCTTCAGTCATTAGGAGAGTCTGTTTCCGAACTACGTTGGCTTGATCCTCTTCCACGAGGTACGTAGTGCAGCTTGGGATTCATATCCCAAGTCTAGCCAAACATTTGAAAATAAATATTTCAAACCTTCCAAAAATACAAAAATTCTTCAAAACCTTTTCAAAAAGATTTTCCCCTAGAGTTAGGAGTCTATCCTAGATATTTGGGGTGTTTTAGAGTTAGGAGGCTGTCCTGATTTGTATTGATACGGTGTGTCCTATCGTGTGAGTGTCCCTAGAGTTAGGAGGCCTCAAGTTGGCCGGTTAGACATTTAGTCAAACCGAAGGCTAGACTAGGAAGCATATAGTCAGCCCATGATTTTCCTTATGATGCACAGCCTAGTTACACATAGGATGTAGGGCCCACCTGCATTAGCTTAAGGCTAATCAACTTGCATTAGTTAGGGCATATAGAGAGTCCTAAAAATTACAATTCACTTGAAGTTAAGCAATCGTACAAAACGCTTTAAAAATCAGTCGAGTCTAGTGGATCCAGTCTAGGATAGCGGTTCTAGATGGTTAGGCAACGTAGTTAGAATAGGTCATCGAACTACGTTGACTTCGATTCTTTCCGAGGCCGGGATACGTAGAGCAGCTGGGATGGATGGCCATCTTGGTCCGAGTCAAGTCCTGCATTAGAGTTTTAGGATTCATCTTGTCCAGTCATGTATAGAGTTGATTTGTGTTGTGTGTTTTGCTGTGTTTTCTTACTTTCATGTACAGACCGTATACCTTTATCTGTAGCATGCATGTGTTTGCACACCAGAACTTAGACACCAATTAGGTATGACACTCATAACCTACCTATTCTTAGGTGACACTACTTTCATCTATTTTGTGTGTGCTTATTATTCCTCCGAGACATGCATGATTAGATAGACGTCTTCTCGGAGATATGTGTTCCCATTTCACATGACTTTCGCCCAAAACTCTTCAAAATCAATAAGTAAATGGCATAAGAGACCAGGTGTTTGCACTTGAGCGGATGAGGTGCTCTTCGGACCTTCCAAATTCGTAACCAGGCACGAACCTTCTTTTATATCTCTGGTTATCCGTTGCAACAGAGCATAGTATGGGATCCAGGGCCCACTTCCTTGGATGACGACTCTTCTTTGTTTAAGGTACGCCTCGAATCTGGGCTAGTCCCCGAATCGAGAGGTATCTCACCTTATATCGCCATTAGGCACTTCTTTCGAGAGTTCCTTGGTAGAACTCTCCATTCACGTGGATGATCCTGAGACTCGTGTGGGGCTCGTCCCCCCGCCTCTCTCGGATCGGGGTCCACAGGGGGCTGCTATAAAATATATATGTATATGGATTGTAAATACTAAAGGGAGCCATAGGGCCGTAAATTTCAAAATAGTGTGAAAGATGCCAAAAGCTAGTTTTCCAAAATCAACCAAGTTTATACAGTTAATAGAACCTAGAAAATCCTTTCTATAAGATGATCCTCACCATCCAATTTGTGATCAGTTCAACATGAGTGAGATTTATGGGTATGGGATTACAATGATGATTCGAATAGAGAGTACAAAAGAAATCAACACAGCAAAAATGTGTGGGCTGTAAACAATAGAAGAATGGGTTGAACTCTGTACTTGTTGATAGATACATAGCTGGACTGTATATATAGAAGTGCTGATTTTATGAATACCCAAACAAAATTATGCTCAAAATGACCTCAAAAGATACCAAGGTCCTCATGGTAACAGAAATGAACATTGACCAATGGATTATGACTACATCTGAATCACTAAAGGCTTGAATCCAAAGAAGTGGGATTACTTTCATAGCACAAAAAAATAAATAAATCATGAATATCCTAATCTATTAATAAAACAGAACTTTTACTACAGTGTGAAACTACTTGAGTTCATTTTCTAAGATAAGCAAAATTAGCTATAAATGTCTTGGGCCAACAAGTAAATATGATAATCTTATTTAAATTTAACTCCAACATAATAATATAAAAAAATGTTAAGAAGTTAAAGAATCTATTTTACCAAGGTAATAAAACTTCTAATGCCCTATAGATCAATTAAACTTCTCCCTACCATTTGATTCAATATCCCTACTTAAAGAAAAATGGCCATGTTGACTGCCCAAAACAATTATGAAAAATTATTAAAGTCACAAGCACCATATATAACCTACCCAAAGCAAACGAGAAAAATAGCAGATTATATTAATGGCAAAGGATTCATTTCAATTAATAGGTTATATGCAATTAATAAAACTATATATTGCTACCCTTCAAAGGCTTAAACATAACTGGTACACTTACTGCAGTTAATCACTTACTGCAGTTAATCACAAATGAGATTACAATGTCATGCTTGATCATAAAGTAGATTTTGAATTACTTGACACAAACCATATGGAATTACTAGTATAATAAATGGGTCCAATGACTCATAAATATAATAAATGGATTTAATGACATGTACAAAAATCATTAGAGTGAAGAATAAAAAGAAATGGCGAATGAGTTGGAATTCTAGCACAATCATCTACTTCTCTTACCCTTCAAGTCATTACTTAAGGAAAAGACAGCATTCAAGTTGACTAAGGTCTGACGAAAATTAAACCTTGTTCGTATCAAGTTGAATGCTTGAGAACTATAGACAATAATTCCAAGATAGACATGAATGTGTATAAAAAATTGGGAATTAAATCTCAGTCATGTCTCCCCTACTAATTTTCCTTGACAGGATTTAGCAATTCCAACATAAAATTCTAAAAAGTTAATATTTCCAGCAAAAACATCTACACAAGCATAATGACTATTATTGTAATATAGTTTCTCTTTTGATCAATTCACCATTTTCCTTTCTATTAGCCTACCTTGCTATCCCTTAAATCCTTTTCCTTTTATCATTTTTTCTTCATCAATATCCTAAAGTTTTCTCTTCTTTTAAGCACTTAGACAACATAAGGTATAAAATCAAATTCAGTCATTCTTTCATTTCAATAAAAACATCAAAAGCTAAAATGAAACGATGGTTACAGGTTATTCACTACTCAAAATAGAATGAAATGAAATGAGAAAATACGCTGTCCTATCCCTGCATCATTTATACAATAGCTATTTATTTTTCACATCTGCTAATCATTCTAGATTAAAATTTTTAAAAAAAACTCATAATGACTATACACATATTATTCAATCCATCAGATTCTAACAATTCCCCGTCCCAGAATTTTAAAAATCAATTAATAGAATCACAATAGCTATTTTCCTTCAATCTAATCCTTATATATCTGCTTTTCATCTTCTTCTTTTACACATGTATTATTTATATCTTCTTACAACTCAAGATTCATAAAGCAAACAAATTCTTTTCTGTTTAAAAATTATTTCATAGATTAGAGTTAAAACTAAAACACATCAGTGAACATGAATTCATGGATCAGCATCATGAAGAATATTTTAATGAGATTTCTTCAAAATTTTAAACAAAATAATAGCTTCTAAGACAACTATGTCATTTCTCTCAAGAAAGTGAACAAGACTTAAAGAGTTTCTACACATCTGAACTTCAAAAAAAAACATATCCACATATCTAAACTTCAAAAGCATATCAAGAACAATCATGGAGCTATCTATATTACAACAATTCAATAACAAAAATCTACTAACATGAAATAAGATTCGCCTTCCTCTTTTTAGCTTTCCATTTTTACTGATATTGCAAAGAAATGAGAGTTTTCACAATAAAATGTTTGATCTAGTATAGATCTAAGAGTTTCTAAGCCGATAGCCACAAATCTGAGAATTTTGAGGCTCGGATGCGGGATTTGCAAAGAAGAAAATATAGGTACAGGTTTTATTTGCAGATTTAAGCTTTAAGAGATTAGGTTAAGGTTTGAATGGCTAGTGTTTGAAATTTGGAATCTTAGGGTTTAATAAGAAGGAAATCAGAGCAATGAAAGCTAGTAAAGCAAGATGATCAAACAAATGACAGATATGGCCGGAGCTCCTGATAAAACTACCAGAGAAAACAATCAAATCTATTCTCTCTCTCTCTCTCTCTCTCTCTCTCTCTCTCTCTCTCTCTCTCTCTCTCTCTCTCTCTCTCTCTCTCTCTCAGACTTTCTCTCTTAAAAACACTGGAAAATGAGATATTATGTTCAAATCTGCAAAGAATAACTATATATCCAATAAAATGACTTAGATCTAAGGTTTTAATGAATGGATCTAAGATTTTGAAGGGAGGATCCAAGAGAAAGTTCAAAATAAGATGCAAAATCAAAATTTATATGCATAGCAAACATGAAAGGAGGGGAAAATCCGGCCGACATTTGATCGGAGAAGAACACCGAGGAAAAGCTAGGGTTTGGAGATTTGGGGATCGGTAGCTTTTCTTCTCTTTCTTTCCTTCTCTGCGATTTTTCTTTCCTTTTTAAAAAAAAATGAGATATTAAGTGGCTATTTATAGGGGGAAATGAGCATTGATAATGGCACTCCATGCTGATTGGGCGCGCGGAAAATTGATGAAGCGCGCCCGCAATTCTTGTTTTATTAGGCCATGCACGTCCCTCTTAGGATAAATTCGCCCCCCCCCCTTCAAGATAAAATCACCCCCCTTTCGAGCTTATACTACGACACTTACCTCGGCTCGTTCGCTAGGCAAACGCGCTCAAATTTTGATGAAATTTTGCAGGGACCTTGCTAGGACCCTAACCTACCTTGGGGTGAAATTTGGAGTTTTAAAACATTGGTTTGGTTAGGTTTTGCTCAAACAAGTGAGGTTTAGGGTACGGTCAAAATGGGGTGTCTACACTTGTCTACCGTGCGTGTCTTCAACATTAGCGGGTTTACTTTGGGGAAAATAATAGTAATAAAATGTGATTTTAAAATACTAGTAAAGAATTTTTAACATAATTTTATTTATAGCAGACTTAACTTATATTTTTCTTGCAAATTAGTCCATGTGTTTTTTTGAACCAAATGTTTGGATCAGGAGGAGTCAGATCCTGATTCCAGCAATCCAAACGCACTCTATGGTTCTTAGGCTTTTTACTGTTGAGAGAGAGAGAGAGAGAGAGAGAGAGAGAGAGAGATGATATATTCACCCTTTTTTAACTTGGGACCGCCCCACCAGGCACCAGTGTATTTATGACCAGTGTATTTAACCAAAGATAATAGGTATATGGGGATGTTTGCTAAGACAGCTTTGATCAAAGTGATTCTACCCCCTCTGGAAAGCATATTCCCTTTCCATGGATCCAACCTATTTCCCATCCTTTCAATAATTGGTTCCCAACATTCTTTCTTAGGACAGCCCGATCCAAGTGGTAGTCCTAGATAGGATGAAGCCAGGGATTCCCTGTCAGCCCAAAATGCCAGCCAAATCAGATATTGCTTCTTGACTCATATTAATACCAAACACCTTTGATTTATGAAAGTTTAATCTTTGCCCAGTGATCACTTCGTAGCATCGTAATATAACTTTTAGATCTTATGCAGCACTCTCGTCATGCGCTCGGCAAGCACTTTAGCTAATACTTTGTAGAGGCACCCAACCAAGCTGATAGGACAGAAGTCTTTGACACTAGTAATCCCCTTGACTTTAGGAACAAGAGCAAAGAACGTAGCACTCGTTCCTTTATCTAGTTCCATGCCTTCATGGAATTTATTGAAGAAATTTATGATGTCACATATTCCCAACATCTTTGAAAGAAAGCAATGCAGAAGCCATCAGGGCCAGGTGCCTTATCTTTGCTCAATGAAAAGACCCCAATTGAATTTCTTCCTCAGAGAAAGAGCGTTCAAGAACCTCACTATCCTGCTGCTCAAATCCATAGGACTTCGATATACATAATTTTTAGTTTTTTTTTTTTTTTTGAACTGCAAATAATTAAATTAATGAAGAAAAAGATATACGGGAGACCCTGCGAACGAGAAGAACAAAACAATACAAGTAAAGAGAAGAACCGAAAGAAGAATACGTCTCAATTAGTGTTTAAAATGTGGATGTGATGCAGAATGCAGTCAAGAAAAATCCTTATTGACTCGGCACGGACGCGGTCAAGAATGCGGTTGATACGGTCATAACTCGAGAGACACGGTCATAACTCGGGAGAGTCAAAAAAGTTTTTATTGACTTTATAGGGCAAAACGCGGAATGCGGATGTGGTGCAATGCAGATGCGGCCAAGAAATCAAAGATTTACAAATTCGGGCGAGTTCCTTGTCGTGTCAATGAGTTTTTAAACAGTGGTCTCAAGGGGAAGAAATCAAAGACTTCCAAATTCACCCTAGAACAACCATCTATCACCCTCAGAATTTTTAGTTTATAACATCAAATGAGCAATACAATATTTAACACTATTTTTATGATCTCCATGGGTGATTGGAAACAGCAGACACAAGATGACTAGTGCTTGTCAGCTTCTGTAATGTGTACCATCTCTTTGGTAGTTGAAGTAGACACGTGTGTCCTTCATCTTAACTTTTGAGTTGCATACAATGAGGGGGTGGTTCCTATGATGGAAAAAATAGATTCTCAATAATGAGTTAAAAAACGTGATTCTAATTTTGGAAGCAGTTCAAAAAATAAGAAAAATATGCTAATGTTTTTCGGAATGATCTAGGGAAATGTTATCAGCACTACTGTATTTTGATGAGGGCACTCCTCACTTTATTAAAAGTAAGGTATGGCCCGCACAATAGGATGATCCAAACCGTCCATTAGATGGGCCACAGCCTAAATAGGTTATGCCCCCAAAATCATTTCCATAGGTTAATCCTAACCGTCCGATCTATAGAGGCCTATGATCAACCCTCGAACATTCAGATCGTAGTGTTAGGGTCAACCTATGGAAATGATTTTTGGGGCACAACCTATTGAGGCTGTGGCCCATCTAATGGACGGTTTGGACCATCCTATGGTGCGGGGCCATACAGTACTTCTAATAAAGTGAGGAGTGCCCTCACCAAAATAAGTAGTGCTTATAGCATTTCCCATGATCTATTGTAATTTTCTCTCCAAAAGAAAAATAGAAAATTTTTCTTTAAATGAATTAAACAACGTGTTTCTAATTTCGGAAGCACCACAAAAAAATTAGAATTGATTTTGGTTTCTAGAATAAGAATGACGAAAATAATTTAGGCTCTGTTCATTTTATATTTTAGGTTTAGGGCACAGGAAAAAGGCCATGCTTTCAAATCCAACAAGCTTAATTCACACCAACAAGCTTACTGTTTTGCTATTGGATTTACTTTCAGACATTGGCAATGTCTATCACTATGAAGCTTCAAGCTTAAGAATCATCTAGCCTTAGAGCATCTGTTCCTTTAGGGGTGGCCAACCGGTTCGGTTCTCGGTTCTCGGTTCATTTTTTTTCGGTTCTCGGTTCTCGGTTCCATGAACCGTAAGAACCGAACCGAACCGTAGTACACAGTAGGACCGAACCGAACCGGACCGAAAATAATCGGTTCGGTCCGGTTCGGTTCTTCGGTTCTAATGGCTAATTATTAATTATTAATTATAATTTATAAAAACTTTTAATTAAAGTTATAATATAAGTTACTTTCTTATTATAAGAATAGTATTAACTATTACTTATTAATATTATAAGTAATTTATATTATTAAGTATATATATATAATAGAATATAAAAATATTATATATATATATATATATATATATATATATATATATATATATATATATATATATATATATATATATATATATTCAAAGTTCGGTTCTTCGGTTCCGGAACCGAACCGAGAACATTAGACCCGGAACCGAACCGAAATTTTTCGGTTCTTCATCAGTGGAACCGAACCGGACCAAAAATATTTTTTTACAGTTCGGTTCCGGTTCGGTTCTTCGGTTCCGGTTCGGTTCTTCGGTTCTGGTTCGGTTCTGGCCACCCCTATGTTCCTTGATTGGAGTCGCAAGCTTGGCACCCATTTGAAACTTGAAAGCTAGGAAACTCCTAGTACAGAAATTTTGAATTTAGCGATAAATATTAGCCAGTCAAACATCACTTTAATTAGGCAATTTTCAGTTTTTGGTCCAATGGGCACCGTCCAGCAGACGAGTGACCCCAAAGGAAATTCTGAAACATAAGGACATTCTGCTGCATTTTTTCTTCTCCCTTTTGCGAGAACAATTCCTGTCATATTTGCCTTTGTTAAGGCTTAAGAACATGGCAAATTGCTCCAACTTTTCTTTGTTTGAATCTGACTTTGATTCAGAAACCCCAAATCAGAAGTGAGTGCAATAGAAGGATAAGCTACATCAGTGGGGCCTGATTATACTTGTGACTATCTTAAGACTGCAACCCAATACAAAAAAGTACTCAGCATTGTGTATTCAAATTGGGTGTTAAATCATGAATTCAAAATTCAGGCAGTAGTTTCAAATGTGAACATTAATGATTAACCATACATGCATGTGCAGAGATGCAAATGCTATTTCTTTCATGTGGTTTACAAAATTCTTTGATTTTGTAACAGAGGAGAATTGCCAAAATAGCAAGTTCATCGATTGGTAAGGAGATCCACAGAGACGTCTACGGTGAGAAAGAATATGATGTATTCTAGTTCCAAAACACAGGTTCCGGAGATAATTCGATGGCATTCAATGCAAGTTTCATGCTACTGATCCAACTGAGACGGGTATTGGTGTTATTAGAGAATGAGCTCGCTAGAAGTCATCAGGGGAATCTTACTGACTTACTGTAGTATACCCTGCCCCATGGGAGGCAGTACAGGTCTTCGTTTTGTATGTTTGAAAGTCTGGTATGTCATTTCGTCTAATGATTCTATATTGAACAGTTGATGCCCTCTGTCATCATCTTATTTCCAATTCGTCATTTGTCATTATCGCCATCAATAATCTTATTCTTTGTCAAAGATTTGTCCACAAAATTTGTCACAGAGTTTATTATTTTGGATGAAGTTACGGTGTCAAGGAGATTGAAACATCGTTCCGTTTTGTCAATCACAAGACTTGCCATTGTACACATTTTGTCAATAAAAAACTATGGATATCGACCTGTGGACATCTCACATTTTATCAATTACATTTTCTTTTAACTGTTTTTCATGATATTTCTATTTTTTATCCTTCATGGGTAAGTTGGGAGACCATGGACTCAAAGGTTGTGTCCACTTTCGTTCTGAATCCTGACCCCTTATGTGGCATTAGGCTTGACGCCTCCAAGATACATTCATTCTTGAAGTGTTCCACTTCCACATACTCAAGCAAGGCACTATTTCTCTTCCCTTCTAAAAGCAGAAACATTTTATGAACTCTGGTTTTGATTACTTAATGCAAATTTGGATGCCATTATGATGTGCTTCACAAATGGATGTAGAACCCAGATTTTTGAATTCATCTTGGCCATCATTCTGTTTTTTTCTCCTTTGATATTAACCCAAATGCCATTGTTAGTAGTGAGTACTGATCCAATCTATATGTCTTCATCCTAGGTAATTGTTGATTTTTTTTTCTTCGAATGGTACGTAACTGTTGATTACTGTCAGATGCTTGACATTCTTGATGGAGACTGAAATTAAAACATAATCAAGTTGTGGTAAATGGAAACCCAATACAATCTCTGAAAACTTGAAATTCTTGATAGAGACATAAATTAGTACATAATCTAGTTGTGCTAAATGGAAACCCAATACAATGTCTGGAAACTCACTTGAACATTCACTTCCCCATTTCATATGAAGCAATGAGGCATGCTTACTTCTCCTATGGACATAAATCTGACTTATACGAAATGCAAGCTTTACAATTAGGAAATGATATCCACATACTCATATTTTGATAAAGACACCTTACTTTATTTTTTTATTTTTTTTTTGAAATGGAGACACCTTACTTTATTAAACACTTAGAATGGTTATTACTAGCTTTTTCAGAATTGTAACAGCGTTTACCAAGCAGGGAAGTGCGAAAAGTAGGTCCCTCAACCCCTCAGACACTTGTAGGTGATGTCACATCCTTCCACGGGAATGATCGTGATGGTGTGGGTTGGAATTATGATGAACCTTGGCAAGTGGCTCATGAGTTGGCACACACATATGTCATCAATCTGTTTAAGCCTACGACAACACGGGTTGTCCTCAGCTTCCTGATGGTGCTCTCTGTGATGGTTGTGGTGGTGCTCCTCCGGTTCCATTGGCGATCCGGGGAGGCCTGGCCTCAGAAAGCTGCACGCTTGGTTGGCCAGAGCGAACTGCGGTAGGCAAAGAGGCTGAGGTAAAGGTTGGCTTTGACTACCACATGGTAGGAGGAATAGTGAAACTGTTAGTGCAAGAACCAATGGAATTGGGTTTTTTTTCTCCATTGCTATAGAGGTTTGAGGAAAGAATGGATGGAATGGTTGAGGAATGGTAGTTTTATGAGTAGTCTGTGGTTTATACTTTAGTTTTGAAATGTGGGTTTGGTGGGGATTAGGAGAATAGATAGAAAGATGGTGAGTTGGTGATGATTTTCTTATGAGTGAGGTATTTGAAGGGATTTAGGAAAGTTTTGGATAGGCCTTGCTTGGCATATGATGGGTTCATGCTCTTGAAAAGAAAGAAGATTTTACTAAGAGGGACTTCCCTCATTTTGTAAAGAAGGCCACCTAACTATTTGTGTAATTGAGTTTCCCATTGCTTTACAGCAATGAAAATTAGAGAACCACAGCTTCCATTATTAGAAAATCATAGCTTCCATAGGCAGGGAAAACTGAGAATTTCCCAGTTAAAAGCCTTATTTTAGGAGACTTTGATGGAAATAATATACATTGCTTATATGTGTGCTGCAATGCGGCTTCTTGAAGATAGTTGGAGCTTCCCAACTTGCAAACGATTTCTGCATTTCATCTCTTTACATATTATAAGAAATATACATGTGGGTAGAGAGTTGGTACTGGCACCAAGTCCTTTTTGTCTGTGGCACCATCTCTTTTATATAGAATTTTTTTCATGGGAGCTGGAAATGACACCCCCAAGTTTAGGCATTTGAATAAAGTCACTTTGTTTTTTTTTATTTGCATTCACTTTAGATAGGTGTCAGGCCTGATTTTTTGGGTCGCTAACTAACCTTGTTTTAATATCCATGTATAATTTTCATAAGATGAGTTATGGTACTGCCACCCATGAATTTAGATACTTCTTTTATGAACTTAGATATTCCTTATTTCTACCCCCGGAAGAATGTAAAACGTAGAAACCAATGAAAAATTAAGAAACAAAAGAAATGGGAGACAATTGCCCTGTAGGGCCACTCCTCATTGTAGCATAATGTGGGCCTACGATTGATTGATCCGAACCGTTCACTTAATAGGCCTTGGTTTCGATCCACTATGATCCAAAAATTGGACTCATAATTTAACCATAAGAATAATATCTAATGGGGAAATGATATATTCGCCCCTTTTTCTTCCTAGCACCATCACTTTTTAGTGTGAGAGAGGAATCATAATTCATAAATGCGTAGGGCTGCAAATGAACCGAGCCGACTCGTGAACATGTTTGGGTTCGGCTCATTAAAAGCTCGGCCCGGGCTCGTTCGTTTACTAAACGAGCCGAACCCGAACCCAAAATTTAGGCTCGCCAAATAAACGAGCCGAATTTGAGCTTTGTATAGTTCGCGAGCTTTTCCGGCTCGGTTCATAAACGAGCCGAGCGAAGCTTTAAAGCTGGATTATGTTTGTTTTTTATATATGAAATTAAAGACTGTAGGTTGTCTATCACAAATGAAAGTTTGGCCGAGTGGTTAAAGTGTCGGATTTAGAGGGGGCTTGGGTTCAAATCCCACAAAATGTATGTTTTTATCAATCTTGTCTTCTTGAACGAGCCGAGCTTTCTCGAATATTTCACAAGCCGAGCTTTTTTCAAAAACTAAATGAGCTAAGCCGAACACGAGCCTTCATAAAAACTAAACGAGCCGAGCCCGAACACCCCAAGACTCGGCTCGGCTCATTTGCCCTCCTTGCACTAGAGGGGGCTGGCCCAAGTAAGAAAAGGGGGTGAATATATCACTTCCCTATCCAATAACCTGTAAAGGCTACCAAAAAAAAACATACACATTATTGGCCATTATGAATGCGTTATTAGCATAGGAAATCCAAGGCCATCGCTGATCAAATGAACGGTTTGGATCTATTAATTGTGGGACCCACATTGCGGTTATCGGAGCACCAAATTGTATTAGAATGAGGTAAGTTAATTACTCATAAAATTTGCCTTGGGAGGCCTAAATAGCCTGCTATCTTTCTACTATTATAGCCCCAAATGTACAGCGGGTCCCATGTTAATGGATGATCTAAGCCGTTCATATTTTGGCTCTACCGTAGATAGGCCATGCCCCTAAAATGGGGGCTAGCATAGGATGATCCTGACCCTTCAATTTGTGACCAATATTGTTTGATGGGACATAATAGAAAAACTCCCCAAATGGTACAATTA
This sequence comes from Tasmannia lanceolata, assembly GCF_043159265.1. NCBI lineage: Eukaryota > Viridiplantae > Streptophyta > Magnoliopsida > Canellales > Winteraceae > Tasmannia > Tasmannia lanceolata. The sequence goes on along the minus strand of NW_027518685.1, from coordinate 10,148,383 downwards.
GAATCATCCTATGACCCACATTTTGGGACATGGCCTGCCCGTTGCAGAGACATGAATGGTTTAGATCATTCATTATCTTTTTTGCGCTGTTAAGCTCTATTTAAAAAAGGCTGCGATTATACTAGTGCAAATGCATTGAATCACATCAGAACTCCGAAGTTAAGCGTGCTTAGGCAAGAGTAGTACTAGGATGGGTGACCTCTCGAGAAGGGTGACCTCTTGGGAAGTCATCGTGTTTGCACCCTTGTCACTTTTTCACCTTATAAAAAAAAGAGCTCTATTTAAAAAGAACTGCTAGCAGGTCTGGCCCACATGCATTGGATGTCAAGCCCTATCATCCTCCTTTTTTTTTGATGACGTAGCGTGTCCCCACCCCACTTTGTAGACTGGGCCTAATTCCCTCCGGTTGAGCGCAATCACCCGTGGATTCGAACTTCCGTCTCTGGGGCGCATACCAAAGACTTTAAGCCAAAGAACCACACCTGTACGGGTTCCCTATCATCCTCCTGTGGAGTCCTCAAATCATTTTCCTTTTTTAATTGTTGTTTTGAATAGACACTGTGAGTTTCAAACAGTCTAGTCAACTTTGATTGACAGAAGTAACTAATGGATTAGGATCTCATGAAGTGAATAAACACACGACACGCCACAGAATCAAATCCGTTCACATAAAGAATAAACCCTTTTGAAGGAAACTTTAGATTTGGGATCTCTTCTTTAGCCCTCTTTCTTCTTGAATTTTTTTCACTTTCTCCTCATAATGCATCCAAATCTTAGTCTGTGGAAATTTTCTGCTAAATGCTGACCATCTCCCCTTTAGTGTGTAACAATATCCAATGTCAACCCAAAAAAGGGTAACATCTTTTCCGGGGCATGATAGACATGTAGAGATGAAAGGTTTGAACAAGGAAATGGTGGAATTCTCTCAGAATAATTCTACTTTGGAATGGTAAGCCCTGTATTACTATTTTGTTGAGTTATGAAGCCTTCTTCAGTCTTCAAAGATATCAAGAGAAGTAAATCAAAGAAAATAAAGAAATGCAATTGAGTTTTACTTTAACAGCTTTCTATAATTATATGTTTGACAATATGGGCCTGGTAAGAAGACTTGAAATTTCAAAACTCGTGGTTGTTCATTTACTGAGATTAGCATTGTTACAATTTTAAAAAGGAAATTGATATTTCCGCTCCCCTTTTAGACCAATCCACTAAAAGGGGAGCGGAAATATCAACTCCCCTATGCTTTGGATATTTCCGCTCCCCTTTTAGACCAATCCGCTCGAACTTGGAGTGGATTGGTCTAAAAGGGGAGCGAAATATGAGCTCCCTTTTAAAATATAGCAATTTGTGTCTTTGTTCTTGCATCTTACTCTTCCAACGTCATTTCAGCATTGAAAACTAGAAACAGTAATCCGATTAGATCTTTAAGTAAAATGAAAGTCAGCAATTGAAAAGTAGGGCCCATCTCTTTGCCTGTTCTGAATGCCTACACTTGTAGACTTTAACGGTGGAGATGGACAGCCACTTTACCTTTACACATGGTTGGAAGAGGTAAGAGGGGCCCACAATTATGGTGACGGTGCTGAACCGGAACCGGAACCGGGTTTGGGTTGACTCCCAATCCCTTTGTCCTCATTTACTCTGGTGATATTCAAGAAATAGATTGGGTTGCCTTTTGACTAGTTTGTTTGTACATATGACCTCGAGCATGATTAATCTAAGCCATTCATTGTAATAGACTTCAGCATAGAAGTTTCAATGATAAAAATAGAACCATAGCTTAGGGTATTTAATAGCTATAAAGAAATGTACATATATATACCGTATTTACTATATAGTAGAGAAATTCAAATTGACAAGTATAAGATACATAATCGCTGTAAAGATAGGGTCAATAATTTGTTGTAGGACACATACGTATAGTCTATTGGCAGCCGCCCAGATGAATGGACTCCTATCATCATAGGGAAGTATTGAGCTCCAAGAGTGTTACAAAATGTAAGATGAGGAGTTTCCTTGGGCGTTGTTTGTTTTTGAGAACTGATTGTGAGGCCGAAATTGATTATTAGAATCAAAGTTATGTTAAATTTTGAGTCGAATGAGCGTGATTTGAAGTCTAATAATCAGTTTCGGACTCACAATCTATTCTCAAAATCCAAAACAAAGAGGGCCTTAACTTTTCGCTTGGAAGTACTTAAAAGTTCTTCATTAGCTGGGAAAGTTCAAAAGATTTAGGTAGAGTATTTTATTTTGGGGAAATATAGTCATTCAGTTAATTAAATTTTTGCAGGTCAGAATTTAAGTGACCTGCACGGCCCGCGGGTGGGCCGGGTCAACCCGCGGGTCACCCGCAAATTCAAACAGTCGTTTATTTTGGGACATGTTATCACTGGATTTTGATGAGGGCGGTATGGCCGGCACCTTGGGATGATCCAAACCGTCCATTAGATGGCCCACAGTCTAAATAGGTTGTGCCCCAAAAATCATTTCAATAGGTTGATCCTAACCCTCCGATCTATAGAGGGTTAGGATCAAGTGATCAACCCTCTAACACAGATCGGAGGGTTGGGATCAACCTATGGTGCCAGCCACAACCTATTTATATTCTATGGTGCCAGCCATAACCTATTCAGGCATCAAACCCTTAAAAAATAGATTAGCATGACAAAATCACCACCCTTAAAAAAGCCAAATGACCCGCGGTTGCCCGTGGGTTGACCCGACCCAACCCGTGTTTTTGCGGGTTGGGTCACCCGCGGGTTAGTTTTGACGGGCCACTAAAACTTAGACCCGTGCCCGCAAATTTGCGGGTGGGCGCGGGTCGCGGGCGCGGTCGCATTTGCCAGGTCTAGCTCTATTGTTATTAGATCATGATATAGAAAAAGGCCAATGATATTCACACTACCATGTTTTGATAACTGCACTAACTCACCTTGTCTTTTCTATATTATTCAGCTCTAAGATCTGTGAGTTAGTACAATTATCCAAACATGGTAGTGCCAATATCACCAGCCTATATAAAACCCTAAAATCAAACAATCTTAACCATCCTATTGGTGTATGTGAGACGGACTCACCACCATAGGTCCCAGGCTCCACGTAATGATGATTACGAAGATGATGGTAATTCAAATTTTTTTTATAGCCGTTGACATTGGTGACGGTGCCTTTCAATATTGGCAGCTCACTTCTACTATTCTTTCTGACCATCCTTTGTTTCTCAAAGCCTTCAAACCGCGTTGAAAAAAAAAAAAAAAAACCAACTTCCCCATATGAAGGACTAACCAAAAAGTCACTTCTGCCCTTAAAGATAAAAGACAAATTTTTGGGTCCCACAGAAGATACAAATGTAAAATCGAGACCATTGATCTTGTAGAACATCATGAGGGGGCCCACGTGATCATCTCAATCGCACCTGTCAAAGCTTATAGTTTCCATTTGGATCGACGTACCTGATCACACATACATAGAAGAAGCAGAAGTGGGTCCTGTCCTAATAAATGTCGATTAGGAGGGTGCCTAACACTTTCTTTCTTTTTACATTTTAGCCATCAGATGTGAACGACTACGCCGATATTCAATACCCGAATTTCTTTATTTATTTTAAAAAGAATATTAAAAATAATCACATGTTTGTATTCTACGTAACAATCTTATTAAATACGTGTACTGGTAACTTTATTAATAAAATACTATTAAAGTAGTCTATAAAAATAGGGGAGATGATTCCCACCCCCTTTAGGATAATCCGCACCCCTTGAAAGTGAATTGACGTCAAAAAGCGTTAAAGTCTGCAGCCGCATACCCTCTTTTTTTACGCTTTTTGACGTCAATTTACGGTAAAAGTGGTGCGAATTATCCTATATGGGGTGCGAATTTACCATCTACCAAAAATAAAAACCAGAAAAATCCAATCTTCAACCCGCCAAGCGCCAACTCCGCCGTTTCTTTCTTCACGACTTTTGACTATAGAGGCGAAAACAACATCTATTCGCCCTCCCAAAACTGCTTCCCCGCTAAACCCTAAAAGTCCCACAACAGACATCAATGTCAACGGTCAGAATAGCTGGCTCTCCCCCTATTTATCTCTATCCCTCCCCCAACCCAAAAGAAGCCCTAAAAAAAAACAAACTCAACAAAACTACAGAGAAAACCAGAACCATTTCCTCTACCTCTCTTTCTCTCTTACACATCTCAATTGGGGCTTTCCTTATCAATAATGAGCCCGTCCCAATCTAACCCTGATCAGATGACAAGACGTGAGATCAACGGCCAGCGTCCCTCTCCATTGAAGATCAACAGAGAATCCCATGTTACCCACAAGAAATCTTCATCTTCCAAGTCATCCTTTGCCGGTGGTGCAAAGCCACCTCCACCACAACGAAACCACCCGGTGATAATTTATACTCACTCGCCTAAAGTAATTCGGACCGACCCACGTGATTTCATGGCTATCGTTCAAAAGCTCACTGGATTCTCCAAATACCAAGATCCACCATTGGATGCTGGGAATGCCTCCTCCGATGGGAATAATTCGAGAATTAACGTCTTCGATGATGCCACATCATCGTCTGTTATTACTGATGAGAATTGTGATGTGCACGTGATCTCTTCGTCTGTATCGCCGGTGTTTAATATTCCGTCAAACCCTTACTTCTCTGATATCCCTCTATTCACCCCCAATTCTTCTGATTTCTTTTCCTCACCTCATCAGTCTTACAGTTATTCAGATTCAATTTTCCCTTTTGCCAATATGGGGAGCTCTATCTCGCCTTCTGTTATCGAGTTTCTCAAAGCGTTTCCCGAGTATTGAAATTAAGATTGCTTTGTTTTGATGTGAGACGATTCTTCGCTCTTTGCACAGATTAATTTATGCTCAAGATTAGTGAGCATCAAATGTCAAAAATTATAACTTTATTCTTCTTCTTTTTTTGTTACCTCCATATGATTGGAAATAATTGGATTGGTTTTCCTTTACACGGTGTAATTTCTGTATAATTTACTTTTTTCCTACTGATGAACCACATGAAAACGCTAGAATTCACTTTCTTAGTTCACGCGCGCGTACACATCCCGGGGTGACTCGGGTAAGAGCAAAGTTTTTTTTTTTTTTAATGGCTCGGGTGAGAGCAAAGTTGCTGTTCTTGAGGGAAGCATCTTCTTCTTTTAATGAACAAAATAATTACAAACCATAAAGTTCCTTGGGTCAGGTTGGCCTCAACACGTCCCAACCTGACCCGAGTTGCACCCTGGGGGTACGACCCCCAATGAATTGCAAAATCGCTTTTATTAGTACCGATATGTGCAGAAATTCCAAGTGATATGGCCACGGCCTTGCAATGACCAATGCAGGCAAAGTGTAAATTCATGGCTCCAGCCTTGGGCATTAGATTTTGCCTCCTCCTCTTCTAGCGTTTGATTCAGCTTTTTCACGTAAATGAAAACCCTAGGCAGAAAAATTAGGTAAAATTTTGGTGGATTTTGTTACACCTTGAAAAGGAAGTACTCTCTCTCTCTCAACATACATTTCTTAAGGAGAGAAGTATCACATCATAATTGACATTATTTTTTCATCTAATACCAAAATAAAGAAAACTAAGCGGAAGGTCGTACTTTTAAAGCAAAGTTGAAGACAAAACCTCAAAGTTGAATCTAAATTGGCATGATTATAGACACATCAAACAATATAAAATGAGTTCCTCTTTGGTATCTGGCCCCTGCAATTTTCAACCATGGAGTTACCTCATATAGTAGGTTCCCATGGCGTGATAGAGGACATCTTCTCCATATCTCTATCTAGGGCTGCTTATTCGGTTATAACCGAACCAAATTGCCCTTATTTTACTGACCGAAATAATTTCAATTAGTCAAAATCACTATCGAAACCGAAACCGAATTTTCTCCGGACCAAAACTAACCGAAATAAACTTTCGGTTAATCAGTTAGTTCGGTTATAACCGAATTAGGCACAGTTGCACATAATGTCACGAGTTTTTATATGGTCTCACTAGTGTACCTAAAACATACACAATTTATATACACAAACCTTTAAACAGAAGCTCCTCAAATATATACAATTTGAAGAGTTTTTATATGATGATGGGCCGTAGGAATACTTAAACCCCATCCTCAAAAAGTGAGCTGCTGTTGGAGGCCCTCCATGTTTTTTCCTCGACACAACCCCATACGCAAGTTAGTGAATGGGTATTTTGTGTGGGGGCTGTTTCAAGTTAAAAGAAGGGGGGGTGGGGGGGGTGTTCATCATTTCCCGGGTTCATCATTTCCCTTTAAAAACTAACAAAGTTGATGATTTAAGTAATAATTCATTATTACTTAAATAAACTTTTGGTTAACAAAGTTAACCAAAACTAACCGAACCGAAATAAACTTTTGGTTAATCGGTTAGTTCGGTTATAACCGAATTAGGCACAGTTGCACATAATGTCAAGAGTTTTTATATGGTCTCACTAGTGTACCTAAAATATACACAATTTATATACACAAGCCTTCAAACAGAAGCTCCTCAAATATATACAACTTGAAGAGTTTTTATATGATGATGTGCCCTTGGAACACTTGAACCCCATCCTCAAAAAGTGAGCTGTTGTTGGAGGCCTTCCATATTTTTTTCTCGGCACAACCCCATACGCAAGTCAGTGAATGGGTATTTTGTGTGGGGGCTGTTTCAAGTTAAAAAAGAGGGGGGTGTGGGTCATCATTTCCCTTTAAAAACTAACACAGTTAATGATTTAAGTAATAATTCGGTTAGTTCGGTTGAACCGTATTAATTCCCTTACTAACCGTAACCGAAACCGAAAACCGAAATATATTATTTTCCAAAACAATAATCGAACCGAAATGGGAAGAAACCGAACCGATCAAAATAATTCAGCTCGGTTCTGTTCGGTTCGGTTATAACCGAATAATGAACACCTCTTTTTCTATCTTTAATTAGTTGATTATACTCTTGGAGTAAGTCCACTAAAGAGAAAAGTGCATGCATCAATTTCAACCACTACAATAATGTGTAGAAGGAAAAGCATCTTTTTGGCTATATTTGTTCACATTACCATTTTTGCATGCTTCTTAGTAACTAAATGATGTTATGGTCTACACATCCGAGGTATTGTTCTACTTTTCACTCACATCTTTAATTTTAAAAAGCCATTCAGCTTCGCATTACCAATTCTAAAATAGACTTTCTAGAAATGTACATTATACAAGACACGGGAGTCCACTGCTCATGTATAGCGAAATTCAATGCATTGCAGAACTTATTTCAAGAAAAAATTAGGAATTTGCTAGGGACTTTCGCAGAAGCATTTCCGCTGTTGCATGAGAGCACCACAGAGGCTCACTTTTCAGCAGGTTTTGTCTTATTCATTTAATTCATTTGAGGTGACTGTTGTTGGATTAGTGATTTAAAATCACTTGGGAATTTCTTCTTTAAGAAGGGGCATTCTTGGAATGTGGTTTATATGCCCCAATGAGTTTGTATCTCTTGCAATAGCCAGCCATGAAAAGCCTTAATGTGAAAAGTCCCTAGCTAGTAAACGAAGATAAAAAAACACTGCTGCTAAAGAGACCGATCGTGGAACTGATTGGGGAAAAGAACAAATCCCCACATGTCTCATGGAATGAGAGGGGTAGTATTGCCATTTTAGAGAAGGGGGGGGGGGGGGGGGGGGGGGGATGCTAAAAAGGAAGAAGAAAGATTGCTAACGAGGCTATTTGTTCGGTTCCACACGGTCCCCATCCCATGTGAAGGGCACCGTTGCTCTGATGGGTCACAGGGCAACGTAGTTTACTTAATGGCAAATGGGGTCCTATGGGCGAGATTGAGGGCATGCAAAGAATAAACGGCTTAAAGACATTTTACAATGTCTATTAAATCAAGGTTGATCAAAGACCTAGAATCATCCGAGGAAAGTGGGGCCAAGGGCAATAGGCTTAGACTTGTGATGCCTAACAGTTTTCATGGAGCTGTTCACCGTACATACACGTGGCAATGGATCCATGCGATCATTATTTTCCTTAATTCACCCTTATTGGTGGAAATGATACTTTGGACCCCTACGCTCCAATGCTCCATTTCTTTCGACTTCAAATTGTCTTAAAACAAAATTCAAGCACATATTAAATGGAAAAATGGGAGTAAAGCGAATTTTACACCTATTTTACATCCAAAGAAACAGCTCTCTCTCTCTCTCTCTCTCTCTCAATGGGAACAATTATGCCAAGGTTGGGCGCATAGTTAGCAAAACACCATTTTAAGAGGTTCAAAAAAACGTGTTTTATTGGTTTAAAACTCCGTTTAAAACTTTTAAAGTGAAAAAAAACTCCCGTTTTTTTTAGCAAAACGTTTTAAACACATTTTGAACGTATAAAACATGTGTTTTTGGGCCAACTTTCCATTCATTAAATTTTGTAAATGACAAAACTTTAAATACATTTTTTGGTGTTTCCGTTTTTTCTTTACAACATTTTTTTGAACCAATACCGTGTTAAACTCGAATTTTCCCCATCCTGTTTTTCAGCGTATCGTGTTTTGCTAAGTCTAGACCTGGCAAACGAGTGGGTCGGGCCGGGTCAACCCCCGGGTGATGGGGTTGCGGGTCACACGGGTCGGGTCAGGAGATGACCCGCATTTTTGCGGGTCAGAATTTAGGTGACCCGCGGGTCACCCGCAAACTCAAACAGTTTTTTATTTTGGAAAATGTTATCATTGGATTTTGATGAGGGGGGTATGGCCGGCACCGTGGGATGATCCAAACCGTCCATTAGATGGCCCACAACCTAAATAGGTTGTGCCCCAAAAATCATTTCAATAGGTTGATCCTAACCCTCCAATCTATAGAGGGTTAGGATCAAGTGATCAGCCCTCTAACATTCAAATCGGAGGGTTGGGATCAACCTATGGTGCTAGCCACAACCTATTTATATTCTATGGTGCCAGCCATAACCTATTCAGGCATCAAACCCTTAAAAAATAGATTAGCATGACAAAATCACCATCCTTTGAATTAGAAAAAAAAGCCATCTAACTAGAGTAGCATAATAAAATCACCACCCTTAAAAAAGCCAAGTGACTTGCGGATGCCCGCGGGTTGACCCGACCCGACCCGTGTTTTTGTGGGTTTACGGGTTAGTTTTGACGGGTCACTAAAACTCAGACCCGTGCCCGCAAATTTGCGGGTGGGTCGGGTCGACCTGCAGGGTCGCTTTTGCCAGGTCTATTGCTAACTACGGTTGGGCGGGCCAGGCATCATGTCCTAGTGGTTTAGGTGGCAGCATGGCAACATTAAGGTCAATAGGCGGGACGAAGGAATCTTATGCACAATTAAGATGGGAGAGGAATGGTCCAGCAGGGCACTTGACCTCATTGTAATGCAACCTGAGGCCACGGAATTCTACCTAAATAATAGACACAAGTGATAAGTACTAGAATACTAAAGATTCCAGCCATGGAATTTCTCAATCCTGACACAAGGTACTTATTCTAAACTGCCCACTTGATGGCATCATTTTGGCTCAAAAATTAGGCCAATCATGCGATTGTAACATTAAATCATGTGTTGTTTTCGCCTTCTAATGTGAACCTTGTATGTAGTTTTTGGCTGACCATGCTCAACGAAAAAGAAAAACTTCGAGCGATAGGGGATCCAAAGGAAGGGCTATCAATTGGATGGTCCAGATCAGTCATACAAGGAACCCAATAGTCTATAGTGCGTGCGCCATTTTCTATTACATTGAGTTTAGGCCTTACAAAAAGCATTCCTCTAACATGGGATACTCAGAGAGGGTTTTACGAAGTTGTTTTTCTAAACTTTCTCTTCTCCGTCCTCAATCCAGGCCGTCCAATTAATCCACCATTTTACAAACATCACATGCCATCTAATCAGTAGCTCGAATCCCACCATTTTGCAAAAATTTATGCTCAATTAAATGATAAAATAATCAAAGCATTGAATTATTGTTTTCAAATCCACGGGTTACCCAGTCTTTGAGACAAAGCAAAGTCTATATCCTCTTCACAAACGTATGGTTAATTGATTTCTTGCACATTTCTTCTTACTTTTTTTACTATCGAAAATTAACCATATCTTAATACTTAGTGAGGAACAGAAATTGGCATTAGGAAGTGGGCCCTACTTGATTGCACCACTTTGTCAAGTCTCACAGCAAGCGGGACCCATACTGTACAAAGAAAAAAGATATGCCCAATCAAGTGGGAGGATGAAGAATGGACGGTGGGTAGAACCCCAAAACAAGTGGGCCCACTTTCAGTGAACATATTTCATGCTTCAATTCATCATCCCGACTTAATTTACAAATATGTTTTTTCAACCCCTTCCCTTAAGAAGCATTATTAAATAGGAAAATTATCTCAGCAGAACCATGTTTTGATATTTTCACCAACTCATCTTGTCCTTTACTATATAATAAAGATCTGTCAAAAGGTTATTAAAAAGCTCGGACAAGCTAATAAAAAAAGAAAAGACAAGCTGGGTTTGTGCAATTATTAAAACATAGTCGTACTAATATCATTTCCCATTAAATATGATTATTAAAAGATTAAATAGGCTTAGCGTTGACAGCCAAACATAACTTGGAAGTCTATATTTACAAACAGCATATTCCCCCACAAATTCCCAATTTGACCACCGCTTCTAAAACAGGTAAGACTTCACGGCATTCCGACACCGTGAGACCACGGAATCTGACCCACATCCATTTTCCGCCAATCCCAACGTCGTCACGTCATCAAAATCCTCATCGCCGTCACCAACTATAACGGCGTCAGCATCAAACCACGTTTGTACGTCAGATTCCGTCAATCCCTCTAACGGAGCTCTCATATTCCTCAAGTCCCTAACCACTACCTCCGATCTTACGTCATCCCTTACGTACACCTTCTCCACCCCGCCGGAATCGATGCCCACAATCTCCCGCCGGCGAGGTTTCCATTCCGCCACGGTCGCCGGAATCTGACCTCCGACCCTCGAGTCCCACACCCTTAATGCTACTTTTCCGATATTCCCAACCCCGGCCGACAACACCACCGCCGGAGACTTCAGACAAATCGCCGGAATCTGACCCTGTCCGGTTATAAACGACCTTATTATTTTTCCTCTATTCAAATCCCACATCGAAATATAACCGTTGGAATTTTCAAATCCCAACCCTAATCCATCCCATAACTTCACAACGCTACCGTTACCTGCCGATAACTGCTGCCATCTCTTCAGTTTACCAATTTGCCCTTGGTATTCGTCAAATTTACTGGAATTTGCCACTAGGAAATTTTCGCTCGTAAGCTCGTGGCAATCGTCGTCATCCTCGGACGATGAGGAGCAGGTGTCGTCTTCGTTGGAAAAACGGAGAAGAGGAGGTGAAATGACGGAATTGCCCTTGGGCAATCTGGAAAATACCAGATTGGGTCTGTTTGTTAGGCTGGTGAGAGTAGCAATGGCGGCGAGGATTAGGGCACCCCATGTCCAGAAGGTGTAGAATTCAGGGATTTGGTCAATTCCAGAGAGCTGAAATATACGAGAAATGAGAGAAGGGTTCTGTAAGGGGTTTATTGAAGACTCAAAACCGCTTATTCTACTCATAATTGGTATTTCCATGGCAAAGGAGATGGTTTTGTAATTTGTAGGTCTGTATATATATACAGAAGATGTGGGTGTAAGCGGTTTTGGAAAACCGGGAAACTGCTTTTGGTGGGGCAAGAAAGGAATATGGAAAGGGGAGAAAAAACCGTAGATGCAAAGGTGAAAAATGTGAAGAAGATTGCATGCGGAAGAAGAAAAGGAGAAAAAGGAAAAGAAAGAGGAAGGGAGGGGGTTTTTAACGAGGGAAGAGAGATGATGTGGAAGATATTGATTGGTCGATAGGTTAGACTAGAACGAGGAGGAGTTGCCACGTCAGGAAAGCTCGCTCTTGGAATGAAGAGATTGGGTTGGTGAGTCAGAACGTGATTAGTGTGCTGGGTCAGCTTAGGAACGTCGGGAGATCTGGACCGTTTGTTCGGTTTCAGATAAAGTGTGGATGAGGATCTGGGCTCCTCTAATTTATCAATCGTGTTTCACACACCTGGTGATAATTTGACACGTGGTGATAATGGTTTGACAACGCTCGAATTTATGTTTGTTCCCATAATAATTGATGATGGGTCCCACCAACGTAGGAGAGACTTATTTCATTAAAGCTGTAGAATTCAGGTACTTAAAATAGCAAGAGATCTGAACCGACCTACCCAACTCAACTCAACTAAGCCTTTGTCCCAAACTAGTTGGGGTCTGCTAATGAATCATTTAGAAAATTTTCATGAAGAAGGTGAAAGGATCTACCCGACTCAAATTAACTGAGTCTACTCCTGACACTAGTTGGGTTCGTCTACCTGGATCATTTTCTTCCATTCTATCATATCCAAGGTCAAGCTCTCTATTATGTTCCTAGCCCTCAAGTCTTTCCTCACTATTTCCACCCAAGTTGTGTTTCGGTTTGCGCCTACCTCTTTTTATTCTATCAATTTGGCACGAGCCACTTCTTCTCACAGCTGCAACATCCAAAGGCCTACGTTGGATATGCCCAAACTATCTTAAGCGGTGCTATCTCATCTTCTCCTCAAATGGTGCCACCCTCACCTTTTTACGGATGTTTTCATTTTTAATTTGGTCTAACCTTGTGTGGCCTCACATCCATCTAATTATTCGCATCTCCGCTACACTCATCTTATGCACATGTTGCTTCTTGGTGGCCCAGCATTTTGAGCCGTACAGCATGGCTGGCCTCACAGCTATCTCATAAAACTTTTCCTTCAACTTGGTAGGTTTTTACGATAGCACAAAACTCCTGAAGTATGCTGCCACTTCAACCAACCTGCTCTTATTATGTGGTTAACATCCTCTTCAATCACTCCTTTCTTATGTAGGATTGAACCAAGATAGCGAAAGATATCCTTCTTACAGACCTCTTGTCCAGTCATCTTTACTACATCATCACCCCATATACTCTGTCTTAGTCCTGCTCTGTCTAAAACCTTAGGATTCCAAAGTAGTTCTCCATAACTCTAACTTAGCATTAACTCCTTGTTTGATTTCTTCAATTAATACTATGTCATCTGCAAGTAAAATACACTATGGCACCTCGTCCTGAATACCCTCCGTAAGTTCATCAATAACTAGAGTAAAAAGATAAGGGCTTAGAGTTGATCCTTGGTGTAGTCCTCTTATAATTGGAAACTCATTAGACGTATCATCGGTAGTTCTAGCACTAATTACTACTCCATCGTACATATCCTTAATCATATAAAAAAAGAGACATAGTGGTTGGGAAATTAAATTATTTGACTCAATTAATTTATTTTTATATTATTAATGCGAAATGAAAATTCTTATGATTTCTTGTGTTTTTTTTTTTTTGGAAAGCCTAAACAAGAGCTCAATTTATTCAATATAAATGAGATTAGAAGGAATGATAGAGCTAAGGACCCTAGATTCGATCGCATCATTTTCAGTAACTTTTAAAATGGGCTGAGAAAGTAAAACCAGTTGCATAAATGATGTGGCTCCAATCCAGGGCCCTTTTCCGACTCATTATACAAGAGCGCCCTTGGCTCTATAATTCATCATTAGATTAGTTCCTCATGAAATTAGTGAAATTATAGTAAATGAGAAATTATATGGTGGCCGCCCTTTACATGTAAAAGGCGAATATCAACCACCCTTGATTTTTGATCCAACAAAAAGTCAAAAAAAGAAAGCTTATGTTGGATCAAAAATCAAGGGTGAGAGTTTTTTCTCTCTCTGCCCTTGATGGTGGACAGTCGGCCACCATATAAAAACTCATCATAAATAACTGATGATAACCTTAATATATTATATTGGTATCCACCCGTTTCTTTTTTGCTCTTATATATTTTTAGTGGGAATGATAATTTGTATGGGGAAACGTTTTTTGCGCGATACCTCATATAAGTTATCTGAGCAAGAGCTCAAAAAATCATGTGGGCCCACATTGTTTGGATGATCCAAAGCATTCATTTGATAGGCCCTTACATAAATAGAGTGTGCCCAAAAAATCAGCTCCATAGGATCATCCTAACCCTTCAATTTTTGGAGGTTAAAAATGGACAAATTTGTGGAGGTTTATACCCATCCACTTTAACCTCCACAAATTGAAGGTTTAGGATAATCCTGTGGAGCAGATTTTTTGTGCACACTCTATCTATCTTTGGACTATCCAAATGAATGCTTTGGATCATCCAAACAATGTGGGCCCATATGTTTTTTTGAGCTCTTGCTCATATAACTTATCTGAGGTCTCGCGCAGAAAACATTTCCCCAATTTGTATTATAGTTTTTCTTTTAAGGAAGAGATTAATTTATTTAATAAAAAGATTAATTTATTTAATAAAATAAATGATAAAAATAATATAGCATGGAAATGATATCCACATTGCCTAGTTTTAATAATGTCAATCCTTTTTTATTTACTCATTTTAATTAACTATTAATGGTTGTTCCAATTCTTAAAAAGCTATGAAAAGCCAATAAAACGTGTTTACAGAATATGACTGTTATTATCAAAATAAGGGAGTGCCGACATCATTCTCTTGATAATAGTCACCTCATACCTGAATTTGCCTTATTTATCTCATATGAAGTGGCACTTCTATCCTCAAAAGAGGGTGACACTCAAATATGTAGATAACGACCTTCATTTTAGACTCAATAATAAGTTTTGGACTCAAAATCGATTCTCAAAATCTAAAATGAACGGCGCCAAAGAGTCACTTTGCAAGAAAAGGCAAACAAAATGGGTGAAATCGATGGGAAAGGGGGTGGAAATATCATCTCACTTGTATAAGGGGTGGAAATATCATCTCACTTGTACAAATTATAATTATTTTCCATCATTTGAAGCAGCAGGATTTCCTAGCTTCTGCATCGAAAGTTCTAGTTTTGGTTCTAACTGTAGGCTATGGTGCTGAAATTTTTATTACAATATTATATATTCTTACTTTTTTACTCATAAGACAAATATTAAGGATGGTATACCAGACCCCTTAGAAATTTCAAATAGCGTCTCCACAAAACACCCATCTTCAAGCACAACTCACACAGAATTTTACTTATTCTTCTTAAACATACTTCTTTTAATCCAACATATGTTCTTGGTTCCATCATAACCTGTTAATTGCAAGAAATACATGACTCCCATCTATTTACAGTTCCCTGTCTAAGAACCAGAAAATTTTCATATGTACATAGTTACACTATAAGATGTAGTTGGCCAAGTTTTCTAGAGAGTTCATCTCTTCTTTTTTTCATCTTTGGCACCATCAAGTACAACAGGAGCTGCTGGAATGCTGAACCACCATTCTCTCAGTCTTCTTGTCCATCTCTCAGTACTGGCTTTCCTCGGAGGAGAATTTCGCGTGAACATATCCAAGAACACCAAAAGAAGAATGAATTTACCAGGTAGGAACGCGAAAATCAAAGCCATAAGAACCAGAGACATAGCAACTCTCTCTGTCGCCTGCCATTAAAAGAAAGACAGAAAGCTATTTATCACAAGTACAAAAGCAAGCTCCGAACTGAAAGTTCATCAGATAGGAGAAAGCAGGAAGTTAACTCACTAACCAATACTACCCTTGCTACTAAAAGAACTACTAGTAGCATACCAAAGAATTGTATTAGGCCACAATAATCCAATATGGGCACAGGATTGGTAAACAGTTCGCCACCAAAATGACAAATTTTAATTGGTTTAACTAACAACCACGCTAAGTCACCAAAATACGCCACTTTGTTTCTCAAACTTCGCTGGTGATCTTACTATTTTCAGTGGCAGGGATAGGAGAGGGAAGCCATAGCCATGCTACCATTACCCTGAATTGATCTATTCGACCCGAACGAAAAATAATGAAATTGGTGAAGCTAGTAAGGGTGAAAAGGTGAGACCTGAGGGAAAACACCAAACAGCAAGGCTCGCAACTTCAAGAGAACAATGTTTCCATCCTGGACGAGTTCCTCAACTTGCGAAATTGCATTCTGCACGGCCAAGAGCTGCTCCATAGTGTTCATTGTAGGAGGGGCTCTTACCTTGACCTCATCAACTGGCCTTCCTTGGCTGCACCATCTAGTAAGAAGCATAAAGATTGCAATAAAGACAAGCAGAAGCCCAAACGCATGTCCAATCCATCCCCTGCACAAATTAGTATATCCGATCTGTTACTGTCAGAATAGAATGGATGGCAGATGGCATAGCAAAAGTTCACCAAATCCAACTAGAGCACCACATAGGCAATTTAGAATATTTCCCTCTTTACCAAATCCATGCATCAGCTTGTCAGAGTGTTTAGTAATTAATGGGTAATACTAGCATGATATGTATATAGAATTAATAAGTCAGCATTAAGGGAATAGGGTATTTTAAGTTAGGTCCAAGGGGTCTAGCACTAAACGTGAAACGGTGATTGATCTCTGGGGTTAGTGACTATTTATGTTGACAATAATTATTCATTCATGTTTTACTTCTAAGAACATATCTTCAATTCCGAAGAGTTCTTCTGCTAAGCACTGCCCTCGATCATATTGCATCAGGTCATGTAGTTGGATAACAAGTTTCTTAGGTATGGATGGAATTTCTACCAGTCATCCATTACTGAAAACAGTCGGTTATTCAAACAATGAATTGTCAAAATTATCTTAGATTTTCAGAAGAATTATGCCCTATATGAATCCATCTGCATTAATTCAAGAGAGCAGCAGATCCGCTTTTTTTGGTTAATGGCCTCCATAATTGATCTCTTTCAGGTTCGTTATACATACAAGTGAAATTCATGATGAATTAATGAAAGCACTTCAAGAACAAAGCCATACGTAATAATACCACTGGTAGTGATTTGCTTCTTGAGAACTTGAATGTGCCACAGGAGCTGTTCAACTAAAACTTGTTATTGTGACTACTGAGAACTTTTTGCCTTTTTTTTAAAAAAAAGTAAGAACTTTTTGCTTTAAAATGTAACAAATTTTATTAATTGGTGTAATTGCATTACATCACAGGGGTCAGGCGTTCCCCAAATGTAAACAGAAACTACAACCGATCCCTACTTTCACATCTAATTCAGACTAGAACTCTCAATACAATGACACTTTAGTGTGTGATTTTACATCTATCCAGCTGGTTGGAACAGACCATACTGACAACTTTTCATTTTGAATTTTTTTGTTCCTCTAACAAATAGTTAATGATGGGGTCCGGACTCAGCACTGAGGGAATCCGGACTCAGCACTGATGGGTCCGAACTCAGCATCAAATTGGCTGCTGGCACGTGGCCCTCACAAGGACCGTTGGAAGGCCAACACCTGTCCCTACTAGGTGTGACACCTGGACCAATCAGGGACTTCCACCTGCCCTCCTTAGGTATGAGACCTGGTCCATACGGAGGCCACCACCTGTCTTGGACAGGTGGCTCAGAACTACCACCTGTCCTAGACAGGTGGCTCAGAATCACTATAAATAGCCTTCACTTGTACTAAGGTGAGGGTCCTGAAATCTGAGAATCAAAACTCTAAGCTTTTGCTCTGACATTGCTCTGCACTCCTGCTCATACTGACTTGAGTGTCGAAGCGCCCGTCCAGAGTATCACTCCGGGTTGGTCCTCTGACCCTTTTCTTTCTTGTCTGTACCCTTGTGCAGCGCAGGACTCAACCAGCCCTTCAGTCGTGACTTGTTAGCTCGGACCATCCAGCCCTACCATAACCTGTTACCAATTTTAGGCCTAACAGATTTGGCGCCATTCGTGGGACGGCCGCAACAAAAAGCTGTTCGACATCTTACTCAAGAAACAATGGTAGGACAGACCGGCAAGCGAGCACCTCCGACTTCTCGGGCTACCCGGGCTACGGCCCCCCGCGAAGGGCGAAGTGAGCGACTGGCCTCGCAGGTAGAGGTCGGGGCGGCCGTGGAGCGGACTTCGCCTCACTCGGACCGCTCAGACCCTACCCCGACCCCGAGGGAGATGCGAGCCATTTTTCAAGAAATGACTGCTGTAGTTGCGCAGTTCAGGAACGCGGCCCCCGCACTCCAGCAACACCCAGTCGAGGTTTCTCGACCCGTTCAGAGGGGAGAGAGCTCCCGCAGAGAACGCGCATCTCCACCCCGGGACCAGACTCGTCACTCCACAAGAAGAGACCATCGCTCGCGGGACAGGAACGTGCGCCCCGAGCCTCGTCAGCATCACCGGTCACGATCTCCCTCCGTGCAGAAGGGTGGCAGCAAGAGAGACCCCATGCACGGAGAGGGATCGCGGCACCGGCGAAGGAGTCCGCTCAGCCAGTCCGGTTCTGCAATGAGCCCATCAGCCATAAGGAGCAGACCTGCCCGTCAGGCCGAGCAGAGGGATGATCCAATGTTACTGAGGATCCAGAAGATCGACAATAGAATCGAAGAGCTGGCCAGAGATCATGGCCGCCCTGCTTCGAGGATCTTCAGTAGCAATCCTCCTTTCACAGACAGAGTACTCGGTGCGGTAGTCCCCATGGGCTTCAAGATGCCGCAGATCCCGCACTACGATGGGACCACCGACCCCGTGGATCATCTGCAGACTTTCAGAACCACGATGCTTCTCCACGGGGCGTCGGACGGGTTCCTTTGCAGGGCACTCCCCACCACATTAACTGGAGCCGCGAGAGACTGGTACTCGCGGCTGAAGCCCAAGTCTGTGGACAATTTCGACGACTTCGGGGATGACCTGGCCCGACATTTCATGAGCAGTAGAAGACCTCGAAAGACAACAGCTTCACTGATGGCCCTGAGACAGGAAGACGGTGAGGCCTTAAAAGCGTTCGTTGGCCGGTTCAACAGGGAGGCCCTGCAGGTACCCAACCTGGATCCCTCCGCGGCAACGAATGCTCTTCTGACCGGAGCCCGGTCCACTGACTTCAGAAGAGCAGTTGCCCGGCACAATCCGCAGTCCCTGGCAGATCTGATGACCGGGGCGGAAGAGTACATTTCCGTCGAGGAAACTCTCGCCGCCCTGGATTCCGTCAGCAAGAGAAGACCCGAGGAGAAGAACCCTGCCAAGCAACGTAGGGACGATAGGCCTCAGAGGAAGGAGAGCAGCCCCCCCCCGGAAGGAAAGGAGCTCCCCCCGGCCCCGAAAGGAGAGGAGCCCCCCGCCGAGGGAGCGCTACACCCCGCTCACCGCATCCAGGGCCCAAATCTTGGCAGCCATTCGGAAGGAAGACTTCATCCGATGGCCGAAGAAGCAAACATCGGAGGCGGGCACGCAAGATATGTCCAGGTATTGCCGGTTCCATAAGAGTCACGGCCATGACACCAATGCATGCATTCATCTCAAGGAGGAGATCGAGCAGCTGATAAGCAGAGGGTACCTCGGAAGGTACTTAAAAAATAATGACAACAGAAGGGAGCGCCAGGACAACCCGAGGCCCAGAGATAGAAGCCCCCGAGACGCCCAACCTCTGGGCGACCGCATCCAAGCTCCTGCCCCGGCCATTCTCCCTCCTCAGGTACCTCAACCTCAACCTCAACCTCATGGTGTTATTGGTACCATTTCAGGAGGGCCGACCGCGGGAGGGACCTCTTCATCGGCCCGCAGGACTTATGCCCGGCAGGTCAACGCCGTCCATGCCTGCAGTAAGAAGGCCAAGCCGGAAAACGAGATATCCTTTTCAGAAGCAGATCTTGACGGCCTAATCCTCCCGCATGATGATGCCCTGGTCGTCACCATGCTAGTGGCGAACTGGGAAATGAAGAAGATCCTGGTCGACAATGGGAGCTCCGCCGACATCCTCTACTACCACGCCTTCGAGCAGATGCTGATCGGAACTGACCGTCTGAAGCCGGCCAACTCTGATCTGTTCGGGTTCTCAGGAGAAGTTGTCAAGGTTGAAGGGCAGATTGAGCTTCCAGTTCTTATCGGGGAGCCGCCCTGCCAGTCCTTCACCATGGTGACCTTCCTGGTGGTGAAGGCCAAGTCAGCCTATAATGCCATTCTAGGACGCCCTGGCCAGAACCTCCTCCGAGCTATTCCCTCCGCTTATCATCAGAAGATGAAGTTCATTACGCCAGGAGGCGTAGGTCAAGTCAGAGGGGATCAGCCCCAATCAAGACGGTGCTATGCGGCGGCGCTGAGAGGGAAGAATGCGTCTGAGTCTTTGCCAATCGAGCTATATGATCTGAGAGACGAAGCGCAGATCACAGTCAACGAGCCCGCAGAGGACCTCATCTCTATTCAATTGAACAACGATGACGAACAGAGGGTTGTCCAGATCGGCTCTGCCCTGCCAGAGGCCGCGCAGCAGGATCTCGCTCAGTTCCTCAAAGCCAATGCAGATGTCTTTGCCTGGATTCCTTCAGACATGCCCGGCATCGACCCGTCGATTAGCACCCATGTGCTCGGTGTCGATCAGACCTGCAAGCCCGTGAAGCAGAAGCGGAGACACTTTGCACCTGAGAGGCGGAGAGCCATCAGAGAAGAGGTGGAGAGCCTTTTGAAGGCCGATTTCGTCCGCGAGATCCAGTACCCGGACTGGCTCGCGAATGTGGTGATGGTAAAAAAGTCCAATGGGAAGTGGAGGACCTGTATAGACTTCACAGACCTGAATAAGGCCTGCCCAAAGGACAGCTACCCACTCCCAAAAATAGATCAGCTCATTGACGCTACTGCAGGTCACGAGCTGCTCAGTTTCATGGATGCTTTCTCAAGATACAATCAGATCAGAATGTACGAGTCAGACATCCCGAAGACATCGTTCGTTACTGACCAGGGGACCTATTGCTATCGGGTGATGCCTTTCGGACTGAAGAATGCAGGAGCCACTTACCAGCGGCTCGTCAACAAGCTGTTCAGAAATCAGATCGGTCGGAACATGGAGGTCTACGTTGATGATATGCTAGTGAAGAGCAGAAGTGCTTCCAACCACGTCTCCGATCTCAAAGAGGCATTCCAAGTCTTGAGGGAACACAACATGAAGCTTAATCCGACTAAATGTACGTTTGGCGTCGGGGCAGGCAAATTCCTGGGCTTCATGGTAAGCCAGAGAGGAATAGAGGCAAATCCAGAGAAGATCAAGGCAGTAATGGAGCTGACTCCTCCCAATACTATCAGAGAAGTGCAGCGGCTGACCGGGCTGGTGGCAGCCCTGGGGCGGTTTATTTCTAAATCCGCCGAAAGATGCCTCCCGTTCTTCAACGCGGTCAAAGGTATAAAAACCGCGCCCTGGACTCCGGAATGTCAAGCAGCGTTCGAGGAGCTGAAGCAGTACTTATCCTCTCCCCCTTTGTTGTCCATGCCGGAGCCAGGAGAAGAGCTGATTCTGTATCTCTCAGCGGGACCCTTGGCAGTTGCAGCAGTACTGATCAGAGAAGAGTCTAACCAGCAAAAGTCGATCTACTATGTCAGCAAGGTCCTCCACGATGCAGAGACCAGATATCAGCGAGTAGAGAAGCTCGTGTACGCCCTCATTATGGCGGCCAGGAAGCTAAGGCCGTACTTCCAGGCGCACACGATCAGGGTCTTGACAGGACAGCCCCTCAGACAGATCCTCCACCGGCCAGACACTTCAGGCCGACTTGTCAAGTGGGCCGTGGAGCTCAGCGAGTTTGATATCAAGTATCTGCCCAGGCCGGCGATCAAAGCTCAGATTCTCGCAGACTTCATAGCTGAGTGCACAGTTCCGGACCCAGACCCCGGGCTGGTAGCAGTTCCTTCTCCAGAAGCAGAGCTGGCTGTACCGGAGCCGCGAATCATTTCCAGAGCAGCACCGCCCCCCGGGACTGAGTCCGTCATCGCGCATCCAGATTTGGGAGAGCCGCTCTGGGAAGTGTATGTGGACGGGTCATCGAACAAGACAGGGTGTGGTGCAGGACTAGTTCTCACTGGACCAGAGGACTTCGTCCTGAATTATGCCCTGAGGTTTGGTTTCCGTGCGTCCAACAATGAAGCAGAATACGAAGCGCTCATAGCCGGGATGAATCTCGCTGTGCAGACCCGTGCTCAGAGGTTGAAGGCGTACTGCGATTCACAGCTGGTCGTCTGTCAGATCCAGGGGGTATATGAAGCCCGTGAAGAGCGGATGATCAAGTACTTGGGAAGGGTTCGCAGTCTGGCTGACAAGTTCAAGAGCTTCGAGGTCGTCAGAGTCCCCCGAACAGAGAATGTAAAGGCGGATGTGCTATCGAAGCTTGCAGCATCAGGTTACACCGCCCTCAGAGAAATTCGCATGGAGTTTCTGAAGAGGTCCAGTATCGATGGCCAGTCCGCCGTAGTGATGCAGATCGACAATGAGCCGTGCTGGATGGATGAGATAATCGGGTATCTGCGCAGCGGAGAGCTCCCGGGAGAGAGAAAGGAGGCCCGTAAGGTCATGCAGCGGGCAGCAAGGTTTTCACTGGATGGCGAGACTCTGTACAAGAGGTCGTATACCCTCCCGTATCTAAAGTGTCTTCGCCCCAGTGATGCCTTGTTAGCCCTGCAGGAAACCCATGAAGGGATCTGCGGAGAGCACCTCGGGGGCAAGGCCCTCGCCATTAAAGTCCTCCTGAGAGGTCTGTACTGGCCTACATTGAGGAAGGACGCTCTGAGCCTTGTGAAAAAGTGTGAGAAGTGCCAGAAGTTCTCTCCGGCCGTCCACCAGCCCCCAGTTCCGATGGCCCCGATCATCAGTCCCCTTCCTTTCGCAGTATGGGGAATGGATATTCTGGGCCCCTTCCCGCCGACCTCGGGAGGCCGTGAGTTCGTCGTTGTCACCATCGATTATTTCACCAAATGGGTAGAAGCAGAGCCTCTGGCCAAGATCACAGAGCAGAATGTACAGAACTTCTTCTGGAAATCAGTAGTGTGCAGGTTCGGAATCCCCCGGGTCCTCATAACGGACAATGGCAAGCAGTTCGACTCAAGGAACTTCCGAAAGTTTTGTTCCGACCTGCAGATAGAGCAGAGGTTCACATCTGTGGCACATCCTCAGACGAATGGGCAGACAGAGGTGACGAACAGGACCCTCTTGCAGGGGATAAAGAAGAGACTGGATAGCAAGGCCGGGCGTTGGGCAGACGAACTGTATCATGTGCTCTAGGCGTATCGGACTACTCCGCGCACGGCTACAGGCGAGTCACCCTTCAATCTCTCCTTCGGAACAGAAGCAGTGATCCCGGTTGACATCGGCGTCCCCTCCCCAAGGATCGTCCATTTCAATGAGCAGCTCAACGGGGACGGACTCCGTGCCAACCTTGACTTGCTTGAAGAAGTCCGTGAGGAATCTCAGATCAGGGCTGCGGCCTATAAGCAGAAAGTGTCCAGATATCATGACGTCAAGATCCGACCAAGAGAATTCCGTGCCGGCCACCTAGTCTTGAGGAAGGCCTCCGTTTCCCAGCCAAGAAGAGTAGGCAAGCTCTCTCCGACCTGGGAAGGGCCGTACCGAGTCAAAGAAGTCATCCGCCCAGGAAGCTATCGGCTAGAGTCCCTTGACGAACAGATGCTACCGCACGCCTGGAATTCTAGGAATCTTCGGATCTACTATCAGTAATTTTGTTTGCCTTCGTAGACTTGTAAAGAACTGCTGTAATTATCCAAGTTCTGGAATGAATAAAATAAGTTTCCCGAACAAGTGTCCCTCTTTGAGTCACTTATATAAACACCAACATACAGCGCTGGACCACTCCGGCTCATCCTAGTGGCTTGGAGATCAGTTCCAGCCGAGGACGCCCGCAGTGGAAACCACCTTCAAATATTTTCTAAGTGTTTGCATACCAAGCTCCCAGCTCGGTTCTCGCAGACTTAGGACGAGCAGTAGTGGTGCACTTCGGCTCATCCTAGTGGCTTGGAGATCAGTTCCAGCCGAGGACGCCCGCAGTGGAAATCACCTTCAAATATTTTCTAAGTGTTTGCGTACCAAGCTCCCAGCTCGGTTCTCGCAGACTTAGGACGAGCAGTAGTGGTGCACTCCGGCTCATCCTAGTGGCTTGGAGATCAGTTCCAGCCGAGGACGCCTGCAGTGGAAACCACCTTCAAATATTTTCTAAGTGTTTGCGTACCAAGCTCCCAGCTCGGTTCTCGCAGACTTAGGTCGAGCAGTAGTGGTGCACTCCGGCTCATCCTAGTGGCTTGGAGATCAGTTCCAGCCGAGGACGCCCGCAGTGGAAACCACCTTCAAATATTTTCTAAGTGTTTGCGTACCAAGCTCCCAGCTTGGTTCTCGCAGACTTAGGACGAGCAGTAGTGGTGCACTCCGGCTCATCCTAGTGGCTTGGAGATCAGTTCCAGCCGAGGACGCCCGTAGTTGAAACCACTTCCAAAGAATCTAAGTGTTTGCATACTTAGCTCCCAGCTCGGTGCTTGCAGACCTTCTCGGTCGTTGAAGTGGGGTTGAAGTGGTTCACTCCGGCTCGTTGTAAATGGCTCACAGACCCTCTCGGTCAACGACGGACAACCACTCCGGCTCGACAGAAAGAGAAGAAAGCAGCACAGAAATTATGCGTACAAAAAACAAGAATGCCGTACAGACAGTTGAACAAAAGTGTATTTGTATTCATAGTATTCATATTACAAAATTGCTCTCTTCGCCGAGCTGGCTTACAAAGAATGGGCCTTACGAACTGTGCAAAAAACATGCCACCAAAAAGAAAGATAAGAGCAAGAGGGCTGCTACTCAGGCCTCCTCGTCGGCCACTCCCTCGGTGACGACCTCTGTGGGAGTGAGGGTTGCAAGCTCGCCGACCTCAGCAGAGGAGACTGCGGCCACAGTCACCTCCGCATCCGTCTCAACAGGCCGGGAGGAGTCCGGTTCGTCTTCCTCTTCGTCATCCTCCCTCTCCGGAGGTGCATACGGAACGGTCAGTCCGTCCAGGGAAACGCCGGGGTGAAGCCTCTTCACCTGCTCGGAGCAGAGAAGGAAACCCGCCCTATAGGCCTGGAGGCCCAAGTCGAAGTGCTGAGCCTCCTTCCTCTCCTCGGTCTCCTTCACGGCCTTCTCCACGGCCGCCTTCTCCTTCTTTCCGGCCCTCTCCGCCGAACTTAGGAGATCCTGCACGGCCTGGTTCTTGACCCTCTGCAGTTCGTCCTGTAAGCTGTTGAGTTCGGCTTCTTTGATCTGGACGGCTTCGGTAAGCTCGCTGTTCTCTTTCTGGAGCTGGGCCTTCTCGGACTCGATCCTTGTGATCGTCTCAGAGAAGAGATATCGTTTCTTAGCCATGTCCCTCGAGTAGACTTGGAGTTGATAGAGGGCAGAGCTGATTGCCGCTTCGCAGGTCTCCGGCACCTCTTTCTCGACTTCTAACCGGTCGCGTGGGAGGACGCCCTTGTACATCAATTCCGTGGCCACCCGGGTATCCCCCAGGCCGGTGTCCGTTTTCTGCACGGCCCAGTTCGGGCGGAAGACGTTGTCGCCTCCAACCGTCGTGGCGGCAGCGATGCCCAGAACTGCCCCGCCGTGTTGCGGCCCTGTCGTCCCTCCAGACTTGGAGCTCTGACCCGTGGTATCTGCCCGGCTCGATAAGGCAAGCTTATGCGTCGCCCGGCTGCTTTTCAGAGGCTTAGCCAGTGCGACCATCGGCGGAGTCGACTCCGGCACCTTCCTCTTCTTGCCCTTGGCTTGGGGCTGCTCCTGCGCTGGGGACGCTTGGGAGGTCTGCTTGATTCTGTCCAACAGGGACATCTGCTTCACCATTTCTGCGAGAGAGAACGGAACACAGTCAGAACTATGAAAAATTGAAGAACAGTTCAGGAAAATAAAATGCTGGCCTAAAAAGTCTACATACGTGCCGGCGTCGCACGACTGACCCCGAGCGCTACCAGCTCGGCCTCCTCTTCGAACTCTGAGCAGTGTATTTGACCTTGCTTGAGCTCTTCTTTGATCAGAGCGAAGGTCATATGGTCATAGTCCTCAAGGGCTGGTTTCTTACTAAGGCGACGAGTGTCCGGCGTTCTCCATTGTAATGAGAACGGCCAGTGGGAGCCCGGCACGGTGTCCTTTACGTAGAAAAACCTGTTCTTCCATGTGTGAATGGAAGTAGGTATCCCAGTGATCATTCTCACTTCAGGCCTCTGGCTAATGTAGATCCAGCCGCCGTCGTTATGCCTCTTCAGGTGCGAACACATCCTGAAGACGGGCACGGTGGGGTTCCTACGGAGCCGGACTCCCAGAAGGTACAAGAAGCCGACCAGCGTTCTCCAAGAGTTTGGGACGACCTGTGTAACCGCCAGCCCGTAATAATTCAGTACGTCAGCAAAAAAGGGGTGGAAGGGGAGCCTAAGTCCGGCCCGTAAGGCCTCTTCATATAGGCAGAGGTCTGCACTATCGTTGCTGGCCCGGTCCCCTTCAACGGCCGCCCTCAAAATGTACCGACTAGGAATACAGTATTTGTCCCTGACGGTCTGAAGTTTGCCCGGCCACAGATGGTTCACCTCGTACAGGGCCCCGATGTTATACTGTGGGTTGGCTTCCATCTGTGCCTCCGCTATCACCTCGACAGGCATGCGCGGCGAGCAAGGAACTACCGTTTCAACGTCTTCTTCATCGTCGCTGGTTTCTACCCGGTCCGGTCCGTCCCCACGGACCGGGATTGTGTCTAAGTCCACACTCATTTCCTCACCGCTCTCCTCGTCTAATACGATTACTATCTCTTCGTCCTCAACACCGGCCTCCATAGGTGAGGCCGGCACCGCCCTCTCTGACGCCCCGGACCCCGTGGTGGTACTGGTCGAACCGGACTCCTTTGAGCTAGAGTCCGTCTCCGAACTAGTGCTAGACATTAAAAAGGGAAGAAAAGAAAAGCTAAAAGAGATTACCGAACTGAAGTGTTGGACGAAGATCTCCGGGCTCACTGATCCGAAGCGGGCAGAAAACTTGAATAGCCGAACAGAAGAGGAGGAGAGTAAAAGATGAAAAGTAAATAATGAAGAGTAAACTTCAGTATATATAGAGAGGCTGGGAAGAGCGGGAAAAATCCCGCCCTTTTCCCGCCAGCCGGAGTGCGCCACGTCACCTGCCGCATTAAATGCGCCGTCCGCATTAAATGCGCCGTCCGCATTAAATACAAGGCACGGGTTCCAAAGCGCTAGAAGACAAGAGACCTGTCCGGCTGGCCGGACAGGATATGGCGCATTCGCTAGACGACAAAAGCGCTAGAAGACAAGAGACCTGTCCGGCTGCCCGGACAGGATATGGCGCATTCGCTAGACGACAAAAGCGCTAGAAGACAAGAGACCTGTCCGGCCAGCCGGACAGGATATGGCGCATTCGCTAGACGACAAAAGCGCTAGAAGACAAGAGACCTGTCCGGCTGGCCGGACAGGATATGGCGCATTCGCTAGACGACAAAAGCGCTAGAAGACAAGAGACCTGTCCGGCTGGCCGGACAGGATATGGCGCATTCGCTAGACGACAAAAGCGCTAGAAGACAAGAGACCTGTCCGGCTGGCCGGACAGGATATGGCGCATTCGCTAGACGACAAAAGCGCTAGACGACAAAAAGCGCTAGAAGGCAAAGACCTGCCCGGCTGGCCGTCCACAGCCTTAGCCGGACAGGACCGCATGAACCGCCTGAACCAATTACGCCCGGCTATGACGCCCAGGAAGCCTCGCCGGCCAGACTTCTGGTCCAAAATTTAGCCATACTGGATAACCGAAAGCCTTCTGCCCGGCCGTGCTCCTTCAGGCCAAACTTCAAGGCCAGGCCAGGGCGCCCGGAGGCTCCTGTCCGGCCACGATTTCTCCTAGCTGAATCTGAGTCCGGCCTGAGCTGCCCAGAGGCCTTAAGGCCGGCCAGACGCTGTCTTTACCTTCTCTTTGCTTCTTCTAGCCACTCTCATGGCTCGAAGAACCAGGGGGCAACTGATGGGGTCCGGACTCAGCACTGAGGGAATCCGGACTCAGCACTGATGGGTCCGAACTCAGCATCCAATTGGCTGCTGGCACGTGGCCCTCACAAGGACCGTTGGAAGGCCAACACCTGTCCCTACTAGGTGTGACACCTGGACCAATCAGGGACTTCCACCTGCCCTCCTTTGGTATGAGACCTGGTCCATACGGAGGCCACCACCTGTCTTGGACAGGTGGCTCAGAACTACCACCTGTCCTAGACAGGTGGCTCAGAATCACTATAAATAGCCTTCACTTGTACTAAGGTGAGGGTCCTGAAATCTGAGAATCAAAACTCTAAGCTTTTGCTCTGACATTGCTCTGCACTCCTGCTCATACTGACTTGAGTGTCGAAGCGCCCGTCCGGAGTATCACTCCGGGTTGGTCCTCTGACCCTTTTCTTTCTTGTCTGTACCCTTGTGCAGCGCAGGACTCAACCAGCCCTTCAGTCGTGACTTGTTAGCTCGGACCATCCAGCCCTACCATAACCTGTTACCAATTTTAGGCCTAACAGTTAAATTGCAGTCATCTTCATTGTGGAGCAGCATATGTTTATATTTGCCAGGAAAACTGAGGGGCTGTATCATGAATTTGGAAGAACATGACAAAATTTAATATCCAAACCAGCATTGGCAATTCTTGGGAAGTGCTTTGGTATCACTTGGGTGTTCTCAGACTCGATTATAATGCTTTTAGTGGGATGATCTAAAGTTTTGAAAAGTGATAAGGAAGTCCAGTAAAAGATATCTTCAATAATGCAGTGATATTCTAGAATAAGATGGAGAATGAAATACTTGCATTCCATAGGCATAATGTGAAGAATAAATTGGTGTATATACACACTAATGAGAACACTAAAATGCCCGTAATGAAGAGTATTTGACTAAACACCTACACAAACCATGTCACAAATATTTCTAACACCCACTCCAGCTGATGTGTCCCTTGGAACATGATATTGCTACTACAACGCATATGATGATCTGTGGTGAGACGTTTCACGAAGATTTCCGCAACCTGATCATGACTATTTGTAAAGTACAGTGAGTATTAGTAGGTTTAAAATTCATTGTATAAATTTGATGACGAGATCAATAGCATACTTCTTTGTGTCAACAACATGCCTTCCTTTGTCCTCTGAACTTCAAGTAACTTCTTTCCAAGATCTCTCGTATCAAACCTCCCTTCTAGATTATCTTTTAGCCTCTGAATCTCATTACAATCACTACCAGTGATTAAGATGTCATCTACATAAACTAGATCAAGCAACATACATGAATGTGTCTGATAAAGTTATTGACTTACTCCTCTTATATCCTCCTCCTTTAATTGTTTGATGAATTATTTTGAACAAAAATCTAGGTGCCTGCTTTACTCCATAAAGAGCTAAAGAGTTTTCTTGAGGTTTCAAGCAAAAAGGCTCTGCAATCTCAAATCCCTTAACATCTATGCAATGTTTTAAATTTCGATTTCAGTCACCACATAAATGGAAAGGTATTGATTTTGGTTGGAAATTTCGATGAAAATCCTATAAAAACACAGAAACATGTTAAAATGTATTCAAATGATGAAATTTTAAAATGAAATTTTAAGAAATGCTAGAATAAGCATAAATACACACTTAGAAACTATCACATGCACAAGAAAACGGAAAGCCATCCATAATGATTTAACAACATAGAACATCTAGTAACATGCGATGTCGTGCATGTCTGATAATTCAATACATACCACATTTCACATGTACTTCATAGGAAAGTTTTATGTGTGTGTGTAGAGAGAGAGAGAGAGAAGAGTAGGTACTCCCGGGAGTAGATAACTTATCAACTCCCTACCTTAAATAACAGTTGGGGCCAAATTGTTTGGGTGACCCAAAGCATTCATTTGATGGCCCCTCACATATATAGGGTGTGCCCAAAAAATCAGCTTGATAGGATCATCCTAACCCTATGACCTGTGGAGGCAAAAAATGGACAGATTTGTGCAGGTTTATACATGTCCATTTTTGCCTCCACAAGTCATGGGGTTAGGATGATCCTATCGAGCTGATTTTTGGGCACACCCTATCTATGTGGGGGCCATCAAATGAATGCTTTGGATCACCCAAACAATGTGGCCCCAACTGTTATTTTAAGCTAGGGAGTAGATAAGTTATCTACTCCAGGGAGTACCTACTCTCTTCTCATATATATATATATATATATATATATATATATATATATATATATATATATAGAGGAAAAGGATTGCACGCTCAAGTGTACCTAACCTTAGGTACGCTCGAGTGCCAAATCACATGGGTCCCACATTTTTTGTGGTCATCTAAACCATTCATTTGCAAGGCCCCATCATAGATAGGGTGCATACCAAAAATCAACTCCATAGGATCATCCTAACCGATCCATTTGTGGAGGTCAAAATGGACAAACTGTTTGTCCACAAATCTGCCCATTTTGCCCTCCAGTTTTGGAGGGGTTAGGATGATTCAACGGAGCTGATTTTTGGTACACACCCTATCTATGATGGGGCCTTGCAAATGAATGGTTTAGATGACCACAAAAAATGTGGGACCCATGTGATTTGGCACTCGAGCGTAACTAAGGTTAGGTACACTCAAGCGTACAATCCTTTTCGTCATATATATATATATATATATATATATATATATATATATATATATATATATATACACACAACACAAGTCACGTGCAATTCATATAAATATAATTATGTAATACTTACTGATATAATATACCACTAAAGCACTTATGATTTTGATTTCGATATGTATTTCAGTTTCGGTGGGGATGGAAACAGAAACATTTTGATCATTTTGTGTCAGTTTCGGTGGAAATTCAAAACCAAGAGGTGGGGGGCTTTTAAATTTGACAAAGATCAAGGGGCAGAACATCTAACTTCTGGAGGGCATACATTTGCACATGGTTGTGGCATGGGGCTATATAAGTCCTCATTTCCAAGAGACCGACAAGAACTAGCAAGATAGCATTTAACATAAGGAGGACGTGACTCTTTTTGTGTGTGTGTGGGGGGGGGCACTCTAGGCCTCACTACTCTGCAGTCTGCATAAGGCTACTTCCTTCCGATTCCTTGAAAACGTCATTAACTTGTAACACCATATCTCATGGAATAATATCTATGATTTTAAATGTCCCAAAATCATTCTATCAACTGATCTGGACATATCTTCAAAGTTCAGTTGTTACATTCCTCCCAAGCTGCCAAAGAATAACATAAGAGCCTACCTCCCAAAGAATTTTACCTTTTTCACCATGGATTTTTTACTACCAAAGATAGGGGTGGACATGGTTCGGTTCGGTTTTGGGGTATACCCGGAACCGAACCATATATAATCGTTTCCCGGAAATTGGAACCAGAACCGAACCATATATGTTTGGAACCGAACCGAACCAGAACCGAAATTGATCGGTTCGGTTAGGTTCTGGGTTTACCCAACCTTCACCAAATGTAGATATTTTGCCTAATCATGTGGTTTTTTGCTCCATGATGAACTACAAACAGTTATATAAGAGCAAGAGTTATATAAACAGTTATGTAAACAATTATACAACAGTTACATATGAACTACAAACAGTTCTATCAAACCAAAATTTCCGTGTGGTTTTCTGCTCCATGATGATCTACAAACAGTTATATGATGAGGGTCAGTTCTCGGTTCTGGGATCCCAAACCCAGAACCGAACCAAATTTCCACCGGTTCCAGGATATCAGAACCGAACCATGTAGATGTGGAACTGAACCGAACCAGATGTGCCGGTTCAGTTCGGTTCCTCAGTTTGAACCGGAACCATGTCCACCCCTAACCAAAGAGTATTATTCTCTTTTAAACTTCGGTCTGTTTGTGTATATGACCTGTGTATGCAATGAGTATTGCCAGTCCTGAAAATCACAGTTTGTCAATTGAATCAGGTACCATGCCAACTACCCTTAAGACAACATAATGTGCATGCCAAGGAGTTGTAACTTTGAAACCATGTGGAACACAAGAACAACTAGAACTCATATTTGTCTCATTGCAACGAGTATTACCAGTCCTGAATATCAGTTTGTTGTCATTTTCAAATGACACTCGAATCAGAAGCCATGCAAACGACCCTTAACGAAACATAGCGTGCATGCCAAGTGAGTTGATGACCTTGAAACCAGCATTAACAATTAAAAGATCATTTGTCACATTGCTAAGAAGTGCATCTTTGGATGAACAATTACACGACCATGTATATCCAAAGGGGTATAACCTACAAATATGTATTATATAGTGGCACATGAATACAAAAGTGCATGTGGGTGCAGGCGTGGAAGAGCATATGCACACATTAAGAAGCATCTGCACTAGTTATGGTTGTGTTGTTGCAGTATTGGAGAGAGAGAGAGAGAGAGAGAGAGAGAGAGAGAGAGATCCACTACAAATTATAACTATAATAACAACAAACCTGCAAATGACATATGACATCACAGAACAGAACACCAAAGACTTGAGACGATCATCCCAAGATGCTAAAAATAGAAGATACTTTCCAAGTTCCGTAACCGGGAATAGCAACTCCTGCAAAAAAAGACGTAATTCAGAAACTTTGGATTGAGGGAATGATGAAAATAGGCTATATATTAATGGCTGTGGCAATTGTTGAGACTCATCCCAAGCTGCTAATAAAGAGAATTATAAACCATCCAAGTGTTGGAAGTAAATGCTATTTATATATACTCATTGAATTGATCAACAGAAACTTGAGAATATAATCTATGTCAACTAGATTGACAGATTAAAAGTAATAATGGAAAGGTAAGTTCAGCATCATTATTCATGTATATGCATCTTGCGAGGTTATTTCTGCCATTGAGATATTATTGTTATCGTATTGTAGGAGAGGAGGGGGGTAGTCGTCATATGACGAAAACTACATGTATAAAGACTATAAGTGGAAGACAATGGTGTTTTGGAAGTATGCTTTTTAACAGAAATGGCTTCTTCCATTTGTCATGTATTAGCAATAAGTTGGTAATAAGTAGTGTGCCTACTAGTCCTCCAACAAATAAAATCTTTCAACAAGCTATTTCAGGTAATTGTTGAGACTCATCCCAAGCCGCTAATCAAGAGAATTATGAACCATCTAAGTGTTGGAAGTAAATGCTATTTATATATACTCATTGAAATTGATCAACGGAAACTTTAAGAATATAATCTACGTCAACCAGATCAAGAGATTAAAAGTAAATACTGGAAATATCATCTGAATTAATCTTAGAGAAAGGAAATGCAATAAAACTTTCAAACCTTCATTACAGCCAAATTGGTGTCAATACCCTCCACTTTAACTCCATCAACTGTTGCCTGTGCCAGTTCCACTTTTTTAAAATTATCCCTGGACTCCCTAACAGCTCTTTCTAATGCAGTCATCTCCCCGACAACTATCTCACCCACCAGAAGTCCAGCCTCATTACCAACCCGTGGTTCTGTTCCGAATACAGCCCCTAAGTTGGATAACATAGCCAGAGATGATATTGAATACATTCCACTCCTGGGAGTACAAGCATTTGCCCGGTCAAACTCCCGTGATGCCGACATACTAGCAAGTGTTTCTAGTATTAAGTCGCCTCCGGGAAGTTGATCAGCAAGACTAAACACGAGAAGTGCTTCACAACGAAGTGGAATTACAGGAGCTAATTCTTGAACAGCCTGTAGGCGCAGAATACCTAGTACAGCCTTTGAAAGTGCTTCATCCCGTTCAACACCCTCCATTTGGAATTTCCTGACAAACTTATGCGCATATAATATTTCCTGAATAATAGCTAACCAATAGTCACGACGAGAATGCCCAGTAAGCTCTGGAAACTCCATGAAAACGGGCTCTGGTCTATGAGAAAAGGAAAGATAATGATAATTGTTAGTTAACATGTTATAAATCTACCATTCAAAAAAAATGTTATAAATCTCTAAAAAAAAGCACTTAAATTACGGAAAAAATAATGAAATTGATCGGTTGAACATATACATGACAAAGATTGATAGATTCTGTTACTTACAAGGAATTGGATTTATACATGACGGCTTTGTCAAACAGTCGTGTACCCCAAGGTCCAGTCAACTCTGGTCTAACAGCTTGTCCTAAATCATCTGATAAGTCATATGTTTTTGCCTTGTCATAAGAAACAACTCGCAGTGCTTCAAAGTAAAGCGCATGATCAGTCAGAGTTAATCGGCCTGCAGTTAACAAAGATTGAGATAACCAGAAATGGGAAAATTTACATGACTAAACTATATGTGGAACTCTATAGAGATACCATAAAATTATATACTGATGCCAGGTTTTGTCTTTCCATGATGTATACATACAATAAAATGCATAATAGCCACAGTTTACACTGTTTGTCAAATCCACAAAGGAAAAGGGATAAAACTAAACCAAAAAACTCACCAGGCCATGTAGAAATCCCCACATGTTGGAGTACTGGCTGTGTGGTGACTGTGCCATCCACCTCAAGGATCCTTTCTCCTCGGGGCAATCGAAGAACAGAAAGAAGAGATGATTGTGATTGTGACTTCATTTTCTTTATCGCTCTGTATATAAAAGCAAACTTTTAAATTTTGGAAGTCAATGTCAATCTCAGATCATCACATACTTCGCAAACATTAATAGAAGGAAATATTCGAGACAGAAAAAAAAAGCTGACACAAGAAAAGCACATTTCAGATCCTAGCAAAGAACTGTATGCAGGAAGCACACAGGACATTATAATTAGGGAAATGATAAATGCGCCCCTTTTCATCGCTTGGGACACCCAGCTGCATTGTACGTGGCAATCAGGTCACTTCATTCCTTCAAATGTGAAGTACATCAGCCCCTTTGCAGTCATAGATACACTGTAGCTGGGTGTCCCAAGTGATGAAAAGGGGCGGATTTATCATTTCCCAAAACTAAAACATGAGTGTTGTTAATAGCATAGTTACCAGGGTGGGAAACGAATTCGGGAAACGAAAGGGGCGCATTTATCATTTCCCTATAATTAAATCAAACAATATAGGGTGGCTGATAACAAAGAACACCCCAAGACAAGGACTTGACTACAGACCTATCGTGAGCCTCTTACTAACATGGATGTAGTAGAGATTGGCTTATTCTCCGGTTGGCAAATTCAACTTCATAAAATCAATACAAACCCATGATAAAAAAATACTTGAATAATTATGAGAATAAACATATTCCCACTACCATGTTTTGATAATGAGACTAACTCGCCTTGTCTTTTATTATTTAATCAGCTGTCAAAAGCTATTATAATTCCCGGAAGGGAAGTGATATATTCGTCCCTTTTTTACTTGGGACACAGCCTCCTCTAGTGTAAAAGAGTAGCCATATATACACTAGAGGGGGCTGCCCCAATAAAAGAGGACCGGGGGTGGGTGGGTGGGGGAAGCTGCAAATATAAATAGCCTAGTAATAACACTTAGTTTGGGACAAAGGCTTAGTTGAGTGTAGTAATAACACTTAGGTCTAACAACTCTATACTGAAGACAAAAACAATATAACCTAGTTTGTTTAGTAATGCACTCATATTAATTGTCGCCCTTTTTTCAAAAACCAATTTTCATTAAGGATTCATCACTCAAAAGTATATTTAGAGGAGGGAATATATAATCATTGTCAATTCATCAGAAGTTATGTCCCATACTTTGTTTATTTCCTCTAATTCTTTTTCAACACAGAAGATGCGTAGAGGAGAAGATCCTATGTGGGATCTAAGGATGATAATACATAACAAATGTACAGTTAGGTGTAAGTACTGTACGAGAAAACATTTGGTGATATACAAAAGGCTAAAATTTCATTGTAAAGTGTGGTTGATTTATGCATTATCTC
Organism: Tasmannia lanceolata; assembly: GCF_043159265.1. Lineage (NCBI taxonomy): Eukaryota > Viridiplantae > Streptophyta > Magnoliopsida > Canellales > Winteraceae > Tasmannia > Tasmannia lanceolata. Next base: position 10,112,586 of record NW_027518685.1, on the reverse strand, counting down.
TATATGTTGTTGATCATTGTCCATAGCATCTCATTCCTTGGCACCATTTTTCTGAGCTCTACGCCATTCATCGCTACAGAGATCCATAAAATCCAAGGTTTCCAAGCTTATAAAGGCACCTAGCATTGACTACAAACTAGGCTGGAAAGACTCGGTTTCAGACCAGACCTTTATGATGCATCTGATAGAGGGAAAACAGGCCTGCAAATCAAAGTATTCATCAACACCCAATTTAAAGAAGTTTTCTTTTGAATAAAGTCAATTTGTTCAAAAGATGTATTTTATCCATATCGTTTCTCATCATTCTGAGTTATTTTTCAAAAAAAAAAAAAAATACATTTATCTATTTTTGAGTTAGATATGTCACTTAGATTTTGATAACAAGCATCCACCAAGAAGAGGCAATGCCTGTGCATTTAAACTATGCTTTTTAAATATAAAATAAATTAGAAATGTGTAAGAATTTAAGAAATGACGTGACAAGAGTAAGGCATACATAAATTCATTGTATGATATTGAAATATGTCTACCTGATGCTTAATAGGAATTGGATCTCAACACATTTCATAGAAGAAAAAGAATAGAAAGCAGGTGGCAAGCACCATCATGTCTTCATAATGTCTGCCCAGTCTCAGCCACACAACTGTTCTTCTCTCTTTTTGTGATTTCAAGTGTCCGCAAATGCCTGTCTGGACACTCGAAATCACAAAAAGAGAGGAAATTTCAAGAAATTTACAAGTAGCATTTTCGAGTTTGTGGACTGTTTACACAGCAGTCATTATTTTTAAAAGAGTTATGGTATTCTAGAGTTCTTCTTTTGAAATGCCTTAGCAGTAAGAACAATTAAGGATTTGTCCTTAAATAGAAGTAGTAAGTTTAAGGAGGTTTGAGAAGGTCCATATACACTAGTTTTTTAGATGGATTTCTGCAGATTTTTGTTTTCAAATTCTTTACTGTATTTTGTTAATGAAATTGTGATTGCGGTCGATTCCAATCATCTTATCTTTGATCCTCTCCATTTAGTGATCAATTTTCAGCAGGGAATAGCTCTATTCCTATTAATTGGATTTACATTCTGCTGTAGTATGAGAATTCAAACTGCAGCAAACAAACTATACACTTTTTATATACAAGATATATGAGCAAGTAGAACAAGTAACTGAAGAGAGCTAACCTTTCTAATCCGCCAAGGTACTTTTCATAGATAGAGAAAGGAAGCCGTCCTCCAGTTGAAGCTGTAAGTACCTCAAAAAGGTCAGCGCTGGTAATTACATCAGCAACGGAGGGAATTGCTGGGGCTATCCGAGAGAAAGCCTCTCTCCCAACAGTATTCTCAACATCCACCTGACAAAAAGATGAGAACAATGAATTCCCACGCTGATAGCAAGAAAGTGTTCTATTTCAAGAGCTCAATTTTTTGAAATTAAACATGAGAAGTCATTCAAAAAAGGTTAGAGAAGTGGAGAACTTATGTGGATCTAAAACTCAGATGGCATTAGTTAATAACAACATTAAAAAGAAGAGAATTGAAGGATAACTGTGATCTTCTTCACAACTTAAACCCATTAACCACTTTCAAATGATTCTTTGGAATGGTTTTCCACTAACTAGCTGACAATGAAATACATGAATGACCATCACCTTAAGTAAAGGTTGACTGGCAGCACCAGGAGCTTCCCAGGCTAGCATCATATCAAAAGTTAGGCGCCGAAAATTCTTATCACCAAGGTGACCTGTTACTTGAGTAGAGAGAACAAGAGCCCTGAAACAACAGTACTCCAAAATGTTCCTTGCATACCGTGATGGATGCTTTACAGATTCAGAAGCCTCCTTTTGAAAGTTTTGTTGAAGCTCATCCATGGAAACATTAAGAATTCTGCATTGTAGTCGGACCAAAAGGTCCATAAGGAAACAAATAGAAATGATACAAGATTGATGTATAAAAAATTAAAAACCTCAAGAAAAAACATGTAGAAAAAAAAAATAAAGGAATCAAATTTTCAAATGAACATGACCTTTTTTCTTATTCAAGGTACAAACATTGCTACTTAATTTTTTTTGTCGCAGAAAAACTAGCCTCAAAGGCTATGTAAATGTAAGGCATAAAACTAATTTCAACTGATTTTCCTAGTTCCCATTCAAAAGTCACTGTGCAGCCTGGACAGCTTATAAATGCAAATGCAAATTAAAGTAGAGTAGAGAAGTATGGGCATGAAAATACGTTTCCAAGTCCTCCAATGCTAACCATAGAAGGCAAAAACAATCATAAAAAAAAGGTGTTGGGGGTAAAATTTTGCATCCAATCAGAGGCCGACATGTGGCACCCATAGACTCAAAAGCCTAGAGAGGGTGAAGGGTTAATTTCGCAGATCTTTGGAAGCCCTAGAAACTACAATCACCATAAAGGACAAACTCGGAAACCAAAATTCCGGGAAACTCGACCAATCAGGCTAGGTGAGACTCTAGAAAAGGCAACTTTCCTTCATTGCCTAGGACTCTACTAGAACCAAACTCTAAGGTACGCATTCACAATCACATTCTCTCATTCTTGAGCCCTCAAAGAGCTCAGCTCGTACTTGTTCCCACGTCAGACTTGGGCATCGGAGAGTCCCTCCGGAGTCGCAAGACATCTTTATAGGAGTCAGCTCAGCACAGTTCACTTTCCAAGGTCCAGTCCAGTCCAGATTTCAGCGGCAACAGAAGGTGTCATTAAAATGACTCCATACAAGGCAAAAACAATCACAAAATGAAAGTGTCTGGAGAAAACTGAAGCCAATTTAAGAAAATAGAGATATCCATCATAAATTCGATCAAAAATACAAATTGCCATGTATGATAACAGCGCACAACCATTACTCCAAGCAGAGAGAAAAGCAAGAACAAATCACAAAGCATGCTAAGAAGACGACGTACCGTGAGCATCGGCCAACGATTACATTGGCTATAGGAGAGAGCGCGGACATCCACTTCCTCCGACCGGATGGAGATCTCTCCATTTCCTCAAATTCCTCATCGAAAGTACTCTTGTTACTCAGCACCCACTTGAATGACCCTTCCCTCACAAGACCCTCCAGTATATTTCTTGTTTTGCTCATCATCGTCATCTCTCTCTCAGCCAAACACCAATTTCGAAAAAAAAAAAAAAAAACACACCCTAATTCCTACAGTTCACTCAACCCAAATTCCAATTTCACTAAAACCCCACAAAAATTCATTAGGAACCAATTCCAATTTCACTAAAACCCCACAAAAATTCATTAGGAACCAATTCACCCACAGCTTTACTAATTCAACAAAAGCACCCTAATTCCTACGAAATCACCCAAATTCCAATTCCACTAAAACCCCACAAAATTCATTAGGAACCAATCCACCCACAGCTTTACTAATTCAACAAAAGCACCCTAACACCTACAAAAGCACCCAAATTCCAATTCCACTAAAACCCAACAAAATTCATTAGGAACCAATTCACCCACAGCTTTACTAATTCAACAAAAGCACCCAAATTCCAAGAGTTCACTCAAAACCCAAATTCCAATTACACTAAAAGGCTTCTCTCAATACCCAACAAAATTCATTAGGCCCAAATTCACCCACAGCTTTACTAATTCGGATCTTTCTTGATAAACCCATTTCACCAAAAAAAATTCTGTATCACAAGCAGATTACCTACCCATTTCTCAGAAACCCAAAATCTTTCTTCCTACCGTTTTAAACTTTTGTATGAAACAAGATTTTTTTTTTTTTTTTTTTGAGAAATATTCTACCATCTAAAATCTAAAAGCCCACGTGAACTCCAAGAATCAAAATCGATTAAAAGAAGAAGAAATTGGAAAAAGGACTCATAACTACCCAAGTTTTATCATCGTCTTCATTCTTATCCGAGGAGTTGAGATTGATAAGAATTTGTTATCTGTTGGGAACGATAAGGAGAAGAGAAGGGTGACGAAATACAGTAAGGCATAAAGGAATCTGCCATGAACGGTTTTTCTAATTCGGTGTTTGGTGGCTTCCGCAGAAAAGAAAACGCGAGAAAAAAAAAAAAACAGTAGATTTATGGCAGAATCCGAGATGTAAACATGTTTTGTTAATGTGATCATTACTCTCTTATCTGACAGGTGTATAAGTTCTGGATAGAAAGAAAAGGGTATTTTAGTCTTTTTAAGAACAGTACAATATGATACATATTAGTAATTAACAAAAGTTTTGAGGGCATTATGGTCATTAGAAACCCATTTGATACATTTGAACAACCCCCCCCCCCACTAAAAAATCATGCCAAGATAATATTCAAACTGGACCCATAGTTTGGCTTATCACCATCAACATGTATTTTTATTCCAGTTTGACACTTGGATGCATCTCTGATGTACATCTGGCCGTGTGCACTTCAATCTGGACCGTTCAAATGGTAGGCCCCATTGTGTAGATGTGTGGATTATGCCAACCTGAAGTTGTTGGTGCAATACAATCGATGTTTCTTTCTTCTGAGGTGACATTTCTTCAGAAAGAAGAGTAAATTTTCATTGGATTTTATGTCAGCTTCAAAATCTCCATGGGTGTCCATAAAACATTAGCATGATCAGGACCCTTCATTTCATAGGCCTTATCGTGAGATTAGCGTGATTGGATGATCTAAATTATTTGGACGTTTACTTACAAATTAATTGAGAAAAAAAAAAGGAGCAACCATCCCCATTCAATTTTTATGATCCAAGGGTCAGAGATGTTTGAACGGAGTGATCTTTCACGTATGTGTCTGAGGCGGTGGATGAAGGGTCTAGATCATGTTGGCATTGTGTTGGTGGACCCCAAGTCAAGCTTGTCATCTATTTTTCAAATATTTTTGGTAAGGTGTCCATGTGTTTCTGCTCCTTCGCCTTTGTCAAGGCTTGGTGAAGAAGAAGACGGATTTTATTTTTTTCCTAATAGGACGATAAGCACATTTATTTTGTTTTAATGGCATAAAAATAGTAAAAACAAGGAGCAAAAAACTCAAAGTGTCCGAGGAGATTCTTGTCTTATGATACTACTAGAGTGAAAAATAATAAATAATAAAAAGTATGGAAAAGGATGGGCCAATATTAATATAATAATAGAGGTTGTTGTCCTGCACAAGTGTGTAGGTAAACCCACCGAGGCATTGGCTCTTCGGCATAAAGTCACGGGTTTGCGTGTATGCGTAGGGACTAGTCCTACTCCCGAAGGGCGTGGGGACATCCTACGTCATCAAAAAAAAAAAAAAGTGTGTAGGTGAGCTTACACGAGTGTAGAAACAGGGTGGGGGCCCACATTTTTTGGGGTCCAGAGCATTCACTTGAAAGGCCCTTCCATGATAGGGTGTGGCCCAAAAATCAGCTCCATTGGATCATCCTAAACCTGCCATTTGTGGAGGGGAAAAATGTGCAGAAACATTGACACACAATGTCTGTCCATCCCCTCCAACCCTTTGATTGGGTTAGGACGATCCAATGGGGCTGATTTTTGGGCCACATCCTATCCAAGAAAGGGCCTTCCAAATGAATGATTTTGATCCCCAAAAATGTGGGCCGCCACCCTGTTTCTACACTCGTGTGCAGGAACAATTTTCTCATAATAATAAGGTAAGAATTTCAAGGCTGGTCTGTCGCATTTTAGACGAGCCACCTCGTGAATGAAGACAACAGCTTTTGTCTCCACTCACGAGATGGCTGGTCTAATATGCGACAGACCAGCCGTGAAATGCCTTTTGCGATGGACCCTAGCAAATCCCATTTATCTAATTAAAAGAAAACAATTAATGACTTTCTCTACTTATTTTTTGGTCTTTTATAGATTTTTCTCTGAAAAGATAAATTTTTCAAACTCAATCAGTAATACAAAGTCGGTCCTATGCATTGTTTTTTTACGGGTCCTATGCATTGTACCTTCAATGTACACATATTTTATTTTATTTTCCCGTGCATCACACGTGCCTCTTTTACTATTGAGCTAGAAATGGAGAGATAGTGTGTGTGGTGCAAATACAAGGCCATGTAAACAGGGATCTTGTTCTGTGGATGCCCATATTTTTCCAAGAAAAAAAAATATGAATGAGGAAGTAAAAGCAGAAGGTGGGCCCTTCTTATGAATGAGCAGTGGTGCAAAATCTACCTCCAATTTGTCGGTGGAGGCCTTTTTGGTGAATAGGGACTGTTGTTTGTTTTATATTCTCATCGCCCGTGTAGGGCGAAACAATATTTTTTTTCTTTTCACAATTTAGAAAGAAATGACATGATTTTAGATAATTTAGAGGAACGTTATCATAAATCAAAGGTCGCTCTAAGATTTACTATAGTTGATATAAGTTATATTTTTTTGGGGGTCATTTGGATATAAGATTTAATCATTTAGAATTGTAAAATCCGAGATTTTACAAGCTAAAACCTGGATTTTATAAGCTAAAACATAGATTGTGCAATTTTAGGATTGCAAAATCAAAGTTTTAGCTTATAAAATCCTTAATTTTACAATCCTACATTATAAAATCCTTCATCCAAACGGCTCCTTACGGTTAGAATAGCTAGTGTGAGTGGATTTTGCTCTATGGCTCATCCAAAGCAAGTCCTAAAAATAAATCAGAGCGAAATATTAGTTCAACCTTCAATCATCCAGTATCAGATTTGAAATCAAAGTGAAATGTTAATTCAACCTTTGATAGTCCTGCATCAAATTAAGTATACGTCCCAACCTTTGGTCATCCTACATCACCCATGTACTCTTTATCCTTTTTGCAAAGTTGGGAAAATCATGTCAAGTATTAATATATCCCGCTATGATGCAACAGAGGAAAAATGGTTTATATTATAGTTACTAGAAACTTCCTCGTTGGTTGGAAAGCTCGCTTCTCCGGAAACTCGCTTTGGAAGCTAAGTTCTTCTCTCTTCCCAAATTTAGGAAAAGCACGCTTCCTACGTGTTTCCTCTTAATTAAGAGTTCTCTTCCTACCTGGGTAATCGTTTCTTCTTAAAAGAATATCTTCTTCTTTCGATAATGCTTAAGTAGCATATTAAAAAAAAAACAATTCATTTAAAACTTGAAAACTCTTCTTAAGTTTCACATGAAAATTATGTGGATCTTGTCCCAAAAGCTTAACATTAACTACACATGAATAAAACTCGTGAAATGGTAAATTCCTAAAACTTGCAAGTCTAATTAGTCATGAAGTCTTCTTTTCTACTTGTAATCCTTACTAATATTATCCCTTCCTCCTTAACCTAGTACAAGCCTCTCTTTCTATTTATTGTTCGCTTCCAATGGGGCTTCTTACATGCTTCATCAATTAGGCTCCCTAGACATTTACTTTCTTTAGAGCATTTCGCTTCCTGCATTTTCTCTTTTATAAACCTCTTGCTTCCCGCTTTCGCTTCCCACTCTGGCAACTATGGTTTATTATATACTTCATCCTCAATAAGCTAAAGGTTGATAGTTCTTTTCTTTCTTTTATTGACAAGGTTGATAGTTTGTGTTCTTTGCTTCTATTTCATTTTAGCAAGTTAATTGACTTTCATGATGACTGACTTTCTTGCAGGGATTCCAAGTACTCAAATTGCAAGTAATGCTTTAGCCATGGGAAAAGCTGCTGTTCTTCCATTGTATACTCTCACGGTGGTGGCTCCTAAAGCTGATCTGGTAAATATTCTTTGACTGATCTGGGGCTATAACATATATAGTAAATCATGCCAAAACATTGACCTTGAATCTGATCTAAAGGCAATACATGTGTTCTTTTTCTTCTCTATACTACAATGTGAGCCTAAACTGATTTGCAGACTTGTAGGCTTCCACAATGATAATAAGTTTGTTACTGAATTAAATCGCTAGTTTTCGAAATGTGATAGAATTGGACTTCATATGCAGGCCATAAGAACCATTAAGAGTCGCATACCTTAAATTGTGCTTGGGTTCTGTATATTTATTTTCTTTCTCTCTCTTGGACATCTGAAACCTTGGGGTTCTGTATTTATATCTTCTATGTCTCTCTTGGACATCTCAAATTTTCAAATAAAAGACAGGACTGCAACCATGAAAAGTTGATATGGAGTCATTATGTGCTGAAAATAAACCCCTAAATGCAATTGATGGCAAGAGAAAACCCCAATTTTGTATGCTCCTGTTTTAAGACATCTGAAAGTTTAGTTTTTAGATACATCAATCACATTCAATCACTATGGAAACGAGGGCGAAGCTAGCAATCTAATATTCCAATTCCAGCAATCCCCAATCATCTATTAAACAGAAACATAGGGGTGGCAGTTAATAGGCATTAGCTTCTCTATAAAACTTTCCGTCAATCATGTTAATCACAACTATATTTACATTATCACAGCAGCTGATGTACTTCTTCTATACATAATCTACTTTTTCTTTAGTCGAGCCTGAAACATCCAACGGGCAAAACATTTCTCATGGACCTTTCCTTCTCTAAGTATTATAGGGGACATATAGTATTTCTTCCTTTAGTTTGATACGGAACTTCGAATATACCTCTTTTTTAACAATGTTGATGAGTTCCAGCATGTCTCTAGAAGTCGAGTTGTCACAATTGATGAAGAAATTGGCATGGACATCAGAAACCTTCGCACCTCCTACTCTTAAACCTTTCAATCCCGCCTTCTCGATCAGCTCTCCTGCTGAAATTTCAAAACCCAGAGGGTTCCGGAATACTGATCCAGCACTTTGTTCCCAGATTGGTTGAGACTTCCTCCGCCTGTAGATGAAAACAGCTTCTAATCAGTATGGGTCCAAGTAGAAGCAAATGATTCATGGTTGTATCAATAGAAATTCTAAGGTGAGCAAGGTTTTAAATTTCAGTCTTGGTCGCCATGGAAACGGAAACGGAAACGGAAACATTTCAGTTTCGGTTGGTAATTTCAGTGAATTATGAAAATATATGCAAATGATAGAATTTAGGCTCGTACTTCCGTATCCTTATGCACTAAGGAGAAACACATCTAAGTCTGGTTGATGAAATATGACCGTCCGATCAGAGCGTGATTGACGGCTGAGATTTCCATCTGGAGATCTTGGCATTAGAGGATCGTTCTCAGTCAGTTCTCTGGCTGGGGTGATCGTACGATTGTCTAACAGACCACGTAGATAAAATAACCATTCAAAAAAAAATGATAGAATTTAAAGATAAAACTTCAGGAAACGATAGAATAAGCACAAATACAGATTTGGAAATCATCAATAAGCAATACAACCGTCTATAATAATTTAAAAACATCGAACACCTAGTGACATGCACTGTTGCTCATGTCTAATAATTTACTACATACCAAATATCACATCTAATTTATAGAAATATTCATATATACTACATGCATCAAATTTCACATGCAATTCATATAAATATAATTATGTAATACATTTCACTATTACACTTGAGTATTGGTTTATGCATTTCAGTTGTTTCGGTTTCGATGTGGATGGAAACAAAAACATTTTGGTTGTTCCGCGTCAGTCTTGGTGGAAATTTAAAACCATGACAGTGAGACCACGAAGAATATTCTCGTCATTGGCCAGTTTGTTTTAAAATGTTACCTTTCCAAGTAGGCTTGCTGCCTTTCTCTAGCCAATGCTGAAGGTGTCAATCGGAAAGTGACAGCAACAATTGCAGCCAAGTCTTCCATCTCTTGGAAGGGCGATCCCCGATAACTAAAACTAAGATCTCTTCTATTCAGCTTTCGATGGCTTCCATCGGTCATAACAATCTCACTACTATCAATACTATCCGCAGTTTCCTGTCCATCAGCTCCGGCATTCATAAAAGCAGCTCCACCTACTGTGCCAGGAATACCACCAGCAAATTCAAGACCCGTGAACCCCTCCATGGAACATTTTACTCCTAACCGATTGAATGGATAACCACTACCTACTCTGTAAACACCAGCTTCAGTTCTCTCAAGGAAATCAATTCGATTAAGTATAACGCACCCATCAAATCCATGGTCATCAAAGAGACAGTTCGAGCCTCTACCGATGATAAGAAACCGTATGGAATGGTTCAAACAGTATCTGCTCATACATAGAAGTCGAACTCAGATGATTTCTTCAGTTCAAATTGCAGAAACTTGAGAACAAAGAAATGGGTAGTATGTTAGTCCACCTCAATCTTGGAATTATACACTGATTAATGGTGTAAACCTGATATGAAACTGCAGATGATCTGCTCACCTCAGATGGTTGTGCATGTTGTGTGATGATTTTCCACTCAACAAGGTTTAAAAAATATGGGAATGATATGGTCAGACTTATCGCGCCCCTTACCCAGAGAACACGGCTAGGAACGTGACAACGCCCCATACCCATGGGGTTTAATCCCATTAAGGCTAAATTGATTACGATTTTTGCATATATCCAATCCAACAATTTACATTATAGATAGATGTCAAGAACAGTTTTTTATTGACCTTCATGACAGATCAATCTAAAATTTCAAAAAAAAAAAAAAAGATAAATTCATCATTGTTTAATTGATAACAATAAAAAAGGGAAAAATATAGATACGCCTCCGCAACTTTCTAACATTTTCAATGATAACCTAACTTTTCAAAGTCATCAACTCCCCAACCTGACTTTTCACCGTCCATGAAGTAGACCCTGACTCTTCACCCTATAGTTCAAAATTCATCAAAGACACCCTGACAATTTCTTCATTCCCGTCCACCTCGTCACATAACAAGCATTATTGAAAACTAGGTTGGTCGTTGATGACTTCGAAAAGTCAGGTTATCGTTGAAAATTTTAAGAAAGTTGAGAGGGTGGGGTGTATCTGTATTTTTCCCTAAAAAAATGATAACAAAACTCCAAATCAAATCATTAAAGAAAAAAAAAAAAAAAAAAAAACTCCAAATCCTAGATATGTTTTATACTAAGTTTTAAGATGACTAGGAGCCTCAGTCCATAAATTCCTTATCAGACTCATCTGATCACAGAAACAGTTCTTATGCAGCCAAATAATGGGGTCTGATTTTCTATCAGTGAGATGGGTCTGACCGTATAACATTCCTGGCGAAATGAGAAAACGACCTGATAACAGAAACGAGTTGGGTCTGATTGAAAACTTGGACGAAGTAGTTGCAAGGACCACCGATTCCCCAAGTACCCAACTCCTTCAGAAGCTTTTTACCTTGAACAAATCTCACGCCTTGTGAAGAATCCTCTTCTTCTTGTTCGTGGTGGGGTTGAGAATATGACGAGGAGGAGAGACCTCTTTTCTTAATGCAAAGAGGGGTTTTTTCACATGCTTGAAATCGCTTGAAATGGTAGCGATTAGGAAAAGAGAGGGAGGATTGTTCTGTAGCAGAATCATCAATGGTTTTGTAGGAGAAAGGAAAAGGGAAGAAGATAATAGATGGCGAAGAAGAAAAAGAGACTGACTTTGGCTTTAGCATTTGGATTTGGATTTGGATTTCTCGTCCTCTCTTCAGCTGCAAGGGAAGAAGGGATTCATTTGCCCTAAAATTTCTCTTTTCTATTTAAAAGCAAAAGGAAATACAATACCCTTTTCTTAGAAGGTTGATCCTAACTCACCAGAGATGGGAGGATTAGGATCGGAAATTATTTTTGGGGCACAACCTATTTAGGCCGTGGCCCATCTAATGTACGGTTTGGATCATCCTATGGTACCGCTCATACCTTACTTTTTAATAAAGTGTGGAGTGCCATCATCAAAATTCGGCAGTGCTGATATAATTTCCCTTGAAAAAAATGAAGGGAAAAATACACTTAGACCCCTGTAGTTTCTGACACATTCTACTTAAGCCCTGATGTTTAAAAAGTAACAAGTAGACCCCTGTGGTTACAATTTGTATAAGGTAGGCTCCCTCAGTTGACGGTTCGTCCACACATAGCTGATTTTTTGGACACACCCTATCTATGTCTGGGCCCATCAAATGAACGCTTTAATGTTGTTGTGGATGCATGTACTGTTGACATAATCTGAGACAGTCACAATTCTCTTGCACGAGCAAAATGGTTTATTACAAGCAATACCAGTAGTACTTCCTACCGCATACTATTTCTTTTGTTTGCACTACTTAAACTACAAATTTCTACGATGAGTTTTAAGACAATACATTGTAGAAGCTTTTTTTTTTTTTTTTGAAAGGGATCTAGGACATACCATGAGAGTCTATGAAGATTATTAATCAGCTTAAGGATAGGGCACACGAATACATTTCAAAGATTCCAAAAGAACAATCTACTATGGTTTTGTTTCACTATCATTAGCTCATTTTTGAGGTTCTACACGGGAGCATAGATGGGGCACGTGTGTGAGATCAAGGTCCCATCCTGAACATACATCATCTAGGTAAGATTAAAGGACAAAAAAAAAAGGGAAGTGATAAATCGACTCCCCAAATTGATGAATCGACTCCCCATGTGTCTTTCTCTCTCCTTAGGTTAGAGAGAGAAAGAAGAGAGAGATAGACACATGGGGAGTCGATTTATCCATTAGGGGAGTCAATTTATCATTGCCCAAAAAAAAAGTTCAATAGTTTAGCTTCTCCCGAAGGAGCATTAAATGAGGCTTGTTGAATCAAGGGCCTATGATTATCCGATCAAGGTGTTATCAATGACATTTGATCGACTTATGGTTGCCATAAGGTCCTATAAGCGTCTTTTATTAAAGAGTAAAATAGACCCTGTCTTTTAGCAAATTCCATTTTTTAATTGAGAAAGACTATCCATCAAAAAAAGACTACACAAGAACTGAATTTTAAGATCAACTGTAAAATGCAATTTTGGGGCAATCAAGACCGTTAATCTTGTGGAACATCATCAGATTGGCCTCGGTACCATCCTGAGCGTACATCCCATGAGAAAGATAAATCACTACAAGAATCAACAGTGTAATTTCTTTGAACCGTAAATGAAGAAGTGGATCAACGACATAGAATCATTTGATCAATTGCCGTCAGATCACTGGATCTAATCATATACACGAGGCAGAAGAAGTGGAGCATAACGACACTACCTCTTTTTTTCAGCAATTTCCTTTTTAATTTTTCTCAGTTGGGTTGGAGTAAAGTGACTCTAGTCGGCCGACTATAGAACCTTCTCTAGTCTGCCGACTATAGAACCTTCTCTAGTCTGCCGACCAAAAACACAGTGGGCCCGCATTATTTGGATAATCCAAAACATTTATTTGATAGGCCCTGGCATAGATAGGGTGTGCGCCAAAAATCAGCTCCATATGATCATCCTAACCCTTCGATTTGTGAGGTTAATAATGGACAGATTTGTGGAGTTTATACACGTCCATTTTAACCTCCACAAATCGAAGGGTTATGATGATCCTATGGAGATAACTTTTGGGCACATTCTATCTATGCCAAGGTCCATCAAATGAAAGCTTTGGATCATCCAAACAATGTGGGCTCAGTGTGTTTTTAATATGTCCATTTTTAACCTCCACAAGGTCTCTTATCCCTAGGAGGTCTTCTTCCACTAGCAGGTTTTTTCGGAAAACTCCATCTATTCTGGTGTGGATGGCAGGCAGGCCTATATTTCTTGGTTTCAATAGGACTCCTTACGAGCGTTGTTTCTATCTACTATTATCTAAAAATAATCAAATTATTAATGACTGGGCGAAAGCAAGAAATAACCCCTCACGTGCGAAATTATAGAAGATCTCCTTTAAGATCAAACAATTCCATTGAATTGAGTATGATTGTATGTGTGATAGCATCTACTATACCAGGAATATCAATGAACCCAATTATTGCAATTGCTCAGGATACCCTCTTTTAGCTTCTAGGGTCCTCTGTGTTTTTGGTTTGGCCGACTAGAGATACTTTTCTCAGTTGAGCAAAGTATATAAGCACCTTTCTCTATGCCGGGACCTGTGAACAAACAATCTTGTTGAACCTTGTATGGATAATTTTGTCAACGAAAAATAAAATTTCAATTAACTCAATTTTCCTGGATTTTTTTCCGAAAATAAAAACAATTCATTTTGTATCGAAATCCTGAATTTTTCTTTCCGTAGAATATCTTCTTCCGTAATTTCTTTTTTCCCTAGATCCAGTCAGGAATTTGTTTTTCCCGGAAAAACAAATTTTCCAGCGTCGGCTCTATTTGGTTGCCGAGTTTTTTTTGTTCCTGGGAGTTATGTGGGAGAGTAAGTTATATTTTGGTCCCATCCCATGTTTGGTTGCCTTTTAGCACTAGGTTTATTTTAATCCCACTCTTGTAATGATTACTTGTGGGATGAATTTTTTAATCTCACTTTTGTAATGATTGCCTTTTCATCCCATCCCAAGATAACCCCAGGAACAAAAATAAACTCAGGAACCAAAAATAAGCTTGAGAAGAATTTTTTTTCTACCCAACAGTTCAAGCAACCAAACAAAGGTTTTTTTTCTTCCCATCATAATCCGGTCAACCAAACATGGGATTTTTATTTTACCAGGATACTTCTAGGACTTTTTTTTCCCCACCTATCTCCCAGGGTGTTTTTTTCTCCCACATAACTCCCAGGAACAAAAAAAAAAAAAAACCCGGCAACCAAAGAAGATTGCAATTTTGGAATTTCATTTTCCAAACTTTACCTTTCTGTATATCTAAACTGCCAGCTGTGCGGGGCTTTTACCGTATCAAATCTGGACAAAATAGTAAACGCCGAAAGATAATCATTTTCTTCTCCCTTCTGTGCCTCCAAATCCACAACGTTACTTTCCTTTCCCACCTAAACCCCCCTTCCCAAAAATGACGCTTCCTCTTCCCAAAATGCCCTCATAATGGGGACTTTATTTTAAAATTTTAATTTTAGCTTTCTAATTTAAATTTAAATTTAAATAAAAAAAGGGAGATGATATTTACAGACCCTTAATTCAATAATGTCACTAAACAATTTACTTTACACTAGCTTCTAATTGATTTCTACCATTCCCAAAATGCTCTCAACAAATAATTAAATGAAGTAGATTTTTTAGCCCACTGAACATTTTAATTTTAAATTAATGTTCAATAATCCATGAATTATAATTCAATGATATTTTGGGCATTTCAAAGACATGATTTGGACAAGGATATTATCGTCATAAAAACACAATCTAAACTTGCAGGATTCTCTCCCTCTTCCTCTTCTCTGTTGTCCCAACGGACGGAAGATTATTTTGGAATCATTCTTATTTTGGTATGTTCAAGCAAAAAGCCATTACATGGTTCCTCATGCCAAATCATCTTTGGATTTCTTCCCTCTTCTGCTCTTCTTTCTTCTTCTTATAAGAGAACACCCCATCATTTTTCACTTCATATTTCTTTGTAAAGATGGCTTTCTGCGTCAAAATAACAGTTCTCTTCACAGTAATGTTATTATTTCCAGTCATTCTTGGCTGGGGAATAGATGGGCATTTCACTGTATGCAGGATAGCACAGGTTATTCAATTTCTTATCCCAAATCATCCTCTATAACTTCTTATTTTAAATTCAAATTACTGGGTTTCCAAGCTATTGTTTACATATGCTTAATCTATTTATTTCTCTATACATTTTAGTTATGGTTTGCTGTGTTTCTCTGTTAATTATTTACTTCATATCCGCTCTCTGAGTTCTTTTCCCTCTGTTCTTAGAGTCGACTGAGCAAAACAGCAGCGGATGCTGTGAAGCAGCTGCTTCCGGACTATGCTGATAATGATCTGGCAAGCCTCTGTTTGTGGGCAGACCGTGTGAAATTCCGGTATCACTGGTCAAGATCTCTTCATTACATTGATACTCCCGATGAACTCTGCAACTACCAGTATGACAGTGAGTTCCTACACCATGAATTTCTTGTCTTCTCAATTTATATGACCACTGGGTAGAAACAGTGAGGAACTACTAGAGGGCTAGGAACATAACAGAGAACATGACCTTGGATCGGAGAGAATGGAAGAAAATAATCCACGTAGACAAACCCAACTAGTGTCAGGATTAGACTTTGTCAATTTGAGCCGGGTAGATCGTTTCACCTTCTTCATGAAAATTTTCCAAAGATTCATTAGCCGACCCCCAACTAGTTTGGGGCAAAGGCTTAGTTGAGTTGAGTCAATTTATATGACCATTGAGGAACCTTTTTGTCAATTTTCTCGATTTATTTCTAATAGTAATAGTTTGATCATTTGGATAGTTTTAACGGGATCAAATAAAAATTTCAAATGTTTCATTTGATTGTCTGAATCAAGTCTTCTTCGTTCTTCTTTGTTCGGCCAATAAAGCAAGTCCTTTCAAATTCAAACTAGGTCTTGATTCTTCAGCTAATTCGCTGATTGAGGTCAAGGAATGACCAATGTTGGCGATAATAATTCTCCATTAAATGCATTCATCCATCTATGTGAATCAAAAATCAAAACAACCCAAAAACTAAACCGCACCACAAATAGACAATGCAAAACCAGAGAGCAAGAACGACAATAAGAGCGGCCACAACATAACAGTAATTACCAGTACCACAACACAACAGTAATTACTAGTATCACATTTAGCTGTATTTGCAGGGGACTGCAAGGATGAAACGGGAGAAATTGACAGATGTGTTTCTGGAGCAATCAACAATTACACCAGTCAGCTTCTTACTTATGGAGATTCATCTTCTCAATGTAAACCCTTTCAACTCCTCTCTATACTCCAGATTTGTTCTTAGAAGTGGGTGCCTTGAATCTTTCTAGGCATTTCTACAAACCAATATCATTCATGTAAATTGGAAGGGAAATGATATATTCGCCCCGCTTCTTTATTTGGGACAGCCCCTTCTAGTGTAAAAGAGCAGTCATAAATACACTAGAGGGGGCCGTCCCAAGTTTTTAAAAAAGGGCGAACATATCAATTCCCAAATTGGAATTGCAAACTCAAAAACATATTGAAATAAGTAGAGATGTGATTACTGATCCCTGACTGAACTACCAGATAATCTAACAGAAGCACTTCTCTTCCTTTCTCACCTCATGGGAGACATCCACCAGGTTCAAAGTTTGTTTCCTTTGAAAATTGTTATTATTTCTGTCTTTAGCTCAAGTCTCAGGTCCCTGTTTTCTCTTATTATGACTGACAGGGTTGGTGAATTCCAGCCATTGCATGTAGGTTTTACTTCGGATAGGGGAGGCAATACCATCAATGTTCATTGGTACACAAGGAAAGCAGTTCTCCATCATGTGAGTTCTCGCAGTTGTAGCTAAGTTCAGGCAATAATCCAAAGAAAGATCACTACTAATAAGGGAAAACATGATGTAAATCATATAGGTTTGGGATGACAGCATAATTGAGACTGCAGAAGAAAGGTTTTATAGTTCCAGTGTCGAAGATCTGATTGATGAGATCAAACAAAATATTACGGTATTATACTTAAAAACCCTATAAATATGGTCAACTATTAGAGAAATTGCAAAGAAAAATGTCTTAGAACTAAGTTTTACATCATATCATCTTTAGTATTTACTTCCATTTCTTCAACTCTGTTCATTTGTCTTAGACTGTTTCCAATGACAGGGTGACTGGGCAGATCAAGTTAAGAAATGGGAGACGTGCAGTGGAAATAAGACCACATGTCCAGACATGTATGTTTTCTATTCGCTACAAGTTTTAGTGGCAAGTCTTCTGGTATGAGTTGGATGGTTTAGTAAGTACAAATAGAAAGAAAATGTCCAGTTTATTGTCTCTTCGGAGACATCCGATAAAATTGGAATGATACAGGTAAGATTAACATGGTCCCTGGGCAAGATTTTTTTAAAATGGTAACTAAAATTAAAGGAAGCAAAGGGATTACAAATGCGCTTATGGGGGCAAAGATGGCCATATTCATAGAGCCCCTAAGACAAACTTCAAGTGATTTACTAAAACATTTTTAAGCATCAATATGACTCTTTTTTTAACTTGATAATTCATGTTAAACATCTGGAAAATAGTTCATAGTTAATAAATCTGGATGTGTAACCTATGCATAGATATGTTAAAGTGAATAGAACTAATCCTACTTCCCATGGCCCCCCACTTCCTGGCTTTTTTCTTTGCAGTACGGCAGACTGCATAATGATCATATTTCAAGAGCAACAAGCAACTATCCATAGATTCATATATTTTTTTTAATGGCTTCATAGATTCGTATTTAACAGTCCGTAGATTGATTAAGGTATGGTTGTTTTCAGATATGCATCCGAAAGTATTACAGCAGCTTGCAATTGGGCATACAAAAATGTAACTGAAGATTCAGTATTACAAGGTAAGCTGACTCCATACCATTATTCTTTTCAGTATGTTTCCTTTTGTTTCTCAAGAGAAGAAAGATAATCTGAGAACTGTATGCAGATAAGTATTTCCTATCCCGTCTACCGGTAGTCTATTTGCAGCTAGCTGAAGCTGGAGTTCGATTGGCAGCCACACTCAATCGAATATTTGGATGACACCTCCAGACCTGTGTTTTATTAGTCTTTATGGGGTTTTTTTAGAATAAGAACTTAAGGCCAGATTCTATTAGTCTTCATGGGGTTTTAGCAAAGTTGGCAGAGTTTAATGTCAATGTTGACGTTATATGTTTTCAAGATTCAGAACAGTATTCTCATTTTCATCTGGAACTCCTTATTGCATGAAAATTAGACTACTAAATCGATATGATTTTCAAAATAGCTCATCCATCCAATTTTCTGTTGCCGTTTTTTTATACGTATATACTCCAATATTGGTGAAAAAGATAGTGGCAACGGTACTACTTGTTACATCCAGTGGACATCACATAAGGAAATGTATGAGTTCATAAAATAAGATTTGTTTTGTTAGTTTACACACTTATTATAGATCAATTTGTTTTATTTGATGCTTCCGGAAAACTAAAATATTTTTCTCACGTGGAACACAAATGTGACATGGAAATAGATCCAAGGCTAAATAAAATTGAACCTTTTCTATTCATATGTACAGAGTATTTCATAAGCAAAGCACACTGCATATTAACAAACAACACATCCCATATTCACCTTATCATATTTCATGTTTGGAATAGACTCTCTTTCATATTGATTTCTTTACAACAAGAACAGGGCAGTTGGCATGTTGCACACGGTAGTGAGGAAAGTATTAGACTCTCCTTCACATTGGTTTCTTCACAACAAGAACAGGGCACTTGGCATTATGCACACAGTAGTTGCTCACACTGCCCAAGAAAACCCTGTTTCATCACATTCAAATTTAGGATCCAAACAGGAAAACAATCAATTTCTACACACCTGGGAATTTCAAAGAATAACAGAAAAGTATACCCTCATTTCCAGATCAAATCAAGCCATGCAGTAGCATAATGCATGTTTCCTATGTACTACCAATGGCCTAACGAACCAAAACAGTATGGCAGATTACTACTGGTAAGGAGGCACACAATAATATCAGATGACTCAAATGAGAAAGTTATATAAAACAATTACTACTGGTAAGGAGGCACACAATAATATCAGATGACTCAAATGAGAAAGTTATATAAAACAATGAATAATTTATGTGTGTTCTCAAAGTGTATGGATGCAGTATATACTATAAAGGCAAGATTCACACATATGAACCAAATTTATCATGAGAGCAAATTGCGATGATCAGTTGTTATGAACACAAGTACCTTCATTATTGTGTGGAAACCGTTGAGCATATTCAATTTGGCTAGTAATATTTTGATCCTGAGGGTTTATGAAAAGAAAAATCATGCAACTTGTGAGAGTCCATTGATTTCCTCCTTTTCGATTTTACAACATTCAGCAATAGCTGGTAGTTGTTAATGATCAATTCGGTAATATCAACATTCAATGATCGTATATAGTGAGAATGCTTCATATCATGGAGAACAAACGGGGAAACTTGCATTGAAAATTCCTCTGTTTCCCTGTATTCTGTTTTTTCTGCATATCTGCATGCAGTTGCACAGTTAGTTTAGACCTTCATTTATATATTGAGTTTTTTACTAAGACCAGTCACGTGATTTGGTTTTATTTATTTATTTTTATTTTTCAGTTGCCCCCTCCGTACATGAGGCGCGTGTGGCATAATTTTCAATTAAGACTATAGATGGCAAAAACCAGTCTGTTTGGTAAATCCCGACCATCCAATTGGTGAGCTTTAGCCGCTAAATCATGACATTAGCCAGCATTATCATTTTTTGCATCCAATTGCAGCATCACGATTGAACATAGGATTGTCCAAACATGGTCGATTTTGGGCCCTGGGAAACCTGAGGTAGGTCACATACATATGGATTGTCAGGATTGCAAAAAGTTGGGAGCAAGATTTTTTTATTTATATCTTTCTTTTAGAATGGTGGGAACAAGATTGCATGACAGGCACACCTAATCATATTATGAGAGAAACATATTGGAATAACAGATGATCTATTTTTATGGGTTGAATGCTTATATTTTATTTTTGTAGGGAATTTAACCGGGTAGCCGTTATAGAGGGTGCACATTCCCTTATAGCCCATCCACATCCACCCGTTTTTTCCGATGTGGGATGATTTGCTTTTGCCCCTCCACACACCGAAGCAACATGGGCAATCTCGCCCCTCCATGTGGAGGCAACATGGGAACATAAAACTACACTGGGTTCCGGGATCTTCCCCTAGGGACATTTCCGCCCTCAGAGGCAAACCAGGGTTACCACACCCTGAGCTCTGATACCATGTGAAACTACCAGTTACTCCAAAAGCTCAAGTAACTAGTAGTTTCACATGGTATTAGAGCCAAAGGTCCTGATTTCAAACCTCCTTGATAGCAAGAATCCACATGAAATGGCCACACCCAAAAGAGGGCCACATGTGCCACGTGTAGACCAACCCTAGAAAGAGGGGCCACATGTGAGGTGTTAAAGTATAGAAAATAAAGCCATATCCATCAGCTTTTGGAGTAACTGTTAGTTTCACAATTTTTAAGGTTCACACCAACCTATTCTATGCTCTCTTCCGAAAGAAAGTTGCCGTCCATGGGTTGTGTTGTCTGGTTGCTTCACAAGATCTTTGTAAGTGAATGAAAATCCTTACTATAGTCAATTTAAAAAAAAAAAAAAATCTTACCATAGCACATTTTCGGACTGCAGTCATAAGTTACTTGAAGATCATGAATTTTGTCAATCAGAAAGTTAATGAATTTTGCATATCAGAAAGTCGACGAGTTCTTGTAAGTATAAGAGTGAGTTGTCTCAGATAGCTCTCTGCAATAGACATAGGGTTCTACCCATATGGTGAAATTTCCTATCAGGTGAATTGATTTTCTGAAGTGTCTCTCTGACTGCATGGGTTTTGAAAGATTCATATTTCTTTTGGAAGTTCTGTGCATTTGTTTATCACGTGCACAGGAAAGTTTCCGTGAAATAACGAAAATGAGATTTGAAAATGGTGCAACAAAATGATGTCCGCCCACAAGTCAGCGGCCAAATCATTATGTTGTATCCCAAAATGATTTATGTTGTGTTTCACTTATATTGCCATCCATGTGATGTCACGTCGCATTACAATGCATGGGGAGCACATTTACTACTACAAGGTAGTGGATATGTATCAAGCATATGATGTTCATTGAAATAAGCTGCATAGAAATTATTCCACCCTAAGAGTAGTACCATCTCATGGTTTTCAACAATTATTAGTGTTTCAGAGTAAATTTGTGGCACTGCTTATGTTATTCTATTTTATTTGAAACATAATGCTGTGTATCAACTAGAAGTAGCATTCACAAAATCTTAAATCTTATTAAGTAATATTAGTTGGAGGAAACCTGTGACAGTAACTTAGTCGCAAATGCATAACAGAATACTATTTGAAATAACTAAAAGAAGCAGCGAGCATTAAAGGCACCATGCCATTTCATTATTTCATTTCGTCGAATCCAGAAAGCAGCAGGTAACTAACATCTGCAGGGCTCCCTGGCCATGGTTACCTAAGATATTTAATCTTATTAAGTAATATTAGTTGCGCCCTGTTTGTTTCAGATTATGACAACCGATTGTAAGTCCAAAACCTATTATTGGACTCAAATTTCTCCAATAATAGGTTTTCGTCTGACAATCGGTTGGCATCATCTGAAACGGATGGGGCCTTGGCTGAAACCCATCCCAGTAACTGAGTCGCAAATGCATAACCAAATATTGTTTGAAACAACTAAAAGAAGCAGTGAGCATTCACTATTTTATTTGGCCAAATTTAGAAAGCAACAGGTAACTAACCTCTGCAGGGCTCCCTGGCCACGGCTACCTAAGATAAGTAGATTGATCTTCAATTTTTCAACTGCCTCACATATAGCCTCTTTTGGCTCTCCTACTTCCGTAATTAACTCTGGAGTGACCTGTAGTGAGCAAACAATGAATCCTACACTCAATAACCGTAGGTTTGGAAGATAGATGTTTGTGTTGGCATGCTTGCATGTTTGGATATATGTGGAAGATGAAAGAGCTACCCACTGAGCAGGCAGTAGCATCTGACATAATAAAAGGGATAATCTAATCCCTTCCCTTGTTAATGAAATGGACAAGAGACAATGATATGGGTTATAAGCTATTATGTCACAAATGTGTTTCAATGATCAAAGCATATGAAGTATTTGATGAAATCTCTTCTACTCTCCATGGGCAGCTCTATCCTCTAATATTTATTTAACAAAGAACAGGGATGGTTTAAGTTGACTGCTACTAAATTCATGTAAAAGTGAATGAATATTTCATCAAAGCACTAAACACTTGAATTACATGCCAGAAAGGGACATGTTCCCTGCCTGTGTTCATTTTAGATTTAGAAAATTGATTTTGAGTCAAAAATTGAATAATAGGCTCAAAATCTAATAACCATCTTTGAACTCCAAATCAATTCTCAAAATCCGAAACGAACAGGGCCTACGGCTAAGAACCTCTAAACAATGATATGCCACTCTTTTACCAGCTACACTGACTTTCAGTAAAAAGAGCAAAGGAAAATACTCATACCCCTGCTTTCACACAGATCTCCTTTGCTCGTTCTAAGAGAGCCAATGAAATCTTCTTTTGATACACTTGGATAGATTGAATCAACTCCGGAGCTGCGATACATAAAGACTAAAATATTAGTTATTTCTGCACAAATCTCCGTTTCCCAAACAACGACAACAGAAAAACGTGAAGAGCAAAACAGAGAGAAAGTAAAACCAATATCCCACCAGTGCTCAGACCCCTTCAATCCTTCTCCCACACATAAAATCTATTCAAAAGATAAAATCCCAGCATAATTGAGTTTTCCAGCGTTTGGCTAACTTTTCCATGGATTTTTTTTCAAAATCAAACGTATTCCCTATTTTATAGGAAAATTGCAATCCTAACTTAGTTTGGCTAACTTCCTTTCAATGGTTTGTTTTTGTCCATAAAATTTTCTAGAAAAGTTTGGAATGGAAAAATATTTCTACAATCCCCTACTCTTTTTACACATGAAAAATAAAAACTTGAACCAACCCTATTCTATTTTCTTGTAGAGTGAACTTCAATTTATGATGATATCCCTCTAAATTAACCATAACAATATCAGTTTCCTCTAAATCATGGAAAGAAAAGAAAAAATCCATCATAAAATGTTTTCTTGCAATCCAAAAGGGGCCGAAATTCAATCAAATCGCGCCGATATCAAACCCCTTACAGTGCCATCACAGAAAAGGAAAATAACCACTAAACTAAAATGGATGAAAATCCACAAAAATTCATGCTCTAACTGAGGGGGGTTAAAAAGTAAAACTAACAAGAACCCACTTTTCTGCAACAGAAACTGAATCATAACTGAACCCAAACTCAAGAGAAAGGAAAAAAAAATGAAAAAGCAAAGAATACGTAACTGTTGGATAAAAGAAGTAGAGCAGGGAACTTACAAGCAGTACCAAGAGATGCGGCATAGACGTATCCAAGGTTGTAGAGAGGCTGAACATTGTAGATAACGAGGTGTGAGGGTGGAGAGATGGATTCACGTAGGTTGTTTAGAACCCACTCAAGAGCATAGAGACTGAACTCGCTCTCATCGATCGTCAACATTACCTTCTTCTCACTCGTTTCTTCTTCCCCCGCCATTTCTAGGCTTTGGTTTCTTTCCCGCAGAAGAACAAGTGAAGCCTGTCTCTTGTAGTTGCGGGAAAGGGAAGAATAAGTATTTCCAGGGTTTGTTTTGTGTGGTGACTTGGGACAAAAGATGGCGATTTGTAACGGAAAGACTGACGTGGAGATAAACGCGAGCTTTATGTGTCAGCTTCTTCCTTTTTGAGCACGCCACGTCTCACACCGCTCTTTCTCTATATTTTCATTTCCGTGGGCTCTTTTCCACTCTCCATCTCACACACCACCTCATTTCTGTGGCATCCAAAGTCTCTCTCGCGCATGCAAAAGAGGGACGGCTGAATTTGTCTTATTGAAAGGAGAACCTTGACAACTGATCCACTTCATTATAAAGGAAGGGTTTTCCCTGTTAAGGTGCATTAAAAATGCAAATGTACAAAAATGGTCCATTGAAAATGTAAATTTATTACATTTATAATAAATTTACGTGGCTTTTGAGTTTTTTTTTTTTCCCTCAAACAATATGTACATTTACATTTTCAATGGCGCTTGTTAACAAAACCCATAAAGGAAACACTTTCAAAACAGGATCCGGTGTGGGAAATAAAGACGAGAGTAATATTAGGAATGATTTGGCCCTTTTCAAAAAAAAAAAAATTTTTAATTTTTTTGCTTTATGGGTACCTGAGCTCCCGATAAATTATGTAGTGGCCGACCATGAAGTCCCGTTAAGGTGGCATGTAAAACGTACCACCCTTGATATTTAATCCAACATCAGCATCTTAAAAAGTGCGCTGCTCTTGGATGGCGGTACCATTTTGACGGCACTTGACGGTCGGACACCATATTTTTTCACAAAACGGATTCACGGTGCTCAAAATTTAATTTCATTACACATCGTACGCACTTGCATAAATTTTCACATGATGTTTATTTAGATGCCCCTATGTTTCAAGAGAGAAGAGCCAACTCATTGCTGAATTTGTCTTTTCATTTAATTCATAGGAGGTGACACTTCTCTCCTGAAAAAGGAGAAATCGAAAGAGGGGTTAACTTGTACGAAATTTCCTTAACACTCCTGGTTTGGGATGGTACCCTTTCTCAAAATCAAGCGTCTGCTTAGATCTCCTTCTTCTACCATTTGGGGGCTAACATTCATTTCGAAACCAAATGGTAGAAGTTCAGTCATCTTTGGGAAAAACTTCAAATACTCCAAGTCCTTTGGATCAGACCCTCTTTGAGCTGGTTGAAGCTTAAATATGAATAATTCAAAATATCTCAAATTTCTTGATTTAATTGCAGAACGAATGAAACCCAAATTTTCTGATTTAAATGTGATTTGAACCAATAATTCATCACTTTACTCATATACTATTTGTAAATCCCCCCTCCCCCCCCCCCCCCCCCCAAAAAAAAAAAAAAAAAACCGAAGCAGAACTTAGACCCTAATCTAACATTCTTCACTATTTCTTGTTGTGTCTAAGTTAGAAAAAGTACATATAGTAAATATGTGTGTAACAGCCAAGCTATTAAGCTAATACAGAGAAAACATATTTCTGAATTTTCCCTAGGTATAATCAAGGTTTTAAATTTCGGTTCCGGTGTTGACCGAAATCGGTCGAAATTTAAAACCTTGGTTATAACCAAACATTTCCGGAATTTTCCAAATATTTTCCTCGCCGATTTATTCTCAAATCTTAACTTTGTGACTGGTTAATTGTCATTTATAGGTCAAGCATATTAAAGTTACAAGCAGAATACACGTGTACAGTGAAGATTTGGATCAATGGTGACGATCAATTATGGGTCCCATATGGGGACTTGCATGTGCAATCAAGACCGTTGAACTTGTAGAACAAACATGTAGATCATCATAAGTTCAGTTTGTGCCCCATGATAGAGGGGCTAATGTTTCACATTTGAGGGGCAAAAGTAATTGATCAATGGTTATAATCATCAGAGTGGTGCAATTTTTGCCCCATGTTCCAGTCCACGGTGAAGCCCACTTTTTTAACAGTTCCAACCACAGTAAACAATGCCACATGAATGGCCACCACAATTGGTCTGCAGCTAGCAAACCTCAATAACTATTGGAAAATTAGGACTCTCTTTGCCACCTCTGCACAATATCATAGGGTGGTAAATCAGTTTGCCTCTTCATGGCGAATAAACTGAACCAACTTGGATCTAATTTCTGATGGAAGGCGTACTGGCCGATAATTTCTGTCGAGCCACACAGCTGTCGCCTTTGCTTCCAAAATGGGCTAAACCAAAATGAACTAGAGATTTTAGTATGAATAAAGGGTTTCATTAAGAAATAATCAGAGGCGAAGAGGCTTAAAAACAAATTCCGACCTCTTGATTTGGTAGCTTGAAGATGAAATGCTCGATGAACAAGCGTGCGGCAGAGGAGCCAGAGATCCTTACCTTCACAACAAACCTCTCACCACTCTGGCTGTGCATGAACACCATTAGAACAGTTACAGGGCTCTGGGTGTAGATTGTAGAATAAAAATGTAATTGGTTTTAGCAGCTACAAAATTTAGTTTTGAAATTGGATGCATAGAACTGAAGCAACATATTAAGTGAGCTAATTGTTTGAGAAATTGCAGATGGTAATGACTTTCAGATGTTTAAGATTGGATAAGAAGGTATACCCTTAGAGGTGCAAGGAATTTGAGAGACAACTCTGATAGTGCAAGTGCATCACCTGTGCGAGCAACTGCATCTGCGTTCAAGCCAATCCTTTCAAGGAGTTCATGACGACCTGTTCAATTTCAAGGAACATATGAGAAGAATCTTCAAGGCATAGAATATATTTTTTATGATGAGGCACCGAAAACAGGGAATCATTGTAAAAATGTTACAAAGAAGGTAGTGCAACAAAAAATTATGGCAGGAAAGAATGGTTATAATTAGATGGCATGTCTAGGCAGAGAAATAAATTGTGGATGAACCATTAGTTTTAGTATTTCTGAAAAGTTAATAGCATATCATACAGAAGACCCCGGCATATTCTATTCGCTTAGGAGCGAAGAAAAACTAGGGTATAAAGTCTATCTCAAAGTCATTCGATGGAACCTAGGGAAGATCTAAAACATTACGGGATAAGACAATTATATCCAGAATCATAAGGAGATAAACCATAGTTGCAATAAGTATTAAAGCTTTGACGTTAGCTTGTGAAAAGTCAGGGGTGTGAGGCTCTTCAAATGAAATACCAAAACTACTTCCATGCGAAAAGTATCCATCCATAAAATCTAATGCATGAAACACGAGAAAGATGAAGGCGAACCTAGATGACCTAACAAACATGCAACTATTCCTTCAAGGGAATAATTAACTAAAGCATATGGCTCAGTATATCAGGCAACAAATCCTTGCGAGTGAAACAACTAGACTTTATTGAACCAACTAGACTTTATTGAACCAGGCTTTAGGTATTTGCTTCAAGTGAAAAATGTTTCGAGTTTACATGTGAAAAATACTTCAGGTTAGTTGATACACGAATGCCACTCCGATTGGCACTTGGGATTCACAATAAAGGAGATCATCAACATAGCGAGGGAGGGGAGCATCATGTTTAAATATACGTTAAGGGAGGCTAATGAAATCACTTATGCTTTGGCAGCATTTCTTTTTGAGAGGCAACCTCTGCCCCACTTGTCGTTTTCTTTTGGGAAGCTTTAGCCCTTGTAATTTTTTTCTATTTCTAGTGAAATTGGTTAACATTCTCAAAAGATATGTAGTCTTAATCCACTGTTACTGTTACCAGTAGCAACGTATGATTTCAGAGTTTGCAATTGGAGATTCATTGTTGAATCTGTAAGTACTCATCTTGGAACAACTTTGGAGTTCTGATCATCCTTAACCCAGCAGTGTCTTCGGTTGACCCTTCACCCCATTACCTAGAGCTGTTTTCACCACAACTAAAAGTATAACACAGGATTACTCTTAATGTATTGTTACAAGCTCCTTGTTCTTGAAATGGTTATCTCTCTAACATAAGACGATTTCAGTGCTTGCTTTTGGAGATTCAATGTTGAATCCATAACTACTCATCTCTGGTCAATTTTGGAGTTCTGATCATAGTTAACCCTGCAGTTTCCCATCCTTGTGCTGCTTTCACCACAATTGGAAACAAAAGGACAGGGAATGTTACTAGGAGTGCAGTTCGTTCTGGTACACGGTGGAATGGGTATGGGGTATGATGGTACTTTGGTATGCAGTACGATGAGGGTAGGTTAAATATGTTTGCTATTTGAGGTCGCAGGTCATTTTGGAGTGCTAATTCGGGTCGCATCAGTACACTCTTTCTCTCTAAACAGGGGTGTGAATATCGGCGTGTGAGTATATCTTACGATTTATAAATTTTATTGTATTAAGATTTGGGTCAGCTATTCTTGTCATTTCAGAAAATCTATGGAGGGGACCTAATAACTAGGAGTATCTTTAGTGTTAGGCATTCTTCATTCTGTCTCTGTACTTAAGTCCTTCAAAGTTCTGCGCCTTCCTTCCACGCTCTACGCCTTCCCCAAAGAAGGATCAAA
This sequence comes from Tasmannia lanceolata, assembly GCF_043159265.1. Classification (NCBI taxonomy): domain Eukaryota; kingdom Viridiplantae; phylum Streptophyta; class Magnoliopsida; order Canellales; family Winteraceae; genus Tasmannia; species Tasmannia lanceolata. The sequence goes on along the minus strand of NW_027518685.1, from coordinate 10,084,000 downwards.
TGCGAGTTTTCGATTCCAGAATCATCGCTTTTCTTTTTGAACTACCCGACTAATTGCCGGGGGGTGGAGCGGCGGGCTGTAAGGTAAGGGAAGTTACCATTAAAAAACCCATACCTAGGGAATTTCAACTCTGCCTTTCACATTTTGAGCATTCCCTCCACTCTTTTCAAAAAAAAGGAAAGAAAAGAAAGGGAAGTTGTCATTAAAAAAACCTCTGTTATTCTTCTGCCCTCACAAACCACCAGGCAGATATTAAAAAGCCCATATGAATAAAAGAGGAAAAGAAAGTTGCCATTAAAAAGCCCATATGAAAAAAGGAAGAGAAGATTAAGAAAACCAACTAGTACCAAAATGCGCAGCAAGCAATGAAATCAATGAAATCAGCGATGCAAAGAACGTGAAGAGAAGGGAAAATCTATCCTCATTGGTGACGTTTTGGTCGTCTAAACTTGCCGTCCAAGAAAAATATTGAAGGTATGCCCTTACAAACCAATGCTCTCTCTCTCTCTCTCTCTCTCTCTCTCTCTCTCTCTCTCTCTCTCTCTCTCTCTCAACAATAGCCAAAGCAGTTATTTTGGCTGCAGAAAATTGGAAAGGGTGCTTGTTTTGATTTCCTTCCTGCCTTCTTCCCTTTCTTTCGCTCTCGCAACATATGTGCATCTCATTTTTTTCTCTCCCGCGGGTCACCATTTTTTGTGGTCCAGGTCACAAACGAATCACGTTTGGGATCGTGCAACCCCAGATCGTGGGTCGGAAGGTGGGATGGCGACCCCGGTAATAATGGGACAGGGTTCCTAGTGATGCTTTTGAATACCAAAATGATGGAAAAGGAGAGGAGCTGGTTTGGTCTAAGCATTGGTAAAAAGAAGATTTCACTGGATGCCAAGTTCAAATGACCGACAACTTTCATCTTTATAACTTGTGAGAGGTACAGAGATGTCTTCTGGCTCTCATTGGAGAGACAAGAATACAACTAAAACTCTACAAGGGAATCCTTTGTGAGTTGAATGGCACCATGCCATTCAAAGCCAAAGAGGTCCAAAAAGTTATGAAGCCTAGTAGCACAAATAATTGCCATACAAAAAATATTAGAACAGAACAATGGCAGACTCTACACTATCCACTAGCTAGGAAAGTATTTTCTGGCCATCTCTAACCACAAATCATAGATTCATAATAAAGGATTTCAATTATTTGTTTCTTGCATCCCACATTGGGCAACCTCATAATTTTTGAACCACCCTACACAGATAATAACCTTGCTCACTCACTTTTCCTATTTCTCTCGCAAAAGGTGGATCCAAAAATCATCAGGATATGAGTCTGCACCATCATTTGCCTAGAAAAGAAAAATTGGTGACAAAAATTTCAAATTCCTACTGCATATCTCTCTTGGATTTACAAAATGTTTTCTGAATAACTACATGCCACCGAAAGAAAGTTGTCTCATGAATTCTCTTTTCTCAAGGAGATCGATGCTTGGATTCTAGTGGCAGAAAATAAAAGGCTCGCATGCATGGTGGTCAATTTGTGAGTCTATGCCGGATCCTTCTATCTATTTCTCGGTTCGATCTTTCTTTTACAGGTTGGCCTCAATAAACAGGGAAGAATCTCAATGGGCGAGGGTATGAAAATCTAAGGTTCCTGCCTGAGTGGCAGCTTTCGCTTGGACGGTGGCAACAAAAAGATCAATGCAAGTGACCACTTGAAAAGGAGAAAAATTCGTCTTGTGAGTTGGCGTGTCCTTTGCAAGAACATTGAAGAATCTTTAGAGAACTTATTTGGTACATTGTCCTTTCTCTTATCATCTTTGGATGCACATCATTAAAAGCTTTGAACTATAGTGACCCCTTTAAAGTTCTATTAAGAACATCATTCTGGATTGGAGTGGGGGACCGTTTGGTGACATGGAAAGGCTTTGTGGTGAATGGTGTCATGTGACTGTTTGGTGACTGTCTGGTGACATGGAAAGGCTTTGTGGTGAATGGTGTCATGTGCTCTGATATGGCATTTATAGAAAGAAAGGAATAATCGAGTCTCTAAGAGAAAAAGGTGAGGATGGGGAAAATTGCACTAGACAACAAGATCGACCTCATTCAATGGAGGAGGAATGGTAAGGATGCCTCTGTTTCTAAAGGCAATGAATGTGTTCTTTTTCTTCGGTGACAGTGCTCCCGTTTCGAAACTAAAAAATCCAAGCCGAAGTTCTTAACACCACATAGGAAATACAATAACTATTTTCTACTACTGGTCTATACAAGAACCCCATCAAAGATGGATGTTAGAATTTCATCTTAGTTGTCTTTGCGGCGCTAGAGTAGTGCACATCAGACTTGATGCCTTCGCAATTCACAACATCAAGAAAAGAACAACCTGGGAAAAAATGAGAAAAGAAGAACCAAACTGCCACATGTAGGAAAAAGATTGCACACATTAAAAGAACAAATTTCATTTCATCCAAGAAATTTCACACAAACTGCTCATTTCTTGCAACAGTTCTATGTAGTTCTGGAATCAGAAAAAAGGAAATCCATGGGCAACCAAGATAATCAAACATTGCGTTAACGTAAAATAAGAAATTAGTGGAGTGGCGTAGACGCGTAGTTTATATCTATATTGAACATCTGTAATAAAATTCAGTCGAAGAGAAGCCTCACCGTGTTGGCAGTAACTAGCAAAGACAGCATTATTAACAACCCCATACTGATCTAGTTCATAGTCGCGGACTTTGAGCTCCACATCAAGAAACTCATTCATCCTGAGAAGAAAAAGTGGAGCATCAACTTCAGCTATCAAATCCAAGCTCATAAAAAGAAAACAATGAACAATTGGCTCGGATGAACTCTAAAACCTGATAAGTCCATGCCTTTGTTCCTACCCTCTGGTTACAAAACCCAAAACGAATAGATAAAAAATTAATTAATTCGGTGACACCTAAAACATCATATCCAAAAGTAAGAATAACCCAAAAGAAGCCAATCAAAGGGTATCAAATTGGGTGGAGCCTGAAATCAGAAATCCACAAATTCATCCCCAAAATTTGAATGAAGATAAAAACACATGAAAATTGATAAAGATACGAATTGGGTGGCACCTAGAACCCGATAAATTCACGAATTCATTCATTTTTTTAAATTCACCTAAAACCTCTCATAAGCTGATTAAATTCATCTCCAAACTCTAAATACTCAAAAGAATTACAAATAATTGTTTGTGGGTCTTATTACGATGCTTGCAATTCACAATCAGATTAGATATACTGCCCCCCAAAAATGAGAAATGAGAAATGAGTAATGAGAAAAGAATCGGCTGAGAATAATAATAATAATAATTACCCTTTTCCTCCTTGGAAATCAAATGCGTGCATGCTCCTCACGGTAGGAAGACATCGGAAACGTGGAAAAGAGATAGGCTTGCTGTTTTGGAAAGGCCGAGAAATGGGAAGGAGTTGTACTGCAGAGCTGTGGCTGACATGGGACGTAGAATTGGCACGTGGGACCGAGAAGGTCACGTGCCTGCTGGAGAGTAGAGCCTGCATCGTCTTCTCCTATCGATCAGAGAGAGAGAGAGAGAGAGAGAGAGAGGCTTCCTCAGGCGTGAGTATCCAGGAAATAAAATACAAAGACTAGCGTGTCCTCGGGGTACACTAGCTCAAGGGGGTGGCCCAGGGAAGAAAAGGGGGGCAATATATCACTTCCCACAGAAATTATATCATGAAGAGACAGATGGTACAAAAACTCAAAACATAAGGGTCCACAATTATGTAGCCAGCAGTTTTATTTACTTTTGAGTGGGCCCCAACTGATTACAACCAATCAGGGTCCCATGATCAAGTTCATGTCCAAGTCCCAAGTTATGGTCGCCCAATGCCTTTTCGGTGGCCCAGTCCAACATGTTGTTGGGCAGGCATGGACGGTGAGTCCCATTGTACATAGGTAAGGGAGGCCTTATAAATTGTGGCTCATTGCCAAATTCCTAGAAGATAAATGTGACACCATGTAAAATATAACATGAAAAAACATTACAAAGCTCCAAGTGATCAAGGCCGTTCATCTGGTGGGCCAATTTGCTATATGGAAAATGGAAGCAACCCAACCATCCGTTCGGCATGATATTGCCGAACTCAATGTCAGCATTTCTCATTTTCTGCTAAGCTTCCTTTTATTCAGTCCATCTGCAGGCCCGTAGTTGAATGGTTATGTTAAAGACAGTTCAATTTAGAAACTACTCACGCATAAAATTGCTCTGTATATTCTCATGCTGCAAAATTTGGGCTAACATAGAAGGAGAGTAGTTTTCGAAGAAGCTAAAGTTAAAGGCTATCTTATGTGGAGATTTTATACAGCCTATGTACGTTGTAGCCCAACAATTGAACGGTTTGGATCATCCTATGAAGTGTACATTCTTTCCGATCTGTTAAAGGACTGCACATTATGGAAACCTCAATAGATCAGAGGGTTAGGGTCATCCTAGGGTACAGCCTATTTATAGTTTGTGTCCCAACAAATGAATGGTTTGGATTATCCTACGAAGTGGGTCCCACTGTACATTTTGAAAAATACTGGACTTTAGTGCAACACACCATATAAAATCTTATCTTATGTGGATCATTTGACCAGTCATTCCAAAATGGGTCTATTTGCCACTACATACAGTAAGAGCAATGGCTCTATAAATTGATTTCTGAACTTTGTCAGGGAAAGAAGAAATGAAATGAGAAATCAGTTGCCCAATTATATATGATATAGGCCAAACCTTTGCCCCCTTCTGAATAAACTTCAAAAAGATTGTGCCTTGGACAGTAGTTTTCCTGTTTCAGCTTGCCACTAACACATCAAGAACAGAGAAAGTTCGATCAGTTAACAATTAAGTCACGGCGACAGATCCAAATTATACACTAATAATTCAAGCATCTATTGCTATCAATAAGGGCCCGTTTGGATGCCAAGAAGATTTTGATTTGGATTTCTCACATTTGCAGCCTTTTTGCATTATCAAATTCTTGGATTTCTAATTCAGCAGCTGACAGTGAAAAAAATCAAATTTCTAAATTTTGAAATAAGAAATTGGAAATCTAAAGATTTGGCAGTTTCCTTCACCCTCTTTGCTCCTCAACCTCTCCCCTCCAGTAGGAAGCACCCCCTTCCCTCTCTGTCTCCCTCTACATGAGCTGCCGGATCTATTCATTTTGTATTCAAAACTCAAATCCAAATCCAAATACAAAATGGGCGGTATCCAAACGGGCCCTAACTTCAAAGATGCAAAAGAGAAAACAGGGACTGCATTTAACCATTCACCAAAGAGAACGTGGATGAACTGCAAATTGATCATAGTTATGTTATGCTTCAACCACTAAAACCATCAGTAGAGTAAAGTTATGAGGGGGACACGTAAAAACTAATGAAATTGGTTAGAATCAGCTGAAAGGATCGTAAATGTTTCTTAGCAGATATATGATATGGAAATGAGAAAAAAAGAAGAGATGGTTACACTTACACTCATATTACCGATTTGATTATAGTTTTGACTCTTGCCAACATGAAAAGTTAGCCTTTCCACGTGTAAAGATGATGGTCTTTCATTCATAAGCAAGGCTTTAGACTTCGGTTTCTGTGGCCACAGAAATGGTAACATTTTGGTTTGGGTTGGAAATTTCAGTGGAAATCCTGTAAAAACTCCTAAATATATGGAAATACATGCAAATGATGAAATTTAAAGACGGAAATTTAGGAAATGCTAGAATAAGCACAAATACAAATTTAGAAACCATGAGACAATCATATATAATGGTTTAAAAATATTGAACACCTGCTGGCTTGCACAGACAGTTATGTCTGATAATTTAGAACATACCAAATTTCACATGTAATTCGTATAAATATGTATGCATAATACATGCACCACAATTTGCATGCAATTCATATAAATATAATTATGTAATGCATATTGATATAATATACTTCTATAACACTTACAATTTTGGTTTATTCATTTCGGACGTTTCAGTTTAGTCTCAGAGGGGATAGAAACAAAAACATTTAGGTCGTTTCGTGTTGGTTTCGGGGGAAATTTAAAACCATGTTCATAAGAAAATAGACAAACCACCACTCACACTGGAAATGGGTGATCAGAGAGCCGTGTCTTGGTTTTCTAAACAAAGGCTAAATGTAAGTATTCGCAAGCAAGGTGCTGAATTATCGAGAAATGCAGCATTGGACTGAGAACCGGAGCAACTAGTGGATACAAGTTTGCACTAATAATTACATGAAATGAGGATGCTACGTATCAATAGAGGAGAACGTGGATACTAGTCATGGATTATCCTAAGCAAAATGCATTACATCATCTGCATATTTAAGCTGGCGATCGGTGTGTACTTATTTATTGTTAGCTATGAAGGAGAGTAGCTTCTGCCCTAAACAAGCATCATTATTTTTCCACTTTTTGAATGGTATATAATCGGGCAAACCACCAATTCGGGTATGCAAAATTAGCATGACCAAAGCACCCGTATGTTTCAATTTGAAGATGGTTCTCTTTTATTGTCAAATTTCTCATTCAACTTTTAGATAAAAGGAGTAATGTTCAGAAACTTCAATTATAATGAATTATCCCATGCCAAAGTGAGGAATTCATTCCACGTAGAGATTAAAAATTAAGACCATAGTGTATCAAAAGTCATGAAAGTGACAAGCCTGCCTGAAGAGGCACCAGGAAGGAATCTTGATTGTGTCATGGCTGCCCATGAGGAAATTGCTCCAGAGGTCTGATTGAGATTTGAAGGCAATGCTGGAAGCAGACCTAGAAGGTTTTATGATGCTGGGTAGCAGTCATTCATATTATGCTGGAAATATTATGCCAATGGAATTCTTCAACATAAAGGTTTTATGATGCTAAAAAAATCAAAAGGGGTGCTCTGATACCAAACTGATGCAGGAAATTTTATAAAGGAGAGCCAAAAAAGTAAAGAAAAAGCTAATGGTGGCTTTAATAAATTAAAAACTCTTTTATTTTCAAGACCTTTTCAAATTCATTTTTATTTTGAAAAACAATAAACATGTGTCACTTCAACATCCATGTTGTACCAATAGTGGCTTACAAAGCGATAGGAAATATCCTTCCATGTCCTAGTCTAAGATTTGTGAAGTGTTAATAACCACTTCAAAGCTGCATCCGCCAATGACCTTTGAATAATCTTCGAGAAAACTAGTATTTCCTGAATTATATGACGCCAGTAAGCAAACAGCAAACCCATGGGATCACCCCAAGGATGCAGTCGGCATCCAGGGGTCACAGAATAATTGTGTCATTTGGCCGTTGTCGAGTCTATGAGGTTTGAGAAGTCCAATGTACTAAAAACTATTTAGTGCATTGCAAGAAGCCACATGACATCAACATCAAAGCTATGAGCATTGCCTTCATTCATCTTTCTCATGTTTTCTTCTAACTTCTATATCTTCTATAGTAATGTTTTGTCCGGACTTACTGGGTGGGAGTTCTATTCTCTCTCATTTCTTGCTATTATATATACGTCTCATGTTGTGCTAAGACAAGAGTTAGACATTGAATAGACCATATCAAGGAAATAAGATTAGAATATTTCAAAAGATATCTCCAAAATCTATTGAATATATTTATGATCGAATATTTGAGTGTTCAATCATTTTTTTCTTTGATGGGAAGAATCTTAATGAAATTAGGAAGATCTTATCTATTGAACTTTACAATTGATTATGAACTGTAGACACCCCATTTTGACCGGACCCAAGTTCGTGTCGCTGGTGCGAAACCTCGCCAAACCAGTGAGTTAGGGCCTCAAATTACACCCTAAGCTAGGTTAGGGTCCCCCATAGGTCCCTGTAAAATTTCGTCGAAATCCGAGTTGGTTTGCCCTGCGAACGGACCGAGTCAGTGTCGTAGTATAAATGCAGAAGGGGGGCAAATTATCCGCACAGGGGGGTGTCCTTTTGTAAAATAGCCGAGGTTTTGCCTTTTGTCTAATAAGACAAAGCGGGAAGAGTGCAACTAGTAGTTCGCGCGCCTTATCCAAAAGTGGAGTGCCGATATCAACAAAAAATTTTTTTTTATATATATGCAAAAAACCCAAAAATTCGATTTTACTGTTCATTCTCGTTGAAAATCGAGAGAGAGAAATAGAGAGAGAGAGAGAGAGCTTGGGTTTTCCATCGCTCCGGTCATCTCTACCATCGCCGTTCAACATCTCCGGCAACCTCCTCCTCCGGCCAAGCGTCTTCTCCGATCAGATTTTCCGATCGGATCTCCATCAACTCTTCTCCTTTCCCATCGCCTCCGGTCTACCTCCTTCACCGGCAGATCTCTTGCCGGAATCCGTCCAAATTCACCTTCTCCGGTAGATCGAGACTGGAATCCTCCTCCTCCGACCAAGCTTCTTCTCCTCCGGCCTCCATCTGCTCCGGCAGCATCCTTCACCATCCGATCTGTACTCCGATCCACCTCCTTCAGCCTTCCTATACCGGCCATCTCCTTCACCTTCTCCGGTAGCTTCTTTTTCCGGCAACCTCCAACCTTCTCTCTGCAGATCCACCGGTTCCACCACCGATCCTCCTCCTCTCCGATCCATCTCCTCCTCTAGCAACCTCCTTCTCCTCCAACCTTTTCTCTGCAAATCCGACCGGATCTACGATCCTCCTCCGTCCGATTGTCTCCGGCCGGCAGCACCTCCTCCATCTCCACACTCTTTTTCTCCGATCTCCTTCATCTTCTTCTCGCCGATTTTCCGATCTCCGATTACATTTCTGTTCCAATCATTTTCTGATCATTTTCCGATCTCCGATTACAAATCTCGGTTTGCAATTTTCAATCTCAGATCTATTGGTTTCAAAGCCTTATTTCCATTTTCGTTGCAAATTCGAAAGGGAGTGAGATCTGAGATCTCAGATCTCAGATCTGAGAAGAGAAAGAGAGAGAGGGAAGGAAATTTGGGGGAAATCTGTTGCTTGTCTTTCTCCAGCACTTATCCGATTGATCTGATTTCTGGAAGAGCAAAGATAGAAGTAGTAGCTTGATTAGCAGGAATAATCACCAATTTTTGAGGGGAAGGTGAAGAAAATCAGCAAAAAGGTAATGGTCTTATCATTTTCTTATTTCTCTTGAATCAGATCTTAATAGTAGGTTCCTTAGAATTTTGAGCTTGATTTTATTCTCTGGTCACATGGCTAGTGCTTTAAAATGATGTTGTGATTGTTAATATGGTTAAATCAATTTATTTGAGCATAGTGTTTAATGCTAAAATGAAAATCCAGATCTCACGTTTAAAATAATTTTCTGAACCTTAAGCATGAGGTGAGAGATGTTCTTCAATTATTTTGTTGATCATAATCTCGTTCGTATTTATCATGAATTTCTCCCATTTTTTTCTTATTATTTAATTATTTTTCTCCTCCTTTCTAATTCTGTGTTTATTTTAAGCTTAAGTTTAGTCTCTCACATAGTTATATGTTACATACCGATGGTATAAGAAATCTAAAGAAAATCTGTGGATGTTATGGTGTGTCTCTCAATTCAGTTTTTGGATGGAAATCTACGTGTTATAATGCTGTTTAATGTGAATAGGACTGATTTTCAGATACTTTGATTTATTTATCATCGTGGATTTTTTGTAAATACCTGAGAAGAGATGGTTATTTTGTTCAAGATAATTTTTATTTTGATCTGAAATTTTTTGTTGAAACAGGCTCTCTGTTTGGATTTCTTTTGGGTATAATCACCAAATTTTTGTAGTTCTAGTTTCTATTAGAACGAGAATTAGTGTTAAAAATGTTCCCAGATTTTATTAGATATGACTGATTAATACACCAAAGTGGTTTCATTTGATTGAGGTAATAGTGGTTGATTTGGTAACTTAACTGTGCTCACATGTCAAATGGTTATCATAGATGTCTTATTTCTTTACATAGGTTTAGCTCTATGTTCACTTGCTCATCTTGAAGTTCAACTTGAATGGATTACAAGGTTTTTGGAGTTATAGTTGAAATTTCTAGAATCTAATTCTTATTAGGGTCTGTTCATAATCTTGAGTTCATTGAATGATGCAAATTGAGGTGATTTCTGTATGATGACTGAAATTAGCTCCTGTTTTGTATGGCTCAAATACACAAATCTGTCCTTAAATATGTCCAATCCTTGTATAAATCTTGCTCATTTTCTGTACAGATTTGATCTCCAAAATTACCCAGTTTTAGCACATTGCTGCTCCTGTTTTGACACAGTTCTATGATCTGTTATGCCCTCCTGTATTAATGCACATGTCTAAGCACAGTTCAACCCTTTTTGTTAGTGACGGCCATAATCCTTTTGTTGACATGTGCAGTCCTTCACCCTTGCTATGACATTTATGTTAAAAATGAGAGGTGTTACCTCCTGTGCAGGACCAATCAAGGTCCTATTGCTTACTGGATTTCAGTTCTGATTTGCATTGGAGTAAAAATTGAAAGAGAACTGGATACCCAGTTTTGCACAGAACTTCACACATTTGTCGCACTGTTTTACACAAAATTTCAGTTCACGTTTCAACTTGTTTTAGCACTAGGTGGCCCATGATGTGGCCCATAATTCATGATATTCCAGTTCAAGAATTGGGCACCTGTTGTGTCACTATACAGTTTTTGATTGGGCTCTTATTTCGGTAATAAATAGTCCATAGCTGTTGTTCTACGCATAACTGCTGTCCAACAAGGGTATATGCGTAATAGTTGAGACCTTTGATTGATTCAGTTACTGTTCCACAGATTTATGCACTGGTCCAGTGTTCACCGATTTATATAGTTTTTCACTGTTTCTGTTTTTTTTTATTAATTTATATGGCCCTTCACTGGTGCAAGTTTTTAATGATTCATATACTTGTACACTAGTTCGATTCTTTGTTGATTTGGAGTTGAATTGTGTTGAATGGATGGATCAAACGGAATACTTGGCATTTTACAGTTTTTACAATATCAATTTTTTTTTCACTGTTTGCATTACAAAGCTACATTAGCTTAATTCTCCTTCTGCTATCAGTACTATTTTGTATTTTTTATTTTTAAAGTCTGAAGAGAATTGATATAGTTATGAGGCATGGTGTTGTTGCAAGTATTTCTTCACCCAACCTTTCAGATATGCCCCCTGTTATGCATCAAAATTTATAAAAATCAGAAATATCATTGCATGCATTTGTATAATCTGTTAATTTTTTTAATATTCTTCTCTTGTACTAAGCTTTGAGTTAGGGTTTGAAGACGGTAATAAATGGTGTTCAGGTGAGACTCTCTTGAGGTTCATAAACTTGTCTTTTACTTAAATAAATTGTTTTAGGAAAGAAGGAGATCAGATGACTACTCTATTCGATATTATCGATATGAGTACTGTCTGATCTCAAGGCGGGCTTAGAAATATTATCCTGTGTATTTGTGATATCAGATGATTACTTTAGCATCATCTGATTTCACCCCCATATCGGGGCAGTGGTACTTGTGGTTGGGCATAGAAGTGTTTAATGTTGTTTCTTGCTTTATTAGGCTATCCAGCGGCTGGTCTGGACTAATTAACGTTGTTTATCATTGTATGATTGCTATTATTACAGATTGTGCACTCTTTAGTTGTAGATCTTACTTTGCGGATATTTGATTTGTTTTTATAATAATTGAATGAAATTTGAGTTTACTTAGTAACCTTTTTCTTCTCTCTTTGGATAGACTAGCGTAGTCTTCTAGACTTCTTTAGATAATAGAACCTGTACTAGGAGACATACTCTGTCTCGTTAGGCAATCCTCCTTTGGAGGCAAGCCTCATTTGTAGAATCTTCTCTGAGATTGCACCTCAGTTTGTTCCTTTGTTAATTAGAGACCAATTTGGTCAATTAGTTATCTTAGCCTTGCTTACCCCTTTGGGGCAATGATAAGATTACTTGGAGCCCATCTTTGTGTGTGTTTGGGAGACCCGCCTGGTCTTATTCTCTCGTTAATCCTCTTTGTGTGCTTTTTGATTTTGGGAGAACACCCTACTCGGCTTGGCTTCATACCCCTACCCTTATGGGTATTGGGTTGCACATTTGTTGCACCTTGGGGCTAGGTAGCTGTCCGGCCCGGCTGGGTGTTTTTACCTTTGCCAAATATGCACAAGGTCTTTTATTCCTTTTAGACCCGCCCGGTCTCATTCTCTTGCTAAACCTCCTCTTTGTGTGCCGTTTGGTTTTGGAAGAACACCCTACTCGGCTTGGCTTCATACCCTTACCCTTATGGGTATTGGGTTGCACATTTGTTGCACCCTAGGGCTAGGTAGCTGTCCGGCCCGGTTGGGTGTTTTACCTTTGCCAAATATGCACAAGGTCTCTTATTCCTTTTGCTTGTAAGCTTCTCCTTAGTCGATAGTCCATTCGCATAGGAGTCAGCCTTGATTAAGAGAGTCTTTGACTCATTCATCCTTTAGATAGTGTTATTAGAGAGTCTTTGACTCATTTGTCTTTTCGGTAGTGTTGTAGGAGAGTCTTGGACTCATTTGTCTTTCAGGTGTTGTTATTAAAGAGTTCTGACTCAATCTTTCTCTCTTAGAGAGTCTTTGACTCATTTATCCTTTAGTCGGTGTTTTTTGGAGTCTTTGACTCGTGTTTTCATTCTCTTAGAGAGTCTTTGACTCGTATATCCTTTAGTTGTTGTCAGTGGAGTCTTTGACTCGTGTTTTCATCTCTCTTAGAGAGTCTTTGAATCGTGTTTCTGTTTCTTTCAGAGAGTCTTTGACTCATTCGTCCTTTTAGTAGTTTTATTAGAAAGTTTTCGACTCTTGTCTTTCTTAGCGGTGTTATTAGAGAGTCTTTGACTCATTTGTCCTTTTAGGAGTGTTATTAGAGAATCTTTGATTCATTTACCTTTGCTTTTGATAGTGTTATTTGTTTAGGGGTTTCCCCTATTTGCCCTAAGGTTTAGCCCTAGGGTTTTGCTTTGTGTATTTCCCTTAAGTCTTTGACTAAAAGGGTGAAAACAATTAAAATCCAAAAACATATTAAAACATTTAAAAATCCCAAAACATTAAATATTTTAAAACTCAAAAAAAAAAAAACATTCGAAAAATCTTAAAAAAGCCTAAAGTGTTGAGTGTTTTAGAAGTATTAGTTAGGAGAGTTCGTTTCGAACTACGTTGGCTTGATCCTCTTCCACGAGGTACGTAGTGCAGCTTGGGATTTACATCCCAAGTCCAGCCAAACTTTTTTTGTAAATAAATGTTTTAAACTTTCTTTAAAAACCTTTAAAACTTTCATTTTCAAAAGATCTTCCTCTAGAGTTAGGAGTTTCTCCTAGATAGAGAGTTTTAGAGTTAGGTTGTGTCTTTTGATAGGTTGTTTGTTTGTTTGCTTGTCGTGTGCTTGTTTTAGAGTTAGGGGTCTGTCCTAGAGTTATAGGAGCGCCTCCGTCCGGTCAGTTGGCGATTCACATCGCCGACTGATGACTAGAGTAGGATACGCTAGTCCACCCTTGGTTTTCCTTAGGAAATACAGCCTAGTTACACATAGGTTGTAAGAACTACCTGCATTAGCCTAGGGCTAATCTGCATTTAGTTAGGGCATATAGGGTGTCTTAAAATTCACAATTCACTGGAATTTAAATAATCGTACAATAAACTTTAATAATTGGTCCGGTCTTTTAGATCGAGTTTAGGATAGAGGGCTAGGTGTCTTAGGCATCATAGCTTAGAATAGGCGCGAAGAACTACGTTGCCTTGATTCTCGTGGAGGCGGGGATACGTAGGCTTCTTTGGATGAATACCAGACCATCCGAGGACTCGGGCTAATGTTTTAGAGTCTTAGGACTTGTTGTGCTGTTATTGTAGGATTTGATGTGTTTTCTTACTTTATTGTACTGATTCTATACCTTTAGTTATAGCTTGCATGTGTTTGCACATCAGAACTTAGACACCCATTAGGCTTGTCACTCATAACCTAGCTATGCTTAGGTGGCACATCTTTCATTTTATTTTATATGTGTTTATTATTTTTATCCTCAGGAAATGCATGCTTAGGTAGACGATTCTTGAGGATTGTTCCCATTTCAGATGATTTTTACCCAAACTTCTTTGGAGTTAATAATAAATGGCATAAGAGACCAAGTGCTTGCACTCGGACGAATCGGGGGTGCTCTCAGACCTTCCCCATTCGTAACCAGGCACGAACCCATATATATTTCTGGTTATCCATTGTACAGAGGATTTGATTTTAGGGTTCCATGGCATATCCATGGATGGCGACTCTGAGTTTATTTCAGGTATGTCTCGGTTTCGAACCTCGGTTCCGGATCGAGACATATCTCTTTCTTTTATATCGCCACTCGTGCTATGCTATGAGGATGGCATCCGTTTTGAGAGTTCCTTGGTAGAGCTCTCCTTCACACGTGGATGATCCGGATGGTGTGGGGACCCGTTCCCTCGCCGCCGTCCTCGGATCGGGGTCCACATGAACGTATTTTGACGAGAATACTTTGGAAATTTTTGATTGACTTTTTGTGATTAGTGAGCTCAAAGATCTTATGTTCAGAAGTAATCACATGATCATTCAATGTAGGCTCAAATAGATTGGTCAGATCATCAAGAGGTACCACAACCAAACCTGACAAGATTTTAAGTGAAAAAATAGGCGTAAAAATTGTTTTACAAATTTGTTTTACGCCCATTTTACATCAAAAGAAAAGGGGACTTCGGTAAACCTAATAAGTACCCAAAAGTAGATAAGAAGAAGGTGAAATAATGGTTCGTTTGGGAAACCAGTCCCTCGTACAATAGCACGAAATTAAGTTAAAAATCTTCTCTGCCATTTCATTAAGAGATAAGAAAATATAAACATCTACAATGATCTCAATAATCAACACAACTAGGACTCTACAACCAATCAAAATTAAGAATACTAAAAAGATAAATACGATACTAACAACCCTATTATTTAGGTTTCCTAATCGTAACCACTCCCTCTTAATCGTAACTAAAAATCCCATAAAATCTAGAACTTAACACTCCTTCCCCCTTGAAAATAGCCTTGTCCTCAAGGCTGTTGATTTTCTTCGTCTTCTTCACTGTCAAGAACTTGAATTAACTGAAATTGAGGAAACTTGCATTTGTGACCAGGAACAAATCGTTCGTCACAGTTGTAGCACAACCCTTTAGAACATCTCTCCTTCATCTCGCCCATTGTAAGCCTTCGAGGACCCTTCGGATCTGATGTTGGGTACTCATGCTCAATCATTGTACCCTTTTGAAATATCTGGCTCTGCTGGATCTTCTCTTCCATCATCCGCGCCAACCCAATAGCCTCATTCAATGTCTTCGGACGGAAGACTTGAACTTCTCCTGCCAACTCATCCTTGAGACCTCCCACAAAAGTCCCGACCAAGGCCTTCTTAGTCCATCCTTCAACCATGTTAGACAACCTCTCGAATTGTTTTTGATATTCCCGTACCGAAGCTGTTTGCTGAAGTTTGCTGAGTGCCGAATCAAAGTCTTGGAAGTCTGTAGGGCCAAATCTAACATGCAAGGCTAACTTCAAGTCCTTCCACTCCATATTTTTGTGGACTTTCTCGTACCATTGAAACCATTGTAGTGCTTCACTCTCCAGATGGAACGATGAAAGAGGTACCTTCATATCTTCTGCAGTCTGATGGAAGCGAAACAATTGTTCTGCGCGATATACTCATCCCGTTGGTTCTTCTAATCCATCGTATTTAGGGAAATCCAACTGAGTGTACCTCGCTTGGATAGATCCTCCCTTTGTTCCAGACCCTGATGCGTTGTTTCCTCCTAATATGTAACCTTGCCATGGGAAGCCTCATCCTCGATGGATTTCTGCTTTTGACTTTCCATAAATTTGTGAAACATCTCTGCCAAATTGTTAACGGTCTCTTCCAACTTCTCCACTCTCTCTTCTATGGCTGAATTGTTCTTGAGTTGACTCTTTTTTGTCATGCCAAGATCAACCAGCTTTGATACCAAAATGATAGGTACCCAAAAGTAGATAAAAAGAAGGTGAAATTATGGTTCGTTTGGGAAACCAGTCCCTCGTACAATAGCACGAAATTAAGTTAAAAATCCTCTCTGCCATTTCATTAAGAGATAAGAAAATATAAACGTCTACAATGATCTCAATAATTAACACAACTAGGACTCTACAACCAATCAAAATTAAGAATAATAAAAAGATAAATACGATACTAACAACCCTATTATTTAGGTTTCCTAATCGTAGCCACTCCCCACAATTTATTTGGATCTCCTAATCGTACTAAAAATCCCATAAAATCTGGAACTTAACAAAACCACACCATAAAAAGCAGCTATTGGGAAAGAGACCAACAATCTGCACTGTTTTCATAGCATTTTCATCGAAATACTAGGCTGGATCTTCAGCTTACCCCTATTAAATAACTGTTTAGGCCCTTTTTGTTTTGGTTTTTGAGAACCAATTGTGAGTCCAAATCTTGTTATTTGACTCTAATAATCAGCTTTGGACTCACATCGGTTCTCAAAATCCAAACAAACAGTGCCTTAGGGAGCTTTTGGATTGCTGGAATCACGTGATAGAATTGGGATCTGTTTCCAAACAGGGCCTTAGGGAGCTTTTGGATTGCTGGAGTCACTTGATAGAATTGGGATCTGATTCCAAATCCACCTGATTCCGGCGTTTTGTTGAAAAAAGAAACGGAACCAAGGGGCAGAATTGACACTGAGGAAATACGGGGGTAAAGAAATTCTGGAATCCGTTTCCCTCACAAGAGGGGGTGTTCTAATTTGCCGCACCGGGAATGGATTTTTTATTAGAATTGTTTTATCATTCCATTTAAGGAAGAATCAGAATATGATGTCGATTCCGATTCTTGATTCTGGCAATACAAATGCGGCCTAAGGCTGTGTTTAGACGGCACTTTTAACTCTCTCTCTCTCTCTCTCCACGTTGCCCAACAAGCCACCATTAATCTTCTGAAGGAGGAGATATGTTTCTACTTTTGTTTTGGAAAATCCACTCATTTTCCTATTCTATGAAAAAAAACAAGATTCTTCCTGCAACTTTTGTTTTATGTGTAGCTTTAAATGATTTTCTGACTCTCTAACAACCTCTATCATGTCCTTAGAATTAGATGAAGAACCCCTGAAGTAGAATCCTTGAACTTGCCCACAGTAGTTGTTTTACCGACTTCACTCAATAAACAGAACCCACAAACAAGGGGGGTGTGACTCAAATTGAACAAATGACATATCCATTTAGTTAATGTGGGCCATGGGCTCCTCCTTGTGCATGCATGCTAGCTATAGAAATAAAAACTGGTCAAAAAGGGGTCAAAGGAAAAGGCTTTAGAAAGATGATGTAAAGGTTCATAGGCTCTATCATTTGACGTTTTGAACCCACACTACCCATCTTCTTGTGGACAAAGTGTGGCCCATTGAAGCTGTCTTACCTTTTTTTTTCCTCCATCCCAAATCCATGGATTCAATGTACCTGCTATCCCCTTTTTATTCCCCAAAAATCATTCCCTAAACTTCCTCGTTCTCATCATTCACAGACTGAATTGGCTACATCACAGATATCCATTGGCATTGTATTGTCTGCGCCGCATTATACTGTAACTTCCAAAAATTAGAAAATTGAAAAAAAAGGAAAAAAAGAAGAAGAAGAATAAGTACATGAAAACCCTTTAAGCCACACAGAATGAATATATCCTTAATTTAATCAGATATACTGGGGAGAAACCCAATTAAAGGGAATGATTAGTTTATCTGTAACAATGATCTACTGTAGAGTGCATAAAGGGTATATACTAATAATTCAGTGTATGTACTTGTCACTACCATCTGTGACAGTGGGGTCCATTCAAATAGTCTCATATAGATTTCTAAAGGGTTGTGATTTTGAAATTGAAAATTCAATGGTTAATTTACTGAAAATAGTCAATAATCTACCCCCTTGTTTACCAGCCATGTGTATTGGTTTTTGCTACCCATCTCATTTATTTTGAATTTTTTTCATTAATAATCTTACAGTGAGATCTTTCTAACAGATTCACTTATTCAGGGCTAAAATTTCCTTACAAATTCAGCTATATTTTGGACAGATTAGGGCCTCTTTGAATGCCACCAAAATTGGTCCTATTTGCAAAACAGGTTAACCTAAGTTAATTTTCTAACCATTATTGGAATATAGACATTTAACTAAGATAGATATAAAACTCTTACAACCATTATTTGCTTATAAGATCATCTGCAAATTGCTTTTTTGAGGGTATCAAAAGCCATTTTCTTTCTATTTTTAATCTTTCTATAGGGCATTAATTCAGACTGTTCATTTAGTGGCTGCATCTATGTCACTTAATTGTGCTCACACACGCTATTTTGTAGTATAACATAGACAATTACATTTAGGCCATTATCAATTCATAAATTAGAAAAAGGGCAGTGATAAATCGACCCCCATATATCTTAAATCGGCTCTCGATTTAAGATATATGGGGGTCGATTTATCACTGCCCTTAGAAAAATATAGAACATAAACAAGAAGGATTAAACATAATTTTGAGTCCAATCATAGATTTTAGACTGGCAATCAGTTGTCATAATCTAAAACGAAAGGTGATACCATTGATACCAGCAAAATGATCGATCCAAAATCTACAGTCGATCCGTGTTGGTCTTGCATGGCCGGCCAAGGTTTCAAGCAGATCTTTCTAAAAAATATATATATATAGCCGATCGAGTTAAGTCATTTGGTTGAAAATCGGATTTACCCCCAGCAGTTTGACATTATTTCTTCTTTTTACAGAAAACACACTCCAGTTTTCCTAGTTGAACTCTTTTTTATATTGTTATTGTAACATACGCCAAAGCATGTGGGAAAATATTTCAGGGTTTCAAAACAGTATGTAGATCTCGAAGTTATGTTTGTTTTACAGGCAAGTACCTTTCATATATATGACCACTTATCCAATTATTTGATATTTGGGTCCCTCTCTTACCCTCTTTTTGGGACTCTTTCCTTTGTCTCTTATCCATAGTTGCAAATAAACATCATGAATAAGACTGAGAAACCACTTTAAAAATTCATAAAAATCAATGGTGAGATATATCTTCTTTTCTTCTACAAAAATGCCCTTCAACTCAACAACTAATTATAGTAATGATATTTTCACCCCCCCTCTAATTATTTCCACCCCCTTTTGTTTGTCATTTTTTTCTGATAATTATGTCATTAACAAGAAAAGGGAGTAGAAATGCATCCATTTTTAGGAAAAGAGAGACAAAAGCATGGAAATTATGAAAACCGGGTGGAAATATCGAGTTTTTATAATCAGGTCGACGCCCTTGAGTTTTGATCCAATGACATGGGTGACAACAATGTGACATACCAAAATGCGCAGAAACCATATAATTTCAAACAAATATCATTCCCCCTTTACTTATTTTATTTTAGAGTTTTTATATGATGGCCGACCGGGAAATTTACAAGGCCACCTAGCCCTTGCTATTTTGACTGTATGGCATCATATAAATTCTCTTTATTTTATTGCTCTTTAACCCACCAAACTTTCTATCTCAATGTCAACCCACACGAAAAAAGTACCTTTAGCCTATGTTTCTTTCTAGGTAAATTGGGCCTAAATCAAATTTTATGCCCATTTTAAATACACTAGGGGAAGGCTGGCCAAGGGAAGAAAAGGGGGTGAGTGTGTCACTTTCCTATCTTTAAATAGTCTAATGATATTATCGTAAGCTCAGTTAAATGTCTTAAATTCCTGGCTTTCTGTGCAACATTATTACTACCCATTGATAGGCTATGGATTACACCAAAAGTAAAAGAAATGACAGCCCTAATCAAGTCTCATTGTCTAATCCAATCTCTTTCCATTCCGACATCCCTCATACCTTAAAACTGTTCATCGATTTAAGGGAAACAAATATGAAACCAATCAAGTTAATAAGAAAGGCAGCTAATAATATAAGGGATCTTATTTATCAGTAAGTTAGAGGCCCACACGTGTGTGGGGTGATACATGTTTTGTTTGCACGTATGCAGAGTGTATGGCATGAGGGAGGCACATTCATATTCGTTTTTGGATGTGGGAGTAAGGGCCAAAAGTGGAGTCAAAGGGGCAATGTCGAGTGGAAGCCTGTGAGAACTCCATATCCTCCTTCTCTCATCACCCTTTCCACCTCTTGCACCTCATATGCATCTGTCCCCTACAACATAAAACATTCAATGTCATTAGCATACAGAATTTATATTCGCACTCCATTTTTAATAATGGCAACCATTTTTTATTAGCTGTTAAAGGTTGTTATAATTCCTCAAAAGCTTTTTTAAGTAGAAAAGTTGGAATTTGGTAGTAGGACCCATACTGACTTTATTAAATAAAAAAGAAAAATTACAATCTGGTGCATTCCACCTTATTACAATTATATGACATAATCAATAGAAGATCATTGAAAATGGAAGAAAAAAAAAACTAAGGCAGTGTATAGGAAATGATTTTTTCATGCCCCCTTATTCTTTTAATTCATATGATGTGGCTGTTCTCTCCTGAAAAAGTGAGCTGCGGAAATGTCTTTATGCGAAATTGCCTAGCAAATCCCATATATGTATCTATATAATATGTAATTCCCTAGGGACTTTCGTTGAAAGGCATTTCACAGCTGTGCTGTTGCATGAGAGAGCAGCTACCTCAGATGAATTAAATGAATAAGACAAAATCTGCTGAAGAGTGAGCCTGTGTGGCTGCTTTCTCATGTAACAGCCAGCCGCGAAATGCCTTTTTGCGAAAATCCCAAGCAAATCCAATATAAATATATATGAAAAATGACAAAGGAGGTGAAAACATAGCCACTTTAGGTAAAATATAAACAAAAGTGGGAGAACATATTAACATACTATTTGAAGTTACAAGAGGGCTCTCTTTCGTTTGACTTAAAATGGGCTTGAAACGAATTTTACGCCCATTTTTTAGTTGAAAAATGAGCGTAAAATTTGTTTTACACTCATTTTACGTCGAAAGAAATATAGACTAAATAAAAAACAGAATTTTGAATCTTCTCTTCGTTTTTTCGAAGGCGATCGAGTTTTAACGAAGCCAAATTTGTTATTAAATATGTGTCGATTGAGTTGGCGCAGGGTATAAGACTACCTGTGGTATTCCCATATCCAAGCTGAAGTCGTAATATGAACTGGCTGCTGAGAGCTTCATGGAAAGAAACTAGAAAAACAAAAAAGTAAAATTTTAGAATTCAATATTAATGATTTTTGAATCTTCACAAGGAACCCATCTACGGCTAGACTCAACTCACCTCGACCTGATTCTGCAGTGACTGAACGTAATTAATTATCTCATCTAGCATTACTGCCATTCCCATTGTCTACAATCCAATATCGGCAAATGAGCGAAAATATTAGAAAATAAATATATAAATAATTATAAACTCCAATATAATTAACACAAAAACTCAATATTGTTTAATCCTTACCTTATAGCAGCCAGGAACAAGGTCTTGCAAGCACCTCATTCTTTCATTGATTTTCTCTCTTCTTACCTGACCCACATCAGAACAATAGAGTTCAATAACATGTCCCAATAAAATGAACTCTATTTTCTATATACATTTTAAGTTTCCCTTTTAACTCTCTTTCAAGCTGATTGAGGTGAAATTTACTGCTTTACCCTTTCAGCTAGGCTGTGGCTATCAGTAGCTTGTCCTCTTCTTGCCCTGACATGAATAACCTCCTTTGGTTTCTCCACTTGTTTCTCATTGCTTCTCCCTATCTTCCCCCTCCCTAAGCTCTGAACAAGATAAAAGAAAAAGCCCATCACGTCAATCCTATAAAAACATAAGCCAAACTCAAAAAAATACACCAAACAAAACAGAGTGAAAAAACAGAGCAAAACACACATTTTTTCTTTTATTCTTCTCTTCTTCCCCTGATACAGTTTCAGACACTGGAGTTGAAGAATTCCCAGAGCTGCTTTCTGATATTGCCACCTCCTTCTTCCTCTTATTTGCCTGATTCTCATCAATTACTGAAGCCATGAAGTGAGGATTGAGCGCGGAGTTCGGACAATCCACAGCGAAAAAACCCGGAAAATTATCCCCAAAAGACGCTGGAAAATCGGGTTGCTGAGACAAGAAATTGCCATTGGAGAAACCCATTAAGCTCTGTATGGGGTTCTCTGTGACACTGGAATTTAGCTCTGAAAAATGGGTTATTAATTCCATGTTTGAATCTATCTCTAAGAAAGAAAGGGAGGGTTTGAAGCTCTGAAAATCTTGTGAGAAGGAAGCCATGAATTCGATTTGCAGAGCTTGAAGAGTGTTCAATTCTAACAGAGAAAGCCCAAAGGGTGTTTAAATAAGGCAAGGGGGAGGGAGACATTTATGTGGGAGTTTTTAGTTGGGAAATGTTATCAGTATTTTGATGAGGGCACTCTCACTTTATTAAAAGTACGGTATGGCCTGCACCATAGATGATCCAAACCGTCCATTAAATGGACCACAGCCTAAATAGGTTGTGCCCCAAAAATCAATTCCATTCCTAACCCTCCAATCAATAGACAGTTAGGGTCAACCCTCTAACATTCAGATCGGAGGGTTAGGATCAACCTATGGGAATGATTTTTGGAGCAAAACCTATTTAGGCTGTGGCCCATCTAATGGACGGTTTGGATCATCCTATGGTGCGGGCCATACCGTACATTTAATAAAGTGAGGAGTGCCCTCATCAAAATACAGTAGTGCTGATAACATTTCCCTATAGATACAGTATGTATAGGGATGGTATTGTGCATGTATGTGTATTCTAAACTCTAAAGCAGTAAAACAGCCACGTGGCAGTTCCAGCTTCTGTGCTTCTGCTTCCTTGTTGGGTCCATTTCTTCAAATATGTCCAGGAAGATGGCTGGGCAAATAGTTTTTAGAGTGAGCTGAATATAAAAAAAATAGGGGATTTGCTAGGGACCATCGAGAAGGCATTTCGCCGAGCGGCTGTTGCATGAGAAGCAGCCTCATAGGCTCAAATTTTGTCTTAAATTCATCTGAGGTGACCGCTCTCACATGCAACAGCTGCTCCGAAAAATGCCTTCTGCGATGGTACCTATCAAATCTCAAAAAATAATATAATTTACATTTTCCAGCATTTCAAACCCTTTCAAGAGAGATGGGAAATGTAGTGTTTTTTAGGAAAAGACCAAAAAAGGTGGATATATTATTTATAGCGGAATGCTAAACTCGCGGGTGCCCTTGCAAAAATAGGATGAAGGGCACCCCCATTGGTTACTCGTCACCAAAATGCATTTATAATATGTAAAAGTCAAAGAACAGTAATTGCTTTGTTATGACATGCAAGTATGCAACCAATGGGGGCGCCCTTTCATACTATTTTTGCAAGGACGCCCCTAAGTTTAGCATTCCTCTGATTTCTAACATATAAGAAAAGGAGCTACTAGCAAAACCGAAATTGTTTTTGTAAAAAAAGATGGCGTTCTCTGTCTTGACACATGCACATAATAACAAGGAGGAAAACTCGAATCCCCTCCAAAACCAAAAAATAAAAAATAAAAAAAACAAGGAAAATTGGCCAAATCGACGGTCATTTTCAATTTTGTCTTTATTTTTCCGAACAGAAATCTGTTTTGGAGGTGTTTTAAAAGAGAAAAAAAAAAAGAAGAAGAGAGGGAGACATGAGGTATAGATTTTTAATTCTATTTTATGAGTTATATTCTAGTTGGAAAATTATATTCTAGTTGCAAAGCAGGGGTAAGGCTGTGTACATCTAGCCCTCCTCAGACCCCCCGCAATGGCGGGAGCCTCGTGCACTGGGCCGCCCTTTTTATTCTAACTGGAAATTACGAAAGATAAAATTACTATTATGTTTTAAGCTTTAATATTTATTAAGCTTTGAAAAGATTCAAAATTTTGGTTAGTTAGTTAACTAACAGGCTACTGATATTCGCACTACCATGCTTTGATCACTGGGTGAACTCACTTGTCTTTTATTTTTAACTAGGTGTCAATGGGTATATTACAGTTCCCAAAAAGCTCTCAATAGCCAATTAAAAAGAAAAGACAAGGTGAGTTCGCCCCATTATCAAAACACGGTAGTGCGAATATCAGCTAAATTTTCAAGTTTTTCAATATGCCAAGGATTTATTAGAAGTTCAAATGGTTTGAATGATTTAACCATAAACTGCCTTTTTTCACTAATTGGAGGTGGTTTTTCAAGCCAATTAATGTCTTGGCCATTTTGTAAACTCGATCTCACTAATATATTGTTACCAACATCCAATCAGAAAAGTGTAAAACAAAGTCAGTGTCGCCATTATCAAAAAATTTAGTGCGGATATCACGTGCCTAATATTTTTTGTGGCTAACAAAAACTGTCCTGCTCGAAGGCAGGAAAGGATAAAGTCCATCCTAGATTGTATTCTAACCACAAAGTTTGAAAGGACTACATTTACCCTAAGAAGTTGAAAGAAAGAAGTTATGGGTCTTGCATAAAAAATTCAAGAATTCAAAGATATTCAGAGATATGGTTCTGCCCACAAAGGAAGCATGAGAGTGTGGGGATGAGATTGTTTTTCACATTCCCATAACCACTTTTTTCCAAAAGAGCTTAGGTCTCTGCTTCATTATCCAGTCCAAAAAAAGGGACGGTGATTTCTTCAAATGGGTATTCAGAACTATGGTTTACTTCTCATTTTAAGTCCACCCACATTTAAAACCGCTTTCATTTAGTCTGAGTGTTTGACATTGGCATAAGAGAATTTGGTATGTCATTCATTAAAGAGTATTTAACACAATAGATGTATAACTTCTCCATTGGATTCATTGCCACATTTTGACCTTTCTCATTTTCAGAATCAAACTCCATTAACTTTAGTATTAATAAGGCAATCTTCATGATTTGGACATGTATATATGGGAATTATGGTTGGTGCCGTTGATCTAATAGGCTACCATGTGGAAGAGTTATATCTAGGGGGTGCAACTTGAGCCAAGGTCTGTTTTAGCTTTTGCTAAAAAATGAATTGAAATCAACCCAAGCCCAACCCGATTTTGTGCTAAAAGCTGAACCCAAATTCCAAAAAATCGACCCGAGTTGCACCCATATTTGTATATCAAAATCTGGCAATTAAACAATTCCAATGCCTGTTAAATGTGATTTTCTCATCTTTTTTCATTCTACTTCTTTTGTCCCTACAATTGTAGGCTATATATTGAAGTGATATAGTTCAATCATCTCGACTTTTGACCCATGGTCGATCACATTGGTGACCCGCTAGAACAACAAGCTCGATGACCATCCGAGTCACGTACATGCATGATGTTGATTATCCCACTAGATTGAGAGCATGCCCACAAGAGGAGTAAATGTAAAAAGTCGATCAAGGATCCGTGGAAATGTAAAATACAGACAAACCAAACATATCCTAACTGGCATTACAATTGTGGACCCTTCAAGCCCATATTGGAATCATAAGAGGCCAATATAGGAGGAGAGTCCTAGACATAAATATAACAAGAGGCATGCTAGACTGAAGGGAGCCCTTGCAAAAATCAAATGAAAGGGCTCCCTTCAGTCTAGCATTCCTCATATAAACAAAGAATTCGCATGCTAGAAAGTTTGGTGCATGCCAACTTAGTCATGGCATGACCCATTTGTTTTGCGCACCTACAAAATGAACGACATGCACGTGCTTGTGCACACCCACAAAACGTGCGAGGAAAAACACCAAGTTAAGCTCTCATTAAAGAGTTCCTTCTTTGAAGACTTGGCCCTTAGGAGATCTTTGAAGAAATCCACGTGATAAATGCTGAATAACATAAATAGGCGATTGAGTGTGATTGTGGATTTTTTGAGTCCATAACTAGAATTAGAATGCGAGTTCAATTGAAGAGCCCTTAGCCATACAAAACGGTTTGAGAAGGGAAGATTTGATCGTTAAAAAGCTCGTTTTTCACTACAGAGGAATGTTAGATAGATAGTATGTTAACCCTTTTTGTTTCATTGAATGGCAAAGAAGCATGGCTGAGAGATTGTGATTGTGACTTGGGTGAGAATCTTATACAAGCCACAATAAATTAATTGACTTCGCCAAATTACTTTGAAAAGTAGAACCGGCGCACCAATTAGTATGCGTGTATTCTAAGAGCAATGCTAGTTGTAGATGAAGTGTCTGCAGCTGCACCCTAAACCCGCCTAGGGGTACAACTTTGGCCAGAGCTTAATTTTGCCAGAAAATGAATCAGAATCAACCCGAACCCAACTCGATTCTATGGTAAAAGCTCAACCCGAATTCCCAAAAATCGCCCCCACCCCTACTGAACAAAACTTGGCTTCAGATCCGTTTGGAGGAAGTTCTTCCAGACCCCTTGCTATTAATAGTGTAATAGCAAGGGGTGTGGAAATATCAAATCCTTTTGAAAATAAAAAGTAGCCATGGATTTGATATTTCCACACCCCTTGCTATTAGAGGGTACTAGAGGAACTTCCTCCAAACTGTTCGAAAGCCAAGTTTTGTTCACCCCCACTCACCCTTAGAAAAAAAAAAATGACATGTCAGTAGTTAGAAAAGAAGGGAAATAGCGGTGCAAAAGAAGGGATGCTTCTGATATGTGAGTCTTTAGGATATGGTTGCAGACCCTAGCTTCTGCAGGTGGCATTCGGCATATAGTAAATCATTAGGAGTTAGTCCTCTATAAACTAATAACCCCTTACCCATTAAACTCAATCACCCATATCTATTCTTGTTGTTTCACTAACCTTAACCAGGATAAAATCCTTCTATTAGAGAGAAAAATCACCTTTTTTCCCATGCCATTGAAACACTTGAGACATTTTTGACAACCACAAAATTGTTTTTCCATGGAACATTAGCTTATCAAGTGGTGAGAGAGCGACAAGGAGGGTGGGAAAAGGAGAGACTTGAGAGGGTCCGAATGAGGAGGAGTGAGAACTGGCTAAAAAAATAGTGAAAAAATAAATCTTATTTTTGAATGGACTGTCTTCCTCTTGTTTTCAGCCTTTTCCTACCCTCTCAGTCAGCGCTCTGAGGTCCATGCCTCTCCCATCCTCAATCACTATTGGGTAAGCTAATATTCCATAGAAAAACAATTCATGGTTGCCAAACATGGCCTTAATTAATTGTAAATCATTTTTTACTTGAGAACATTTGCATTCTCCATATGGTCCGTTTGGATCCACCTAATATACAAGTAAAAGGAAATGAATATAGATTCTCATTTCTTTAGGTTTCATAAAGCCAAACAAGGCCATGTCTGGCAGCCATGATTTTTTTAATGATAAATTAGTGTCTCCAATGGTGAGAGAGGGGTAGGGCAGGTGGGAGAAAGAAAGAGATTTGAGATGGGATTATATGCGAGTGAGAAGTGGCAAAAATAAGTAAAAAATCGATCATATTTTGAGTAGAGTTTTTTGTTTCCTGATTTTTCAGGCTTTTCTTGCCCTATCCTCACTCAATCCCCTCTATTATCTATCCCTCTCCCATCGTCCTTTACCATTGGGTAAGCTGATATTTCAGGAAAAAAAAATTTCACGGTAGCCTAAGGTACCCAAGTGTTTTCTAGGGTGTGGATTTTTACAACACAAACTTATTTGTCTTATTTTCAGGGATATACACTCCTTTGGTGTCAGGTTGTTGCTTATGGACAACAGCTCCAGTGGAGAAACTTTTTCATCTCCAACATAGAGACTTTTCATCTCCAAAATGGCCTATCTTTTAGGTCTATTTATTATCATATAA
The DNA here is from genome assembly GCF_043159265.1 of Tasmannia lanceolata. Taxonomy (NCBI): domain Eukaryota; kingdom Viridiplantae; phylum Streptophyta; class Magnoliopsida; order Canellales; family Winteraceae; genus Tasmannia; species Tasmannia lanceolata. Next base: position 10,056,212 of record NW_027518685.1, on the reverse strand, counting down.
AGGACCAGGATTAACGTTACTTGTCTCCATCAATCACACATACACACTTAAGATAACTACCCTCTCATACCAGGTGAGATATTTGCCAACCACTTAGTAAGTGACCTGCACCAAATTGATTCATCATCTCCCAATATTCCCAATGCACATGTCATGAATCAGTTTGGGAAATGTAATAACCTCCGAGAGCTCTCATGACCCTGTTAGAAGAGAAAAGACAAGATGGTTTGTCCAAATATCAAAATATGGTAGTGCTGATAACATTTCCCATGATATATTCTTCCCTTTCTCTTCCTTGGGTCAGCACTTTGTTGTGTAAAAAGGTAGTCATTAATAAACTAGAGGGGGCTGTTAGAGGGAAGAAAAGGGGTCGAATATATCACTTCCCGACTGAAACCAGAAGAGCTGAATAGTGTGCAAGTGAAGTGCAGCTATGGCTGCTGTCCTCCTCTCGTCACAACCCAAATCTCCTCTCTTTCTGACATTCAAACCCCCCCAAAAGACCAAAAAGCCGGTTGCAGTCCTCAACAGGTCTCACAAAATGCGAGTCCCCTACCAGCTGAACAAAGGGCAGTCTCGTCTTTTCCACAATCTTCCCTCTGGTTTGAGCATGGAGGTGATCTTCCAAAAGGGTCTTGTAAATGACCCAGATGAGGGGGGAAAAAAGAGCTCAACAAAACCCCCTCAGGTACCTCTTGTATTCATCCATGGAAGCTTCCATGCAGCTTGGTGTTGGGCTGAGCACTGGATGCCCTTCTTTTCCGGATATGGATACGATTGCTATGCCATTAGCCTCTTGGGCCAGGTAATTTTTCTCCTTTTCCTTTTTTGCCCTACTTGTTGTAGTTGCATTTCTAATTTTCTATGCTCTAGGTCCATTTCAATTTAGTGGGGTTTTCTTAGTTTAGCTTGATTAACCCTTATCTGGGCACCTTTTCTTTATTTGAGTGTAGAAACAAGAGTAATTATCTTGCCTTTTTGTTGAAGTATAAATGATTAAATAACACCTATTCTAACAGCTTAAGCTTTTGGAGTAATTGGTTGTTTCACAATTTGTGTTTTCATGTATTATTAAATTCAGCTGGGTGTCATTGTGTGGAGTAATGGATTGAACCAGATTTAGGTTTGGTATCTTGTAAACTTGCAAATCCCATTATGCAATAGAACAATTTTGATGAACGAGTATGATGAACTCGTGGTGAATAGACATGCGAATGGGAATAATGCGTTTTATTTACAATATTAGATTTGGAACAATAGAACAATTTTAAAAATCCATCTTCTTATACACTGTTTGAATGATATGTAAAGAATGAAATTTATTTTTGTTGGAAGAGAAGAGAATTGATCCTGACCTAGTTGTTAAGCTAGTCTAAAATTAAGGACTTCAACCATACAATTTAAAGATACTTGATGTGAATTAAGCAAAATCGAGATCATTATAGTACAGTTAATTGATTCAATTATATGGAACAAACTGTTAGGGGATAGGCTAAATCTCTACTTTGATGTGGCTGCTAAAGGTAATCTAGGGAAGGTTGGGGCTGGGGGTTTAGTAGGATATGTTAGAAGGAACATACTTATCTTGATTGAGAACTAGTCGTGCTATGCCGCAATGTGCTTTGTATTATACAAGGCAGCATAATAGCAGTGATCCTTGAAGTGATGAAAGGTTCAACTTGGATGCACTATTGCTCATATTATAAATACTATAAGATTTTTGTTGCAGCCCCTTTGCAGTCATAGATACACTCTAGCTGGGTGTCCCAAGTAATGAAAAGGGTTGGATTTATCATTTCCCTAATATATAAAATATTAATTTTTAGAATTGATTAAAATATATTGTCTAATCCATGAATCCTTTTCCTTGAGGTTTACCGAATTTGACATTCAGTATTCGTGTTGGAGTTCGACACTTGTACCCATACCCATGCAACACAGATGGAAAGGCATGCCTCCTTATTACTGCCTTCAATACATTGAAGATTTGTAGCATTTCTCTCAATGCAATTAACAGTATTCATAGTAATGTCTCTCACTTTGTGTGTATCTTGGCCAAAAGAGTAATGGAAGAATACCAAATGACTTAATATTAACACCAAGATGAAGACCTTAAGGTTTATGCAAATTTTCTGGGATGTGCAAACCAGAGTTGCCTCCTCATTGTGAGTTGCTTCTAGTTGTAGGTATCCAGCTCCTTGCAATTCAATATCTGTGCATGAAATCTTATTCAAAAGGCTGAGTTTTTGGAAACTGCTCTTGATTATTTTATCAAATATATTCTTCTACTCTTAACTGTTAAAAGTATTTCAAGGTAAAATTTTAAAAACTCTCTGGGTCAATCGCTGACTCACTCGAGACAACTCAAAAGGCTGAGGTTGGAAAATACTCCAGATTATTTTATCAAATATAATATTCTACTCTTAATTGTTAAAAATATTTCAAGGTAAAATTTTAAAAACTCACTGGGTCAATCAGTGACTCACCTGAGACTACTCATTTCTGTTCCACTGAGTCAAACCAAAACTTGTTTGACCCACCTGGGTGAATAAAATCTCACCATTGACTCACCCAAGTTAACCTACTTTTGCCTTGTGTGAGTTCTTAATCAAGTACGAGTTTCTTAAAAATTGTTGAAGATTACATCATGGAAACAGTGATTAACAAATTGGATTATTCTATTCAGTTCCTACTCTAGGTGACATTTTCTGTAGCTCCTCTGCAAACTGATGCTTTCTTACAGAATAATCATAACTAACTTGCATGCTGAGTTTTAGGTGTCAAATTTACGATACAAGGAAGTTAATAGTGATGCCTAGTGTAAGCACTAGTCTTAGCTAATATTCTTGTTTACAAACTATAATTGCAAAGATGCTGCATATTTTAACGTTAATTTCTTGCATGGTCAGGGTGAAAGTGATACACCAATGGGCCCAGCATCTGGTACTCTTCAGGTATTATCCCGTCCTTTTGCTATCTTGAATTGTGGCTTTTGGCAGTAACTTCCCTTGTTGCTTCTAGTTGGATGGTTTTCTCGTTATTTTATATTTTTCCAAAAATAGTAGGTTTTCATCACTGAATGCATTGCACTTAATAACCATTCATATATTATGCAGTAGACGCACACAACTGATGTAGCTGACTTCATAAGGAAAGAAGTTAGGGTACCACCAGTCTTACTTGGACATTCATTTGGAGGACTTATTGTTCAGTCTTACATCTCAAATATGACGTCTCAAGATCTCTCACACAAACCATCTAGTTATGGTGGGTTAGTGTTTCAAATAATTGTTCTTGGTTTGATTTACAATGTCTGGTAACTCTTTTGGTAATGTACCTGTACTGCTATTGTCCACCCATATTGTGGCAATATGGCTTTTGCTTGGTTTCTGAACCAACTTCATAAAATGACTTCACGTTGTATGATTGTCTTTTTCACTTTGTGTTTTGTTCTTGTATGCATAAAGGGTTTTTGTCAATTGCGGAGAAGGATAATTCACACCCAACACTTGCTGGAGCTGTCCTTGTCTGTTCAGTACCTCCTTCAGGGAATAGGTGACTCCCTATATAGTGTAGGATTTAGTGGTTTTTTAATGAATGTGATTGCCCCTTCGTCCACTCCCACCTGCCCTCCCCCCGCGCCGCCACCCCCCCCCCCCCCCCCCCCACACACACACACACACACACACCACCACTAATGCATTTTGTTTTACTTTGGCTTAGTGGTTTAGTATGGCGGTATCTGTTGACCAAACCTATTGCTGCTTTCAAGGTATTTGTTTCATTATTTCAACTAATTCAATTTTATATTGAAGTCATTTTATTTTCTTGATGGGAAGATAATAACTACTGGAAAACTGGCTTACCATGCAACTATTTGTACTCTTCCTAGCAGGAGAAATGGGAGCAAAATTATTTATCAGTAATCATTGATCACCATCATTATGTTAGATGCTGTAGTTTATTTGAACTTCTCATTTGATTTCAACATAAAATAAAAAAATTATTCAAATTTTTTGAAACCAAATCCATATATATTATCTTATTGTGTTTCTCCTGAATTCCAGAAGCGGACATTGAAATGTAGTTTTTCCTTATTGATATTTTAACTCTTTACCAGGTGACACTTAGCTTGGCTGCGAAAGCATTTGCAACTTCTTTGCCCCTTTGTAAGGAAACATTTTTCTCAGCAGGAATGGAAGACCATCTTGTCCAGAGGTTCGTCCTTGAAGGCTTTCCTTTTCTATCATTTAAAATGAACAGATATTATTGTTTACTGTTTCAAAACCAATTGTTGACTCAGGATTTTACCGTGTCCGAGTCCTCTTCCCTACCAAGTCAACCAAAACTCCTTTCACTCTCCTGAGTTATGATTGCATCGACTGAGTATTTGGCCGTACTGTTTGAGTTGACTGGGATTTTCTTTGGTAGCATTCTGTCTTGCAGCTGCATTTTGAAACACTGATATTGGTTAATTAAAATTTTGTCTGCATTAGTTTGGAGGTGTCAATAATTGTCTGACATTCTTTCCCTCTCTGGTAAGTTCACAAGTGAGCTGTAGGTATCATGTTATCTTTATGCTACATCTGGAGGAATGTCCTGAATAACCTGTTAGTGCCATGCTTCTTTATGTTGTATCCAAGGAATGGTTTGCTGAGTTGTTAGCATAATGTTTCGCGATGCTCGTTAAAACTAACAGTAGTTGTTCTGTGGAAAAACAATAGTTTGGCTATTTTTCGATATATTAAATAGGTAAAAAACAGATTATGAAGTAGGGAAAAATATTCATGGATCCAGTTATGTAACTTGGACACAAGCACGCGTCAGTGTTGGACATGGCTAGTTGTTGCGCATGACACCTTATAAACTATTCTAATTGTAGACTAAATTTTTTAATAAATGGTAACTATTTGAGTACAGAATATCCTAAAATATGGAAAGTTAATAGGAAACATTTGAAAGACAGAAAAAGAAAAGAAAGGCACATATCATTGAAAACAAAGACCAAATGATTTTCATCTCTAGACCATTCAGTAGTTGACTTAAGGGGCATCAATACATACATTACGGCTTTAAATCATGATAGAGAGGATGATGAGTCAAGGGGATCATAAAGTTAGAAAAGAAAACATGGTGTTGATCATAAAGTTAGAAAACAAAACATGGTGTTTTGATGACGTGGCACCAGAACCTTAGTAAATCCCTAGGAAAGCCCGCCTTTTGTGCAACCAAACAGACCCTTGGTCAAATATGACAAGAAAGCTAGTTAGATTATGAGCATATGATTGAAGAGGAGGGGTAGGTGTGAGATAAGTGTATCTACTGTATTCAGATGGATTCAATTATGTGGAGCGTGAGGGGTGGTGGCATTAGAAAAAAGCGCAGCGATGGAGTGATTAAGCAAAAAGCGGACATTGTGACAATCCAGGAAATGAAGTTAGACTGTACAAATAAACTAGTGGTGACTTTGTTTGGGGGCAAGGAGTTGTATTTTGATCCGCCTATATTCTATTGGATTGGCTGGGGGTTTTCTATTAATTTGGGAGCCTACTTTGGCTTTAAGGGGAAGCAGTCTTGGATATTATGTGGTTTCTGTTGGGCATTTGCTTCCATATATGGGTGCAATGATCCAATTACTAAAGAAGATCTCTAGGTCAAGTTTGATACTATTAAATCTAGATGGTACTATTGTATAGGTAATTTCAATTTGCATTCCCTTTTTGCATGTGAAGAAAAGGGGTTCCAAGACTTTGTTGACAAGGGTTGCTGCCAAGGTGCCCACGCAGAGGTCTATTGCTAGCCATCCTAGATCCAGGTACTTGCCTCAGTTTCGAGGCAATTGCCTAGGCCAAACCGCCAAACTGGCTTGCCTCGACTCAGGGTAAAGACCACCTAGGGGTGGGATTGGCACGTGCAAATAGTTGCATGTATGTTTAGTTTATTTATAGGGTCTTCTTATGTATTGATGTTGAGGTCATTTATCTAAGAGACTCCAGTAAAGTTTTTGTTGATGAGTTTAAATCATTAAAATGGGAAGGATGCACGTGCAAATAGTTGCATGTATGTTTAGTCTTGTTGTGGGGGTCTTCTTATGTATTGATGTTGAGGTCATTTATCTAAGAGACTCCAGTAAAGTTTTTGTTGATGAGTTTAAACCATTAAATTGGGAAGGATTGGCACGTGCAAATAGTTGGATGTATGTTTAGCTTTGTTAGGGAGGTCGTTTATCCAAGAGACACCAGTAAAGTTTTTGTTAATGAGTTTAAACCATTAAATTAGGAAGGATCTTGTTATATTTATTTCTTGAACTCTATCACATGCATATTCCTATGCCTCCACGATTACAAATGTGGGCCTGAAGGTCCCCCATCTTAGGGCTGTGCATTAATCGGTTGAAACCGAATTAACCGACCGAACCGAATTGGTTCGGTTAATTCGGTTCAGTTATGGGGTATAACAGTTCGGTTTAGGTTTTGAAGGTAGCAAAATAGCGGTTTTCGGTTTCAGTTTCCGTTCCAAACAAAAAAAATTTGGTTTAACCGAAAAAACCGAAATTAGGAAAAACCGTTACGTCTTTTAATTTTTAAAGGAAGATGATATAACCAGCCCCTTTGTTTTTACTTAGGCAACCCTACACTAGAGAAAAAGACAAGACAAGGGGCTATCCCGAGTAAAAAAACAACAGTTTTATTTTAACTCAAAAATCAAAATCGAAAAACCCTTTCGTTAGCTAGGGTTTTTTATTTTCCCCTTCTCTATTCTCTCTTCTCTTATCTTCTCCTCTAGGGTTTTCAGTTTTGGATTTGTTCAGAGTCTTCCGACGCCTCTCCGACTCCGGCGACCCCATCTCCGCCTCACCGGTGACCTCCACTCCAACTCCGAGCTCCGACAGCCAGCGGGCAGTGACAACCAAAAATCCACGATTTGGGTTTTTTCAGGTTTTGGGTTTTTTTCCTCTTAATCCGAGTTTTTCTCTCTCAATCTTTGAATCTTTGGTCTCTCTATCTCAGGTAATACACCCAATAAAACCCTAGTTCTATTTTCATTCTTTTTTTTTCTCGTGTCTGTTCATGTGTTGTCAAGGTTTAAAATTTCGGTTTCGGACCCTCAAATTTCTGAAATTTCGGTTGAAATCAAGTACTGTCGGAATTACATTCGGTGAAAATTTCGGCCGATCGAAATTTCTTTTTGAAATTCGCTTTAATATTAATTTAATACGGGCGAAATTACCGAAATTTCTGAAGTTTCGACCGAAATTCATTAATTTCGGTCGAAATTTTGGTGAAATATTAATTAATTTTTACAAAACCAGATTTTTTGCTCAAATTTCGGGAAAAATGAAATTCCGAAATTTCGTTCCGAAATTTTTTACCATTTCGGTGTCGGACTCCGAAATTTCGGTCAAAATTTAAAACCACATGTTGTTGTATTTGTTCTTCTTGGCTTCTTGCCTTCTTAGAACTCTGGATTTACAACTCTGTAAAAAGTTGTTTTTTACAACTCTGGATTCTAAAATCCTTGTATCCAAACAACCAGATGTAATCGGATCTGTTGTAAAAAGTTTTTTTTTTAGTTTTTACAACTCTGAATCACATATAGCGGCAATCGGCTTGTAAAAAGTTGTTTTTTACAACTCTGGATTCGGTTTTTACCGAACTAACCGAAAACCGAACCGTATTTTTCGGTGTCGGTTCTTTTCGGTTATCCAGTAATTTGGTTTCGGTTTCGGTTTAAATTTTTAGGTAACCGAAAATTTTCGGTTCGGTTATTTTCAGTTCGTTCAGTTCTGTTTTAACCGATTGAACACCCCTACCCCATATGACATCTCAACCAATGTCCCAGGCAGGGTACTTGGGGGTAGCACCCTCAGAGCACAAAATAGGGGGTACTTTTTCATGTGGGAATCTATAATTTCCATGTCTGGGTAAAGCTGTTGCATTGGGATTATGATTGGGATTCTATATAAGGTCTTGGTTGCAGACCTTTTGTGTAACTTGTAGTTTATAATCTTTGCCTACAGTGGAAGCTATTGGATCGTTTTCGCTCGTGGACACAGTCACACATGACGAACCATGTAAATATCTTGTGTTCTCGATTGTGCTTTTTATCTAATTTCTCTGTTAGTTTGCATTTTCATTGAACCCTAGATGGACTGTTTTCAGTCTTCACAACACCCTATATATTGTTGCTTACATAATGAAAAGGGAGCTATAATTGATGGCCAAGAGATAGATCATGAATTCCATATCAAACAATTGTACCAAGAAGGATCTCCCTTGTATTATTATACATAGAAATAAAATTTTGGAGCATTGTTGTTCCAGGCTGCCTTATCAATATCCAGCTATGATTGTTTAAGGTGATTGATTGACTTTCTTTCGTCAGCTTCGTCATCCACTTTTATGGAGGTTACAAGTCTAGTATGAGTTGTGGACATTGTTAAGAACATTGGCTCTGATAAAATGAATGATCAAATAAAAAAAAAATGATAACCACAATTGTTGTATTTTCCTATTTTATTGTTCTTATTCTCCTACTTGGAAGGTCATGCTGCATCATTTTTTCTGAATGGTTCGATTACATTGTTTGAAGTGGAACCAGAGTAATTTTCATTTTTTCCTTATTTTCGTTAATGTCATATTTCCTTTTTCTCCATTGGCTTGTTTTATTGCGTTCTTATTTTTTCATTGGGTGGATCAAGAAGAATGATACCCGTTTATGAATAGTGACTTTATAATTTGTCCATAGAATAAAAAATGGCAAGGAAGCGAATGTTTTCTGAATGGGACTGCAGTCTGGAACGTAAAGCTTGCTGAAACTTCTGTTCATCTTTTTACAGTTATCAGGAGCTAATGAAAGAAAGTTCAAGGATGCCATTGTTTGATCTGAAGACCCTTAATGCATCATTGCCGCCTTCAGTACCAAGAAATTTTATAGAAGTACTTGTATTGGGAGCAACTGATGACTTTATAGTGGTGAGCATTGGTCTGATTCTCCTGTCTAGTCTTTCTTCTTTCATTGATGATATGTTATAACAAACTGTCACATTGTTAGAGGATTTGAATTATGTTCCACCTTTATTACTAAAATACAAACTCAGGCTGGGAAGAATACAGAGCATAAATTGGTGGAACAATTAAAACTTGATGAACATAGACTGCCAACGTGAAAAAAATCACATCAAATATGAACATGTGGTATTCGATCATGAGTTACTTTTTCAATATTTAGCCTTTTCTTTTATCATACTGACCCACTCTGCATGAGACATGAATCCTTCGGTCATTCTTCTGGGTATTGTATGATGCACATGTTTATGCACGTGTTTAGATCAATCTTCTTACCCCTGGCCTAATCATTCAACATAAAATATCGAAGTGTTAAATTAAATGAATTTGGAGTCTTGATTCTTATTAAATGAGGGGAAGGAAAAACAAGTAAGCATTCATGGTCTTGATGCAGATTATCATAATATTACCAAAGCTTGGGAAGAATGGTCTAGTCTCTATTTTGAGGATCCAATTTGGTTTAAGTAGAGGAACGACGGTACCAAGAGAGTATATCAATTCATTTATTATCTTATTTCTACCTTTTATACACGTTTTACATAATGCCGCAGCACAGGAATCAACACAAATGGAATTTATTTTTTTCATTTTTCCTTGCAACTTCAACGATGTTAAGGTGATGAAGGACCTGTTACTTAATAGAAGGCGTTGAAGATCCAGGCATTTCTAAATACCCTATACTTGTGAATTGTACTATACTGTAGATGACTTTGTTCTCTACTTGTTACCAAGCCTTGCACTTCTTCAAGGTTGTTACATTTACTGATTCTATCTAAATCTTGTCTAAATGTTTACTATTAGTGAAGTTACCATTCAAACAAAATGTTTACTATTAGCTGTCAGGGATTCATAGATATAAACGTACGTATATATTTGGCTTCTCAGTTCTCACTCATGTACAAATGGGTCATCAAACCACGGTCTACTTTGACATCTGATGTTTCGAAATTGTAGGATGGTGAAGGGCTTAGCGAAACTGCCCATTTTTATGGGGTGCAACCGGTCTGCGTGGAAGGAGTTGCTCATGATATGATGCTGGATACCTCCTGGGAGAAAGGAGCACTAGTAATTTTGTCATGGTTAAAAGGTTTGGACAAACAAAACATATACTGATTTCTTCAATAAAAAAATCCTAATGCCCTCTGATGCTTAATCTCATATGCTTTCCTGTGCATATGGAATCTGCAAATCTTAATTGTTCTTGAAATGCATAACTTCAAAGAATTGTGCAGACTACCAACGTGAAGTCAAGCATGAAAACTAGAGGAATGGTGATTTAATTTTTATATATTTGTCCTTTCTAATTATTACTTTTTGACATTTGGGAGAAACTGAAGTCTTAAACTGTGACAAGGTTCAGTTTACTTTGTGGGTTGAGAAAGCATGCCTTTAGATGCAGACAGGAGACCTGCATTATATGTATGCGAGTGGTCTTTAGGGTGCCCCTGGAACTTCTAGGATGGTCCTTCCACAGTTCCACTACCAGTATGTATGATTCTCTTTTCTTTTCCAGGCAACATGTGCCAAAGAGTCAGCAAATTTGTTAGCTTCTCTGAATTGATGTGACACTTTTAGCCTCAAGTCAAAAACCTAAGGTTGAAGCTCTTGCCAATATATTTAATGGACCAGAGGGGGTCCTTGTCAATGACCATTTCAATCAAGATTTTGCTGAACATACCCTTTTCCTTTTTACATATTCATCTACTTTGTAGTATTTATCCTTCGCATTGTCTATTCGCATCTTGATTACATCTCTGGAAATTGCCTTGAAAAGTTTCTAGAAATTCCTTGTATTCCACCACCATTGCAAGGGGTGGTTCCGAGCAAGTAAAAGCTCAAGAAATCATGCATTTTATCATCATCAAATGGGGACTAAGTACCTGAGGTTTTGTGCAATTCTATCAGAAGTTCATATCTTTTGAATTCTTACAACATGGGTTCTCTCTAGAATTTGCTGCAACCTTCTATCAAAGGGAAGTCTTTTGTTGGACTTCTTTCAAACGATTCTACTTCTTCATGGTTCTTGATTGTGGGATTTTTCATAATCTGGTGCAATTAACAGGCCTCCCAAATGAAGGATTTGGATGACACTAGATGGACATGGATTTAGCTTCTCATGCAATTTAAGAGGCTTCTCGTAGTATCAATGTTTTAAAAACTGGACAGAACCGCCCGGCTCAACCTGGTTTGACCATTCAGCATTTTAATTAGACCCACTTTAACCGTGTGAACATACCGTTTCGCTGCAAATCAGGGTTTACATAGTTGCTTAAACATCTTTAGGGAGCCCAATCATGATTTTATGTTGAAAAAATCTTACATCCAAATCTGAGTAAAAATTAAGTCGCTTTTGTCGGTAAATTCTGACTTTTCAAATGAAAATTTTATAGCAGAAAAGAGTATTAAACGTAAAATTCGACTTTTCAAATAAAAATTTTACAGGAGGAAAAGACAGTAAAATTCAATTTATCAAAATCATGATAAGTAGAAGTGGAATTTCTACTTATCATGATTTCCACCACCTTTGGACATGTCTATTCTCAGTTTCAAAGGGACACTCCAGCTAAGATTTGGACACATCTTCATTTCCATCTCCCTCTCTATATCCACCTCCAACCCATGATTTCCATCTCTATTTTGCCATATAAGTTGACAAAAATTTGAAATGACCCATCAAGAACATGGCGTGTTTCTCCCTTTAGATTTTGGACACATCTTTCACCTATTCAAAGAAAAAAAGAAGTGAAAGGAATCTAAGATCAGCCCTAGTTTTCCAGAAATGTGGCAGTATTATCACAAATAGACTCATTTTGGGGCCCCCTTTAAATTAAAAGTTTAAAAGAATGTGATGGTTGCAGTTTAATTCATTTTTTCTAAGATCCCCTAAGTGGGGGCCTGCCTAGGTATGGGACTAGGCAAAACCCAACTTGGTATGGGATATGTTTACCAGCATGTATTGGTTAGATAGCTAACATTTTCTATCAGCGGGCTCCACGAGTAATCACGGAAGCCTATTGAAAGCACTACCTACAGCTGCCAGAATGAAGTTATCACAAAGTGTGCTGCTACCGAAGGAGTGACCTGTGGAGAGCACTACCTAGAAAGAGCTACTTTGAGAAAAAAAAAAGGCTAGAGTTAAAGCCATCGCGTCGGGAGGACCTTGCATGGCCCACTGCCCTTCTCTCTCTATGCCTGAGAGAGAGAGAGAGAGGGGAAGGAAAATCCCCAACCCAATATAGTTCGCTGATAATCTGGCAAACTTTGGAATTACGCGTGACAACATGATTCTTATTTTCTAGCCAATATATTTCAGCTGATAATCTGGCAAACTTTGGAATTACGTGTGACAACACGATTCTTATTTTCTACCAGGTTGGGAGTATCTTAATCTTTCACATGTTTCAAGAATAAAAACAAGGTAAAAGGTTCAATATCAGCTCTGATTAGCACAGTTACTTGTGTGGGTCTGACGTGCATGTCACTAGTTTTATGATAACCAATCACAATCTTAAGGAAATCAAACGAAACAAATCCTTCAAATTCAAGTGATGGGACTCTGTCTTACTCCATTAAACTAGATCAACAGCTATTAAATTCGGGATAAGCTTTTTTGGTGACTGTTATTGAACTAATCCCACTCTGGATTTTCTAATCCAAAATTGTCAAAGATATATTAATCTATTCTAAATTCAAATCAAGCCGTGATTATCGCCAGTCAATATTTATGATTTTGATGTAGAATATCGTATCAAAGAGTTTCTAAACGTATAAGTTCAAAAGAAGGCAGTTTGGAGAGTTAAAAACTTCGAACGGGCATAACTTGTTATCCAAACTATTGGATTGGGGGCTTATATCAATTTTTAATTGTTTATTTTATTATTTTTAGTAATTATTGTTGTAAGCCAATTCAATGTTTTTTAGTCTATTCTTTTCTTTTAACAAAGTTTTCTTTTAATTAACAAAGTATTTTGATTATTTTTTAGGGAAATGTTATCAGCACTACTCTATTTTGATGAGGGCACTCCTCACTCTATTAAGAGTACGGTATGGCCAGCACCATAGGATGATCCAACCGTCCATTAGATGAGTCACAGCCTAAATAGGTTGTGCCCCAAAAATAATTTCCATAGGTTGATCCTAACCCTCTGATCTATAGAGGGTTAGGATCAACCCTCTAACATTCAGATCGGAGGGTTTGGTTCAACCTATGGAAATGATTTTTGGGGCCATCTAATGGACGGTTTGGATCATCCTATGGTGCGGGCCATACTGTACTTTTAATAAAGCAAGGAGTGCCCTCATCAAAATACAGTAGTGCTGATAACATTTCCCATTTTTTAATCTTTAATACTTTGGCAAAAACAAATTCCTAGGGATTAGCCTATGACAGCTTGTGAGTTTCTCCCATTATCAAAAGATGGTCATGTGGATATCAGTCCCCAATTTCCATGTACTGTGTACAAAGAACGCTAAACTGAAGGGCCTACTTGCAAAAACCAGGGGCAAGGGCGCACGCATTGGATCCACACTATCAAAATGCATTTATGATACCATTGAAAAGTGTAAAGGTAAAAGAAATAGAGGGATTCTAAATTCACAGGCTGAAAGGGCGCCCCCATTGGCTGAACGTGGCTACATTTAGTACTTTTCACTTTTGACATCATAAATGCAGCCACGTTCAGCCAATGGGCGCGCCCTTTCAGTCCTTTTCAGCAAGGGCACCTGTGAGTTTAGAATACCTCAAAGAGATAATGCACTTTGGTGACCTAGGTCCAATTGGGGCGCCCCTGCGACTTGTTTTTGCAAGTGCATTCGCCCTTCAATTTTGCACAAAGCCATTCTGTGGCATTTCTTTTTCAAGGGAGAAGATCCACCTCATGGGTAAATTTGTCTTATTCATTAAATTCATACGAGGTGGCACTTCTCTCTTGAAAAAGAGGGACAGCTGAAATAGCTTTTGCAAAATTGCCTAGCATTTCTATACAGGCAACCCCAAACATTTCTTTTTCAAGGGAAAAGATCCACTTTCGCGCAAGCCATTTCGCACCCAGCTTTTGCATGTGATAAGAGCCATGTCAGATGAATTAAATGAGTAAGACAAAACAGATTTAATTCATTGAGTGATTCAAAAAGCCGGGCACGAAATGGCTCTCATCACATGCAAAAGCCGGGCGCGAAATGGTTTTCTGAGAAAGTAGCCCTATTCTTCTCTATTGGATTCAATGCTATTATTCCAAAGAACAAGACGTGATCTCTCTTCTTCTGTTCCTCTGCAATTTTCCCAATGCTAGATTTGTAGTTAGTGACTAACCTAAATGTTTCTTTCATAAAGTGAACCATCTGTACCTTATATCGAATTGGATTCCAGAATCATTATTAGAAAGTACATAGGAATTTGCTTATAGCCATTGCATATGCTCAACTCAACCTTACGAACTTGAGTTGGGAGATTGAGATAGCGAAAGAGGCCCCGTTCACACAGGCATTGAGTGATTCTCCAAGAACCCTTCATTCCGCATAGGTGATGTGTCCACCACTAAAGAAAAGTAGAGTTCATGCAACGTGGACATTGGCTTGCATTATAAATGTTAAAGGACAAGGAATAGGCCAAAGACTCTTTTGAAGGACAAGCAAAGGCTTGCAAGAGTTTAGTCCCTTCACGGGTCTATATGACAAGGAAAGGGTGATTTGACTTAAAGGTGAGTTCAATCTGTAAGGCCAAGAGATAGCTTAGCCTTATGTCACATGGTGATGTGCCATTTTTAAGGATAAGGTTCTTGATAACGACCATGGTTAAAGCTTTCCAAAGATCATCTCTTTACATTAGTTGATGCTTCAAAAATTCCATTTGAAGCCTTGTTCCACTGAACTTTGTAAAGGAATTTAGGAGGGTAAGAGAGACCCATGAGATATTGTGGCAGATTTTTTCAAACTTCTATGGTTGATCACTTCCTCTTGGGTTTACTATTTTTTATTCTAAGGAAAAATTTTCCATCATTTTTGTTTGTCGTCCTAATGATGACATCTATAGTTGTGGGGTCTGCTCCTTAAGAGAAGTCCAGACACATACTGGAAGGAAAACTTGTTTCCTAGAATTAAATCAAGCAAGCTGCCAGGAATATGAAGGGGAGAAAGTATATAATCAACTGAGAAAAAGGAATGGTGTGGAAAAAAAGATTGGGGGACCTCTATCTTTCCCATCTCCTTCAACAATTTCTTTCAAATGAAGTGACTGAACAAAACCCTCTTAGTCGGCATAAAAGAGCCCTATGGTCAATGGGTAATTGTTACAAGGGGTGAACATGGTTCCGGTTCAACCCGAAGAACCGAACAGGCCTATTTAGTTCGGTTCGGTTCTAGGATTTGGTGGTTCAGTTCCGGTTCTGGGTTCTTGGAACCGTGAGAATGCGGTTCGGTTCTAGGTTTGGGATCCTGGAACTGAGAACCGAACCGAGAACTGAGTAGGATCATATCCCCCCCCCCCCCCCCCCCCCCCCCAAATCGGATAAAATCACCCTGACTCCCCAGTACGGTTTTCGTGAGAAAAAAAATGCTTTAGACTTTACACTTACTGCTTGAGGATAAATTCACCCTTTGCCTTTTAAAGTTTTAATCATAAGTTATTAAAAACAAATAAAATCTCAATCGTTATGTGAAAAAAATATAAAATAAAGGTTGGGTAAACCGAGAACCGAACCGATCCGATCAAGTTCTGTTCTGGTTCGGTTCGGTTCCCGAGATATATGGTTCGGTTCTGGTTCCAAATTATGGGAACCGATTGCATATGGTTCGGTTCTGGGTATACCCCAGAACCAAACCGAACCATGTCCACCCCTAATTGTTACCCTTACCCGTAAAATTCTTCTTTCATCCAACAACCTTTTTTCAACACATGAAAAAGTACCCATAAAGAAAAAAAAAGAAAAGTTTATGATTAAACTTACAGTACCTCCAAATTGAACACTGGAAATTCAATGAAATTCTAACAAATAAATTGCATTTCCAATAGAGACCCATCTCACAACTTGATAGTGGGATATCACATGTCAAGGTCCAGCTTTCTCTCCCTTATAGCTTCCTAACATGTCATAACTCATCCATGGTCCATAGATTGTCTACAAAATCATCAACCCAATTGCTCTCTGTCATGGAACAATCGGGGAATGGATAGTTAAAGCTTGGTGCAGAAATGGATTCTAGGTTAAAGGCCCCCAGGTCATCGATGGTGTCATTATAGTCAACCTTTAAAAATGGATTGTATAGCATGTTTCCAAAGGCACGAGGACTTGCTGGGAGTTCTGAAATTTCAAGGAGTTGATTTAATTCCATGGGATCAGAAGATGTGCTGGGGCTACAATCCTCCGAATGGGACTTATCAGAAGAATTGGAATTGCTGAGATAGTTTTGCTCATTTGTGCTAAGTGATTCTAGTGGGGATGCTTGAGAAGTTTGGTTAGATAGACTTGGAGTAGACTCTAGAGATTTGATGGATGAAGAAGATTCCATCTTATGAAGCAATCTTGGAATCCAATAACAACGAATTGCATCACGAAATCTAGCGCTGTTTGCATCGACCTTTAGTTGCCGTGCTTGTTTCTGGACCCGCGTTCGCCAGTAGTTCTTTATGTCATTATCTGTTCTTCCAGGGAGATGCTGTGCAATCCTAGACCACCTAGAAAAATGGAAGAAAATGAAGTTAACATCCTGGCTATGAAAATGGTGGGAATAATTATAAACTGTAAAGATGAAAACAGGAATAGATGAGTAAATAATGTAATATAACAGATCATTGCTTTGATCTTATCCAATCATTGCTTTGATTGGATTAATCAACTATTCTTAAAACGTGGGTGAAAGGAGAGTTCAATTGGTGAAGACCTTGTTGTAGTTTCGAAGCTCTACCTTCCTTAATTTTACTTATCATCTGTTCAATGGTTTCGAATGTTTCTGTTACATTTATCGATTGCCTGCGTGCTTGTGGGCTAAAGGGACTAGCGACTGTCCATGGAGACTTGCTAATCTTATGGATGAAATAAAAGATATGTGTTTGTTTGGTGTTTGCTCTTTTTTTTTATTCTTAGAAGTGCTAATGATTTGGCTGATCGCTTAGCCAAATTAGGAGCTTCTAGCAAATCATTTTATATGGGGGCAATCCTTACCCCTGAAGTGCACATGTAATCCATTATTATTGAATAAAATTGTTATCTTCATAAAAAATGTAACAAAAGATTAACCCTAATCCTAGCATTATTTAGTAATTCAAAGGAATTATGGATAGCTACCTGTTACCCCACTTGGAATGGAGTTCAAGAATCAAGAGCTGTTCTTCGGGTGAAAGGTTCCCGCGCTTCACGTCTGGTTTTAGGTAATTCAACCATCTCAATCTGCAACTCTTACCGGTTCTTTTCAGTCCTGCAAATAAACTAGAAGGAACCCATGAGAGGAGATAATGGAGGTGCTTAAATCATGGACCTATCTTATTAAAATCTCCTCTTATCCTTAGGGTTGGTTGGATCTTACCTGAACATCTGGCTAACAGATTCCAATGGCCTTCACCATGACAAGCAATGTTGTGAATGAGAAGATTATCCTCTTCAAGAGTCCATGGCCCTTTTCTCAGCTCAGTATCTTCATCTTGTTTGCTTCCCCTCTTAGTAAGACCAGACATTGCCACTACTTTCAAACACTCCAACACCCAAACCCAAAAAAGGTATTAAGGATTTAGAGTCTAATGCTAAAGCAGTGAAACTAACAGCCTTATATTTATAGACTTCCAACATGGCAAACCTTCCCTACAATAGTATGAATTTGACAAAGTAACTAAAAGTAAATCCAACTAGAGTTTACACAGATTCCATCCGTTTTTGGCCTTAAAACAAATCAGAGCGGAATTTTCTAGAGATAATCTCAAAGACCCAAATGGCCCAAGAGAGTAGAAAGGTTATTCTTGAAAATGAAACCCGGGTTTTATGGGAACTGGGTCATTCAAGTTTTGGGCTTCTAGATTCCCTTTATGTGAAACGTGTTTGACTGGACAAAAGCATCACCATATTTATTACTTATAAACATGGGTTTTTCTGATTTGCCTAATCAGGATGCATTTCAGCTATTAAAAATCTCAGTGCCTCTACACTTTTGCTTCAGTTTCAAAGGATGTCTGCTTCATAAGACTACAGCTCTTTTCCCTATACAATCCTGTTCCTCCACAGCCATCAAGTTTATAGAAAGAGACAAGAGGGGTCTAATATTCTTCCAATGTAATGCTTAAATTTATCAGTGCAGCTTAATTTGACTTAAGGGTATTGTTCTCTTACATACTTTTTCTCCTTGGGTGTCTGAAAATGTAAAAAAATAAAGAGAAAAACAGAGCTTGAGGCTGGCTGTTTTATTAGATGCGAAACAACCAATTACTCCAAAAGCTCAAGCTGTTAGAGATGGAGTTATTCAATCTTTTATACTTTAACACTCCCCTCACTTGTGTGGCCTATCTTTTGTTTTTTGGGTTGGCCTACATGTGACAAGTGTGGCCCCACTTTTGAGTTGGCCATTGGATGTGGATTTTTAATATCAAGGAGTTTTGCATGTGGATTTTTAATATCAAGGTGTTTTGAACTCAAAACCTTTTCTCTAATACCATGTGAAAGAAGCAATTACTCCAAAAGCTAAAGCTGTTAGAGATAGCGTTATTTAATATTTTATACTTTAACATTAGAAAATGATCTTGTGTTTTCAGATTTAGAGAAGGGGCAAGGATTGAAAAAAGGGGATGAATATGTTTTAGAGAAGGTAAATGTGGAGTCTATGGATGAGCATGAAAGGAATGATATGACGTGCTATTATTGATGGAGAGAAGATGTGGCTGTTTTCTTAGAAAGGAAGGAGTACCATTTTGGGTTACAGATTCTTTCGAAGGTTGAGTCACAAATTCATTCATGAGTTGATTTTGAGGATAAAAAGCACACAGAAGGAACCCTATGTGAAATTCACTCTTGTGCTATATTCCTACAATTATTGTGATGATATGCTTGAAATGACAGTTATTTTTATTTTATTTTATTTTATTTTAAAGATATTTTTTTCCTAGGGCATAATAATTTTGGGACAATCCTAACAACAGTAACAAAGGAGAATGATCCTAAGGCTGGGGATGCAACTGTGGTCTGATTGAGCTTTTGCTAAAAAATGATTGGAATTCACCCGAACCCCACCCGATTTTATTGTAAAAGCTTAACTTGAATTCCGAAAAATAGACCCGAGTTGTGTGAAACAACCAAGTACTCCAAAACCGTAAGATGTTAGAGTTGGTGTTATTTAATCGTTTATACTTCAAACCCCCCCCCCCCCCCCCCCCCCCCCCCTTTATAAGTATAGGCTCTCAAGTGTCACATATGCCCCCCCCCCCTGGATTTTTAATATCAAGGAGTTGGCACTAGTTCTAGCTCCGATACCATGTAAAACAACCATTTACTCCAAAAGCTTAGGTTGTTAGAGTTGGTGTTATTTAATTATTTATACTTCAACAAGTTGCACCCTTACCCAAGATACACAGCCCTCTTAATATTGTCAAGTATACCTTAAGAAGGAGATGCTTCTCATTTCATAAAAAAAAAGAAGGGAATTTTGATCATGAAAATGCAAATGGAAAATCAAAGTGGGCTGTCAAGGACATCCGTGACATGGACATGTCTTCCTAGGATGACACAATAACAAGGAAATAAAATTTCCCTATGTTAATTGTCACACCCCGATCCCACTGTGTAAATATTGTCTGGTTCTGGGTTTTCTCATCCTCCCTAGTTTTGTTTTCGATCAACACTAACCGTGCCCGACCCACTCCGCAGCGATTCGTCCCTTAGCGATGTTGAAAAACATGTCTCCACAGGGAGAAGGAGAGTTCACATATATAGCCCAGAAACTTTCTCTGCCTTTCCGATGTGAAATCTTACAATCCATCCCCCTTAGGGTCCAACGTCTTCACTGGCACACCGTACTGTGGGAGGTATAGCTCCAATCCTACTGTGTAAATATTCTTTGGTTTTGGGTTTTCTCTCCCTCCCCGGTTTTGCTCAAATGAATTCTGTTCCAAAACTTATTATATTGGACTCAATTAAACTCATTTTTGATTCCAACTTTGGACTCAAAACCGATTCTTGAAATCCAAAGCAAAAATTTGGGTCTCAACCAATTTGTGTGTGTGAGAGAGAGGGGCTACCGATTGACACGTTTAAGAAGTTTTGTGAATAACGAACTTTACCGATTGACACATATTGCAATGACATATCATTTATGTCTTTCACTATGGTATTAGCTTATCTTGGGATCAATTGGAAGATAAGGTGGAGGTAGAAGGAGATTCTTCAATTGTCATTTCTTGGGTTCAAGGCACGAGCATTGGTCCATAGAGATCAATTAGCTAAATTTTCTGTTGAGATTAGTTCTATGATTAAAGATAGTTTTATTTAATTTCTTTTGTTCATGTTCCTACGAATGCCAATGATCTAGCAGATCGAGTGGCTAATTCCAGGGATTTGAGGGACCCACTTTACTCGGGGCCTCTCTCCCCAGTGACAAATATATTATTTTGCCCCTCCTGTCTCCATCACTAAGTCTGTTGGCCGTAGAGGAACAGGAATGCATAGGAAAAAGCACTGTTCTTGTATGTATCAGACATCGTTTGAACCTTTTTTTTTTATGGGTAACATCCTTTGAACTTGAAGCACAAGGGTTTTGTCTATAGACTTTTAACAGCCGAAATGCCGCCAGAATAGTCAAACCAGAAAACCCCACGTTTACAATATCACTGTATTGTAATTCTGTTTTATGAATCAAACACGTTTCTTAAATGACCCATTCCCCGCAAAACCCAGGTTTCCTGCTCACTTTTCTCCTATCTTGGCCATTTGGGTCTGAGATTGTCACTAGAAAATTCCAATATTCTTCTTCTAATGGGACAGAAACAGATGGAAAGAGTGGAAACTCCAGAAGGGTTTACTTTTATCTAGTCTTTCAAAACTTATCTTGTTTTAGATTTGATTACCTTGTTGAAAGTCTTTAAATCTCAGGTTGTTTACTTCACTGCTAATTTGTTGGGATAAAACTCCTGTTGGGTTTACAGTTTACTTTTAGCTACTCTAAAAACCTCTTACCATTCTGGGTTTTTTTTAATCTTTGGAAGTTATAAGATAGGAGGAATGTATACTGTTACTAAGAGGGGATGCAAGATACTGAACTAAAGAAAAGGGCCATGATCGAACTCATGAATAAGATAGTCTTCTCATTCACTACATTTCTTGTCATGGTGAAGGTCGTTGGAATTTGTTAGCCAGATGTTTTGGTAAATTTCAACTGACCCTCTTGATAAGAGGTGATTTTTATACAATAGGTGTAATATGTCGTCATCATTCTCTTCTTTCATGGGTTCTTAGAGTTTTGTAGGATTAACGAGAACTGGCAAGAGTTACAGATTGAGATGGTACTTGAATCCAGACGTGAAGCATGGAAACCTTATTCCTCAAGAACAGCTTTTGATTCTTGAACTCCATTCCAAGTGGGGGATCAGGTAGCTATCGGCAATTCCTTTTAAGCAATAAATAACTCCAGGATTTGGATTGATCTTTAATCATATTTATTACACCAAGGGACCCAGAAATTAGCAAACGACAAGAGTAATTTATGTGATTTTTACATCAGGTAACACCCTGGATGAACAAAAGACTTAAAAGGCCATTTTTTTTTGTAAAGGTAACAATTCATTAACACAATATAAGAACGAATTACAACTGCACTTCCCATATAAAAAGCTCCACTAGAAGCCCCTGATTTGGCAAGATGGTAAGCTTAAGTGAAATCAGTCACTTCTGGGTACAAGGGAAAAAGAAATGCATGCCATGTAAACAAGGATCTTTTATAACATCCAATAGATTGGCAAGTCTCGTTGGACAGACATGAATCCCTTTATCTCACAATACTGTATTTGAAGAGTCATTTTCCACTTCCAAACTCCCCTCCATCATGTTAATAAAGATAGACAATCATTTGTGGAGAGCATGGACCTCGGCTTCGCTAGAATTAGGCCCTGTTTGTTTAAGATTATTGCAACCGATTGTATGGACCAAACCTATTACTGGACTCAAATTTAAATGTAATTTTGAGCCCAATAATTGGTTTGGAGCTGACAATCGGTTGTCATAATCTTAAACGACATAATCTTAAACGAACAGGAATTTAGTGATTCCGATAGGTCCGGCAAAAGAGTGGAGGATGTTACCTCATTTTGGCAACCATGAAATTTTTTGGGAAGTGATATATCCACCCCTTTTGATCACTAGGAACACCCCCTGTCAGTGTTTGTGGCAATCAGGGGCATTGAATTCTTCTGACATAAGTACAACAGCCCCTCTTTAGTCATTGATACACTGACAGGGGGGTGTTCCTGGTGATCAAAAGGGGCGGATATATCACTTCCCAATTTTTTAAGGGAATATACGTTTGCAAAGTTAAGAGGGGTGAAAAGCGTGGAAGAGGGAGAGAATCGAGAGGGCATGAGTGAGGACATTGTGCCGAGTGGCTGAAAATTAGGAAAAATAAGACTCTACCTTGAGTAGAGTTTTCTTAATTTTCTCGGTTTTTTCTGCCACTTCTCACACCTCTCCTCGCTCGTCCTCTTTCAATTCTCTCCCTTCCCACCCTCTTTGGCCCTCTCTCATCATTGGATAGACTAATGTTCTATGGAAAAAAAAAGAATTTATGGCTGCCAAACATGGTCTTAGTGAAGAAAAACGATACAATTAAGTGGGAGTGAAACATCATGTGCTGTATGTAATTGTGTTTATGCTGTAATAAGAATGGGGGAGTCAATCAGAAGCTTTTAAACAATGGTTGGGGATTGTCTTTTGATAACATGCAAAGACTAGAATAGGGTATGCCTTAACCAAATGGGTTAGGCTTTAGCATATTTATAATTGTGGAGATGTTTATAATTGGCAACAATATATACAGGATAAACATTTGATACAAAAAAGAAAACGGTAGGGGAAAATTCGGATTTAATAAGGTGTTGGTTCAAAAAAAATGTAGTAAAGGTCAAATAAACAGACACATGGAAAAAAAAATTTTCAAATAATAGAATGTGTTTAACGCATATTAGTTTTAAATAAATGGATTTAAAGAACGGGTGTATTAATAAATGTATCAATGTATGTGTAAAATGAAAATCTTACAAGAGAAAACAGTTCCTGCACTCAAGGAAACAATGGTGGGCTCACATTTTCTGGGTGATCCTAAGCATTCATTTGAAAGGCCCCTGTGTACCAAAAGTCAGCTCCATTCCATTGGATCATCCTAACCCTTCCATTTGTGGGGTCTCATCTTAAAAATATGATTAACATCAATATAAAAATTAAAGAATCTTGCAAAAACCTATTGACTTATAGATATAAGAAAGACATCAAGTGTTTCCCCTCTCTGGAGATAATTTTGCTATTTCTAAAATATATTGGGGTAAAGCAGAAAAGTTAAACAAAAATACATTTAATATATCTAAAACGTGTTTTAAACATTTTCTTCAAAGAAAAATACATGTTTTTTTTTTTTTTTTTTTTGCTTTAAAAATGAATTTCTTCTAGAAACACCATTAAAAAAGGTATTTTGCTATCTATGGCTCATACTAGGCGAAAGTAGTGGGACCACAGGCCCATACCAAGCAAAAGTAAGCAAAATGTAGATCGTTTGAACAATCTATAATGAATGGCTCCTTGACCAAAGAGAAAGATTTTGTTTGCTTTAAAAAGAAGGGGAACTGTGTATGTGAAGGCTTCTCTTTTCAGTTTTCTTTATAAAAGATTACTTCCAACGAACTTTTCGTTAACCACTTGACATGTTTGTTGGGAAGAAGGCATTCTCATAAATTGTATCCCTAGAGTTCTTCTTGTGAAAGAGACCTCACTTCTGTAGAGAGCGTCACTAACCTGAGAAGAAAAAAAAGTTTGGTGGAGGGAGAAAACAGAGAAACTTTCATTTATGTTTGAAGCTTGAAACACACCTTTCAATCAAATCCTGGTTTCATGTCACATGGACCCGTGAAGAGACTAAACTCTCACAAGGCCTTGCCGTCCTTCAAAAGTGTCTTGGCCTCCAACAACCATGTTCATGACACTCTTCCTTTTGCTTGGTAGTGGCCCCA
Organism: Tasmannia lanceolata; assembly: GCF_043159265.1. Lineage (NCBI taxonomy): Eukaryota > Viridiplantae > Streptophyta > Magnoliopsida > Canellales > Winteraceae > Tasmannia > Tasmannia lanceolata. The sequence goes on along the minus strand of NW_027518685.1, from coordinate 10,031,963 downwards.
TGTAACTTAAAGGGCTATCGTATGTCTTCCATCTGGTCACAATATTCTCTATAGAATTGAAAATTTCTCAAAAATTCTTAAATTTTTCATCCCCATTTTAAGCTTTAAAAATTCTCCAATAATTCTAAGCAAGGTTTAAAATTTCAGTTTCGGTACCGGTTTTGGACCTTGAAATTTCGAAAATTCGGTCGAAATCTGGTACAAAAATCGAAACCAATATTTTATTCAATATTAATTTCGGTCAAAATTTCGGTGAAATATTAAATTAATTAAAAAGAAAACAGATTTTTTTGGGTCAAATTTTGGAAAAACCAAAATTTCGACCGAAATTCCGAAATTCCAGCCGAAATAAATGACCGTTTCGGTTTTTTGTGGTTTCGGTGTCTGTCTCCACCAAAATCCGAAATTTCGGATTTCGGTCGAAATTTAAAACCATGATTCTAAGTCGCAAATTTTACAATTTCTCGAGTATTATTTGTAAGAATTTGCTAGGTGTAAACCTTCTTTGGTTTCTTTGAAAGAAGAAAATCTATTCTTGAAAAGAGTGAAGAGTTGCAAACAATAAACGTTACAGTACTCCGAAAAGAAAAAACGTGAATACGAACTGGTTTGTGGAATAATCATTCACTTCTCTTTCTTGTTTTACAAATATAGCAAACCCAAAATAGATAACCTCTATCCTATCGACCACTAGCTATCCTACACAAAGTCACAAACACAACTCTTTTAACCCTATCCAAACCATTCTAGCAAAAACACAAAACAAGAAAACTCTAATGCAAAATAGACCAGGACTCTTGAGTCGGTGGTGAATTCAAGTGTTCACACTAAGGACCATGGCAGAAAGGCATTTCATGGCTGGCCATGTGAGAGCAACCACACAGGCTCACTTGTCAGCAGATTTTGTCTTATTCATTTAATTCATCTGAGGTGGCAGGACTCAAATCAATAGCCAGCCGTGAAATGCCTTTCTGCAATTGTCCCTAACAAATCCCTTATTTGTATATGGCATTAAAGGCCGAGACATCAACCCATTGTTGGTTCCCATTCAGCTTGATGAGATTGTATTTAAGGACTCTAATGGAGCCTCTTATATTAGATTGCAATGTTTTTTCTATTTTCATTTAAAATCTGGTAGAGGTCCATACCTAACCCCAGCTTGCCCATAAAAAAAAAGAAAAAAAGAGAGATTTCATGTGAGCAACCCAATGATCTTTGATCAACGGTGTGGATTGAAGAGTGAGATTAAGTGTGGAGTTTTTAGATTTACTCATTGATTAAGTGATCATTAAAGAGTATATTAGGGTAATTAGTGCTTCTTAATTAAGTATATATCCTAGTGTAACATGGGTGTTTTATTATCGCCCTAAGTTTAACTATATGATAATTAAATTGATTGAAATCGTCTCCGCCAAATGCTGTGAAGGATCTTCAATCGCCGACCAAGGTACACGATATTGTTTTTTTCGTTTATTATTATTCTAGAATATGCATGGTTAAATTAGATTATATTAGATTAGTTTTCAATAAATCTGCAAAACAGCTTTAATTAGTTCTATTGTATGTGATACATTCTAGATCTACAAATCATGAATTTAGATGATGATTAAATTCTCTAGTGCAATATGTGATACACATATTGCACTAGAGATTCAAAATGAAAATGGAACCCACATCCTAATCTAACAAACACCTACATTTAACCATCATTTCATGCCTTTTGTTGTGTCTTATTTTAAAAATAAATAAACAAATATATGTACAATATATTTATGCAAAGTAAATATTAAAAAAGTGGGTTTTTGCCGAATTTTTCGGAACTGTGGCTATGCATTTCCAGATCTTTTTGAACATTTGCCTCGGGAATTGATTCCCAAATCTAAACTCCGTAACTTTGATCTCACCCACCGAGAAAGCATTTGATGCATGGTTTCACCCCCCCCCACCCACCCACCTAACACACACGTCTTCGTGGACTCCCATGAGTTGACTCCCTTTTTTACCTTGGTCACATTCCGCGTTTTGTCCCGCAGAGTCAATAAAAACTACTTTGACTCCCTCAATTTATGACCGCGTCAACCTAGTATTCAGCCGCGTAATGGTTTGTGCCGAGTCGACTAGGTTTTTCTTCAGCCGCATTTTGACCGGTATCTACATTTTGAATTACTGCTTTGATGTTTTTGTGGAAAACCCTTGTTCTTTGATTTTTGGTCACTGATTCCATTTATGGTGCTATAAAAGTCTCTCTAGCCGACTATTTTGAGCTCCTTTTCATGATTAGATTGTCTATATCATAGAAATTAAGCATGTGGGCTACTTTCATTAGATTATCATGATAATGATCATCCCATCTAATTTATCCTTATATTATGATGAATTAGGTGGGCCGAATTTGAAAAAAAAAATTTCGTATTAGTTTCTCGTATGTTTGGGTTCTTGGTCTTTAGTCAGTTGTTGAGGTTGTTGAGTATGGATAAATCAAGTTGACTAATTAAATGTGGAAAGATAAAGCGGCTATAACTGGAATTTCTAGAATTTGTTAAGATTCGCTATAAAAAATGCTACTGGTACTGGCACTACCATGTTTTGATAATTGCACTAACTCTTCATGTCTTTTATTATTTAAATAGAAGCCAAAAGTTATTACAGTTCCCAAAAAGCTATCAGAAGCCAATTAAAAAAAGAGAAGAGAAGCTGTGCATGTGCAATTATTAAAGCATGGTAGTCAGTATCCCAAAAAAGTTAGTGACAAATGCGCCCCTTTTCATTCATTACTTGGGACACCAGATGCAGTGTATCTATGACTCCAAAGGGGTGTTGTAACTCTCATCACATGTGAAGGATTCAACGGATTTGATTGCCATGTACGCTTCTATTGGCTGTCCATGTAATGAAAAGGGGTGCACTTATCATTTCCCAAAAAAAAATTAGTGACAAGCACGTCATCCAATATAGAAAATGACACACGCACATAGGACATTGATATCAGCACGACTATACTTTTATAACGGGACGAATCACCTTGTTTTACACTTGTTTTACACTTTAGTAATCGGCTGCTAAGAGCCTTTTGGGAAATTTTTAATAACTTTTGACCGCTGGTTAAAAAGGGGCATTGATATGGGCATGGCTGAACAATTTCAGACAAAGCCATTTCGTGGCCCCTCCTTTTCAAGGGAGAAGAACCACCTCACAGAGTCACAGCCGAACTTGTCTATTCATTTAATTAATATGAGGTAATACTTCTCTGACTGCAAAAATGCTTTTGAAAAATTGCCTAGATAGTCCCTATAAATAGACTTGCTAGACAGTTTTGCATAAAGCCATTTCGTGGCCCACTTTTTCATGGGAGTTCAATAACCTCGTAGCCTACTTTGTCTTATTCATTTAATTCATCTGAGATGGTTGTTCTCTCCTGAAAAAATAAGATGCAAAACTGCTTTCTGCGAAATTGCCAAGCAAGTCCCATGGCCATATATGTGTGCTAGCTACAAATAGTGACCATGTTTTGATAATATGGCCGACAAAATGTTGTGTAAACGGGGCAAAGTAAAACAATGTAAAACAGGTTGGGTTGGCCCATTATCAAAACATAGTGTGGAACCCGATCCGAGAGAGGCGGGGGACGTGCCCCCACGCGAGTCTCGGGATCATCCACGTGAAGGAGAGCTCCGCCAAGGAACTCTCGAAAGAGTGCCCCTCACAGCATGAGCGGCGATGTGAAGTGAGATACCTCTCGATTCGGGGACTAGCCCGGATTCGAGACGCACCTTAAACAAAGAAAGAGTCGCCATCCAAGGAAGTAGGCCCTGGATCCCATGCTGTGCTCTGTCGCAACAGATAACCAGAGATATATAAAAGGTCTGTGCCTGATGACGAATGGGGAAGGGGTTAGGCGCCCCCAATTCGCCCAAGTGCGAGCACCTGGTCTCTTATGCCATTTATTATTAATTTTGAAGAATTTTGGGCGAAAATCACGCGAAATGGGAACGAAGATCTCCGAGATAACGTCTATCTAATCATGCATGTCTCGGAGATGAATAAGAAGCACAAAAAGGAAATGAAAGATGTCACCTAAGAATAGCTAGATTATGAGTGCCATGCCTAATTGGTGTCTAAGTTCTGGTGGGCACACACATGCATGCTACATCTAAAGGTATAGGATCTGTACATGAAAGTAAGAAAACACAGCAAAACATACAACACAACCAATGACTCGACACGACACACCCTAAACTCTAAGGCGATAATTGACTCGGACCAAGATGGTCATCCATCTTAGCTGCACTACGTATCCCAGCCTCGGGAAGAATCAGAGCCAACGTAGTTCGGCGACCTATGCTAAACTACAATGCCTAACCCTCTAGAACCGCTATCCTAGACTCGATTAACTAGACCCGACTAGTTTTTAAAGCTTCTTGCGACATTACTTAAGTTCAAGTGCATGGTGATTTTTAGGACTCCCTGTATGCCCTAACTAATGCCAGTGAACCCTACACCCTAGGTGTGACTAGGCTGTGTGTCCTAAGGAAAACCGTGGGCTATCTAAGCGCGTTCTAGTCTAGCCATCGGCTCGACTAAGTGTCTAACCGACCACAACCTGAGGCCTCCTAACTCTAGGGACACTCACACGACCGGACATGACAAAGCAACACAATCAGGACAGACTCCCCACTCTACGACACCCCCAAACGCCTAGGACTGACTCCTAACTCTATGGGAGGATCTTTTGAAAATTGTTGGTAAAGTTATTTTGAAGAATTTTTGTAGTTTTGGAAGGTTTTGAAGTTGTGAAAGTTATGAAGTTGGGGGAAATATTTGCAAAATGGTGACTGCACTCAGGATGCCAGCAGCACGCCTGAGCTGCCTACGTACCCCTCAGCTAGGGATCAAGCCATCCGTAGTTCGGACTTGACTACTCCTAATGACTCGAGATTTTGAGGTTTTTGATTTTTAGATGTTTTTGAGTTTTTGAGTGTTTTTGAAATGCCTTTTTTTTTTTTTGGAATTTTTGACACGAGAAGACAGGACCCTATCATCATAAGGGTACAACAGACTCCCGATATCCCGCAAAGGTTGGACAGCATCCTATGCTTTGCGGGGGGGAATGAACAGAATTACAGCTCCGCAAGGGTTGGACAGCATCCTATACCTTGCAGGAGCGGATAAAATCACATGACTTGATGAGGGGTTCGGCAGAATCCTAACCCCTATGATGATAGGACAGACTCCTAAAAGACTGAAGGACTGAATCCTATGCTGAAGACTGACTCTGAAAGACGGAAGGACAGACTCCTAAACCCTCTAGGACTGACTCTAAAGAGGAAGAAATCCCTTAACCTGCGAAAACTCTAAGGCAGGAAGGGAAGGGGTTGGCTCAAGATACATTCCGTCATAGCCCAGACCCGACAGAAAAATTCTGAAATCGATGGACAAAATGGGAACCCTGAGATCTAGGGAAAAATTCTAAAACTAAGAGAAGCCTCGAAAGGGAAGGAAAGCGAAAGATAATGGCGCTCAATAGCAGACGAATCCGGCATATGGGACAACTCTTGAAGTGGAAGGGGATGTCATTGACCTCATTTTTTGGTGAGAAAAAGGGGAGATAAAAGTACAAGCACAGGGCACTTTGACACAATATCCGCTTCGGACGACCTTGAGCAAGATAGGATTCAATACAGGTTCTACATTTCTGGGCCCGAGACTAATGAAAATGACCAACATATTCATATATATTTCTTAAAGAATATATACCATAAATCAATGCGACCGAACCCGCGCTCCCCAGAACTAAAATTATAAGATCAGCATAAACAGAAATGAACAGGGGCTGAGTCACAAACGGCACGGGCTGAGCCTGTGCTGAAACAGGGGGCAGCAACGGACTAGTATAGTGCTGAAACAGGGGCAGCAACGAGGCCGAACCTGTGCCGAAACATGGGGCTGAAATAACTAAATGAACTTACACCACCAACCCTCTATACCTTTTCCACAACATCAGATGCCCCATTATTCGGAAATTAACATGCATGTACTTAGATCAGATACCGCTCAAACAATGACCAAAACAAAAATCCAAATGTAGAAGGATCGGTTATCGTTACCTAAAGCATGTGACATACTAAACAAATGTAAATATAAAATATATATGAAGGAAAACTGAGGCTGACTCTAGCAAAGTTTAAATTAGCAACTATCTCTTGAAGGCACTATTTTCTTTGAAATAGGATCTTAAAATAGAGAAAGGGATGTACCTGAAGATCGCTACAAACTCAGTTCTGATGGCGGGATGCCAGAATGGTATGATCGGTGGAAATGGGTGTGATTGGTGGATGGGCAGAGGCCGACTGGAGGAGACGGAGTTGAGGGTCGAGCTCCCTCTCTTTCTCTCTCTTCTCTCTCTCTCTCTCTCTCTCTGCTCGAACTTATTAAACGAAATGGTTTTTTTTTTTTTAAAACAGAGATGGGTTGGGGCAGAGATGGGGTGGGAGTGGAGAGGCTTGATGGGTTGTGGAGAGGCTTGCCGGATTCCGGCAAGCTCGCCGGAGATGGTCGGTGAAGTTGATGGGCGAACGGCAGATGTGGGTTTTCAAGATGGTTTTTTTCTTTTTTTTCTTTTTTGGGAAAAGGGGGGTAGAGGTGGTGGTGGTTTAATGGAGGTTGGGTGGAAGAGAGGGCAAGGTGGAGGTGGTGGAAGATGGGGGTTGCCGGAAAAGGGTGGATAGCCGGCGGCTGTGGGGGAGGTTAAAAAAAAATGATTTGGGTTTTTGAAATAGGTTCGGAAAAATGGCAGAGGGTGACCGGTGGTGGCGGTGGTCAATGGAGATGAGGGAGGAGAGGATGGCCGGTGGGTTGGATTCCGGCAAAGTCGCCGGAATCGATGGGGATGGGGTTTGGAGCTCAAAAAAAGTGGTTCGAGGGTGGTGGTGGTTGGAGGTGGAAGAAGGTGGATGGAGTGGAGAAAATGGGTTTGGGTCTTGGGGATTGAGGATGGCGGCTGGTGCGGTGGAGGTTGGTTTTAATGGTGGATGGGTTTCGGATTTTTTTTTTTTTTTTTTTTGATGATGGTGGCTGCAATGGTGGAGGTCGCGGCCGATGGAGGTGGTGGCTCGGTGGAGTGGGTTGGAGGTGGAAGAAGGTGGGTTGGTGGAGGCAAAGGGGGAGGCTTGCCGGATTTGCAGAGGTAATAGTCCGGTGGTGGCTTTTTGGTTTTTTTTTTTTATTTGAAATGGGTTTCGTTTTTTTTGGGGTGTAGAGGAAGGGGATTTCGGTTTTAGGTTTGGAGGGAGGTGAGGATGGAGATGGAGGGGATTTTCGAAGGGTTGGGTGGTGGTGGCTGGAGGTAGACGATGGTGGAGGTGGGTGGAGGATGGGGAAGCTTGCTGGTGGTGGAGGTTGCAGAGAATGGAGAGGATGGAGGAGGAGGTGGCGGCTGTGGGTGGATGGTGGTGGTGGTTGGCAATGGAAGAAGGGAAGAAGAAGAAGGTGGGGGGTAGGCTTGCCGGAGAAGAAGGTGGCGGCTGCGGATTTTTTTTTTTTTTTTCTCTGCCTCTTTCTCTCTGTGTTTTCTTCAACGAGAATCAGCTCCCCTCCCTCTGTTCTTGGTTTTTTTCTTTGAAAGAAAATCCTCCCTCCCCTCTGTTGATTGATTTTTCTTTTCTTTTTATTTTTTATTTTTTGAATTAAGCCCTCTCCTTCATGCAAGAACCCTCTTTGTTTTATACTTAGGGTTGAATCCCTAACTCTAATCCTAACCCTCTATGGGGCATCTTCCTCTCCTTGGGTGATCTCCACCCTTGATCTCGTCCATTGCCTTTACAAACCCTAGAAAATCTCTTCCTCACCTCATCCTACCCATACATTTTCCTCTTTGATCCTATGGCTTAGACTCATTGCTTCTCAAGCAAGCAATGAGAACATCCAAGAATACCCTTAAAGATGGGTTGATTTCCTCTTTGCCCAAACCCTTATTTTGAGGAATGATATGATTGACCCCCCCTTTTTGCTCTAGACAGCCCTATCCAGTGTATTTTAACTACTCTTATCCTTACAGGGGGGGCTCGGGTAGAAAAGGGGGGGCGGAATAAAATAAATTTTTTTTGATTTGCCTATGGTAAGCTAGTATTGACACACCCATGCCCTGCTAATTCACCCTCCCTTTTATATTTCTTTAAGCTACGCCCGGCTCGAGCTCGAGACACGGGTTGGGGTGCGACCTGGGTTGATTCGTGAAATTCGGGTTGAGATTTCCAACTGCCAATCGGGTTAGGCTCAGATTAATTCCATTCATTTTCCGCCTGACCTCGGGATTTCATTCGGATACACGGGTTTAGGACGCTGTCAAAATGGGGTGTCTACACATGGTCGTGCAGATATCAAAACACCCCTTGTCTTTTCTTATTTAACTAGCTGCCAAAGCTTATTACAATCCCAAACACTTCAAGAAGGCAGTTGAAAAAGAAAAGACAAGGTGAGTTGGTGCAATTCTTAAAACATGGTAGTGCAGGTATTAGTCTAGACGTATGTATAACCAAAGGATTAGGAAGGTTATACCAAATAATCAACTTTGTACGCATATGCGACCACATTTTCAAAGCTTCTTTGTCCCAACACATGACTCACAATGTGGAAGTCAATTCCCGGTGATACCAAAGGCCACGGTTCAGTACAAAACTAGTATACATTGGAAATTCTATGACTAGACATTTTGAAGAGATTTCAGAGAACCGATGATGGTTTCTAGGGAGTCTTAACTCATAGGCCTATTATTTTCTTTTGGATTTTGAGTCCAGGACCCATTTTTGGCAAATTTGGCTGTTTGGGTCCTTTCCTTTGATGTTGGGAAAATTGAATTTTCTGCTTTTTTTTATTGGAAAAATTGCCAATGGAGGGACATCAAAATACAAGAATTGCCAACGGGGAACAGACTTTTGAAAAGTTGTTAGAGAGCGACAAAATGGGTGTTATCGAGTCTCTAAAAGGGGGTTATCGGCCCTCTAAATGGGGCTATCAAACTTTCAAAAGGAGGTTATCAACCCTCTTTAACAATTTTTGAAAATTGTGTCCCCTGTTGGCAATTCTCGTATTTTGATGTCCCCCATTGGCAATTTTTCCTTATTTTTTGTGTCCCATGGAGTGGAGTGGGGTGGGAGCATAGTATGCAAAACTCCTTTTTAAACTGCCCTTTTAAAAAAAACACACACACATTAATTGTTTTGCCCTTTGATACTCCGTTTAAAACTTATACATAAAAAAGCTTATATTTTTTAAGAAAATGTTTTAAACATGTTTAAAACAAGTTTTAATAGTATTAAACATTGTTTTTGGCCAACTTTCCAACTTTACCCCACTATATTCTTTAAATGACGAAATTTAAACACTTTTTTTTTGTGTTTCCATTTTTTTAACTGCTTTGTTTAACCAATACCGTATTAAACTCGAATTTTTCCCATCCTTTATTTTATTTTATTTTATTTTATTTTGCCGAATTACGTTTTGGTAACTCTGACATGCTTGGCCCACTTATCCTATAGCCGACTGTCGAGTGCAAATAAAAATGTGGATTTTACAAAGAGAACCAGAATCGCTTCTACAAATTCTGTTCAGCTCAAATTGCCTATTCTGTGAAGCACATAATGAGAATAGTTAATTTGCCATTGGTTCACAATTGTAGAATCTATTTTGGATTAAAACCCATTCTACTTCCCAAAAAAAATGCAAATTATTGGCATGTAGAATCGAAATGAGTCCGAACTGATTTTACACTGCAAACCAAATGCTAATTATTCCAAGAATCCGTTTTGGGCTCAAAATCAATTCTCAAAATCCAAAACAAATAGGGCTTAGACTTGGAGGGTCCAAATATCAAACTGGGATGATCACATTGGGGCTCTGATAATAAGTTAGCAAAAAGTGATTCCCAAATAAAATCTAAACAGGAAAATTCGAGTTTAATACAGTATTGGTTAAAAATGGAAAGACAAAAAAATGCATTTAAAGTTTTTGTCATTTACAAAATATAGTGGGTTAAAGTTGGAAAATTGGCCAATTAAAATATTTAAAATGTTTTCCTAAAAAAATGGTGTGTTTTTTACTGTGAAAGTTTTTAACAGAATATTAAATGACAAACCAATAAAGCACATTTTTTTAAAGGGAAAATCATTAAAAAAAATGCAAAGTTTATGTGAAATTGTGAACAAAGGGTATTGATTTGAAATTTATAAAAAAGGTGTTGTCAGGTGAGAGAATATGGCTTTTAGGACAAATATACCCCTCCTACCTCTTTTTTCTCTCCACCTTTTTTGCACCTATCCCTATGCACTTATTACCTTCTCACCTACCTACCACCTTCTTCTTCCTCAAGACTTTTCTAACGTGGAAAAGTCCATGGAAGGGTTTTGAAGGTTGCCATTTACAACAGGGTTTGGTAATCATGAGGGTTTATTCATGATAAACTTATCGAAGCAGTGTTATAAAATGCAAAGAAAATGAATTTTGAACTTAAAACTGAATTTTGTTGTTTTCCCCATTTTTCAAGATAAATCCATTTTCTTTGCATTTTTTTATTCTAAAACATCAAAATCAAGCTTCAATTTATGGTTGCCTGCATGACACTAAGATCACAATGTATATCCCTATTATCCTTCGAATTTTTACTTAATTTGAAAATGAAAATCTTTGGAATTATCCATATTCTACCGGCTTCCGTCGGAAGTCCGAACAAAACTTCGGACTTCCGAACAAACGTTCGGATTTCCGATGGAAGACAATCAAACTTTGTAGTTCGGTAATTGTCATATGTTAGTGCATCATTTTGGTATTTTTTTCGTAATTTTAATACTTTGTTCCATTTTTTTTGTAATTTTTCATTTAAAACTTAGCACTTCAGCCACAAATCCGTAATGATTACTATTTTTTGCAATTATGCTTTTACTAGCCACCTTTGCACCCATATTACTTCTGCCAATCTTTGCATCAAAGGATGGGCCACAAGTCGAGAAGTTGCCTCGGCAAAGGTGGCTAGCAAATTCCCATACAAAAAAGGGAAATGTTATCCACACTACTGTATTTTGATGAGGGCACTCCTCATTTAATTAAAAGTACGGTATGGCCCCCTATAGGATGATCCAAAGCGTCAATTAGATGAGCCACAGCCTAAATTGGTTGTGTCCCAAAAATCATTTGCAATTATGCTTTTACCAACCCTCTAACATTCTGATCAGAGGGTTAGGATAAACCTACAGAAATGCTTTTTGGGGCACAACCTATTTAGGCTGTGGCCCATCTAATGAACGGTTTGGATCATCCTATGGTGCGGGCCATACCGTACTTTTAATAAAGTGAGGAGTGTCCTCATCAAAATACGGTAGTGCAGTTAACATTTCCCAAAAACATCTTAAAAAATACGGCAAAAATCAGGGTGACACGCGGGTCGACCCGGCCCATACGGGCTCGGCGTGGGAACCACATTTTCTACCCCGGAACCACTAGGAAACCAAATTTTATACCTCTACCGAACCACATTTTATGCCTCGGAACCACTAGGGAACCACATTTTTTTACCCCGGAACCACTAGAGAAACACATTTTATACCTCGGAACCACTGAGGAACCACATTTTCTACTCGGAACCACTAGGGAACTACATTTTCTACCCTGGAACCACTATGGAACCAGATTTTATACCCCGGAACCACTACAGAACCACATTTTATACCTCAGAACCACTACAGAACCACATTCTATACTCCGGAACCACTACGGAACCACATTTTATACCCCGGAACCACTACGGAACCACATTTTATACCTCATAACTACTAGGGAACCACATTTTATACCCCGGAACTACTAGGAAACCACATTTTCTACTCCGGAACCACTAGGGAACCACATTTTATACCCCGAAACCACTAGGGAACCACATTTTCTACCCCGGAACCACTAGGGAACCACATTTTCTACCCCGGAACTACTAGGGAACCACATTTTCTACCCCGGAACCACTACAGAACCACATTTTATACCTCAGAACCACTAGGGAACCACATTTTATACCCCGAAACCATTAGGGAACCACATTTTATACCCCGGAACCATTAGGAGGGGTATATTGTCCTAAAAGCCATCTTCTCTCACCTGACAACACCTTTTTTATAATTTTCAAATCACTACCCTTTATTCACAATTTAGACAAAACTTTGCATTTTTTTAATAATTTTTCCTTTTTTATATGACTTTTTGTTAATAAACTTTCATTTTTCTCTTGATTTGAGAGGAAAGTCAAATGGTAAGAAATGTGTTGCATTTGGAAAATTTACACAAGGACTGTCATGCGAATAGTAAAGGACAACTAAAAGGAAAAAGAAAATATGTCCTTTTACTTTGGTTTTTCCTATTTGGTGCATCCAAATGCATCCTAATCCCAAAGGGTACATTTAATGGTCGTGCAAATCAAGAAAATAGGACGACACATGATTTTCCGGATCAATTGCCATTGAATGTTCATTTGGTTGGCAGAAGTAAAATCTGACTTCCCCCATAATCTTTGTAAATGCCCTGTCGGCTAAGGTGGCACCTTAAATTGAAGCTCGCATTTCACCTAAATTGAGCGGAAAATAATCCCTCACAAAGGAAAACAGGTCTCTCTCTCTCTCTCTCTCTCTCAAAGTGAGCCTCTCCACAAGTTGCCTCTCGAACACGTGACGTAATAGTTGCTTTGGTACTGTATTTTAGGTACTAACCATTACAGTAAAATGCAGTTGGGGCGCTCATAATTAATGCTCTATAAATTTACAATCTCTTATATCCTGTTGCTAGACCAGGAACCAGCATCGCTCCTACATTGGTAATTTATAATCTCTTATTCCTAATACTTAATAAATAAAAATAAAAATATGTAAGTAATATAAGATATAAGATAGTACCTTCTAGAAAATGTTGTTCAAAGTACATGCATTTTACTATATGCTGGTGCAAAATAGGAGAATGAAGAAAAAAGACGCTGGTGAAAGAGCATTAACAATACACTCATCTCTTTCTTCCTTTGAAATGACAAGTGTAAGCCTCATCACCTTCTCTTCGAAATGACAAGTGTAAGCCTCATCTCTATCCTCCTACTCTCTCTATCAATATTAAAGCATTGATTAAATGCTAAAGATGAAATAAATGTAAAGTGTGGTGAAACTTCAAGAAAATTTGAGTGATAATTTTTTTTTTCCTGTTACTTTTTAGGCTCTAATATTTTGTATAAAAATAAGGCACCGAAAATATTAATTATAAGTGCCCTGAGTATATCTAGAGTGATGGAATACGTTGTGGCAAGCCCTTTAAACCAATCCCGTATACCAGGTTGGTTCCCATCTAGTCCCAAGCCCAAGCAGGCCTCCACTCATGAGCCCCCACTCAGGACCGTAAAGCCCCAGAACAATGTTTGATTAGTAAATGGCAACCAAATGAATTTTTCTCCTCAAATATCTAATTCCTTTTCTATTATTTTTATATAGGACCTGCTAGCGTCCATCGCAAAAGGCATTTCGCGGTAGGTCTGTCACATGCAACGGACCATCCGCGTAATGGCTTTTTGCGCTGGACGCTAGCGAATCCCTGCATTAAAAAGAGCGTAAAGGCGAGTTTCTTTTTAGCGCGTTTCCCGTTCAGAAATGCGTAGAATGTGCCTCTTATCAAAATAAGAGTGTGTCGAAATCATTTCCCTACGAACTGTAAGTCTATAAAAAATTAACAAATTATTCAGGTTCAATGTTGCCTAAATCGGAGAATCCGATAGCGGAATCTGTCAATCTGTAAACAATAAACGAAGATCTTGCAAGGTATCTATTTCTCTGTCTCTTATTTTGTTTTTGTTTCTATTCCTGTTCATTATTCGATGAAAATTAAGAGATATGATTATCACTTCCTTGGATTGGTACTTCTTATCGTTATCTTAGTTGTTTCGTTTTGTACAAGAAACTAGGGTTTTGTCTGGAAGATCTGTTATGCGATGCATTTTGGTTATCTTTTTCTATGGATTTTTTTCTCTTCTTCTGATGAGTTTTTTAGCTGTTTTGAACTCCGTATTCTATGTTTTCTTTCGATTTATTTTGGCAGTAGATATATAGGTTGTGCCAGATCTGGTGCTTTTTCCTTTGTTGCTTGAACTTTCTCACAAGTTCTGGTTTTCATTTCCTCACAATTTCATCTGAATTTGATGCGCCATTCATTTACAGAGGAACTGCAGAGAGGTCATCCCAATTCCCAAGGAACCAATGTAGATATGATCTCCTTTTTTTTTTTTTTTTTTTTTACTGTATTTCTCCAAAAATTCATCATTTGATTCAAGTCTAGGAAACACGACATAATTAGCCACACAGAACACATAAAAGTGGTTACACTTTTTTGAAAATGATAGCCAATTTTATTGCAAAGAAAGACTGAGATGGTCAATACGAGGGAGGGAGGGAATCAAATAATGCCAAATCCTCCTTTGACACTCCATCTCTAGCGAGACTATCTGCACCTTATTGGCGGAGCGACGGACGTGCTGGAATACAACAATATAAGATCTCACCCAATCTAACATCTCATCAAACAATCTATCAAATCTCCATGGAAGCTTTTGCTACCCTTTAAGCCACCTGATAACATTCGATGAATCGCTTTCTACCACCACGTTATTTAGACGATCTCTCGCCACCAACTTCAATCCTTGATGGACTGCACGCACCTCTGCCTCCATAGCATCCACCACCCCTAAGGGACCTGCAAAGGCCCTTATTACCTCCCCTAACTTATTTCTCAAAACTCCCCCACCCCGGCCAGACCAGGATGTTGGTTTTACTTCTTCCATTGTTTCATGCAAGGTGTCAGCCTTGATTATATATTCTTTTTGTAACCCGTCTCATTAAGCTGGTCTAGCAACAAAACACCACTCTGACATAGATGTAACTTCTTACTTGCTTATTTTTTAGGTTATGCACCGGTCTCCTACTAATTCCACTTGTCATTTCTGTTTTCTAATGGCAAAGAGAAATAGCATTAAGAAAAAAAAAATGGACAATGCCCCAAGGACGAGGTGACATGTCATTTCTATTTTCTAGGATCTATTTTCTCTTGTGCATTATGACTTTCATCATTTTCTTCTTGTTACGATGTTTATGAGTTGTACCTTTTTTGGAAAAACGTTGGAGTTTGGAGAAGCCAAGCATGAAGAGCTTCCAGTTTTTCAACAAAATTATATCTAAGACGTAGAAAGCATCAAGAAACAAAAGTGATTGTCCCAAAATTTTATTATAACTAGTGCAATTATTAAGGTAACTGCAATTTACCACCAGTCAAACTGATTAGTGCACCCTTAGTAGTAAAAAAATATGAAGGGCCACTATTTATAGTCTTATAATTAATAGGGAAGTTACAGCTTATCCCCGTAACACTACCCTTTGAGTATCACTACTGTTGCATCAGGTCTTGTTGGCAGGGGCGATGCCAGAAATTTTGCACAAGGGGGGCAAAAATTATAGTAATTTTTTATCTATCTTAAAATTAAGATAGAAAAAATTTCTATCTAAAATTTTGCACAAGGGGGCAAAAATTATAGTAAATTTTGCACAAAGAAGGGAGATAAATATGGTAACATTAAAATTTTAAACTTATTTTCTATCTTAGGGATGATGGGAAAGGGGGGCATATTTTTAAAAAAGGGGTAAGTATAAAAAAATATTAAAAAATAAAGGTATATATATATTTTTTCCAAAAAATAAGGGAGGCAATTGCCCCCCTTTCCTTACAAGTGGCATCGCCCCTGCTTGTTGGAACGTCAACAATTACTAGCACAATGTAATCATTTATCCAGTATGTCAGCTATCTGATCCTTTGATTCTACATGATATTACTTGTTTCACTTGGCCAAGCGCTCTCCTTCATTGAAGTGACTTTTCACTTCCAACATACTGTGTACGGGTTAGAGATACATGAATTGATGTTTAGACTGGATGGATTTCCATGTGGTGATTCGGGTTTCTTCTTGTAGATCCTTTACGATTTGTTAAGACTCACATGTTACTAAATCCCAGTATCTTGCTTTTGAACTTGATTCCAGTTATATTTGTTTTTAGCTCATGATAAATGCTTCTACTAAGAAATATAAAACATTGTACGCATTTTCTCATTGGACAATGAAGTAAGTTCTTAGTGTTTCCACTTTAGCAAACAGTATAAAAGTTTCATTGTAATCATAATATTGTGTACGCACACACACGTGCAGATACACACACAATATATATATATATATATATATATATATATATATATATATATATGCACACACATATGTATATGAACAAGATCAAGCAACTCCAAAAGCCCGAACTCAATAAGAAAAGAAAGTCCCAGGTTGTCACAAAATTTCCTATCCCTAACACCAAAGTTTCACCTCAATTTTTTCTATTCACCTTTTACCTTTATATCTCAAATTCAATTGAAAATCATAAAAGCCCTATAAATCATAAAGATGGCACCCTCCAAATGTCGACCTAAACAAAGACCTAATGGTGGTTAAAATTCAAATAGAAAGAAGGAAATACTTTTTTTTTTCAAATAAATTTACCTCTCACCTAAAGAAACCTAAATATCAGTTAAAAATCACCGTATTTCTCTAAAAAAAAATAAAAAAAATAGAACCCCTTAACTCATTTCAAAAAAAGCTTTAGAACTTACTAAAAATTTGGTTAAGCAACATCATGCCATTCAAGTTATGTAGCATTGCACTCATTAGAGATCTAAAATTCTCATTCCAAAAGCCAAAACTATTACTTCCAGCAAAAAGAAGTGTATACATGAAATTATAATAACTAAATAACACACACACACACACACATGTTAGTCCATAAGCCTCTCAAAACCCAAGAGAAATATGTACTCTCTAAAAGATTCATCTTAACAAGCATTGAAATTACAAAGCTATCCTGAAATAACAATTTTATTAAATAAAAAGAAAATATAAGTGGATGGCCGAGATGATTACTATCAAAAAAAAAAAAAAAAAAACACTAAGCAAGTTACATAATTCGAACTATACGGCACTAAATGAAATACCTCTCCAACCAGAGGCTCTTACACTACTCCATTGGGTTTTAAATTTCCACTGAAACCAACATGAAATGACCGGAATGTTTCCGCTTTACTCCCCACGGAAACCGATACCGAAGCTTATATGAATTGAATGTAAAATGTAATATATGCATTATTTATACATATGAAATGTGGTATGTATTGAATTATCAGACATGCAGGACGACGCATGTCGCTAGGTGTTCAATGTTGTTAAACCATTATGGATGATCATTCAAGAATTACAAAAGCGCTGCACAAGCTGTGAGCTCTGAGCTCTTAAAACGAAAAATTAGAGAAGACACAAATGGGTTGAATAAACCCTCAAAAGTGCTATGCTACCCTATCTGATCGTAAGGATTTAGGACATAATTGGGCAAAGAAGTAGCAAATAAATAGACAATTAACGATAATATTTTTTTACATTTAGAGCTTTATCCTCTCGATTGAGATGCATGTACCTCTACTCGAGGTTGATGGTGTACACTTATAACCATTACACTGCAGCCTTATGCTTCATTGGTGCTTTTCCTATGCCTTGGGTGTATGCATCATGCCTTTTTCAAATAGTGATCATACACCAACCAGTTGTTCGTATTAGAAGGACTTTCCCGATAGATTGGTTAATTTGGAAGGGTACATGGTCAATTGATACTTGCCATTGTTTTAACTGACATGTAGCAAGGAATCGAACTTCCATTTCATCCTAGACTTCGGGCTCCAAGAAAGTGTAACTATTTCATGAAAGTATATGGAAGTCCATGGAAATCTTGTAAAAATAGTGACATGCACTAACAGTAGGGTTCATTCTAAACATAGATATTTCACATATTTTGAAAGTTGGTGATCGTGCTTTTCAACTTATCTTATTAATAGAATGTGCATTAATATTTCCAAGATATACGGGAGATTTTATGGTTGTGTAGGTGCATGCAAAGACTCAAACTTCAAACTTCGATATCCATGGAATTCGACTCATGTCGGACGAAATCGACATATGTCGGTTTCATTGTAGTAGATATTGACTCATTCTTTTATTAATCTCGTTTATGGTCAAATTCCTTCACTATCTTTTTATCATACATAGTGCTTCAGAACATTAATTCGCTCTTTTGATGTCCAGGATGATGGAATTATAGGCACAAGCACATCAAGTTACAAGTTATGAAAGGCTTGCCTGTTGGCAATTGAAGATAATAGTAGAGAAAATTATATCACAAGGAATACAAAAGGCCAAAGAGATGTTCTCATTGTTTTATGGACTTTGGAAGTACATTTTCAGTAAGACGGAGTTCCATGTTCTTATTCTTGGAATCGACAAAGCTGGGAAAACAGTAATCTACTTTATTATTTTTTCCTTTTTTTTGAATGGCATATTATTTATTATTATTATTATTTCTTTTCCCTTTTTGTTTTCTCCCACTGCATTTTTATTTAGTTTTGTTTTTTAATTCTACTTAGTTCTCTGGACTAGAGGGCGAGCCTTGGCACACTGGTAAGGTTGCTCCATTGTGACCTGGTGGTCACAGGTTCAAGTCACGGAAACATCCTCTCTGCAAAGTAGGGGTAAGGCTGCGTACATCTAGCCCTCCCTAGACCCCGCAATGGTGGGAGCCTCGTGCACTGGGCCGCCCTTTTTTAGTTCTCTGGACTGATGAGTGGAATTCTATTTTGATTCACTTTCTTGAATACAATCCATAAGCACTTTGTATATCATAATATTCCTCAAAGGTGTTTGAACTTTGAAATATTAATTTCATTCGTATTTGGTTTTATTTGCAATTCTCACATGCTTAATACATTAGATATATAGCTACTCGCTGTGCTTTAAACCTCCATTTTACCTGTGCATGCTAGCACACATGCCAAACTGTCAATTCTCATAGATGTATTATGCTTATGGTTTCTTTAGCCCTCATACTTGTGTGCATGTGAGTGCATGCGTGTGTGTCAGAACAAGCCTTTTTTTCTCTTATTTATGTGCAATGTCATGCAATTGTAGATTTGCCTAAAAATCAAACTGCTAAACATTCTTGAGAATCTTATGCTCAATACATTTTTGAAACATTGAAACTCTTCTGTAAAGATTTATGTAAGTTTCTTATTGTTTACAAATCAAAACGTTCCCTCAAACCATCCCATACTGTATACATTTGGAATGAACCATTTCAACGATGTCACCTGTAAAGTGATGAAAAAGGACAGGACAGGACCAAATTGCCAATTCTCATAGATGTATTATGATCTGATTAAAGATTCAATAAACAGTCCCCAAACCTCTACTCCACATCTATTCTCAGCCCACATCCCTAATATTTATTTCTCATCCACCAAACACCCTACTCCCTTACCTATCCAAGAACATAAAAACTCAGACCCAATTTCTGGATCTATCTTAACCAACACTCCTAAAGCCTGCACCTACAGTCCCTTATCCCTACACTATTAACCTTGCAACTGGTCCCTATCGATCACCAAACCGGTCCCTCTAAGCTTGATAATTTCCTGCAAATCCCTACCACAGATCCAACCCTACTCTCCGATTCCAAAAGACCTTGCATATTTGTTTTTCAGATTTGTCATAAATTGCAGAAATTTCTAAACAACTAAAATTTTAGAGCAGTCAATGATCTGTCCATAATACCTCTATCCAATCCAAGCCAAAACAGTCCACAGATCTGTCCAAGCAGTCCACCAAAATAGTCCCAGCAACCCAGATTTATCCCTAGCTATGCGAACAGTCCAGATCTGTTCAAACTGTTTTGAACTGTCCAAACAGTCCAGATTTCTCTTACAGTATTGCCACTTTAGCCAGTTACTTATCCAAATTGTTCCATTATTCCCTTTTCGTGAATGGCAAATATAAACCCATTCCTTTTAATTCCCTACACTATGATAAAATCAGCATACCTAAGTCGTCCCTAATCAATCAGTACCCCAAGGCATGAATCAACTAATGAGCTTGGAGATTTACAATTTCAAAATAAATAAATAAATAAAAGAGCTTGGAGATCTTGATGGGCAGAAAGATGGTGGTCTCACAGGACTTTCAGTCATTTAATAAGAAGGTCAGCCAACTGCTCCCAACCTTAGAGCAACCACTAGGGTTGTCCGAGTAAGGACTCCAATACCTGGAATCACCTTGAGTGATGAAGTATGTGATATGCTAGGATGGGACAGATGTGAGTCTATTGATTCCATGCGAGATATCACCAAGAAGGTGCGTTGATTGGCTTGCTGCCATGGAGGGGTACTTCGACTGTTATGACATGATGGATGAACTGAGAGTTAGATTTGCCAAGATGAAATTGGTCGGAATGGTGGAGGAATCTGGAGAGGAAACAACGTACTTTGGGCAACCTCCAGTTACCATTTGGGAGGAGATGAAGGATTGAAGGTAAATCTTAAAGGAAAGTACTACCACCTGATTTTCGTGATGAACTCTATGATCAGATATTTACATTCCGCAAGGTAGCTTGTCTGTCACTGAGTATAAGTGCAAGTTTGATGAGCTATCTATTCGGTGCGAAAGTTATGAAATTCAAGGCAAAAACCTCTCTCACTTTAAGACTAGGTTGAGATCTGAAATTCGGAAGGAGATAGCTACCATGTGTATCTATGATCTGAAAGATGCCTTATAGATGGCCTTGAAGATTGAGAAGAACATGAGGCAGTCCACCATGAGGTTGTTCAGTTCCCAAGGAGAAGTTCCTTGTCCAATTGGCATGTGAACATGACCATGTGAGGCACCTTGTAATGACCCACTAGATCAACAGTTCAGATTAAATGCTCAGGCCCCATGTGAGACCGATGATGATTGTTAAAGTATAAAAGATAAATAACGCCTTTCTCCAACAGCTTAAGCTTTTGGAGAAGTTGGTAAGTTAACTGGTAAGTTAACATGGTATCAAAGCCAAAGGTCTCGAGTTCAAACCTCCCGGATAGGAAAAGTCCACATGCGATGGTCGGCCCAAAGTGGGACCACATGTGCCACGTGTTTGCCAAGTGGGCCACACGTGCGGGGGAGTGTTAAAGTATAAAAGATAAATAACGCCTTTCTCCAACAGCTTAAGCTTTTGGAGAAGTTGGTAAGTTAACAATGATCTTTAGGATTCAACCCCTAGGGCAGTACGATCTGTAGCACTATACAACATGCTGCTATGTGGTAGCCATTATTTTATAAATGATTGAACAGCTTGTATCATTTCATCTCAAGACTCTCCTTGTAGGGTTTGTTTCTGCACAAGATGGCTAGAGTACTCTCCTTAGCCATTGGTTTGAGCCGTACAGTACTTTTAGAGCACATGGTCTTTCATTCTTTTCTTTTTGAATTGGTAAGCATAAAGGATTCATATATCTGCAAACGTCAACTCAATCAGAGAAGAGAGGGAGAGATATCGATATTTTAAGTTGCCTATCTGCAATTCTTTTTGGGAAATGATATTTTCACCCCCTTTTCTTCCCCGGGCCACTCCCTTTTAGTGTATTTAGCACTACTCTTTTTACACTAGCAAAGGGTGGCCCAAGAAAGAAAAGGGGGTGAATATATCACTTCCCTTCTTTTTGACTAATGTGGTTTTATGGTTTTCATTAAATAACATAGAATCTAATGAGCAATCATTTCTAACATTTAATGCAAGAGATATGGATTTCTTTTCTTGCTGGAAGATTGTTTGAGAAGTATTAAATCCATCGGCTATTGGGAATAGGCTCAACCCAGAATATCAGATTTCCCTCTGTTAAATTCTACATGAGAATAAAATAATTTTATAAATTTGACTAGTCATAACTACGAAAAGATCAGTTCAATTTGCCCTGTTCTAATCGAATCGGCAGAGACCTCCGTCCCCTCCTCAAAACTCAAAATCCTCTTATCTTCTTTGTGACCTTCCTCCTACGCACATCTCTTCTTTGTCACCTTCCTCCCACCCACAGCTCACTTACTCCTCTATCTTGCTCTTTAGCGATAGTTCGTTTGCAGACTCAAACCACATGTCCATAACTACCTGGGGTCATGGCCGCGGTGTGCTGTTGTCGTCCTCCACGTCATGGCCAAGTGCTTTTGGGGCCGCAACGCCAACAGTAGCCGTCGAGGCTTCACCTTCGGCCCTGCCTGGGACTCAGCTCTCACCTTCAGCCCTGATTGGGACTCGGCTCTCACCTTCAGCAATGCCAACAATGCCAAGCCTAGTGGGTCTAAAGCAACACTAGCTGCGCAACCTACGAGGAAGATGCCATTGTACAAATCAATCAAGAAGAGTAGTGGTGATTATAGTTGCTTTGAATGCAGAGGAAATGGTCATTATGCTTTTCAATGTCCTTCAAAGAATTTGCTCATAGGCGTTGAAGGAGGCTGATGTCACAGCCAAGGAGGAAGATCCTAATTAGGAGGCCGACGAATTCACTGATGACGATGATGAGCCCCTAAATGATGTAGATACATTGTTTGCTTGCGTGGTGAAGCAAATATTAACCGCACCAAAGGAGGCCAATGAGGATTTGCTTTGTACTGCCACACTCTACTCAAGCGTGGAGATAAATTTTGCTCTACAGAGTCAATCAAAAATTCTTTGGCTCTCCCAAGTTATTTGACCGCGTCAACCGAGTACTTGCTGCGCCGTGCCAAGTCAACTTGGATTTGTTTTGGCCGCCTTTTGGCCCGTGATGTGCCTAGGTCTGCATATGGTTTTTGCTAAAACACTCGATATGTTTTCATGTGTGAAAAGTCTGATGTGCACAAACATTTGGCCTGAGGGGAAGTGTCTGGGATATTAGTGTTAATATTTGCTCAATATTTTTCACCTTTCTTGTAAATATAATGTCTTTTATGTAAGGATACTTGAGCCTTCTGCTTTACATATGTCGTTTATGTGTGCCTGCTAATTTGCCTGTGTAAAATGTATTGATTTTCATTCTGTATTTCCTGATACACTTAATGTGCATCAGCCACTGATTATGCAGTGGCCAGCTGTTGGTAGAAATGAAAATCACAGATGACCGTGCAAGCTTTACTGGAAAAAAAATCCAGCTTGAAACAGGAGAACCATGCAGTTGATTGCATAAATGTTCTTACTAACTTCGAGTTAAAACTTTTTATTTCCTGTGTTTTTTATGGGTGTTTTTATTTCCTGTGATACTCTTTCATTATCTCTTCTTTTGGCTTTGCTGTGATATATTTCCCTATTAGATATGTTTCACCATTGTATGTTGCTTTCAGATGCTTCATCTGTACTCATTTTGGTATCTCCAAAACTGTAGACATTGCTGGAGAAGTTGAAGGCATTGTATTCAAACTTGGAAGGGCTCCCCCCTGATCGAATTGTTCCAACAGTTGGGCTTAACATTGGTCGTATCGAAGCATCGAAGACAAAACTTGTGTTTTGGGACCTAGGAGGTCAGGTATGCAAACTGTTTCCACTCATTCATTCAATTTGTTTAATCCCTCTGAGGGGTTGGCAGATTTTAAATTTTCTATTAAAAAATGAAATGCATTCAATTTCCTGCATTTTGGTATGGAAAGTCTTGAACTCATAACATGAATTGTGGAGACGCCATGCTCCATTCCAAAATTTATGCATTGTTATACCTAGAATGAAATCTCTGTATCAGTTTCTTCTATGATAGCATATCAAAGTATCAAACGTTAAAAATCTATCTACCTTTGACATGGACACTTGTGTCGAAGACAGAGCTGAGATATATGATACAGGTATCAGGGAAACCTGAATATACCATATTTTAAATATAATAATGTCGATCACTCAATCAAGCTAATTGATTGTTTGATTCAATTATTGGAAAAATGAATGCTCAAATAAGGTAACATGTAATGTATAACTGGTTCACCTTTATCTGATAAGAAGCTAATTGACTTTTCCACCATCTTGCCTCAAAATGGGTATTTAATATAAGGTGCTAACTCTCACAAAGCTATAATAAACTAAGAAGCAATGTCGACCTTTCTCAACTCAACTCAACTAAGCCTTTGTCCCAAACTAGTTGGGGTCAGCAATGTCGACCTTTCTATGATAAAAAAAACTATTTCTAATCATGTGAACTGCATCTATTATCTGCTATGTCGTGAATATTACTCAGGAATACATAAATAAGCAAACCACGAATACATCGTTTCTGAATTGGAAGTTGACACACAGCATTTTAGGCAGTTTGTTGGGTAAAAGATAAAAGTGTCCCACAAGCAAGTATCAGCTTCTCAATAATCAGCATCAAATGGTTTTGATTCGGGTCCAAAGAGTTTTTCAGAGTGGCATAGCCTACATTATTATTATTTTTGAACAAGAAACATAGCCTATTGGGATTGGGCCCCTAGCTCAATGGTCAACGCTTTGTTCTTCAACCTGGAGGTCGGATGTTCGATCCAGCTTACCTACCAAAAATAAAGAAGGTAACATAGCCTACACCATCAACTGACCTTGGGACAAGGTCTTATGACTGGTGTGATGGTGTCCAACTAGCATGCTTTCCAAGTGTGTTGTGACGTTTCTTGTTATAACTTAGTGATATCTTTTGGTTTTTACGGCTTGCTCAATATGATCATGGTTTTTTTTTTTTTTTGGTGGCAGGTTGGCCTTCGTACCATATGGGAAAAATATTATGATGAGTCGCACGCTATAATATATGTAATTGATGCTACTTGCCCATCACGATTTGAAGATTCAAAGTCCGCATTGGGTTAGTAATGTTCTCTTTCACCCCATTTTGCCTCTATTGTATCTATGACTACTCTTACACTATAAGGGGGATGGCCCGAGGAAGAGAAAAGGGTGAATATATCACTTCACATGCCATCATAATAAATTTCTTACTTGGAAGTATTAGATTTGATCTTTTGATGTTGGACTGATGCCTTGAGTTTATTGATCAGAGAAACTACTTCGGCATGAAGATTTACAGGGAGCCCCGCTTTTGATATTGGCAAACAAGCAGGTGGTATCATCAATTCTGTTTGTTGCTTTCAGACCCAAATAAAATGTTTTGTAAAACCACATTTTTTTAAGAATTGGTGTGACTGTAGGCAGAAAAATCAAAAATCAGATAACCATGTCATATAATAGGTGGAGTGATTGATGATATGGATCTGTTCACACAGACAAAATGGGAAATCAAGAATGTGTTTTGGAGTTCTCTTTGTCGTTACCCCGAAACTTGGAGAAGCTTGCATTTTTTTTTCTTTCCGTGTTCAAGCACCTAAATTGAGCTTATTTTTCTTTTCTTTTTCTGAGATGGGTGATCTATGATATGAAACTTAGCTGGGTTCCTTGATTATGCATTTGTTATTATCCTAGCTGCATATTGATAGATTTGATAGCAGGATCTTGCTGGTGCTGTATCAGCAGAAGAACTTGCCAGATATTTGGATCTCAAAGAGTTGGATGAAAGACTATACATGTTTGAAGCTGTTTCTGCATATGATGGGTAAGTAGAATTACATAAATTTCACTAGTCCCATTAAAATGGCCGTACCTTATCCCCCTTCATAAAAGAAACAGACTGCATAAAGTTGTCCCCTTTCGCACCCCCATATGGCCACACAAAGGCAATTTTATTGGTGTTATATTAATCTTTCTTTCCTTGATTAATCTATTTTCTGCACAATTAAAACTTGAAATTTCAATGGAACAAGTTGAAGTCAAAAGCTTTCGTCTCGAAATACTAATAGGAAAGAGTTGAATACCTGTTTCAGAGATATCCATTGCTTTAGTGCTTTTATGTTTAAACTTTTGCCTGTGACACCACCACATTGCTGTGTTAATGCTTGAAAACGAAGAGCTGTGTTTTGCAGGATGGGTATCAAAGAGGGTATAGAGTGGTTAGTGGACGTCATGGAGAGAAGCAAGCGCACAGAAACATTAAGACTCCGTGCAGGGGTGGCTGGCCCCGCATCAGCTTAGACAAAGTGATTTAAGCACACCATTTAACCACTGCTAAGATCCAGAAATCTTACTTCAGCTGAAGATCGCAATGGGATAAATCAATCTGAATGGAGAATCGGTGTTGTTATATATCAAATCGTGGATATAATTCTTTCCTGGCAGCTTGCTGCAGCCTTTTACTACATTTTATTGGAATTGTATTTTGTCTTGAAATCAGAGTTGGGATTGTTTTGATCACAATTCTATTCCTTTTTATTTTGCCTTTTCATGATCAATAACAAGTTTTTTGAATGAGAATATGTACATAGACCAATTATTGAGCATTCAACAAGTATAATCTGAATCCAAGTATATGTATACCCTTCCATGTTAAGATCATTGTCCTTATAATTCCTGTGTACATGGTAGACAGAAACCTGGAATTCATCACAGAAGTTGACAATCACATGGTCACAAGATAATGATATGAACAGTTAGTTGTTGCAAGTGGAAAAGGTAATTTGTTGACATGGGTAAGTGGTCTGCTTTGATTTTGCTCAACTTATGTTGACTTCTCTGGAATAATTTAGCTCTGCCTTTATATCCATTCAGATTTTAAAGATGACAAATTGAAGAGCTCATCTCCATTAGTTCCCATGCAAGATATCTATATCCCTGACTCAGGGTGTAAAGGGAACGAGTACTACTAACACCCTTTTCTTCTGCAGTTTTGGCCGAGGATCCTGTTTGGATTGCAGGAATTTTCTGGAAAAGTTTTGAAGGAAAAAAAATTCTAAAATTTCCTACTATTTAAAATTGGGATTTTCTCTTGCCATTAATTGCATTTAGGGGTTCATTTTCTGCACATAATGACTCCATATCAACTTTTCATGGTTGCAGTGCCATGATTTTCATGCTACCATAGTCCTGTCTTTTATTTGAAAATTTGAGGTGTCCAAGAGAGACAGAAGATATAAATACAGAACCCCAAGGTTTCAGATGTCCAAGAGAGAGATAGAAAATATACATACAGAACCCAAGCACAAGTTAAGGTATGCTACTCTCAATGGTTCTAATGGTCTGCATATGAAGTCCAAATCAATCACATTGCGAAAACTAGCAATTTAATTCAGTAACAAACTTGCTATCGTTGAGGAAGCCTGCAAGTCTGCTAAGCAGTTCAGGCTCATATTGTAGTAGAGAGAAGAAAAAGAACACATGTATTGCCTTCAGATCAAATTCAAGGTCACTGTTTTGGCATGATTAACTATATATGTTATAGCCCCAGATCAGTCAAAGAAAATTTACCAGTTCAGCTCTAGGAGCCTTCACCGTGAGAGTATGGAATGGAAGAACAGCAGCTCTTCCATGGCCAAAGCATTACTTGCAATTTCAGTACTTGGAATCCCTGCAAGAAAGTCAGTCATCATAAAAGTCAATTAACTTGCTAAAATGAAATAGAAGCAAAGAACACAATGAATACAATGGAAGAACAGCAGCTCTTCCCATGGCTAAAGCATTACTTGCAATTTGAGTACTTGGAATACCTGCAAGAAAGTCAGTCATCAAGAAAGTCAATTAACTTGCTAAAATGAAATAGAAGCAAAGAACACAAACTATCAGCCTTGTCATTAAAAAAAAGAAAGAACATTCAACCTTTAGCTTATTGAGGATGAAGTATATAATAAACCATAGTTGCCAAAGTGGAAGAAAAAGTGGGAAGCAAGGGGTTTAGAAAAGAAAACGCAGGAAGCGAAATGCTCTAAAGAAAGTAAAGAGAAAATGTCTAGGAAGCCTAATTGAAAGTCAACATGAAGCATGTAAGAAGCCTCATTGGAAGCAAATAAGAATTACATAGAAAGAGAAGGATTGTACTAGGTTAAGGAGGAAGGGTTTTATTAAGTAAGGATTACAAGTAGAAACGAAGGCTTCACGACTAATTAGACTTACAAGTTTTAGGAATTTACCATTTCACGAGTTTTATTCATGTGTATTTAATGTTAAACTTTTGGGATAAGATCCACATAATTTTCATTTGAAACTTAAGATGAGTTTTCAAGTTTTAAATGAACTGTTTTTTTTTTTTTTAATATGCTACTTAAGCATTATCGAAAGGAGAAGATATTCTTTTAAAAAGAAACGATTACCCAGATAGGAAGAGAACTCTTAATTAAGAGGAAACACGTAAGAAGCGTATGGGAAGCGTGCTTTTCCTAAATTTGGAAGCGAGAAGTACTTGGCTTCCAAGGAGAGCTTCCAGAGAAGCAAGCTTTCCATCCAACAAGTTTGTTTCCAGTAGCTATAATATAAATCATTTTTTCTTTGTTGCATCATAGTGGCATTTATTAATACTTGACATGATTTTCCTAACATTGCAAAAAGGGTAAAGAGTACATGGGTGATGTGGGACGATCAAAGGTTGGGACGTACACTTAATTTGATGTAGGACTATCAAAGGTTGAATTAACATTTCGCTTTGATTTCAAATCCGCTACTGGATGATTGAAGGTTGAACTAATATTTTGGTCTGATTTATTTTTAGGACTTGCTTTGGATGAGCCATAGAGCAAAATCCACTCCCATTGGCTATTCTAACCCTAAGGAGCCGTTTGGATAAAGGATTTTATAATGCAGTATTGTAAAATTATGGATTTTACAAGCTAAAAATTGATTTTATAAGCTAAAACTTGGATTTTACAATCCTAAAAATGCACAATCCATGTTTTAGCTTATAAAATAAAAAAGCAACAGTCCCTATTCACCAAGAAGGCCTCCACCCACAAATTGGAGGTAGATTTTCCACCCTGGCTCATCCATAAGAAGGGCCCACCTTTTGCTTTTACTTCCTCATTCATATTTTTTTTCTTGGAAAAATATGGGCATCCATAGTACAAGATCCCTATTTACATATATATATATATATATATATATATATATATATATATATATATATATATATATATATATATATTCTGTTGCCCTTTTCAAAAAAAAAGATCCCTATTTACATGGCCTTGTATTTGCACCACACACTATCTCTCCATTTCTAACTCAATAGTAAAAGAGGCACATGTGATGCACGGGAAAGGAAAATAAAATGTGTGCATTGAAGGTACAATGCATAGGACCGACTTTGTATTATATTTTCCTGGTTGAGTTTGAATGTTTGATAGAGAAAAATCTATGAAAGACAATTAAATAAGTAGAGAAAAGTCATTAATTGTTTTCTTTTACTTAGTTATTAATTGTCTCCGTTCAAGAGGCCGGTGGTCTGACATGCGACAGACTAGCAAGGTTTTGCTAACAAGTGCCTTGTTAAGCGTTATTTAATTACCCTTGGGAGCTTGAATTTACATATACATTTAGATTTTTACATATGTTTTGAGATTTTTTTCTTCAAAGTAGCAAAACCCATCACGATGGCAACATGACCATATTTTGATGATCTCTCTCATCACTTTATTAAAAAAGTAAGGTATGGCCCGCACCATAGGATGATCCAAACCGTCCATTAGATGGGTCACAGCCTAAATAGGTTGTGCCCCAAAAATCATTTCCATAGGTTGATCGATCCTAACCCTCCGATCTCTCCCTCTATAGATCGGAGGGTTAGGATCGATCAACCTATGGAAATGATTTTTGGGGCACAACCTATTTAGGCTGTGACCCATCTAATGGAAGGTTTGGATCATCCTATGGTGCGGGCCATACCTTACTTTTTAATAAAGTGAGGAGTGCGATCATCAAAATATGGTAGTGCTGATGACATTTCTGAGGAATTCCCGCTGGAAACCCACGTTTGGTTGCTGGTTATATAGTGGGCCCAAAATAATCCCAGGAACCAAAATGATTTGCTCTGTTTGGTTGCCGGGATCTTTTTGGTTCCTTGGATTTATGTGGGAGAAAAAAAATCCAACGAGATCAGTGGGGAAAAAAAATCCAAGGAGATCAGTGGGGAAAAAAAGTCTTAGAAGTATCCCGGTAAAATAAAAATCCCATGTTTGGTTAACCGGACTATGATGGGAAAAAAAAAACTTTGTTTGGTTGCTTGAACTGTTGGGAAGAAAAAAATTCTTCTCAAGCTTATTTTTGGTTCCTGGGATGAAAAGGCAATCTTTACAAGAGTAGGATTAAAAAAATTCACCACACAAGCAATCATGTACAAGAGTGGGATTACAAAAATTCTAGTGCTAAAAGGCAACCAAACATGGGATGGGACCAAAATTTTACTAAAACTTCATAGGACAAAAATTTTACTGGCAACCAAACGGAGCAGCGACACGAAATCCTAGGAACCAAAATAACCAAAAGAATAATTTTTTTCTTCCCAACAGTTCAAGCAATAGTCCGGTCAACCAAACATGAGATTTTTATTTTACCGGGATACTTCGGAGGAGTGTTTTTTCCACCAATCTCCCAGGGAGTTTTTTGTTCCACAAAAATCCCAAGAACCAAAAAATTTCCGGCAACCAAACGGAAGCAAAACTATGGGTCTTTGTTTAGTGCGTGGGTGGGTGGTTCAAAATTTCGAATGTATCAATAAGTTTTAATGACCATAATACACACACAACTTTTTGTTAATTACTAATATTTATCATATTGACTCGACTGAGTCGACTATAAAATATAAATATGGGTACAGGGGCGTGTCCCTTATTTAGCCTCTTCCAAGCCGTAGCTTCCATCCTCCAACAGGTACGCTTCAAATCTCTCTTCATCTCTAAAATTTCTGCAAAATTAGGGTTTCAGAAAACAACACACACAACAGAACTGAGCTGAAACTCATCCCTCTAAGAAAATTAGGGTTTTCTTTCGTTCATCCTCTCTAGCAGAAAATTTCTAGATAGATTCCATGGATGAATATCAAAACATGGAGCGGTTCGGTATGGAAAACGATTACGAAGACGGACAATGGATCGGAGGCGAATTCTACTACCGGAAAAGGAAGGAGAAGCGCGCACAGAACAAGGAAGACGTCCTTTACGGCGTCTTCGCAGATTCTGATTCCGATGTTGACGATTCGTCCTCGAAGAAGCGGAGAAGAGATTTATCGAAGAAATCTGATCTTACAAAGCCTGTTAATTTCGTCTCGACTGGAACCGTGATGCCAGATCAGGAAATTGATAAGAATTCGGAGGAGAATGGGGAAGAGAAGGCTGGATTAGGGTTAGGGTTTCAAGGGGTAGGGTTAGGGTTTGGTAAGGATTCATCGATGAAGAAGGATGAGGGGGAAGAAGTTAATGAAGATGATGAGTTTCTCCCAACGGCGTTTGGGAGAATGATTAAGGAGGGTGCGCAGCGGCGTGAGAGAGAAAGGGATAAATCGAGAACGGATAAGAAAGTTCGTGGGAAGAGGGAGCCTGAAATTGGGGATGTGGGAGAATTCGAGAGGCATACAAAGGGGATTGGGATGAAATTGCTTGAAAAGATGGGGTATAGAGGTGGTGGGTTGGGGAAGAACAAGCAAGGGATTGTTGCCCCAATTGAAGCGAAATTGCGGCCTAAGAATATGGGAATGGGTTTTAATGATTTCAAAGAAGCGAAATTGCCTGTTTTGGAAGAAGCAGAAGAGAAGCAGCCTGTGGCGGCATTGGTTCAGCCCAAAGAGAAGCGCTGGTCGAAGCAGAATCGGCAGAAGAAAAAAGGGTATATCACGGTGGACGAGTTGTTGGCAAAGAAGGAAGAACAGGGGTTGGAAGTTGTTCAGAAGGTGCTTGATATGAGGGGACCGCAAGTTCGGATTTTGACAAATTTGGAGAACTTGAATGCTGAAGAGAAGGCAAGGGAAAATCAGGTGCCAATGCCTGAGCTTCAACATAACGTGAGATTGATCCTTGATGGAGTGGAACTCGATATTCAGAAGTTGGATAGGGATTTGAGGCTTGAGAGGGAAACTGTTGCGGGTTTGCAGATAGAGAAAGAGAAGCTCCAAAAGGAGGCAGCTCGACAAAAGAAACAGCTGGATAATATGGAGGAGATTTTAGGAGTTTTGGATAGATTAGGCGAGGAAAAGTCGTTGGGGACATTGACATTGGATTCACTTGCAAAAATGTTTCGTGATTTGCAGAAGAGATTCGGCGATGATTACAAGCTGTGTAACTTATCTTGTATTGCCTGTTCATTTGCATTTCCATTATTGATTAGAGTGTTTCAAGGTTGGCAACCACTCCAGAACCCCTTGCACGGATTGGAGTTGATGTCTTTGTGGAAGAGTCTACTGCAGGGAGATAACCCTTATGATTATTCAGAAGCTACTGTGGCTTCTCCTTATACCCAATTGGTCATGGAGGTAATTTTGCCTGCTATTGGGATATCAGGGAGAAATACATGGATGGCAAGGGACCCCGAACCAATGCTTCGATTTTTGGAGTCATGGGACAAGTTGCTGCCTCCGCCAGTTCTTCACCACATTTTAGATAATGTGGTGATGCCAAAGCTATCAGAAGCTGTGGACACATGGGATCCATGCCGAGAGACAGTCCCAATTCATGGCTGGGTGCATCCGTGGCTACCTTTGATGGGACAGAAATTGGAGATTTTGTATCATAGAATATGTTCCAAACTGGGTGTCGTTCTTCGTGCTTGGCATGCAAGCGATGCATCTGCCCATGCCATACTTTCTCCGTGGAAAACAGTCTTTGATCCAGCAAGTTGGGAAAAGCTTATTGTTATGTACATAGTCCCAAAACTCGTGAATGTCTTGCAAGATTTCCAAGTTAATCCAGCAAATCAGAAGCTCGAGGAGTTCTACTGGGTCATGTTGTGGGCATCCGCTGTCCCAATTCGGCACATGGTTGCAATGTTGGAGGCAGGTTTTTTCGCCAAGTGGCACCAGGTTTTGTATCACTGGTTGTGTTCGAACCCAAATTTTGAAGAAGTCACACAATGGTTTTTGGGATGGAAAGGACTTTTCCCACCAGAACTGTTGGCAAACGAGCGGATCCGATATCTGCTAAATGTTGGGCTTGACATGATGAATCAAGCTGTGGAAGGTATGGAGGTGGTCCAACCTGGAGCTAGAGAGAACATTACATATCTTAGAGTGACGGAGCAAAGGCAGTTTGAGGCTCAGCAGCAAGCGGCAGCAAACGCTCAGCAGCGTGCTTCTGCTGGACTTGGGAGTGGGGGCCATATGGATGGTATGGGCAGTGTGCCTCAGTTAAGCTTGAAGGAAGTTATTGAGGCCTATGCACAGGATAATGACTTGGAGTTTAAGCCCAAATTCGGTAGAACACATGATAATCTTCAGGTATATGGCTTTGGCAACATAAGCATATGTGTGGATTCTGTAAAGAAAAAACTCCTTGCACAAACGGAGGGGGTGTGGCGTGCTGTATCCCTTGAATGGTTGCTGGAGATGCATCATAAAGCGAGTGTGGGGCGTCGCTGAAATTTGGTATGAATATTGTTATTGTACCCAATGAAGCAGTTGAGAAATCCAAGGTTTGCTTGGTCTGCTAACACTCATTTTTCTTTGATTGTTAATCATTATATCTTAAATCATGTTTAGTTATGAATAGCATCGTTGTGAACGGGGTTGCTATACTGAATGCTGAGCGTTTTAATTCGGACACAAGGACATGCGTTCCTCTTATGTAGATTCTGTCATACTTCAATTTTGTTTCATGCAGAGTGGAAAGCTTACATTATTCCTTAACGTTAGTTTCTAAGATAGATTTGGGTTAATCATGGGAGATCTTGAGTGCAACAATATTTTCTTTATATGTTAAATGGTGCTTCTTGACCTGTGAGTTGTAACGGATTGTGTATTCCAGTTATGCAACTTCAATGGCAGAAATAAGAAACCTGCTCCGACTTATTTTTAGTTCAGCATATGTGCATATTTGTTGTACCTAATACATAAGCGATACTGGTTTTAGTCCACTGTGCTTATGTCCAAAAATAAAGGCAATTTTCAAAGAATGCATGAAGCATGTGAAAGCATAACACGGGTGCCATCCTTGTAAGTTGTACCCAAGCAGCAATATAAAATGATTTCTGTCCATTTACATAGTATCATTGTGAAGCTGCAGTTTTCTCATTCTTTGTGTGTTTCAAGGATCAATACTATCCTTTCCCATGTGTATTGTTATTTCTAGAAGATTCACCCACCTATTTCCTTTCCCTCACTATACAAATTGTGTACCTGTGCTTAAATCTTGAGATTTGAGTCAGACTTAATGAAGGCTCAACCTGGAGGAGATTCTAGATTCAATCAAATTTTGTTGACTCAAATTACCGGCAAAAGACAAATTACGCTAGAATTTGAACAAGAAAAATTAAAAATAAGATGAGCAGGATTAATAAATAAAATTCATACCCATTAAGGCTGTATATCAACTCAACTCAACAAAGCCTTTGTCCCAAACTAGTTGGGGTCATGTTCTATGTTATTTTCCTAGCTATCAAGTCTTTCCTCAATGTTTCTACCCAAGTTGTTTTCGGTCTGCCCCTACTTCCTTTTACTCCATCAATTTGGCACGAGTCGTCTCTTCTCACCGGAGCATCCAAAGGCCTACGTTGGATATGTCCAAACCATATTAAGCGGTGCTCTCTCATCTTCTCCTCAATTGGAGCCACCCCCACCTTTTTACGAATGTCTTCATTTTTAATTTTGTCTAACCTTGTGTGGCCGCACATCCATCTAGGCATACGCATCTCTGCTACACTCATCTTATGCACATGCTACTTCTTGGTGGCCCAACATTCTGAGCCGTACAGCATGGCTGGCCTCACAGCTGTCTTATAAAACTTTCCCTTGAACTTGGTAGGGCTTTTACGATCGCACAAAACTCTTGAGGCAAGCTTCCACTTCAACCATAGCTTGTTGTGAACGGGGTTGCCATAGCTTTATGAATTTTTTCAAATGTTGTCATTGTGTAAAGACGTAAAGTTTCTTTAGGTTGGATATACTGAATGCTGAACATTTTAATGTGGACACGAGGACATGTGTTCCTCTTATGTAGATTCTGTCATACTTCAATTTTGTTTTGTGCAGAGTGGAAAGCTTACATTATTCCTTAACGCTAGTTTCTAAGATAGATTTGGATTAATCATGGGAGAGATGTTGAGTGCAACAATATTTTCTTTATATGTTAAATGGTGCTTCTTGACCTGTGAGTTGTGAGTAACGGACTGTATATTCCAGGTTAATAATTCCGAAGCAGAATACCCAACTTTAACAACAGAAATAAGAAACCTGCTCTGAATGACTTATTTTTAGTTCAGCATATGTGCATATTTGTTGTACCTAATACATAAGAAGTATTAGTCGACTGTGCTTTGTCAAAAAATAAAGGCAATTTTGAAAGAATGCATGAAGCATGTGAAAGCATAACCTGGGTGCCATCCTTGTAAGTTGTACCCAAGCAGCAATATAAAATGATTTCTGTCCATTTACATGGTATCATTGTGAAGCTGCAGTTTTCTCATTCTTTGTGTGTTTCTGGGATCAATACTATCCTTTCCCATGGGTATTGTTATTTCTAGAAGATTCACCCACCTATTTCCTTTCGCTCACTATACAAATTGTGTACCTGTTCTTAAAATTTGAGATTTGAGCTTCAGACTTAATGAAGGCAGGATTAATAAATAAAATCCATACCCATTAAGGCTGTATATGAAATATAATAATTACTCTGAAGAAACAAGTAAATTCTGAAAATAGAGACTACAATTCTGATGAAGACTGTATGTGAAAAAAATAATATAAAGTCCATACCCATTAAGTCTGTATATGAAATATAATAATTTCTCTAAAGAAACAAATAAATTCTGAAAATAGAGACTACAATGATGAAGACTTAGACTTGAAGCTCTAACTTGAGTGGCTCACACAGTAATTTGGCAATATACTTATTTCAAAAGAAATTATAGACGTAGCATTAACAATTGATGAGATCCAAAGTTAGGTTATTATTACATTTTAAAGTTATAAAGTAGTAAAGTACATTATTTAGCCGAACCCAAGTTACAAACAATGTCTTTCAATTATTGTTTTTTTTAATGATAACAATGTCTTTCACTTACTGCTTACAAAGTAGAGACTTCAACACCAACAATTCTTAAATTTCTTCTTCAATGATCTTTGAAGAGGGCATCAGAGGAGCACATGATAAATTTGAAGCTATCTTTGATGTGGTTTGAGTTGGTATCAGGCTTTAATGGTAAATGCGGGGAAAAGCTCAATAGCAGCGTTTAATATTATGGAGTGGAGGGTTGAGGAGTTAGCCAACATGTTTGGAATTAAGGTGGAAGTATTCCTCATATCCTACCTGGGCCTTTGAGTGCGGAAAAACATTCTAAGTCGCTATAATATCCTATATTGAAGGAATGGAAAGGAAGTTATGGCAGGATACCAGAAGGGTTTCCGATCTTTCAGTTTAAGGTGAGGGTTGAGGAGCTAGCCAACATGTTTGGAATTAAGGTGGAAGTATTCCTCATATCCTACCACCTGGCCTTTGAGAGCGGAAAAACATCCTAAGTCGCAATAATAACCTATAGTAACCTATATTGAAGGAATCGAAAGGAAGTTATGGCAGGATTCCAGAAGTGTTTCCGATCTTTCAGTTTAAGGTGGCTCTATCCATCCTTCCAACATATTGTCTTTTTTTTTTTTTAAGATTAAGATTCCTAAGGAAATATCTAGAAGGGTGGACCTTTTTAAGATTTCTAAGGTAATAGCAAGAACCTCGAAGGATGGAGACAATGTTTGAAAGCTCGGACTCGAACTCGAACTCGAACTCGGCCAAGATAAAAAGAGTTGACTTGGGGAAGTCAATGACTAGCGCTTTCGGCTTTTCTTTAACTCGGCCTAGTCAAAGGCGTTTTTGAATGACATGGTAGCACAAAACTCCGACTCACACGATAACTCGGCCAAGGTAAAAAGGAGTCAACTTGGGCAAAAACAATGGTTGGAGAAGCTCCAAAGGGACCTTTTTTTAAACGGCTCCAAAGGGACTTCTTATTGAAAGGAAACGAGGAAGGGAAGAGATTCAGATACTTGGTGAAGTGGGATGGACTATGTTGGGCCAAGAAGGGAAGGCCTTGGTGTAGGGAATCTGATCATAAGAAATAAAGCTTTGTGGGGTTTTTTTGGCAATGAAAAATGTGCTTTGCGGAGGAGCTACTCGTGGAAGAACTAAATGCAAATGTATTCATATGACATGAAGAATGAGGACAGTGTTCTAGTAGTTTCTTCTACAACATTGATATCAAGTACTAACAGATTCGCTTAAGTAGCTTACGCCCATTATCAGCATTGTTATGATTAATCCTTAGAAGCACGAAAACGGGGGGGGGGGGGGGGGGGGAGCTACAAGAGTCTTATGGTTGGGAGCGCCATGAGAGCGTTTATGTAATATTTTCTTTATATGTTTTTTAAAATTCAAGTACACCAAAAAATAGTAATTTCTAACCATCTTCATTTATAAATCTTTCAAATTCTAAGTACATAAAAAAAAATAGTAATTTCTAATCATCTTCATTTTTATTTCCTCTTTCCTCATGCTTCTGAAGACGCCTTTGTGCTTCCTCTAATGAAGTACTTTGAAGAGTTGGAGGAATTTGATGCAAGTTAGTTGGTGATGGTAAGACTGATGGAGTAATAGAAATAGGTTGGGACTTGGGAGTGTCAAGGGCGTGGTGCCTGTTTCTTCAGGAGCGCCATGGGAGCGGTTTCCTTCTTGAGGAGTGCCGAATCACGGTTATAGCTTGGGAGCGGCACCCATGAGGAAGATTCTTGCTTCTAAGGATTAGACTACTCATCTTTGTTGTCCTTGCAAACATCTTTGTTTCCCTAATCGGAGATTCTCAAATTCCTTCAACTAGTGATTGATGAAGTCTTAATTTGGAAATGATGTGTTGCCTTGCTTATCTCTGTAGCTGTATGAGGGCTGATAATTTTATTTCTCTAGTAGTTTGTACATTCTAGTACACACTCTTGGCCATTTGCCTCCCTAAAAGGAACTGCGTATTTGCAAAACAATATGTGATCGATTTTTCACCATTTGCCCATGTCTCTTTTTTCTTCTTACAAACGAACCGGTGAAACATTGGAGTTTGCAAACCATGGATAACTCTTACAAAAGGAACGCCACTTGTTATGCACTATTAGCCGCAACAGCAGCCTACTAGTGGCATGTGCATCCCTTTCAAGATGTTTTGACACTTTCTACTTCACCAGCTTCACTTGTTTCAAGCCACCGATTCAAGTGTCGATTCTTTATATTTTTAGTAGGATTTCATTAGGAACTTGTAGTCAGTGTCACATTATCTTCCTCATTTTTTGCTTCTTGCTCTATAGAATCTTTTGATCCAAGAGATGCAAGTTCGGACCTGGCTTTTATTATGCAACCCCTTCAACTCGACACTGTTTTTTTTTTCACCGTGTCTCCCCTCTCGATTATCTCATGTTTTGCTAAGAATTAGGTTAAATCGCAGTTACCAGAAACTTCCAACTTAGATGGGTAGCTTGCTTCCTCAGAAACTCGTTTCAGAAGCTAAGTTCTTCTTGCTTCCCATATTTAGAGGAAGCACTCTTCCCACACTCTTCCTTCACATTTCCTCTTAATTAAGAGTTTGCTTCCTATTAAAGTGATTATTTTTTCCTAAAGGAGTGTTTTCTCCTTTTGATAGTGCCGAAGGAGCATATTTTTAAAAAGTAGTGTATTTAAAACTAAAAAACTCATCTTAAGTTTTGAATGATCTTTTCCAAAGACTTAACATTAAATCTACATGAATAAAACATATAAAACTATACATCCCCAAAACTTGTAATTCTAATCAGTCATGAAGTATCTCGTAATCGTTATGTATATTTAACCCAAAATGAATAAAACATTGTAAATTATTAGTCCCTAAAACCTGTAATTATAATCAGTCATGATGTAATCTTTACTGGTTGTAATCTTGACCTATATTAACGCTAACCTATTGTACCCCTACTCTCTTTTTTGTACCCAATCTCTTTTTCATAACACTTGTTTGCTTCTAATAAGGCTTATTACATGCTTCATGGTGAATTTCGATGACGTTTCCCACTAGTTTCCTCATTTTTAGAGATTTTCATTTCCCACATTTTCACTTTTCTAAGCCCTTCGCTTCCTGCTTTTGCTTCCCATACCGCTTCTTGCAGCCACTTCCCACTCTGACAGCAATGGGTTAAAGAATCTGAAAAATAGATGTATCTGGTGTTTCTTTCTTTCATATTATTGGAATGAGATGGATATTCATAGCAAGGTATTCAGAGAACCATCTGAAGGTTCGATGGGCATCCTTTTTTGTGTAGAATTTTATATCTTATGGGAAGTCTTCTTGTATAGTTGTAGGACATGTTGTCAGTATGGAAGGAGATGAATAACATAATATTTAGCTGTGAAATTATAATTAGTGGAGTGGATCGAGAGCTTGGTTACTTAATGGACAATGGCAAGGAAGTTGGCGTGCTAAGGTACAAGATTTGCATTGCAATGGGATATAGAGCGGAAAAATAATTGGATGATAGCACCAAGATGGAAATAGCTCTCGGTTGTCACTCTCAAGCTCAACCTCGATGGGCAATTCGAGGCTGGCTGGGATTTGAGTATTTAAAAACTGTAAGAAAATTATCCGCCAGGGGGACCCCCTAGCTCCATACCTCTTCATATGGTGGTCGAGGCTCTTAGTCTGTTGCTGTCTAAAGCAAGTAGCTCGGAACTCATTCGGGGCCTTCAAGCCGGACCTAATGCCGAGGATATCACCCATCTCTAATTTGCGGCTGATACACTGGTATTTCTGCAAAATAGCCCTCAAGCTATTTCTAATATTATGAAGATATTCAACTGGTTTGAGGCTACCTCGGGTT
Organism: Tasmannia lanceolata; assembly: GCF_043159265.1. Lineage (NCBI taxonomy): Eukaryota > Viridiplantae > Streptophyta > Magnoliopsida > Canellales > Winteraceae > Tasmannia > Tasmannia lanceolata. Next base: position 9,992,144 of record NW_027518685.1, on the reverse strand, counting down.
TAAAAATCAACTTCAACAAAAGCATGCTTTTGGGTATAAATATGGATCCGTCTGAGATCCAGAGGCTTGTGAAGGACAATTGGTTGTAGTGTTGGTTCTTTCCCGTTGTCATAACTAGGCCTTCCCATAGGGTTTGGAATCCCATATCTTGCCCAGTGGGACCCAGTGGTAGAAAGAATTGAGAGAAAATTGGCCATATGGAAGAGGAGGTACATTTCATTTGGGTCAGAATCATTCTAATAAAAGCGGCATTGTGTAATTTGCCGATCTACTTTATGTCCCTTTATAAGATTCCGGTGAAAGTTGCTTTGCGAATTGAACAAATTCAGAGGAATTATTTCCTCTGGGATGGAGATGGCGAAGCAAAAAAGCTGAGACATATAGTTAAGTGGGAGAAGGTGACCCAACCCAAGATGAGCGGAGGTATTGGGATAGGCAAAATCAGACTGAGGAATAAATCTCTCCTTGGCAAATGACTTTGGAGATATGGGCTAGAAAAATCAGCACTATGGCACCGAGTAGTTGGGACAAAATACGGATCCGAATGGGGGGATTGGAATAGTAAGAAACCAATAGTAGGAGGGAAAGGATCGAGAGCATGGAAATCCATATGTTCCGTCAAAGATGAGTTTGATCGTGGAATCAGGTATAATGTGGGCACTGGCATGAATGTGAGATTTTGGCTAGACACCTCTAGTGTGGGAAATCCCTATTAAGTATGGAATTCCCGAGATTATTTCGAACTGCTGTCAATCCGGAGGCAACAGTGTCAGACTATATGGTGCGTGAATGTCAATCAGCCAGGGGCTTCTGGGATAAAAGATTAAGGAGGAACCTGAAGGAGGAGGAGATTCTCGACTTACAGAGACTCCTTTCATTACTGGAGTCGAAGCACTACACCCAGTTTAAGGAGAATGAGAGGATATGGATGCCGACACCTAATGGTGACTTTACAACCAAATCCTTTTTCTCGACATTAAATGATAATCAACCCTCTCCAATCAGTCACATATGGAAATCCTTTGCACCTCCAAGGATGGTCACGTTTGGATGGACGGTTGTTCATCGGAAATTAAACACTTGTGATCGCTTAAAGAGGAGACATTTTAGCTTGGCCAGCATGTGCGTTCTCTGTACACAGCATGAGGAATCACTGGATCATCTTCTGTTACACTGCCCATACTCATACCATCTATGGGTAGAGGCGTTGGGAGCTTTTGGTATGTCCTAGGTATGCCCTCAGACAATCAGTTCTTTGATTTTGGGCTAGCAATCTGGCCCCTTTGGAGATATTGGTAAAGCTCTATGGTTGACCTTTCCCTATGCTATAATTTGGAATGTGTGGAAGGAAAGAAATAGGAGGATATTTGTGGAAAAAGTAGAACTCGTGCTCATCTAGCAGCGGATATTGAAAGTGAGCTAATTTCTTGGACAAAAGTCAAGAAACAGTTTACTTATGGAATTGATGACCTTGTAAGAAACTGGTGGGCTGTCATTTGGGACAGGGCAATCAGAACCAAACCTAAACCAACATGGGTCCCACCACCACCGGGGTGGCTAAAATGTAACTTCGACGGCTACTCACTGGGTAACCCGGGGAAAGCTGGTATAGGAGGAGTGTTCAGAAATTCTACTTCTTCGACTTTCGATAGTCGCTACTTTTTCTGGGCCAGTAGGTATGTGTGATGCTAATGAGGCGGAAATCAGAGGTTGGGTGCCTGAATCCTCCAAGGGACCCTGGAGATTACAGGATCAAGTGACCGAAATATTGGACCTGATGAGAGTGCTTGACCCGAGGATCGAGCATCGTAGATGATCGGCGAATGAGGTGGCAAATAACTTAGCGAAGGCTGGAGCTCAAAGGGAGGGAATGGAAGTAATAGCCTATCCTTAATTTAGAAGGGAAATCTGAAGAGTTTGGGCTACTGTAATCCTTCTCCAGTATATTATCCTTGTATTGGCCTTGGGCGTGCCCAGGTCTCCCTTATCATGTTGTAATAGCAGGCTGGGACTACTGCTTCCAATTGCTAATTCAATATTAATGAAATATGTCGCTTTTCAAAAAAAAAACTGTAAGAAAATTGAGTTAGACTCTTCTGGCATCAAAGTTCAAATGAAGTTGAGAGTTGATCACACTTGAAAGGGCTACAATTTTCTTGTAAATATTTTAACCAAAAAGCCATTGCATGAAGACTCGATGTCAAACATCTGTATTGAAGTGGGATCCAGATCCATGACGATTATTAGTATGCAGTCTGGATAAAATCTTAGACTATTGGATAGTGGTATTGAAGTGTCATTTAATGATATTTTGCAAAAGAACATGGTAGCATAAACCTACATACTAACTTTCTAACTGAAGACAATGTGGAAGATCCCTTTGCCTTCTCAGTTATTATGGATGAGATCCAGATCCATGACGATTAGTATGCAGTCTGGATAAAATCTTAGACTATTGGATAGTGGTATTGAAGTGTCATTTAATGATATTTTGCAAGAGAACATGGTAGCATAAACCTACCTACTAACTTTCTAACTGAAGACAATGTGGAAGATCCCTTTGCCTTCTCAGTTATTATGGATGAGATGTCTTTTTCCACTTCTAGAACTATACATGCTCTGGAGATAAATACCATTTTTCATTTCCATACAAGAAGCACATAGTGAACGTCTTTCTAGAGCTTATTGTGGTTGGGTAGTCTTTTTGCCACTTCTAGAACTAGACATGCTCTGGAGATATTTGCAGGCCTTGATTGAGCTGGTGGGATCTCTTGTTGACTTGGGACTGGGCATACCCCTACACTCTTGTGGGGGCCCACAAGACCACATAATCCTAATCACACACCTATTTGCCATGTGTATGGGTGGGCATTCCACTTGATCCTAGTCGTGCAATTGGGCTTACCATTCCCCTCCTGGTAAATCTACTACTATTTGTGGTAGGGTTGCTTCTATGTGAAATGCTAAGTGTCCTACAATCTGATACGGCATTTTTATTTTCTTCTGGCCATTTTGCAGCATTACTAAGAGGAACCTTTTTTATCCAAAGAAGAGAAGTCAGCTGGCACTTTTAAACTCCATTCTTTTGTATTGATAGTTTATACATTATCTGTCTTTCTCATTAGCCACACTACCATAAACTTATCTAATGTAATCCTCCATTTTCTCTCTCTTTCCTTTCAGGTTGGAATGTAATATGTGATATAGGATCTTACAGTTGAGTGTCTCAACAAAACTGCATGCTAAGAGCTGGTTCAAGCCGAAGAAATGTGGCCTGAATGTTGAGCTCACCAACAATTAACTTTATTTGTGACCCTTAACCCAAACCATATCCTCATGCATATGAACAATGCAATGTGCATAGTTGCTGCCTCATTATATACTTGGAAATGCTCAGCTAATAAGCCTCCAAAACTGGAACACCCCATACAGAGCACAATTCCCAGTCATGGTTATTCTCCAATTTCTCTTTTTCAGTATGTTGAGCATTTGTTATCAAAATTTTCAGGGATTTTGTTATTTGAAAGATGGGGATTGTGGTATTCTTCCATTAGAAATCTCTGTTGGAATTTGCAGGAACAAAGTTCTAGTTCTCTTAATGATGGGAACTATTGGAATTTTGCTTCTCAACAGGCAAAAAAGAAGGTGCTATTGTCACTCACTCACTTGTTGATGCTGATGCCTCTGTCTCAAGTTCAGAGAACTTTGTGCTGTTTGTAGCTGAAGAAGATTTTTGAAGCATGTTCAAAGCTGGAAAGTCTAAGACTGATAGCACAAAAGTTATCTGGAATGTACCATTGAAAAAAAAAAAGAACAAAAAAAAAACAGTTGCCAGGAATGTTTTGATATACTCAATCTACTGTTGGCTTTGATGTTCTCCATCTACTGCTGGTTTCTTTTAATGGGCTATGGTTTAGAAAATCTCACTGATTTGATTATCGTAATCCTTGGATCAACGGAGATCCTGGCAGTGTGCCTTCAGAAGAATAACTATTGCTCAACCAAGCTTCCAAAGAGAATGAGTAAAGAAGAGAATTGGCATTTAACACACTTACCAACTGCAATAGATGGGCCCGGTTTCTAATTTGAAGTTGGTCCTGGTTGAACTTGGTTTTACTCACAGAATTCATTGAAGGCCATATAACTAGATTCATATATTAAGCTCGTGATATTAAGTAAAGGTCCTGTTTTTTTCCTTCTGCATGTTTTTAATGTTATGATTTATTGCATTTCTCCTTTAACCTGCTACAATAATGCCCATCAATTTGACATTTTTTTGTGAAGTAAATAATTCATTAAATTTGGAAAATAATGAAATTCGAACTCCCTGCTTTGGCCACTCTTTAATTTACACATCTGATTTCTGATTTGTAGAAGGGAAGTGATATATTAGCTGCCTCTTTTTTCGTTGGGCCAATCCCCTCTCTATTTATGACTCCACTCTAGGGGGTGGCCCAGGGAAGAAAAGGAGGCGAATATGTTTTTCCCTTTGTAAAAACAATCTCCAGTTTTGAAGCATAATTTGTGTCGTTATAATTCTAGAGTATCCATGGTAACATTTTTGAAGCTGCAACGAACTATCCCGAGTTTCGTGGAAGCCATAGATCAAATTGTGTCCCTTTTTTCTTGATGGGTAAGCTGGGGTTAGGCGGGTGTCCCTTTTTTGTTGATGGGTAAGCTGAGGTCAGGCGGACCCCTACCTATATATAAAATAAAAAAAGACGACAATAGTAGGAACAAGAGCATTGCCCAATCTTTAGAACAATGTCTAAGGAAGAAGCCAAACAACAAGGGTCATGATACCCTTCAAGACAAACTCAAAACAAGCAAGAGAAAAGAAGATATAAGGGCTGAATTTGAACAATTGGTGGGGCTTGAGAGGCACGCGATCCTTAGAGTCGGTCCCCATATTCAGGTGAAGCCATGTTTACTGTGATCCACGAGGTCTGCCATCTTCTGGCTAAACTTTCTTATTCTCAGGCTCTTCCTCAACTTCTGAACTTTGGGGATTCTTCTGTTTTCTTTTCTTGGTGCGACCCCGTGTCAGCCATACCCGTACTAGTAGATAAGTAACGGAAGAAAGTAGCCATACTAGTACTAGTAGATAAGTAAAGGAAGAAAGTAGTGCGGCCCCCACTATTATTTACAAATTAGTGTGGACCCCATTATTATCTTTGCTTGGGTTTGGGTCTGTAGTTCAATGGTGGGGTTGGGCATTCCATTTGTAGGCATTCCGTTTGTATTCCTTGTATGATAAGTAATAACAGTTGGTGGGGTTGGAACTGTAGCTCACTGGTTGAGGCTTTGTATCTCAACCTGGGTCTCAGGTTCGATCCCAGCTTACCTACCAAAATAATAATAACAGTTGTATCTATGTAAATTCCATTCAAACAACAATGATCGTTTTTCTTTTGGGGAATTTTTCTGCGATTTATGCTTTTGTTATTTTCCTTTAATTTCATTCATAAATCTATTGAAGTTCCTTGAGAGTGGTTTCTTTGAAGTGTTTTGCTTTCCTTCTGTTCAAGGCATTTGTGTTTTCCATGAGATTCTGACCCTAGTTTCAGGGCAATAGATGCCTTTGAAATTTTTAGAACCTAGTTTGTTAAGTTTCAATTCGTAGCTGAGAAAAGCATTTATCAAATCATTTTCCTTTTGAACATTCTTCATTTTTTTTCTCTTTCTCTATGTTGGTTTGTTCTCTATATTCATTGAGACCCCATAAATTATCAGCCTTCAACACAATCCCAAAAGAAAGAAAGAGGAAAAAAAATGTTTGATCTACAGTCAAATTTGTTGAGACAGTTCTTTTTGGTTGAAGTATAAATGATAAAATAATACCAACTCTAACATCTTAAGCTCTTGGAGTAATTGGTTGTTTCACAAGGTATCAGAACTATTGCAGTGAGGTCTTGGTTCTATGCCCCCAACAACTATTTGATATTAAAAATCCACATGAATGACCAACCCAAAAAAAGAGAGGGGCCACACGTGAGGGGAGGTATTGTTAATTCAAGCAAAGAGTGCTTGAAGCATTACACCCTAGGTATCTAGTGTGGAATACCCAGTTTGCTGCCTCCAGCCCCTATATATAGAGATACACTAGGGTTATTGACTGGTTAATGGACTCTAGCCCATGTAGGCCCACTACACCGGTCCATTATCTTATTGGGCTTATATTAGAACATAATTACGGTTATACTATATACCCAACAAGTATTAGTATAAATGATTAAATAACACCAACGTTCACTGCTTAAGTTTTTGAAGTAATTTGTTGTTTCACGCTCTTAATACTCTCAAATAAATTCATTGCATTTTTTTCAATAGAAGGCATCTCTCATGAAGGTTCATAGAGACAGAAGTTGTATCTTTCCATCTCAAGCAAATCAAGAAATCTTGTATGAATCTAACAACCAGTCGTAGGACGGAAGCATAACTAAGAATGTTTTGTATTAAAATCAGTACCATATCTGTTCCTTGCCTAGGATATTTGAATGTCTATCTCTTAATTAGTTACCTTAGTAGGTTTTTATTTGATATTTTACTAATTAAGCTAAGCTCCTCTCTTCAATAATTTTTTCACCGACTTTTATTTGATACTTTACACTGTTTCTGCCCATTTTTCCCTCCACAAATGGCAGGGTTAGGATGATCCTCTAGGGCTGATTTTTGGTACACACCCTATCCATGGAAGGACCTTCCAAATGAATGCTTTCGTTCCCCTAAAAAATCAACTCCATAGGAGGGGTTAGGATGATCCAATATATCTATCTATATTATCTACTACAATAACCTGGGAGGAAAAGCCCAGGCTTTTTTGAATTTTCTCAAAATTTTGTCGAATTTACAACCCAGCCAAAATACAGAAATGCCTCATATGCCCTCACATTCCCACGCCTCTAAGTTTCAAATACCCCCTCTACCCTCAAATCCTTATCACCTTTACACGTCGGCATTACACTTTTACCATTAACCCCTTTGCTGCTATCTAACATCTATAGCTGTGAGAAATTATTTGAGGGTAAATTCGTCAATTGCTTTGTCATTTAATACGAAAAGTACCGACATAGGGTGCTTGTATATGACAATTAAGGAACAGACTACCAAGAAGAGGTATAGACATATGACAATGACAAAAAAGCTACTTCATATTAAGCATGCAGGATAACTTGCAAAATATTGACGGATTCCGAGCAACAGAAGAGGAATAACAATTATGGAAACCTTTATCGATTGGAGGGCTAGGATCAGCCTATGGAAATGATTTTACTGGCACAATCGATTGATGTTGTGTTCCATCACATGGACGGTTTGGATCAACCTATAATGTGGTCCGTACAGTTCTTTGTCGGCCTGTGCATCGATTGGAGGGCTAGGATCAGCCTATGTAAATGATTTCATGGGCACAACCGATTGATGTTGTGTTCCATCACATCGACGGTTTGGATCAACCTACACTGTGGTCCGTACAGTTCTTTATCGGCCTAGAAAACTGTTTCTTTTGCATTTTTTTCATTACTTGGTAAGTGGTTATACATACTTTTTTGCTTATTGTTTCTTTTGTATCATATTCCTTTTTTTTGCCGTGTCGTGTATCGCACGTCGGGTCTTACTAGTTATACTATATAGCAGATGAGAAAATGAGAGAATTATTTGAATTTCTCCCAAAATTCTATGAGAATTACACATCACTTTTTTGACTTTTTTAACAAAGGCACACATTCAACTCACATATTTTCAATCCTACCCCCTCCTTTATGCTTTTTAACAAAGGCACCCATTAAAGCCACATAATTTCAATCCTACCCCCCTCTTTTATGCTTTTTTAATTATGGAAACCTCTATAGATTGGAGTGCTAGGATCAGCCTATAGAAATGATTTTATGGGGACAACCTATTTTACGGGCACAACCTATATATATATATATATATATGAGGAAAGTGTTGGTGAGCTTAAGCTCACCAAACTTATGGTGCGCTTAAGCGCCCCAATCACATGGGTCCCACATTTTCTGTGGTGATCCAAACCATTCATTTGCAAGGCCTTATCATAGATAGGGTGTGTACCAAAAATCAGCTCCATAGGATCATCCTAACCCCTCCATTTGTGGAGGACAAAAATGAGCAGATTTGTGGACAAACAATGTCTGTCCATTTTGACCTCCACAAATGGATGGGTTAGGATGATCCTATGGAGCTGATTTTTGGTACACACCCCATCTATGTAATGGCCTTTCAAATGACTGCTTTGGATCATCCTAAAAAAGTAGGCCCCCATGTGATTGGGCGCTTAAGCTCACCATAAGCTCACCAACACTTTCTTCTATATATATATATATATATATATATATATATATATATATATATAGAGAGAGAGAGAGAGAGAGAGAGAGAGAGAGAAAAGTGTTCTTGCGCAGCTGCTCAGATAACTTATCTGAGCAGCTGCTTCAAAAACTCATCTGTTTTTGACCATTTTTTCCCTCCACAAATGGCAAGGTTAGGATGATCCTAGGGGGATCATTTTTGGTACACACCCTATTCATGAAAGGGCCTTCCAAATGAATGCTTTGGATCACCCCAAAAATGTGGGCCACAAGAGTTTTTGAAGCAGCTGCTTAGATAAGCTATCTGAGCAGCTGCGCAATAACACTATTCTTATATATATATATGAGAAAAGTGTTTCTAAGCACGTGCTCAAAAACACATCTGGCCCCATATTTGGGAGATCCAAAGTATTCATTTGGAAGGCCCTTCCATGGATAGGGTGTGTACAAAAAATCAGTCCTATAGGACCATCCTAACACTGCCATCTGTTGAGGGAAAAAATGGACAGAAACATGGTCACACATTGTTTGTCAATTTTCCACTCCACCTTTGATTGGGTTAGGATGATCTTATAGGGCTGATTTTTTGTACACACCCTATCCATGGAAGGGCCTTCCAAATGAATGCTTTGGATCCCCCAAAAAATGTGGGGTCACATGTGTTTTTGAGCACGTGCTTAGATAAGCTATCTAAGCACGTGCTTAGAAACACTTTTCTCATATATATATATATATATATATATATATATATATATATATATATATATATATATATATGAGGAAAGTGAAGCTACACCGCCGGTGTAGCTAACTTAGCTACACCGCCGGCATAAAATACAATGGGCCCACATTGTTTTGGTGATCCAAAGAATTCATTTGATTGGCCCTCACATAGATAGGGTGTCCACCAAAAATCAGCTCCAAAGGATCATCCCAACCCTACGATTTGTGGAGGCAAAAATGAACGTGTAAAAACCTTCACAAATTTGTCCATTTTTGCCTCCACAGTTTGAAGGGTTGGGATGATCCTATGGAGCTGATTTTTGGTGGACACCCTATCTATGTGAGGGCCAATCAAATGAATCGTTTGGATCACCAAAACAATGTGGGCCCATTGTATTTTAAGCCGGCGGTGTAGCTAAGTTAGCTACACCGGCGATGTAGCCTCACTTTCCTCTCTCTCTCTCTCTCTCTATATATATATATATATATATATATATATATATATATATATATATATATATTCTCTCTCTCTCTCTCTCTCTCTCTCTATATATATATATATATATATGAGAATAGAGTTCCTAAGGTGTCACCTCATATAGCTTATATGAGAATAGAGTTCCTAAGGTGTCACCTCATATAGCTTATATGAGGTGGTGCTTAAAAACATAAGGGGCCCACTTTGTTTGGATGATCCAAAGCATTCATATGAGAGGCCCTCACATAGATAGGGCGTGCCCAAAAAATCAACTTCATAGGATCATCCTAACCCTTCCATTTGTGGAGGTTGAAATGGATGGGTATAAACCTCCATAAATGGAAGGGTTAGGATGATCCTATGTACCTGATTTTTTGTAGGCACCATATCCATCTAAGGACCTTTCAAATGAGTGGTTTCGATCACCCCAAAAATGTGGGCCCCTTATGTTTTGTGAGCGCCACCTCATATAAGCTATATGAGGTGACACCTTAGGAACTCTATTATCATATATATATATATATAGAGAGAGAGAGAGAAAACGGTTCCTACACATATGTGTAGATAAGTTATCTACACACTAGCTTAAAATACAGTGGGGGCCACATTATTTGGGTGATCCAAACCATTCATTTTTAAGGCCCTCACATAGATAGGGTGTCCATAAAAAATCAGATCCATAGGATCATCCTAACCATTCGAACTGTGGAGGCAAAAAATGGACTAATTTGTGAAGGTTTAAAGACATCCATTTTACCTCCACAAATCGTAGGGTTGGGATGATCCTATGGATCTGATTTTTTGTAGACACCCTATCTATGTGAGGGCCTTTGAAATGGATGGCTTGGATCACCCAAACAATGTGGGCCCCCACTGTATTTTAAGCTAGTGTGTAGAGAACTCTCTACACATATGTGTAGGAACCGTTTTCTCATATATATATATATATATATATATATATATATATATATATATATATATATATATATATATATATATGAGGAAAGTAAAGCTACACCGCCGGCTTAAATGAACATGTAAAAACGTTCACAAATTTGTCCATTTTTGCCTCCACAGTTTGAAGGGTTGGGATGATCCTATGGAGCTGATTTTTGGTGGACACCCTATCTATGTGAGGACCAATCAAATGAATGGTTTGGATCACCAAAACAATGTGGGCCCATTGTATTTTAAGCCGGCGGTGTAGCTTCACTTTCCTCTCTCTCTCTCTCTCTCTCTCTCTATATATATATATATATATATATATATATATATATATATATATATAGAGAGAGAGAGAGAGAGAGAGAGAGAGAGAGAGAAAACGGTTTCTACACACGTGTAGATAAGTTATCTCCACACTAGCTTAAAATACAGTGGAGGGCATATTGTTTGGGTGATCCAAACCATTCATTTGATTGGCCCTCACATAGATAGGATGTCCATAAAAAATCAGCTCTATAGGATCATCCCAACCCTACGATTTGTGGAGGTAAAATGGACGTGTATAAACCTTCACAAATCTGTCCATTTTTTGCCTCCACGGTTCGAAGGGTTAGGATGATCTTATGGAGCTGATTTTTTGTGGCCACCTTATCTATGTGAGGGCCAATCAAATGAATGGTTTGGATCACCCAAACAATGTGGGCCTCCACTGTATTTTAAGCTAGTGTGTAGATAACTTATCTACACAAGTGTGTAAAAACCGTTATATATATATATATATATATATATATATATATATATATATAGAGAGAGAGAGAGAGAGAGAGAGAGAGAGAGAGCTCACAAATACACCATCTCCATGTTCTTTGACTCATCCAAACCATTCATTCTATAGAACCTCACATAGATAGTGTGTTCATTTGGATAGTCCAAAGATAGAGTGTTCACAAAAAATCTGCTCCACAGGATTATCCTAACCCTTCGACTTGTGGAGGTTAAAGTGGATGGGTATAAACCTCCACAAATCTGTCTATTTTTAACCTCCACAAATCAAAGGGCTAGGATGATCCTATGGAGCTGATTTTTTGGGCACACCCTCTCTATGTAAGGGCCTATCAAATGAATGCTTTGGATCATCCAAGCAATGTGGGCCCACATGATTTTTTGAGCTCTGGCTTAGATAACTTATCTGAGGTATCGCGCAGAAAACGTTTCCCCATATATATATATATATATATATTGTGTTGCAGAGGTGATTAGAGAGAATTCAAGCTAAGGTGGAGATTTGTTGAGTTGGGTGTCTTGAATTCAAACCCATTTAGGGTCCGAAATATTGTGTACGACCCGGATTATGCCCGTTTTATGTGTTTTTCGGCCCGATAAGACTAAATTAAAACCCGCTTTATATAAAGGGGCTTTTAGGGCTTATTTTGAGAGCAAGTCTTGTAAAGAGGGTTGCGAGCTCTAAAGAAAGGGGAAAAGGGCGTGCTAGGGTTTCTAGTGGGTTTGGTGAGAGAGAGACAGATCTTCTCTTGTAATCTCTGAATCTTATAGTGGATTTTCTCGTCGCCTCTGCCAAAGAGTAGGCTTTTGCCGAACCACGTAAATCTTTGTGTCTTTGTGTGATTGCTACTGTTTATTCTTTTCTTTTACTTTGCCATTGAAATCACATATTGCTATTTGGGGTTTTTCACAACAAAAAAAAATATATATAGGATTTCAAAATGTCATTCGCCTGTTTTTGGAAAAGGTTTTCCATACATAATTTTTCCTCCAATAAGATTGGGACACATGGAGAGGTAAAACGGTACATAAAAGTAGGATTTTTAATATGATAAGAAAATCAAGGAGAGATTTTAGGAGAGATTTTCAGCTCATTTATACCTGCCTTTATGTGACTCCCTAAAATGATGAGCGTTGTCTACCATTTCCATTCCAACCACTTAAATCTAAGCAACCTAAATTTTTCTCCTACAATCGGCAACTATTCTTTTACGGGATTTTCCCCTTTTTTAGGGGTGGAGAATGACGAAAGCCAATAAAATCTCAAAAATCATGTTCGGCTGCGTGACCCGCTAAGGTCTGTTTCCAAAATTTCTTCTACTTTGTCGACTAAAAAATAGGATTCCTCGAAGCGATAGATAACCGTTTCTAAAATTTCTCATCACTCTGTTTCCGCCCGATTCTTTAGGCGAGAATGAGAAGTGTTGCCGAACATGCCTAAAGTTGCCACAATTAAGTTATTCCATTCATTAGATGATTTTTCTTAATGTAAATCAAGGGACGTGTTGCCAATTACAGCGTCTCTCTCTATCTCTCAATATTTCCAATTGCAAGATTTATTGTTAAACTTCCCCTAGAAAGTAGGATGTCTTTCTGAACCGTCTCCCCCAATGGCATGATTTATATCCAAATTGTTTCACATTGCTAATTTCTGGCAACATATGGCCCGGCCACTATTTTAGTTATGGTATGATGGGGGTGGGGCATGAGTAGGAACCACAATTTTACACCCCGATGTTTTGATATTGTGGGCCCACCATCTCCACACAAACCCATTCATCTGCAGGGCTAAACCTGGCAAAAAGTGACCTGGACCCGCCCGTAAATTCCGGGTCCGGGTCACCAATCTGTGACCCGTTTAAAATTGACCCGCAAGTCCACCCGGCCCGTCAAAACTGGGCCGGGCAGGGTGGACCCGCTGGTGCCCATAGAGAATTACAAAAGTTTTATTTTGGCCTTTTTTTCTGTAATTGTCATATTTTTTAAAATTTTCTTTGTAGTTTTTTGGGTAATTGTCATATTTTAATACATTCTTTTGGTAATTTTTCTACTTTGCTTCCCTTTTTCGGTAATTTTTCATTTAAAACTCAGTAACCGTATGATTATTATAAATTGCTATTATTTTATTGCTAGCCACCTTTGCGCAACTCGTACTTCTGTCGGATCTTTGCAGCAAAGGATGTGGACAAGCCGAAAAGTAGACTCGGGTCCGGGTCCAAGCATAGTGACCCGTAAAATTTTCCGGGTCAAAATGACCCGGCCCTTTTGACCCGGATCCGTATGGGCCGGGTCAAAACCGGCCCGGCCCGCCCGTTTGACAGGTCTATGCAGGGCAAACTATTTTACAACTCATGCTATGACGGGGTGGGACCCAACATTTGATGAACATTTCTAGCCTGGGTGGCGACGACCATCATTACCGTTTACCTAGGGTGTGGCCCACCATTTTTCCCCAATATTACTGATGAGGTGGGGTCCACCGTCTAAATCCAAACTTGTGGCATTAGGGTGGAGCCCACCATTTGACACCTATGCATAGCATGGGCCATGAATGCTAGTGTGTGTGTGCGTGCGTGTGTTGACAAAAATCGAATTCAGTATAATTAGAGGAAAGACAGTAAGTGAATGTCAAAAGAACATTGTCAAAAACAAGCAAATATACCCAACATTTATACCCCAGAGCATAAATAAATAAGGATATCGTTTGTACAAAAGGGAGTAGAAAACACATATCGGATCTTATATTATATCAAATATCAAATAGAATAATATATTTATGGTCATTCCATTTACCTCAATACAAAATTGGTATCTGAATTCTGTCAATAGCTACGAGGTCAGTAAAGGAACTATCCCCCAATAAAATGAGATTTCTTAAATGCCCCTCTAACGGACTTGGGTATTACTACAGCCCCAACACTAAAATAACTTAAAAAACCAAACTCCAATAGCCGCAAAAATAACTAAAAGTTTACATAAACTTTATGAATCGGTTCGTAACGTGATTGATCTTCTTAGAGGGAAGATCAGCCTCTCAATCTACTTCGAGGGAAGGATCAATCATCCTTTGTGCAAAAAGACACAATTTCTAATAAGATTTATTCATTCATTGATTTTCATTAAAGTAGCATGTGCTTATATAAAGCACTCCAAGATAAACATAGAAAGATCTAGGAAGATCTTATGATAAATATAAAAATAACTAAATAAATATTATAATCTAAATTAGTATTAATCTATCAAGCTACTGAATATATTAGATCTGATCTTATTCTTTAAAACAAGAAAGTAATTTATTCCATTCTAAATAGGACTTATCTAGTCATGTATCACTTTCTATACCCTGCATTTTTTATTTAAACTTTGAGAGATTTGTTTTAAGAACGTGAAGGGCCAACGCCCTCTTCAAGACCCTTGCGTAAAATGCCCGACAGATCTCCTCTTTCTGATTCCTCATGTTTTACCTGCAATTTAAGTATTCGAGATTATCAAACTAAACATTGATTATCACTAAATTAATATCAAGGAAGTACAAAATTCACTAATAAATTTAACCAAACGCAATAATAAGTTAAAGTCGTACAATTTAAACTCGACCAATAAATAGAGATTCATGCAATATTTATAAAAAGGTATAAAATTTATAAACCATGCTTAAGTTTATAAGCGTCAAATGCAAGCTAATAATTGCTATAGTTAGTCATAAAAAAAAAAGAATAAAGGGGAAATGATATGTGCACTCTTGCTTTATAATGACACTCCTATCTTGATTTACACTAATATATAAGGCTTATACATCGAATAGATGGTATATATGCTGACAACTAGGGATTGAAACTGGCCAGGTGGGGTTCCCACCAACAACTTTGCACTGTCTTATCATGACTGAGTGGGGATGAGCATACACACACCAATTGTTTCTTAATATCAATGGATTATTCACCCATCTAATAACACACAGAGCAACGGTTGAGGTGAATGATGAATCTGACCTTGCAGTAGAGGGAGCAAAATTTGAATTCCTCTCCATCTTGGAGATGGTACCCACAAGTTTTGCAGCTTGGGTCTTTGAGAGATTTCAACGGCTTCCTTGGATTCAAGTACACTACATTCTTCGCACTGATCATGAAAGGCTGCCACACAAAGATTAAAATAGATAACACATTTCCAAAGTCTCCATCAATATCATTAATGTCTTTTATTCATATAATTAAGATACCCTGATCGAAGAGCAGTCAATAAACTTTTCCATATCTTCCCAATCAACTGCAATGTCATGATGATGATGATCTCGCTTCACCTGTTAAATATCATAAAAATAAGTTTGAAATGAAGTGCCTACATAATGTTAATACAAATATCACATGTAAAACTTAATTCGTATTTATAGAGCTTTGAGTGTATGTTAGCAAAATTCTTCAGTAAACCTTGATAACAGCATGGGAAGGATGATGAGCTTTAATGCATTCAAGGCACATGCTGTCACGACAATCCAAACAAAAATGGAGTAGGCCTTTCACTGCCCATGGGTGAGTCTTACACCTACTAAAGAATTTATTCTCCCTAAGCAATTCTTTAAGCCAATCTTTTCTCATTGCACTTTCTTTCTCTCACAATCTCTTATTCCCAGAACTAGGGAGAACGAACGAAACTACACTATAAATTTTTTTATTTTTTTTTCCGAATGACCAAACTACACTATAATTTATAGGCGATAGAAGTAAATAAAGAAACTCTCTATAAAGAATCTGATGTAAAAGTATTTCCAGAATATTACCACAATTAGTCAAATCCCATGTAAAGAAATTCTCTGTATAAGATCCCATGTAAAGATGCCATTCAAGAAAATTCCATATGAAAGAATTTTCTAAACTAAACCTTCAGCAAAATTTAAGGAAGAACTTACTCTTGCTAAAGCTGTTGCAAGATCTGATACGAAAAAGGTAAAACTACTAAAAAGTAAAAAAACCCAACACCAATACTTATCTACATGAATCTCCTAAAAATTCTCTTAATTCCTCTTACTAATATCACCATCTTCTACCTCTAATAGCTTTTACTTTTTTTTCCTTCACCAAATTTACCCTTAAAATTAGTTAAAAGTTACTTTTAATTAGATGAGTAAAAATAGAGATACACAAATCTCTAAAATCTCTCCCCTCTGGCTGCTCAATTTTAAGAAAACAAAAATATTAACAAGAAAGTCATTATAACATAAAATCTTAAGAGGCTTGAGAAGACTATTAAAATGATGCTGTATAAATCACTCAGGATTATATTGGTGTATACTTTGGTGTCAAAAAATGATCTGAACCATCCATTATATTGGGCCTCATATTGAAGGATGACACTGATATGATGAGCCTAAGGTTCCACTTGGGCGTTTATCATCCAATGGGTACACCTTTCAACCTATTGCATATCCTATGGTAAGTGTTAGGTGCCTAGACGGTCCCGCTTGGGGTGGAATAAATTACTTTGGTATTTTAGAGAATAAGATTAGATCTTACCGCATCTGATATATTTAGTAGTTAGGATATTTTAGGATGTTATATATTTAGTAGTTAGGATATATTAGGATGCTAGATTAAGATAAACTTTGGAGTTAACGGTTGCTTCTCCACCCCTTCATAAAAGTTAACGAAAACTGTTGGGGGGGGGAGGAATATCACTGCCCAATCTTTTTTTAGTTATTTCTCTTATTATCATAAGATCTTTCAAGATCTTTCTATGCTTATCTGTAAGTGCTTTATATAAGCACATATTGCATTTAATAGAAATCAATGAATAAATTATCTTAGAATTGTGTCTTCTTGCACAAAGGAGGACTGATCCTTCCCTCGAAGTGGATCAAGAGGCTGATCTTCCCTCTAAAAAGATCAATCACGTTACGAACCATCAGGCTTTGTAACAGTGAGTGCACCAGGATGAACAATCCAGATCATGCAAGCATCATGTGGTGGGGCAGATTGGTTTTCTGTTCTTAACCCCTTTGACCTAATATTAAGCTTGAGTACGGGTGTGGCTCTTTGGCTTAAAGTCATGGGTATGCTCCCCAGTGGCGAGAGTTCAAATCCCCCCGGGCTTACCCGATGCGCGTGGTTTACGGGTGAATGGGCACATCCCACTTTAAAAATTATTAGTACCTCAGCCAATAGAACTCCAATGATCTCTGAACCTCCACCTTTAAGGATTTTCTCTGAACCCCCCCCCCCCCCCCCCAATTTTCCGGCGAAAATTCTTCGTCGTCGTTCTCTCTTTTAAGCCCTCTGTATTGAACTGGGATGTTTTCTGGGCCTATATACCTTTCATTAAGCCAAATTTAATAAGACAAACGGATATTTGTTTCTCCAAAAAGACATGAAAATTTTACATCTAAGTATTAATATCAGACAAGTGCAAGGTCTTACTTGAGAAGAGTCTCCGCAACTTTGGAACGCCGAGCAAAGATGCCATAGAGAACACTTGATCAAACGATCCTAGATGCTTGATACAATAAGCCTCATTCAAGGTTCCACCCTGAAAATACTAACTGTTGATTTTTGTAGTCATAATCTTATGCATTGGATTTCCGTTCAGGATGGGACCAAGGCCATGTGGTTCAAGTCATGCTGTTGTACAAGGTCAACGGCCATGATTTCACATACATGTCCCACAACGGGACCCAAAATTGTCCACATTGATCCAGAAGATGACTTTTTGCCTGGTCAAGTGAATCAGGACCCACTTACACAAATGAAAATTGAATCAAGACATGAATTTTGGTTGGTCCCTTTTTCCAACCAATAAAAAGGGAGAAACCAGTTTCTGTCCACCAAATTTCTCCTCTAGTTATTAATTTGTTTCTTTCACATGAAAACATATAAAAACTTGTATATTTACTTGCATTTCTTGCAACCAATTCGGGATAACTATCTTGAAGCAGTGACAGAGCCTTCTTTGTAGCAATTTTTAACTCCATTGCGGCCCCGGCGAGTTTTTCAAATCAGTAATCTGAACCATAGAACTCACGCCTCCTTTCTTAAAGCTCAGCTTCTTAGTACCCTCCTCGATGAATTGAACCCTCCACCTCAAGAACTCCTCACATTTTCCCTCTGTCCCAAAGGTCTTACTATACAAAGCCTTGTCTCTAAAATACCCAGAAATATTGTAACATATAGGGTGCCCTTCCTTGTTTACACTCTTCATGTAGGCCACAATTTTAAGATCCCAAAATCCCATTAATCTTGAATTCTTTTCTCCATTTTAACGTCTTTCTAAGCATTTCAAAAGGCCGTTTGGATACGCGGATTTTAGAATCCTTTCTTCAAAATTGTAGTTGGGAGACAAGAGAAGAATGAGAGCAGCCGTTTAACTTTTTATTAGAATATTGGATTTTAAGCAAGAAATTGAGGTTTTAGAAATCTCTCCCCCATCCTGAGATTTCTAAAACTTGAAAATATGGGATGATCTCCTACTCTCTTGCTAGCGGAAAGAAGGGCGAGAAAGCAGAAAACGGCAGCTGCTCTCCTTCTTCTCTTGTCTACCATCTACAATTTTGAAGAAATCAAGGATTCTAAAATCTATGTATCCAACGGCCCCCAAGGGCATTTGTCCTTATATTTACTTTTTCCATATTCCAACCCGAAATGAAGAGCTTTTAAAAAGATATCCCCATATGGAATGGGAAATGATAAATGCGCCCCCTTATAATCACTTGGGACACTCAGCTGCATTGTACGTGGCAATCAGGTCCGTTCATCCTTCAAATGTGAAGTACATCAGTCCCTTTGCAGTCATAGATACACTGTAGGTGGGTGTCCCAAGTAATGAAAGGGGGTGCATTTATCATTTCCGAATGGAAATTATAGTATATTGACGCCTCCCTTTGGAAAATTTCCAAAGTAAACGAAAAAAGATTAATAAAATTGCATCAAAAACAGAGAATTTTAGAAGGCTATCGATATTGGCACTCCAGTGTTTTGATAATTGCACGAACTCACCCCGTATCTTCTTATTTAAGTGCCTTATGAGAATTTTTGGGGAATTGTAATAACTTTTGACAGCTCATTAAATAGTAAAAGACAAGATTGACTTTGTGCAATTATCAAAACATGCTAGTGCCAACATCAGTAGCCTGTTAGATTAAATAGTAAAAGAAAGGATGACTTTGTGCAATTATCAAAACACGGTAGTGCCAACATCAGTAGCCTGTTAGAAAAGGCTACTGATATTGCCACAGCCATGTTTTCATAATTAAACAAGCTCATTTTGTCTTTTCTTTTTTAATCGGCGTCTGAGGCCTTTTTGGGAAATGTAACAACCATTTAAGTAATAAAATACAAATGATAACCATGGGATTTGCTAGCGTCCATCTCAAAAGGTATTTCGCAGGTGGTATGTCGCATGCTAGATCAGCCACACAGGCACTTAGTGTGGCTGATCTGACATGCGACATACCACCTGCGAAATGCCTTTTACGATGGACGCTAACAAATCCCGATAAACATTTAAGTAACAAAATACAAATGAGAGTGCAATTATCAAAACATGCTAGTCCTAGCCTCTGAGAAATTTTTTAAGCAGGGCACCTCGTCAGCTATTATAAAATAGAAAAAAGCGATATTCCATGCTCATCATCTGCCTTTGCCTTCTGCAAAACAACATCGTTTTTTAATGTCTCTCTTTTGCTATTTATTTATTTCTTTGGATTCGAAGGATCGGCTTTTGCTTTTTCAAACCATTGCTTTTTCCCGAAATTAGTTTGACTAATTATTACGGTTTAAGCCACCCACCGTGGTTAAAAGCTAACCCCGGGTAACTACTTACTAGTTACTACGACTTGGGACACTCTGTGGTTTAGAATTAACCACTGTTAACCTCGATTACTGTGAAAGTAGCCACAGTGTAATGATAGGGATTAGCTTTCTAACTAATGTTTTGAGAATAATTAGTTAGTAGTTAGTAGTGGCAAGAGTTGATGTGTTCTTTGACCACTGGAACCTCCAGAAAATTTGTAGAGCTGTCAAGGGCTCTCTATACTTTGCACCTATGTCTTGGTCTTTCTTTTTTTTTTTTTTGCCCCCCACCACCCCACCCCCAAGGCCCCAATGATCCACCTGTGTCTTCATCCCTTATTGGTCGGATCCTTTCTAGAATCGTTTTAGCATCTTACTTTCAGGGTACTGATCCAAAAAAATATCTTACTTTCAGGGTCTGGATCATAATCCATTTTGAATCGGACTGTTCATAAAAGTGCTACTTAGGGCTTGGGTTTTGGAGGAGAGTTTTAGGCCATGTTCATTTCAGATTGTTACAATAGATTGTGAGCCGCAAACTGATTACTGGACTGAAATTTATGTTTAATTTTGAGTCCAATAATAGGTTTGTAGTTCACAACCTGTTGTCACAATCTAAAACGAACAGGGACTTAAAATATAAAGGAAATAAACGAGAATAATAAGAGATTTTATATGGTGTGTGGCAGTAGAGTTCAGTATTTTTTCAAAATGTATCGTAAGATCCAGTTCATAAGATGATCCAAACCGTTCATTTGTCAGGCCACAACGTAGACAGGTTGTGTAACCCTCCTAAAAATAGAGGTTTCAGAATTTGAATGGGATGTATGATATTGTATTTTCTGGTGTCCACAAGCATTTCCTGCCACGTGTCATTACTTATCTGGCCTTTGCCCACTTTATCTCGTAGTCGATTGGCTTAACCCAAAGGTCACATGCTTTGTACACGTTGTAAAATGTATGGAAACCTGGGCCGTTTGTTAGATGGGACCACTTGTCGATCAGGTGGGCTAAAATTTAGCAAAGGACCGAATCTTTTAGACACACCTGTTTGGCCCGCATTCCCATGTGAAAAGCAATCTGACGTGGCACTATATGAGGGCCACGGAATCTCATCATGAATTCCCCTCCAAAAAATGAAGAAATAGGGAAATGTTATCAGCCTCTGTATCGTTGAGGGCACTCCTAACTTTATTAAAAGTACGGTATGTCACGCACCATAGGATGATCCGAACCGTCCATTAGATGGGCCACAGCCTAAATAGGATGTGCCCCAAAAATTAATTACATAGGCTGATCCTAATCCTCCGATCTATCGAGGGTTAGATCAACCCTCTAACATTCAGATCGGAGGGTTAGGATTAACCTACAGAAATGATTTTAGTGGCACAACCTATTTAGGCTGTGGCCCATCTAATGGACGGTTTGGATCACCCTATGGTGCTCGCCGTACCGTAGTTTTAATAAAGTGAGAGTGCCCTCATCAAAATACAGTAGTGCTGACACCATTTCCCAAGAAATATAATCGAATAATGTACGATCTTTCTTACTGCTATGTTTTGATTAGTTGCACAAACTCACTTTGTCTTCCAGTATTTAGTCAGCAGTCAAAGGTTATCACAATCCCGAGAAAAGCTCTCAGAATCATATTAAGAAAGGGAGACAATATGAGTTAGTGCAATTATCAAAACGTGGTAGTGAAAATATCGGTAGCCTTTCCATTTTACTTTCATGGGAATGCATGCGAGATGTTGAAACTTGAAAGAGAAAATATAATGCCACCTCTTCTCTTTTGCCCGAAGTCATAGAGAAGCTCTTTAGTCTTGATTGGGCCACCAAGATACGATGCCACCAAAACTAGCCTTAAGAGTTATTTATCAAGCATCTTCGGAGACTCCTAATAGAGTTTATAATTAGCTTATCACGATAGTATTTCAACTCTAAAGAGTGAGAATACCAGTGACTATTTAGTTTCTAAAATGTCTAATTATTACATCCTAAGTAGGTTTTTATTCATTAATGCCGATCATCTGAGCTATTATATCAGAAAATTCTCATCCTAATCGCTCCTATTATAAGATGTATCAGCCAGATGCCACAATATCTGTACAGCAACTAGGGCCTAAGCAATCTTGGGGACCTTTCGTACTGTGCATTTGTATTTATATCAACGAGCAAGCCAAGCATCAAGTACTCCTTTGACCCTGTTCATTTTGAATTTTGTTAGAGAACAAGATCAGATCTCAAAAAATCTGACCGTTGGATGGTTAGTTATTAGATTCGATAACTAGAGTTTCTAGGGTATTTGGGCTAGTTAGTTAACCAAGATTGGGATGGTAGCTAATATTAGGATATCTCTTTTCATACCTATTTTTATCTTTCTTTGTTTATCTCGTAAGGGGTCCATATAAACACTAGTTTATTAGGACATCTCAGGTTCTGATGGGATGGAGCTACCGTCTCCACGCAAACCATGCATAGAGTAGGGTCCACCATTTCACACCTCATATTTTGATGGATAACTGCCACCATCTCTAGCCAAACCCATTCATTAGGATGGGGCCCTCCATTTTGTACCTCATCTTTTGATGAGTGGGACCAATCGTTTACACCCATGCATAGCATGGGGGCGAGCAACACTAGTTTCCTGACATCAAGTATTACATAGCATATATGTACGTATGTAAAATAAGTAGGGCACGTATAAACATGCATTGGCCATTCTTTTTTCAGGTACGGGCTAGCTAGGGACTTGAACCCGAGGCCTAATTGTCGATAAGCTTTTTCTGTACCTTCGTCCCCTTCTTTATTGCCAAAGGCTATAGTAGATATCGACTACCCAGGATATCCACCCTACACGTGGCATACCTCCATTGCTACATTGATTTGGAATAGTCCATCATTTGGCCCACCTTGGATGGTCCACTATACAAATATTGTGCTGAGCGAATCATCCGAACCAATCAATCCATTCGTCCTACATTAATATCATTACCAATCTAACGGCTACGATCATGAGAATCCTTGGTGGGCCCAATAAGATGACAAAGTTCAATAGTCAGTACACCGCGAACTACTAAAGCGGGCTACAAAAGCTTCATGAGTTCCATGAAAATATAGTAATTACAAAGGGCACTTTCGTCACTTCATGAGATTCTCAAATCACATTTCCGAAAATCGCGAGCGAAAATATCTACAGTATCCGCGCAAAAATCTATTTTAGATTCTAAAGAGAGAAAATATCTACAGTATCCCACAAAAATCTCTTTTAGATTTGTGTGCGCAGATATTTTGCCGAAACGAATAAGCCTGGCGATAAATGAATAGGGAACCCTTTCTTTTGGTTTTGTGAGAGCCGTTATATTTAAGACCGGTGTTACTTTTTAGAATTATTTGACATTTTTAGGAAAGTTGGGGGCCAGTATAACTATTAGTGGGCCCATCACTAAATTAATGGCCTAGATCTATAGGTGAATGTGGACCCTTGGTGAAAATTTTCTCGCAAGGGGTTCACATTCAACAAGACAATGATCACATGTAGGAGTGCAACTCGGGTCGAGTTTTGGGAATTTGGGTTGAGCTTTTACCTTAAAATCGGGTTGAGTTTTGTGCAACAAGACCTAACGTTTTTCATTAAAAGGGGTCGATTTATCACTCCCCACAGATAATTATAATTAACTTTCAAACTATTTGGAAATAAGATTAATTTTTAGATGTGGCTTAAAATATATGGTAAAAATGTCATTTAGAGAGATGAAGCAAGAAGGAATATAATTCCATAAAAAGAAATAGATAGAAAAAGGAAAGGAAAATCTGAGATTTTATACGGTGTAAGCCCTTATAGTCCCTTATTTTTCAAAAAGTACTGTACGTACCACACTATAGGATGATCCAAAGCGTCCATATGATTGGCCATAACGTAAATAGGTTGCGCCCAAAAAATCATTTCTATAGGATGATCCCACCCTCGATCTCTAGATGAACTGCATATTATGGAAACTTCTACAGATCAGAGGGCTAGGATCATCCCATGGAAATGATCTTTTGACCACAACCTATTTACGTTATGGCCCATCATATGGACGGTTTGGATTGTCCTATAGTGTGGTCCGTACAATACTTTTTGAAAAATAAGGGACTATAAGGGCTTACACCGTATAAAATCTCAGAAAAATCATATGAAATAAAGGACTCAGTTTCCAAGAAATAAATATAATGTGTCGAATGACAAAAATACCCATTTTCAAGGTTAACTTTTTAAATAATGCCCTATCCGCTAATGTTGTCATCGGCTGCTTACTATAAATTCCGATTAGGGTTTTCTCATCCGGCTACTACGACACCAGAGGAAAAGTCTGTTCGAAAAAGGTGGTCTGTCGGCATGGGACGAAGCCTCATGAAACATGAAATAAACTCCGCCTCCAAAATGGATGAAGCAATCATCTGTTGCTTATGCTTATCTATTAGATACGACGTTCTCCTCCAAGCATGAAAAATGCATCCAGAAGTGGACCTATGGGTGTCCTGACAGTCAAAGTGTCAAACAACAAATCTAATACATACATTAGATTTTATATTTATTCTGCGCTAGTGGACCACCTTTTGCCATCCAAGCTTTCCTCTAACGATGTATTAGCCAGGCGGAGAGACTCCGGTCAGCATCGACAGTGGCATCTGGCAGCTAGAGTTAGGGATGGCAATTAAACCAGTGAAAACGGAGATCCGCCCCGTACGGGACGAGGATTCCGATTTAACTACGGCTCCACCTAGTCCCGTAATCCCCTTACAAAATTGAATTTTTTGCTATTAAATTTGGATTTGCTGCTTTTAATTTGTGTAACTGCACTTACCATAGAACAAATTGTGTTTGGTATTCCTAAATTTTTCCTAACATCTTTCTTAAATGCATTTATAGTAGAATGTTACCAATAATAAAATCCATCAAACACGTTTCCCCGCAATTTACGGGCTAGTTACGGGGATTGGATTTTCCTTGCAAGGCGGGAACAGTGATTCGTCGCCATCCCTAAATTGGGGACAGGGAATTTCCCTTGAGGCAGGAACGAAGAATGCAACATCTGGCCCCGCAAATGCAAGATCTGGCCCCGCCCCGTTGCCATCCCTAGCTAGTGTCACTATTTAATACTTTAAAAATTTATCCCAAAATAGTGTTATTTTGGTGGAAGCCCCAATGATTATGCTGACATTGATGTTTTATTTTATTTTTTTATATTTTTTTATAATTTCTTAATACTGATCGTTGGCTTTAGTTAGCAAAAGAATCCGAATTCTTCCAAACGCTCCAGACAAATCCATTCTCGTAAGGGGAAAGTAACAAAAAAAGGAAAGCATTCAAGCCTGCAAGCTTGCAAAATGAGGTCCTTCGCACCCCAAGATCTTCTGTATCTCAATTTCAACTAAATTTAGTAGGGAAAATCCAGACCGATACGGCAAAACCCACGCCAGCCTAAATTAGGGTTTTGCGAAGATAATTTAGGAAAGGTGGTGGGTGGTGGGAGTCACGCTTTTTTAAGCACCTTTTTATGATAAAAGAAAAAATGTGGCTCCCTCAGGCCTATAAATCTACCACCATCATTTCATAGTGTGTATCCCTCTCTCTCTCTCTCTCTCTCTCTCTCTCTCTCTGTGTGTGTGTGTAGCAAATGAGAGAAAGAAGAGAGACATGGTGAAGATGGTGGTGAGTTTTTGCAGTTAGAGAGGTGGGGAAGATGGAGGAAAAGAAAAGGTGAAAAGGGTTGTGCCTGGCTCCCTGTATGCCACACGTATAAACCAATCTCTTAACTGATTGGCTCATGTGGGTGGCGTGCTCGGAGTCAAGCATGCCTCTCTCTCTCTTTCTCTCTCTCTCAGCACTGCCCTATATGGGTCGATTTATCACTGCCCTCTTTTTAACTTATAATAAAATAGAATGATTATGCTTTTTTTTGCTATTCCATATCTATGAACTAATCATATTGTTTTTTGATAGGAAGTCCAAGAATGATATTGAGATGGAGCTAATATTATTTTTTGATAGGAAGAGTCCAAGAATGATATTGAAATGGAGTTACTCTCTCTCTCTCTCTCTCTCTCAAGCACAAATGACTTGACACTCATAATAGGGATTTGCTAGGGACCATCGCAGAAGGCATTTCACGGACCGGCTGTTGCATGATAGAGCAGCCACCTATGCAACAGCCAATTCGCGAAATCCCTTCTGCGATGGACCCAAGCAATTCCCCTCATAATATTATCATCTTTCTTAGTGTACGAGCTAAGAACACAAGTTTTTCAGTACTCTCTCTCTCTCTCTCTCTCTCTCTCTCTCCATTTTTTCAGTCGTAGCTTTCCCTTAATACTTAATCATGTTCTAGATAGTGATGCAGATGGAAACTACCATGAACATGAGGCGAAGAAGAAGTTTCCTACTGTTAATTATTATTTCTTCCAGGATTGCATAATAAGGTCAGATTAGAGGGTAAATCTTTGAATGCGATTAGATGGTTGAAGGGAAGTGAGGCTCATCACGGTGATTTGCTCAGTGGATTGATGAGGTATTGGACAACGTGTCGGGAATGTCCATTGCATTCCATCTTGTGAGAAGATCGGCGAACTGTGATGCCCACTGTGTCTAGCTACGGAGGGGGCCGCTTCATGGCCAGAGTTGGGAGTCTGTCTTTCTCCCTCCTTGATTGTCTGTTGTATTTTGTATGGTTTTGTTGTTTCCTTGTAATATTTGATCATCTCGATCCCCGATGTTTCTCTTATTAATTCAATTCTTTACTATTCAAAAAAAGAAAAAAAGTTAATCCTGTTCTAAAGAAAAAAGCAATATTTGTTGTGCAAAGTCAGAAATGAGGTCATTTTTCTTCCACCAAGTCACTCTCACCACACAAGTATGTTTTAATTTATTTTTGTAAACTCATCGTTTTTTATCTAATGGGATTTGCTAATGGCAGATGGTCGGTTGCATCTGACAGCAGCCACCATGTGAATGAAGACAAAATCTGCTGAAAAGTGAGCCTTTGTGGCTGCTTTCGGATGCAACAAACCATCCGTGAAATGCCTTCTGTGATGGACGCTAGCAAATTCCGTACTTTAAACGGACCATCTCCGGATAAATAAAGGGAAATGATTTCAGCGTTCCAATGTTTTGATAAACATGCGCTCACTTGTTTGTCGTGTAGTATTTAAAGGGCTTTAGGAGCCGTTTGAGAACCGTGATATCCTATGACATCCTGAAATCATTTCCCTAAATAAATAGGTGATCAGAAAGAATAGAGTCCCCGGTTATAACATTTGCAAGAGACCGGTTGAGATGTTTTCTCCAATGGGGCAGCCAATTTTGTGAACCACTTCCTTAGTACTTCAGTCAATGTCCGATAGTCTTCTCTAGCACTAGTATCTAAAATTAGTAAGAAACACATGACCTTGTCATGCTGTCCTAAACCAACACAGCTAACTCACGTACAGAGCTTCTCATAGGCTCATATCATTTTGTGAACCGCTACGCAAGAGTGGCGTTCCATATATGTACAGGCTATTGATATTGGCACTCACGTTTTGATAATCTGCTGAACTCACCTTGCTGCTGAGAGTTTTTGGGAATTGTAATATCTTTTGGCAGCTGGTTAAATAATAAACAGCAAAGGTGTTCGGCCCATTATCAAAACATGGTAGTTGTAATATAACTAGCCTGGGATTTGCTAAGCAACATCGCAAAAGGCATTTCGCAGATGGTCTGTTTCATGAGAGAGCGCCACATCATGAATGAAGACAATCTGTTTAAAAGTGAGCTTATGTGGCTGCTCCCTAATGCATATGTATAAAATTTTATTACTACCATCTCTCACTCTATAGACTCATGCACAGAAGCATATAATCTGTGTCTATCTAATTGCTATTTTATTCTATTTATTTTGTTCAGTGTTTCTAATAGGAAGGTAAGACCCGTTTCATGTTGCAGCTTTCTTTTGGTCGTAAGGAGGCAAGTGCTGTCAAGTGTCCATCCTTCTTTGTCCTTCAAAAGAACACACCTATTCCCCCAGATACCGATTCTTACATAAAGTGCTCACATAAAGCTACCACTTCCCTTGGGAAAAGCTATCAAAACGTCCCTTCTCCTGTCAAGTGTCCATCCGTATTTTTCCTTCCTTTACTTCAAATAATGCATTCTTTAAATATCTTAATGACCTCCCGCATGATCTAGATCGTATATCTGAATGGCATTTGATCAGTTGATGGGATTTAAAATATTGATCAACATTTTATCATTATTTTCTCGGTTTCTATGGTTAAGATTGTATGAAGTCATATGATTTTGCACAGTGGGCCCAATCATACGCGAGATCTAGTTTGATTTTTGTAGCCCATTATCTTATTGGATAGGATGGGCAGTTGGCATGGGGGACTAGGACCATGCGGGGTGCCAAAAGAGGGTCTACAAGATTAACGGTCTAGATTACTCATACACTTGATTTTTGTGGGCTATGGTTCTCCTTTTTCATCAAGATCTCATCCAACGGTTTTATTGTCTTCCACAAAATCCAGTGAAGGAGGAATTGCCATCACTTTTCTTTTTTCTAAAATGACGACCTTGCCCATCTCAGGGGCAGTGATAAATTCACCCCTTTCTATAATGAATTCACCCCGTAAATTTAAAAATCTACTATACAGACCACACCATAGGTTGATCCAAATCGTCCGTAAATAGATTGTGCCCCAAAATTCATTACCATAGGATGATTCTGTCCCTTCGATCTAACGAGGGACTCACATTATGGAAACTTCTATAGATTGGATGGTTGGAATCATCCTATCAAAATGATTTTTGGGGCACAACCTATTTACTGTCCATTTTGAAATATACAGGGTGAATTCATCGTAGAATGGGGTGAATTTATCACCGCCGGTCAAAATGTCCTTTTGAAGAAGAAAATATTATCCGACTGTCAGAAGACCGATTCCTTCGTCCCACATGTTACCATGTTTGTGTATGCAGAATATTTGCCTTTTTCATGTATCGAATACATTATGAATTTCTGAGGCATAGGGGTTAATTGTATCCGGTAAATAGACCAAGCTATATGAAATGGCTAGGGGTTAATTGTATCCCGTAAATAGACCAACCTACATCAAATGACAGTGATCACTCTATTGGGTATCCTTCATTTTTGGTTGGTAATTCACTAGTTTTGGTTTATTGAACTATATTAGGCAAAATAATGCGCACGGTGGTATGGTAGAGTTTATATTCTCCACGAGCGGCAACGAACTCCTTGGTAACTAGCAAGGGGGAAGGATTGGAAGATCTCCACTCATTCATTCAGTGCATGCGGTGTGGCATATTGAGCAAACCAAGTAACAAAGATATAAATGATTTTAGGGCCCCTTTGGATACCCCTTGGATTTGGATTTGGAGGTGAATTTGGATTTTTAAATCCAAATTCGGTGTTTGGCAAGCCTTTATGACATCTGGATTTGGATTTGAGTGAAATTCACAAGATTTACAAATTTCTCATGTTAGTGTAATTTTTTAGATTTATAAATCCTTTATGCAAGAGGTTATTTCTAAATCTAAATATGACCCGTAAGGGGGTTAAAATGACCAAAATATACCAAAAAAGTGTTAAATGATTTAAGTACCCACATGACATTAAAAACTGATCAAAATACATCGTATTAGGTAAAATGACTAGAAAGCCTCGAGTCAGGCAAAATGACCGAAATACCCCTATACCATGTAAAAATGACAAAATACCCCGACTCGTGCAAAATGACTAAAATACCCTTATGACATAAAAATGATCAAAATAACCTCATACAGGATAAAATGACTAGAATACTCCAATATCATGAAAAATTACTAAAATACCCCTAGATCAAGTAAAAATAACTCATGGCTCATAAAAATGACTAAAATGACTAAAAATACTATCATTAGATAAAAATGATAAAAATACGCCATATTAGGTAAAATGACTAGAAATACCTCTATACCAAGTAAAAATGACAAAATAACCCCGAGTCGTGCAAAGTGACTAAAATACCCTTATGACATAAAAATGATCAAAATAACCTCATATAGGGTAAAATGACTAAAATACGGCAAGATCATGAAAAATTATCGAAATACCTCTGTATCAAGTAAAAATGACATACGGCTCATGAAAAATGACTAAAATGACAAATACCCTCATGAAATAAAAATGATAAAAAAACGTCATATTAGGTAAAATGATTAGAATACCCCTGGGTCATGCAAAATGACCGGAATACACCTATACCGAGTGAAAATGACCAAATACCTTAAGTCATGGAAAATGACTAAAACACCCTTATGACATGAAAAATAATAAAAATACCCCCATACAGGGTAAAATGACTAGAATACCCCTGGATCATAGAAAATGGTTGAAATGCCTCTATATCAAGTATTTTAGGGCTTTTTGGTTTTGTTAGATTTCAAATTCAAATCCAAAGAGCATCCAAACAAAACAAAAATTAATTTAGATTTGAAATCCAAATCTATACGTGGTCATCCGAACGGCATTATTTATAAATTTGTGAATTTTAAAATTCTTGATTTCAAATCCATGGATTATGAAAATCCAAATTCACCTCCAAATCCAAATCCAAGGGGTATCCAAACGGGCTATTCGCACCTTTTTGTTTAATTGGGGCAGCACCTCTCATTTGAAAGAGTAGTCACTAGATGTGGTTGTCCCAAGTAAAAAAGGGGGCCAATATATCACTTCCCATAATTTTAATCAGTATTTTGGTAATAAATAGTTAAATACTACAAATATTTAAAATAAATTAAAAGGGACTTTGAAATCTAATGTGCAGGGGATCTTTACAATAGTAAAAAAAATAGGGCGATGATATTGTCACCCCCCCTGCGTACGCATTCGCCCCCCTTATTAATGCTTTTTGACGTCAAATCAAGCCAAAAGGGGAGCGAATGCGTAATTTAGGGGGGGTGACAATATCATCGCCCAAAAAATATTAAAATTAATAAGGTAGAATGCATTTAAATAAATAGAGTTAATGACATCCCTAATGCCTCCCGCTTCTTGTGCCCAACAACACATAAATAATCATTTTGTGACAAATATTTTTATTAGGGGTTTGCTAGGGTCT
This sequence comes from Tasmannia lanceolata, assembly GCF_043159265.1. Lineage (NCBI taxonomy): Eukaryota > Viridiplantae > Streptophyta > Magnoliopsida > Canellales > Winteraceae > Tasmannia > Tasmannia lanceolata. Next base: position 9,960,969 of record NW_027518685.1, on the reverse strand, counting down.
ATCGCAAAAGGCATTTCGCAGCTGGTCTGTTACATGTCTGACCAGCCACCTCATGAATGAAGACAATAGCTTTTGTCTCCGCCCACAATGTGGGTGGTCTGACATGTGACAGACTAGCCGCGAAATGTCTTTTGCGATGGACGCTAGCAATTCCTTTTTGTTATTATTTAACTAAGAATCATACTTAGGGTCAAGGTTTTAAATTTCGGTTTCGGTACTGATTTCGGACCCCACCGAAATACGAAATTCGGTAATAATTAAAAAATATTATTTAATTAATTTCGAAATATCGGACCGAAATCTGGTAACAGTTTTTTTAAAAAAAATTAAATTAAATCGAAAATCTGAACCGAAATTCCGAAATTTAGGCAGAAATTTCGTATTTCGCGAAATTCCAAATTTCAGCAAATTTCGGTTTCGGTCCCGACCGAAATTTTGGATTTCGGCCGAAATTTAAAACCATGCTTAGGGTTCATAAAAAGGCGATTATATTTTCACCTCCGCACTACGCATGCGCCCCTTGATTATGTGATTTGACGTCAAAAAGTGTTAAAGTTGCCTAATGTTCACGTCAAATCAGGTTACAATGGGGGCGCATGCGTAATGCAGGAGTGAAAATATCATCTCCGTTCATAAAAAAAAGCAGATAAGCAATCAAATCAAACAGTAAATTTAATATAAGGAGAAAAGAGGCATGTGACATGGATATCTTTAGGTACGTGGTTCAAAGAGGACACCATACGAGACCAAGTGCATTTCAAACTTAAAAGAGTCTGGAATCCCTTTTGAAAGATGAAGGCATTGATTGACATGTTTAAAACTTTTGTAATTGATACATAATTACTAATATAATATCATTTCATTTCATATACGAGGCCAGTCAAGACAAAGACAGGCACAAATGCTTTTAGGAAAGTTACTTTTAATAGTGCTCATTCTTAAAAGAATTTTATAGAATTTTACTGTTTAATCTAATAAAGGTGTAATCCCACTTAAATCAATGGCCATTGGTTGAAAAAATGTGTCAATTTAGGGTTTGAAGCACCTAATAATGGCGAGATTACGAAGCGACAGAACGGAGACTGAGTGTGATCACAGGGATATGTCCGGGGGTATCAAATTCACCAAGAGACTGTTAAAAACAGGAAAATTAGCCGAACATAGCTAATCATATTTAAAACAACCCATAAATATAAATCTCTATCTATTAAGCCAGTATGATATTTGAAACCTCAATGTATTAGATATATAAAGAGGTTAGATATATCTCCATGTAATATGATGTGATTCAAATACAAGATAAGAAAAGGCAGGTGGCTTCGATCGATCAATAAGGAGTCTGAGTTGTTCCTACTTTGTAGTCATTGATCTTATTGTGGACCACATAGTAATATTATTTATTGGGTGCCACAAAAAATGTCCCAAAAGCACATATTTTTTGCATAAATCAATAAATAACTAATTCCCACATTAACTTGGAGCCTCCAAGGTTATTTTCAAGAGCTCTTATATGAGGTCTCCACATAATTTTCCTGGTTTTTGGTTAGGATCCTAAATGGGGGAGTCTGGTATGAGATACAGGTTTAAAAGATCTAGCCTAAGGGTTTCATCACCTCTAGAGCTTTTGGCGTATTGGTTAGGCACCTACAGTTTAAATTGCTAGCGTGCATAAGTATAGGTTCAATGATTCAAACCGTTCATCTTGGACACATTGCACTATATACGAACCAATTGAACCATGTATGTAGGAATCACATTGGCCAATCCTAATCCACTATTTGAGTGAAAATTAAAATAAAAATGAACATTGGCATCGACCATAATCAATGGACAAATCTCCACGACCCTTCGCCAAACTAATGAATGATCATCAAACAGGTGGTCCCCACTTAACTTTAGCCTAACTCATTTTTTTTAAAGATAAAATATGCAGCAGAACCTTCTAAATAGTTCAATTTTCTTCTCTTTTTTCACCCACTTTAAAAGAGAGGATTTTTAAAACACATAAAGCCAGTTCTAACTCAATTAGACTCCATAATTACAAGCCTATTCTGGTATAAACAAGAAGCTAATGACAAACAACCAATAACAAAATAACCAATAATGTAATATTACAACAAATTTACAGAAAATCACAAACTTTGAAAGCCCCCAAAAACATTGACTCTCCTGTGAAGACATGCCAGGGGAGACTACCTCATGTGCTTTTCTTAGGGTGCAACACTGGGCCGATTTTTGGGAATTCAGGTTGAGCTGTTACCTTAAAATCGGGTCGGGCTTGGGTCGACTCCAATTCATTTTTTTAGCAAACCCTCACTCGATCTGACCCGAGTTGCACCCCTAGTTTATACTAGGGGCTTCCTCTTTAGGGCCTCTGACTTTGAGATCCATGAAGTCGGAAATGAGGCCAGGCTGTGTGATCTTGTGGTCATCCACCTCCATTAAACCCGTCAGCATCTTGACAACAGTTGACATGGATGGGCGCAGCCTCTGCATGTCTTGCGTGCATAGAAGACCAATCTTCAAGAACCTACAAGCCTCCTCCGCATTGTAATCATTATCTAAGGATGAGTCTACCAGACTAACCAATTCACCATGCTCGTGCAGAACCCATGCCTGAAATACAAGAATCACATGCATGGTATCAAAATGATTTTCAGGAAGAGGCAAGAAAAAGGGAATGAAATTATGGAAAAGGAGGTGGAAATATCATTTCCCTTGCTATAATTGTCATCGCTGCATGCATGGCAATCAACTGATACCCAATTCAGATTAAACAGTTCATTTTTGCATGCATTTGGGATCTTTCATCAAAGTCTCACAATCACACGCCCTCTTAAGTGTTTCTAGAGATTCACTTTACTATATTTTTTAGAGAATAGAAAAGTATCCTAATCAAATACCAAAATATGCAAAGTTTACCTATCTCATGCCTTGATTTGCCTAGAAGGTTGGGTATACTGTTGAAGTTGATTTGGGACTCCACTATTTAGAAGGTCAAGTGGAAGGTCATTCTATGGGAAATATGCTACATGTATTACCTTGGGGTAGGATGACAGCTATTAAGATTTCTCTTTCAAATTTAGCGGGTCGTTTTATGTTGATGTTTAGATCCCAAGAAAAGAGGCTGAAAAGATTGAAAGAGTTCAAAAGAAAGAAGTGCCTCAAACATTTTGCTTAGTGGAAGAAAGTGCATAACTGCCTCCTGTATCTCGAGTTCTACACAAATATGTGCACAAGATAGGTTTGCCTATGTAGCGATTGTTTCAGATATCTTGAGGGGACGGTTTCCCATGAGCCGGTTGCAAGAAGTTCCAAGTCAGAAATGTTAAATTCACCCTCAGAGGAAAGGTCGTCATGGAATAGGGAATTTAAGGTTGCAGAATATAAAACTACTGAGTAGAAATGGAGTGGAGATAATTACCTCTGCTCAAGAGGTAGAGAGAGGAGAGAGGGCGATTATAGTGGAAGGATGGTGGACTGGTCGGCACTCGGCAGCTCAAAGCATATAAGCGTCAAACTCGATTTTATAAAAGTTTCTGGAGGACAGAGAAAGGTTCTGTAGTAAAGCTTGGAACATGACACGGACTGTTGAATCTCAGGTGCATGAAATGCAACATAGCCCAGATAAGGAGAGAGGGGTAAGGGATGGTTTGCTGATTGGAGTTAATGCCTGCAGTTCAATCTCTGCAGGATATCTGTCTGTGACATGGAAGTATCCAAGGGTAGCAGTTCAATTTGGACTGAAGTTGAATGCAGCCCTAACTCTGTTGGTTTAGACCGGGAGTGTGGTAGATGTTATAGAATAATCTATCTGCATGATCAGGATTCAGAGAGGCAACCATCCGTTGGAACCGGAACTTCTCTTGGGTTACTACAGAGAGCTTGGGTGTGTCAGGTTAGTTGTAGGTATCTGAAGTTCTGAACAGAGCTACACAGTGGCAGGTTAGCACAAACCAATGGTTTGTGCTGTATATATTTTGTTTGCACGGATGGGATGTCCTGTCCCTATTAGATGTAACCCATTTTGCAGCCTTTTGAAAATAAAAATTGGGACACCGCACTACTGAGCAAGGCACAATAGAAGATGGCTAAGGAGAGTGTGTGGCATAGATTCATATTGCCAAACATGGGAAGGGATTTTTGTGTGTGCGCGCGTGCGCACGCGCGCGCTGTTTAGAGCATGTAACTGTCACAAATTTTTTGCTATGTGATGTTTTATATTGATATACTTGAATAACAAACAAGCAACACTAGCTTTTATCTTATCATAATTTGGTAAGTTGATGAATGCTTGGTGTGATTGCCATATTGTTTTTCATGTAATTGATTCTAAATGATTGTAGTGAAATGTTTTATGGTATGACACTATTAAAATGGTTCTTAACTATCATGTTTTCTGCTTGTTAGTGTCGCATATTTGCAACAATGATCTATGATCATCTGAGTCTCATTGATGTATTTTAAATTTATTTTAATTCCATCTTATAAGATAATTTAGTTGAGTTTTACAGTATTTTATTTATATATCACTTATGTCATATCTTATGTAATTGATTTTGGAAAATGCAGATACCAATCTCCATTCCCATGTCTGTGACCATATCCATATCTTGGTATCAGAGCATACAGTATTTAGTTATTCACACCATGTAAAATCTTATAAGCATTGGTTTCGTTACAACACAAAATCTAGATTAAGTATTTAAAAAGCTCAATTGCATATCCAAATATTAAAAAAAAAAAAACAGACTACACATCAAGCAATTGGACAAAAAATCTTAAGAACTAGACCAAGTTTCAAGATGCCTCCAATTTGAGCCTGCATCGGGTCTTGAATCGAGCTTTGACTTCTTGAACATGCTATATGGTCATGGGCAATAAAACACAAGAATATAAAATATATATATAAAAGGATAAGCAGACAAATACGACCACACAAACGAGCACCCTCCTAAAAAATTATCAACTAAAGAATTTGAATATTTTCTGTTCTTGTACACTGATAAAGTACTTACCCTTTCAAGAAGATGGTCTTCAAAAGATAATTGTGCATTCATATTGCATCTCCCACTGACTATTTCCAAAAGGAGAACACCAAAGCTGTAAATATCAGCCTTCCGTGTCAACTGCCCACGTATTGCATACTCTGGTGCCAAGTAACCACTTCAAGAACAAATACAATACATGTTAGAGAACAAGCAGTGAATTCCAGTAACAAAGACACTCTTTGACATGGTCTTAGTAGTAGAAGAAAACTGCCTGAGGCAATCATTAACTCGCACGAGTTGACTCTGTTTCACCTTTGGTCCTAGTAAAACCAAGTACAATTTTTTAAACTTGACTATGTGACTATGAAAAATCAAATAACTCGGGGTATAATGGAGAATAAAAGGTAAGGAAACAAGTGTAATCAGTTGAATGAGTTCCCCCCTTGATTTTTCCCTTTTTTTGTTCTGAATGACTGATAAATTTTATCAAGGGGAAGCAAAACGTTACAAAACATGAAGGGCATGAGTTGTTTGTCACATATCGGTTCCCACGGGTATGCCTTTGTCTATAAATTAGTATTGGTGATAAATCCTTATTTACAAAAATGGCAATAATAAACGTAACAAGAAAAGAAAAAGGGTTTAACTTACATTGTTCCTGCGACACGAGTACTAATATGAGTCATGTTTGGTGGGAAAAGCTTCGCGAGACCGAAATCTGCAATTTTGGGGGTAAAATCTTTATCAAGAAGGATATTGCTTGCTTTAATATCTCGATGGATGATATGGGGCTTGACTTCCTCATGGAGGAATGCAAGCCCACGTGCCACGCCAATGCATATTTTTGACCGAATTCTCCAGCTAAACTGAATGTTATTCTGCTTCCCATCTGAAATTAGGCAGGATTCAGTGCAAATTTAAACTCTGTATGACAATACCATCTCATTTACAAGATGACTAGTACCTAAATGCCAGCAATCCTTGAAAACACCAAGCAAGAAATTCTGAAATTACCAAGAAGGGTTTGCGAAAGGCTGTTATTCTCAAGATAGCCATAGACCAATATTCTATGAATTCCTTGTACGCAGCAACCATGCAGCTTAACAAGGTTTTCATGCTCTATATTATTGATCACAGTTATCTCAGTCAAGAACTCCTTGACTCCTTGGCTTGACTCCTCTGAAAGCACCTTAATTGCAACAAGTTTTCCATCTTTAAGCCTTCCCTGTTCATTAAAATTATTTAATAAAATGGATGTCAGTCATCACGAGAAAATAAATTTCAGAAATATAGGGCATAATAATGGAGTAGGCAGTGCTATATCCCATTTACCTTGTAGACACATCCAAAACCTCCCTCCCCAATTTTATTAGCAGGACTAAAATCTTCAGTGGCAATTCTCAACTCCTTGTAGGAGTACAATCTAACATTCTGGACACCTGAAACATCTCAATTGGATCCAATCCAATCAGTACATCACAACCGTACATAAAGTAGATGGGACATATGAGGTAAAATGCATAATGATTTAACAACAGATTTGTCAATAATCTTAACTGGGCATGGTCCACCAATTTTCCAGACTAAAATTTACCTTCATCAACTTCAACCGAACTTCGTTCTGTCGGAGATGTCTCAGTACTTTTGAATAAGCAGGAGAACCAAGTCATTACTGTATGACACACCATTAACCAGCCTTTCTAATTCATGCAAATCTTCATACGAAATCAAAGCCAACCCTGCCAAAATGAACTATTTGATGAGAGATGCACATGCTATTAGATATCACAGAAACCTAAAGTTGAGACTAATGTTCTGTCAAGCCTGAAGATAAGGACCAAGATACTAATGCTTCTGAATAACTAGTTTTCTCATAGTTGAACTCCTTGGACTCAATTTCAAAATAATTAATTACTTCGTTAGGTATCACATTTGGCCAATTTATATTTTTACTTACATACACGTCGACCAATTCTCCTGTTTATGGACCACCAAGTAAAAAAAACTGTGCAGGGAACAGAGCATAACACGGATAGGAAAGCAAAAATCTCTCACACAGAAGCCTACAACAGTGTTCTATTGGTAATTATGTCCTATTTTTAACCTTGTACCTTTGAACCTAGAATATGCTTTGGTGGATGATGATTTAGCTTACATAGAACTTGAACATGAACTTGCTAGATCTGAAATGTTGAAGAAAAGAAAGAGGGATGATTTTTTGAGATATGGGAATAACCTTAGTTCTACGAAAATAATTTATATGATGCTTACTGTAATAACAAGACAGATCAGAAATGATGGAAAACCCTAGAAAACAAATGCTTAACTGGAGATGCTGGATTAGAGCAACATATAGTGAGGAAATTCTTTGCTATTGTTGAAGAGATTAAGTTAGATATGCCCACTCCATGTTCTTAGTTCATTAGCATTTTGTTATTCTATGTTATATTTGATAGGGTCTATCTTTGGATGGCCAAAATAGCATTGATGTAATTCTTATCAGGGGGGTATCATAAATATATTGAATTCATGAGGTGGGACTCAACTCAACCAACACATTCTTCTATCTCCGTTTCTTCATATTTCTACTCCGTTCCTCTCTTCTTCTTATTCCTCTTCTCTCTTCCACTTTCCATCCACTCTCATTAGATGTGTGAAGATGCTAGATGTTGACATTGTATCAAAGCATACGTAGAAGAAGAAGAAACCTAAGATCTGGGTTTTGATTATGCCTTCTTTGAAGCTGCCTATGATCTGAAACTGCTTCCACCTTTATTGGGGTTGAACTTTCGTTTTGATGTCTTCCAATTTGATTGGGGATTGCATATTTTCTTATGCCATCTTTGAAAAAACCTATGATCTGAAACTGCTTTTTATCGTTATTGAGGTTGTACTTTAGTTTTGATACATCCACCATCATTTGGGATTGCATCTTCAATACCCTACATCTATCCACTCCACAATTTGAAACCCTAGACCTACTTCGCTCCACCCTTCAAAACCCTAGATTTACCCTTTAAAACGCTACCACCACCCATCGAACCACTGGATCTGGGCTTAATTTAGATCTCTATTCTCAACCCTTTCAAACCCTGGATCTGGCCGCTCAGCCTTTTGTAACCCTCGATCCAACCTGCAATCACCTCCTTAATGTAAGAGGAATCAAGAATGTCTAGGAGAAGGGCAATCCTGTCAATCTCTTTAGCAAAGAAATTCCACTGAATTTAAGCTTTCAAGAAACCCACTCCCCATCATTCTTAAAACAAAATTGGACGAAAGCTTCTTTTTTAGAAGTCACTGCATAGATGTCAGGGAAAAGGTCCACTAAAGCCACCTCTTTACACCATCTATCTTGCCAAAACTTAACCCAATCCCCTTTGTACACTCTGTATCTAATGCCTTTTAGAAATAAATGGTTTTCTCATGATGTCCCTCCACACCAACAAACCACAGCCCTTGTATTTATCATCAAAATTCCAGTTACCAGAGCAGACATCATACTTACAATAACTCTGGTCCATAGCTGGTGACTTTCCTCCCCAAACCTCCACAACCACGCACCCAGCATGGGCTTTATTAACACATCTCAAATTTTCGAATGTCCAACTTTGATAGGTCTACACACCTCTAAATTAACAAGGTGAAATTTCCTCTTTTCCTCCAAGTCACCTCAAAGAAAGTTTCTCTAAATCTACTCAATAGACTTGATAACACCAATCAGACACCTAAAGAGGGAGGGGAAGTAAATAGGGATAATTTCTAACACCGCCTTTTTTTTTAATGGTAACACTGCCTTAATCAACATGATTCTACCCCCAAGCGACACTAGATTCTGATTGCAAGCGGATAATCTTCTTTCCACCCTTTTCAGAATTGGATCACACATCCTCTTCTTAGGTCTCCCCTCGCAAAAGGGGAGACCCAGATACATGGTCAGGAATTGATCCACGGAGCATCAAAGAAAGCATGCCAATTGTCTCTCTCCTACTCTGAGGTATGAATTCATAGAAGTTTAGACTTTTGAAAGTTAGACCTTTGCCCTGTCAATACTTCATAGCTGGGGCACAGCTTTTAACTTCAACACTTTATCAAGAAAATCTTGCTAAAGATTAGAGTATCATTCTTAAACTGAAGACGAGAGACTTGCACCCCCTGAGACCTAATATGGAATCCTTTAATAAGGTCATTGCTTCTACCTTGTCTAGCATTCTACTCAGGGTTTCAGCAACTACCAAGACAGAAAGGAAGAGAGAGGATCATCTTGCCTAAAACCTCGGGAGGAATTAAAAAAGCCTTTAGGAGATCCATTCACCAAGATGGAGAACCATGCAAAAGATACACACCTCATTATCCAAGCTCACCACCTAGAACCAAAACCCATCAGTCCCAACACATAATCCAGACAATCCCATTCCACACTACTTTTCCATATCAAGTTTACACCCTATGCCTTTTCTTCCAGTCTTGAGTGATAATCTACTACCCCATTAGCTATCAAAGCACTATCCAAAATCTGACAACCGCGGATTAAAACGGCTAGGTTATTAGAGATGACCTTATGCAAAACCTTCTTCAATCTGTCTGCCAGATTTTTATATTTCTACTGCTTTTTAATAATCATTTTAATACATTGTTACTGGCTCAAGTAGGTAATCACATTTACTTGTCATTTTTAAATGTTTACTAATCACGTATTAGTGGGGTTGGTTACATATGGGAATTACTTTTACTTTACAAGTATAAACATAAGACTGCTCTTTATATAAAATACAATGAGCAAAACATCTTCTCTACACACATATTGACAGATCATATATGTGTGTTTACTCCGTGACAAATTCATGAGAGCACACTTCCAACGTGACAGATTGATGTATCTTGGCAGGTAGACGTTGTGAACCCTTCTACACAGATTTCAATCTATTGAGAGCAAAATCAACCTTAAGGCCAGCGTGTCTAAAATGTGCCACTATCCGATAAGTTTATCACTTTATCTCATCCATTTTATTCTTTATTGTCGTCATTTGGGGTTTAATCGTGATTAATAACACACTACAGTTAATTTTCAAAAAAAAAAAAAAAAGCACACTACAGTTACTACTATACATTCTCGTAGTTCTGTACACACTATTTTTATACACCAGAACCAAAAATACGAGAAAACAAAAGCAAAAATAAATTAGGTTTCTGAATAAAAAGAGATGATTCAGGCCAAGCAGCCATGAACTGAACAAGCAGGGTAGTTAACAAGATGTTGGAACCTGTTGCGTGCAGGAATGAATCAGACAGTGGCTGGAATGGAGGAATCCCTGTGCATGGATGCTTAAGTGAATGCAAAGATGGATAACTCAAACCCTGTATATGAAGACCACAAAGTGCGATCTTTCCTACATAAAAAATAGACACAAGTCAAGTAATTAGATGGATAAAGTTTGAAACAGTTCATGACGTAAATCCTAAAGCCATTAAGGAGACCTAAAAAGCAGTATAGAAAGAATAACATCATAAGTCTTAGCAAACCAACCGCCTAAGAGAAGACATTTTAACTTCTGAAAACAAGGAACATCTCTGGCATCAAAATGTTATTAAAATGAAACCATGTTTCACAAAGAACGATCACTATACAGGAAACTAGAAAAAAATGTTATCCTAAATTTTCAGTATACCATGAATCATTATGTTGCTGAAACATGTTCAGATGCACTTGTTTAAGGATAGAGTCATGCTAGAGCTTGATGCTACAACTCTTCATGTGAAGCAGATTGATAAAGTACCTAATGAAAGACTAGATAACAAGATATGCGCATAATCTGATGTGTTTTAAGCCAACATTAGATTAGTTCGCACAATTCCTAACTAAACTGCTAGAGTGATCAACAATTCCGATCCGAACGCATTTCAAAATACAATGTGTGCGTTCAATAAGATGCCCCAGTAGAATTTATAAATATTGATTTTTACAAACAGATGAGAATCAACTCTCAAGTGAAACAGTAAGAATGTAGTTATCATGTTCGCAGTCCATCACTGATTCACTACGTACTCTATGGAACTAACAGAGAAATAATCTACATTGATCGGCTAAGCCACATTGGTTTACTATTTGTTCTCGGTACCAATTTGTTGACAATGACTAGGAGCAACACTATGAAACAACTGTTCTTGTATATGGTTTTCTTTTATCCTAATCCATCATGCCGCCCAGGGCAAAATGCATCTAATTAACTGATTTTATACTCAGAGTCGATGCCGAGGGTAAGAAGACTCTTGGACACTAAGAAAATACAAAAGACTTCCAAAGGCTAAAACAGAGGGAATGCAAGCTCTTCCAAGAAAACCCATTAGGAAAATATTTTGTAAATTGAAGCACTTACTCTTCATTTCACCAGGCATGTAGCAAATTAAACCGAAAAACCTAAAATAATGGCTGCCAAAATCAGCCTTTTTCTCCCCAGCCCCTAGCCCAACCAATCAAGCTGGGGATTGAAGCAATTGCCCATCTAATTTCATCAATCATGTAGCAAAAGCTAATTTGAAAAGAGTAAAATAACCCTAATAAGCAATGAAGCCAAAGATAACGGACCCAATCCAATTCTCAAAACCCAGAACAAAAGGATAAATTTTAGAATTTCCATAGATATCTATGCAGAAATCTGTGATCAACCCACTAATTCAAAAAGTGAAAACAACATTATAAAAAGTAAGTAGAAGAAAACCTAGAGGCCCATTCAATTTAGAAAGACAAATTTCTGACAAAACCCAGAAAGGAAATCACCTAAAAACAGCAGAAGAGTGGAATCGAGACGAAGAAAAAGAGAGGAATGGATGCGTATTTAGAGGTGCTTGAATAGTAAGGACTCTGAATTTCGTCGTCAAACAACGCGAACGCAGACCGCGTCTGAATCACAAACGTGTCTTCTTTTCATCGCTTTGTTTTTTTTCCACAGCTTTGTTGGTGTGTGAAATGGAATGGAGACGATTTGATTGGAGAAATTATATAATGAACGGCCGTATTAACAAGTCAATGTTGTACGTTACCACCTTTGATATGGTGATACGGCCTTTCATCATATGACTTCTCGATTCATTGAGCATCAAAAATAGGGTGGACTTGCACTTCATTATTGTATGGCTACTGAAATGTACCGTCTGGCTTACGCCATAGGATGATCTACCAAAACAAAACAAAAAACAAAGGGACATGATATTTTCACCCCCTCTGCATTACGCATGCGCTCCACTTATTACGTGATTTGACGTGAACAGTGCAACTTTAACGCTTTTAATGTCAAATAACGGAATCAGGGGAGCGCATGCGTAATGTAGGGGGGGTGAAAATATCACCTACCCAAAAAAAAACATTTCTGTAACATTATCCTAGCCCTGCGACCTATAGAGAATTACAAATTACAGAAACCTCTTTAGATCGGAGGGTTGGGATCATCCTAGGGAAATGAGTTTTGGGGCACCATCGCCCTTGATAATTCGTCCAACAGCAAGAGTTGTACTTGCATCTTACCAACACGAGCATGTCCGCCCACTCATCATATAATTCTTCAAGACATTATCAGGTGGTATTTACACCCCTTTCCCTTGTTTCAACAATTTTCCCTTTTGTTTTGTCTTTTATCCTTTACATGTATCTGAAATCAAAGTAGGAGCTCCTTTTTTAATAGAAAAAATTGTTAGAAAAATGCAAAGTTTTGGTTAAATTGTCAGGTAAGGGTACGTTCTTTTTATTTGTGAAATAGGGGCTGTCAGTGCTTTTAGAATTCCCAAAGGACAAGAATACCCTCCCTTCTCTTTTTCTCTTCACCTTTTTAGCTCACTTCCCTATGCATTTTCACCTACCCTATCACCTTTTTAGCTCACTTCCCTAATGGTTCCGAGATATAAAATGTGGTTCCCTAGTGGTTTCGTGGTAGAAAATGTGGTTCCCTAGTGGTTACGGGGTATAAAATGTGGTTTCCTAGTGGTTCCGGGATATAAAATGTGGTTCCCTAGTGGTTCTGAGGTATAAAATGTGATTCCCTAGTGGTTCTGGGGTGTAAATGGGGTTCCCTAGTAGTTCCGAGGTGTACATGGTGGTTCAATAGTGGTTCTAGGGTATAAAATGTGGTTCCCTAGTGGTTCCGAGGTACAAAATGTGATTCCCTAGTGGTTCCCTAGTATAAAATGTGGTTCCGGGGTAGAAATTGTGGTTCCCAAGTGGTTCCGAGGTATAAAATGTGGTTCACTAGTGGTTCTGTGGTAGAAAATGTGGTTCCGTAGTGGTTCTGGGGTATAAAATGTGGTTCCGTAGTGGTTCCAGGGTATAAAATGTGGTCCCCAGTGGTTCCGGGGAATAAAATGTGGTTCCCTAGTGGTTCTGAGGTATAAAATGTGATTCCCTGGTGGTTCCGGGGTGTAAATGGGGTTCCCTAGTGGTTCCGAGGTATAAATGGTGCTTCCATAGTAGTTCCAGGGTATTAAATGTGGTTCCCTAGTGGTTTCAAGGTATAAAATGTGGTTCCCAAGTGGTTCCAGGGTAGAAAATGTGGTTCCCTAGTGGTTCCGAGGTATAAAATGAGGTTCCTTAGTGGTTCTGTGGTAGAAAATGTGGTTCCTTAGTGGTTCCGGGGTATAAAATATGGTTCTGTAGTGGTTCTGAAGTATAAAATGTGGTTCCGTAGTGGTTCCGGGGTGTAAAATGTGGTTCCCTAGTGGTTCTGGGGAATAAAATGTGGTTCCCTAGTGGTTCCGAGGTGTAAAATGTGATTCCCTGGTGGTTCCGGGATGTAAATGGGGTTCCCTAGTGGTTCCGAGATATAAATGGTGCTTCCATAGTGGTTTCAGGGTATAAAATGTGGTTCCCTAGTGGTTCCGAGGTATAAAATGCGGTTCCCTAGTATAAAATGTGGTTCCCAAGTGGTTCCGGGGTAGAAATTGTGGTTCCCTAGTGGTTCCGAGGTATAAAATGTGGTTCCTTAGTGGTTCTGTGGTAGAAAATGTGGTTCCGTAGTGATTCCGGGGTATAATATGTGGTTCTATAGTGGTCCCGGGATAGAAAATCTTGTTCCCTAGTGGTTTCGAGGTATAAAATGTGGTTCTGTAGTGGTTTCGGGGTAGAAAATCTGGTTCCCTAGTGGTTCTAAGGTATAAAATGTGGTTTTGTAGTGGTTTTGGGTTATAAAATCTGATTCCCTAGTGGTTCCGGGGTATAAAATGTGGTCCCCTAGCTGTTCCGGGGTATAAAATGTGGTTCACTAGTGGTTGCTATGTATAAAATGTGGTTCCCTAGTGGTTCCGGGGTATAAAATGTGGTTCCCTAATAGTTCCGGGGTATAAAATGTGGTTCCCTAGTGGTTCCAATGTATAAAAATGTGGTTCTGTAGTGGTTCTGGGGTAGAAAATGTGGTTCCCTAGTAGTTCCGGGGTATAAAATGTGATTCCCTAGTGGTTCCGGGGTATAAAATGTGGTTCCCTAATGGTTCCGGAGTAGAAAATGTGGTTCCCTAGTGGTTTCGGGGTATAAAATGTGGTTCCCTAGTGGTTCCGAGGTATAAAATGTGATTCCGTATTGGTTCCGGGGTATAAAATGTTGTTCCGTAGTGGTTCCGGGGTAGAAAATGTGGTTCCCTAGTGTTTTTGGCGTATAAAATGTGATTCCGTAATGGTTCCGGGGTATAAAATGTGGTTCCCTAGTAGTTCCGGGGTATAAAATGTGGTTCCCTAGTGGTTCCGGGGTATAAAATGTGGTTCCCTAGTGGTTCAGGAGTATAGAATGTGGTTCCGTAGTAGTTATGAGGTATAAAATGTGGTTCCTTAGTGGTTTCGAGGTATAAAATGTGGTTCCCTAGTGGTTCCGGGGTAGAAAATGTGGTTCCCTAGTGGTCTTAGAGTAGAAAATGTGGTTCCCTAGTGGTTCCGGAGTAGAAAATGTGGTTCCTTAGTGGTTCCGAGGTATAAAATGTGTTTCCCTAGTAGTTCCGGGGTAGAAAATGTGGTTCCCTAGTGGTTCTGATGCATAAAATGTGGTTCGGTAGTGGTTTGAGGGTATAAAATGTGGTTCTCTAGTGGTTCCGAGGTATAAAATGTGGTTCCATAGTGGTTCCGAGGTATAAAATATGGTTCTGTAATGGTTCTGAGGTATAAAATGTGGTTCTGTAGTAGTTCTGAGGTATAAAATGTGGTTTCCTAGTGGTTCCGGCGTATAAAATGTGGTTCTCTAGTGGTTCCAGGGTAGAAAATGTGGTTCCTTAGTGGTTCCGAGGTATAAAATTTGGTTCCCTAGTGGTTCCGGGGTAGAAAATGTGGTTCCCACGCCGGGCCCGTACGGGCCGGGTCGACTCGCGTGTTACCCAGATTTTTGCCGTATTTTTTAAGATGTTTTTGGGAAATGTTATCTGCACTACCATATTTCGATGAGGACACTCCTCACTTTATTAAAAGTACGGTATGGCCCGCACCATAGGATGATCCAAACCGTTCATTAGATGGGCAACAGCCTAAATAGGTTGTTTCCCAAAAAGCATTTCCGTAGGTTTATCCTAACCCTCTGATCAGAATGTTAGAGCGTTGGTCCTAACCCTCTATAGATCGAAGGGTTAGGATCAACCTATGGAAATGATTTTTGGGACACAACCAATTTAGGCTGTGGCCCATCTAATTGACGCTTTGGATCATCCTATGGGGGCCATACCGTACTTTTAATTAAATGAGGAGTGCCCTCATCAAAACACAGTAGTGTGGATAACATTTTCCTTTTTTTGTATGGGAATTTGCTAGCCACCTTTGCCGAGGCAACTTCTCGGCTTGTGGCCCATCCTTTGATGCAAAGATTGGCAGAAGTAATATGGGTGCAAAGGTGGCTAGCAAAAGCATAATTGCAAAAAATAGTAATCATTACTTGCAAAAAATAGTAATCATTACGGATTTGTGGCTGAAGTGCTAAGTTTTAAATGAAAAATTACGAAAAAATGGAAGCAAAGTATTAAAATTACGAAAAAAATACCAAAAGGATGCACTTACATATGACAATTACCGAACTATAAAGTTTGACTGTCTTCCGTCGGAAGTCCGAACGTTTGTTCGGAAGTCCGAACAAACCTTCGGACTTCCGAATGGAATTAATATTTTGGTTATGTATACTGGCTTCCATTCGGAAGTCCGAAGTTTTGTTCGGACTTCCGACGGAAGCCAGTAGAATAGGGACAATTCCAAAGATTTTTATTTTCAAATTGAGTAAAAATTCGAAGGATAATAGGGATATACATTGTGATCTTAGTGTCATGCAGGCAACTATAAATTGAAGCTTGATTTTGATGTTTTAGAATAAAAAAAATGCAAAGAAAATGGATTACCAAACCCTGTTGTAAATGGCAACCTTCATGATTACCAAACCCTGTTCCAAGAGTCTCTCTCTCTCTCTCTCTCTCTCTCTCTCTCTCTCTCTCTCTCTCTCTCTCTCTCTCTCCCTCATGATTACCAAACCCTGTTGTAAATGGCAACCTTCAAAACCCTTCCATGGAGTTTTTCACGTTAGAAAAGTCTTGAGGAAGAAGAAGATGGTAGGTGAGAAGGTAATAAGTGCATAGGGATAGGTGCAAAAAGGTGGAAAGAAAAAAGAGGTAGGAGGGGTATATCTGTCCTAAAAACCATCTTCTCTCACTGATTGCCCCTATTTCACAAATAAAAAGAACGTACCCTTACTTGAAAATTTAACCAAAACTTTACATTTTTCTAACAATTTTTCCTTTTTAATATTGTTTTCCTCTTTTAGTAAAAAGATTTTTTTTTTTAAAAAAAAAGGTGAAAATATCAGGCTATTGATATTGGCACTACAAGTTTTAACAATTGCAGTATTGCACAAGCTCAACTTGTCTTTTCTTTTTTAATTGGCTTTTAAGTGCTTTTTGGGAATATGAATAACATTTGTCAGCCATTTAAAGAAAGAAAAGACAAGTTTGGTAGGTGAAATTATTACAACATTAGCAAAAGTAATTTTTCCTTTTTTTTCGGCTGGTAGTTATTGTTCTAATGCCGCTCCCACATGTAGCAACCAAATTTGTTGTCATATCTCTTGCATTTTTATTTTATGTAAACTGTTGGGATACTTGCCTTGTTTCCCGCAAATTTTCTACGTGTGGTGGGAAACCGAAGAGGAAAGAAATCTTTTTCGGGTATAAAAAAACACTCCTTGTCACACTATCCAAGCGTGTGGAAACTAGAGGGTTAGAGGTGAGAAAGAGAAAAAGGGAGACCGATAGTGAGAAACGGAGAAAGAAGAGTGCTTCTTGGGTTTTTCTTCTAATTTTTATCGAGCTACTCTTTCTGTAGGGTCTTGGTTGAGAGAGGCATTGGAAAAGGTTATAGACTACAGGCTTGCAGTTTAATCCCATTGTAATCCTTGTAATTTTATCTTTCTCATAGTGGAAGATCATGCTCTCACCCGTGGACATACGCATCCTGGCTGAACCATGTAAAATCTTGGTGCTCATTTTGTGTGGCCGGTGTTTATCTTTACTTTTCTGTTTATTTGTGAAGCGAATTTTCTCAGCATAAACCTTCACCGTTCTATCTTATCATTTGTCATCCAATCTAGTGATTTTTTCTTAACCTTCACCATTCTATCTTATCATCTATTATCCAGTCCCATGAATTTTTCTTACAAAGTGACTACATCTCCTCTATCACTGCTACTCATCTTCCATCTTTCATTGTCTCTCATTCTCATTTGCTAGTTCATTGGGTCAAAATATCATTATAATAATAAGACAAAGAAGTACTTGTTATTCATTTCATTGGGGACTTGTTTATCAAATAGTCAAACGCAGAAAGTGAAGAATCCCACTTTGTAATATTAAAAAAAAACAATAAGCCATACCATTCAACATAAGGTATGCAAAACATGGGAAAACTGCAGCCCACAGTTTATAAAAACTTCTCATATTTTATCCTGATAAATCTCAACCGCACAGTTAATATCAACGGTGTAATGCAGTCATATATGCTTTATTCCAGATTACAGAACCATTTACAGGGCATCACCAATCTGCCCCACCATACCGAGGCGCTCCACAGGAATCGATCTTGGAATTTGGATGAGCTTCACCGGGATTAATATTTACACCCATTGTTTTGATAATAGCAGTCATCTTTTATTTCAAACCTCTTTAATTGGGTGTTTAAAGGCCTTGGCTAATGATAAATTTTTAAAAAGAAGGAGCCCAAACATCAAATTCGAATAATTTTAGGTATCATAACTAAATAAATATTGGGAAAAATATACATTACTCCTTTCTTTTAATAATGACACCCCTCCATTCTATACTTTTCTAACCAGTATTATACATGCAGCTAAATTCTTTATTAGCTATCAACAACCAATGAAAATAAACATAGGTCTTTAACAAGTTCAACATGCAAGTAATAAATACAAAAAAGAGGGGTAAAAATACTAGAAAAGAGGATGGTAAACACAAAATGATTAGAATAAAAAACAAAAGATGGAAAAGAGAATCATGATTTGATACTGCATATAGATTACATAGAGCTTTTAGTGTACATATAAAACACCTAAAAGCTTTTAGTGCGGACTAATGTTCTTTTCTCATATAGGATTTACTCTAATGAAATGCATAAAAGCTTCTAGGGTAACTAAAAACTCAAAGAGTCCAAAGACTTAGTTGAGAAAGAAATTAGAACCACCAACCCCCAGTAAAATTTACATAATGTGATTCACTTTCCTGGTGTTCTTGCCAATTGCCATCTGCCAATCTATATCCAAAACAAAAGACACATGTAATCAATTTCTCAAAAAGTGCAATAATAATATAAAAGCATCGATATGTCATAGAATATTTCACCAGTGTGCATCACTCCATGCGCATAAACAAACCAGTAGGCCTTTAATACCAAAAATTTAAAAATAAAAATGATAAAAGAAACATATCAGTAAGCATTCAGATCATTGAAGGGCAAGATGGACGTACCTCAAAAACATGTTCAAAAGGATTTCCTCCCAGACCACCCATCATCATCGGGACCATCTTCACCAAAACTACTAGGACGTCTTGAACCTGACCCACCATAACTACTCGAACCAAAGTCACCAGAACCACTTGACCTGGAACTGCCGAAATCACTAGAACGCCCCGACCCTAGACCAAAACCCCCGGAACGCCGAGAACCAGACTCGCCAAAACCACCAGAACGCCGAGAACCAGACTCGCCAAAACCACTGGAATGGCCAGAATCACCAAACCCACCAGAACGGTTGAACCCAGAACCACCAAAGCCACTAGAACGTCCAGAAGCACCAAACCCACCAGATCGACCAGAACTTGATCCACCAAAGGAACCAAAACGTCCTGACCCAGATTCACCATATCCGCCCATACGTCCTGATGAACCACCAAAGCCACCAGAACGACCAAAACCTGAGTCTCTCATACGACCACCTCCAAAGCGACCTCCTCCCATGTCTTGACTCCCAGCCTCAACAGCAATTGTAGGAAGCTGAAGGCAGTCACAAAAGATCAATGAAGGAATCAGACCACCACATACTGCCAAGGCTACAAAACAAGTAGCTCAAAAAAACATCACTGAGCCAAATCATAAAATAAGTAACTGGCAGAGCCACCAGGATAAACAAAAAAGAGGAGAATCATAGGCATCTTATTTGATCTTTTACACAGTTTTAGAAGGTACGCAGTGCTTTACTGGTCTTACTATGAAAACAAAGTCTGAACCCAATTATTCTGTTCTTATATGGTTATCGGTTTGTGATCAGATCTACTAAAAACTTGTAAACCACAGAAACAAGAAAAAGGAAATAAAAAGTCAGCAGCATATTCTATGAAGAGCACTTGCAAGTTGCAACAATAACCTCCTATACCAGGAGGCTACAGGGGGGGGGAAAGAAGAAAAAAAGACCCATTTTTTTTTTAAAACGGTAACTTTATTTATTAAGATGATCATAAAATAGGATGCAAAAAAAGATCCATTTTCAAAAGGCACCTGATGCGATGTGGGCATTTGATCAATTCTAGAGGCAACCCACAAATAAATATTGTATGTCTAACAAACTATTACCATCGCATAATGAGAATTAAGGTAAGGTTGAAGCTTGATATAAACCTAACTTATATATAAATGTTAACAAAAAAAAGTTTTGTGTGACCACCAGCACGTCTTTAGAAAGACATTCATTGGGGCAAAAAGCGTGAAATTTTTGAACCAGTATATCCAAGTCAAAACAGCTATTAAAACCCATAACTAAATATTACATGGATTGTATGCCATAAAAAAACCCAAAAATGTTTGACAAGAAGAAAAATTAATCTGAGTAGCTTTCAGTGCTGACGTGCTGTAACAATGGAAACTTCTGAATATGCATGGCAGGGAGGATTCAGAGAAAGGTGCATTAGTTGACCTTGAAGTCTAGTGCTCTACCAATAATATATGGTGGAAGTCTAGTCTAGGGCATACCTCTTTAAACTTACATCCGACATCCCGCTCAATGACACTGACAGCCCTGCTCTGCTGTTCTGTGTAAATGAGAATTGCATTTCCTTTCTTGCCAGCACGTCCTGTTCGCCCAGATCTATGAACGAACATCTCAGAAGTGCTAGGAAGCTCATAATGTATCACCTGAGAAAAGTATGAGATGGAAATCAGAAAAAAGCAACAATTGGTTGTACAGTTGCTCAAACAAGCACATCAGACCGCTATGTGTTTTTATACAATTTCAAATCATTGAGAAAGATTACACACCCTTGAAGTTACAGAGGGAAGTTACAACTTACAATATGAGGAAAAAAAACAATGTTTTTTTTTAAAAAAAGCGACAATTTCATTAATATTTAAAATGGCATTAGTAGTCCCATCCTGCTTACAAAACACCATATACTACCCAGGATTATAAACATCCCCAAGCGCCAATACAACCCGCCCATCAAAAAGCCCCTTCCTCCATCAACTAGAATACTACTCCAACCGCTCCCCATCCACTGCCCTCGGAAACAACTAATTTGAACATTTGTGAAGCTCATCCAAAAGGTTTTGTAGATGAATTACTGGCAAACCCATGTACGCGTCAAACGGGTACCCTTTCCAGATAGCCAGAACTTTTTCAATCTTCAATTTTTGCTCTAGTCCTGTTGCAATGAATCGGTATCTTTCATTTGCCTAGATAGGGCACCGATGGGGCACCTTAAACTTCTCTCTTCATCACCAGATAGCTGTAACCAAACCGATTATTTTCTCTCCTTTCAAGAGCCCTTGCTCCATAGAAATTCCAACTACACTTTTTATGCCAGTGACTTCTGGTCTTCCGTCCCAGCCCAAAAACCAATTACTTCCTAGAAAGAATAATTGGTGATACCCAATCCCCCTACTATTTACTGGTTTACTTTCTTATCCAAAAAGTGTGCCTAAATATATCACCCGCCTATCCTAAATTAGCCCCCCCCACCCGAGGCCTTATAAGGCACGCGACATCTAGGCTTTGGATCCCTTCCTAAGCCGAGGCTTGGATCCAGCCCCAGAAAAATGACGGATTTCATAGGCTATAGATGCTTCTCTTAAAAAAAGCCTTCCTGTCTTTTCGCGGCAGCCAGCTAGCCAAATCCGCAATTCCAGATCTCCTAGAAGCCTGAGAAAGCCTTTTTAAGGGAGATCCCTTATCCGTGCGATGTAGAACCAGGGAGCTACTACGAGATTTGAATTTTGAATTCAAATTCAAAGCGACGGGTCCCACAGGTTCAACGGGACTAAGCCCTTGAGCCTGGCAACTTTTCCTCTTCCAAATTCCGACTTAAACCCTCCATAGGCGGGTCCTTCGGACAAAGGGAGTGGCCCATGACTGAGTCCAAAGAGGGTTGACCAGATTCAGAATTAGGGTTTTGAGACTCAACACGAATTGGAAAATCTTGCACCCGAACCCGAATAAGCATAACCTAGGGAACATTCTGCCAATAAGGGACATATATCTTAGCCGAAAGAAAGCTCGTGCACTGAGAGTGTCTTCCTTCCATTATCACCTCCAGGACTTGCCCAATAGAATTTCCCAGAGCTTCAACTGTAGAGGTGGCCCAAACATGCAGAGGAATGTCATGGAAATTAACCCAAATAGGCTGAGATTCTTGTAAATTACATTCCCAAAGGGCTAATGAGGAAAGATGATGTCCCCAGACCTCTTTGCCTCGAGCCAGAGATCTTGTTGCCTCCTCTACAGAATTAAACATAAATAACACTTCAGCTTTCGGCAGAATACATGGACAAGGTAGAGAAGGAATGTCCCAAATTTCCTTGGCCCACACCCACAGATCATGGAGGGAGCTAGATCCATCCTTTCTTTTCCCAATTAAACAGGTTTTTAGGGTACTCATCCTAGTATCCACTTCTCTGCCCGAAATATATATGATAGGAATACTACCTTCAGATAATAAGGAAATTGACCCAGAATCCGTCAATCCGGCCATTGGTCCTCGTCCGTTGGGGGGTCAAGACAATCATGGGTTGACTCCTCTTTTCTTCTTTTCTTGCTTTCCCGGGGGGACGAGCACCCCTAGCAAGCCTTCCTCCAACTAAAATTTAAATAATCACAAGGAAGACACGTCCAGTCCCTCAATCTCCCCATTGGATGCCCCCGGCCACCTGATCCCAAAGGCTTTGTTGGGGTAGCATCCAGTGAAAGGTCTTGCCCTGCCTGGTATTGCTTATACCATCGGCACCTCCTTCGCCATTTGAAATTAAAATAGTCTCACGATGAGCAGTACCAATCACCCTTCCTCATCCCCCCAATAGGAAAAAAAACAATGTTGGCAAGCTAAAAAGATAGAAGTCACCTAAAAGTTTTTTCGATCTATTCAAAGCGGTCACACCAAAAATCTTGTACAAAGACATGAAAACAGATCTAACAGGAATGCACTGATACGCATGATTCTAACTTAAGAAGAAAAAAAGAGAGATTTAAGTTCTTTTCTCCTTTTTTCTGGATGGCTGAAAGATAACTTCTATTCTGCATAGCAATCTTCTTCTTAACCCTTCCCACCATCGGGAGCCATGTAGAATTTTGAAGCTTGACGACTCCCAGGAGCCCAAGATAGGATCAAAACAACCAGTTTGCACTCCATAAGCCTCAACCCTACGATACTTCATATTATAACCTAAAAATAAGCTATGTTCACCTTAAGGCCCTATACCACATCAAACTACTTCAAAATGCAGATGGAATCCCATCAAGGCTACCAAAATCCACTATCATCCGCATTTTGAAGATGAGAAATGAACTCAGGGGCATTTTCAAATTCCAACCTTAACAGCTTCAATGAACGTTCCTCCACATAACACGACCCCAAGAAGAAAAGAACAATCAAGCTTTCCATAAAATAGAGTATACACCGTAAAATACATCCTCAGATCCATTGCCACACTTTTGCCCCAATATTGATCCCCAACATTACATAAGTTAGAAATTTTAAACTCGCATGGTAATAGAATCATTGTAAGACATTAATCCAGACAGTGGATTTCCTTCGAAAGAGGAATATTATAATTGTTAATCACTGTGCTCTTGCATAGAAGAGGGGGAATCGGTAGACCATTTGCTCCTGCATTGCAAGATAGCTAGAGAATTATGGAATAGTTGAACCCAACCCGAGTTGCACCCCTAATCCCCCTCCCGTTCATCGTAGGCTGTTGGACCCCTTTACTTGCACTAAGAGTGTCCCAACGGCCCCCCACTTTGCTGCTCTTTTCCCAGGTCTTCATTGCTTCTTTGATCCCCATCTATTCCGTGTTGTCCAAGGGTTGCACAATCATCTCCACATCATATTTTCCCCTCAGCTTTCGTCCTAGGTGACAACTGCAGCCTACTTTGTTTGATCGACTTCCCGACTGTTCTGCCACTTCTCCCAAGCCCCTTAACGCAAAGTTAGAGGTTGTTGCGCATATCTATCGGTAAGATATGATTGCCTATGATTTCCAACCCATTTGGATAGATATATAGATTCACCGACATCATTTGGCTATATACCTTTACCCTTGCCTTATTCCATACATTGTTTGCCCTATGTAGGAGGTTAGTTTGGGCCCTAGACTTGTTACATTTTTTATTTTCAGATTGTGTTCAGACCATCTATTTGTTACTCCCCGTTTATATATTTATTGTTGTTGGATGTGAACCTTATTTGCAATGAATATTTGGGGAAAATTATAAATTGACTGCTGTATTATCACAAAGGTTAGATCAAAATAGATCTCTTAGAACGAAGTGATTAATTTCTTGAACCCCTAATCTGAAAGTGTGACTGATTTGTGCTAATCTACTTGGAAATTAACCCATTAAGCTCCAAAAAGTCCTCCAGAATAACCCACGAACCCCCTGCGTTTGCACCAAATTGTCGTTTCAGTCTTTTATTGGTTAACACCTCCCACGATTTACTCGCACTCTAGGATTCGTAGAACCATAGACTCCTTAACAAATCCATTGCAAACCATCAGCATTATATATGCCATCATGCCATCACAAAAAATACCATAGCCTCATTGCAAAATAATGCCCCGTGCAGCCCCTAATGGAAGAAAAACCCACTAACAACCCCTATAACCCCAAAGTTGCACAATATTGAACGCATCCAACTTAGAATCAATTACACTGAGTCACTAATGACATCCACCTTCCATCCCCGCACAATCTACCGTTTGGATAACCCATTTCCATGGAAAAAAACTCCATAAATTTTCTTCCCTAGATCCAACATGATAACCCAATCAAACATGAATCTATTTGTCGCTCAAAATGCGTCAAGGTTCCAGCTTTTTAAGTTCAGAATATTCATCTTGTTGTAAATAATCAATAATTATTCTAATCCATGGCTTTAAATTCCTACCGAAACCGACACGAAAAAACCGAAGTGTTTCCGTTTCCATCCTCACCGAAGCCCATACCGGGCATGCCAAAACCAAAACGGTAAGTATATTAGTGGGTATAATATATCAACATGTATTACATAATTATATTTATATGAATTGCAAGTACAATGTTATGTATGTACTGTGTATACATATTTATATGAATTAGATGTAAAATAAGGTATGTACTGAATTATCAGGCATGCCCGCATGCATGACATTACATGTCACTAGATGTTCAATGTTGTTAAACTATTATGGATTGTTGTCTTGCTTATGTGATAATTTCTAAGTGTGTATATGTGCTTATTCTAGCATTTCATGAAGTTTCATCTTAAAATCCTATCATTTGAATATGTTTACATACGTTTCCGTAATTTTACAGGATTTCCACCAAAATTTCTTTCAATGTCCATGGTGACCGAAACTGAGATTTAAAACCTTGTATGGTTTTCAATTTTCACCGAAACCGACACGAAATGACCAAAACGTTTTTGTTTCCATCCCCACCAAAACCGAAACAACCGAAATGCATAAAACCAAAATAGTAAGTATAACACCGGTACACTATCAGTACGTAATACATAATTATATTTATCTGAGAGGAGCATCGAGGGAAACACATATGAAAGTTGACGAAAACGCGCTTAAAGGCATCGTTTTAAATCGGTATTTCGGCCGGGACCGACATCGATAGTACATAAATCGGAAATTACCAAAATTTCGACTGAAATTTCCACTGAAATCTTGCAAAATACCAAAATTGTTTTTCAGAATTCTACATGATTTCGGCCAAAACTGAAATTTTTTGGTTTCGACCTTTCAGTTGTGACCGAAACCGACATTTAAATCCTTGCTTGAAGGATGAATCCACTATAAGAACATTCACGTTTGCTTAGGGTGAGGTCAACCCCAAGAACTTTCTAGAGTTGATGATTTTTTGTTTAATGATAAGTTTTTTTTTTTAAATGAGCATCACAGGAATATGTTTGCTAGTTTAAATTTCATACAAGCTTCTTTATGAATAACTACATGGATTTGTAATTTTCACTTTATTAGATATAAAATTATAAGAACACAATAACAATTAATTAATGTTTTTTCTCTTTAATTTTCTCTGGTACATCATTTTTACCTTTTTTAGGTTTAATTATCAAAAAATTAGTTTTTATCTTTAATGTGTATTCCACACTATTTTGGTGAGATTTTTGTGCCTATGGAATGTTTCCATACATTATATGTTCATTTCCACACTTATTTCATCCATTCCTAGAATTTGTTTGGTGAGATTTTTGTGTCTATGGAACGCTTCCATACATTATATGTTCGTTTCCACACGTTTTTTCATCCATTCCTGGTAAATTCTTTTATTACCATGTACTCTTTTATTTTTCTCTTTAACATGCATTCCACAGTTTTTTGGTGTGATTTGTGTCTGGAACATTATCCACACATTTTTCATTCATTTCCCACATTTTTTTTGAAACACTTGCTCAAATGTTCTTTTCATGTTTCATTGTTTCCGGAACCTGTTTCAAATGAAACACATGTTCCCCATGCATTTTTGGTAACTATAGTGCTTGTCATAAAAGTCAAATTCCCTTATGGAGCCTAGTCCTCAAGGTAAAGATCTGAGCAATTGGCACCAATGATATCGACATAAAATCCTACAGTCCAACAAGACTCCTCCATAAATAGATCTTTTGAATCAAATTGGATAATGCCGCACTTACAATACATAGATTGCATGACTCCCTAAATAAAAAGTCCAAGCGTTCTCTCATGGGATTATAGAGGATCAAAAATTGTGCTCCTAAATCAGCTAATTGCGCCCCGTCTACCACACGCGAAGAACTGCAGTGCCAAGATTGCCTGCGAATACCAATGAAATTTCTTCCGTTAAATATTTTCTCAGGAAGATGATGGAGTCTTTTATCTCGCAAATCTCCGCCACTCGGCGAAGAGTTAGTGACATCCGTTCGGATAAGAAAGGTAGATAAAATCCCACTTTGTGCCATGCAAATTTGTCATAGTAAAGTTCTCTATCACATAGTGATCTCGAGGTTGCCTAAAAAACACGTTTGCCCAATAGTTGGGTACAATGAATTTTGCATAGAATGCGTTTGTTTCAGTAAATTTCTTATCATGCAATTCCAATCCTTTAGCCGGAGTGGTTTTCCGGTGATTCGGACAACTGATAAGCAGGCTCGGCAAAACTAGTAAAATCAGGAGGATGAAGATAACTCTCCTCATAGGCTTGTGAAAAGTAAAACACGAAGGAAACAATTGGAGGAAGTTCAATGTTAAACCCTGTGACCGCCTTCTAAATTTTGAATTTGAGAGAAGAAGATTCAACCATTTTTTAGAGAATTTCAGGAGTTAGGGTTTACGATTTCAAAGAGGAAGAAACATGAAAGAAAGACGGGCTAGGGTTTACGATTTGAAATAGACTTTATTAGGGAAATGTCTAAAATACCCCGCTCAACTTAACAAAATACCAACATAGCAAAAATTTGCAAGACGCGGGCACCTTTGGATTGCCAGAATTGGGAATCAGAATCAGAGTCAGATTCTCTTTCCACCAATTCCGGAGTTCGATTCAAATAACTAAACCCCACTTAGTGTTAGAGATGGAGTTAAAGCGCCATTTTAAACGGCACCTCCCCACATTTTATTGTTAAAACATTTAAATGTGTTTTTTTTTTGCCAAATTTCCAACTTCACCTTGCTATATTTTGCAATTGACAAAATTTTAAATGTGTTTTTTTGTGTTTCAGTTGTTTGAATCAATACCGTATTCAACTCAAATTTTTCCCATCCCTTTTTTTTTGCCTAATCACATTTTGTAACTATGGCCATGATTACAAGTGAAAAAAAGTAACTTGAATCAGGGCAATTAAAATTTTATTGAGAGGAAATTACAATTTATAATGATAAACTTCTAATGAGTTTTTATATGGTATAAGCACTTATAATAGCCCGTCTTCCTTCTTTCATGTTCCCTCTTCGAAATCATAAACCCTACCTACTAAAAGTCTCTCGAAAATTGTTGAATCATCTTCTCTCAAATTTAAAATTTGGAGCGCGGTCGCAGTAATTAACATTGAACTTCCTCCAGTTGATTCCATCATGTTTTACTTCCCCCAAGCCCATAGGGGGAGTTATCTTCATTCTTTTGAATTTACTAGTTTTGTCCCACACCAATCCTATTGTACATGTAAGGTCACTTCCAGAAAGTTTCGAGTGACCAACGGAACAGACGAAATATTCGCCAAATTTCGTCTGAGGCTGTTACCTCCGAACATCGCCGAACATGCTTATCAATAGTGTGAATCACTGGAAAACACTCGAGATGAAGTATTAGAATCGCATGATAAAAAACTTACCAAAACAGACGCATTCGGTACAAAGTTCATTGTGCCTAACCAATAGGCAAACATGTTTTTTGGGCAGCATCAAGATCACCCTGTGATTGAGAACTTTACTATGATAGACCTGCATGGTACGAACTGTGATTTTATCTACCTTTTTTATCCGAACGGATTTCACTACCTCTTCGCCGGATGGCGGAGATTTACGAGACAAAGGACTCCATCATCTTCCTAAGAAAACATTCAACGGGAGTAAATTTTGTTAGTATGGGTTGCCGCATAGAGTGTTGTCTTCTTGTCCTTCATCCTATCTTTGTTTTTCTCCATCTATATATGTTGTGTTTCACGTCTTTTGTCTTCCTCTCCAAGGTGCCCACCAGAAATGTGCAGTCACTGTGTGTTCGATGTTGTTAAACCATTTTGGATGGTTGCGCTGCTTATGTGATGGTTTCTAAGCGAGTATTTTTGCTTATTATTTCCTGAAGTTTCATCTTTAAATTCTATCATTCACATATGTTTCCGTGATTTTATAGGATTTTCGCAGATAATTACAACCGAAACCAAAACCAAAACGTTGTCGGCTGAAACCAAAACTGAAATTTAAAACCTTGTAATTTAGTAGGACATTGTGCTTGATCATGCACCAATGTCAAAAGAAAAATTCTAGCATAAAAGACACAGTATGTGTGTATTATAAAAGGACATTGTGCTTAATCATACACAAATTGCTGTAAGAATAATATTGGAATATAAAAATTTAAAAAAAAAAAAATGATTCCACATTATCTTGAAACAGTTCTCATTACCAAATCAACATTTGGTATATCAAGCCCACGGGCAGCAACATCAGTAGCAACTAATATATTGAAACGCCCATCCCTAAAGCCAGAAAGCGTCTTTTCCCTTTGGTTCTGTGAAATGTCCCCATGCAAAGGCTCACACCTAAGACTGCGTCCCATAGAATATGCCAATCGATCTGCGTCACGCTTTGTTTGAGTGAAAACAATGCATTTTCCTCCTTTAGCGTGTTCCTAACAGGCACCCATATGATGATAAGTAAGAGAGCGGAAGGCCTCAATGAAAGCAACCGGTGTAGATTAAGTACTTGAGGTAACACATGTAAATCAAAAATATGGCAATGGCTAGTAATGTTGGATACATACTGTTATTAGAGGTCCAAGAATTGATGGTTTCCCGTACATGTCTGATACGATAGAATACAGACTAATTCCTTCTGGCAACTTCTGATCAGAATCACCAACCTATATTGCAACAAGAACCTAAGTAAGTACGTGCTGAGAACTACAACAGCTTCCAAAATTTAGAAAGATTAATGGAAAGGCATTTCAAATCATATCATCAAGACAAACTTATAATACCATAAAATAATAATCTTTTCACTTACAGAGATCATAATAAGTCTCAAAGAACATGAACTACATTTTTCATAGAGAAGTGCTTGAATGTGGCAACCAAATTATTGCCTGGAAAACTTATGTACTGAAAGAGCACTACCTGTTTACTGGTGGCAAACAAAAACAAGGATACAAACTGAGACTTTGACAGCATTGATGGATCGTCAAAAGTTGACACTACAACTTCAACTTTCAATGACATTTTCTAGAAGCACCCATACAAAGCATAAGTTACTAAATAAATTTATAGAACAATGCATGAAGTATGCAGAAGCAAAATTATAGAAACCCAGTGTTGTACACTAGTTAGCCATTCCAGTACTCATCAGTGTATAGCAAATGTGAATCACTGAAAACTCCCATTTGCTTCCAGGATGTAATTTAATCTTTTTCTTTTCCATCTGACAAAATTCAGAAGCTGGCCAAGGGTTCATTGTGAAATAACAGCATGTACCATAATATGAATGACCATTTCCGAATGCATAAAACTTCAGTTTACGACTTTTTGCAAATTTTAATAGTCACATATACATGAAGTTAGTGTGGATTTTCCTTTGAAGCTACTCTGACTCAGCAAACAGTTCCACTTTCTATGTATATACTGGCATCATGCCTTCCAAAACCACATCTGTCATTGAAATGGAACCAATTGAACTGATATGCATTAGGTAGCTACAATTGGCGAGGGAATTTTACACGAGAATAGAAGCAAAATGAGAATTCAACATTGAGTGTGGAACATACTGGAAGAATATAAATGCATTTGCATACTCACTAGGTCAATGGTCAATGGATCTTTAAGGTATTTCTGGGTTAGCTTCCTTATCCAAGTGGGCATTGTAGCCGAGAACATCATGCCCTGACGCTTATGAGGTAAATTTTCTAAAATTATTTCCACATCTTCATCAAAACCCACAGCAAGCATCTGATCAGCCTCATCTAAAACAACAAACTGCACCTCCGACAAATTGAGCGCACCTCTCTTCAGCAGATCAATAATGCGACCAGGTGTACCAACAACTACATCAACACCATAATCAAGTGTATTCATTTGAGATGATATGGGAACGCCCCCATAAACACAAATTGTATCTAAACTGGGGGCAGATTCTCTGAACTCTTTCTCAACTTGGCGAGCAAGCTCTCTGGTTGGTGCCAATACCAAGGCCAAAGGATTTCTTCCACGCCTGCAGAGATTTCAACCGAAATATATGTTCCCCATCAATCATATATGAAATCCATATTGCTCTGATCATGGTTTTAAATTTCGGTTTCGGTGGAAACCGAAACGAAATTCACTGTGAGTCGGAAAAGTACCAAACTTCGCCGAAACGTTTCGGAAATTTCGGCCGAAACGTTTCGTTTCGGTAAAATTTCGGTGAAACGTTCGGTGAAGTACAAAATTTCGGTGAAATTTCAGAAATTTCGGTGAAACGTTTCGGTGAAATTTTTACAAGATTTCGTCCGAAATTTCGTACCGAAACCGAAACCGAGATTTAAAACCTTGGCTCTGATATCAATTGTCAATAGTAAGTAACATGAAAAATCAAATGATTAAGAGCAACAATAGCAACATGACCACTTTGATAGTAGGGAACAAACCCATGCTTCTCATTGAACCGAATAATTTTATCCAAGATTGGAATCCCAAAAGCTAGAGTTTTCCCAGTTCCTGTCCTGGCCCGACCAATCATGTCACGCCCCTTCATCGCTGGTTCCAGCACAGCTCTCTGCATAGAAGAGAATGGAAACAAGCACTAATTAGCATATTTCATAACTGGGTGTTTCATTTATCTACCACAGAGTACCACAGGGATCATTCTTGAAAAAATTAGATTTGTAAATCACAATACTGGATCAAATTTATAAATAAGGGCAATATGAACAAACTTTCAACAGAACCAGACCTTTAATGAACAACAGGTAGTGTTGAGACAATAAATATGTAAGATCTAAAACATGATCGAGTTGGGAAATACATAAAAGAAAATTTATGGAAATTTTTTTATTTTTTTGCATGTTATGACAATTTATGGATGTTCAAAAGATCAAAAGATGTAAATGCAGCAAACAGTGCTGCACGTGTGCAAATAGGTGCTGATCACCATAGAACAAATACCATTATTTTACTGCAAAGTACAAAATACCTTTTCTAATGAAAAAACAAAGTGGTACACAGTTTTCACAAAAAAGGAGGAAAACAAAAAAAAACCGTGGCATCCATCATACAACTCTTGTCCTCGAAATAAATTACCCTTTCCCCTCCTTTGTCATCTCGCACGTCAATTTGATAATAGCAAGCAAATAAGCTCCTGCTTTCAGTAAATGGGTCACTGAGTCACTGCTGGTGCATACCAAACAGTCTTATAACCCAAGAAGTCGGCAGAGTTGCCTAAATTTTGTACGAATGGTATTAGATCTTGAAATGAACTAATCAATTCATGAATGATTAATTCAAAAAAAATGCAGTTAATATTTTGGATGGACCGGCTTGCCCAGTCCACTTATTCGCTTATTCGGAAAACAAGCAATAGCATTGTTGTTATGCAACATGCCTTTTGGTTCAAATCAATAGACTAGTGACAACACAAGTTTCTGTATTTACAACAGGAGCTTCCCGCCAAACGCAGCCATACATTACATGCAATTTTTGTTTCCTCGAAACACATAATATTTTGATTTTCAAACGTATAAATCCCTGGTAACTCACTGGTAACTCACCAAACACATTAGCTAACAATTCACTATGCGATCAGGCTAATGTGACCAACCTACAAGCTAAACAAATGAGGTAACTCACCAAACACATTATATGATGTAGGGCGTATAACTCTTCTTTAAGTTAGTAGTCCTAGTTAAATTAGAATTCCTAAAATAGAAGCAAGTTAGTAAGAGTTGGTATAGAAATAACAGTTTTAATAGTTGTATTTTAGGAGAAGTAGGAGATTTAGTTGATTTAGAAGCCAAGAATAGAAGAGGAGATTGAGTTTGTTTACGAATCAAGAAGAGAAGAGCCTGAAACTGTATAAATGTTGGGCGTGAGGCTGTTTAAAGAGCACTTTTTCAATAAATAAAATTTCAGCCTTAAGTTTCCCTTTTATTTCTTCTCCCTTGTGGATTCAGGACTACCTAGAGGTGAGACAGTGATCTCCCCTTTCCTGGTCTATGGTATCAGAGCAGGTTTAAGTTCCTGTTGCCAGAAGGTGGGATCAAGGGTTCAATTTTCCTGAACCAGCAACCTGTTTTTGGTTTGTTTCTGCCATTAAACTCCACCTAGCCGAGGGTTAGCCTGCAAGTAGGTGTTGCCGCAAACTGCACCCAGTCGGCTGGTTCGTTTGATGGGACCACCCTGCTGAGTACTGGAAAATTCCTTAGGTAACATCATTTTCATCTTGATAGTAAGTTTCTGCTCCTTTGCCGGAAAACCAGTTTATGGTTTTTGCAGAAACAACGCCGGATATTTCTGTTTTGGCCAAGACTTTAAAGATTTTGCAAGATCAAGCTGCCTCTTGCAGATCTTGATCATCCACAGCTCACCCAAGTCGGTGCAGAACAGAATCAAATTCAGTTTTCTGAACTTCTCCGCTCAGGTTGCCACAAAAACACTAGTTTTCTGGGTTGATTTTCCGAACACGTCTTCCTAAATTTTAGCAGCTGCATCAATTAGCATAACTAAAACCCAATTTTCCTTAGACTTTAGACGCAGTTCGCTGCAAACAGACCCCGAAGCTTTCTTGTTTGATTTACCAAAAAGGCACCTAACTGAGGGCAGTGTTTCTGGATTGCTTTCCGTAAAACCCAACCCAGCAGAGGGTGTGCGATCAGTCCCGTGTTCCTTGTTTCTAGTTGCTGCATGCTTTTAGAAGACCTAAACACTGTAGATTGGTCGCCTTCATCAAACCCAGTTCCCACAACCCTCTGCCAAACAGCTAAACCAAGTTTCTGTTTCCCGGGACTTCACAAATCCTATCTTTTAGCTGCACTTCTCAAAAATAACCTTGCCTTGTGCTTCTTCTATGTTTTAGCCGCAATCAAAAGTTCCTAATAGTTAGCTGCTTAACTAAGCAAAATGGAAGCTCACAATTTGTTTATTCACAAATTTCCCAGTTTCTTTTACCGCATCTTTGTTCGGCAAACACCTATATTTTAGCTGCAGGTTTGCTTTCCTTGTTTAACAAGTAGTCCCTTCTTCTTATAGCTGCCCCCTTCGTTTTGCAAAACGCCTAAATCTTAGCGTCCTAATCCCACCTGAAACTGAGCCTCCTGATTTTTAAGCTTCACCCAAA
Source organism: Tasmannia lanceolata (assembly GCF_043159265.1). NCBI lineage: Eukaryota > Viridiplantae > Streptophyta > Magnoliopsida > Canellales > Winteraceae > Tasmannia > Tasmannia lanceolata. The sequence continues at coordinate 9,927,007 of NW_027518685.1, read as the reverse complement.
GCCTTGCCATCCCTTATATGTTAACCGCAACTTGCAACTTTTGGGTCACAGAAACTTGCTACTTTTTAGCTGCACACCAACCCTAACCAGCCCCTTGCCGCCCTACATCTTGACTTGACTTCCATTGCACCAGAGATTCATAACACCCTATCAATATTCCCTTTGCTACCTTGTCCTTAGTCATTCACCATTTCCCTACTAAATCCCATTTTCATCAACCACGTTTGATCCGTAAACTAAATCACCAATACCCCTCCTCCCATATTTCCTTACAATTTTACCGAACCCAACAGCCCCTTTTACCACCTTTTGACTTGGTTTATCCCAATGCCAGCCAACCCTTGGTTGCCCTCACCATACCAGCCCTTGCCAAAAAAAAAAAAAATTTGAATGGTAACCGAATTCATTAATAAAGGGAAGACTGAGGAGGTCCGCCCGAAGAAACAAATAACCAAACAACAAAACGAAAAAAAGAAACAAACAACCCCCACTAAAATCAGGGGGGCAAATAATCAAAAAGCTCCAAAGCCTGGTTTGAAACTCCATCTTTTGCCAGTTTGTCTGCTATGCCACTAGCAGATCTTCTCACGTGCTGATAAGCGATTGAGAACCCATCTGTAATATCCTTTATCTCATCGAAGAAGCGAAGAAATCTCCATGGAGGAACCAAAGAACCTCTGAGCCATCTTATGACATTAAGCGAGTCACCCTCCACCATAGTGCAGTTCAGCCTATCTCTTTCCACAAACAAAATGCCTTGGTAAACTGCTCTAACTTTAGCTTCGCTCGAATCAGCTACACCAATAGGACCCGAAAAAGCCATATTGACCTCTCCAGAAGAATCCCTCAAGACGCCCCCAATCCCGGCTGGACCTAGGTTACCCAAACTTGAACCATCAAAATTTAGCTTCGAGAAACCGACAGGGGGCGGAAGCCATTCCTGAAGTATTACAGAAACGTTTTCCTTACTGTTGCAAACCACTCTCCAACCCTCCCACAGCTCGAAAGCCGAAACAAATTGGAAGAGCAGAACGGCCCTAGCCCAAGTGATCGTTAACGCAACAACCTTGATGAAGAGATAATAAGAAGATTTAGCTCTACCTTCAAAAACTCTATTGTTCCTTTCAATCCATAGAACCCACATCGTTAGGGGTGTCCATTCGGTTTTAACCGAACCGAATAGACCGAACCGAAATAACCGACCCTAATTCGGTTAGTTAAAAATGTGAACCAAAACCGAAACCGAATTTGCTTCCAACCGAAATAACCGAAACCGAATAAATATTTTGGTTTTTCCGGTTAGTTCGGTAAAAACCAAAAAGTGATTTTGAACCGATCCAAATTACAATGCAAAAAGGGCTGCAAATGTGAGAAATCCAAATCAAAAGCTTCTCGGCATCCAAACGGGCAAATGGGCCCTAATCAGATTTGGACTGACAATCATGTTGTCAATATCCAAAACATACACAATCATTTTTTGGACTGACAATCATGTTCTCAAAATCCAAAACAAACAGGGCCTAAAACTCTAAAAGTATAATCTAGTTCTGGGATAAGAACAAAAATTACTTTCAAACATTTTCCCCCTTTCAAATTTCAAGCATGAAAATCAGAAACCCATATCATAAATTTCCCCCTTTCAAGCATGAAAATGAGAAACCCATATCATAAATTTCCCCATTTCAAGCATGAAAATCAGAAACCCATATCATAAATTTCCCCCTAAGAAATTAAAATAAAGAAAGGTACTTGTTCGAGGTTGAGGACTTGAGCCGTGGAGGTGGAAGAAACGAAGAAGAAAATTGCTAGGTTAGGGTAGTCGGATGGTGGAGCCGTGGTGTTATGGTGGAGGCGTGGAGGCGGTGGAGACTTCTAAGAAGATAGAAATGAGAAGAAAAGAGAAAACCTAAGTGACTAACTGACTAAGTCTCATACTCTATTACTCATTTACTCTCACGATTTTTCTTTTTTACTTTTCAATTTATTATATTCACCCCTTTTTTATACTCAGGACACACCCCATTGGCCATTGCTATTGCTAAACCCTAGCTCTCTTTTTTGTGAGATAAAGTGAACAGAAAAGAAAAAAAAACCCTAAGTTTTTAGGTTTTAATTTATTCACCCCCTTTTTATTACTCGGGACACCCCTTTCATTTATTTTACACCCTTCACAAGTAAAAAGAGGTGTGAATAAAATGAATGTATCATTTCACTTTCAAAATACTACAGAGTACATGCAATTTTATTTGTATGAATGAAAAAACTTTCCTTACACGCATAGACTGTAGTCACTGTAGCTCACATTTTATCTTTCGGCATAGTAAAGCCAAGTCACATTGAATAATTAGAGTACTCGGTTTGACTGGAAGCAGTTGCAGATAGATAGTGACTAGTGAGAGAGTAGTAGGAGAACGTTCTGCCGCCTATTTTCTGGATGAAGCAACAAAGCATAGAGCCCATTTATTTATTATATTTTGGATGAAGCAACAAACTTTCCTTACACGCATAGACTGTAGTCACGGTAGCCTCTGACGCTCACATTCTACCTTTCGGCGGAGCTAAGCCAAGTCACATCAAAAGTAACGTTAATCAATTCCAGGAAAACTAGTATTGTAATAATTACAGTACTCTTTCCAGGTAAGGCTCGAGCAGTTGACCCTGTTCTTGATATGTATCCATCTGTAAAACAAATAAAAGGGTATTCTTCTCGAGAATAACAAGGATTCCTTTAACGTATCAAATATAGAAATAAGAGTTTTCATCAAACCTGTCGTTCGGTTATTCGGTTAACCGAAAAAAAATTGGACGGAAACCGAAACCGAAACCGATACCCGAAATTTGGGAAGATAGGAAACCGAAATCGAAACCAAACCGATATGTTTTTTAACCGAACCGAAATAACCGATCAAATTCAGTTCGGTCGGTTATTTCGGTTTAAACCGATTAATGCACACCACTACACATCGTGGCCAACAAAGAAATCGACCATAACACCTTCCCTTTTTCCCTCCAAGGAATGAGCGACCAACCTTCAAACAAATCTTTAAGATTAGAAGGAAAAACCCAAGCAATTCCAAACTACGATAGATCCCACCCCAAACCTCACGGGCGACTTTGCAATGAATAAAAATATGGTCCGCCGACTCCCCTGATTCGATGCACAGAGCACAATGATCTACTATTAACATATTCCTTTCCCTTAGAAAGTCCACCGTTTGTATCCGACCACAAATCGCTGCCCACCCCAAAAAAGCAAACCCTTGGAGGAGCCTTTATCTTCCACATTTTTGCTACAATTGGATTCTCCTGATAAGGGACCAGTCCATTATATAAGACTTAACCGAAAAGAAACCGGAAGATTCCCATACCCACAGCCTTTTATCATACCCTGAGAAGCTGATATACGTATCTTCAAGCACCCCTGGAGAAATCTGACCACCGATGGCATTTCTCTATCAAAAAAACTTCTCCGAAACGTTGGCTTCCAAATGACTTTACCACCTACTCTCTCAAAACTATCTTTCACTAAAGCGAGCTTATCATCGGCAACTAAGAAAAGATCGGGGAACAATTCTTTCAACGGAATAATGGAGCACCATCGCATATCCCAGAAAGCGATCCTGTCTCAATATTAAACTCTATATCTGATACCACGATCGAAACTGGAACTCAAGGAATAAACTCTATATTCCAGAGGAGCCCTTGCCAAAATTTTCTAGCTCCAGTAGCAAAAATCATATTCCTTACTCCCAACTACTTCCACTCCTTGACCTCCGTCACAGTTGCACAACCCTAAATCACCCGGTACTAGAGTTGCTTCCAAAACAATTGTTTGTTTCTCCTTGGGTTGATGGCTACCAATAGCGGGTCCAGGGAAAGAAATTCTTCAGGAGATGCCCCAAGGAATGTTGTTATTACTGTAACATCGTCCGATGCCTTACAACGGAAAAATCAAAGATCAATGCAGGAGATGCAAGCAGCAATTGCTAGACTGACCAATGCCTTTGAGCGCAATCGTATACATACAATCAAACATATGATCGGCGAAGGGGCTCGCGGTGAACATGTTTATGATCCGTCGTCTAATAAATCATAGACCACCATTGATGAAGGTGATTCTGGCAATGAAGGGGTTAAAGAAATTATCCTCCAACATAGACGACAAGGAGGAGCCAAACAAGATTGAAACTCAATATGGACCTTCGAGACTTCAATGGTCAACTTCATATCGAGAATTTCCTTGATTGGCTTGTTGAATCGACTATATGGAGGAGCCAAACAAGATTGAAACTCGATATGGACCTTCGAGACTTCAATGACGACAAGGAGGAGCCAAACAAGATTGAAACTTGATATGGACCTTCGAGACTTCAATGGTCAACTTCATATCGAGAGTTTCCTTGATTGGCTTGTTGAATCGACTATATGGAGATCCATGAAGAAAACAAGGTAAATTTGGTGGCATATAAGCTCAAAGCTGGAGCTTTAGCTTGGTGGTAACAACTCTAACTCTCACAACTCAACAGAGGAAGGCATCAATTTGAATTTGGCCGAGGATGAAACAGTTGATACGAGACAACAGACTATGATCATGTACTATTCCAATTGTACCATAATTGTCGTCAAGGAAGTCAGACCATGAAGGATTATGCGATAGAGTTTTATCACCTATCCTCACGTAATGATTTGATGGAGAGTGAATCACAGCAAGTTGCACAGTTCACGGGTGGTTTGCGCATGTCTATCCAAGATAGAGTCCTGATGCAGCCCGTGTGGACTCTTAACGACATCGCCAAACTAGCCACCAGAGGGTGGAACGGAGATACAGTTAGATCAGCTTACGGTGAAGAACTCCATAGGCAGGATGATGTCTGTCACATCAACACTAGAGAAAACCTGAGAAAAACATTCTCATATGAAATACATTCTCGTATAAGGATTAACCACGATATGATGTTTGTCACATCAACACTGGAGAAAACCCGAAAAATACGTTCTCGAATACAGATCAAGGTTTTAAATTTCGGTTTCGGATAGCGTTTCGGTCTTCACCAAAACCGAAATTTTCTGGCGAAATCCACAAAACCAGATAAATTCATATTTTATTACTTAGAAAATTTCGGCTGAAATTTAGGGAAAGTAATAGATAATTTAAAAAAAAGCCAGCTTTTTCGGTGACATTCCTGAAATTTTGGCTGAAATTTCAAGGAAAACGAAATTTCAAACGAAAAATTGTAACGTTTCATGTATATCTAATTTTGGTTTCGGGGTTGACCGAAACCCGAAATTTCGGATTTCGGTCGAAATTTAAAACCTTGATACAGATCGACCAAGATTTATAGCAAATGTAAAAAAGAATGCGAGAAACACAATCAGACAATGCAAGAAGACAAGATTTACGTGGTTCAACAGTATGCCTGCGTGACTGCGTCCACAGGAGAAGAGTTTCACTATTCCAGTTTTAGGGTGACAAAACTCTCCTTGTTCTTGGCCAAGAAACTCAAAAGAAAATCTAACCTCTCGAAGCCCAAAAATGTGGCTTATATATCTATATCACTACATTGAGAAAATTATCAAAATACCCTTTGGTGGAAAATCGAAAATTAAATTTTCCTTCCAGGGCACTACGCCAGAAACCCTGGCAAAGGCGCACTACCCCTACACCCACAATTTGACCCGCGTGTGCATCGCACACATTAGTCTGTCAAGATCCTATATAACACCATAATAGAAGACATATGCACAACAAACATAAGAACCAATGCCGGCATGAGAGAACCTGGCTGCTAGTTCAGAAGATACGAGCAATAGGATAACTTGCGGGAGAGAGAGAAAGAGAGAAGAAATTGTTGAGGATGATGAATAAATTGTCAAAGACGATGGTGAAGAAGAAATTCCACCAGCATCAGTGAATCATGTTGTTAATAAAGGATCAAAATTCGAAGAAGAATTTCCACAAGCAAGCAGTAGCGAGGTGATATGTGGAAACCATGAAGGTCTTCTGCGAGATGACCCAGTTCTGATCGTTGGAGAGTCCTCATACATGACAACATGAAAGAAAGATCTACAACGACGACACGAAGTTTTCAAATCCATATCGAGGATCAATCAGAAGGTTTGCCACTTAATTTTGGGATACAATAAATGTGAGGACATCATTTCAACAACCATAATGGACCAGTCACAATTGACGGTAAAGATGCACCATGACCTTTACAAGATCGGTTAGATTTATAACCATATATCTTTTATAAAGTACTATCAAGAAGGCTTGTCCGCGATGTTACTGATATGGATACAAGCTATACGTTGTGTGGGAAATTATGAGTGCATAACATCAACCTTCTTCATGGGGCAATAACCAGGACTAAACTCGAGAACGAGTTTTCTTCAAGCGGAGGGGATATGATGTAGAGCGTATAACTCTTAGTTGAGCTAGAAGTCCTAGTTAAATTATAATTCCTAAGTTAGAATCAAGTTAGTAGGAATTGGTTTAGAAATTATAATACTAATAGGAGCTGTATTTTAGAATTGGGAAGTTTAGTTGATTTAGAAGTCAAGAAGAGAAAAGGGATTGAGTTTCTTTAGGAGTAAAGAAAAGGAACAGCTTGAAACTCTATAAATGTTAGACATGTGGTTAGAGGGCATTTTGTTTGTTGAATAAAATGTCAGCCTAAGTTTCCCTCTAATTTCTTCTTCCTAATGGATTCAAGGACTTCCGGGAGATGAGACGGTGATCCCCCTTTCCTCTCCCCTTAATCGGTTTCTGCTACGCCATTATACTTCCTTTTTTACTCGATTTCATATTACCACCAAGAACCCTTATTGTAATGACTCAAAGCAACACCAGATGAGAACAAATTATCAAAAATAGAAATACAACACATTCTGCCCTAATTGTTCAGCCAGAATGTTCTCACTTGAATAATAAAACTCAAGAAGAAGGAGAAGAAGACCTGGATTGGAAAAAGCTTAGTGATTCCTTTCTTTGCAAGAGCAGATACGATTTCTTGTGCAATCCCAAGTTTTGATATCGCCAGCCCTTCTTCGCTATCAACACTGCCCTTCTTCCCTGCAACTTTCTCCTCGTCTGAGAAATCATCAACTGCATACTCCGCACGAGCAACAGATGAAGCCCTAAATCCCAAAGGACCAGCCGAGAAATGAATATCTCTACTTCCAAAACGGAACCCTAGCTTCTCGGACCGATTTAAACACGAAAAACATTGAATTTCTCCGCCATAAACGCCATTTCTAGAAAGAATTGGTTCCAATTTCGTCAGATAGGGAGAGATACGAAAAGACTCGGAAGAAATCAAAGCAGTGAGAGTCTGCTTTGACGCCATGGAGGCGGATTTTCGGAACAGGAAATTCATCTCGCTTTGGTTTTCTCTGAGACCTTCTGATTGTAGAGAGCGAACGGAGAGGAGAAGCCCTAGAAAAAAAAATAGGGGTTTTTTCACGAGGTCGAAGGAGGAGGAGTGAACAAATGGAGCGCGGGGAGAAGATGAGAGAAAACCTCGGGAAGGGTTTTAGATATTTAGGTGTTTTCGGGCTTCTCTCCGAATGTCCGATTCGGTGACTCGCCGGACCATTTAAAATCGTGCTCACGCACATGGAGTGACCTAGGAAAGGTTCGGAACTTTTTGGATGCGTGGCATAGGCTCCGAGAGTAGCGGAATAAGAAGTCAACAGGGAGGACACAAGCACTTGATTTGCCTGTAATTACATTGGGAGATTAGTGGTAAGTGTTGTTTCTTTGTGCAGCATAGCCGCATAGACATAGAAAGGAGGGGGATAAGTCGGGGTGTCATTATCATTATAGTGAGAGAAGAGAGAGAGGGGCGAGGCAACCAAACGAGTAAGAAGACGAGCAATAATTACATCGGATAAATCCTAGGGAGTCTTGGTGGAGTTCAATGCAATATTGGCAACCAAACGAGCAATGACATTCCAAATCCAAACAAAATTCAGTTGGTTGTCTTTGGAATAAAAATTGGCTCCAACCCCTTGCAAATGGCTCCAATAGCAAGGATGTGGAAATTTTCCACGGGTAAGCATTATTCGGTTATAACCGAATAACCAAACCGAACCGATTTGGTCGGTTTGGTTCGGTTTTTTCCCATTTTGGTTCGGTTTCGGTTAGTTTTTTTGGAAATTCCTTTATTCGATTTCGGTTTCGGTTATCTAAAAAAAATTAGGTTAACCGAAATTATGATAAAAACCATTTTTTTTCAAAAAAAAAAGTGATATAAGTGCACTCCGTAGGATTATCAAAACCGTCCATTTGATTGATCACAACTTAATTAGGTTGTGTTCAAAAAATCATTTCGATCGAATGATCCTAGCCCTCCAATCCAAACCAGGAATTTGCTTTTTTCCCTCTTTTTCTCACACAATTCGGTTATTCGGTTATAACCGGATAACTGATATTTTTTTTCGGTTCGGTTTCGGTTGCCGAAATTTGATAACCGATTTTATTTTGGTTACCAAATTTCGGTTATTTTTGTTCAGTTATAACCGAATAACCACCCATAGTGGAAATATCCATGGAATTATCAATTCCATTGATATTTCCACACCCTTGGTATTAGAGGGTCCTCCAACCCGGGTTGGAGCCATTGTTCCTTGTGAGCAATGTGCGATTGCTTGAATTAGGAATTGAAATTGACAAATTTGTCCGATTCTGAATTTTGATACAAATAAATGAACCGAATGCAAACAGAGGCAGATTAAAGAAGGGAATTTAGTATTTTGTGGTGTCATTTTTTACTTCTCAAGAGGTACCAGTCTGATTCTAGAGCGATATCATAACGGAGATGCAAATTCTAATTCTTGATCCCCGCAACCCAAACGTGCATTTGGATTGTCAGGATCAGCAGTTGAAATTGGCGTCCCATTCTGATTCCGGCATTTGGTTCAAAAAATGAACATGAGCAAAACTGGCACTGGGATGGAATAAGAGAGGGGGCATGCTGAAATTTGTTTCCCACGGCAGCAGGTGGTATTATGATTCCACCCTGGTTGGAATAACATTTTTATTGGACATTTTTAAACTAAGTTTATTATTTTACTTTTTTTTTCTAGCGGATTAAAACAATAATAAAAAGAGTAATGCTAGGGAAACCGGGGGTAGGACCTAACAAATTATTTCATTCCACAACATCACTAGTGACGCGAGCAATCCCTTAGGGCCCGTTTGGATACCTTCCATTTTGTATTTGGATTTGGAATTGAGTTTTGAATACAAATTGAATAGATCCGGCAGCTCATGTAGAGGGAGATAGAGAGGGAAGGGGATACTTCCTAGTGGAGGGGAGAGGTTGAGGAGCAAAGTGGGTGAAGGAAACTCCCAGATTTGTGGATTTTCAATTTCTTATTTCCACAACAAACTTAGAAATCTGATTTTTTTCACTGTCAGCTAAATTAGAAATCCAAGAATTTGATCCAATCCAAATTACAATGCAAAAAGGGCTGCAAATGTGAGAAATCCAAATCAAAATCTTCTCGGCATCCAAATGGGCCCTTCGGCATCCAAATGGGCCCTTAAGTTTAGGGAAATCGTCAAAAAGTAAAGTTTTTTTTAACACCTCATATTCTCAATTCAGGTCCCATTTTAGGTCCTACTATTGGTCTCCATATCATTTTCCTAATAAAACTAATAGGATGCCAATTCCGATTCATGATTTCTAGCAATCCAAACACAGCTTTGGTGTCATGCTGTTTGATCTTCAATCATTTGTAAGGCTTTACATGGGCTGAATTAGTTGTGGAAGCTAGGCTAGTTTTATGGGTTGAGCTTTTACCTTGTAGGTCCATTAGATAACAACTTCATTTTACTTAAATAAGGTGCGCACATCATGGCCGTCCAGTTGGTCCAACAATCCCAAATAAATATGAAATTAAACTAGTGTTATCTGCTACCAAATGAGCAAACTAGTAGTCCCAGCATCATTCCTTGTCCTCTTTGCCTTCGATCTCTGCCCTTCGACAACAAGGACCTAACACCACAAAGTAAATGGGTCATGTTGGGGGTGATAATCGCTAACCAATTAAAAATGGACATGTGGCGGGAACCAAACCAAAGGCAACTAAGGACTCTAATCCTTCCTATAAATTGAGGCACCAGCTCCAAAGTATGGAACTTAAGTCACTTTTACACTCATCCAAATCTAGAGTTCTCATCATAGAGCTCATATTAAGCATTGGAGAGGCTCCCAAGAGTCCTAACTCCGAGTGGTTTTCTAACGGTTTGCTTGTGAGCGCAAGTCGCCTCCAGCCGGGATCCAATCCAACCTTAGGTTAGATTTCAGCGCCATCAGGTCTCACCCTCTATATCGGCTAAGAAACTAGTTCATCATCTTCCTGCTTGTGACTAATAAGCAAATAGAACCAATTGTAGACCCGTGAACTTCACTTTTGCAATAAAATCTCACTTGAACAAATAGTTGAAATCTTTAACAGCGGAAGAGGAAGGGGGTAAACATGGGTAGAGAGTAGGGAGTAGAGAGTACAGAGAAATTGCCTTTAGTTGCACGATTTTCTTAGGAAAGTGCATGAAAAGTGTTTTTTTCTATGTCAAATGGCATACTCCATTATCCATATTTAGGTTTAGACATTGTACAATCGAGGAGCTCTCTGATACCACCTGATGAAAATTTTATACTTGGATATATGTTGTGTTTCGATTTGGCTATAAAGTAGATTTAACGGTCCAGATCTATCTGCAAAGTCTTGCAAGCATACAATTGCAAGCAGATGATCAAGCGTATGGTCCTTTGTGTAGGAACTCTTAACAGGGTAGAACTCGCCCCTAAAAGCTAGCCGTTAGAGGGAGGATGCCCATCCCTTATAAGCAAATTCACATCAATTGACTTTTCCTATGTGGGACTAATTTTGCTTTCACGTGGAACCCCCAACACTCTGATCAACAATGAAATCTGACACTCTCTGATTTACCAAGGTTCCTTTTTATGTGTTGTGCGGTTTTTGATCGGCAAACAACGGACGTCGATCAACTCTCGGTTATGCCTTCAGATCTTGGTACATCAATCCTAGGCTGCTCACGATCCACCTTCCAAAGCTGCTCTCCGTGGGAGTTTTTCAAAGCAACACAAGGCCCAAGTACCTCACGGTTTCAAGAATTAAATAACAAAACAGAAACAATTCATTACGAGGTTCCTTTAAACAGAGAAAAGTATTATTAGAAATGGAGGCTACTGTCCTTTTCTTCCTCTTGTTATGTATTAGCAAAAGCTAACTACAATGCCTAAAAGGCAAAAAGGCCATGGGAAGTAATGCCCAAACTACATCAAGTTTAGAGAAATCAAAACGGTCACTTGTGCGGAAGATTCAGTGTGAACGAACTTGGATCATTCCCACATCCATTTATTGCACACATGCGCATTATCTTGACTGATGGCATAAGGGTCACTTCCAGTGGTTTTTAGGTAACATCAAAAGATTGGAGGATCTATGTGCCCAGGGTAGGTATTGCCCACTGAAGTGAATGAATCTTTTGTGTTTTGTTTGCAGGCCGTAGCACCGAGCCTTCGAGAAAGAAAAAGAAGCTCGCTTGAATTCCATGCATTGTAAGAGACATGCAAAGTGCTATTGGGCTCTTTCCAGGTCATCTCTTGAAGCAAATACCTGAGGCTCTGTTCACTTCTTTTCCCAGGTGCTGTTTTTCCTGGAAAACAGCCCCTTTTTTTTCCAGACAAGACCTTGACAAGATAGAATTTCTGTGTTCACTTCTTTTCCAGGGAAAAATATTGTTAGATGTGGAATTCTTTATTTAAAAGCTGAAAATGATGTGGAAATTTACTTTTTCCCTGTTACTCGAGATTTGGTTTCCGATTAAATATATCGAAAAGAGGCTTTCCAGGGAAAACAAAACATTTTCCTTGACAATTTCCCTGGATTCCTTTTCCTTCTGCCATGTCACCTGGAAAGGAAAGGAAAACAAAATCCTTTCCTTGCTTTTCCGGGGAAAAGAAGTGAACATAGCGCCCTAATGGAATTGATAGTTGCAAGTTATTATGATGTATGTGGAGTGGGCCTAATCTATATATATTCGTCTTGTTTTTTTAGAAAACCCAATAAACCAAGTAACTTCCTCTTCCTTGTGTTTGTTGTTACACAAAAGGCGGTATGATTTAGGGATTTTGCTTGGAATTTGGGTTCCACATCAGTAAAACCCCCAGTTTGGTTGCCAATATAGTATTGAAATCCCTGGAGACTCCTAGGGATGTCTACTTTTTTTTGCGTGTTAGGTAAGGTAGGATTGAACCTCCGACCTCTGGTCAAAGGACAAAGGGATGTCTCCGTTTAATCATTGCACGTCTGTTTATGTGACCCCCCTTATTCCCTATCTATAGAAAGGCCATCAAGTCTCAAGTGGGTGGTACCGCCCACAAGGGACTTCACAGTTGGGCACCGTATAAAAATTCTTCTATAATATCCAAAGTTCAAAACCACAAAATAAAGGGGGAAATGATATCAACACTCCAATGTTTTGATATCAAGCTCAACTAGATTGTCTTTTAGTATTTAAAATGCATTAACAAATTATTACAGTTCCCAAAAGGCTCTCACAAGCCCATTAAATACTAAAAGACAGTCAAGGAGGGCGTGGATATCAAAAAATACTGATATCATTTCCCAAATAAAAAAAAGGGTGGAATTTTGCTTAGATTTTTTGTGAACGCAGATTTCTCTCTCTTTGCTTTCTCTCTTTGTCTCTATATTGGAAAGGCACCCCCTAACACTATTCTATGAGGTTAACAACCAAACACTGACCACTATTCTCAGAGTTCAAGGTAAATTCCAGGCAAATTCAATGCTTGTCTCCTCCCTGTTGACCACTTATTCCACTAATCCCAGAGTCTATGCTGAGCAACAAGCATTTTGAGTTTCCCACCATGAAAAAACTCCTCGAAATTCTCAGCCACACGCAGTCCAAGTGGGCTGTAATTTCCACTCTTAGATGGGATGTTTTAGACTCTCTTGCTGCCAGCCACATTCTATGGATGCCGTTGCTACAAGTTGCTGCATCACCTGGCATTTCCCTCACAGAATGGGTTGCAAGGAGTTGGGCTGTCGGGTTGGGTCTGGTTGAGGCCGACCCGACCCGAAGAACCCTTTTTTCCAACCCAAACCAGACCCCACCCGAGTTTTTAAGCTTACAAAAAAAATTGATAAAAAATGTCGGGTTTCACTCCGGTCAGGTTGCCCAAACCCTCAACCTGGACTCGAATCCGACCCGACTTCTTTTCTTTTTTTCAAGTTGAACCCGACCCGAAGAACCCTTTTTTCCAACCCAAACCAGACCCCACCCGAGTTTTTAAGCTTACAAAAAAAATTGATAAAAAATGTCAGGTTTCACTCTGGTCAGGTTGCCCAAACCCTCAACCCGGACTCGAATCCGACCCGACTCCTTCTTTTTTTTTTCAAGTTGAACCTGACCCGAAGAACCCTTTTTTCCAACCCAAACCAGACCCCAGCCGAGTTTTTAAGCTTACAAAAAAAATTGATAAAAAATGTCGGGTTTCACTCCGGTCAAGTTGCCCAAACCCTCAACCCGGACTCGAATCCGACCCGACTTCTTCTTCTTTTTCAAGTTGAACCCGACCTAGAGTTGCACCCCTAGCAAGGATTCCTACAAATTTAGGACAACAGCCGCTTGTCATAATCTTAAATGAGTGGGACCTATGATTTTGACGACCAATTGTGAATCCAAAACTGATTATTGGACTCAAAATTAGACATAAATTTGAGTCTGTTAATCACTTTTGGACTCACAATTGGTTCTCAAAATCCAAAATAGACAGCCTAAAACTTGGAAACAAAAAATTTTCCTAGGAAAATTATAGGGCGGGACTATTCCTAACGGATGCGTGCAATCACCCGTAAACCACTCGCATCGGGTAAGCCCGGGGAGCATATCCATGAGTTTAAGCCCAAGTGCCACACCCGTACGGGTTTTTATATTAGGTTATGATATTTTGTTGTTTTCAAAAAATATTTTTCTTTCAATCTAAACAGAGGGCCTTAGGCGGGGGAATTATGTTATCAGAAAAGCTTACGGGGAAAGAAGGTTCTTGGCCTTCATTCCGGAGAGAATAACATGGAGAGGCTATAGCCTGAAAATCACCGTTGATGGACAATCCTAATTCCTAACCAATGGGGGCCTGTTTTGTTTTCAGGGAAAATATTTTTGGCAGAAAATGTTTCTTATTCCTTTTCCATCATTTCCAAGAAATAATTTTCAGCTCTTTTGTAACCAAGCTTTGAAAAGGAAATACTTTTCCCGTAAAAAAAAAAATTCAACAGTTAGGATGATAATTGTCTAGAAAAGGAAAATGAACTGCTTACTTATCCTCAGCTTGATGGGTTTTGAGTTCCACAGGGCCGCCTCTGGGCCTTCACTACATATGTACACATACCCTGAAAAAAGGTGTATATCAGCTTAAGTATAGCTGTACATGTAAAATGGGCATAGAATTTGTTTTATGTTCATTTTACGACAAAAGAATCTGGAACAATTCACATTCAATGACATGCGCTTCACATAATTGGAAGTTAGTGTTGTTGGGTGATGAGGTTGTTTCACCTCCGGCATGACTAAGGCCTGTTTGGCATCCATGAAAGTTTTCTTCATGGAATTATCAAGGGGTCGGCGAGAGAAGCAAGACGGGTAAAAGAAAAACTCAATTCAAAATAGAGTTTTATTTTTCCTTATTTTTATGCCACTTCTTAGCATTTCCTCACTCCTGCCCTCTCAATTATTTGCCTCTCTCTCAGCACTTGGTAAGCTAATATTTCATGAAAAAAAGCCATTAAAAAAAAAATCAATGAAAATAAATTCATGGTTGCCAAGCATGGCCTAAGTGTGTGTTGCCTGAAAATCAGCATTTCACCATTTTGTGAGATGAATCTCTTCAAAATGCATTTTTTCATCTCAACCTGTCACCAAAAAAAAGAAAACCTGATTTTCCGGTTAGTCACTTAGTTGAGATGATCTATTAGATGATTGGGGTCATATGGGAGCCAAATCAGGACTTATATCAAATGGAAGGTTCGGATGAATCAAATGTGAGACACAAAATGCCAAATTGGCCGTCTCTCATAATATTACAATGATGTTGCTCCCAGCTGAAGCATTCCTCACGCCCAATATGGCATTGTATGAGTGAAGGTCACCTCGCCATGGTCCCCTAGGCATGCGGCAAAGTCCGGCAAAAGACGCTAGAGACGGGTTTGTCGTCACTCCACCACCATATTTTTTTCTTGTCACTCGTCAAGAACCATCTTTTTCTTGAAAATTTTCCCACAACATTTAAACATAATTGGGGTTGTAGCTCAATGGTTGAGGCTTACGGCTTACCTAACAAAAAAAAAAGTGGGGTTGGGCTTGTAACTCAATGGTTGAGGCTTTGTATTTCAACCTCGAGGTAGAAGGCTTACCTACCAAAAAAAAAAAAAAAAAAACCATATAAACATAATTAAAGAAATTTTCATTGAATTCCATCATTTTATTAATTTTTATTATCTTTATGTAGATTTTAATTATTATCTCAAAATTTAAACCAAACCTGGGAGAGTAACTCCTTAATCCTCATAACTAAATGGACCCCCACCAAGCAATAATTAATAACATGGACCGCCAATACCACTTTAATTCAAATAAAAAGCCTGCAAAAAAGAAGAAGAGTAGAAATCATAATCACTTTGCCTTTTTTAATTCGAATTCAGTCGGAGCTACAATGTTTCAGTTGTTATTATTATAGTATTTAAATGCCCAACCGCCAACATTGGGTCAAAGCAAGAAACTGAAAATAACAAGGAAAAATGATGAGGAAAGAAAAGCAACGGAATTCCTGAAGAAAGGGGAATTCAGTAAAAAGGATTCACCTGAAAATATTTATTGAACCCATGCAGGAAAAGATTTTTCTAGGGAATTTTGCGGAAGGGGCATTTCGCGGCTCTTTTGCATTAGAGAACAGCCGCACAGGCTCACTTTTCAGCATATTGCCAAAGTCATCCGCGAAATGCCTTTACCTGTTATGGATATTTGTGTCATTTTCAAATTTCCCAGATTACCCTCAGACAGGGGGTTTGAAGGTCCCCATATATCGGATATCAGGAGTACTCCAGAATATTCCCGAAATATCGGCATACAGGCTGATATATTGAGATATCTAAAACCATAGCTTGTGTCAAATTCAAAGCAAAGGAAAACTTAAAACCTCTGTAAAGGGTATTTGTGTCATTTCATTCACATAGTACCCTCATTATAAAGGGTGTTTGTGTCATTTCATTCACATGATACCCTCATTACCCATTATTTTCTTGATTACCAAAGACAATTTCATGAGTTAAAGAAAGATGAATTCATTAATCTGTTTGGTGAACATTATTATCTCACACCTACACATAGTCAGGGATTTTAAAATCCTAATAAATAGCAAAAGATAAAGGGTCTCTACTCATGAAGCTTCACTACCACACCTTCCCTTTTCTCATGAATCTATTTATTGTATAGATTATAACTAATAAAAAACTTTATCCCCTATTTAATGAAATTATTATTATAATTAATAATGGCATTGCTAAAGAGTAAAGAGTGTGAGCTACGCCTTCTTGCTGCCTTTATCTACAAACAAGGTGGCGAATGTATTCATTTCCAAACAATAAAAGGTCTCTGATGTAGTGATCTCGACCTTACCTACTATTCACAATTTCACATGGTTCATGTGCAGCTTAATCTGCACCCTCCAAATTATGGACCCCACCATGGCTAGTCTGAAGATTGTGTCCATCTGCTGATCCCAACTGTTCCATCAATGGATTGTGATCTGTCTAATGTTGATCATCTTCTTCTTTTTTATAATTTCCAATATGACCAATATATAGGGACCTACAAACCTTGTTAGTAATTGAAAGGAGAAGCTTCTCAAAATATCTGCATTCTTCTGGGGATTTGCTAGGCAATTCCATGTAAAGCCATTTCACGGGTCACTTTTGCAGGAGAGAACAACCACCTCATACGAATTAAATGAATAAGACAAAATCTGTGAAAAAGTGAGCCTGTGTGGCTGTTATCTTCTACAAAAGTGAGCTGCGAAATGGTTTCCTGTGCGAAATTGACTAGCAAATTATATTCTTCCGAACAGAAATGTGACCACACTTTTAAGGAGAGAATAGCCTCTTACATGAATAAAATGAATAAGACAAAATTTGCTACCAAGTGGCTGTTCTCTCCTGAAAAAAGGAGCCGCAAAATGGCTCTATGTGGAATTGCCTAGCAAGTCCCTCTTCACAAATTTAACAATACAACAGATTCCCAAATCTTGCATTGCCCACAAAAGGTAAAAATGTTCAGGATTTGTGTGTTTTTTTTTTAAAAATACTTTAATTGTTCAAAACCTTACCAGGTACTCGTTTCCGTGCATCAATATCAGCTAGACCTGAAACATAGAAAGAAATCAGTCGCATTTAGGTGGGCCCCATCCTTGGATTGCATCTAGACCTTCCAATTGCGCAACCGTCTTGGATCTCTACTCGTCCAGCAATCATGTTAATGGAGGGTGGGCCCACAAAGTCGACAGGATTTGATTGAAGGGTGGGCCCACATGTTTTCAGTTGGGGCTAGACAGATAAATGAATAACAATGGGTCCCACAGATTTCCCTCCAAAGCTAGTCCCTTGGCCTTTCACCTGTCTCATACTCTTTCTCCGTTGCGTGCAGCCACCCAAATCATTCAGAGAAAGTCAAAAAAGTCAATGAATAAGACACATATATAACCCGTCGGGGTTGCGGGGAACGGAATTGATATTTCCACCCCTGTTTCGGTATTTTCGCCTCCACTATTTGCCTTTTTCAGGAATATGGCTGCATTTACCATTTCTTTTTGCCTTCGACCAAGTCATTTCCATAAAAAGACAAACATAAGCGGGTGGAAATATCATTTCCCAAGAAAGAAACATTCAGTGAAACAAACTTCGCTATCATCTGATCTTGGTTGTACGGGTGTGGAGCCCATCATGCGGCAAGTCAATAGCGCGTGTAACTCGGGAAATTAAGCTAATAATCAACAATTAGGCCTTGGGAAATGATATATTCCCCCCTTTTTCTTCCCTAGGCCACTCCCCTGTAGTGTAAAAGGGTAGTCAGAAATACACTAGAGGGAGCTGGCCAAAGGAAGAAAAGGGGGCTCATATATCACTTCCCTTACGCATGTTCATTTTGGATTTTGAGAATTGATTTTTCGTCCAAAACTGATTATTAGGTTCAAAATTAAATATAAATTTGAGTTCAATAATCAGT
Organism: Tasmannia lanceolata; assembly: GCF_043159265.1. Classification (NCBI taxonomy): domain Eukaryota; kingdom Viridiplantae; phylum Streptophyta; class Magnoliopsida; order Canellales; family Winteraceae; genus Tasmannia; species Tasmannia lanceolata. Next base: position 9,908,679 of record NW_027518685.1, on the reverse strand, counting down.
TCTGGACTCACAATTTGTTCTCAAAATCCAAAACAAACCAGGCTTAATAAAAATTTTGAGTCTAATGATCAGTTTTGGACTCTCAGTCGGTTCTCAAAAACCAAAATAAACAGGGCCTAATAATTTTTTTGAGTCCAATAATCAGTTTTGGAGGACTATGATCAACCGATCATGAGTGCCAAACCGATTATTGGACTCGAAATTAAACAGCGCCTTAGCGAATTTCATAATTATACATTTCATAGTGTTAAGCACGCAACAACTTTGACTATATATTTTTCAATAATTGAATTTACATCTTCTACAATCCATAAATATATAATTATATATTTCAAAAAACAGCTCCGCTCTAGCTTGGATGTCTTAGTTCATCACAAGCGGCGAGCAGTGAGAAGAGAAGAAAATGAGAGAAAACAACAAGTAAAACCCCATTTATATCAACACGAAGATGTCGTCGAAGATGAAGTTCTCGGTGTTGCTTGCTTGAGCACGACTGTCGGGAAAATACTTGCTTTTCTTCTTTCGTGCTCCTTAATAAGTTCACCCGCGAACCAATCGAGCTTCTCTGCATTTGTCTTCTCTGCAATTTTCTTCCCTCGAAAGAGCACGGACTCGACATTCTTCTGTGCCAACATCTCCTCCGCGACCCCCACCAGTCTTTTTGTGTCACTCAAACTGTGGTTCTTCGAGATGGGCGATTTTCCGGTGTTGAATCCGTTCGCCTAATTAATTTACATAAGAATATTATTTAGCATTAAAGAAAAACAAAGAGATTTATTGATTTTAATAACGAATTTGTCCACTACTAGAGAGTGTTTGGTGTTGCACATAACATCTTACAATTTTCACAAAACACCCTTCAATTGTTTACTAAATGATGAAGAACACCCTTCAATTGTTTACTATATAGATACCTGAATCCGGACGTAATTACTTGTCGTGATATGCCCAAATGCCATGGAAACCGCTTGATCAACCTACAGTTCCCAAAAGCTCTCAGAAGCAGATTAAAAGAGAAAAGAAGAAGACATGTTGACTGTGTACAAATATTAAAATATGTTAGTACCAATATCAATTTTTCTAAATTTTCTTAAAATGTTTCTAAAGGTATTGGGCATTTTTGTCAATTTACCATATCGGAAACTCCCTCCCCGGCAATTCTAACTAACTCTCCAGGCAACGGAGTCCGATCCCGGCGACCGAACATCCCGGTATCAGACTCTCCATTCCCCAAAGACACCACCAAAAGATCCTCAACCCCACTAGCAAACGGGAACTCGTGCTTATTATTCAGCACGTGCGTGATTGCAGCAGCCGTCGGATTACTCATCGCGACCCCACCATCAACGGCCAAGATCTTCGTCGTCTTATCAACCGATCTCATCTCCACCGCTCCAACAACCGTTGGATGTGCCGATGTGGCCAAGCACACCACCCTCATCTTGAAATCATATCCGTCCGTTTCTAAAGCATCCGCCCGTGAAAACAAGAACGGCGCTCCGGTGGAAAGATCGTAGCACGGTATAAGCACAGGCTTGATCGTGTCTTTGAGAGTATATTCCGAGAAAACTCGCCGGAATATTCTCTCCGCATTGGACGGACGGAATAATCGCCGGAATATTCCTTCTCGAGACGGTGAGATGATCTTCTGGCGATTCTCGGCGAGGAATTTTACTGCCTCTGCCGCTTTAAAGAGAGGCCGGCCGTCTTTTCCTTTCGTAAAAAGCATGGCGGCTAGGATCCCGCCGGCGCCGGAACCTGCGGCGACGTCGAAGAAGTCGGCGATCCGAGCGTCGGGATTTCCGGATCTCCGGCGGAGGGATTCTTCGAGAAAGGATATGGATTTTCCGGCGAGGATACCGTCGGTGGCTCCGCCGGCATCAATGCAGAGGATCCGAACTTTTCCGGCTCCGGATTTTAGTTTTTCGGCGGGGAATTCGGTTTCCGGTAGTGTTCCGGTGAGAAAGAGCTTTGGATCGTCATATCCGAAGAGGAATTTGCTTTCGAGGATGGAGAAGATCTCGTAGCTGAGCTTGTCTACGTCGAAGCTCGGCTCGATTGGAGCCGCCGCTATGGCTGCCATTTTAGATAGAAGAGAATGTGAAGGAGAGAGGCAGAGTTTGTGAGGGAAAGACGGAGAGATTTATGTCTCTTTTATAGGAGGAAGATACGATGGTGCGCACGTTAGTGATGACCCGTGACCCCACACGATGTTTCAATTGCGATTAATCGGCTCTTTGTCTTTAGTGCTTTAAACGTAAAATTACAAATGGAGTTCTTTCTTCGGACAATCCTAGCCATCCGATTGGAAAAACGGTGGGCCATTGAATCCAAACCATTCTCTACTTCAATGGACCAGATAATGGGCCAATGAAGATCCATTTTTAAGCAAGATGTTGATCGAATGATTAAAGATCATCCGAATAGGAGTAGGTCCTGCGCTAATAGTGGTCCCACAAGTTTATCAAGGACAAATTGTTATAAAGTGCCACGTGTACACGGGCCAGACGAGCTTTCCAAGAAAAAGGTAAATCGAGCGGTTATTCACTAATTCCTAAGCGTGGTTCTACAATCATTTCCTTTCCTAAAATATAGAGGAAAAGATTTCCATGGAAACACTTTTTCCTTTTTTTCAACTCAACTTGGCGGAAAACGTTCAAATATCTGAATCTAGGGGACGAGTGTTTTTACCGGGGAATTTGCGATCCAGTACCGCCACAAACATGCGAACATAACCATGGTTAGTTTAGTTAAGGTCACCGACGGTCTATTCTTTAACCGGGGTCAAAGCAAAATCAGATCCAACGACTAGGATTGAACCCCCTCGACATTTGTCGGTAGAATTAGCGACACCGCCGGATTTAGCGGTAGGTACGAAATACGATAGAATCTCCAAATTCAGCCCCTGACATTTCCGCACGATTGCCTGCCGGAATACTTTTTTTTTTTTTTCTTTAACCCCTTTTTCTTTTTTCTACTTCAATTTTCTAATCTCACATGTACCACATTTTAGCCGACATTCTATTAGTTTCTTAATCCTATGGCTAAGCTTTAATCATCATCTATATGCTGATTAAAATAATAAAAGATGAGTGATTTGGCGGCTCTTCGGACCGCTCAAAATAATGACATGTCTTGATCTACATCGTACAATTGGTGGGTCCGTAATGGATGAAGAAGGGGGATATCTAATTCCATTCGGGATTTTCTAGGGTCCATCTCAAAAGGCATTTCGCAGATGATCTGTTGCATGTCATACTAGCCACCTAGTGAAGAAGACAACACCTTTTGTCTCCATACACGAGGTGGTTGGTCTGACATGTGAATGACCAGCTGTGAAATGCCTTTTGCAATGGACGCTAGCAATTTGCATTTCATTTTATTAGAACCCTTCAATTGGTGGCCCCCCACATTGCCTTTTCCTAGTAAATTAGTCAAAAGGAGGAAGGAGTTCCGTGTTCCTTGCTCTATCCAATTAGTCAGCGGTTAGGATCATCCGATTGCTTATGAGATTTTTCATTTATTTTCTATCAAATTGTGGGCCCCAGCTATGGACCAGTTCCAAAAGCCACCAACCCTCTGTAGTCTGTATGACGCGTCTGAGCCCATTGTCCGAAGGAAAGTTTCTTAAACCCTATTTTAATTGTTTAATTATCTTCCTAATCTCCCACTGCACTCCCTTTTTTTCCGACATCCTGATAGTTTCTTAATCGTAATGCTTAAGCTTTAATTAACATAATTATTTTAAAAATAATAAAGTAATTAATGTAAAGCTCCTGATTCATGCACGGTCCTTATCACAACCTCATGCCTGAAGAACGTTCGGATAAAGATTAAATATTTAAATAAATAAGTTTTAAAAATACTGATGCCAACCACTTTTATTCCTCCGTATTTTCTCTATATTTATTTATATACCAAAGGGTATGGGGAGCTTATTTTTATATTATCTTTAGCCTAAAGACAGAAATATTTGTCCTTTGTGGGGCTACTTCTTTCTAAATTTATTTTCATTTTTTGCATTTTATTTTTTTAAATCATCCATAAATAAGGAAATTAGGGCAGTGATAAATCGACTCCCCATCTGTCTATCTCTCTCCTTTTTCTCTCTCTAACCCAGAGGAGAGAGAAAGACACATGGGGAGTCGATTTATCATATTTGGGAGTCGATTTATCACTCCCCCAGAAATTAACATCTTTTCTTTTCATTTTCTCGGAGTAGAATCGAAACTCAGTCAGTTAATTTAAAAATAAAAATATTTATCTTTTTCTCATCCTAATTGAGTCTAGAATCTGGTCTCTTGTTGAAGAAAATGGCCATGAACTCGGTTCGAGGGAAGTGACTGAGCTGACTCGATTTTGACTCTGAGTGATCAAATCCTGTATGTAAGCAGTTGATGGTTTTGGGTGCGACACTAACTCGTCTAAGTTGAGATGTCGTACAATCTCAATGTTTTAATTTTCTAACATTTTGAATATATTTTTTTCATTGATTGGGTTGATTCATTGAGTCATAACTCGGCTGAGAAGACTCGCCTAGGTCTCAAGGCAAACTCCATTCAAAGTCCTAGTTCTAAGAACTAGTTGAAGATTTAAATGCAACTCTTAATTTGATGATATTGATTTGGATGCAAAATGCGAAGAGACATTCTCGTCAAGAACATCCCCCAGCAGTGGGTAGCGTATATTGTGTACCATATAAGTCTTGTTGCCAAATGCCAATCCGAGGTTATTTTAAGATAAAATTATTGAAGCAGGGTAGCCAATCTAGGAACAGCTTGTCCAAGATTTCTATCCCCATGGAGAACAGCCCCATTAACTACATAATAGTTCATTACACATGGTAAGTTAAGACATAATTTCTTACTAAATGTTCAACTTTAAATCTATAAGCTATGTAATTTTACACACTTAAATCAAGGTTAGGAATTGCACCACAAACAGACAATCTTCCAAGATTGCGAGGTTGCTATGTCTCTTTCGCTCAGCTAATTCAGTACCATGGTCATTAAATGTAGTCGCAGGCGCTCCTGCGACGTACTAAGAGGAAGAGAGTGTATGTGTGTGTGTGTGTCTATGTGTTTTACTGAAGGTCACAGTGTACTTCTATGGCCCACACATGGATGGTCCGGTATCACCATCAAGATCATTCTTTAGAGATCTATTACTCATTTATTTTTATGAATTTAGGCATCCTTTTTTATTTATTTTTCATGTTTCTGATCATCTATTCATTATGTCTTGAGTCCAAAAATGATTATTGGACTCAAAATTAAACGTAATTTTGAATCCAAAACTTTAATATATGGATCCAATGAACACGTTCACATCTAGCTGTTGTGCCCAAATCCTGTGGATTTACATTTGGATCCTTTAGATCCATCGGACCATCTGGGTCCATTGACATTATTAAGTTTCACCTTAAGTTAAGGAAAGAGAACTTAAAGAGGTCTGGAAATGGCAAGTTTTCTTTCCTTTTATGGAAAACTATATAAATTTGAAGCATAGGCTCGATTTTTTTATAACTTAAAGTCGAATAAATTGATTGAGAGACAAGTAAGTTAGGAGATAGTCCTCGGACTACCGATGTTGGAAATCTACAGTGAGACCATGTGGGGTCCATTATGAATGGAAATTGCTCTGTATTGCACTGGTTAGGTGATCCTGGACATTGAATCATATTGACTTTTGGCTGTGAAATGTGGACCGTTTGATCAGTAAGGTTTTGGGACTACAGTCTACAGTGCATTGGTTCCAATCATCATAAACATTCAACATGCAACATTAAGATTAAGGCATGCAGGCTACCAATTCTAGTAGTCCAAGAAAGGAATATGTTACAAGTTATTTTATCCTTTTCCCTTACTCCCCACCGAGTAGTGAGGTATCTGTTGTGGGCCACGATTTTCTTTCAAAGGCTCGTCTCCAGCTATCACTTAGTTGAGTGACATTAATTGAAAAGGAGGGCAGTACCATTTGTACCGAAGGCAAGACTAATATGTGGTAGGAGAAACATTAAATCAAAGTGCAAAAAGCTAAGATACGGCTACAGTAATTTAAAAAAGGAGCAAAATGTCAGTTAGAGTTCACATCACACACATTTGAGAGAGAGAGAGAGAGTTGTGGCCGAGAATGCAGTGATTAAGATATCTACATAAACATATAAGTTAGTGAATATTTTAGAAAGAGCTGCATGATCTTATGTGGGCAATTATTGATCTAAGATCGACGGTCTAGATTGGAGAATAAGCTTAAGAGTGAAATTATTGGAATTACCCATTGACCAAAGTGACTAATAAAGGGTATAAGGGTAATCAATACATCTCATCCCTACTGAGACATGAATGGTTAGTGTAGCCCAATTCAACAAAATTACATAAGTCCGGATATTATAGTTGGTTAAATGGATTAGGCCAAATAGAGTTCTATCGTGGGTGGACCTCTAGGAGGCCCTTATTTAAAAATAAGGAGTTGCTCTTTGTTATCATCTAAATGACCAAAGGAGATCTCCCCATAAAATATCAGGCAAACCAGAGAGGCAGTAGAAGATCCAGCCCCATCGATCACCATCATGACTGATCAAGATGAGTTCTTAATCATTCTTTTATACTCTAGTTTATTTGCACGGTTAGACTCGTTTAGATCAATACATCTGTAATATTGATTTGATTATATCTATTGCATTTGTGATCATGGTGTATTGAATGCCGTGATCTCATGTTTACAAGAGAGTAGGGGTGCAACTCGGGTCGGGTTTGTGTTCGAATTGAGGTGTCAGGTTGACCCGATCCACATCAAAACCTGACATTTAAAAAAAAATTACAAGTTTTCTATTTTCTTCTTTTAGAACATAAAAACCTAAAGGAAAAAGATATCACCATTTCCAAGTAAACCCGATCCGAATTGGAAAATCGGGTCGGGTTTGGGTTGAGATGTTAATTTTTCGAGTTGGGTCGGGTTAGCCTTCATTTGGTCTGCTTCAGGTTGACGGTTTATAGTTTAAGCATGGGTTCAACCCAACCCAAGTTGCACCCTTACAGGAGAGACTTGTGTCCAATGGAGTAAGATCACCAAATAAGTTACTGAAAGTTAAGAGGGAGAGAGTTGTGTCCATGAATGCCAGTAAGATCTCTATACCACCACAGACAGGAGTTAGGGAATATTTTAGGGACAAGATAATAATAGCCATAATAAAATCTCAATAAAAACTCAGGGTTTTGGCACTCACTCGTTAAGGTGCATTGGAATTTGGAAAGGTAAGTCTACACATGGTTTGAGAAAAAAGACTCAAAACATAAGTAATCTCTCAAACCCTCTCCTTAACAAATCCCAAAAACTTATACATAAGTTGGTGAATATTTTAGAGAGAAACGAGTGAGAGAATTTGGCATAAATGCAAAACCTTTTCTGTGAAAAGATGTATACATTTATGAATGGTAGGCCCCAATTTTGGAGTTAGGACACCCATACAAATTGAAGGACCAACGCTCAATTAGGACTGTAGGATGTGGCCGTGGTACGATGACTTGATAGAGAGAGACGTCACTTAAGGAGAAGAGTTTGTCATATGACCTGTGATAAGCTCATTTTGGGACCCCGGGCCCTTGGGAGCTTCTCTCTTTTTATCCACGTTAGTAGTAAGGTCTTTTTCTTTTGGATTTCACGTTTTAGGATTGGATTGTGAGATGTACTCTTTTTTTCTCATTTATTTTTATGGGACCCAACTTTGTAAATAATTGGGAATTGATAACCACACCCGCTTTTTAAATAATTGCACTCCTCACTTTTGTTAAACATGTACTGCTTAGTTAACTAAAAGAGTAAACTAGTAAAAAAGAGCTGCTTCTTTCGACGTAAAATGAGAGTAAAATGAATTTTACAACCAATGTTAAGTGAAATGACGGGTCCAAAATTTGTTTAATTATAAGAACTTTTATATATCTATCTCGTCTCCTTAACTTTAGAATGAATAGATCTGGCAGCTCATGTTGAGGGAGACAGAGAGGGAAGCGGGTAATTCCTACTGCAGGAGAGAGGCTGAGGAGCAAAAGGGCGAAGGAAACTCCCAGATCGGTGGATTTCCAATTTCTTATTTCCACAGCTTATTTGTAAATCTGATTTTGTTTTCACTATCAATCGCTGAATTGGAAATTCAAGGATTTGATCGGGATCCAAATGTCAACGCAAAAAGGGCTGCAAATGTGAGAATTCCAAATCAAAATCCTCTCGGCATCCAAATGGGCCCTAATGGTTTTGTACATAGAGTGGATTTCACCTCCATGCATTCACTTTCCGGTGAATGCTTTTAATCTCAGCCCATTCAGTCATTCACTTACCCTGTTCGTATAAGATTATACAACCGATTGGGAGTGGCCTGACCCAGATTTGTGTTTTGGACACATTTTGGATCCCTATCATAGGATTTGAAAACTATTCCCAGGGTGGCCTTACAACGGATCCACTTCGGATAGGTGGCCAAATCGGATTTTGTTCTCTGATCTGGGTCCGTTGACACCCCTAGTTTCACCCTCCAGGTCAAATATTTTTGCCTACAGGGGAACGGGCATGGACATGTCTGGAAGAGGTTTGGATTCAGGTTGGGCTTAATCTCACATTGCCAGGCCCAACCCTTGATTGGGCCCAGAAAGTAACCCGGCTTGTAATCGATTAGAACTGAATCGGAGGCCAAAACTCAGCCCAAATCAGGTCAAGTTTGGGTTGCAAAAGCAGTGAAGTGAGGATTGGTCCGTCTAAGCTAGCAAATCAGGCCACAGGATAGCAATCGTCTAACCGGGCCTGAAAATCATAATCACGCTCATTAAACAAGGCTGAATCCGGATTCAGGTTGGGAACTTGGGATGGATCTGCCATTGCCTGGCCCATCTCTTGATTGGGCCTAGAAAGAAACCTAGCATTTATCAATGAGATATGGCAGGCCGAAACCGGGCCCAAATCAGGCCAGGCTAGGGGTGGACAACCTACGATAACAAATTAGACCGTATCTTAGCTATTTATTTATCCGGGTCCAAAAAATTAAATGGGCCCAATTATTACTCAGGTCTGAAAATTGTGCCCAATATAAGGAAAACTGGGCTATATCGAGCTGAGTAATCTGATCAATCCTCCAAAGTAGCTACAGTTCCTTTGTTGAATTCATTGAAATTTATGCAATTCCTTGAAGGTAGAAGCTAGGCCTATTCGGTCCACTTCGAAGAAAAGAAAATACAAGCAATAACCACCCTTCCATCTGACTCAGCAAAACATAGAAATCTTGGGCCATATGTTGGCAAGATGATGGCAGAGGTTGATGGGCTTGAAGCCCACAAGAGCCTATACAAGACATTGAAGCAAGCCTATACATGGAAATAGTTTATTTATTATTTATTTTCATTTTAGGAGAGTTCTCAGACAAAATTTATCCCAAGATAAGTGACATTGTTTGTCCATGCACAATTATTTATGATAATCTATCCTAGGAGAGCACTTAGTCTGCAAAAAAAATGAGAAATAGTACATTTATTCTTGTTTTATAAAGAGAAGGTAAGGTGTTTCTTTGGGCATAACTCATCCAGAACCACCTAACTTGAAATACAAGGAAACACAGGATAAGGTCTTATCCATGAAAACCCATCCAGCAACCAAACAGCCAGTACATTTATTCTTGTTTCATGAAGATACGTGTTTCTTTGGGACAAAAATTACATGGATATAACTCATCCAGACCTACCTATCCTGAAATAGGTGGCAACCCAGGATAAGGTGTTATCCAAAAAAACCCATCCTGCAACCAAACAGCCCCTATGGCTGAGTGAGATTTCATAAACTCACAATCATTGGATGACTTCCACCCCTTGTGAGAACAGTCAAACAGTCAAGCTGAAGTGGGGCCCACAACAGAAACATATGGTTGTGACTGATAAGTGTCTAATAGATGGTATTTCCACCCCCTTTTGTTTGTCTTTTCCCATAAACAATTTGAGTAATGTCACCCATCTAGCTCTCGTAAACATCCACCGGGAAGAAGGAACTTGAACTTATCAGCATTCTGTAAAAGAAAGTAAGGGAGATGAACTGCGGAAGCAGACCGTGGAACGGGACCCATCTTCTTAATTAGCTCCTGGAAACTATATTCCTCCGGCAGCATGTCGAATAGATCATCGCCCCTACAGATAATCCTCTGAATCCTCGAGTAGTTCAAAAAATCTGCATACCTTACACGATCCGCATGGCTATATGCAGTCATCTTGAACACAAATTGTTCTATCTGGCGGAAGCAAAAACTACAATGCCATCCGGCATCGGCGAATAAAAGATCGGTCTGACGGGAATGTCGATAATGAGTCCTCTGCCCAACAATGTGTGCAGTGGCACGCCAACTGCTATAATCCACGGGGAATTCGAACGAATATAAGTAGTTCTTTAGTTGGAGGTGCATTACGGGTGGGGGTCCATCGCACCATTGGAGAAGTTTAACTGTGTGAGGGCTTGGAACCTCATCAGTGTCTGACATTATGAGAAGGTCCCCAACGGAGATCCCTGAACGACGTAGGAGGGCGTTGACGGCCAATCGTTGCCTTGACTCGAGAATGAATGGGTCCTTATTAGAACTATCAGTGATGGGGTATGTGAATAAGTCGTGACTTATTTTGTCGCCTGCAAAGTCAAATCTGTGTCGGTTTTTGGCAAAAAAGAGGGGCTTTGGGATGCCCGTGAAGGTCGTGTTGGACTCGAGGAGGATAAATTTATGAACGTAAGGAAGGAGCTCTCGCCAACGGATCTCAAGCAGGTCGAGCTCGTTGTTGAAGAGGACTGCATCGAATACACGACGAGGTTCAGAGCGGAGGGTCCAGCCATGGAGGTGGCAAAGGTGCTCCATCGACACATTTTCTGCGTAGTAGTGGGGGATGACTGTGAAGGGGGGAGGAGGCTTGTCCCAGAGCGGGCGTAGGAAGTAGGTGATCTTCTGACCGTGTATGAATATTCCTATCGTGCATGTGAGGATGATTACGGGGAGGAGGATTACGAGAGCCCAGCGTGGAGTTCTTTTTGAGACAGAGCGAGGAGATTTCCTGGCCATGTGGGGAACTTAGGTTTGGACAATGGTTATGAGAAACAATTGGAATGTTTGGTTTTTTTCACGTTGTGCTGCATTTGATCATCTGCGATGATTTTCTCAAGGTCAGATATCATAATCAGTTGAATTGTCAAAAGGGAGATATTTAGTCTTTAAATAAATGAAATGCAGAATAGCATGGGGCAATGCAGCAAAGATAAATGCTGCTTTAGAGATTGTTACAATGCTAGCAACTTGGGGACATGGGATTAACAGAAAATGGTGTTGAATGCAAGAAATGTGGAAGCAATATAAAGATGCAAATAGTTACAGTAAAATATGTAAATTCAAAAGAATCCATCTCTCATTGTTGTGGTGGTCAACCAAACAATGGAATGCAACAAGAGCCCAATCATCTCAAATTTACAACCCTATAAGCCAGTGAATGACTATCATTGGTGAAAACCCAAAAGGGAATAAGTAAAAAACTGCATTTTCTGTTGACTATTGCCTACCTACAATGGAGGGGTCATCAAGGAATTGAACTTGGTTTTACTTCAATGGCTATGATGAGAAATGAAAGACGGGTAATTCATGGGAAGGGAAATGATATGATGACATGCTCGTGTGAGGGCAGGGTTTGTCCCAAACAGCCCTCCTGATATTACCATGCATAGTAAAGTGGGGATATGTTTGTCATTTTATCAAAGAAATTAGGGTAATTTTGTCCATAGGAAGTTGTCGTTAATGCATTGCTGGGAGCGTGGATTATTAGGGAAGGCTATTGGGTAGTTCCCTGACACAAGATGTCTTCCTAGCAGGCTCTCTTCATTGGAAAGGGACTTGCAACACTTGCAAGAACATGAACTTGGTTCTACCCATTGTTTTAAATTTCGGCCGAAATTCGAAATTCGAATCGATTGGTTTCAGATTTTGGCCGCTATTAGGTCATTTTGACCGGAATTGTAAAAGTTTAAGCTGAAATGAGAGAAATTTGATAAATAAAAAAAAAAAACCGATTTCGTTAGAAATTTAAATCCGTGGTTCTACCTCAAGATATAATATAGATCAGGATGAAGAAATTACAGGTAATCATAGAATAGATACCTGAAAACTTGCAAGAACACTATCTCAGTTCTACTTCAAGAGATTAAGATCAAAATGAGGGCTAAAAGATGGATAGTTTATAGCATAGATAATTGGAACAACTGCACTAACATGACTAGGTTCTACTTTTAAGAGACAAGTATCAGAAAAAGAAACAAGACAGGTAATTGATAGCATAGATACTTGGAATACTTCCAAGGCCACAAACTTTTCTCTACTTTGACAGATGGGTAATTCATAGCACTGATACCTGGAAAACATAAAAGAACAAGAACACAGTTCTACTTGGAGAGTCTAAATTTGGCATAGGAATGGGACATGGGTAGTTCTTTTTGGGACGGAGCGGGGAGATTTCCTGTCCATGTGGGGAACTCTGTTTGGGACAATGGTTATGATAAGTAATTGGAATGTTTGGTTTTTTTCACGTTGTACAGCATTGATCATCTACGACGATTTTCTCAAGGTCAGATATCATAATCAGTTGAATTGTGAAAAGGGATATTTGTAGTCTTTAAATAAATGAAATACAGACTAGCATCGGCAATGCAGCAAAGATTACCGCTGCTTTTAGAGATTGCAACAATGCCAGCAACTTGGGCATGGGATTAACAGGTGATGTAGGACAGTAGGATTAGAATTAGTATCTCTCTTTATTCCTTTCCCACTAAAATTAGTAACTTTCTGTATTTCTTTTTGGGTAGAGATTTTTTATAGATAGTGATTACTTTTCTAATTATAGTTGTTTTCTTTATGAAATAGGATTTAGTTTCTTATTTTCTTATAAATATGAGAGCTTCTATGAGAAAAGAAATCAATCATGGAATAATATTAAAGACATTTTGTCTCTCTATCTCTCTCTATCCCTCTATCTCTTTCTTCTTCTCCCTCTTTTTTCCTAGTGGATTCTAGGATGATTCTTCTTCCCTAGTGGATTCTAGGGAAATTTTCGGATCATACGCTTTGGCTGCGATTCCCGCTTGTTCCGCTGCGTTATAATCATAGAATAGACAGCTGAAAACTTGCAAGAACACTTGTCCCCCTCGCATGTAACCCTCGTATGATTTTAATATATTTCTGTCATCTTTTAAAAAGAAAAAAAGAAAACTTGCAAGAACACAATCTTAGTTCTACTTCAAGAGATTAAGATCAGAATGAGGGCTGAACGATGGATAGTTTATAGCGAAGATAATTGGAACAAGTACTAGGTTCTACTTTAAGAGACTAGTATGAGAAAGAGAAACAAGAAGGGTAATTGATAGCATAGAAGCATTAAAAAAAATAAAATTGATAGCATAGATACTTGGAACACTTCCAAGACCACAAACTTGGCTCTACTTTGACCGATGCGTATTTCATAGTGCTGATACCTGGAAAACATAAAAGAACAAGAACACAGTTCTACTTCGAGACACTAAATTTGGAAGAGGAATGGGAGATGGGTAGTTCATGGGATGGTTCTACTTCGAGAGACTAAATTTGGAAGAGGAATGCGAGATGGTAGTTCATGGCATGAACATAAACTTGGTTCTACTCATGGATTAGAATTTCGGTTTCAGTTTCAGCCAAGGCTGAAACCGAAATTTCCGCCGAAATCCGGTAAAAAAAAACATTAATTAATTGTAAAAATGCTAAATTTTTGGAAAAAAAAAATATCAATTTCCAAAATTTTGGATTTCATGAACTTTCGGCCCCAACCGATTTCAGATTTCGGACGAAATTCAAAACCATGGTTCTACTTCGAAAAACTAAATTCCGATTTTAGAAACAGGCAAGGCAAATACTTCATAGCAGTTATAATTGAAAGAGACTAGCATCAGAATCAGGAATGAAAGATAGGATAAATGATGGCATAGATACATGAAACAATTGCAAAAGCAAGAATTTGGTTCTCCATCAAGATGATAAATATTAGAAAGAGGAACTAAGTTCAGGTTCTTCATAGCATAGATACATGGAACACTTCAAAAATGAGGCGGGTGAAGAATATAAACTTGAAATCATATAAGAACACGAACCTCTAATCAGGAAGTGGAGCACAAACGCCCACCTGAAAACAAGTACATGTCTGTAATATGATGCCAAAGAGATTAAAAAAAACTCTGGGTCCTAAGAAACTATGATTTAGTTTGTTTGTCTTTTTCTAAAAATGAAAAATATCAAGTTATTTTTCTTCTGGGAAATGCAATTCAGTGTCGCTTTCAAGGAAACGACAAACAAATGGGGGTGGAAAACCCAGAATGAGGGTAGAAATATCATTCCCATTGAGCAATTATAAACAGATGTAGTGATTTCACAAACATAATAACAACAATAATAAAAAAAAGATAATGAGAATCCATAACAATTATCAGTAGAAATATTGTGATTTTGGAAATATGACAATGAAGAGAGGAAGCAACTATTCTAAGTACAATTTCGTTAGTATATATTAATCAATAGATGTTATGACACTAATAAATGTGATAATGATGATAGGGGTTGGGGTTCAGAAAATTCATTATCCGCTCACATTTCTCTGTAAAACTCTCTTCCCGTCGAACATTTCACCCAAATTTTGATCTATCTATCCATTCCAGTCGAAATCTCGGCTCTCTTAGTCAATTTTCAGCCGAAGAAAGCATCTGAACTTCAGACTACGAATCAATTGAAGAGCGAGAGGCTGTTTCAGAGATTCTGCAAAAAGCCGGAGTCCCGAAACAAGAATCTATGGAAATCATTTTGAATTCTCCAAAATACGTTAAGATTCTGATTGATAATGTCCGTGAATTGGATGAGAGTTCGCTATGGAATTCGTGGAAAATCAAAAGGGAAGACATCAGTAGTCTCTCTTTTAAGTAAAAGGTGTCTTACATGGCAACACATAAAGGGAGGCCCAGTGAACGAGGCTCCCGCCATTGGTCACAATGGAGCAACCTTACCATTGCACCAAGGCTCGCCCTCTAGAGATAAGGAGATAAGGGAATTCTCCCATTTCTAGAGAGCGCTGGTCTGAACCAATGCTTCTAGACATATAAACAAAGCTCGGTAGTCAACATCACAGACTTATTTGGGCCCTAGATACAGTTTTATTTGCGCGGACAGCTTGATTACAGATTTTATTTAATATAGTTGACTTGTTTAGATCCTCATTTTATTTATTGTGAGTTGTTATATGCCATGGATGCTTACTGCAGAATCTTTCTTATTGTGGATTATCTCAAATCTAACCCGAATAAAATTTCCACTGCATTTTATTAAACCTGATTGCTTATTAGTTTTGGTATGGTTTGCCTACTGTAATTATGAGATTTCACCCCATTGAGCTCCTAAATTCTCCAAGTTACCTACGAACCTCCGGGTTTGCACCAGATCTTTGCAGAGTGAATTCAAAATCCCTATCCCACTGAAGAACCACCCACCCCTCAAAAAGATCAGCGATGTGTTCTATGATCTTATGATCTTATTAATAGAGACATCATGCCACAGTGATAGTTTTATTACATTTTTTTTAAGTTGCTAGAACTTTGTTTTGAGATTTATTGTCTCTGTTCAATTTTGTGTAATTTTGGGCTGATCAATAAAATCTAATGCTATTAGAAAATAATAATAATAATAATAATAACAGGAACATCTCTAAAATTTATGACAAACAAGAAACAAGGCAATAAAGAAAGCGCAGAAAAGAAAAAGAAGCTCCAACCTTTATCGGAGAAAAGAGCAAACCGAACAGAAATTCGATCTTTCTGATAAAAATCCATGGAAATTTCTGCAAAAAAAAAAATCAGCATGAAAAAGACAAAGATTAATGAAATCTTCTATGTTCAGCTAACGAAAAGATTAAATGAAGCACTCAAAAAAAAAAAAAAAAAAAAAAAAACGAAAAGATTAAATGAAAGTAGAAAATAATCGATCTATCTTCTCCGAAGAATCTAGGGTAAACAAAATCAACAGAACTTTGAACAGTACAAGAAAAATATTATGGCGTTTTACAGATTCTAAAAAAATCAAAGTAAATAGTAAAATCATAGAGAAATATATTAGAAATTAGGAACAAGAAAAATGCGAGAAGAAAAATGAAAAAAAAATACTTACGTAATTGAACCTCTCTCTCTCTCTCTCTCTGCGCCAATCTGGCTTTTTGCACGATGTTCCCCACCCATCTCTCTCTCTCTCTGTCTGTCTCTCTCTCGTTCTAGCCGTATAAAAAAATGTATAATAGTGCCACTACAATTACACTAAATTACCAAAAGATTCCTGTCCCTATAAGACAAATGGACCAAAATACCCATATGATTAAACAAAATTACCCAACAGATCTTTGCTTACGAGGACACTATTTGCCTGGATCGGTACGTTGTAAGGTTAAAGCAGTCTTTTTAATCAGTAGTTGGCTGAGAATCAAGTGAGCAGGTGGAGAGAGGAAACTGCACTCCAGGGGTAGAATCGTCTATTAGTTCCAGAAGAGAATTTTTTAAATTAGAAAGAAAATGACGAAAACACCCTTTGCAGTTTACCGTGCTTTTATTATTAACTTTTCTTAAATTCAAAGTGTTTTAAAATTTCGTCATTTACTAAATATAGTAGGGGTAAAGTTGTCCAAAAACATGTTTAATACGTTTAAAACGGTTTCCTTAAAGAAAAACTCTGTTTTTACTGTAATAGCTTAAAACGGTGTTCTGCTAACTATGGTTATAAGTTATAACCATACTAACAAATATGAGATTTGCTAGCGGCTGGCTTTTGCATGTGAGTACAGCCACACAGGTTGATTTTTTTGGCAGATTTTGTCTTATTCATTTAATTCATCTGAGATGGCTGTTATCACATGCAAAAGTCAACCGCGAAATGGCTTTTCGTGAAATTGGCTGGCAAATCCCCACAAATATTTGTCTTGGGAAGAATGTATTTCAGCACATTTTAAATTTTGTTGTTGTTTTTGGGTTTATATCTGGAAAACCTAGAAAAAATATAAGTTTTAAGATATATAAAAATATAAAATTTAAGAACAAAATTAGGACAACAAATAATACCATGAATTTATCGCCTTATTTTCACAATGTTATCACAGTAAAACTAAAATATGAAGATATCTCGAAGATTTTTCAAAACATTAGAATTTTTTCAGGATTTTGTTGCTAGATCAATGGTCGGATGAAAATTTCTCACTCCACCCCACAAACACACAGATTAATGCACTTAGGCATTGTTTGACAACCATTAAAAAAAATAAAATTCCATGGAATATTAGTCTCTAGTGCTGAGAAAGGGGTGGGAAGGGTGAGAGAAACAAAGACTTGAGAAGGCATAAATGGGGAGAGTGAAAAAAGTGGCTAAAAATAAATCATATTCAGAGTGTGAGTTTATTATATATATGGGATTTGCTTGGGTCCATCCCAAAAGTCATTTCACATCTGGTCTGTCGCATGTCAGACCAGCCACCTCGTGAGTAAAGACAACAGCTTTTGTCTCCATTAACGAAGTGGGTGGTGACATGCGACAGACCAGCCGCGAAATACCTTCGCAATGGGCGGCTAGCAGTGGCTGTGCATCATGCATCATGCTTGGGTAGTTTAGTGGTCATGCCCCCGCTAATGACTAATGCAAGGCAACTAGGCAAGTGTAAATTACGGTGGCCCCCCCAAGTGAAAATTCCTGGCTCCGCCCCCGGACGCTAGCAATTCATATCATGTTCTTATACTCTCCCCATTGAAGAAAGAAATCATATTCAAAGAGTAACATTCAGTCTTTCCTTACACTCTCCTCCTCACTCACCCCCCCTTACGCATACCCCCCACCTCCACCCCCACCACCACCACGCCCACCACCACCATTGGGTAAGCTAATATTCCATGGGGAAAAAAATATTCATGGTTGCCAAACATGGCCTAGGTATCAGTAAAAGCATAGCAACCACATAACAAATCGAATGCTTTATTACAATAAATGAATGCAAGAAGAAAACCCCCACAAAATATTCTTGTTCTGCTTTGCTGTTCTCATGGACCTTCTTAAAAAAATGCATATCTCATCAAATCTCCATTGCCATGAAACCTTGCATCTTCTCTTACAGATACATGTACCATACCCTCAAAACAAATACAAAAAAAAAAAGCAATGAAATTAATGACTTCAATCTCTGGGGCTATCTGGAAGAGTGATCTCCTGAAAAACTCTAAGCCTGTTTCTTCGCTTAATCGGCTTTGCTTCCATACTACTGCAATTCAATCCACTTCCCATTGCCTCTAAACAACTGTAATCCTCAATATTGGAGCCCTTCAGTAATGTTGAGGAGTAGTCTGTGAGGCCCTTCTTCTCTTTGAGGTCATCAAAGCATAGAGATCTTCTTGTGTACTGGTTGCGTTTGAATGCTGGCGATGAGTCTGGACTGGTTTTTGAATTTGTAGCCTTATGTCCTCCTTTCAAATCAACCATCTGGAGCCTCCCCCGCAAAGTTTCCATGTAATTCTGTGATAACATATGCTTTGGTGGATGAGAATTGATTGTGTTTGAATTCAAATTTTCATCAGAAAATGCCTCTCCATCATTCCATTTATCATCCCATTTACTTTCAGTTGTAAGAGAAACTGAAAGATCATATGTGGGTTTCTGCTTTTCATTAGGCACTGGTGTGAGTTGTTTTTGAGAACCTATTTCTGAGCTGGAATTCAAATTCTCACAAGCTAAAGCTTCTTCTTCCTCTACCATTTCTGCCCAACTTTTCCCATTATCAGCTCGAGCGATCTTTGAGAGATTAATAGGATCTTGAGAATGTGAAGTTTTCCATTTCTCAACAGAAACTGGTAAATCAGTCTGTGATAGTTCTTCTTCCTCTTCAACAATATCAGCCCAGCTCCGTCTGCCTGTGGCTTTTATTTCAGGCCTTTGATTCCAATTCCCATTAATGAAAGCTGGCAAACCACTACTTAGATTTTGGGTTGGCATCGCTTTTGAATTTGCAACAGCTATTGGTGAATTTATTTGTCTGCTGGGATTCATATTATCAACTAAATCTTTCTCCTCTGCATAAACTTCACGCCTTCTTCCACTTCCATTGCATAATAAATCAGTACTCCTTTGGCAAGCTCCATTGGTAGAAAGTTGTGAGCCAGTGTTCTGTTCTTGGGATATGAGTTTTGAATTCCCATTTACATAAACTGAACTAACAGTTTCTTGAGAGTGTGCCCATCCTCTCCCACTGCCATTGCATGGTAAGCCTGTGCTCCATTTGCGAGCTCCATTGGTAGAAAGTTGTGAGCCAGTGTTCTGTTCTTGGGATATGAGTTTTGAATTCCCATTTACATGAACTGAACTAACAGTTTCTTGAGAGTGTGCCAATCCTCTCCCACTGCCATTGCATGGTAAACCTGTTCTCCCTTTGCGAGCTCCATTGATGGACAATTGTGAATCACTCACCGGTTCTTGGGATGCGAGTTTCGAAACCCTATTCATGGGAGCTTCTAGACCAACTGTTTCTTGAGAATAATCCAATCTTATCCCTCTGCCAGTACTTGATAAAACAGCGTGGCTTTTCTTATCTCCATGGAAGGAAGGTTGTGGACTAGATGTTGGTTCTTTGGATGCGAGTTTGGCCTTTCCATTCATGGAAACTGATGAACAAACTATTTCTTGAGAATGACTTCTACATTTCGGAACCGGAATATTGGAATTAATATTCTCATCTGAGAAAGTTTCTTTAACTCCATTATCATCAGCCCACATTCTATTGCTAAAGGCCATCGAATCAGCTCGTTGTTTGAAATTTAGGTAGTTGGAACGTGATAAGCCACCAAATGCATGTTGAGAATAGGAACCGCCTTTTTTCTGTTTCTCTACAGATTGGATCACCGGAAACTCATCTGATAAATTGGCATTAATTGGGTTATCATCTGAAAAGGCTGGTTCTTCATACCTGTCATCTTCCCATCTACTTTTACTCCTGAAGAGTCGAGCTCCATGATTACGATCTTGACAAATGGGAGCCGGTGATTTCAATCCCCTATCGAGAGACAAGGAATTTCTCTGGATTTCTGACTTTATTTCTTCACCATTTTTTCCTTCCCATTTACTCCCACTTTTAACTGTTCGAGACCTGTTATTCTGATGTCCTTCAGCTGAAGCTGGTGAATTCAAAATTCCCCTGGTGTTCAAAAGTCCCCTATTGTCAGAAGGAGATCTCAGGGTTTCTGTTCTTATTAGCATTTCATCACTGTCATCTCCCCATCTATTAGCACTTTTAGACATTCTAGCTCCGCGATTATGATTTCCATCAGCCAAAACTGGCGAATTCGAAAATCCTTTAATATGAGAAGATGGATATGTCTGGGTTTCTGTTTTAATTTCATCACTGTCATCTCCCCATCTATTAGCACTACTAGACATTCTAGCTCCGTGATTATGATTTCCATCAGCCAAAACCGGCGAATTCCAAAATCCTCTAATATGAGAAGATGGATATGTCCGGGTTCCTGTTTTAATTTCATCACTGTCATCACACCATCTACTCACAATTCTAGGCACTTGAACTCTGTTTTTTTTATCTCCATTAGCTGAAACCGGTGACGAGTTTGAAATTCTGTTAATAGGAGAAGAGGGGCATCTCTGGATTTCAGTTTTTGTATTTATCCACTCCTTGTTAGACTCGAGATCTGCAAGAATTTCGCAAGCACGCTCATAGGACTTGAAATATGAATCCGGGGCATGGTTGTCCACAGGTGGCTTGATGCCATGAAGTATAGACTTTGCTTCCGCAATTCTTCCCGTCTGCATCAAGCAAAGAGCAAGATTGCATTGCCTGTTTTTATCCGGTTCAATGGTGAGAGCTTTTCTGCATCCAAAGATAAATTACAATTTGTGTCTAGTTCAGTGGCTAACACTAAAAATCTTGGTATCATGACAGATAAATAGTAATAATTGGGTATTATTAAATTCAGAAAAAAGCTCTTAACCATAGAACAAAACAAAAGTGAGCTGTTGCTTGTTTTCATCTGGATCTATGGGGATAGCATCAGCATTCTTTTCTGTTTTATCAAATTCAATAGACAATGCTACAAAGTTCAGTATCTCTTGACAGATACTTTAATAAACAATCTCCATTATGTTCTGTTTTTATCAAATTCAATAGCATCCTTCTATTATTAACGAGAAGAAGATACAATGAAATATATCTCACAAAAATGATGCTCCTCTTAAATGTCCAATCAATTGACTTTTGCTTGCTGAATGTGAAGTCTTGGACTTTTTCATTTTTAATGTTCTTGGCAGATTATAATTGGATGATGTGCAAGGATTGTACCTCAGGTGAGAATTTGGGACCATGGCTCATTCATGGTGGGCCATAGAAAGATGTTTAAGTTGAATCACCACACGCATGTCCATTGTTGAAAAGCACGTGCTCAGTCAAGAACTTGTCCAAGGCATGAACGGGTCAACAGGAGCAAATCAATAATATTTTATTTACTAGGGCAATTAATAAGAGATGGCCAAACCAGGTTGAATATGGTTGGTGATTTTCCAAACTTTGCACATGCCATTTTAAGGCAGAAATTGTGGTGGGATTACTAACTTGGTTGTCCAAGGAAAACTAAACCAGGACTCATTAGTGATAATAGTGGTGCTACTACTAGTTTTACTTCAATAATTAGAGGTGTGAGAATGTGCCAGGGAACAGATAGATGTGGTGAAGTATAGGACATACAATATAAAAAAAATACCATTAAAAAAACAATAAAGAAAATAAATATCCTTATGCATGACCAACAAAGAATGAACTTCCTATATTATTACTGCCCATATTTTTAACAACTAGGTTTGACATGGCAGAATTATTAAGAAGGGTTATGTTGGGCATTTCAGCAATCCAGGAAAATTGTATATGCTTAAAATCAAGATTGTTTCCATAATTTCCGTGGCATCACACGGCAGATATAAAATCTTCTCTTTTTTGGTCATGCACCAAATCTCCTTATGCATGAGCATGACCAAAAAAGAGCAAACTTTTATAACTGTTCATTTTTTAGCAAATAGGTTTTGCATGGAAGATACAAAATTAAAAAATTACAAAGAAAGCTATTTTGGTCAGTTCAACAATCCGAGAAAAGAACAAACTTCTATTATTACTCTTACGTATTTTTAACAACCAGGTTTTACACAGTAGCTACAAAACAAAGATTATTAAGGTATGTTGGGCATATTTCAGCAGTTTGCTAAAATGTAAGAATCAAGATTGGTTCTGTAACTCTTTTCGGATCACATGCCTGGGCGAAAAGAAAAGCATAAAAAAAGTGTACCTATAATATATTTCTGCAGCATGGTAGTTATCTTGCTGAATGTAAGCCCAAGCTAAGTTCCCTAGTAACCTTGCTCTCTCTTGCTCTATAGAAAGATGAAACCTCTTCCCTTGAGATCTTGCAATCTTCATCTTCTTTCCACCGAATGCTAAACCTTCTTCAATGAGCTTCAGCTTGTGTTGCAACAGTTCTATTTGATCATCAATCCTGCCACATTTCTGCACATACATACACATAGTAACACGCATGACCATCTCCATGTTAAGATACACTTTAGAAGTTAGACAAATTGAATGCTTTTTTTGGAATACTAAATAATATAATAATAAACTGTATATACATATAAACAAAAATTCTAAACTAGTCATTGAAGAAATTAAATAAACATATACACATACACATAAGAAGAAATATCCCAACCAACATAAAGAACATGAAATATTTGTGAGACGGAGCTTCATAACCAAATGAATTGCATTAAAAATTATTAAAAAACAATTTAAATTTAAATTCAATTAATTAACATTAAAATGGTTGTGTTTACCTTGTAAAGATCAAGAAGAACATTATCAATAGCTTCCTGAGATTGATGGGAGCACAGATGACGAAAAGATTTTATTGCCTCAACTGCCTCTTCAGCTCTACCCATTTGTTTCATTACAACTGCCATGTCTTTCAAGGAACTGTCAACTCGATCACCAGTGTTTATTGCAGTCCAGAATAGTGAAATGGCCTTATTAGGATCCCTGTCTACCAACTGCAGAGCAAAGGCACCAAAAAATGGTGAATCGCTTGAATTAAAACAATTAAGAATACAAAAAGAAATTGATTGGAGCTTGATATGGAAGTGGAATGAGTAGAGAAAGAACTGAAACTAATCATCAAGAAACTGCAATGAGTAACAAAATGATTTTGTTAGAAAAATGGGGAGTAGAATTCATTAATTTCCTAAAAAGTGGAAATTAAGCCGAAGGACTCGAAACTCGAAACATGGTGAGTATAATGCAAATGTATGTTCAAATTAAGCCGAAGGACTCGAAACTCGTACTCATCAAAGAGTGAAAAAATGCATTTAATCAAAGAAGTTGAAAAAATAGCAAACAAGTTTGTCAGTTAACATGAGTCTGCAAGTAAGAGCTATTGAATTCCCTAATATATGAAATATTATACTGCCATTGTACCTCCAAATCACCAAAACATACCAACATTACAGAAAGAGAGGACACTGATTGTGGAAACATAATAAAAAAATGTTAAAATAGTATATAAAAAAGAACTAAGAAGCGGCATGAAACGTGGATTTACGAAGAAATATTCAGCTCTTTGAACATTTCTGAAATAACTATAGGGAACTTCATGAAAATTACATGTAAGATGGACAAGTGCGTTGGCATAAGCACCAAAATTCATAATATTCTTAAGACCAACCATAATAATGAACATACAAGTTAAGAAGTTTAGGTCCAATTGTGCAAAAAAAAAAACAAACAAAACAAAACAGAGACAGTACATCAGTTCAAACTCAGAAAAAAATAAAATGAAAACCTAACAATAACTAGCAACCACCGAATTTCTCTACCCACAACCACAGAAAAACCAAGAAATTATCATCAATTCCAAGATTCAATTTGAAAAGAAAGAAAGCAAAGAGAATTTTCCATCATCAGTCACAAGAACTCGTACCCTCTAAAATCCCAAATTTGTCCTTAATTTACATCGATCTAGACCCACAAGGAAAGAGAAAAGAAACAGAAAAAAGAAATAAGAATTTAATAATTTCACCAGACACAACCAAACTATGTAAAATATCAAAGACCCAAAGATCAAAATCAAAACCGATGAACCAAGAAAAGAAACATCAATTCAAACCCACAAATAGAAAAGGAAGAAAAATTCCTATAACAAGTCCAAAGACAGATTGCAATCAAACAAGAAAAAAGCTCTTAAACTGACAAAAGAGACAGCTAAAAGTAAAACCAATAAAGAATCAAAAAAGAAAACTCGATCACCTGAACATGTTTTGCCTTAACGTATGGAGAATCCCCCACTGGAAGCTTGTGAAGAACATGATATGAATCCCCTCTTATTGGATTAGAATTCTTCTCCATTGGCTTGATCGGTGTACAGGGTGCCGATTTCCACATTATGCTGATAAACCCCTTTAAACCCTTTTCACTATTCACCTGGAAAACACTTTCTGCCAAGAAGTCTTTAGACCCTTTTCTCCCCTCGTCGGAAAACCACCTTTTGTTACCAGAAAATCGAAGCAACGGACGAGAATTTTCTCTAGCAGAAGAGAGACTTACAAAAGGAAAGGAAAAAATAAAATAAAGAGAAGGAGAGATGAGCAGTCGAAGAGAGGGGGTGTGAAAAAGAAACGAAACGAGTCGGTTTCGGTCTTTGCAAGAAAACGCAAAGGTTGAGAGGAATTAGCCGTTTTAAAGTAGCCGTTGAGAGGGTGTTCGTTAGGATATAGTCGGGTGAGTCGCACGTGCGGCCCTCGTCATTACAAGAAAATAGAAACTTTTTAGATAAGTCCAAAATAATTGGGAGGAATGATAGATACAAGAGAGCCCTTGCCCTTGCATAAAGAGTCACAGAAGGGCTCTTGATTGGATCCACGTCATCGAATGTAACTGATTTTATTTTTTCAACCAATTTCAAAATATAACCGAAAATGATGTGGATCCAATCAAGAGCCCTTCTGCGGGTCTTTATGCAAGGGCTCCCTTGTATCTATCGTTGCTCAATAATTGGTGTAAGAATCTCATAATATCCAAAAGAGTTCTGTTTCTTCTAAAATAGTTGCTAAAGAGTCCCTAAAACAAACTGATATTAATTTACTTAGTTAAAGTTATAAAATATGCCAAATTTACCCTCTAATCTAATACTCTTCTTAACAAATTCTTAACCCTTTCACTACCAATTTTTAGGCAAAACCGCAGATGATGATAATCTCATAGTCGAAAACACGGTTTGAAAACTCCTTGACTCGACAAGGAACTCACCATAGTCCATTTTTACCTTGGCCGTGTTCGGCGTTGCACTACATCCACATTCCGCATTTTACCCTACAGAGTTAATAAACTCCTTTGACTCTGCCGAGTTATAATTGCATCAACCGTGTTCTTGACAGAGTTCCATGTCACATCCGCATTTTTAAACCAGTCGAAAATAGTGAAATGCTAAAATTACCCTCTAGTTTTCAGCCCATTTTCGATTATTTTCTCTCTCCCTCTTCTATTATGATTAGAATCTAAACCCTAACTACTCATCTTTATTCCCAAACAAAACTGAAACCCTAATTTATTATGGCTGTGATCATTTGAACCAACCCTGTCTGATATTTAGAGAGACCTTCAATTTACCAAGCCCTCATCCCAAAGTCACCATAGTCATATAATTTTCCTCTAAAATGTGAAAAGAGAATATAATTTTCAAGAAAATTATTTCTATCAGAGTTCTTTTTGAGTTATTTGTATGAAAATAATTTCTATGGGAATTATTTCCAAGAAAATTATTTCCAAGATAACTTGCCTTGTTCGGATCGCTGTAATTTTGTGGAAAAGCTTGGAAACGAAAAATACCACTAATTTGACACACGTGGCAATGTTTTGGTGGCTATTTGGGACAATCCTAGACCAAGTTGTGTCTTCATATAACTTTCCTTTAGCAAGTGTGTTGACAAGTTGGTGATTATTTGGTTCTATGATCTTATCTGAAAGCTGTTTATGTCTACATCTTATTTGTGTTAGATTCACTAATCTTTGGTCTGAAATTTGATTCTTAGTCTCTCTTTTTTTATCCATCTCTTTTCTAAAGATTAGTAAATGTTCATGTTTTCTTCTTGTACATGTTCTCTGGATGAATTTTGCCCATTTTAATTAGATTTTCTCTCTCTGAATCAAAACCCTACCTTTTTTTATAAAATTTCAGGCATACCGGAAGTTTGATACAATAACAATATTTTGGTGGCTATTTTGGGCAATCCTAAATCATTTTCTGTGTTAGATTCACCAGTTTTAGCCTGAGATTTGATTTTCTTATTCATATTTTGCTAAAAATAAGTAAATTTTCATATTTTCTTCTTGTACATGTTCTCTGGTTCTAAATCAACAACCAACCCATGTTCTTTCCCATAAGACTATTATCATTTGCATGTTTTGTTTTGTTATTTGGTATTCTTTTCAGATTTTTTCCCGTGTGTGTGGGGTACGTAATCTAGGACCTGGTCAAAGAACTACAAGAAATTCAATCTTCCAATGGATTAGTTTGGAAATGAATCTTTTCCTACTTTTTTTAATTGTGATAATTAAAAAATCACGGGGTTTAGTCTTTTGAGAGAAATTATATGGCTGCCGTAGTACGTCAAACATACCACCCTTGATATTTGATCCAACAGCAGCCTCTTAAAACGTGCGCTGCTGTTGCTGTTGGATCAAATGTCAAGGGTGGTACTGCTTTCACGGTATTTGACAGTCGGGCACCATAAACAAACTCGTCTTTTGATATGCATTTTGATTTTGAAAAAGTTATTGTGGTGATTATTACAAGGTTTTGTTGGAAAGCTCAACCTTTGGAAGCTATCCTGATATTTTAATGGTGAATCAAGTTGTATGGGAACAATAAATTTTTACATGGTATCTGCACGTAGGTGCAAGCATTTTAAAAAAAATACTGAGGGGCCCACGTGGTTCAATGATCCAAACCATTTATTTGTTAGGCCCCCGACTTAGGCCGTGCCCTGGAAATCATCTCCGTATGATGGTGCTAACCCTCCAATCTGTACTAAGTTTCAGTGCCAAAAGAAACATCTGATCATAAGATCTTTACAGACAGTTAAAAAGGAAAAAAAAGGCGACCAGCAGTCTACATTCAAGGGATCCTCTTCTTTTCTCTCTTTAAATTCTTTCTGATCTCCATTAGCTGAAACCGGTGACGAGTTTGAAATTTTGTTAATAGGAGAAGAGGGGCATCTCTGGATTTCAGTTTTTGTATTTATCGACTCCTTGTTAGACACGAGATCTGCCAGAACTTTGAAAGCATGCTCATAGGACTTGAAATATGAATCTGGGGCCATGAAGTATAGACTTTGCTTCCGCAATTCTTCCCGTCTGCATCAAGCAAAGAGCCAGATTGCATTGCCCGTTTTTATCCGGTTTAATGGCGAGAGCAGCTCTGCATCCAAAGATAAATTACAATTTATGTCTAGTTCAGTGGATAACACTAAAACTCTTGGTATCATGACAGATAAATAGTAATAATTGGGTTTTGTTAAATTCAGAAAAAAGCTCTTAACCATAGCTTTTCTCTTTTATCAAATTCAATATACAATGCTACAAAGTTCAGTATCTCTTGACAGATAATTTAATAAACAAGCTCCATTATGATCTGTTTTTAGCAAATTCAATAGCATCCTTCTATTATGAATGAGAAGAAGATAAAATGAAATATATCTCACAAAAATGATGCTCCTCTTAACTGTCCAATCAATTGACTTTTGCTTGCTGAATGTGAAGTCTTGGTCTTTTTCATTTTAAGTGTTCTTGGCAGATTATAATTGGATGATGTGCAAGGATTGTACAACAAGTGAGAATTTGGGACCATCCCATTCATGGTGGGCCATAGAAAGATGTCCAAGTTGAATCACCACACGCATGTCCATTGTTGAAAAGCTCGTGCTCAGTCAAGAACTAGTCCAAGGCACAAACGAGTCAACACGAGCAAATCAATTATATTTTATTTACTCAGGCAATTAATACGAGTTTTTGGTTAACTTAGTATGGCCAAAACCAGGTTGAATACGGTGAGACAATCATCTGGTGATCTTCCAAACTTTGCACATGCCATTTTAAGGTAGAAATTGTGGTGGGATTAATAAGTTGGCGGGATTAATAAGTTGGTTGTCCAAGGAAAACTAAACCAGGATTCATTAGTGATAACACTGGTGCTACTACTACTTTTACTCCAATAATTGGAGGTGTGAGAATGTGCCAGAGAACAAATACATGTGGTGAATAGCACAATTTAAAAATATTGACGTGCTTATTTACAAAAGTATAGGACATACAATAAAGAAAATAAATACCATTCTAAACAACAATAAAGGAAATAACGATCCTTATGCATGACCAAAAAAAATGAACTTCCTATTACTGCCCATATTTTTTAACAACTGGGTTTCAGAATTATTAAGAAGGGTTATGTTGCGCATTTCAGCAGTATAGGAAAATTGTATATGCTTAAAAATCAAGATTATTTCCATAATTAACGGTACCTAGGCGGGATCTCCTCCTCCTCCTCCTCCTCCTCCTCCTCCTTCTCAGGCCGTCAGGCGGGATATCCTCCTCCTTCTCAGGCCGTCCTCCTTCTCCGGCGGGATCTACTCCACCTCCTCCTTCTCCGGTTCTCCCCTTCTCCGGCCAGTAAATTTGAAACAGGTTTAGAAACTGCCTGACGGGAGGCCGCCGAGAGGACGGATCTGGCCGTTGAGAGGACAGATCTGGCTGTTGAGAGACCGGATCTGACCGGAAGATTTCAACTCTTCTCTTGTCCTTCTATGTAGATGGAGAGAGAAGTTTGAGCTCAGGCTTTCGAGGGGCCGTCGGGAGGCCAGATCTAACTGTCGAGAGGCCGGTGTTGACCGGGGAGGTCGCTAGGAGGCCGGATCTGTCCGGGGAGGCCGAAGGAATCCGGGAAGCCATCAGGAGACTGGAGGCAGCCACGAATCGGCTATCTGCCAGGTGAGCAGGTGAGGGAAGGAGGTGGGCGAGAAGAGGGAGGAGGGCGGGGGAAGGCACGCGTGCTTCCCGAGGAACGATCGGATGTTAGATCGGAACGGACAGTCGAGTCAACGGTGGATCCGTCTCCGATCGCCGGAAAAGTAAGGAAATCGTATAGATCGGCTGTCACTCGCCTCTTCATCCTCTTCAACGGCCGTCCGCCCCCAGATCTTGCTTGGATATAAACAGACAGAAGCAGAAAATGGAATCTATAGCTTTCAGATCTTAGGGCTAGGGCTATGGTTAGTGTCTGACGGTGGTACAGATCCGGCCACTTTTTTCCGGCTTCTTTCTTCGTTGCAGAGAGTGAGAGAGAGAGCGAGATCAGATCGGAGGGTTTTTGAATCGCATCTGCACCGACCGAGATCGGTGGATTCGCTGAGTCGTCTCAGGATTTCGATCTCATCGGGTGGAGGGAGATCGTCCATTTTGGAGAGTGAGAGAGATTTGCGCCTCTGTTTTCTTAAGGTCAAATGGAGGGCCTGGACTCTTCTCATGATGGCTCTGATGAGGATATTCCTCCCCATCCATTTGGGCGTCTAAACTTCTGGTCTCCTGGCATCAATGCTATCAAAAATTCTGCTGCAAGCGATTCCGAGATCGAACCTCTTTCTTTCTCTGATCTGGTCAAGCACAAGATCGACCTGATTCCTAATCCGAATAAGACTTTGCTGGACCTCCGCGCTCTCCGTGATGATGAAGGCTTTAATAGCATTCGGCTATCAGTTCCAGAGAAGATGCGATATCTCAAGCTTATAGAAAAGGAGCTCAGCTCTCCTACTTCGAAAGCTTCTTCATCATCCAAAAAGAGAAAGAATGGGAGAAGAAAACCAAAGGCCCAACCTCAAATCCATATTGAGGGTGAAGAAGATATATACTCCCTTCTCAGCTCATAGTTGCAATCTCAGAAGGAAGCATTACTCTTATCTGAATCGGATCCGTCCTTCTCTTCGGAAGTCCAACCTTGTGAAGCTGAGTTCTCTCTTGGCAACCCCTGCTCTCTGAGTGAAACTGCTGGACATGAAAACCATTCTGATGGAAAAGGTGTAGAGATTCAGATGGGATTTGCTAATACTATGAGGATAAATGCCTCGGTATTGGGGTCTCCTTCTGAACCGCTCCTTTCTAGTCCTCTTCTTGAGAAAAAAACTTACCCCCTGATCTCAAGTGTAGCGACTGCTGGCCTCTCCCAGCTGGTCCTACCCCTTGTACCTTTTGTCTCCCATCCCCCTCTATCAATCAAATTGCTAGTCCAATTGGCTCCTGTCAGATGCTAGCCAACTGTCCTCCCAGCAGCTCCCATAATCCTTCTGGATCTCTCCCTGCTCGAGCTAATGGATCCATGGATTCTGCTCCCTGTTTCATTTCTTCCAGACCAGCTCCTTCCATCTCCTCAATTTCAGAGGGCAAATGGAAGGAAGTGTTTGGAAAGAGTCGAACCAAAGCAGTTGATACTTCTGTCCCTTTTTTCAACCCGGTGACTACTGAAGATGGCATAATAAAGGCAGCTTTCAAGGAGGGTGATTTTATTGAAGCAAAGTCTAAATGGGAAAACTGTCTTCTGGGTTATTTTCTTGGTCGGAGGCCCTACTTCACTGCTCTTAAAAATCACTTATTGAGAATTTGGCAGCTGAAAGGGGACTTTGATCTAATTGCTCTCCCTAATAGCTTTTTCTTGTTCAAGTTCAACCTGGAAGAGGACTGCATTAAAGTCCTGGAATACCCCACCACCTTTGGGGGTCGTGCTCTCATCCTGCAGAAATGGTTTCCAGGCTGTTCTTTGGAGAAGCTGAAACTTTCAACTATCCCAATTTGGATTAAATTCCCTGCATTGCACCTGAAATTCTGGACTCCTACAGGTATTGGAAAGCTATCTAGCATCATTGGCAAACCTTTATACATGGATTCTCACACTGCTGAGGCCTCAAGATTACAATTTGCTAGAGTTTGTGTCGAAATAACTGCCGAAAGCCCCCTTCCTGATGTTGTCCACATCCAAACTCCTACTGGAGATGAAACTCAGGTTGTAGAATATGAATGGAAGCCCAAACCTTGCAAAACCTGTCTTGATTTTAGTCATTCTTATGAAGGATGCCCTAAGATCCAAATGCCTCCTCCCCTTCTCTCTCAGCCCATCTCGTTTCCTGTTCAATACAGAAAGGAATGGAGGCCAATCACTAAGGATAGTGATAAAGCTGTTCAGCTAAGTTCTGATTCTCCAATTGCTCATAATAGGATCAGCTTGGATCATCCTGAAACCCCTTCTACCAATAATGCCTTATCTAGAAATAAATTCTCAGTCATTGGCTCTGATATCCCCGAGACATCTACAAAGCAGACCAAGCCTCCGGACCTTTCTCTCTCTTTATCGTCCCCATCGTCTGAAGGTCCTTGGAATTTAGTTCAGAGCAAGAAGAATAAAAAGGGAAAGTCAGTTGCTTCCCTCCTTAAGCCGCCATCCATCTCCCCGATCCCCTCTACTGGAATAAGGTCCCCATTTCGTGGGCTCATTCCGGGAGGCTGATCATGAATTGGGGTCTGCTTTTGGTGCTGGTGTTTTTGGGTCTGCTGTTAGCTCTGGTGCTGTTTGTTTTTTGTGGTAGCTGTTCGAATTTTGGCAGTGTTGTGGCTGTTGTTTTCATTTTGCTGAAGCGGTTAGGTTGTTCTCCTTTGTTTGTCTTTGCCGTTTTGTTGGGTGGCCTTTGGCTCCCTTTTGATAATTTGTTTGCCCTTCTTCTGATGTGCGAGGGGCTTGCTTTTCTGTTTTCTTGTAGTATCTTTATTGATCTTTCTTAATATATCTGGTCAGGGTCCGCCTAACCCCAGCTTACCTATTTCAAAAAAAAGATTATTTCCATAATTTCCGTGGCATCACATGGCAGATATAAAATCTTCTCTTTTTTGGTCATGTACCAAATCTCCTTATGCATGAGCAAGACCAAAAAAGAGCAAACTTTTATAACTGTTCATTTTTTGGCAGATAGGTTTTACATGGAAGATACAAAACTAAAAATTACAAAGGATATTTTGGTCAGTTCAACAATCTGAGAAAAGAACCAACTTCTATTACTACTGTATGTACTTTTAACAACCAGGTTTTACATGGTAGATACAAAACAAAGATAAAAGGTATGTTGGGCATTTCAGCAGTCTGTTAAAACTGTAAGAATCAAGATTGTTTCGGTAACTTTTTTGGCATAACATGATTGGGCTGAAAGAAAAGCATAAAAAAGTGTACCTGTAATATATTTCTGCAGCATGGTAGTTACATTGCTGAATGCAAGCATAAGCTAAGTTCCCTAGCAACCTTGCTCTCTCTTGCTCAATAGAAACATAAAACCTCTTCCCTTGAGATCTTGCAATCTTCATCTTCTTTCCACCGAATGCTAAACCTTCTTCAATGAGCATCAGCTTGTATTGCAAAAGTTCTATTTGATCATCAATCCTGTCACATTTCTGCACATACATACACACACTATGAAGAAACATGCATGGCCATCTCAATGTCAAGATACCCCTTAGAAGTTAGACAAATTGAATGCTTTTTTTTTTGGAATACTAAATAATAGAATAATAAACTTTATATACAAATAAATAAAAATTCTAAACTAGTCATTAAAGAAATGAAATACACATACACACATGTACATAAGAAGAAATATCCCAACCAACATAGAGAACATGAAATATTTGTGAGACGAAGCTTCGTAACCAAATGAATTGCATTAAAAATTATTAAAAAACAATTTAAATTTAAATTCAATTAATTAACATTAAAATGGTTGTGTTTACCTTGTAAAGATCAAGAAGAACATTATCAAGAGCTTCCTGAGATTGATGGGAGCACAGATGACGAAACGATCTTATTGCCTCAATTGCCTCTTCAGCTCGACCCGTTTGTTTCATTACAACTGCCATGTCTTTCAAGGCACTGTCAACTCGATCACCAGTGTTTATTGCAGTCCAGAATAATGAAATGGCCTTTTCAGGATCACTGTCTACCAACTGCAAAGCAAAAGGCACCAAAAATGGTGAAGTACTTGAGTTAAAACAATTAAGAATACAAAAAGAAATTGATTGGAGCTTGGTATGGAAGTGGAATGAGTAGAGAACGAACTGAAACTAATCATCAAGAAACTGCAATGAGTAACAAAATGATTTTGTTAGAACAATGGTGAGTAGAAATCATTAATTTTGTTAAAAGTGGAAATTTATAATGGACAGCATGTTCAAATTGATTGGAAGGACTCGAAACCGTACTCAGCAGGAAGAGCAAAAAAAATGCATTTAATCAAAGAAGTTGAAAAAATAGCAAATGATTTTGTCCGTTAACATGAGTGCATGATTGCAAATAAGAGCTATACAATTCCCTAATATATGAAATTTTATACTGCCATTATGTCTCCAAATTACCAAAACGTACCAACATTACAGAAAGGGAGGGTACTGATTACAGAAACATAATAAAATGTTACAATATTATAGAAAAAGAGAAGAAAGAAGTGGGCAGGGAACGTGGATTTACGAAGTAGTATTAAGATCTTTGAACAGTAGTGAAATAACTATAGAGAACTTCATGAGAATTTCATGTAAGACGGACAAATGTGTAGGCATACGCACCAAAATTCATAATATTCATAAGGCCAACCATAATAAGGAAGGTACAGGTTATAAAGTTTAGGTTCAAATGTACCGAAAAGAGAGAGAGAGAGAGTATCAGTTCAAAAGAAAAATCAAACGGAAACCAACCCTATTCAATTTTTCAGTTAGGGACCTTCGGTTTATGATGTTATCCCTCTAAATTAGTTAGACATAATTCCTCAATGAAAAAAAATTTCCATAGAAATAATTTTCCATCAAAGATATTTTCTTGCAATCCAACCAAGAGAGGAATTTCTTAGAAAAGTTAGAAACGAAAAATATTCCTAAAATTTCCTACTTTATTTATAAGCCCTTATAGTCCCTTATTTTTCAAAAAGTACGGAACACATCATAGGATGATCCAAACCGTCCATAAGACGGAACACAAAGTAAATTCACCAAAAATCATTTCCATATGATGATCCTAGCCCTCCAATCTATAGAGGTTTCTATAATGTGCAGTTCTCTATAGATCGGAGGGTTGGGATCATACTATGGAAATGATTTTGGGGGAACAACCTATTTACATTGCGTCCCATCTTATTGACGGTTTGGATCATCCTATCATGTGTCCGTACAGTACTTTTTGAAAAATAAGGGACTATAAGGGCTTACACCATATAAAATCTCTTATTTATCTATAAAGAAAAGATAACTCATACCAACCCTATTTAATTTATTTTACAGGGATTTTCAATTTATTTCATTCCTAAAATAATTTTTTGTTGAAGGTTTTTTGACGAGAATATTGTTGCTTGTTTCCTAGTTTTTTTTCCCAAAATATTAGAAGGGAAATAAAAAAACGCTAAAATTGATTAAATGGGTTGGGGGTAACTTTGCCATTTTAAAATTTTAAACGGAAAAAAACTGAAGTTCGTGAGTTTTAGGGACGTTTTAGCAAATATTTTCTAAAGGTAGGATTGTTCAGCTAATATGTTTTTCTTAGGGACTAACAAGCAATTATTTTGTCATGTAAGGACTGATCAGCAAAAATCCCAAAATCAAAAGAAAAATGAAAACCTAACAATAACTAGCAACAGACAAATCTCTCGACCTAAGCCAAAGAAACAAAAACAAAGAACATAAATTCCTCATCAATTCCAAGATTCAATTAGAAAAGAAAGAAAGTAAAGAGAAATTTCCATCATCAGTCACAAGAACTAGTACACACTAAAATCCCAAATTTCTCCTTAATTTACCTTAAAACCATCGATCTAGACCCACAAGGAAAGAGAAAAGAAACAGAAAAAAATATATATAAAAGGATTTAATAACTTCACCGACACAACCAAACTATGTAAAATATCAAAGACCCAAAAATCAAAATCAAAACCAAAGAAACAAGAAAAGCAACATCAATTAAGCCCATAAATAGAAGAGGAAGAAAAATTCCTATAATCAGTCCAAAGATACATTGCAACCAAACAAGAAAAAAGCTCGTAAACTGACAAAAGAGACAACTAAAAGTAAAACCAATAAAGAATTCAAAAAGAAAACTCGATCACCTGAACATGTTTTGCCTTAACGTATGGAGAATTCCCCACTGGAAGCTTGTGAAGAACATGATATGAATCCCCTTTTATCGGATAAAAATCATTCTTCACTGTCATGATCGGTGTATACGGTGCCGATTTCCACATCATGCTAATAAACCCCTTTAAACCCTTTTCACTATTCACCTGGAAAACACTTTCTTCCAAAAAACAAAATCTTTAGACCCTTTTCTCCCCTCGATGGTAAACCGACTTGGTCAGTTGGTTTAGATTAGGATTGCCATTCCCTTGCTTATCCTTATTTTTTTATTGTGTTTATCTCCGAGTGCTTGTTTTAAGCACTGATTATCATTAATGAAAATAACCAAGATCATTGAAATCTTCTGAAACTTAATAGTGTTCGCTAAGATCCATGACTCCCACTCACGGCCCTCGTCATTGCAAGAAAATAGAAACTTTTCAGGGATTTTTGCCAATAAGTCCCGGTTTGTAAAAATAATAATTGGTGAATAGTTTCTAAAAATCTCATAATATCCAAAGAGTCCTATTTCTTCTAAAATAGTTGCTAGAGAGTCCCTAAACAAACTAACGTTAATTTACTGAGTTAAAATTTATAAAATGCCAAATTTTTAGGCAAAAACTCTGATGATGATCTCATAGTCGAAAATAGTGAAATGCTAAAATTACCCTATGGTTTTCAGCTCTTTTTAAACCCTAACTACTCATCTTTATTACCAAAACAAAACTAAAACCAATTTTCTAACCCACGGTGTGCAAAGAACAGAAAAATGAAAAAACATATTCACCCCTTTTTTACTTACGACAGCCCCATTTAGTGTATTTATGAGTTATGACTACTCTTCTACAGTAGAAGGGGCTGTCCCATGAAAAAAGGGGGAGAATATATCAATTCCCAAAGGTAGATCGAAACATATTAATGCACATCTAAATCATGAGATCTTTTTTTTTTATTGATTGTGGGTTTACATCCAATACTGGAGTACAAAGAATATTTGAAAACAGACCTTGATCGGGCTTGGTGGAGATTGATTTGGGCTCAATCTGTTTTTGCCTCCGGTTGACTACGTCTAATGGAGAAGATCTCATTTAGTCAATTAAATGGCGGCTAAAGGGAAGCCGAGACTAAGAAAAGGCCTCTTAGAGTTTCACCCATAATAGAACTTTTTTATCCCGTAAACTCGTGATGTAGTTGAACTTCTTAGAGATTTTCAGAATAAAAAGGCTTTTTTGAAGATGTTATACAAGCTAAGAGATTTTACTTTAGAAAATGAGTGATTTTTAAAGTAGGAAGTAAAAGGCTCGTGGTAAGGCTAAAAGTTAAGTAGTTTTCACTTCTTCGCAGCCGTTCCAGCTCGTAGGATTGTGCTCGGATGTGCCCAGTGCAATTGGGAGCGTAAGATCACAGTGTAATGCTCGGTGCTCGATCAGTTGTGATCTAGACCATCGAGTCGCGGCCGGTGGTAGCATAACAATATCAAATACTGATAGGGTGCGATCTGAGCCATAGGTTTCAACCCAACAGGGTCAGATGAATCCTTCAATTATATGCCTAAAATTAATATAGAGCTTTCTAATACACTTGGAAAATAAATCCTTGAATTGGGGGTATTTTAATCATTTTGTAAAAATAGTTTTTGGCACTCATGTGACATCTACATAATCTAAACCTTTCATCACCCATGGTGGATGAGTCATAGCCCACAAATCAAACCAATTGGACAATCCTAGCCATCCAATTAAATGCATTTTACCATCGGATGTGAATTGTTAACCTTCCTCAAATGACTTAAAATCCACATTTATTTTCAATTTCCTCTCCAATGTGCGCTTTCCTCATACAAAGAATGGTCTCCTGAATAGTGCTTTGTGGGCCCAACCAATGGTCCAATTTACAAAAATTTCAAATATTAAGTGATATATTCACCCCTTTTTCTTCTCCAGCCCACCCTATTGCTGTGTAAGAGAGTAATCATAAATGGAGTAGAGGGGTCAAATATATGACTTCCCCATATAAAACCTCGTAAATCCCAATTGGGTCCCCATTAGAATTAATTGGTGGGCCCAAGAAAGCAGATGCCTTATCCTGAAAGTGGACTTAGTGGCGACCCAACTTCTTGTTCTTGGTAAGTGGTGTCCAAATGGTTAGACCACTATACCAAGATCTTCACATTCAAGCCTTTTAAAGGAGGGGAGAGATATACAACCTCATTCTAAGTTTGTAACGCAGCCAGGTTTAATTCTGGGCCCCATTTTGAATCCATCCAGGCCGTCCAATTCTGTGCCAACCTTCGCTTCAAATTCCCGTAGCCTTTTGGCGGTTAGCGGTACCAATCACACTGGCAGGTATTTTATTAGTTAAATTACTGAAGGACTCGATATTGACACTACCATTTTTTTTATAATAACGCAAACTCATATGGTCTCTTATTATTTAAGCAACTGTCAAAGGCTATTACAGTTCCCAACAAGCTCCAAGAAGCTAATTAAAAAGGAAAAGACAAGCTGAGTTTCTACAATAATTAAAAGAGTGCCAATATCAGTTGCTGTAACTTAATAAATTACGCTGACACATGTATTATACATTTATACCCCATCGAGTGTGCTCTTTTTATGTCCGGTATCTGTAACTGTTAGAAAACCTCGAAAATCTAGGGTTTTTCTCATGTCCTAATGGAAACCTCGAAAATCTAGGGGGTCTTAGTGCTAAAATTTCGGAATATTCGAAATTTTTTTCAAGCTTAATGGAGAATTCGGTAGCTGAAGCGCAATTAGCTGATGAAACAAAGCTCGATTTGACCGATCGACTGGTGATTTTTCCGTTAATTACATGAATTCTTGTTCTAATGCTCGAACTTCAGTAAATGCTTTGTATTTTTCTTATTTGTTTAGATTTTTATGATCGAGATGTATATTGCTGTGTAGTGAGTGTTTTGATGCTTTGAAATTTTAGAACTTCAGATTTTATCTGCATTTTCTGGTTATATTAGCAATTTTTTTGGGAATTTGATTTCTGTTTATTATATTAGCAACTTTGTTGGTAATTCCACTTCTTTTAGTTATTGATCGGATCAAAAGAGGTGGTTATGCCTAGAGCTTCAGAATTTTGTTAGATTCCCAAGATCTTATTCTGAATTTTTTTTTAAAAAAAGTTTTTTTTTTCTTTTTTGTGGTGTCCTTGCTGAAGATCAGGTAGATAGTTTCCTGATCGAGATGTATATTTCTGTGTGTTTAGTTGTACATGCTCTGACATATTAAAATCTAGCTCTTTTTTTTCTTCTTTGCTTTTTCATTTTTGCAGCTTCAGAATCTGTGAATTTCATGATTTCTTGTATTGAAATTTGTAATTCGTTTTCCTCAGTTTTCTTGTTGACAATCAGTTGATGTTTGTGTTTTCTTCATTAATACAGATTTTCCAGATGAATTTCACACTTTATTTGGTGTTTTCTTGCTTGGAATTTTGAAAAAACTTGGTTTCTTTGTTCCTTATGTTATGAAAATTTTTGGTTTTTATTATTTAGAAAAGAGAGTGGGTAGGAAGACACTTCTGGTTCAGGCAGGTCCCATATTGTGTTACGGGTGCAACACCACATTAATTACCATTTTTCATGACAAGAATACCACTAAAATTTGATACACGCGACAATGTTTTGGTGGCTATCTGGGAGAATCCTTTGCCAAGCTGTGTCTTCATATAACTTTCCTTTAGCAAATGTGTTGACAAGTTGGTTATTTTTTTGTTCTCTGATCTGATCTGAAAGGTGTTTATGTCAACATATTATTTGTGTTAGATTCACTAGTTTTTTGCAAGCTTATAGAATTTGATGTGATGCTTAGAATATTGATTCCTTGCTTGGTGCTGGATTTGCAGAACTCACCAGCATGAAACTTTGGTAGGCATGTCTTAGGATGCTATGGTTATGTCTGTTAGGGAGAAAATCTTATCTTCTTATTTTTTTTATGTTATGGCACAGGCCCTTATCTATAAATCTTACTATTGGTGCAACGATGTGGTTCTCCAATCCACATTGAGTATGCTGATGATGTGATCTTCAACTAGAAATCTTCTAATGAGGATTCAGCCTGTAGCACAATTGCATGATCTTCTACATTACAGCCTTATGGTCATTCATTTGATCCCAGCTTCTCTCTCTCTCTCTCTCTCTCTCTCTCTCTCTCTCTCTCTCTCACACACACACACACACACACACACACACACACACAGGGGGGGGGGGGGGGGGAGAGAGAGAAACACTAAGGCCATGTTTGGCAGTCACAAAAGTTTTTTCCAAGAAATATTAGTTTATCAAGTAGTCGGAGGGAGGGAATTGAGAAGGCATGAGTACATATACAAGTGTGTACTGCATATTACCCGCTATGTTACAGTAACTTTCACTTTCGGTTTTCTCCAAGCGGCATCTCTCTTTTAGTTTTGTACTGTGTACTCCCCAGTTCTTGAATTAGATTATGGTATGGCAAACTTAAGAAAGAAGTTTTAGAAAACTATCCAGTGTTTGCCTTCATTGAATTTATGCACAACCAACCCTTGGAATTGAGATCATGATTTTGATATTCTGATCTATGAGCTTAGTTTATGCAAGACACACTTTATGAATATTGCCCCATTATTTTTCTAGTGATTTACCTTTTAAATGATAATTCCCTTGCACCAATATTCTGGGCATTAGTTGTCTCTTCAAACCTTCATACCACCTCTTCTAGCCATGGCCCTTTAATTTGCTTTTGTAGATTCTTGCATTTGCTAACTTGTGACCTAGTAAAGTGGTGTTATATATCATTTCAAGCTGTTTTTGAAGCGTGCATTATTTGAGGGTGCTGAATGATTTTTGCAGGCTTGTAACAAAACTGAAGGAAATGGAGAAAAGTTGTCAGGTCAGCAAACGAGACGACCAAACCTCGCATCATTACAAATACCTTCGAGGTCCATGGAAAATCCATGCCCCAGTTCTACAAGAATAAATATTCCTTCCATAAACAGTCCTAGTTCTACGAGGGCAAATTTACCGCCAAGACCAAGTTCAGTAAAAGGCAAACCATCTACCAGAAATCTGCTTCCCCAGCGGAGCCTTAAGACTAAAAATTTGAACCCTGAGGGTGAAAAAACTTTTTTTCTCATCCCTGGGACACCATTATCAGAAGAACCGAAGGATAAACCTTCCACTTCAAGAACATTTTCTCTGACCAAGGTGTTTTCCTCTACATCAACAAAAAAAACATACTCTCTGCCGGTTACCCCAGTTTCAAATTCTGGCCCCAAATCTGTACAGGAGAGACATGTGGTCGATCAGTCTGATTCAGCTGTAAGTGCCTTTTTTTTACTCATTGATGTTAGATTTCAGCCAAACAGTGAGTACTGACTAACAGTGCTTCTTATTAACTAGTGTTTGCACTGTGGCAAATCTATGTCAAATGTTTATGGGAACTTTTTTTCTTTTGAACCTTACACAAAACTGTGAAACCAAGATTCTCCAATAAAAGGTTCAGTACCCGACTTATCAAGATAAGATATTGGTAGCGGTGCAATATACTGCTGAGATACAGTACAGCAAATCCTTTTTTGGCTTTTTTGACGTATCAGACACCGATCCATG
Organism: Tasmannia lanceolata; assembly: GCF_043159265.1. Classification (NCBI taxonomy): domain Eukaryota; kingdom Viridiplantae; phylum Streptophyta; class Magnoliopsida; order Canellales; family Winteraceae; genus Tasmannia; species Tasmannia lanceolata. Next base: position 9,867,708 of record NW_027518685.1, on the reverse strand, counting down.
CCTGGATACAGACCAGATACGGGTGTAGGGTTCTGGTCATTAAAAAAAAAGAAAAATATGTTTCTTCTTCAGTGATCTAAAAGCCCAAAGCATACGCTAAAATCTAAAAGAGCTATTCTTCAATCAAATGAAATGAAGGATCATTGCCATATTTGTATCATAAGATTTTGTAACTTGGAGGATCCCTGCAACGGCTCCTTGCTGTATCCAATACTTGCACCAGTGTACTAGTAACACAGGCACCAGGCAAAGGTGGGGAAGGTGTGGTTCTCAAAATTTTCAGGAAGCAAGGCATATATGAAGAAAGTTTACAAAATTAATGCTAAATGAAGCTAAAAGTATGTAATTGAATAATAAAATATAAAAAAACTAATGTGTTCTTGTTATACTGGCAATTAACAAATTTATTGATAAATCAAGAATACTAGAGGAAAAGGGTACAGGATACCGATCTTGGAAATGGCAAGGACCCTGTGATAAAATGAGCAACAGCCTTACTGGAATGTTGATTATGTTGAAAGTGACCTTAATTAAAATGATAGTGAACTAGCAGTAGTTGGTTTTAGGAACACGAGGTCCGGAAGCTGGAACTGAGCATGCATGAGATTAAGGAGCAGGAGGCCAGAGCCCTTAAGCTCAGTGGAACATTTCTTAGTGGAAGATTTCTAGTTTTCTACTACCAAGTTGCAGGCTAGAGTTTTGTTGTTATTACTTTATGGCAGATCGACATGACATGCTACAAGTCCGAGAAGGGAGAGTGTGCATAGGATATGGATATATCCAGAAGTTCAACATATGCATGAGACATTTCTGTAACCTGAAGTTTACTTCTGTCTGCTTCGACGGGCATCTCTTTCATGGATTTCTTGTAGACTTTAAATGGGTTCTAACTTCTAAGTCTGTTTGAGAATTTTATTCCACATTTATATGATGTCCATGTTGTACTCCACTTAGATGAAATAATACTTTAAAGGATTTCTAGTAAACTTCGTATGTACTTTTTGAGCTGTGAGTGAAATCATCTTTTTCTTACAGAAATCAGAAGTTCAGCATCATATAACACGATCACTATCCGTTCCAGTGAATATCAAAAGTGGGAGTTTAAGGCGGATGGATTCTTTGGGAGGTATAATACGTGTAATTCCCACAACTCCACGTGTTCCAGTGGTTGATGGTGCCACACCAAACGATGCTCCGGCTTTAGAAACCGGTATGCTTTTGGTATTTTTAGGTTTCATCTAGCTATACATGTAGATAGGTTTAGATATTTTCAGTGTGAATTTCAGATTGATAAATTTAATATGTATGTTTTCTTTAGGTGTACCTACTATTGTCCAGAATCTATTACTTGATCCCTTCCAATAGGATTAGTTCTTGAAATTTTTGTTACCGAATCTGTATTCTTACAACTACAATCATGCATTCCAGCACAGATATTATAGAAATAAATAATGAATTTTGCGGCCTATTTTCGCCCAGGTTACTTTTTGATGGCTAAAATTCTTGTTAAATTTTTCATTGTAGCAAACGAAGATGGTGGTGAAGATATTCCCGAAGAAGATGCAGTGTGCAGAATTTGTTTTGTAGAGCTTGGGGAGGGGGGTGAGACTCTTAAATTGGAATGTAGCTGCAAAGGTGAACTTGCGCTTGCGCACCAAGAGTGTGCAGTGAAATGGTTTAGCATTAAGGGTAATAAGATTTGTGATGTTTGCAAGCAGGATGTTCAAAACCTACCTGTAACACTATTAAGAATACAGAATTCTCATACTGCAAATAGACACCCAGCCATTGCACATCGGCAAAGGGAAGTTCCTCGCTACAGGTATGGAGATCTGAAAATTCTGATTGTCCGATCCACTATTGGTTAGTATTTATTTGTAAACTAATAAATGTCTGATGCATGATGGGTTTTTTTTTTAATCATCACATTCCTGTTACATTTTCTTGTAAAGGCATGCATCTTAATCATTAGACAAGCAGTTCTCTCATTATGTTGGTTTTTTTCATATCTTTTGTGAGCATATATTAGTTTTTATGTTATACCTCTATTTATGGATTGTATATTGGGAGGGGAGCCACATTTGACCTTTGTTCATCAAGTCTGGTTTCCATTTCAATCTTGTCACATCTATGTAAACAATTAACCAAGCTGTCTCATTATGACTTCTTGCCTTTGTCAATTGTTAATGATTCTCATATATTCTAATTAAGTAATCAGAATCATGGTCCTTTTGGCAGGGTCTGGCAGGATGTGCCAGTTCTTGTCATGGTCAGCATGCTTTCCTATTTCTGCTTTCTGGAGCAACTTCTGGTAAACTACGAATTCGCATTTATACTATACTGGCTATTTTCAATTTAAAAAAATAATACTGCACTGGCTATTTATTTGTTCTGTCAGTCAGTATTACTGGCTATTTATTTGTGATTCCTGTTATTGCTTCTAATGAATCAGGTCTCTAATATGGGTCCCCGAGCACTCGCCATTTCGTTGCCTTTCTCTTGTGTTTTGGGCCTCCTTTCATCCATGATAGCTTCCACAATGGGTAAGATTTTACTGGACTTTTCATTCTCTGTTCTTGTCATAGTTCTTGGGCTTTAAGAAAGCAAAGGCAGTATTCTATTTTTATTTTAAAATAAAGGGAAATGATTTTAGTACAGCTATGTTTTGATACATATGCTCATGTATCTTGTCTTTTAGTATTTAAATTGCTGTGAAAGGGTTATTACGGTTCCCAAAAAGCAATTATGAGACAATGAAATACTAAAAGACGAGATACATGAGCGCATGTATCAAAACATATTTGTGCTGAATTCATTTCCCAAAATAAATTATTGAATGTTACTGTACATCACACTGAGAATTGCTTGATTGAAGCCTTCACAGATCCTAGCCAGCCAAAGCCATCTGCTGTCCTATTGATTTCATACTACTCTGTCCCTAAACAAATATGATAAGGTATTTGCTGTCCCGTGGTCCACAAAATCTGGAACCACCAATGGACTTCCACCAATTTATCAGCTCTAGCGCCCTTCAGGCAGCACACACATGCTGTTTTTTCTCCTTTCTCCTGAGTGCTTGTGAGCCATTGTCACTACTTAGATTTGACAATTCATTTACTCAGTCCAGACTAGACAAATCCCCCAGCATGTCACATGTTCATAACCACTTCTGTGATATGAGGCCCCAGAACTAACTTCTTCCACGGACCACTGCTTTTTCTCAAAAAGGACTATATCATGAATACTCGAGCTTCAGGACCTTTACACTTCAGTATTTTTAATTTTCTTTTCCTTTTTTACTTCCTTTTCTTTTCCTTTATTTGGTCTTCTATAGTTTGACCGCATAATCTAATCTGTCCTGCACATTACTCGCTTTCTATTCTTGTTGATTTCAGTAAGCAGGGGTTACATTTGGGCGTATGCTTCTTTTCAGTTTGCCATTGTTATTATGTTTGCTCATATCTTTTACTCAATAGTAAGTATGAGTCATTTCATTCATGAATTTCTCCTTGCTTGGTTCTTGTGGTTTCTTTACTTACCGAGATTCTTAGATTCTTCAGTTTGTTGTTCTTCATGAAATTTACTTTGTTGTTCTTCATGAAATTTGCAGCTCAATGTAAATGCTATTCTCTCGATCCTTCTTTCCTCTTTCACTGGATTTGGGATTGCAATCAGCACAAATTCTTTGCTTGTTGAGTACTTGAGATGGAGAGTGAGGCGAAATTTTCGATCTACATTTCACCAAAATGATAGAGGTGGACAGCGTCAAGAACCGCCAAGAGAAAATCTTGGAGCTGGACCTGGGGACGGTGCGGAGCAGCAAGAAACCAGGAGTGAGAATGTGAATGCCTCACAACAAGGATAAAACTTTCTTAATGCAATTTACAGGTAACTTATGAGTGTCATTTCAATGCCTAAAAAGTTGTTTATTCATATGATGATTTCATGTTTATAGTTTCAACTGTGCTGCTGGTCCAGGGTTTAAAACTTTTGAAAACAGAAATAAATACTCGGTTGTTTGTAACAATGACCAACAACTCAACAATCGACTCAGAAGTCGACCAAGTGAACTCTGTTTGCCCAGGCTCCACTATTTAGTTCAGACTTTGATTTTGTGAAAAATTAGTGGCAGTTGACTTGGAACTCACTCAACTCAAATTGGTTTCGCTAGTCTTTGAGCAGTGAGTGAGCTTTGTCCTTTTAATAAACCAGTAGAATCAACAATGTAATTGCCATGGTCTTTTACCTAGTTGAAGTCCAGTTGCTAGGATTGCCCCAAAGTTGGGGTTTCTGAAGCCTAGGGGAAGGTTGCCTGGTCAGCCGCTACTGTCCATGGAATTGCAATTCGAGTTACCTAAAATAATAACTTTATGGTTTGTGGGAATTCTGATATCTCCAATCTGTCTGAAAACTATGGAAATTGTTAACAGAACAAGCTTGACGATAATTGAAATGAGGAAATATTAAAAAACAATAATTGAAATGAGGATAAACTAGAATCACAGGACAAAATGGACATGGTTTAATGAAATTGAATTTACACTGAACGATGTTGGGCTGCATACTTTAGAATCAACCAATAAGGAAGAGACATTAAGAAACTGGATTCACATGACCAAAGGAAAATATTTTAATGAAACTGATTACACCAAACGTTACAAACTATCTACACTATAAATGATTGATAAGGAAGAGACTTTGAGATGTACGCAGTGCACGAGCCTCCCGCCATTCCGGAGTCCAGGGACGGCTAGATGTACGCAGCCCCTGCTTTGCAGAGAGGCTGTTTCTGTGACTCGAACCCGGGACCACCAATGGAGCAACCGTTCCGTTGCGCCAAGGCTCGCCCATCTATTGGCAAATTAGACCTTGCGAGCCAAAAATCCAAGCAAGGCAACTTTTGCAAAATATTCTGAATAATTTACAACATGAAAGAATCAGAGTTCCTTAACACTTGGTTTTTAGCTACATTTGTGATATGGATATTGTTAATAGTGTAATTATTTTATTGTATCAATTCTATTATACTGTATAGTTGGTGATATTTGCACTTCACTGTTTTGATATTTGCCACCCGCTCTTTATTAAACCTCTGTGATTTGCTGTTGATGTCTCATTGCAATTGTTTTGGGAAATGATATCCCCCCTCCCTCTCCCCTCCCTTAAAACGGATAAAATCCTCCCTTAACAGTTTCTGTGGGAACAGTTCACTGCTTGAGGGTAAATTCACCCCCTTTAACATTTTTCTTTGCCTTTAAAACTTAACAAATAGTGTTAAAGTGGGGGATTTTATCCGTCTGAGAGAAAAGGTGGGGGTGGGGGTTAATATCATTCCGCTTTTTTTTTTTAATATTTGATAACTTGTTGGGATTTACGTCATTGATATTTCTCTCTATTCTTTTATATTTTGGTGAGTGATGTCTTCCTTTTATCGGCTTGATCCTGCATTCTTACAGATGCAAAAAGGGGTCGTCTTGTTTCTGCCTGCTGAGAAAATTTCCATTCTTGTAAATAGAGGGCACAGAAAAGAAAAATATTTGTGTTTTTATGTTCATCCTTTGGAGTGTCAAGTTCAGCTTCCAAAAATTCCCTCCCTGATAAAAATCAGATCTTTTTTTTTTTGCCACTGCATCCATGGCAATTAGTGAGGTCTTTTCAAAAGCCACTTGGAGTAAATCAAGTTGGCAATGTATTGAAATTATCCACATGTATCACCACAATGTTATTTGTGCTTCAGAAGAAGCATCATATGTTATTTGTCTTTTCTGTGCTAAAGAACTATGAGTTCAAATGTATATTATAACATAAATGTTTATTCTAATATGCTCCTTTATTCGGAAAGTGTGTGCTTGTTGTAACCATAGTTCTAAATACTAGTTGGACACTTGCATGTGAAATGCTGAAAAATGAAGCAATAACAATATTTAGGGATGAATAGAATATGAGTAGAGAATTACAAGACTGAAGTCACTTTGAAATTCTTCACAATTGGCTAATGACCATGTTCTTCCGTCTCCCAAAGACACCATTTGTTGTAGAATCTAAAGACTAGTTGCAGATAAAAGAAAGATTATCTCTAAGGCGCTGTTTGTTTTGGATTTTGAGTCCAATAATCAGTTTTGGACACAATAAATTCGCAAAATCCGTGATTTTGAGCCCAAAACTGGTTGTTGGGACTCCAAATTAAATGCAATTTCGAGTCCAATAATCAGTTTTGGACACAGTAAATTCTCAAAATCCAAAACGGACAGGGCTTTGTCTCATCCCGAGAATCTCAGAGGACGTGGATATAGATGAAGAAATAACAATATCTGTAAGGTGAAGCAGGTGGAGAGAAGCTTCAAACCAACCTCTAAATAGGCTATTCAAAATGATGTGCCGGTTACAACCGTGTGGGGAGCCAAAGGTTGTTGGTGAATTGCTAGTTCAAATGGGCGGATGAAGAGCTTTTCCCAAGAATTGTATATCATTCTCCAATTTCATCAATTATTCAAAGTAGAACATTCCTATTCATTATGTCTTTCTTGTGTTTACCCGGAATTTACCTAGGAACCCTGCGTACCTGAAGTTTTATTGATGAGTGAAAGTACACATACCACCTTACCTCAGAACCAAAATAAAAGGAAAATTACTTAAAACAGATACTGTTTCCACTTTGGGAGCTAAAATTACCAATGGTTTGGCTTTTTTTCCCGGTCTCATCTAGGTATTGGGTACTCTTATGAGAATTATAAATGTAGCAACTTAACATTTGGGAGAGATATCATGAAGCAAACAAACCTATTTTAGGAAGGCACAAGATACAAAGTGTACAAAGGCGACTGAGTAAGGTTTTTGGCATGATAAATGGTGTATGAACCAGCTCTAAAAGATGTTTTCCCTGAGTTGTTTGCCGTGATTAATAATAAAGATGCCTGGGTTCATGGCTGCTATGGGAGGGAAGATGCTATGGGAGGGAAGATGGCTGCCCAGTATGGGCGATGAACTTTAGACGCAACTTCTTTGATAGAGAACTAGACAGATGTGCCCACCTTTTTAGACATCCTAGATGCCACACATATGTTGGAGAAAGATTTGTGTACTGGTTCAATCTAAGAAAAGATAAGAAGATAGGAAGATGCTTCAAGGCGCGTAAACGCTTTTCTTAAGACGATATTCGCCCCCACCAGTAGTGTGCACAGGGGACCACAAACTAGCCTCCAAGATACAATGAAGCCCGGTTCCAAACCGATTGTTTGATGACGTTCTGCACTAAATGGAATCAAGCCTGAATTACCTTTGAATTTTGCAAGTATCTGAGACCCAAGTGTTCTGTTTCTGCAGAAAACAAAATACTTGATAGTATTTCTAAATTGTAAAAAACAGTAACTTCATAAAGGTTTAGAGAGAGAGAGAATTGTGCTGGAAATAGCAATTTTGGATATGCCAAAGTAGAAATCCGAATTCTGTCTAGAATAAGTATTTTCTACTGTTTTTATAGAGCTTCTGGTGGCTTTTCCCGTTGGAAAACACCATTTCTGGACATCCTTTCAGCGGGTTTGAATTCTGACTATTAAATCGTGTCTAATCGCGACTCTACGGCTCAGATCAATCCTGGAATGACCGTTGGCTTGTGTAAAAACCCTTCCAACTCCGAACCGCTAGATTGCCCATCCATAGTGCAGATCGCACCCTTTGGGCCTTTGACCATTGAGTAGATAGGACACTATCCAATGGTGTTACACTACGATCCGACGCTTCAGATCGTACCTGCTCACGCACTATCCATTGGAGCCCCTAGGCCTGCTGGGCCCGAACTCAGGCCCAACCCAACCGAACCATTCGGTCTATCCACTTGACCGATCCAAGTCGATCTTGATCCAACGGTCCGGATCAAATCGGAAAAAATGAAAGGCTCCAATCGTTCCTTGCTCCGATGCGGCGTGCGAAGTGCACCTAAAAAAGCGCCCTATAGCCCATTGCCCACAATCTCACGCGCTCGTGCGTGTGCGCGAACGGTGCGTTGCACCGTCCCGCGATTTAACCCATGGCTAAGACCCATTGTGCACCATAACAAAGAAAAGAAAAATAGTAAAGCTTTATAAGCCCAACTCTTTCTTTCTTATGAGTTGGTACAGGACTATCTTTTCACACTACTTTTGCACTCTTCTCTTTCTCTTGCAAAAAACAACTCTTTCCAAAGAAAAGTTTTTCCTTTTCCAAAACACACTTAGAAAACATTTTCCAAACACTATCTTTTGACCAAAAATTAAGATTTTGAAAATCAAAATCTAACAACATATTGGGAGCTGAGGCAGGGATAAAAGAAATTTTTTTTTAAGGAGATATAAAAGAATTTGGACATTTACATTTTTGGGAGTATTCATTGTTAAGTCATTCTACATCAACATCTCTTCAAGCTCCCCTGGTATCGCTTTGCCAAGTCTACAACATCTCAGCACCACCCAGAGTTTGCACATTTCGCTAGGATGTGGTCCAGGATAGGGTCCTGATTGTGGACCACCTGAGAAAACTTAGAATGTTGACTATTGATCATTGTGCTCTGTGTGGAAGCAGGAGAATCTGTAGACCACTTGCTTTTACATTGTAGGTCTGTCATAGAGGTTTAGTTTAGAATCTTTGACAGATTTGGTATGAGTAAGGTTTTTCCCTGCCAGCTACCTGGGTATCAGTTCCAGTGGCATTATGGGCGATCTGGAAGGAAAGAAATGCTCAGCTATTTAAGAATGCTTCCAAGAGCCCTTTCTGCGTTTACATGAAGATAGTCTCCCTCATAGTATCCTGGGTGAGTTGCTTGCCATGCTTTAGCCTTTACATCAGACATTGGACGGTGCTGGAAAGAGATCAGCGAAATCAAGTAGTCAGAGTCAATTAACCCAAGATGGTCTCCTCCTAAACTAGGAGGGACAAAGTTCAATTTCAACGATTCCAATTTTGGTACTCCCAGTCCGGCTAGGATTGGCGAGATGAAGCAGGAGACAGCAAATGGGCCTTTTCTGGCCCCATCAAATTCAAAGATTCTAATGAGGTGGAAGTCAGGGCACTGTTGCAATACATTAGGATGGTGAATAGGCCTGAGATGGACCATATCATACTTGAGGGAGACTCTCAACGTCATCAGATGGTTGGATGGATCACATCCCCCCACTGAGGAGGTTCGCAGCGTACTTTGATGAGATACAAGATCGGTTTGTAGGGACCCTAGTTAGAATCCAACATACTAGGAGGTCAGCTAATCACGAGGGGGATTGCCTAGCCAGGGTGGGTAATGGCTTAGAGCTATTTGATTTTCTTCCGTCGTGACCTATGGCTATCCTATGTACATTCTACATTATGTTTGTATTTTCCATCGTATGTAGTCTCAACCCCCTAGGTGGGACTCTTTATTTTCCCCTATTAATAATAGACCTACTCTGTGAGAGAGAGAGAGAGAGAGAGAGAGAGAGAGAGAGAGACGTTAGCTTTGTTTTGAATCAAGTGAGGCGACACTAGTTTTATAAACTCTGAAATATCTTTTCATGCCTTTAATTTTGATTCACAATTTGCTCTGAATTTATATTTTCCAGGTATCACTTGCTTTTGCCTTTTTTCTCCCACAACAGAAAAAAAGACACAAACTTCAATGTGTTTATGAAGATAGTTAGGCATAAATTTGGGGGCAAAGTTTTGCAAGGGGTTAAATTAAGTGCCTTGGGGAGTTCTGCTACTCACACACACAGATATTGTTTACAACTCCCAGGACCCAGGGTCACTCATCTATTGAGTAGGTTTAACTTGTCCGGGTTCTTGTCTGAATCTGAGTTTTGCGATACCAAGTCCATCAAAACCCATTTGACTCGCCGTTGGGAAAGAATAGTACTTAATGTGAAAGCGGACATTATACCATAGAGCAGTATTGGGAAGGATGCACCTAGTTATATAGCCTTGGGAAGGCCGTCATTCGTGAAAAGAAGATGAAGCAAGTCAAAGCGCCAAAGTGGCTCCCCCTTCCGAGAGGATGGAATATTAATATCTCTTGCTGAGATATTAATAGTCAAATAAAAATTTTTTGAATGTGACTGATTTCTCATTCACTCAAGTATTTTCTACCGGTTGGAGACCATGTGATTGTGGGCTATAGCTAACCAGATTAGCAGTTCCGTTGTTTTCACCCCCCTTACTTTGGTTGCCTTTTTCTTCAAAATAAAGTTATTTTCAGGAAAAGACAAACAGAAGGGGCTGGGAAAGCACGTGGAAATATCATTTCCAACCATGTGCCCACAAGATCAAAGAGTCTTAGAAATGAAACAGTTAATCACTTGGGTCTGGTCGGGTTGAGCTTTTGCTAAAAAATGATTTGGAATCAATCTGGATCCAACCAGGATTTGTGGAAAAAGATCAACCCGAATTCTCAAATCCGACCTGAGTTGCACCCCTAATTTGTGAAAACCACAAGTTTCGATTTTGATATTTACACCATCAGCATAAACTCTCTCCATGTGCCCTACTCGGTACTCACCAAGTCACGATTCACGAAGTCTCTCTATCTTAACGGCAAAGTGCCCGAGTCAGCTCAATTCTGGTCCCATTGAGTTGATATACATCTGCTTTCACCCATGACCCACCCAAGCAATTTTAGGGAACTGATATGTCCGCCCTTTTTTACTTGGGACAGCCAGCTCCAGTGTATCTGTGATTTGAGAGGGGCTGATGTACTTCACGTGGAAAGGATTCAACATTCCTGATTTCCACGTACACTGACCTCGCTGTCCCGTGTAAAGAAAAGAGGCGAATTTAGGGAAGTGATAAATCAGCCCCTTGATTGACTTGGGACACCCAGCAGCAGTGTGTCAACGACTGCAGAGGGGCTGATGTATTTCACGTCAGAAGGATTCACCCCTCTGCAGTCATTGATACACTGTTGGGTGTCCCAAGTAATCCAAAGGGGCGGATATATCACTTCCCAAGTAATCCAAAGGTGGCAGCTATATGCCCGGTCTTTGGTGTTGTTTTCGGCTTGTCCAGGCGACGTGCTGCTTTGCCGTCGTTGGTTTGTTGTTGTGCGCGACTTTGGTTGTTCGCATGTTGGTTGGTGGTTGATACTTGTTGTTGTGGGCATGGTTTTAAATTTCGGTTTCAGTATAAATTTCGGTCTTGGCCGAAACTGAAATTTCAACCGAAATTTAAAACCATTGTTGTGGGCTGATTTTATTTCGCCATATTGGCTGCGATTCTTTTTCTAGTGGCGATGTGATGTTCACCCATTCTCTGCTTGTGCTTCGCCTTTGTTCGCAGTGCGGGCCTTGGGTGTGCTTATTTGTTCGAGGCTCATTGATGTCATTGCTAAGGCGCTTCTATTTGATCGTTGTTTGCATGCAGCTTTGTTCGCCGTGTTCTGTTTTAGTGGGAGGCCCTATTCTAATCGCTCTCGCCATCATGTTGATTTAGGGGGGCCGCTCCTTTTTTTTATAGCCGTTGATCTCGTTGTTGTTCTCTCTGTGGCCATTGCTCTTTTATTATTATGTTTTTCACTATGTATTCACCACCAGCTTGAGGGGGAGTGTTGTACCAAGCTGGATGTGTGTATAAGATAATTATCTTTTTTGTTGTATGGCTTTTGTAGTTGTTTGTATGAGTACTATAGTTTTCTTTGTACCATGCTAGAGTTCTAAGGATAGCTTAGGTATTATGTGTAGTCTGAGGGGTATTGGAGTCTTTGTACACATTTTGCCCTAGTTGGGCCCATGGTTTCAAATTTCGGTTTTGGAATGCATTTCTTCCGAAATCACATTAGCAGCTATTTTTCCTCGTACATAATTTCGACCGAAATATTTGAAATTTCGGTAATTTCAGCTTTTTGAGATTTCGGTAATTTTGACCGAAATTTCAAATTTTCGGCCCAAATAAACTACGGTTTCGGGTATTACCGTTTTGGTTTCAGTCTCCACCAAAACCCGAAATTTCGGATTTAATAATGATATTTAAAATTATTGTTGGGAATATATACATCATTTACATGGTAGGTCTCCTAAGTGGAGACTCTCCATCCCTCTTCTTCTTCTTCCTCTCTAACCTTATCTCCATTTCTAACAATCTCTATTTTGTCTATATTGGTTGAATGTTTATCGTCAAACTTGAAAAATTGGATAAAGGACCAATTATTTTGTGTTCCCTTTCTAGTATTTTTGCTTGAAGACGATATAGTTGGACACCTGCATTAGGTAACTCTATACAGTGTTATTAGAACATAATCTATATTAGCTTTCATAATGTTTTGCTGAATACTTAAGAACGACCTATTTGTGCCATGTACTTAAAGTCATCAGAGCAAGGAAGCCTCTTAAAAATTATTGGGTTATCAAAGCCAAAATACAAAATTTTACATACCAGGAGGTGTGACAGGCTCCCCCTTTGTACCACGGAAGTACATTTGCTCAAAAAGAAAAAGATGATTTACATAGAACTCTTGAAGTAGAAAACTAGGATCAGGAATTTTGTCAGTCAAGTTTAAAGAGGACGCAACTTCATTCCATCTTCTCTCTCTGATAACCTGAAACTGTAAGCTTATAGAAAGGATTATAATTTAACAACTAACTTGCCATAGAATATAAACTATTTACTAAATGTTATAAAATTTCTTGAACATTACTCAATGGTCATATTTAATGCAACAATTACCTGGTCAAGCCCTCCCCTGGAAGTCACTTCTTTGTAAAAGACATACAAGTCCAAAACTGTGTCCTCAACAATAGCACTGCCAAGAACATACGTCACTTAATTTTTAATTAGCGAAGATAAAATGTAAAATCTAATTCACTAAAAAGAAGATAATCTCAATTTCATCATTTGGAGAACTGTCTTGTGAATTTAGTGAGCCATTTTTGTATAGAGCTGTAGACTTTATAAATAGGGAAAATTACATTTACACCCCCTCTAGTTCCTGACACATTCACTTCCACCCCTATAGTTTAAAACGTGACAAATACACCCCTGTAGTTTCAATTTGTTTAAGGTAGGCCCCCTCAGCTGAAGGTTCGTCCATAGATTGAAGGGTTAGGATGATCCGATGGAGCTGATTTTTTGCGTACACCCTATCTATGTCAGGACCCATCAAATGAACACTTTGGATCATCCAAACAATGTGGGCCCACATTATTTGGATGATTTTTTGGTAGTGTTTGGATTCGGGTATGGGCCCACATTATTTGGATGATCCAAAGCTTTCATTTGATGGGGTCCTGACATAGATAGGGTGTGCCCAAAAAATCAGCTCCATTAGATCATCCTAACCCTTCAATCTATGGACGAACCTTCAACTGAGGGGGCAAACCTTAAACAAATTGAAACTAGAGGGGTGTATTTGTCACGTTTTAAACTATAGAGGTGGAAGTGGATGCTAGAGGGGGTGTAAATGTAATTATCCCATAATTTTATATGCACTTCTCTTTATGTGTTATTTTGTTCAACTGCCCTTTCAGCATTAAATCCGAAAGACTGAAAGGGTAAATCACTGTTACATGCCGAAGAGTTGGAAAAATTACTTGAAAATGCTAGTTGTTTTAAAAACTGTATAAATGATATTTTTGTAAAAAAAAAAAAAGGAATTTGAGGACAAAAATGCCCTGGCTTCGACTAATTTTCGCTTTGAGTAACTCATTTTTGGCTTCGGGTACCTATTTAGGCTTCGAGTAACTCATTTTTGGCTTCAAATAACTCTTTTACTACATTAGTTGGAGCCAAGGGCATTTTTGTCTTCTGATTTTCTACAAAAATAACATTTATTCGAGTTTATAAAATAACTAGCATTTTTTGGTAAATTTTCAAACTCTTTGGCACGTTAGAGTGATTTACCCAAACCGAAACATAATAAATGTGCAAGACCTCTCATGGCACCCAATCTTATGAAGGAATCCTCCAAGCATCCACACTCCAGTAATGAGGACCATTCAACAAGGAAAAGGATGCATGACAACAAATGTATTCCAGTGTGTGCAGGTCGAAGTTTCTCTTTTTTTTTTGAAGTAATATCGAAATTTAGTTAATCATACTTAAATATCTAGTCTAATTACCCAAAAACTGTATGAAGTTTTAACTTTTAGAAGTAATTACTAAAACCTGAATAAATTTGCAGGACATCTCATGGAACCCAATCTCATGAAGGAAGCCAGCCTCTAAGGATCCACACTACAGCAATGTTGACCATTCAACAGTGAAAAGGAAGCGTCAAAACAGCTCCCTTCCATTATCTGCAGGTCTAAGCCCATCCTACTTTGTGGAGAAGTAAATGAAAAATTACATAAGAGTGCATAATTTCTACTCTAATCACAAAAACATACTTAAGAATAGGGTCATAACCTAAACCTGTATATAGTTATAAAAGTAATTATTAAGACCTACTTCCTTGTTATGTCTGTCTGCTAAATAAAAATTATGTATGGTTTTATCCTTTTAGTGAAATAAACACAGGTAATATGAGTTACTTCCCAGCCACTTCCATCTTCTCAATACTATCCCTTCTGAAATTCTAGACCCTTTCTCCATTTTTTCATGTTAAGAATAGAACAAGAAGAGGAGGCACATATAGCATATTCTAGAACCTAAATTTTGCAGAATTTAAACTTAAAAGCACAAGGTAAACTAATTACCAAGGAGTCTATGTTATCAGATTGAAAATCACAACAAAGAAAAAAATGAAAGCTGCTTTGTTTATCCCAAGGCTTCTTATGGTTCATGCCTAGGTGCTCTTCCTTCAAATATCTTCTTATTTGATCTGGAAAAGACCCCACAAGAATTCCATTCGTTTAATAGTCTTCTTATTTTATTTTTATTTATATGATCATCAAAAAGTTTCTTTGGCTGATAAACCTTGGTAACTACCTTAAGTTTTGCTTCTGAACCTCTGCTATCTCCGAACACTAACTACCACCATAAATAGTTCTGTTGAGACCATATCTACTCAATCACTTTGCTATTTGTAGTTTTTGTGATTTCATAATCTTGACAGTCTAAGTTCCTGTAAACAGAATTCTGTAAATTATCCATTTTATGACTCACATTCTCTCTTTTGCAAGATTTGTCCCTTTTTTGTCAGTCTCAGATTTTTCATCACCACCTGTTTACCATCAATATAAAAGAGAAAATCAAGGAAAGTTGTAAATTTATTACTTTTTTCCTTCTCAGTTCTCTAGGAAATGAATCTATAGTCTTTTATAATGTGGGAGAGTGACATCTTTTCAAATGAAAACCAAAGTTGCATGTCAACAATTTTTCCTTTGCCTTTTCAAATCTTCTCAATTGATAAGGATTTTTGTTGTTTGTTTTCTGTCTCAGGCGATCATCAGGCTCACGTTGGTAAAATCGTCAAAGGAGCAATTGAAACCAAATTCAACAATGGCTATCTGATTACAGCCAAAGTTGGCCCCGACAAACTCGACGGATTACTGTATCACGTTAAAGAAGGTTAAGTTGAGCAGTTTCCTACTGTCCCTGGGCTAATTGGTGGTGTAACTTCAGATTTTTATTCAGAGCCAGAGGGTCTACAGATTCGAGTGATGACACCTATTAAACAAAAACCGAAGACACCTGTTAAACAAAAACCAAGCTCGGGATCCAAGAAAGAGACAAAGAGGAAGGACCCAAATGCATCAAAGAAAGAGGCAAAGAGGAAGGACCCAAATGCTCCACGGAAAACCAGAAATCCTTATCAGTTTTATTTCTCCGAGCATTATGATCAGTTACAGAAGATGCGCCAAAGTTTGAATGGGAGCTCCTGCACAATAGTGATAGATGCATGGAAGCGTCTATCTGAGAGCGAGCGGACGGTGAGTGTAAGTTTTCTCTTTATTTCTTTCTTCTTTTATTATTTTTGAATGTTAGAGGTGTGAGAATGCCTTCTTTTTGCTTTGTCAAACATGTTAGTTTGGTTAAAGGAGATTTTTCATACATATAATCCTTCTCCCTTTTAATGTAAAGTTACTCAAACCTCTGTTGGTTACAATTTCCTTCACCATACTAACTGAAATACTTTATGAATTAATTTAAGACTGCCTGAATTCTTGGGTGTCTTTTTTTGCTGGTGTGCTGTAAACTGTCTCAAAGCTTTTTCTTTTCAACACTCATTTTGATTTATCTTTATTTAATATTTTCATTTTGCAGTTAGAATTAGCAAGAAGTTCTATTTCTATAGCTGGAGGTTTTGAAACTCAAACTCAACTGTTCCCAAGACTTGCCTGAAGCAAAGCAAAACACCGTTGAGTGGATTGAGTGTTTTTCAGTCACTTGTCTGGTTTGAATTTTTTAGTTTTTGGAGTACTTGGTGGTTGTTGTTTTCGTGCGCTTGTTCAAGATGTTGATGAATTTTTCGGATTCCGAAAATCAAGCTACCCCTTATACTAATTCTCAATTGAGTTGAGTCGTATTGGTTGAGCTTTTCACGTACTTGATTGCGTTCTTAAACACTGCTATAACCGACTCGCATTACTGCATGAAAATGTACAAATGTCCTTGAACATGAGCTAAATTTCATTTTGCCATGTTTTGTATGACATTGAGCGGCTCCAGAATGTGCAGGTCAGGGAGGAAGAAGTGTACAGACCTTACTATCCCTTGGGAAATGTTGAAGACTACCACGCCTCCCTACAAAAAGAATCACAAACCAGTGAATTTCTTGTGCCCTATGATTTTATGTCTCAGACTGAAAGTGCAGAACAGATGATGGGTTCCTTCCAGATGGGGTGGGAGGAGGACTTCTTTGGTTCACTTTAAATGCCCTTATGAAAATTAGTGGCCTTTTTCGATGGTGGCCTCTTTTTGTAACCTGAAGCTCCTTTGGATATTTCATGGCACAGCTCTGGCATTTGGGTGCACGGTTGAGAGTTTGTTTCAGCTGACTTGCTTTTGTAGAGAGCTTCCACTGGCAGCTGGAAGGTAAATATTGTATATAAGCTTCTTTGTGTAACATGGTAGCTGATGGTGTAAATCTTATATATAAGCTTTTCCTTTTGGCTTAATCTTGGGTTCAAGTGTGCTTACTGTTTGGATGTGATCACTAAACCATACAGACAATGTGCCCTGGCTCAACGGAGATCCAATGCATTGGCTCATCAAAAATTCCTTTGACTTGACCCAGTGCATGAAAAAAATTGCTGTGTCACTTATCTTCGTACACTTTCCTTTATTTTATATGGTTTTCTATTGATATATAAGTCTCTGTTCTTTTCCTTTTTGTCCTCACACATTACAAGACCAGCAAAAGAAATTCAGAAAGGTAAGGACTCCATGGTGGTTCCACTTAATCTACCCAAGTTCTTTTAAATCAAAAGAAGATTAAAATCCCAGTTGCATTTGCAACCCTTGAACGAGCAGAGCAAAAAAAGAAGCTATAAAGAAGACATTCCATCATCATTAGAGAAAGAAAACATCTTGATGGCAATAGACTGCATTCATCTCTCTCGAAAATTCAAAGAGTGCTAATGGAGAAAGTTTTTTTGTTATCTTATGGTTTTGATCTTTTGATGACAAGGATCATATTTAATTCATCCCTTAATCTGACACTTTCCCCAAACAGTTTCACACTAACCAATCCATTTAATTGCCAGGTTTGCACAGACAATTGAGATAACATAAAATATTCCGTCAAGTACTTTCTCCAACTGTCCGTGACTTTCTTCATTTTATCATTCGCCCATCACACGTGCCCAAGTATCTATAATCTGTAGTTTCCAATCAGTGAAGATATTTGCCTTTCTTCTTTCGTTTTTTCAAGTTTTTATTCTTTTGTTTTCTTTCAAGCGTCTATCAAGAGAAGGGTACGTCATGAAAGATTGTGTTAAGAACAGAACAGAAGAATATGAGAAATTCTGAATATAAGAATGCCTATGTCTTCATTACATTTGAGATATATTTATACAGTTATAGGGTGAATTGTAATCCCAAGATTGCAGGGAAATCTCAAGATTAGAATGTTACAAAAGAAAGTCAAAAGGAAAGAATAAATTACAGCAGTAATATTGGCTGTAAATGATAACAAAAATCTTAGCTAAAGATGGAAATAAATTACTGCAGAAGATTGCCTACAAATCTTGGCCAAGGATGGAAAAGAATCAATGCTGATCTTGGCAGAAATCTTGGCCAAGGATGGAAAAGAATCATGGCAGTAATCTTGGTCAATTATGGCCAAGAATCTCATAACAGATTGTTAAACTTTCTTCATTTTTTCATCACCCATTACAGTGTGAGGATATTTTCCTTGCAGACTTCCATGTGAAGAACGAGCTTGTCTCTATTATTGCCTTTTTTTCAAATTTAAGCTCTAGAAGAAAAAAAAACTCACCCACAAGATGACCGTTAAAACTAGATAGACCCCAGAAGAAAACAAAAGAATAAAAAGAGTATATGACTTCTCCCCATCCTAATTTCAGCAACTTCTATATTTCTAAAAACAAAAGTTTTCGCAGCCCTTTATCTTTATGGAAAGAAGTCCATTCGGCCACTTGAAGGAGAATTTGATTCACTTTGCAATTTGATAATCCTTGGAGTTCTCGGCAACTCTTCCCCAAAACTCCAATTCGTCCTCTCCTCTTTCCTAATGTTGTAAAATCATTACTCTCCAAAAATGGGAACTTCATCAACACCTTGCAAATTTCGGCAACTCTTTCTATTTTCTCTAATCTTGGATTTGCAGTAACTCCCTTTTCTACCTCCACACAAAAAGAGGCAACTCCTTTATTGATTTGGGCTTTTCTATAAAGTATATAAAAAAAAAGAATCCGATATAGAGGATTCTAAGGTGTGTGTTTTTTTTTTTGGAAACTCTCTAATCTTGGAAACTCTTCTCAGCCCAACCCTATAAATACCACCACTCTCCTTCAGAACAAAAGGACCCTTTAGCCACATTTAAGTGTTGAATTCGGCTTTTGGCAGCGTCCAAGCCGAAAATATGAATAATTTTTTTGAATTGTCAGGTGGGAATATTAGTGTCAATGGAGTTGTATTGCTCTCTGAGGTTCCTGACAATGTTTCCTTTAGTAGTTTTTCTTCTATATGTCGAAGTTCAGATGTGCCAGTTCCCCTCTTTCAGCAAGTTAACTCTAGATCACACAAGGGTGGGTTCCTCGGATTCAGTCAAGAGGAGCCATCTGATAGATTGATGAACTCCTTGGGTAAGTTGAGTGGTAGAGACTTTGTGAGTGTCTTCAGATTTAAGACATGGTGGTCTACCATGTGGGTAGGGAATTCTGGGTCAGATTTGCAAATGGAAACACAATGGGTGCTTCTAGATGTCCCTGAATTAAGGTCATATGTTCTGGTCCTTCCCTTGATTGAAGGGAAGTTCAGGTCTTCCCTTCATCCAGGTACTGATGGGCATGTCATGCTTTGTGCTGAAAGTGGCTCTAGTCAAGTAAGAGTTTCATCTTTCAATGCAATTGCTTATGTTCACATAGGTGACAATCCTTATAATTTAATGAAGGAAGCTTATAGTGCTGCTAGGGTCCATCTCAACACATTTAGGCTATTAGAAGAGAAGCCAGTCCCTTCTCTGATAGACAAGTTTGGTTGGTGCACGTGGGATGCATTTTACTTGACTGTAGATCCTGTTGGTGTATGGCATGGATTGAAGGACTTTGTTGATGGTGGCGTGCCACCGAGGTTTCTTATAATAGATGACGGTTGGCAAAGTATCAGTCTAGATGGTGAGAATCCATTCGAAGATGCGAAGAACCTTGTCTTAGGAGGAACCCAGATGACTGCTAGGCTTTATAGGTTTGAGGAATGTGAGAAGTTTAGGAGGTACAAAGGGGGGACTATGTTGGGACCCAAGGCCCCATCATTTGATCCCAAGAGACCTAAGATGCTAATATCCAAGGCCATTGAGCTCGAGCAAGCCGAGAAGGCTCGCGACAAGGCGATACAAGATGGGGTCACCGAATTGTCAGGTTTCCATTTGAAGGTTGAAAATCTGAAACAACAATTGAGTGAGATGTGTGGTAGTGATTCATATGGAAGTGGTTCTAGCGCAGAGAATGCGTGCTTTGGCAAATCAGAATAATTTGGAATGAAAGCTTTTACCAGTGATTTGAGAAGAAGGTTTAAAGGGTTGGATGATGTCTATGTGTGGCATGCTCTATGTGGTGCTTGGGGTGGTGTTAGGCCAGGTACTACCCATCTCAATACAAAGGTAATCCCAGTCACAGTCTCTCCTGGTCTTGATGGCACAATGAATGATCTTGCTGTTGTGAAGATCGTCGAAGGCGGTATTGGTCTGGTTCATCCTGACCAAGCCACTGATCTCTATGACTCCATGCATTCTTATCTTTCAAATGTGGGGATCACAGGAGTCAAAGTGGATGTAATACATGTAAGTTTCTATACTTATTTCCTAACTGAGCTATCTATCCATTTGACCATCTATGTCTGCGTATGTTTATGCGCATATATAACTATAATGCATATAATTATGTGCATAACTGTATGCATAAGAAGGGTTTAATTTGTTGCAGACTCTTGAATATGTTTGTGAGGAATATGGAGGCCGGGTTGAGCTAGGTAAAGCTTATTACAAAGGCCTGTCAAAATCACTTGTGAAGAACTTCAAAGGAACTGGACTGATCTCAAGCATGCAGCAGTGCAACGACTTTTTCTTCCTTGGGACATGGCAGATAGCACTAGGAAGAGTAGGTGAGAATTCAATCCGATGAATTTGAAACAATTTATTTAAATCTATTTGTTGATTGATTAGTGGTGCTAATTATCTTTCTCTACACTTGTACAGGTGATGATTTCTGGTTTCAGGATCCAAATGGTGATCCAATGGGGGTGTATTGGTTACAAGGAGTCCATATGATCCACTGTGCATATAACAGCATGTGGATGGGTCAGATCATACAACCAGATTGGGACATGTTTCAATCTGATCATTTATGCGCTAAATTCCATGCGGGGTCGAGGGCAATCTGCGGAGGACCAGTTTACTTGAGCGACTCTGTGGGAGGCCATGACTTCGATCTTATAAAGAAGCTCGTTTTCCCTGATGGGACCATCCCCAAGTGCCAGCACTTTGCTCTTCCAACTAGAGATTGCCTCTTCAAGAACCCTCTATTTGATGGGGAGACCATCCTCAAGATTTGGAACTTAAACAAGGTAGTAGAATTCATGTCTTACAATATTAAACTAACTTCTATTTATTTTTTATTTTTTTAAAAAAAGAGTAAACCAACTTCTAGTTCCAATTCGGGTTTGCGTTGAATTGTTAGTTTCTTTGTTAAGACTAAAGAGGCATAGAGATTCCTGCTAGTCTTTCACTCATGGAAGGTCCAACTTGTGGAATTCCCTAGTCATTTGAATCTGTTACTTATCTATATAACATTTTTTGTATGTCTCTTAAACTACCACTCTTTGTATAGCCATATCTAAGTATATCTGATTTCGCAGTTCGGAGGTGTCGTTGGAGCGTTCAATTGCCAAGGAGCAGGATGGGATCCAAAAGAGAGAAAAATCAAGGGCTACTCACATTGTTACAAGGCAATGTCCGGTTCGATTCACATCACCGATATCAAATGGGACCAGTTGAAAGAAACAACTGAAATGGGTGATGCCGAAGAGTATGCAGTCTATTTCACCCAAACAGAGGAGCTACTCTTAATGAACCCAAAATCAGATGCTATCCACATTACCATCCTACCATCTTCCTTTGAGATTTTTAGCTTTGTGCCTATCAAGAAGCTCGGGTATGATGTGAAATTTGCACCGATCGGGCTGACAAACATGTTTAACAGTGGAGGGACTATACAAGGGGTGGAGTATGGTGAGGAGGGAGATGAGATAAATGTGAGGATCAAGGTTATGGGGGGAGGAAAATTCTTAGCTTACTCAAGTGGTAAGCCAAATAAGAGCTCCTTGAATGGAGTTGAAGTAGGATGTGAGTGGTCTGGTGATGGGAAACTGGCCTTGGATCTTCCTTGGATAGAAGAATGTGGTATATCTGATGTGGGTTTTGCCTTTTGAGTGTTGGCCAAAATCAGTAATCCCCCCTCCTTCTGTTATTTGGGATGATTTGTTTCAGTTGTACCTAGATATAAAATGAATGTGTGCCGTTTGATTTAGTAAAATTAAAATATGTTTACATGCCCTTGTGTTTATTACTCTTCCCTGAGCATCTTCAGCAGAATTTAAACATCATTAGGCTGCAATGACTGGATTAGCCCACTTAAATTTTTTTTCCCATGCCCAGGTTCAAAATGGAAAATTTACCCCTCGTGTAATAGGTAGGTGATGAACCATAATATCCACATCTAATCTCATCTCTTTGAGGTTGGAAGGATTTTAACCTCTTAGAAGTTGATAAAGAGTGGTCATCTAGGGTAGGGCTTAGGACCCAAAGAATGACTATGTAGACATAGGTACATGGCCCCCAAAAGGGTTCATGGCCAGGTAATGGAATCAGAATGCTTTAGGCAACGATCCTATCAGATTCAAAGAAACTGTCTCTACTTAGATCCATGGCTTCATTAAATTTAGAATTATAAACTACTAATCTAAATTCAGAGCATTGATATTTAATAAATCGTGAGTGCGAATTTCACCATAAAATCCTACAACATGATGGGTTCCCCTTTGATTGATCCAAACCGTTTATTTGAGTCCTCACTTTTGATATCCAATAGCTCAACAACTAACTCAATCATACAATTATAACACCAAATAATGGTATTTTTTTTATCATTGTATTTGAACATTTGCTTATAGGTAGTTTTGGCCCACATTATTAGAAGTAAGAATTGGATAATTGGGGTAAATTTTGGGTCCTCAAGAGTATAAACTTATTATGTGATTGGTCGTCGGGCAATAGATTTCACACCCCATTCAACCAAGGTCAGATGACTGATCAACAAGCTATTTTACTTCTAAAAAGAAAATAATAGAGCTGATTTTGAAGCAATTTATGTTTCCTTCTTTTTATTTTCAATAACTAATGGGTAGAATTTCACCAAAGCCTCAAAAGCCCATATAGTTGTTGTTGTGGATAAGTCTCTTAGAAGTAAGGTTTATCTAGATTAGCTTCTGTAGGAGTTTTAGAGGAATTGGTAAGTGGGTTTTTTATTTATAAATAAAATGTAATCAATTTTTAGAAGAAATGAAGAATTTTATCATGTAAATTGTGTTTTGAGCACAGAGGAGGACCGAGTCGACAGACCCTTCACTCTAAGTGGGTCAAGAGGCTGATCTTCCGTCTAAGAAGATCAATCACGTTACGAACCGGATTGGTTTCGTAACAGATTTTCACTTCTACTCTCTCTCTCTCCATAAGCAATCATCCTCATTGTCGTTTTAGATATTTACACCCCCTCTCTATTTCATAACATTTTCATTGGCTATAACCATCTTTTTCAATTGAAAATATCTCATTGTCGTTTTAGATGTTTACCCTATTACACCCCTCTCCCTATGTTGTAACATTTTCATTGGCTATTACCCACTTTTTCAATTGAAAATATGTTACCAAGACAAGCTTGCGGGGATATAAATTCCTTTTATCTTAACTTATTCAGATGATGTATTTTTCAAAGATTCCACAAAAAAGTTGAATTGTATTGGAGGGTCTAGATTCATTGCAAGGACCAACTTGACTATTTACCTCCTTAAGATAAGGATCATAAGGTCATCTTCCGCCACATGACGGATACATGAATCATACCGTGTAGCCTCGAAAGTGTCTGTGTCGGCAAACAGTTAAATTAATAAGAATCCAAGAAGAGATTAGATACAGTAACAAATATGACTACTTAAAATATGGCCTGAGAAGCTCACCGTAGTGTATCCACTAAAGCCAGAACGACGCACCAAACCATTTACTTTATACGTTGGGTGATTCCCATTTCGATTCAAAGAGTTATTTTTGACAGATCTCTGGACTTAGTTCTCTAGAAGCTTATCTCCTTCACTGTCATGTTGGTGTATGGCATGTATATATATATATATATTGAAAATTGACATATTTTCTTAATATTAAGATACCAATTGGGACCGATAGTCCCATTTTGCATTACAAGATATTAAGGTGGAGTAGGCCGACATGCTGGCACTAGTCCAGACAAGTTAAACTAAACAGTAGCCAGATTCCAATACAGTATTCCATCACCATCCAAGTCGTTCCATCATTTTCTTCTGTTACCAACAACCAAAAATCTCCGAAGAGTTCCATCCTACTCCTTTGCCATCTGTACAATTTCTCGATCCAGGCATAATCGAATATTAACTCCCAAAAAATATCTTTTAAGACCTTTTGAACAAAAACCAAGGGACCTATGGCCGACAACTATCATGCACAATCGTTCAACTCCACTGATAGGACTCTAATGGCTAGTTCCAGTTTCATGTCTTTAGGCCAATAGTCTGAGGCGAACTGCGGAAAGGGGACCTCTTCCATAGGGTTCTTCCAAATTGAAATCAGATCAGCTATTTTCCGAATGCAAAGATTTTTCTTTGCCTCCTATTCTAACCGCCTTAAGTCATTTGCAAAATCCAACCAACCTTGGAAGAAAAGAACTTTGTAAATTGGTATACAAATATCCTTTAAGTTGTAAGTACCAGTGACAGGAAAAAATTCTTCAGCGACCATCCAATAATCCACCTGGAATTGCTTCCATTGGCGTTTAATTATTTTTTTAACCTGTTCAGGGAGGGTAGGGGCTTCCACCGAGGCTTTAATCCTAATGTATTGCAAGCTACGAACCCACCGTCGGTGCTCAAACCACTCAGAAAGGTCCGGAATCTCTTTCCTTAATCTCTTGAAGGTTCTAGAATCCGAAGAGGAAGAAGAAGAAGCCATTTTCCAGAAACTAGATGATTACACTTACCTTTACTGAGGAGAACCAAAAGACTTGGTAATTAGACGTCATTACCATTTAAGAAGTACCGCCCCTATACACAAGACCTTAGGCCCACTACCAAGTCTCGAAGATAAATAGACTAGATTAGCCCAAAAAGGTAATCATAAGGCCAAAAAAAAGAAACCGCCACCACTCTACCATTAAAGAGGCATAGGGAAAGCCTCCTAAGCCAAAACCGAGGGAAAAATAATTGCTTTCCTTACTCACTCTCCCCCAGAGATCATATCTGACACAATGTTTTAGGTATTCATGATAGAGGCCATTCCAGCCTAGGATTGTGACTATGGTCCGAAAGCTAAATGCCATAACATGTATCCATTGCATTCCCACTATTCTTTAGACTACCCTCCAATCCTAAAAGAGCATTTACCTCCACGCTTCTAGATCTGAGATCATCATTACATTTAAATGGTTAGCCATAAACTCAATCGCCAAAAAAAAGAGGAAAAGCCAATAAGACGATTTAACTTCCCTCACACAAAAAGGCAAATTTTGTATATCTCTTAAGTCCAACAGATTTATTCAACTTCATAAGCAACCGCGTGCAAACAAAAACGCCATTGTTTAAACAACCACAAAAAACCGCCAAAACCTGCACCAAGTACATCGTGGGCCTAGATTGCAAGGTAACTCATCCACAGGACATCCCAGTCCTGCAAAAAAGGGAAGGCCCACTCAAAGTGTTGACTTTTGTCAAAAGTCTCTCTGGTCTTTCTAAAATAGGTTCCAGGGTATGACCTACTCATTCACTTGTCCTACGGAAAGACCTTCTCTCATAATTCTTCATCTCCCTTTTGGTTCGGAATGTACTTGGAAGCCCAGAACTTAATCTGCATCTTTCCTGGACAGATTTGGAGGTTCCGGATCTAGCAGATCCCCAATATTTTCTCCCATTTAAAAATCTTCCCTTCTTAGACCAGGAACGAAAAGGGTTGGCACTGCCAGAGCGGCGTTTGTGATGGGACCCCTTAAAGTTTTGCTTTTTCACCTTACCCGAATTAAGGGAAGCATAACCTACATTATTGGCAAGGCCTGACACCCCTGACAATGACAGAGATTTGAAATTAAAACTTGATGGGATAGACCCCGAGGGTTCAATGGATACCCTAGGCAAAGGTTCCGACGTGATGGTGAACGGTGTTTCCGGCACCGACGCCATTTTTGCCGGGGAAGGAGGGCAATGATTCAAGGGGCCAGAATCCAGAAAAGATGGAAACCTACCCAGATGAGAAGACACGACCGGGACATCAAAATCAGGTATCGTCCGACACCTCTGAAATTCGATACCAATTGGGAAACATTGGCCGGAGATATGAATTTGAATAGAGGAAGGTGGAGGCTTCCACCAGTGGGCAAGGACTTTAACAGATACAAATGTCATACAATGAATGTTATTCCCTTCCATTTTAACTTCTAATACCCGACCAAAAAGATTGGCTAGAGCTTCCACTGTAGATATGGCCCAAATGTGGAGAGGGATGCCAAACAATTTAACCCAATATTCTCCTCTAAGCCCAAAAAATTTAACCCAATATTCCTCTAAGCCCAGGATGAAATCTCTATTCCAAGGAAAGAGAGAATGTAAATGATCCCCTCACACCTCTTGACCTTTGTCTAATGTCACTGAAGCTTCATCTTTTGATTCAAAGAAAAATAAAACTTCATTTTCTGATAAGATACAAGGGCATGCCAACAGGGGAGATTCCAAGCACTCTTAGCCCATAACCATAGATCTTGAATGGTCCCAGATTTATCCATTTTTCTCCCAACTAAACAACTTTTAAGGGATTGTAGCCTTGAAGCTACTTCCTTTCCTGAAATAGACAGGGCCGGGTAACCTTCCTCAGAGAATACTGAAATCGTCACAGAATCGGGCCATCTGTCATCTTCCATACTGATCGATCCGGATTCCATTATATTTCTTTTCCCCCCTAAAGGCGAGATTCCGACCTTTATGTCCAGGGGACATCTCCGGCAGCAAACCACGATCACCTAGTCTCGAACTTCGATCTCTAGCACTTCTTTTTTCTACCCATCTCCAAGAGCTTCGAGGGTTAGAACCAGACACAGAGTCACGGTTATGTTGCTTATCCCAATGACAAGATTGTCTCCATTTGAAATTCCAAGAAGCGCAAATATTGCAATACCAATCACCCTCCCTGTCCACCCCAATATTCCCCATCTCACTTCTTCAATCCTATCCTCACCAGTCCTCTCACATGGTGGTTTTTTACTCCTAGAAACCTTGAGCAGCTTTGTTCCATCAACTCCGATAATGAAAAATGAAACAAATGCAGCGAATATATATATGAGGAATAAGAGTGTGCGGTCGACCGCACCTAAGCTTAGGTGCAGTCGACCGCCTAAACACATGGGTCCCACACTTTTTGTAGTGATCAAAACCATTCATTTGCAAGGCCCCATCATAGATAGGGTGTGTACAAAAAATCAGCTCCATTGGATCATCCTAACCCCTCCAAAAGTGGAGGGCAAAAATGGGCAGATTTGTGACAAACGGTGTCTGTCCATTTTGCCCTCCACTTTTGGATGGGTTAGGATGATCCTATGGAGCTGATTTTTTGTACACACCCTATCTATGATGGGGTCTTGCAAATGAATGCTTTGGGCCATCCTAGCAATGTGGGCCCACATGAGTTTTTGGCCCTCGTCCGCACCTAAGCTTAGGTGCGGTCGAGGGCCTAAACGAGCTGAACCTGAACCCAACCAAGCTCGAGCCTGGCTCAGCTTGGCTCATTAAAAACTCGGCTCGGACTCGTTCGTTTACTAAACGAGCCAAGCCGAGCAAGTTTTGTTGAATTTTGGCGAGCCGAACACGAGCCCAAAAGAAAAGCTCGTCATGAATACGAGCCGAGCCTCAAACTAAGCGAGCCGAGCACGAACATCCCAATGTTCGGCTCAGCTCGTTTGCAGCCCTAGCTCCGGACTTGCCCTCCGTTTCCCCTACACAATTAATCCATAATCATGCAAAAAAACTGAGATTCACGAAAGCCCCATTGCAGGTTTCCTTTCTGTTTTTCTCTTTTTCAAGGCAAAATGAAACAAATATGCAACAAACAAAATTGTAATGGTGGATTCAGATAATGCTTTCTAGGCAATGCATTTCCATCATTTTCTGCAGAAACTGCTCGGAGCCCAGTGCATTTCATCACTCCAAATAAATACGAATAAACCTCAATTACTACAAAATTAATTTACTAAACATCTGAAACAATGAACTTATTACTTATTGTTCAAGAAAATCTGCAAAAATAAAATGGAGAAACAAAAGACAGGTTTGGCGTAAGTGGGTCCTCAGAAAAAATGCTTAGATTTTCATCAGAAAGAAAATCAGGTCTCAAGGATTATATACCATCACTGGACCCAACAAGAGATGAAAAGGGATAGTTTAATTAAAAAAACAGGCAAAAATCAATTCAAACTGCCCAAACAGGGAAGAAAGAGGCTTGTGTTTTGAAGGGATTTTGCAGGATATCATTCGAGGCACCCGCTAGTATATGAGGTGAAGCGACTCAACAGTTCCTGGCGTGAAATTTAAGCCTTTTTCCAATATAAAAAGGAAACTGTGGAAAGCCCTAATCCTGTACTCATTAATCATAGAAAGAGTCCACGAAAACGCTGTTGTGAGAATCTAAGCACGGCCTTAGAGTAGAGATAGCACTCCAAGGGTTGGAAATGGCATGAAAGTTAGTTTTGCAAACTCTAAAATGAAACCCTTGTTGCAAACTTCATTCACTCAGAGAGAGAGAGAGAGAGAGAGAGAGAGAGAGGGGGGGGGGGGAGGAGGTATTTTTCTGTTTCAAAGTCGGATTACAGGCAATTGCTGCAATGGTAAAGAACCAACTAAACAATTTTCTGTTGTGCGATCCAATGCCGGAGCTGTTAAATATGATCAAATGTTTTGGGGTACAAATTCAACTGTGTATATCCTCTTTACTTACACAGGAACCATTAAATATGATAATATATTCCAACATCCCACAATTGGGGTAAATACAAAACACCAGATAAGCTAACCACTTAATTACAACCTAAAAACAGCTTTTTCCAAGTATATAAGTTAGAGCTACTGAAAATCTAAACCTAACTTCCGTCAGCTGCAAAAAGAACAGAATCTTGTATAGATGAGCGGGTATAAAACAGTAAAATTTCTCAAAGAGCACATCTAGACATAATGTCGGACCATTCCCATATAACTTCGTAACCTTCAGATGAATCTCCATTGCGTGACTCCGCCTGATATGGTGTGTTTCTCCGGAAGACAGCAATCTGAGAAGCAAAACCAGGTTCCACTCCAGCAGTGCCACCAACTCCGCTAAACTCGACACTGTAATTATGCCTCAAGGCAACACTAGAAGCCCAATGGTTGAATTGCTCTCTAGTCCACTCAAATTTGTGATCGTGGTTTCGGAATCTGAAAGGCTCAGAGTTCATTTTTTCTTCTAGGTCCTCTTCTTTGTTAGGGAGAGATGTTCGTTGGAGTACTGGGTTATATTCATAGTTGGGCGTGGAGACAATGAGTATACGCGGACAGAAAGAACTCAGTACAATGTCACCAAACTTCCAAGCTTCATCTTCTTTCATATGTTCGATTACCTGTGACTCACCGTATAACATAAATGGTAACTACAATGAACCATCTCACATAACAGGCAAAAGAATGAAGTTGACCTATTGATTTCGGATACAAAAAATTCTAGGCCAAGGATATATCAACCCTCATGAGTTGTGAAGCAAACGGGGATTTCTTTTTTCTTTTTCTTTTTTTGAAAAGAAAAGCAAAAGGAGAGTCAGTACCTCTAAACATGTGCCGATGTCGAATCCATACAGCCGGGAGTCAAAATCTGTGATTGACCCATCATACAATACGGCAGATCTGATGCCCAGACCTTGTGCAGTTGGGTCAGAACTCATGCTTAGTTTTGGATGAAGTATCTGCAACATTAGAAGAAATGGCAGTTGATGATGGCTTAAGAGGCAAATCCAGTGTAACAGTTAAAAATGAATTCAAATGTTCTAACATGGCACTTAAAAATAATTCATTCAGATGAAAAAGTAGAGATGATTTTCTACAGCAAAATTGATTGGAATGATCCCAATACAAACCTTGGCTGCACGACAGAGACTCTTCCGTGAAAGATCCACGCCAACAATCTTTTCCAAAGCAGTTGGAAGCTCCAATAACGAATCCAATAAGCTGCCGGACCCACATCCAAAATCAACCTGCAAATCAAAGCAGAGAGCCAAACTCAATAATATTGACCACAGAAAACTCAGAAATGGAAAGACAAACAATGGTGAACAATACCAAGGTGGTAGCATGAGACTCATTGATGTGCCTCAATGCATACTCCACTCGTTGCTTCGATAGAGGAGGGCTGAACAGAGCCTGCTCCATTCTGTCTTCCAAGGGCTCTGTTATCTGCAATACCTTTACAAAGTACTCCAAGAAGCATCCTTCTGCAAAAGAAACAAGCACCCATAGGTATGATTTAGAAGTGCCTACAAAGCAATATTAAATAAAACAAAAGAGGAAAAGAAAACATAAAATACAAGAGAAACTCACGTAAAGATAAAAATGAAAGAGACTTGGCAGATTCACCAGCTGCCGCCAAAATAAAATCCTTAGATGGTGGTTCGGCAATGAATCGGGCAGATTGGTTGACGGACATGTGAGTTATGCATGCTTCAAGCTGGGGAATCACAGCACCAGTCCCTATCTCAAACTCAAATTCATCTTTGGTTTCAAGAGTCTCTATTCGATGACCCCCTTCCCCCATCAAAGAAACAACATAACTTATGCATGTTAATGATCCCGTAGAAGGGGAAACACCGGAATATGGACCCTCAATGCTTAGAGAAGTCACTCCATTTTCCTGCCTTATATTTGACCAATCTACAGGGACTGATCCGAGTGAAATGGATTTTTTAAAAATACTCTTCTGTTGAACTTTATGAACAGATGGGCACAACGAAAATTCCTTGGAAAAATGATGGGGATAAACATGAATGCCATGAATGTCTCCAAAAGAGGACAACTTCTCCATAGGCATCTCTAATTCGTTGCTCAACCATCTAAGAACTTTTAAAGCAGCGCACTGAATGGCATCATTCGGTTTTCGAAAAGAATTTTCTGTAGAGTATTTAATTATAACATCTTGTTCCTTTGATAATACTGCGATCTCGCACTGAACATTACCCTGTCCCCCTGAATCCTCATCATTGGCATCACCTGCTTCTTCATTTGCACATTCAATATCATTGGCTGAGTTCAATAACTTCAACTTTTTGCATGTTTCCAGTATTACTGGGCGAGCTTCTAAAGAACTTGTACCTTTTGTAGAGAAATTGGGTTCTAATAAACCATGTCGTCTGCAAAACATACATAGGAGGTCTCGTGGGAAGGAGCCCCTCCAATTTGAGCGTGTAGTGAATGCAGAAGGTAACTCTGCAGCAAGTATTGCATCCCTAGATAACTTGTAATTTCCATTGGGCATTCTACCAATAAGCATCCTGGAAAAAGCGGCACTGATTATGAAAGAAAATCCAATAGAAAAGGCAAATTTCTAGATAAAAACATATACGAACAACACTTGCATAACAATTATGAAATGCTAGCAGCATAACCTACATTATGTTACCAAGTTGCAAGTGCTACAAACTTCAGTTACTAAGTTGTTCATGATGTAAGCATGCAATCATAAGCACAGGACATACCACAGAAAAGTGGACATGCTATGGATGAGAAATATCATTATTATTAGGTTCACAGACAAGCAAGGTGAAGAGGAACGATTTTGTTATTGTTTAAAGTACTTCAGCGAGATAGGGCCCACATCCTACTTATAATCCTTCTTTTACATATAGTTAAGTTACTTCATATTAATTTGATAGGCCCCATCACTTGATGGAGCCCAAAGTCCTACTCAAGAATCTTTCTTCTATAAAGAGTTAAGTGACTCCATATTGATTTGATTTCTTTTATATAGAGTTAAGTGTCTCCATATTAATTTGATAGGCCCATCACATGATGGCCCTAATAGCTTTGTAAATACTGCAAGTGAGAAAATATACAGACATGAGAATGTGGGATTGGAGGAGTTAAATTCCCACAAATTCTATTCTCTCGCTTTGTTTTTTTTTTTTTTTTGAAATGGTAACACACACATATATATATATATATATGAGAGAACATTTCCTACACACTTGTGTAGGTAAGTTACCTACACACTACCTTAAAATACAGTGGGGGCCCACATTGTTTGGGTGATCCAAACCATTCATTTGAATGATCATCACATAGATAGGGTGTCCACAAAAAATCAGATCCATAGGATCATCCTAACCATTCAAACTATGGAGGCAAAAAATAGACTAATTTGTGAAGGTTTATACACGTCAATTTTACCTCCACAAATCGTAGGGTTGGGATGATCCTATGGATCTGATTTTTTGTGGACACCCTATCTATATGAGGACCATTCAAATGAATTGTTTGGATCACCCAAACTATGTGGGCCCCCACTGTATTTTAAGGTAGTGTGTAGGTAACTTACCTACACAAGTGTGTAGGAAATGTTCTCTCTCTCTCTCTCTCTCTCTCTCTCTCTCTCTCTCTCTCGCTATATATATATATATATATATATATATATATATATATATATATATATATATATATATGAGAAAACGGTTCCTACACATATGTGTAGAGAGTTCTCTACACACTAGCTTAAAATACAGTGGGGGCCCACATTGTTTGGGTGATCCAAGCCATCCATTTTAAAGGCCCTCACATAGATAGGGTGTCTACAAAAAATCAGATCCATAGGATCATCCCAACCCTACGATTTGTGGAGGTAAAATGGATGTCTTTAAACCTTCACAAATTAGTCCATTTTTTGCTTCCACAGTTCGAATGGTTAGGATGATCCTATGGATCTGATTTTTTATTGACACCCTATCTATGTGAGGGCCTTAAAAATGAATGGTTTGGATCACCCAAATAATGTGGCCCCCACTGTATTTTAAGCTAGTGTGTAGATAACTTATCTACACATATGTGTAGGAACCGTTTTCTATATATATATATATATATATATATATATATATATATATATATATATGAGAAAAGTATATATATTGAAAAAAAAAAAAAAAAACTGAGATGGTCCTTAAGGATTACATCTTAGAAATAAAGAAAGCATAAAAATCAAGGCGGAAGGAAGTCAAACCATTCCATTCCCACCCTAGACACACCCCCCCTAGCTAGGGAGTCTGCTTCATCATTAGCAAACCTCCTTACATGCTTAAAAACAATAGAAGAACCACAAATTAGATATGAAATCTCCTCAAAGAATGAAAGAAATCTCCACGGAGGAGTCACAGATCCCGAGAGCCATCTAATAACATTTGAAGAGTCACCTTCCACAATAGCCTCGTCATAAAATTCACTCTCCAAATGCTTGATACCATGGTAAGCCGCCCTTACCTCCACTTCATTTGAATCACATATTCTGATAGATCCCGAATACGCCCATAAAACCTCTCCCAAAAAATCTCTACACAAACCTCCAATACCAGCTGCCCCTGGATTGCTTAAAGTGTTGAATAATTTGAACTATTCGCTCCCCTTCATTGCACATTAGCTGCCATCCTTCACAAAGATCAAATGCCGAAACAAAGCCAATAAGGAGATTTAGATATAACCCTTACATAAAGCCAATAAGGAGATTTAGCCACCCCATCAAACACCCTGGAATTCCTTTCTTTCCAAATGAACCACCAAGTAGCCAAGAGACAAATCTTCCATAAGACCTTGCCTTTCTTTTTCCACGGACATAGCTCCCAGCTCATAATCAAGTCTGGGATAGATCTGGGGAACACCGAACACAATCCAAAGCGCAATAGAATAAGGCCCCAAACCTCTCTTGAAACCTTACAATGAAAAAACGGGTGATCAATGGACTCACCATCTGATCTGCGCAAAGGACAATGATCCACCAACCACATACCTCTCTTTCTTAGGAATTCAATAGGCTGGATACACCCACAACTAACAGCCCAACCAAAGAAGCTAACTCTAGGAGGGCAATGAAACTTCCATAACTTGGCTGAAAGAGGAACCACCTCACAAGGCACTAAGTGAAAGTAAAAGGATTTGACAGAAAATGAACCAGAAGTGCTCCAAACCCAAATTCTTCTATCAACCCCACACCTTTCGATATAACACCCTACAATCAATCCAATCATCTGAGAAATTGAATCCAATTCTCTATCAAAAAAATTTCTTCTGAAACTTGGTTTCCAAACCACCGAAACTTGGTTTCCAAACCACCTTAAGATTAACCCTATCGAAACAATTGGAAACAAGCGCCTCCTTATTTGAAGAAACAATGAAATTTTTACAAGATTTTAACCGAAATTTCGGACCAAAACGTTTCGGTTTCGCTGATGACCGAAACCAAAACCGAGATTTAAAACCTTGATCAAAGCTTAGGGACCAAGAGGAAGAAGAAGACAACTAAGAACCTTCTTTGGTTTCTTCTTGGGCATCCATCTTTAATGGGTAATACCCAAGTAAAAAGATAGGATCTAAGTTTCTTTTTGCCTTCCACCTTGATTGAGAGTCGCATCTTTCTTCTGCCTTCTTCTTTGAAGAAACCTAAGATCTGAAATTGCTTGCACCTTTATTGGGGTAACACTTTCACATTAATGCGCCCACCATCATTGAGGATTGCATCTTCAAAGCCTTGGATCCATGGTTTTAAACATCCACCGAGACATGTCGGTTTGGGACAACATTTTTTGGGACAAGAGTCCGGTCCAAATTGAAGTTCAATCGGGACTGAAATTTGAAGTTTGATTCCTTGCTAATACACCCACATAAACACAAAACCCAACATATTTAGAAAATATTAATGCTCATTCCATTCATAGGATAAGTTGAAAGTGAAAGAAATGACACAGTCATCAGGTTTCAAAACATGTAAATTATTTATGGTTAGAATGAACATCAACAATGCATGTCATTACGTATTTGATCTTGTTTTTTTTTTTTAATGAATGGCAGGTATTTGATCTTGTTAAATCATTATGGATGATTATCTTGCTCTGTGATGGTTTTTAGGTGTGTATATGTGCTTATTCTAGCAATTCCTAAAGTTCCATCTTAAATTCCAATCGTTTCCATAATTTTCCATACCTTTTACAAGATTTTCATGAACTTTCATAAATGTCCACGACGTACCCACACTTCAGTGAAGAATGAAGTCCAGGCTGAAAGCGTAGTTTAATTTCTTGCCTACATCTACCCTTTAACACCCTTCAAAACCCTAGATCTACCTCTCCCTCCACATTCAGAAACCCTAAATCCACCCTTCTAAATTACCCAAAGCCATCTATTCATTGAAACCATGGTTTAAAATTTTCGGTTTCGGCTAAAATTTTGGAGTTATCAGAAACCGAAATTTCGGTAATTTCGTTCGAAATTAGTTAACGGAATAAAAAAATATTATTTAATTATAAATTTCAACGAAATTTCGAACTAAATTGGGTAAATTTCGGAAATTTTGGTTTCAGTACCATTTCATTTCGGTCTTCACCGAAATCCGAAATTTCGGATTTCGGTCGAAATTTAAAACCATGATTGAAACCTTACATCTAACCTTTGAAACCCTAGCTCTGCCTTCTCAAGCCTTTGAAACCCTAGATCAACTCTACCATATCACCCAAACCCATTTTATCCTTCGTGTGCTACTTACAAAAGGCTTCTAAATCCAATATTAATTGATTCTTAGAAATTTAATCAGATGTTTATGTTAACATAATGGGCTGTTTTTATAACTAAAAAGGTCACCATTTGACCTGCTTTATGTCCCCTGTTATGGGCCGATTATGTCATTATGCACTGTTACTGCGCTGGCGTGCCCTGATTAATGGATGGATTGTTCATGCCAATTGTTGATTGATGTGCCAAAATCCATCTTTTGTGGACTATTAATGACCTGTTGTGCCGTAAGAGACTGTAATGGAACTGTTAGTGCACTATTTATGCAGACTGCTGTTCTGTTTGTTCCCTGCTGCAGTTAGTGGACTGTTAGTGCCGGCTGCAGTCGTTTATCTATCTGGTAGTGAACTGATATTCTGTTATTCTGTGGACTGATTGTTCCGTTTAATCCTAATTGTGAATGCTGTAAACCCATGGCTGAAAGCAAGCCACCTCCTTATGGACTTGTCCACTATTCAGCTAACATCCGTGAATTTAAATGGGACGAAATATCGCTTCTGTTCGAAACCGTCAACATTACGTTGGGTACCGATGGAAAATTTAAAAGTTTTAACAGCAGCGAGCCCACCTAGGTCAGATCCAAAGTACGTTGACTGGCTTGGAGTTAACTATCAAAGTATGACACGGATTTGGAACTATATGGAACTGCAAGTTAGTGCCAGTGTCATGTTACTTGGTACTGCCACGGAAATATGGGATTCTATTCGAGACACACTCATCTGAGATCATTATCTCTAGGGTCTGAGTTATTTGTAAACACCCTGCTTCAGCGAGGAAACAAGAGTCTAAATAACTACTACATCAATTTGCGTGGGATGTGGGAAGAACTCAACACATATCGGCAGCTAACTATTGACCTAGAAACCTTGAATGTCAATGGGAGGACTTAAAGAAGTTCTATGTGATCTCCTATGTGATTTCAGCCAGGAATATTACTCTGGACAAGCAACCCAAAGAGTTGAACTATCCTCCACTTCAAACCACCAAGTAGTTTAAGAACTTCTAAGTGATCTCATGTGATTTCAGCCCGGAATATAACTCTAGGAAAGCAAAGAACTTCACTTGAGAACCTTAATTCCTGCCTCCAAAGTGCTGCACTATCCTCCTCCACTTCCATACTCAAAGTAGCGAGGAATCCACCTTGGCTTCATCTGCTGGACGTGGTGGTCATGGCCATGGCGATTGCAAATGTGTTCATTATAATGACCTACTCACACCTTAAATACGTGTTCGGACAAATTTGACAAAGAAGCTTGCACCAATCAAGCTATACATATTGGTGATTGTGAGGATACTTCTCAGACTGCCTCCATAGGGACTCCATTGCATGCTACTCCGCCGCATGAATTGGTTGTGCCCAGGTGGGAGGAAGTTGACAAGCTTGTCAAATCTTCCCAATCTTCGTCAAACTGTCCATCTTCCTCTGTAACCTTTAAGCATACGGGCATTGTCTCTCTACTTGCTTCACAATACAACTCAACTCAACACAACTAAGCCTTTGACCCAAACTAGTTGGAGTCGGCTAATGAATCCTTTAGAAAATTTTCATGAAAAAGGTGAAAGGATCTACCCGGCTCAAATTGACCAAGTCTACTCCTGACACTATTTGGGTTCGTCTACATGGATTATTTTCTTTCATTCTATCCTATCCAAGGCCATATTCTCTATAATGTTCCTAACCCTCAAGTCTTTCGTCATTGTTTCTACCCAAGTTGTTTTCGGTCTACCCCTACCTCTTTTTACTCCATCAACTTGGCACGAGTCACTTCTTCTCATTGGAGCATCCAAAGGCCTACGTTGGATATGCCCAAACCATCTTAAACGGTGCTCTCTCATCTTCTCCTCAATTGGTGCCACCCCACCTTTTTACAGATGTCTTCATTTTTAATTCGATCTAACCTTGTGTGGCTGCACATCCATCTAAGCAATACTTGCCCTTTTAGATTATCGGCTCTAATGCGTTTGACCATATGACGATTTATGAGTGAGCCCTCTGTTTTTAACACATTTAACAAATCAAATACCCATTGTTCTGTAATGTTTTACTCCTCTTCTTGTGTTTTAGGATCTAAAGACCGGAAGGATGATTGGAGGATGCGTTCAGTGGGGTGGTGTCTACTGCTTGAATCGTAACC
Source organism: Tasmannia lanceolata (assembly GCF_043159265.1). Classification (NCBI taxonomy): domain Eukaryota; kingdom Viridiplantae; phylum Streptophyta; class Magnoliopsida; order Canellales; family Winteraceae; genus Tasmannia; species Tasmannia lanceolata. The sequence goes on along the minus strand of NW_027518685.1, from coordinate 9,829,903 downwards.
ATATCAATGATGCTCTACATACTATTGCCTCACCGCAGGGCTGGCATAGTCCTCTGGACATCCGACCTCCGATGTTTACAATTATTAGTCCCTGGTCTTGTGTCTATTAAAACTTTGTTGTGTGAATTTCGTTGGTTAAGTAAAGTTAGTAAACATCATAGGGTTACCTACTCTCTCCTATACATGAGAGAAGGGAGGCGATTCCTTTTTTAGTTGTTGATTCCGACATTTGGAGACCAACACAAGTGCATACGTTGCCTGGCCATCAATAGTTTGTCATCTTATTGACGATTTTTTGTGCATGACTTGGTTATACTTGATGAGGGAAGATATAAAAATGTGTCCATCTGTGAATAGTTTCACAAGGAAATTCATAACCAATTGTCAACCAACTTGCATAGTTTACATTTAGACAATGCCAAAGAGTATACGTCAAGACTTTCAACAATATCTATTCCCTAATGGAAATCTTCATCAAACTTCCTCTGCACATACTCCCCAGCAAAATGGTGTAGCGAAGGTAAACATCATCATCTCCTAGAATTAGCTTGCACTTAGTAGCTTAATATGGAAGTACCAAACCCCTATAGGGTGATGCAGTTCTAACTCCTGCTGCTTAACTAATAAACTGCCATCCTTCATAATGCATGAACAATCACTATATTCTATTTATTCCCAAACACTCTTTTATTTTCCCTTCCCCTTAAATTCTCGGTAGTGTATGCTTCATGCATTCTCTAGGTCCTGGTCTAGAAAAACGGATTCTTGTGCCATTAAATGTCTTTATGGGAAATTCTATCACTCAACAATCTAGCTTCCCGTAAAATGTTTGTTTATGCAGATGGTGCAAGCTTAGGGTTCACAGAATAACTTTCTAGGTAGTTTTGGGAATCGAGATTGGGTTTTTTAGGATTTGAGTCTCCCATATATTTACAAGTGTGTTCCCTGTAACTTGGATCAGCAAATTTCAAATTCTAGAATCACAATTTTGGATTTTTTTTTTTTTACAAATCCTGTTAGAAATTGTATTGTAGTCATATATTCTATGTTATTTACAAAGGTAGCATTATTGCATTCGAAAATAAAGTTAATAACTAAGATAGTTGGGTAATTTTGTAAAGAAACTAAAAACTAGGGTTTCATTTTAGAGACCGAAAAAAAAAATCCCTTTCTCTTTCCCTATATAAAGCTGACCAAAAGCCCGTAACCCCTTTCTCCCTTTCTCTCTCCCTTGTGAATCCGACCGAAAGTCAACCCATCTCGCTGTCGTCGTTGCAATATTCCTGCAATTAGTTAGCCTTTTATAGAGGAAGAGACGAAAAGTTAGGTTTGTTATTTTTTATCTTTTTAACTATCCGTCTTCAATTTGCTTCTTTCTTCAATTCTTTTTGTGCAAAGGAACTTCTTTTTCTTTCTTTTTTCTTTCAGAACTAAATTCTTTGCTTTTTCAGCGCTATTTCTCAAATGTTGCTTCGTATTTTTGGTTTTTTATTGACTATTTCTGATTTTTTTTATTTTTACGTTTTTGAAAGTCATATGAATTTTAGGATTCAGTGCGATTGATTTATTCACTATAAAGTCAATCTACAAATTAATCTAGTTCGCTGATCAAGAAAGGCTCATTATTTTACAAGGGTATAAAGGCTTGGATAGTATGCATGGGCAGAATAAAGGATAATTTGAAAGACATGCCTCAAGTATACAAAATCGTTCGAGGGGTTGTGGATAATAGAAGGTCAAAGGTGAATATCCAACTTCATTGCCTTGCTGATGTACGTACTCTATATATTATGAGATTGAAAATTTCAAACTTCCAGCACCAAGAGGTGGTGAACAAGTAGTCCCAGGTATATGACTGATTTTCATAATGTGATATAATTTTCTGTACTTACAATAATGAATGATAAACTGATCAATTTGTATTTTGCAGACAAAGACATTGACACCATAGATGGAGCTTTAGAAGCAATTTATAAGATAAGCCAAGATAATGAATTTGAGCATACAATGAGTCACCAACTGAGTCATCTTCTGGTATCACACAAAGTCACAAACCAACACTCAAGATCATATTACCGGTTTCATTAGAGGCGAAAGAACGGGATGGAGTAGAATTTAACACTTGAATGAATATATTTTAAGAACTACTTAGTTATGTAAATGTTAGTTTAAATAATTATACATTTGTAGTAGAAGGATGTAGGAGGAAGAGGATGAGGACAAGTAGAATGTTCTTTTGACCCAATGGGAAGGAGAAAGATGACTCGATCTCTTTCAATTTTTCTAGACTAGAGAAACTGAATGTTCTTTTTGACCCGATGGGAAAGCGAAAGAGGACTTAATCTCTTTCAATTTTTCTAGACTAGAGAGTTTTTGTATTGGATATTTGATCTATGGTTGGAAATTAGATTTGCATGTAATTTACTTTGTTGTTAGAAATTTGAATTTAATGTTGGTTGGAATTTGGATATGCTTATGCTGGTTGGATTCGATTTGCTTATGTTGGTTGAAAGTTGGAACTTGGATTTAATTGTTTATAGAGTTTAAAAACATCAAAATTAAATTATTTCAAGTTATTTGTAATTGTCACTAATTTTTCACAATTATTTCATTTTTAAAATTTTCACCAATCTTTTACTCTGTGTGCTTCTTGTTCGCTTCCTCTGTGCTACCCTTTACGCTTCCAGCTTCTTCCCTTCCTAATAGCCCTGTTTCCCGCTTTCATTTCCCACACTTGAAACCTTGTTAGTTTCCTTCCGTATATTTATTTCAGTTGCATCGAATAAAGATTGGTCATTGTGACAACTTGGTGTTAAGAATGACTTTTTTTCATTGTGATCTTCATGAAGAAGTTTTTATAACGCAACTTCCTAGGCATGTTGCTCAAGGAAAGTCAAGAAAGGCAGGTAAACTAAGAAAGGCGATATATAGTCTCAACCAGTGTTCTCGTGCATGGTTCGATACATTCAAAATTCAATTATATTGTTATCAACTTTGGATTTTGTCAATGCCATGTAGATCACTATGTACTTGTATGGAGACAAAATGGTCATACTGTGATTCTATGGAATAATAAATGGAGAATAGACCATTCAAAAAAAAAAAACGGAGAATTAGATAAGGCCAATTAGATAAGGCCGAAAGATATCTACAAGAAAATGTACAAACCAAAGATTTGAGACGTTAACGTTACTTCGCATTAAAGTTGAGAGATCAAAATCCGGCATAAGTTTGTCCCAAAAGGAAGTATGGTGTTGACTCCTGCATAAATTGGTATGCTAGAGGAAAAACCTATAGGCAATCCCATGGAACCCAACATAAATTTGATAAAGGACAAGGAAGAGTTGTTTGAATATTCGAGCAAATATCGGCGTCAGGTTGGAAAACTTATCTACCTCACGATCAGGCACCTAAATATTTTCTTTCTAGTGTGTTGTTAGCCAGTTCATGCAAAATCCTATTGGGTGCTCGATGTATTCTAAGAATCTAAGGTACCTTAAAAAAGCAACAAGAAAAAGGCTTGTAATCAAGATAAATGGTAATGTAAGAGTAGAAATTTTTTCAGATTCAGATTGGGAAGGATCATCTTTTGATGAACATTCAACAACTAATTATTTTACATATGTCAGAGGAAATGTAGTCACATGGCGCAATAAGAAGCAAAGTGTTGTTTAGTCCACTACAGTAGAAGAAAATCGTGCAATGGCTCATACAACATGTGAACATATTCGGTTGAGACAGTAATGGAAGAACAGGGATTCAAGATTCCTCAACCAATGAGGATGTATTGAATAACAATGAAGATGTATTGTAATTGTAGGCCCTAGTGGCATCTTTTTAAATACAGAAAGTGACATTATACAAAGGCAAAAGACTGTGGGGATGGACAAGTTAACTCCCACAAATTCAATTCTCCCTTTCTTCTGCTTACTACTCCTTTCTTCTCTTCTCCACTTTCTTCTCCTTGCCCTCTACATCCACAAGTGCCTATTCACATCATTGACGGACATGTTCCCTCACGTGGTTAATATAGTGTTCATTCCTCAAATAAGTTAGCATTAATGCTAAAAGTTAAAATTATTCTATCACATAGCAACTTAAAAAAACATGTAGGCCATAACAACTCTGGAGAAGTTCTCTTTCTTTGGACGGTTCATAAACTAGAAACTGTTACTTAAACGAAAATCTAGAGAAAAATATTGTTCTGCGAAGCATAAATGAGAAAAATTAAAAATTATAAGTTGTCTTTCTTTGGACTGTCCATAAACTAGAGTCTATACTTAAACGAAAAATCTAGAGAAATATATTGTTTTGCTAAGATTGAGAAAAACTGATAACGAGGCTTGAACTAGTTTATAATCCAAGGAAAATGTTTTTCTTATTTAGTAACTATCCTTATTTTTTAATTTGAAAAGCTGTCGTTCCAACATATTTTTGCATATTGACAGTGAGAAAGTTTTTTTTTCTTTTGAACGGTATTGACGGTGAGAGAGTTGGGAATACCATGCCAACAGTTTCCCAAAATAATTATGATACCAATCATGATGACCTAGTTTTTTGCAATCCGGACATTTTTTTTTCCTGGATTAACGACAGCCATTCTTAATTAGCCATAAAATGATTTGTAGAAATCGAAATCAAGAAGTGTCCCTCGGAAAAACAGACCTGTAATAGGTACTCAGGGATACGTCCTCATGAAAAAGATCTTCAGACTTCCGTGTGTATCCAACAGTTGCTAAGATTGCATCTCCATAAATATTTTGATTGGAAAAATAAGAAGCTCTAGCATTTAGTGGTTCCAGATTGGCATCTCCATTCACATCTGAAAGCTCCTCCAAAGATTTACCAGAAACTAAAAGTGGATTCTCTGGAGCAGAAAAATATAATCTCATCTCAGAAGATACTTTGCCAACAGGCCTGAAAAGCAGAAGCATATATAATTTATCATTTTCAACCAATATATGTTGTACGGAAAAATTCATTGTAAAGCATGAGAACAGAAGAGTAGGATTGATTCAACAATTAGAGTTCTACTCACCTTGAGATCATAACTCGCGAACAATCTCTGACATCAAGTCTTTGTGCAATGACATCCATGTAATATTCATTTGAAGAAACATTAAGAGTCAATGTTTCAACAGGTTTCTCCACTGAGCAGGGAATACGTATGGCTTCAATATCGATGCTCTCTGCGGAACTTGACTGCTGGTTACGTAAGGTTTGGATAATATCTGAAGAATGTAGATTCTGCTTCCAAATCCAAAGTTCTCCTTCTGAAGTAGAGATGGATCCAGACATTCCTGCAGCCTTCATAAGTAGTGCTATCATCAAGAAAGGGTTCAGTTCTGACTTTGGGCTGATGGATTTGCACAAACTTTTAAGCTTCACATCACATGTAGCAAGGATGGAAACGGGAACCAGACCACAAAGGTCACCCTCTCTATGAAATGCTGCTCTGAAGTGACCGATCAGCGGATGAATTGACGAAAGGAACTTTGCCAACAGAACAAAGCAGTAAAAAAGAGTCAGGATAACCAGATTCACCCACAAATATTGAGATACATGTATGTAGCTTCACATATTTGCACGTAAAACTAAAAATAACCAAGTTGACTGTTGGGTTATTGATTATTACAACAAAAAATAAGGGGTTAATAGAATGATGACAAGAATTTACAAGTAACTCCCCAGAGTCAGAAAATAACAGCTGATGTAGAGCATTGCAAAGTGAAGAGATAGGTCACATGCACAAGAACCGTGCATTTCAAAAAGAATAAGGGCATTAACTCTAGAAGATTGGCAATGTCAATAAGTGAGTTGATTGAAGGTATAACAAAGATAATATTCAGACATGGAAATTTTCAAAAAAATAATAATATTCAGAAATGAAGAAAATGGATGTTGAGCTTCTTTCTCTTTTTCTTTTCTTTTTTTTTTCTTTTTTTTTCAAACTAATGTGTACATCCCTGAACTCTTGGGGGCATAGAAAGTAAATGAAACGGAACTTTTTCATGGCGTATTTAATAGTGATAAAAATGAACTTTTTTATAATATATTGCATTGTCAACATCAACATATGCTCACACCTTCTAAAGTCTAAGTATAGAATATGGTAGAGCTGCTGGACTAGTAGGATTCGAGATAATGGAGAAACTATTCTGCATGCATAATTACTTGGCAATGCAAACAAAACCGATCAGAATAAAGTATAAACCACCCACCTGATCAGTAAAAAGAAAAGAGAGACGAGCAACTAATTCATCCCATGTTTCCTGAACAGTGAGCTTATTTTTTGTTAGCTGGATACCTAGCTGCAAAAGATAAAAAGCAAACAAGGACGGTTAAATGGAGAAATCGTAAACATTAAAATATGTCAAAGTGCTTATAAATTGCAGGGAGGAACAAGAAAGAAGCATCACGTGAAGATTTAAAGATGATATGTAATCAAAGAATGTCTTCTTAATGCTACACTGGTATCTCCAGGGATATAGGAGCTCCAGATGAAGCAATGACATATGATGACAATGTCTGAAAAATGATGAAATCTTGGTGCACCCTAAGAATTTGCTTTTCGAGGAAATTTGAACTACTTTAGTTTGCAGTCCCTATACTCTTAAAATTGTGTTATTCATTAACAAAGCTTATATGTGTATATCCCTGAACTCTCCGGAAACAGAAAGTAAAATACCTCACAATCTCATGCTTTGAACCTTCCCATTTCTTTTCTACATACTCAATTTTTTTCCTGCGGTTTTTATATGCCGATTTAACCAAATCAGCCTACCCTTGTCACCCATACAGCCTACGATGTCATCACTCCTTATTTCCTTATCTCATTAGCATTGTTTGGGCCTTAGGTATTTTCTTTAAAGTGTGATTTCCCATGAGAGATTTGACCGAGATCTGATTTTTATTCATTAAATAGCTGTTTTCTCTTCAGGGAATTATTGTATGGAATCTGATTTGGATAAATTTAGAATAGTTGATTGTTCAAATGTTAATCTTAGTATTTCTTTGAAAATATTTGCGGTGTTTGATTATTTGTTATTTGTCTATGCTGAATTGGGAATGCATATTGCTGTTTTATTGTGTTAAAATACAAATATTGCTCCTAAATTATCAGAAAGTCATATGTGAACCCTGGGCTTGTACCAAATAATAAGAGAAACTAAATTGCATTTCGAGCAATAAAATCACACCTTTTCTAGAGCCAACTTGGCAGCCGACTGCTCTGCATCCTTTTTCCTGGTGAAAGTATCAGATGTAATGGAAAATTCAGGTAGCTCCAGACAGCATCGATACAGACACTTATGATGTTGTGGGATAACTAATCCAGGGCAACCACTTCCACCAGACTCCAGCACTTCCTCAATCTTATAGCATGCATTGCTACCATATCTTTCATGTACAATAGCCTTTGGAGTAAGCACTGCCTTTTTCATGGAAATATGAGGGACTTCTCCAGTTACCATCAGTCCCCCGGGATAAATAAATACTAAAATAAATTAAAGCACTTATCTTGCTCCTGTTTGACATACAAATGCGAAAAGAGACAGAGCAAATCAATCACACACTAAATTAAGACATCAAAAAGCACAAACTCAATAAACAAACTACAGGTAATAGACAATTTATACCACAACCCAGGCACCAATAAAATGAAATCGATACCCTTAGATTCCACTTAAGCACCAAATATACACAATGATTTTAAAACAACTAAAAATACCAACACAGTTCCAAATCCCAAACATTACCAGATTTTTACTTTAAGAACATCCAAAATTGGTCTGTGGTAACACATTACGTGAAAATATGACATCCAAATCATGCTCAATAAAAAATTAGGTAGTCATTTGTGATAAGAAACAGAAAAAAAAAAAAAAAAAACCCCAAGACCAATTTTCAGTTCAATGCTTGGACAGAAAAAACCCTTGATCATCAAAATCAGAAGAAAATCATAAAAAAAACTCCAAATAACCATCTCAACAACAACCTATGGTTTATGAATGCTACGATGATTCTGCCCCGCTAATATAGCTTCATGGACAAAAAAAAAAAAACAGAAAACAGGGGAAAAACTGATACAGATCAAATATATGGCACGCACCTCACAAGAAATTTTATTTTTTTAAAAAAAATGAGAAATCCAGAGCAGAAGTCTCCAATAAACAGAATAGAATCACAGACTCAAATGAGATATATTTGCAGTTCAATATAAGTTTCATAATCTCAAAACCCCAAAACTTATCCCAGGAATTATACCAAAGTTCTATCCAAATTAAATAAAAAGGAGAAAAATAACGAATTCATTTCTGACAATTACGGAAAATCTTCAAAATCAGTGGCAGAAATTACACGAAAAAATCAAATGAAAAATATCCAAAAAAAGAGAAAAGAAAAAAAAGGTCACCACTGAAATAATCTCAGAACCCTGGTAATCGCTCCAGAGGGAGTAGAAAGCTATGATCGTGTCAGAAAATACCAAAAGGGAAAAAACAAAAAATCAAGGTTTATCCAACAATATTGGGGTGAATCATCAAAAAGACATGCATAAAGTAAGAAATACCAGGCAAAAAGTAAGAAAAATCAAGTAAATATTTCAAAAGATCCACGGAGAAACAAAAAAAAAAGCCAGAGTCTTAGAGAAGTCGGTTGCTTCTGAAAGAATCTCAGAACCCTAGAAATGGTAGCATAAAAACCCAAAAAACCATTATCGGGTTAAAGCAAAAAGAAAAAAAAAATAACAAATTCACAGTCTCTTCAAGAGCACATTACGCAAAACCATAACAATCCCTCATAGAACTCATCAAAAAAAAAAAGAGCAAGACAACAAAGCAAGAAAAAGGGGAACATAAAGCAACAAGTTGAAAAAATACACGGAATAAACTGCCGAAAACAAAAAACAACACGACAGGCTCAGAGAAAAACCCTTTGCCTCTGAAAGAATCTCAAACTCTATAAATCATTGCAGAAACCCTAAAACTTTATATCTATCGAGTTAGAAAACCCAAAAAAAAAAAAGATCCAATAATTATTGATTTCTTCAAGAAACAATGAGAAGTTATCGAAATCCGTTAAAAAATTCCAAAATTAGAAAGAAAAAAAATGATTTCTCGTGTTGCTAAGAGATCCTTACCTTCTAAGAGACAAAAGAGCAGCGATTGGAGATAAAAAAAGAGGGAGAGGGGGGGTTTCGCTTGGAAAGGAAGGAAAGAATAAATTAGAGGGGCGAGGAGGGAAAGTTGAACGAACATACAAATTATACGAAGGGTAAGGCTACCTGCTAAGTTACGCCGCAGTGGTGCCGCTCTTTAACCGGAGCCACGTACCATGATAGTAGTTTTGTACGTTTTTAGCAACTTTTTACTTTTCAGTGGGAGAAGTGATATATTCGCCCCCTCTTATCTCTGGTCCAGCCCCATCTAGAGTAAAACTCCCCTATTACACTCACAGCTGGTGGCCCAGGGAAGAAATGGGGACGAATATATTTCCCTTCCATACTTGTGAGTCGTGACTGACGGATATAACAAGTGGGTTGAGAATAGGAAAAGAGGGTGATTGACTGAGAGTTGAAAGAGGAATGGTTGAGTAGTCCTTAGAATCACCAAAATCGCATCGGAAACTGTAGCCCGCGTAGTCTATTGGTTCTGTTTAGTGGGACCAGCCTCAAGCCAAATGTAAAATGCTAAACGACACTTATTGGGCCCTGCTTGTTCCTCTTATACATGATCTGATCCGTTGATCTGAATGGCAACCGTCAGTCCTACTGATTGCCAATGAGAACACCTTGATCGGATGATCCTGGGCCCTTGATCCATTAAATTAAGCGGTTGATTTTGCAGTTTAAGATCATGTGTGTTGTCTCAGACAATGTTCTACATGATCAACAGTCTTGATTTCACCTACTTGTCCCTGTGTGGGACTCAAAACTTGCATGTTACCATCCAAATACTTTCTTGATTTTTCCCTTCTTCCCAAACTAATTTTATAATCAAATGTCTAATCTCTTATTGCGTATTTGCAAGCCATGAAAAAATATTCCATGGAATATTAGTGGGGAAGTTGTGAGCATTGCTTTTAGTGGTTTCCTCTCTTTCCCTCTGAAGTCTCTCTCCCTCCTTTCTTCTTTGCTCCTATCTCGCGATTAGGCCAGTGAATATTCCATGGAATATTTTTCATGGTTTGCCAAACATGCCCTTGGCATTCCAACTCAACTATGAATCTGGTAGTTTTATATGCGCTTAGGATGTGCAAAAGAGCTAAGTACATTTTATAAATAAGTTGCAATTTTAGCATAATAGGAACACTGATGAGTTCATTCAGAGAAGAGAAGTTTTGCAATATCAAAGAATTGCGAGCTCGTAGTGATTGATCAATCGAAAGAAAAAAAGATTATGTTGAAAATAGGTGTAGTTATGAGCATCATGATATCTTGTAGGTATGTGACTGCATCAGGGAACATCCATTGCACAATAAAACTCAACCATAACCGGTCTAGATCTGATTTCAAACTTGTTATTGTAAAAAAACAAAGAAAATCCTTCCTATTCTAAAAGCGTAATCCTTCGAAAGTTCGTCAACCAACTTTCACGAAAATTCCTTGCCCTTCCATTTGTATATTTCCTACTGCGTCCCATTTCTCCAGGGCATTTTTGTCATCTTACTTGTTTACTTTTTCCCGCCAGATGTCGTCTCTCTCCTCTTACGTCTGAAAGAAAAAATATATCTTTATCTATTTTTGACGTTTTTCCCAACGATAGAGCCCCTTCCTTCCACTTAATTCCTTGTCCTTGTGTTCTTAAATCTTTCCATTATGTCCCATCTCTGAGGGGTATTCTCGTCATGAAAAAATGCCCGCCATCTGTCACCCGAAACAGAGCATATGTCGTATACGTGCTCCCTCTCCTCCTTTTACCTCAGTACGTGTCCTTTAATTTTAGCCACCCATTGTTTGAAAACCCTATTTGGAAAATCTCTCTCTCTCTCTCTCTCTCTCTCTCTCTCTCTGTGGAAAATCCTGAGTCTTAACAACCTAAGCCCTCTCTTATCCATTTGAAAGGCGGGAAATAAATAAAACACACCCCAAAAGGCTCGAGAGAGAGAGAGAGAGCATCAATGGGAAAGGATCTAACGGACGATCAGATGGCATCAATGAAGGGAGCCTTCACCTTATTCGACACCGACTCCGACGGTCGGATCGCACCGTCGGAGCTCGGAATCCTGATGAGATCTCTAGGTGGAAACCCTACCGTGATGCCTAGACCTCATGAAAAAACACATGAAAATCGAGCCCTTCGATCGCCAACTCCGCGACGCGTTCAAAGTCCTCGACAAGGAATCTTCTGGCTACGTGTCCGTATCCGATCTCCGCCACGAGCATTGGAGAAAAGCTTGAGGCCGCAGAGTTCGATGAGTGGATCCGAGAGGTCGACGTTGGATCCGATGGTAGGATCCGTTATGATCTCTCTCAAACTGATTGCCTCATCGATCTGTTTCACCCGATCTCGAACCAACGTTTGTTTTAATCCCTTTGTAGTTCTTGTAATTTTTTTTTCACACAGGCCCTGTTTGGATTGCAAGAAAAACATTTCTGACGTGTTTTTTTTTTTTTAACAATTGAGATAGAAATAATATGGTTGTGATTAATTTAGAGGATTTCATCTTAAATTGAAGCTCCCTTTAAGTGAAAAATGAATGGGATTGGTTCAAGTTATCTTTTTTTCATGTGTAAATAGAGTAGGTAATTTTAGAAATATTTTTCTTTTCCAAACTTTTTTCAGATAATTTTTACGATTCAAATATAGTTAAGTTTGTGTTCTTGCCAGTGGAGGTATGCATCTTGGCAGAACCATGTAAAATGTCGGTATTGGGAATTAGCATTAATCAACCGTTAATCCCAAGGCCTTCCCCCCTCCTAATTATGTTAATTTAATTATCTAGGGTAGGATTAGTGGACTGGTTAAAGCAAATTAACCTAGGATTAACAATTTGGGAGATCTCACCCATAATTACTTCAAATTTCATTTGAATTTATTTTCCTTTGTGGCTTGTGTTTATTTTTACTTTTCTGTTTATTTTTGCATGTTGGGATTGGATTTGACAGCTCCCACCTGTCTCCCTTCAAATTCAGCTCGCATTTTTTCTTGACGGTTGCTTCCTCCGATATGACAATTATAGTTTCTACTCAGAAGCTGTTGATGATCGGTGTGATTTCATCCTCAGGTATTGTTGTCATGCAAAAATGCCCGTCACATTGCAGCAGCAGCAGCGAACAAGAGGCCTTTTTCGTTTTCTTCAAATTCCTTATTCTATTTTGACTCTCCTCCTTTTGCTTTTTCCTTCTTGTGAATGGTTCCATCTTGATCTCTTCTCTTTGATGCTAATTACACTTGCCCCTTTCCTATAGCATTTTAGCATAGACAATGTCTCTATTTCCTACCGCTCAGATTTAGGGTTTTTTCTGAACAAAAATGTAAGGAATGAAAAACCCCTTTTTTCCTGAAATCAGAGACATACATCTCATTTGGGAATGCATGGTTATTTTGGTCAGTTACTCAGTTTTACAAATTCAATGACATCATGGGGAAGAAATTTGATAGTTTTTCCTCTTCTTTAAATGCAAATGCATTCCTTTTTTTCTAATCATGTCAGAATTGATTGGAGATTTTGTGGTAAATGTCACTTCATTATGTTGTTTTCATATTATCTCATGACATTGATATTTTTATTTATGTTTTGGCAACAAAGCTTCACTGATATGGGGCAGTTGTGGAGATGGATGGTAGAGTCTCCATCAACTCCTCCTAACTCAGAGCAGGTTGGGCTTCTTATATAATTTTTTCCTTATTCCTTCTCTCTTGTTGTCTCGATTCTTTTTATTTATTTTTTTACTACTGTTTCTTACAATCAAAGTGAGTTTTAATAAATTTATAATTTTGAATAGTTTCTGCTCTCAGAAGCTGGTATGAATGTTGTTTCTTCTTTTATTGGGCTGTTATGTAAATCCTTTCGCAAATTGTTCCTTTAATTGGATATCCTTCTGGCACAATTTTTTCCTGATAATTGTCTATCGTTCACTAATTTTGCTCTGCTAATATTTTATCCAAGAACATAAGGATAGCGAGTATTTTCAAAGATAAAGTAAATTCATGCTTGCTACTGTGTGGAGAACAGACCCAATTTTATCGATTGAGATATGAGTTTTGTGATTAAGCAAGTTTGGCTTGGTTTATTTTGTCTTATTGGGTGATTAGCTCTGAAGCTTAGGAATGTTGGACTGGTTTATTTGATCTATTGGTATAATGAGTTTTGAATTTTTGAAGGTTGGATTGGTTTTTGTTTTTTGTTCTATCGCTGTGGAGAACAACCCCAATTTGATTTATTGATTTGTGAGTTTTCAATTTGAGCAAGGTTGGCTTGGTTTATTTTGTCTAATGGGGGAATTTGACAGAGGGGAGTAAAAAATTAATTTTGGAGTCATTTATGATTTTCAAAAAACCAAGGCAGGTGGATTGTACAGAGTTAGATATATGACAAAATGAAAATTTGGTCGATTTAGGATTGAGTTAATGCTACATTAAGTTGGGCTAGGGTTGACCTCAATTTGACCAAAATTGGGTCTACCTGCACAAATTTGTCCTAAAATTATTTTACTAACTGTCCGAATCACTGCAGCAAACCCTCCCTTCCCTTTACTCAATGGATAGCGCTTATCCTCTTTCAATCAACAAAATGAGAAGTCTATTGTTCACTAATTTTGTTCGGCTCGAACACATGATAGCGAGTCTTTTCTAGGATAAAATAAATTCATTCTTGCTACCCTGTGGAGAACATACCTAATTGATATATTGGGTTATTGGGTTATGGATTTTGAGTTGAAGCAAGGTTGGCTTGGTTTATTTGGTCTAATGGGTTGATTAGCTATTGAAGCTTAGGAATGTCGACTGGTTTATTTGATCTAATAGCGTAATGGGACTGCACATTATGGAGACCTCTATACATTGGAGGGTTAGGATTATCCAATGGAGATGATCTATGGTGTACAACCTATTGAAATAAAGTGTTGGCGCCACTGTATTTTTGAAAAATACTAGAATTTAAATAGTGTGTCTGTATAAATCATCTTTCAAATAGGGACTAATACTTTTTTCGTGCTTTTTCTTTTCTTTGTTGCCCAACAAAGCCCTTCACTCCTTGCTTTCGCCTACTGCCAATCAATCGGCCAAAGGTTCTATTGCGCACCTCAAATCACTGTTCTTGCACGGTTTCCGGAAAACAGGTTTATTTGGGTATGTAAAAAATTCTTTATTTTTATTAATGATTTTTTAAGTGTTTCTCTCTGATACAGGTGCATTCGACACTACGCAGCTGCCCGGTAATTCTTTGTTTGAGGAGCTAATGGACAGGTGTTTGCTTGTTGTAGTATTTTGATCACGAATATGGTATTTATATATTGTTGTATCTTGTTCGTGTTAATACTAACCATTCTAATTATGTATGTCATTCAGTCATCTTCAAGGTGTATGATTGAGGCTGTAATGGAAAGGCAATGATGTATTAGAGGTGCTGCAAGATTTGACAATATTGTTTATGTCTGAGGAGCAAAGGGAGGTAGCTTTTTGCCGTCCTTTCTTTTCTTTGGCTATTATCCACCTGTTTAGGAGAACTTTTTGCATTGGAAGTTTTAGGAGTGATATGAATGATCTTTCCCAGTGGCACTTTGGACCCATGTTTCCACTTGGTATTCTTAGTTTGACATACTTGTTTTGGTTATAAAGAAACTTAGAGAAAAAGAGTATTTTGTTGTTTTTGTTTATGGTGTTTTTAATTATCTTGTTATTGGTTATAAAGAAACTTGGAGAAAAAGCATATTTAGCTCTTTTTGTTTAAGGCGTTTTTAATTATCTTGTTATTGGTTATAAAGAAACTTGGAGAAAAAAGTATATTTAGCTCTTTTTGTCTAAGTTTCTTTTTATTATTTAACAATGAAAGATATTGAAGTCACAAGTCAATTATGAATAGATGGAAATACGTCATGGTAAACTTAAAAAATATCATACAAATAGTTTCTCTTATCATCAAGGTATGATGATTCGGTTAATTTAAATTGCTCGGATGATAATTCATTTGGAAAGCTCCAAGGCTGATATAAATTCCTAAGCAAGACGTTGTCTACCTTCGTCTTTAAGACATTCCTAGAGAAGTTTCTCATTAACAAATGAGTAAATAGCCCACTAACCAATCTATCTATCTTAAGCGTAAACATGTATAGAGATTTCAGTTGTGGACAAAGGAGCATTGCTTCATTTCTTGCTTCCCTTCTCTTAGAAAATTTTGTAAGAGCTGGCTGTGATATATTATTTTCCTTGTGTTAGGGCTAACACATATAAAACCCCTTTTATCTCCTTGTTAGCTTAGTTTTTTATGAAATGGATTTGGGTTTGGGTGACTTGGGGTTTTGCAAGAAGACTTCCTTGCTTGTTATTTTTGTTTGGAATGGAGGAATTTCAAAGCTTTGATTTGAAGCTTAATTTCATTTTCCCCACTTAACCTCCTGGTTTAAAGCAAGGTTTTAAGTGATTTCAACAATGCTTTACATCCTCCATTCCTTGCATGTTTTTTCTGAAAGTTCTATGATTTTCATGATATGTAAGTAGGTTTAATCATTGATTTCATTAGAATATAGAAATTTAAAAAAAAATTAAGAATTGCTTGAATCAAGTAAACAAGACAGAATTGTAGTCTCAGTTTGCAAGTCCAGTCCACTATCGTTTGAGATTTTCTCCCCGACTTGGATCTCCAACTAATCCTTTGAGGCAGCCTCAGTTAGATCCTCATCAGCTGCTTGTGAAAATGTCAGTTATGTTAGAGGTCCTAAGCTAAGAGCCTAAAGCACAATTTCTCATAAATGTGGCCCTCTTATGGAATACTAATTTTAATATTGTTGTGCAAATGTTAAATTCTAACCGTGTGTGAGTGGATTTTGAGCTTTGGATGGAATTCCATTGAATGTGTCTGAGCATGTCTTTATTACTTCCTTTCCAAGTCACTAGATGCCTTTTTGTAATTTAGAATTGCAATGGAATCCTCTGGGACCTATATGCCAATAAATTGAGCACCGACAGTACAGAGGTCTTTTCATACCAACTAATGTCCCGTCCAACAACCGAGTTTCTTGCTGAATGAATTGCTCGGCTCCCTTAGTTTTGCACATGCGGTGTTTGAAGATAAGCCTATGCAGCCACACTATTTTCCTATCTTCTTGAATATGTTGAAAGTGATGTTAATTCTTAGATTTGGAGCTTTGCTTTGCTTGTGAATGCATGCATCTTTGAAGTTCATTTAGAGTGACCAAACATATGCAGAAATTGGGGTTCTCTGGTTGGACTTAACTCTTCACCAAATTTTTAGTGACCTAAATTTCTTGTATGAGTTGGACATCTCCTTTTGAATTTGATCTCAGCCTATTTGGATTTGAATTTGTCTCTTGGGAATGATTGCATTGGCTAAAAATCTCCACACAAACAAATCTGAAATCTGTTCCATTGAAGCCTATAAGCTTTGTTCTGTTTTAATTAGTGTTAAGTCTCTGTAACAAAGACATAAAACCTGCTAATTCACACCAAACATAGCTCATTTCATGGATTGTTAATTGCTAAATTCTTTGGGGTTTCCATCACAAGCCTATCTAATCCCAATGTGAGTTAAATGTTGCGTAGAACCATGAACAGTCCCTATGGCAAGATAGCTACTATTGGATGGAATTTTCTAATGGCGATACTACTCCATTTTTCTCTCAATTACTGGATAAATTAGCTTAAATGTTAAAACTCAACACCATTCCGGATATTATCTTGTGGCTGTTTATCTCAAGTTAAAGGTGTCTTGTGTGACTATGATCGTGAAAGAGTTGTGTTTGCGGAATTATAATAGTAGAATTCAGCTCACAGTGCCTTATTTCAGCCCCTATTGGATCACGTACATGTTGCCTTTCTGGCTTAGACTTGTAACTTCTCCCTACAAGTTACCCTGCATCACTAATGAGCACCTTAGTCCTGATGTACCATAATTTCTTTCTTAAAAGTTTGTGGCTAAGGGACATTGTGGTCTATAGTCATTGTACAAATATTGACGAAAAGGTGCCATTATATATATATATATATATATATACGAAAAATTATATTTATGCTTTGAATTGTTCTTAGAATGGATGCCAAACAATTGATATTTACGAAGTTAGCAATCTTCTGAAAAAATCTTGGACAGTATTCATATAAAACCATTGAATTCCAGTCTTCTGTTGCAGTGATAGTGCTTGTGATGAGTTATGTTGTCCCAAGATGATAGTATGATACCTATATACCATGTGATTCGAGACAAATACTATTGATGCTTATTTGTTTCTCTTTGAATCACATATATGGATTAATAATTATTTGGTTGATTAATTAGCTTATGGTGTCAGTGCTATTTTTATTAGTATTCTCTAATATGATTATGGCCTTTCCAGGTGACAGATTGTTGACGGCACGTAAAAGTCTCTATTGAAGATGTGAAAACATTTCCAACTATCTAAAAGCGAAGTCCATTTACCATTGAGAAAAAAAAGCAGCAGCCGAGTCTATAAAGTTTGAGCCAAGACTTACTGAATGGAAAGAATCAGCAATCATAGACCATGAACTGAGAACAAGATTGCTTGCATTGCACTTTGATAGGGTTTTCTTTCCCAATGTAGAGGGTTTTGGGATGGTTGAGGTCACATCTTATGAATGTAGCCACCTTCTGAATCTTCCCACGCCAACTGACCATCCAATGACCAATATTTGTTTAATGTTTACTTGATTATTGGTCATCCAACTTTATGTCTGTAAATTACATCCATCCAACTTTATGTCTGTAAATTACATCCGTCACACGTGCACTGCACGTGCACTTTTACTAGTAAAACCTAAATTCTAAAGGGCATAGATTTGGATGTTCTTAGGAATAGGTGATATTGGGACAAGAATGTGAAAGTCACATGAGCGAAATAATCTATTGGCAAACCCTGCAATATTACCTTACCGGTGGAAAAAAAATTAAGAAAATGACCAATCACGGTGATAACAACCCAATGACAATGTGGCGATAATACAAGACCTCGCTGTAAGATGTAGGGGTATGCTTGGCAACCAAGAAAAAAAATATGGAATATTTGTTTACCTGTTGTAAGAGAAAAGCAAAGAAGCCTGGGAGTGTGAGAGATTTTGTAAAATTCGGATTTTCTACTAATCTCATATGTCTTCATTAAGAGTAATGGTTACTTAAATAAGCAATTGCAGATAAGGATAAAAAACAAGCAAATAGATAAAGATCAGATTTGATATGATCAAATCCTAATCTATTCAAGCTACCTAATCTAACCCAGATACCTAATCTACCGCCATGCAATCTAACGGTTAGATCCACGTATCTTAACACACACCCTCAAACGTACAATGATTGAAAATCTATACACCTTTGCGTACAATAAAAATTCCCAAATTGATTACAATAAAATGTCCCCAGCACACTTAATGGCGTACTACGTAAAGCACTCCAAGCTGATGAAGAAAGTATGTTAACGTTGATTGATGCTTCTTGCCAAATGCACGCCAATGCCAGTTGCCGAAAGGAAACCACAATGGGCTAGATGAGACTCGAGGCCTTGATGGGCGAGTCTACATAAAATGGGTCACAGTGGACCAATGCTAACAGTGGCGATAATGAGCCCGATGGGCAAAACAACACTCTCAAGCACCTCAACTAAGTAGAGTGAATATTTCTATTTCATGCACGCACCTCAAAGAGGCGCTTCAACTGAAATAGTTTGGAAAATGAAGATTTAGAAGAGTTGGGAGATAGAACGGAATGACAGCTAAATGGCTTAATGACAACAATCATCTGCAAACATCAAAGGCCATACGATTTTTAAAGCAAATCGGATAGGGGTGCAAATATCAATAACGGTAATGAAAAAAGAGAGGGTGCCAATAACAAAATCAAGAGATGTGGGCAAACAATGAAGTGTAAATTCCAACTTCCTTCTTCCATTTCAAGAGAGCTCTTTGGGATGATACAATGGGACAACAAATCATTACCGTGTAATAAAAAGATTAACTTGAATGGAATTCGAATAGAAAGCAAGGGAGAGTGATTGCCCATCATCTCTTGCACAATAAGAGAATGATACTGATATCAATGGTTGGGTATATCAAAGAAGAGTTTTTATATGATGCCCGACCGTCAGAATTACAAAGGCAGGGTTTTGCCACCCTGCCCCTTTGATTTTTGATCTAAGAGGGAAGTCAAAAAAGGTGGTTTGACCAGATCAAAAATCAAAGGGCAGTGTTTTGACACCCTACCCTTGTAATTTTGACGGTCGGCCACCATATAAATTCTCATCAAAGAAAACCATATAATGCTAATTTTCACACCTTTCCTTGTGGCAGCCCTGACGAGTCTCTGTCAAGAGTCACATTCCCGGCACCATTTCAATAGCCACCGTAGCATTTCCTGTCTTTTGCTCCCCTTTTTTATGCAAATGAATAGAAACAACTAAATAACATGAAGATGGGCTTCTCATTGACCTCACCACCTGTGAAGAAATGCAGGATTCTCATCATTTGACAGAAGGTACTTGCGGCTGCTACCAAGGAACACTCTCTCGACCATCTCTTGCGACAGGAAGAAAGAGGTTTGTTTCATTCCAGAACAGAGCAAAATACCAACATGCTAAGTGCGTAGAGATGTGGTGCTAACAAGCAACGCTGCAACAGTGGCGTGGTTGAGTGAAGTTTGAAGTCAGAGACTTATGTTGGATCATCATAAATTTTCAAAAGGAAGAAAGGGAAACGGCGGCTGGGCGGATGGCTAGATCAGCCATCCACCGGAGAATGGAAACGATGGTGCTCTGGTCTAGTCCACGCAAAATCGAAAAGCTCTGGTACCATGTGAAATTTGGATTTTCCACTAATATCTTTTCATCAAGATTCAAGAGTAATGGTTGCTTAAAGAAGCAATTATAGAAAAAAAAAAAAAACAAGCAAAGAGATAAAGATAAGATATGATTTTACCATCCTAATCTAATCAAGCTACCTAATCTAACCCAAATAAATAATCTACCACCATGCGATCCAATGGTTAGATCCACATCTCTTAACAGATTTCAGTAGTGGTGAGTGAGAAGAGCACGGGATAAGGTTGAAAAATGGGAAAACAAAAATTCTATTTTCGATATGGATTTCTGTCTCTTTACCAACCTCGTCACATGCTCACCCCACTTATGGGCACCTCTACCGTTAATTGTAGTCAATAATACTAGTAAAATTCACTTTATGGCATGGCATTAGGAGATGTCTATCGAACCTAGCATTGACCACAAATGAGGACTTTTTTTCTCTAATGGACAATCGGACGAGTCGTCCACCCAACCATAGATCTTTCATTTTAGCCTTGGACTTTTTTTGTGCATTCGACCTCCTCAGTCCCAGCCTCACAAGACGCCATCATCTCCTTGGACCGGTGACCCAAGCATTTTCCAACGGTTTTTATTAATGAACGGATGACTCAAGCAAAGCCATGTTTTTCCCTATCACCTCATCATCGAACATTAGATTCCATCGTATATTTTACATTGCATATCTCCCCCTTCAAACCAAATAAAAATTGTAATCTTCAGGCAAACGTTCCTCGCAAAAGATGGATTTCTCGATGAGCATGTCAGGATCCATTTTGTTAAGATGGGAACTCAGGTATGGATTGTCTCTGATTGTCAGTATGGGAAGGGATTTTCGAGATGGACGAGAGGGACGATGGTGGTGTTAGGCCTAAAATCGGTAACAGGTCATGGTAGGGCTGGATGGTCCGAGCTAACAAGCCACGACTGAGGGGCTGGTTGAGTCCTGCGCTGCACAAGGGTACAGACAAGAAAGAAAAGGGTCAGAGGACCAACCCGGAGTGATACTCC
Source organism: Tasmannia lanceolata (assembly GCF_043159265.1). Classification (NCBI taxonomy): domain Eukaryota; kingdom Viridiplantae; phylum Streptophyta; class Magnoliopsida; order Canellales; family Winteraceae; genus Tasmannia; species Tasmannia lanceolata. The sequence continues at coordinate 9,808,914 of NW_027518685.1, read as the reverse complement.
GGACGGGCGCTTCGACACTCAAGTCAGTATGAGCAGGAGTGCAGAGCAATGTCAGAGCAAAAGCTTAGAGTTTTGGTTCTCAGATTTTCAGGACCCTCACCTTAGCACAAGTGAAGGCTATTTATAGTGATCCTGAGCCACCTGTCTAGGACAGGTGGTAATTCTGAGCCACCTGTCCAAGACAGGTGGTGGGCTCTGTATGGACCAGGTCTCATACCTAAGAAGGGCAGGTGGAGGTCCCTGATTGGTCCAGGTGCCACACCTAGTGGAGACAGGTGTTGGCCTTCCAACGGTCCTTGTGAGGGCCACGTGCCAGTAGCTAATTGGATGCTGAGTTCGGACCCCTCAGTGCTGAGTCCGGATTCCCTCAGTGCTGAGTCCGGACCCCATCAGTTGCCCCCTGGTTCTTCAAGCCATGAGAGTGGCTAGAAGAAGCAAAGAGAAGGTAAAGACAGTGTCGGGCCGGCCTTAAGGCCTCCGGGCAGCATAGGCCGGGCTCAGATTCAACTAGGAGAAATCGTGGCCGGACAGGAGACTCCGGGCGCCCTGGCCTGGCCTTAGAGTTCGGCCTGAAGGAGCAAGGCCGGGCAGAAGGCTTTCGGCTATCCAGTACGGCTAAATTTTTGACCAGAGGTCTGGGCGGCCAGGCTTCCTGGACGTCCTTGGTTCAGGAGGTTATGCGGTCCTGTTCGGCTAAGGCTGTGAACGGCCAGCCGGGCAGGTCGTTGCTTGTAGCGCTTTTCGTCGTCCAGCGCTTTTGTCTGCTAGCGCTTTTGTCGCCTAGCGAACGCGCCATATCCTGTCCGGACAGCCGGACAGGTCTTTTGTCTTCTAGCGCTTTTGTCGTCTAGCGAACGCGCCGTATCCTGTCCGGACAGCCGGACAGGTCTTTTGTCTTCTAGCGCTTTTGTCGTCTAGCGAACGCGCCGTATCCTGTCCGGACAGCCGGACAGGTCTTTTGTCTTCTAGCGCTTTTGTCGTCTAGCGAACGCGCCATATCCTGTCCGGACAGCCGGACAGGTCTTTTGTCTTCTAGCGCTTTTGTCGTCTAGCGAACGCGCCATATCCTGTCCGGACAGCCGGACAGGTCGTTTGTCTTCTAGCGCTTTTGTCGTCTAGCGAACGCGCCATATCCTGTCCGGACAGGTCTTTTGTCTTCTAGCGCTTTGTCGTCTAGCGAACGCGCCATATCCTGTCCGGACAGCCGGACAGGTCTTTTGTCTTCTTTAGCGAATGCGCCATATCCTGTCCGGACAGCCGGACAGGTCTTTTGTCTTCTAGCGCTTTGGGACCTGTGCCTTGTATTAAATGCAAACGGCGCATTTAATGCGGACGGCGCATTTAATGCGGCAGGCGACGTGGCGCACTCCGGCTGGCGGGAAAGGGGCGGGATTTTTCCCGTTCTTCCCAGCCTCTCTATAAATACGGAAGTTTACTCTTCATTTCTTACTTTTCATCTTTTACTCTCCTCCTCTTGCGCAGTTCAGGAACGCGGCCCCCGCACTCCAGCAACACCCGGTCGAGGTTTCTCGACCCGTTCAGAGGGGAGAAAGCTCCCGCAGAGAACGCGCGTCTCCACCCCGGGACCAAACTCGTCACTCCACAAGAAGAGACCACCGCTCGCGGGGCAGGAACGTGCGCCCTGAGCCTCGTCAGCATCACCGGTCACGATCTCCCTCCGTGCAGGGCCAAGATCACGGAGCAGAATGTACAGAACTTCTTCTGGAAATCAGTGGTGTGCAGGTTCGGAATCCCCCGGGTCCTCATAACGGACAATGGCAAGCAGTTCGACTCGAGGAACTTCCGAAAGTTTTGTTCTGACCTGCAGATAGAGCAGAGATTCACATCTGTGGCACATCCTCAGACGAATGGGCAAACAGAGGTGACGAACAGGACCCTCTTGCAGGGGATAAAGAAGAGACTGGATGGCAAGGCCGGGCGTTGGGCAGACGAACTGTATCATGTGCTCTGGGCTGGGAAACGGAGGCCTTCCTCAGGACTAGGTGGCCGGCACGGAATTCTCTTGGTCGGATCTTGACGTCATGATATCTGGATACTTTCTGCTTATAGGCCGCAGCCCTGATCTGAGATTCCTCACGGACTTCTTCAAGCAAGTCAAGGTTGGCACGGAGTCCGTCCCCGTTGAGCTGCTCACTGAAATGGACGATCCTTGGGGAGGGGACGCCGATGTCAACCGGGATCACTGCTTCTGTTCCGAAGGAGAGATTGAAGGGTGACTCGCCTGTGGCCGTCCGCGGAGTAGTTCTCATCGGGGAGCCGCCCCGCCAGTCCTTCGCTATGGTGACCTTCCTGGTGGTTAAGGCCAAGTCAGCCTATAATGCCATTCTAGGACGCCCTGGCCAGAACCTCCTCCGGGCTATTCCCTCCGCTTATCATCAGAAGATGAAGTTCATCACGCCAGGAGGCGTAGGTGAAGTCAGAGGGGCCCGTCGATTAGCACCCACGAGCTCGGTGTCGATCAGACCTGCAAGCCCGTGAAGCAGAAGCGGAGACACTTTGCACCAGAAAGGCGGAGAGCCATCAGAGAAGAGGTGGAGAGGCTTTTGAAGGCCGATTTCATCCGTGAGATCCAGTATCCGGACTGGCTCGCGAATGTGGTGATGGTGAAAAAGTCCAACGGGAAGTGGAGGACCTGTATAGACTTCACAGACCTGAATAAGGCCTGCCCAAAGGACAGCTACCCACTCCCAAAAATAGACCAGCTCATTGACGCTACAGCAGGTCACGAGCTGCTCAATTTCATGGATGCTTTTTGTTGCGTGGTCCCACGGATGGCGCCAAATCTGTTAGGCCTAAAATCGGTAACAGGTCATGGTAGGGCTGGATGGTCCGAGCTAACAAGTCACGACTGAGGGGTTGGTTGAGTCCTGCGCTGCACAAGGGTACAGACAAGAAAGAAAAGGGTCAGAGGACCAACCCGGAGTGATACTCCGGACGGGCGCTTCGACACTCAAGTCAGTATGAGCAGGAGTGCAGAGCAATGTCAGAGCAAAAGCTTAGAGTTTTGGTTCTCAGATTTTCAGGACCCTCACCTTAGCACAAGTGAAGGCTATTTATAGTGATCCTGAGCCACCTGTCTAGGACAGGTGGTAATTCTGAGCCACCTGTCCAAGACAGGTGGTGGGCTCTGTATGGACCAGGTCTCATACCTAAGAAGGGCAGGTGGAGGTCCCTGATTGGTCCAGGTGCCACACCTAGTGGAGACAGGTGTTGGCCTTCCAACGGTCCTTGTGAGGGCCACGTGCCAGTAGCTAATTGGATGCTGAGTTCGGACCCCTCAGTGCTGAGTCCGGATTCCCTCAGTGCTGAGTCCGGACCCATCAGGTGGCATGTTGGGGAAGTGTTTGACGCAGATCTCACATAACCATGGAGGGGTGGACGGATGAATGGTGGACGAGTTAGTTTGGATGTGACCGAAATCTCGAGTGCGAGGCTTTCGATGATGAGTCATACGGAAGGGCACAAAGCTATGGCTTGATAGAGATTATTCCCCTAGCGCGCTCCTTGGGTCACCTAGTCAACTCATGTATACTCTCATAGTCTGGATGGCACCTTTATGGCCATCGCAAACAAATCCAGCAATTCATATAATTGGTCGCCTCCCACTGTTACGGTCCTGAGCGGCGCCTACCTAGGCATTGAACTAGGTGATATGGGATAGGTTTGAAAGGGCCTAGTCTAGTGTTCCACCAGCTATCGAGCTTGGTGTATTGGTTAGGTACCAATCGCGAACAAATTCAATGATTCATATGACTGGTCGCCTCCCACTGTTCGGGCCATGAGTTGGGGCCTGCATAGGTATTGGATTTGGTGGGACCCAATCTAGTATGGGATACTAGTAGGGCTGCATCAGGGTTGGGTTGGGTCGGGTTTTGCAAAACCCTAGCCTAATCCTAGCTCCCATTATCTTAGCCCTGATCCGCCCTGACCCTGGGTCAGGGCCAAAAATCCTCATCCCAATGCCCGCCCTGCAAGGTTCAGCCCAACCCTGATTGGCCCTGATTGGGCAGGGCCGGGCCGGGCCGACCTTGATTGGGCTTGTTCTCAACGTTGGCATAATAAACTCAGACTTGCTATCCTCATGAAAACAGCCCCATTAAGAAAACGACAACCCAAAGAGTCAATTTTACAAACAATAGTAAAAGTAAAACTTTGGGTCTCGCAAGAGGAGAATATGGGAAATATACAGGTGAAATCAAGATTATTGGTCTTGTAGAGCATCGTTAGGCACACGTCTTCATTGCAACCAAGCACAAGATAAGAGCCTAAACAAATCAAGGGTTTATCTTTTCTTGACAGAACCGCGAGGCATCACGGAGCAAGGGCCAAAATGAGAATAAAAAGAACGCACCGTTCTTGAGTCTCTGGCTGGAGGATGGGACCGGTGCCTCTTTCTTTCTTCTCGTATGCTCTTAAATCTTAGCCCTAAAAGAAACCCTAAAATGAAATTAAGAGCCCTCTCTTTCTTTTTATATTAAGCTACTACACCAATTTCAGCCCTTGATTTTAATATCTTGAATCTCAGTCCTTAAATTTAATCAAGGCTACACTAAAGCATTCATGCTCCACTTAGTCCACTAGAAGTCCAGAACACAAAACACTGATCGTGTTCCACCAGAACACACGTGAAGGTTCAAACCTTAAGACAAGAGTCAAATTGACACTAGATTGAAAATTCCATCTCTTGAAATCTCTAGACCCTTGATCAAACAAACATGATATCATGATCTAACATGATCGGTCATGAGCTTCAAAGAATTAACTCAAGACTTGTTACGTACGTGCACACAAAAAAAATTGTATGCAACTAATTTACAATTGGGGGACATTTGTTCAATAATCCCAATTCCCAACTGTTCATATGTTTGGCCTTGCTATTGGATGGGCCATGTACCCAGATTATTGATCAACAGTTCAAAGTGGATGTCCCTTGTAGAAGTATCTAATATTAGTTCATTACAACGCCGTTGATTTAGTTCATTAACCATGTGGGCCCATTTGTTATATCTTTTGTAAATAATAATATCTAATATCAGTTCATTTGATAGCCTAGACCTTGCTAAGATCTGAGCTGTTCATTTGCCAGCAAAAATTAAACACAAGTGGGCTCACATTATTGATCAACAGTTCAGATCTTGACAAGGGCTATCAAATGTACGATTTAGATCAATCAAAGTCGGACCCACTATTAAGTAGTGGGAGTGCCACATTATATTACCACGGGTTGGACCCACTGTGACTGTAAAGTGTAAACAGGATCGGGTCAGGTTGGTCAGGGCGGGTTGGGTCGGCCCGGGGTATCAACCCTGAACCCGACCCTAAGTCAGGGCCAAAAAAATGCACTCAAACCCGCCCTTAGGGTAAAATTTTCCAACCCTGACCTTGTTCGGGCTCAGGGCAGGTAAGGGCTCACAGGGCCAAACTTGCACCCCTATGGGATATGTTTAAAAGCTTAGTTTGATGCATTGCATTAGCTATGGAGCTTTTGGTGTATTGGTCAGGCACCTAACATTTGGTATTAGAGTAGACATTACATCCCATGTTCGAGTCGGTAAGGGGTGACCTGTGGAGAGGACTACCTGGGGGAGAGTAGTCCCGCATTTTTCTTGCAATCCAAAAAGGGCCCACTCATTTTTCACACTTGGGACAGCCCAAGTAAAAAAAAGGGGGTGCATATATAACTTCCCTTATCATACTATTTATTTGGGCCGTAGAAGATACAAACCAAGAAATATGGAATAGACGGTTGAGATTAATCACATATGGGACCCACCTCGTTACAATGAAATCCCTGCGCTCGGGTTAGAATCTGCCTCTATTTCTTTAATAAGAACGAGAACACGCCGTCTAGATGATAAGATCGTTCCATCTCTACGTGGGCCCGTACTTAATTTTTCCCGGCGAGAAACCCCGTCCTTTTTTGGCATTAACTCTCGACCTGTTTCCAAACGCGCAACGTCACAACCTGCTCGACCTTTATCTGTTCTCGAGTAAAACCCTCGTCAGTCGTCTCTCTCGCGTCTCTCTCGCCTGCTAACATTACAGCGGTCAAAATCTCGCAGGTAATCGACCTTGTTTTGTATTTTCCGGAGATCTCTTTCCATGAACCCTAGTTTCTTGAATTTTAATCATCTTTTTTTTTTCTCTTGATCCCGTTTTTGGATATTTGATGATGAGTTATCTTTCTCTTGAAAATCTCGTTCTCTAGTTCGTGAATTAAGGCTTCTTTTTTTGCCTTTGGGGGAATCTAACAAAGCAAGCTAAAAAGTTCGGGGATTTGATTTCATTTGGTTATTATTGGATCATACTTTGCAAAAAGCTATTTTATCTGTTATTCCAATTATCGGAGTTTAAGACATGTGGTACAATGGTAGTTAATTCCGATTCTAGGGTTTTGGAGGTATATGTGTATGTTTTTTTAAATTTTATCTGATCTTATTTTGTTGAGATTTAGCTGCTATGTGTTTTATTTTATTTTAGTTTCTCTAGTTAAAATAAATTGGGGAATTCTTATAGTACAATGCGCTCGGATGCACGTCGTAATTGGAATTTGGGTTCCAAACACACGCATAGATAGGGTGCCAATTTGGTTTTGTCTTGTGGGTTTCTTTAATTCTAGGTTTGAGAGTAGTTTTTTTACATCCATTCTGTTTCATATTTTTAGGTAAAAGTAACAGTAACCTTATTGCTTTTATTGTACTCTTTCTATGATACAATCTTCTTTCCATTCTCCTATTTTTGTTGGATGACTGTTATTCTTTTATTACCTGCTGTAACATTATCTTGATGGTTGGTATCTGGTTTTTACAAAACAAAAAGAAATGAAAGAAAAAGAAGAAATTATATGGTGCCTGACCGTCAAGTCCCGTGAAGGCAGTACTATAAAAGTACTGCCCTTGATATTTGATCCAACAGCAGCCTCTTGAAAAAAAGGGCTGTTGTTGGATCAAATATCAAGGACGATCACGCCCTCACGGAACTTGACGGCCGGGTACAATATAAAAACTCATGAAAAAAAAAGTTCTCATTCTTTTTTTTTTTTTTGAAATGGGTTTCTCATTCTTTTTGTCCGTACTCTTTTGTAGTTAATAAAAGATTATTTGTTTAGAGACAAGGTGGAAATGGGTATTAAGCTGCAAGCTTTAAAGAATCTCGATGCATTTCCTCGTGCCGAAGAGCATTTACTGCAGAAGACTCAGTCAGGAGCAGTTGGTATGCACTTTTTTATGTTGTTCATTATAATGATATTTTGAAATCAACGTATGTATGCAAAGTTAAGTCGTGGGAGATCCCTTTACGTTTCCGCGATTATAATCTGATTGTTGTGGTGGAGAAATCTGCACGTAATCGATCTTTTGGATAACTTGAAAACTTCTTGGTAAATTTTCAGGACTTTTTTTTCTTCAAAAATTTAAACTCAGTTCTGCATGCCACTTACTGCTTTTGAGTTAGAGCTGTTTCTGATGCAAGAAGTGCCCATTATCAGTAATTACAGGAGCAGAACATTGGCCATCTTGAGTTGGATATCATTTGCTTTTGGTTTGATGTTAAAATTTTGCACCCTAATTTGACTGGAGATAAAATGGACAGTGTGGTTGTGATCATAGCAGCGGCAATTCCTTCTAAAACTTGGGAAATACCACTTTTTCTTTTGGTCATTATGTTATGTTGTTAAAAACGGACCAAAGGCTTCTAACTGTGTCACCAAATGCAATACAGTTTCTTTCTCATCCTTTAGTAAGAAATGGTGCTATATTTGTTTACTTCTGTCCTCACTCCTGCAAGGAATCCATGTGTTGCTTTCTGTTGAAAATGGCCCTCTATTGCACCACCGTCCTACAAAACGTCACTTTGCGGACCAAATCAATGGCCTCTTTACAACTGCAACCTTGTACGGTATATGCTGTTGGAAACAAAAACACTCTGCACGGGGATTGTACATCATAGGCAGCACCATCACTGAACCATGATTAAAGTTAGCCACCAACCTAATTGAATGAGATTCATCTGTCCCTGCTTTCTGGCTCAGATAATCAAGATAGCCTTAAAAACTCCAATGACATTCAAAGAAATTCCTCGCTTCCTTAATATCCTCACCATCTAGCTTTGACACACCAAACTGCTGATGTAGCCATATCTCGTATTCATTTTATGTGTAAAATCCAAATACGTGGCATATCCAAGCCGTACCTAGTTAAGATTTCTAGCTGGTCATTAAGATCAGGTCACTTGTCCTTTTCAAAATCTCTAAACGCCAAGAGTCCTTCCCCTGACCTTGCCTCATCAGTTACATCTGCTGTAACTTTGAAGTTTAACTTGTGACAAAAACAATGCAAGGGAAAACCACACCCTATCCCTATGCACTAGGCTCATGGTGGAACCCAAGAAACACTAATGGCCAACTTCCTGGCAGATCTGAACTAGGTTGGCATACTGCATTCTTCAAACTTCACAGAGAATGGATTGACTCTAGGGTGTTCCAAAACATTTGTCCTCGACTACGCTTTTGCTTCTGGGACTACTGTTAAAGATTCCCCACCTCTACTTTCTAGTTTTTCATTTTCCAGTTCCCAGAAGTAAAATCCGACCAAATATGTGTAGCTTTGTCACATCCTTCTTTCTCTGCATGTATCCGTGAAGGAGACTTCATAATGCTCATAGGTCATGACTATCAAAATATGGTGATCTGATAGTGTAGTCAATTCTTATTGCATCTCTGATATCATGTAGGTACATGATCTGATTGTATGTGATTTGAACTGACTGTTTCTCAAGTAGTATGTTTAAAATCTTTGTATTGATGTCTAAAACATTTATTGAGTGATTTGCACACACAACATACATAAGGAGCGACCGCACGCACCCACAAAGCATAGTAGCATACTAACTTGTTATGATAAATTGTTTCTGACCATTTTAGCACATTTTAGCAACATGACTGTAGCTTATTCCTTGTTCTTTTATTTCTGCTTGTGCAGTTTCCATCATCGGTCTGGTCATAATGGCTGCCTTGTTCATGCATGAGCTGAAGTACTATCTTACAACATATACTGTACATCAGGTTGGTATCAAATTATCTTATTTTTTTGAATGATTAGTATCAAATTATCTTATCGCATGAGCTGAAGTACTATCTTACAACTTATACTGTACATCAGGTTAGTATCAAATTATCTTATTTTTTTGAATGATTAGTATAAAAAATTATCTTATCTCCATTTATATTACCCCTCATTTGCCATACTTCCTCTCATTTAGTTATTTACAAATAATTGTCTTATGAGTACTCTCTCTCTCTCTTTCTCTCTTGCTACTTAAACTGCTTCATACTGCATACTTCCGTAGAGTTTCAGTAGTAAGCAAGTGTGATTGTCTGGGTTCTCTTACCGTGTCTTGCATTTTTCATGGGCAGATGTCTGTAGATTTGAAGCGCGGAGAAACTCTTCCAATTCATATAAATATGACATTCCCTTCTCTACCTTGCGAGGGTTTGCTCTCTGCCTTTTGCGAGTTCAAGTGGACTTTCGACAGTCATTTCTTTTAATGATCATCTTGTGTATTCACCTGTACTATGTCCTTTCATTTGTTGTAAATACATTTCACATTGTAGCGTTATGCTTGCTTTGCAGTTGTCAGTGTGGATGCCATTGATATGTCAGGCAAACATGAGGTGGACCTGGATACAAGCATATGGAAAGTAAGAACATTTTTTTTTGAATGGTAGAAAAGTAAGAACAGTTTATTTCTCCTTCTAGAGCTCTCTGCAGTTTGAAGTTTGAACTTATTACAGTCTTCCATCTTCTATTTTCCTGCCCCCTTATCATCGTCATCTTTATTCCATTTGTAATGTTAAATTGGTAATGGTAAACTTAGGAAGTTGTTTGTCTTTGAAATCTTTGCACATGAACTGGTGTAGTAGTCACTGTGAGTGGAACGTACTGCTGTATGTTCTGAGCAAGGCTATTTCTTGTAAGCTATACTGTTTGAATGATTTCTTTGTCAACGATCAATTGTAACTTGACCTACAATATTCCTGAGTCCCGTTTTTGACTGAAAACTAAGGTATATGATAATGAATATTACATCTGAGCTCAATTGTATAGCCAAATAGGAACATGATATGAAACACCGATAAACACTGCGTTAAACTAAAATGAAACCTAACTTTCTAACGTGACAAGCTTTTGAGCCACCCCTTAGTAAGCTCCTTCCAACCATTTTTTTCCGGAAAGTCTCTTCTTTTGAACCAGCCCTATTATTAAGGATGGATGACCTACAACTGCTCGAAGATAACTATGTGTAATGAAGCTCTTAGTATGGGCGTAAGGCTCATTGGATTGGTCTACCAGTCGCTATTGAAGACTAGTATTTTCCTACCCTTAGATTCATCCTATCCGGTGAGAAGAGGCAACTCGTGCCAAATTGATGGAGTAAAAAGAGGTAGGGGTAAACCGAAAACAACTTGGGTAGAAACGGTGAGGAAAGACTTGATAGCTAGGAACATAACAGAGAACATGACCTTGGATAGGATAGAATGGAAGAAAATGATCAACGTAGAAGAACCCAACTAGAACTAGGATTAGAGCTGGGTAGATTCCTTTTACCTCTTCATGAATTTTTTCTAAAGGATTCATTTAGCCGACCCCAACTAGTTTGGGACAAAGGCTTTGTTGAGTTGAGTTGAGTTGAGTAGATTCATCCTATCTCTTTTGCCATAAGAATACAATAGTCGCACCGATGCCATAAGAATACAATAGTCACACCGATGGTATAATTATTGAGAAAACATCAATATATTTTGACAAATTTCTCCAAATGTTCACAAAGATTTTTTGTGGCACATCCTGTGGGCCTAGTATGTAATAGTGAGTAGTGCCAACATTTTCTTGGCATAATACATGTTCTTGCTTCTAGAATATTTTAATGGAAGGGTCCAGCATTTTGATTAAGACTACATAAGCGAGGTCTACTTTGGTTGTGACATTATGTTTACTAACTTATGGAATTCAAATTAAGCTCAAGAGGACATTTTGCTCTATTTTAGCACTTCAAAGACAAATTTTGGTTGATTGATAACACCAAATTTGCTGTGTTTTGACATTGAAGGACTTAGATTTGGTTAAGGATATTAAGAAGATCTGTCCTAGAACAAATTTTGGCTGGTAAACCAGAGAGCCATTTCTGTTAAGTTCGATAGAACCAATTACTCTCTTCAGGAGTTTCACTTCCGAAATTTTGTTCAAGGCAAAGGATTGTTAGGCATGATTGACGGAACTGTGGTCTAGCCTACTTCGGAAAAGGAATTTGTGCAATGGAAGATGAGTAACGCTCATGCTAGTTCTTGGATATTAAATTCTTTCCAGCCCTCCATTGCTTTAACTCTCTGTCCATGTAAGATTTCTCGGGAGATGTGGATATACCTCAAGAAGATCTATCAACATGCCAATCAGGCACGCCTTTTTAGAGTGGAATATTACGTATCACAGTATTCTCAAGGAAGTAAGGATATTCAGTAATGACCTTGTAAACTGAACAGGATATGCTGTTCGTTCAACATCTTTCTGGTAGTGCCACTAAAGATATTTTAGTACTATAGGAACCGGGCCATGTTATGCAATTCATAATGCATTTACGATCTGAATTTGACGATTGTTGATAGGGACTCACTACATAATTGGAAAAGAAAACAAGATTCTAAAAGAAAGCAATCATCCCAGGGGAAGAAAGCAAAGCTACTCCCCTCTATAACTATAAAAAGCCTATATGATCTTTGTAACTTCACCCAACCTTCACCCAGATAGAAATCTCATGATTAGGGTAGACTCATCGCACAACGTAGTCTGGTTCCTATGGATAGCCTCACTAATCATTATGGATTTGATAGAAATTTCATAATTGCATAGGAAGCAAACACTATTTAAAAACTCATTGACTCAACTTGGAAGTCACTTGAGTCGAGCATTCCGCTTTTTGTCCTACAGAGTCAATAAAAACTCCTTTTACTCTCCCAAGTTATGACTGCGTCAACCGTGTTCTTGGCCGCGTTCACGCTGAGTCGACAAGGATTTTCCTTGGCCGCATTCCGCATCACATCCGCATTTTTAAACACTGAGCAAACATGCTATTTGGATTAGATAGAAACTTTATGGTCTTGGCGGCTAGAGAACATCAATTCAATGAAATAGCCTGTTGCTAATCTTTAGGAAGCAAAGCAGCAGCTATATATTTTTCACCACATCATGTTTAAGTGGATAACCCCTCTCAATCCCATTACCCTCTCAATACCTAATGGTTTTGCTATAAATGCAGTGAGAAGCTGGCTATTAGCTAATCACCTCTACCATTTAACTGTAGTGTAGTGCACATTTAATGCTGGTTACCAGTTCTACAAATGTTGAACCACTGACCTCTCTTTTTCCTGAAATATACCCTCAAAATGTGTATGCTTGTCTAGTGTAGGGTCTGTAGAATTTATACTTAAACGAGCTTAACACTTTATGAATCACCGTATACTTTCTTTCTATTTCTTTTTATCAACAGTCATCTCAATTTTTTTTTTCTAATGTTCCCAGGACTCTACACGATTAAGCAGAATCTGTGGATGTTCCAGTGTTTTGTTTTGTTTGCCTAATTTCTGTTAAAATGTTATGGTTTATTTATTTTTATCACATCCTTTGATTTGCCTGATTTATTATGTTCTCGATGACTGGAGACTTGTTTCTATGAACATCAACTACCAACAATTCAATGCTGATAATTGTTTCAACTTGAAGATTTAGTTGTTATGCTAATCAGTTGGGGTTGTCCCTGCAGCTTCGCTTGAATAAAGATGGTTACATTATTGGTACTGAATACTTGTCTGATCTTGTTGAGAAGGGGCATACAACTCACACGCATGGTAATGTCTCACATTAAATGTTTATCATCCAATTAAGAAAATGTTTTGGTTAGGAATATCTAGCACTTCTTGTTATAAAGGCACTGAATATCATCTCTAGCTCTTCTTGTTCTAAATGCACTGAATATCATCTTCAGTTCACTCACGCTGTTCCCTTGTCGGATAAAAAAGTCCATATGAAAATTTTCTTGTGAATATTGCTACAATTGTTCTCCAGCAATTATTTCTTAATTCAGGACTGCATATTTAGTATTACAAAATGGTTCTGTACGCTGGCATCCCACAGTGAACTAGTAATGTGCGACTGTGCGTATTTGCTTGGATTCGAGTATCATTAATTCCCAAGGCATTTTTTTTAGTTTATTAATAACCATATTTATTTAAAAACAAAGGAAGAAAAAAAACCGGTATGCCCTAAATGGTAGGAATTACAAGAGAGAAAAGTTTCCAAATCAATGATGATACTATGACTTCCTTCGTTAGCATTAGTGTCCAGTTCTTCATTGGCTTCCCAATGAATGCAAAGGAATTAGACATGTTATGAGCCACATAAGTCTAGCAGTTTTCAATTGGATCTGCTGGCCTCTATATGTCTATTACTCGCATCTAATGATATTGAGGGAACCACCTTCAAGATTGATCGTCTCAAAACAAAATGAGCTGTGCACCCAATTATCTTGAAGGGCAAGCATCTCCGTCTTATTTGAATCTCCGACTTTGATGGGGACATGGGGCCTGAGAAGGCCATTCTCAAACACCCATATCCTGGGAATTTTGGCTTTAAAGATTCTTCCATACCTGACCCTCGTGTTACTATATCCTGAGATCTTGGGGTTTAGGCGATTTGTCTGTTTGGATCGTCTACATACTTGATAACCATATGCGGATGGGTCTAACTTAAAGTAACAGTTTTATTTGGTACCCTCATTCTTTGAGATAAGGGTGACGAAGGTGACATAATAAAGTCCCTCGTTAAGCAAGCTCTATCTTTGAACTCTTCCGATACATACTAATCTCCCCTAACAATGTCCCAATAGTGATGGGAAAGTGCTAAAGAGGAATCATCTAACCAAGGTGGCTAGTCACTGGTCCTCCAAGTGCAAAATGTCTCTCCTAAATTAAGTCATCTCATGATTCTCATCAATAGATTTACACAGGCTTTTGTGACATTGATTTTTCTATTTCTTAGGTGTTGCTGTTATCTTGAATGGTTAGTTGTGTATTTTTCTTTTGAAATTTTTTCTTTCTTGTTAGTTTATGTTTTTTTCCTTTCTAGACTTTAATGTTTCTGTTTTTCTATAGCTCTATACAAAGGCCAATAATTGGATATTTCATGCCTATGCATTTATTGTTAAAATCCATTTATGTCATATTGATTAGATGATGATAAAGATCACCATGAGGACTCATCCCACAAAATTCATGAGCATGGTTTTGGGCAAGATGCTGAAAAAATGATTAAGGATGTGAGGCAAGCATTGGCAAATGGTGAAGGGTGTCAGGTATGTAATAAAACACATTACAATGTTTGCTTCGTAAATCCTTTTGCAATAGCAAGTCAAAACAAACTTTTTTATTATGACATGTTATATTACATAAATTGAACTTTTTTGAATATTTAATATTCCATATTAACCAACTAAATTATTAATTATTACAGGTTTATGGGGTTTTAGATGTCCAAAGGGTTGCTGGGAACTTTCATATTTCAGTTCACGGTTTAAATATTTTTGTTGCACAACAGGTTAGTTCTTCTGACATCTCTGCCAGATAATATATTTCCTTGCAGTTTCTAGAAAGATGCCAAGTGGGTGGAGCTGGCATCCTTTAGGTTAGCCCCTTAATGACCATTATGCCAGTCGCATATTTGAAGAAGTCTGCTATTCTATTATTTATATGTTGATTCTTTTGATTTGCAAGCAACAATTCTGATAATCTATGTATTGTGGATACTTCATCTTTTTAAGGATAACCAGATGCAATTATCTAAAATAATTCAGGGGGCAACCTTGATTACATTTTCATTGTCACCTAGTACTCTTTGTATAATATTATTATAAATACAAAGTGTTTCATTGCAGTTAGATATATTACGATCTTACATTCGTATTGAAATTTTAGTTGTTTTGTTATTATAATATAACAGCATGGGTGTTTTTTTTTTTTTTGGATGGTAATAACAGCATGAGTGTTATCTACATTTCTGATTTTCCAAGGGTCATATTCTCGCATGACACCAGCATCTGTCACTAGGACAGTACATATTTGAACATGATATTGAAGCTTAAATGTGCGGGGTGTTCTGCACGCACACAAGCATATTTCTACCTCGTTTCTATGAATGCAAAATCATGATTAATGACATAATTTTCTTCGAGATGCGAACCCATAAAAAGTTAAAGAGAAATTTGGAAATTTATTAATGGTCCGATGCAACTTATCACCTTGTTTGACGTCTTCTTTGATAATGGAGGTACTCTAGACTAGTGTACATAAACTGGGTCTGGGAAACTACCTTCCTATTTTCTTTCTTCTTTTTTTCCCTTGGTAAAAATAATGGAAGTTTCGTTGATACATCTTTTTCCTTTTCCTTTTTCAGATTTTTGAGGGAGCAACTCATGTGAATGTAAGTCATGTGATTCATGATTTATCATTTGGCCCAAAGTACCCAGGAATTCATAACCCACTTGATGGAACTACACGGATTCTACATGATACAAGTGGAACATTCAAATATTACATCAAGGTTTGGACTTTCATACATTGAATCTATACTTGTGAGCTTAAAGGGCTTTTTATGCTTTCTCCAAGGCATTTTAGAATATAACATGTTCTGCAGACATATGCTTATAAACAAACTGTCTTTTATGGGTAGAATTATACAAACTATACTCAAAGTCAAACAAACATCCTAGGAATTCTTTTCAACTACTGGATTACTCTTGTTCTTAACTTGAGATAATTCACCCTGGTTTTAGTACGACGAGTGTTAAAAAATTTCTTTGGCAAGGCAAAGATATATGAGACCGATTGGAACCGTATCGGTTGTCCTTATATGCCAAAAACACTGGCTGCCAGCCGGTTGTGACAGCAATGGAACGTCCATATGGGGCATGACCCATTTTCTGACAGGAATTAACCTTTATGGAAATGACCAAACTTGGTTTTTCTTAGATTGCCTCCTCTTAAACATGACAAAAGCACAATTTCAACTTGCCTCTTGTCTTACAGTAACATTTCTGTCAGTGTTTTTCAAAGGACCACGAATGCCAAGTTCTAGCCCACCGTAGGTTACATTTATCCAGTGTATATTATGATGGTGATAGTCTTTGCTTTCTTGGTATTATTATGTTTCTAACCTTCTTTTTCATTGTGATATAGATTGTTCCAACAGAATACAGATATCTCTCAAAAGAAGTTGTGCCAACAAATCAATTTTCAGTCACTGAATATTTTGTTCTTATGCACGAAGGCGATAGGACATGGCCAGGTTTATGGCAACTTGACCTCCACAGAATTCAATTTTCCTTTTTCATTCTTTGTGTTTAGCATCACCCGTCTTCTTTTCCTATGTTGCAGCTGTTTACTTCTTGTATGATCTTTCGCCTATAACTGTGACAATTAAAGAAGAACGCCGGAGTTTTTTGCACTTTATCACTCGGCTTTGTGCAGTACTTGGCGGTACATTTGCTCTTACAGGTCTGTATTCTGTCTCTCTGCATAGTTTGATAGTTAATGATGCCTTAATATGATTACTGATCTTACCTTCAGAATGTATGCAAGATAGCACCTCATAATCACATGTTCTGCTTTTTGAATGACTCATCCTCATCTATTCTTTTGTTGTACTCAGCAATTCCATCCAGTACTTTTATTTTCTATAACAAGTACTTTTCCCAGGAACTCTTTCTCATGTGTCATTTTTTATTTTCATGTAATATGATGACTATTTTTCTCTGATTTCTTCATCCATTTGTGGATATTATGAATGATTATTTTCTATATAAGTTTTAATGATTGATGAAGAGTTTACTGAGTTCTAGTATGATAAGAGTGCTCTCCAAAGGTAGTTGGTTTCTAACCTATCCATTACAACTTTTAGCCAAATAAGGTGGTTTTGTTTACATCCTGTGGGATCCCCTGTTGGACATCTTTTGATAAGTTAGCCAGTTCTTTGATTTTATTCTTAGTCTGTTCCCCTGATTCTTTTATTCAGCCTCCCAATTGAGAGCCGCTGACTTTGGGACACAAGCAGATGAAGTTCCTTGGAATGGTTCTTAAATAACAAGGAATGGTTATCATCATCCCTACAAGATATCTGGTACATGGTACAGATATGGCTGGTACAGTTTGGAAAAAACCAAAAATTTAATGTACAGGAGTGGCTATTCATTTGTGCTAGAACAGGATATGTGGGCGTTTTTTATTTTGCAAATGGGTAAATGCGTGCTCATGTTTTCCCCAGAAAATCCATTAACTGAGGTTTCCTTGCCAAACATATAGATTCGTTTTCAAAATATTTGCTTAACTAAGAGTTTTCTCTTGTGGGAGAATCTATTAGTGCAATGCAGTTACTGGTACTCAATCCATAGTCTGGCGCAATCTTTGGAAGAATATCAGCAACATGTATTTGGTCCAGCCTTCATCTCATCAATTGTTTGTTTGTTTTCTTTCTTTCTTTCTTTCTTTTTTTTATTTTTATATGAGGGGGGTGGGATACCCTGGGCTCTATATCACCGGTGTTTTTTTTTTGAAAGGTAGCCAAAAATTTTATTGCGAAAAAGCGGTCCGAGCTGGCCAAATACAAAAGATACCAGACTCCTACTAAGAATGAGCTACACAATTACAATTAGAAGAAGTCATGGAGGGGGAGAACCAAACAAAGCCTCCTTACAAACTCCTTCTCTAGCAAGATTATCCACCATCTTGTTTGCAAAACGCCACACATGATGAAACGAGATAGAGGAAGATGACATCCAATCTTGCATCTCATCAATCAGCCTACCAGATCGCCAAGGGTGCTTCTGGGAACCACTTAGCCACCGGATCATTCGAGGAGTGCCCTTCTACGACTACATTACTTAATCGGTCTCTAGCCAACAACTTTAGGCCTTGGTGCACTGCGCGCAACCTCACCTTCCGATGCATCTGCCTCCCCTATGGGACCCGCAAAGGCCCATAACACCTCCCCTAGCTAGGGGTGCAACTTGGGTCGGGTTGGCATCAACCCTACCCCGACCCGGTTGCCCAAGCCCTCAACCCGAACCCGAACTCAACGCGGGTTGAGAAAACTCAACCCAAACCTGACCCGACCCGAACTCAACCCAACCCGACTTTTTCCCAGGTTGAGCTCGCCCAAGTTGCACCCCTACCCCTAGCTCATTTCTAAGAACTCCACCGATCCCAGCCGGTCTAGGATTTCCCAGGCTAGAGCCATCAAAATTAAACTTTAAAAAACCAGGACCGGGGGGAGCCCACTCTTGTACAATCTTTTGCTTATTCGCCACACTGCCACACACTTCTCTACACCCTCCCCAAAGATCATAGGCGGGTACAAACTTAAAGCAAGGAAGAGGTTTAACCCAAGAAATCGCCAGGGCTATTACCTTGATGAAAAAGTAAGGCAGGGGGCTTTGAAAACCACTTTAAAACTCGAGCATTTCTTTCTTTCTAGAGAACCCAAATTGGAGCTAAGAATGACACATTCCAAAGGATTTTTCCTTTTTCCTCCATGGGACAAGCGACCAGCCCTGTAAAAGGTCAATGAGTTTTTCTAGAAAAACCTATAACATGCCAAATATTCTAAGAAGCCTGCTCAATACCTCTCTTGCAACCTTGCAATGCATTAGTAAATGCTCCACTGTTTCTCCTGCCTCAATGCATAAGGAACAATGATCCACTATGAGCATCTTTCTTTTGCGGAAAAAATCTACCGTTTGAATCCTTTATCTTAAAGCTGCCCAGCCAAATGTGCAGACCCTAAGCGGAGCCTGGATTGTCCACACCCTTATCACCTTGGAAGATACAGGACAAACCACTAAATTTTGGTTGTAAGACTTAACTGAAAAATTGCCATTTGTTCTAGATCCAAACCCTTTTATCTTCCCCCTCATTCTTAATGTATCAATCCTCAAGAATTTCCAAAAGCCCATCGATGGAAGCTAACTCCCTATCAAAGAAATTTCTCCTGAATTGCTACTTCCATATCACTGTTTTTTCCCCTCTTCCATATGATCTATCTCGAAACGATCCTTATTCGTTGCAATCACATACAAGTCCGGAAAAATTTCTTTTAGAATCTGATCTGTACACCACTGATCTAACCAAAATCGAGTTCTATCCCTTGCATAGACTCTATATCTAATCCTTGATGCAAACAAATTGTAGAAACTCATATATCTCTCCAGAATGATGTTTCTGGGCATCTTAATTTGTCCTTCGACACCCAATGCCCAAGCAGAGCTCCATATTTTCCTGCAATAACTTTTGCCCACAGGTGTGTCTCTTCCTTCCCAAATCTCCAGAGCCGTTTCCCTAGAAGAGCTATATTCATTTCCTTAATTCTTCTAATGCCAAGGCCGCCGGTTTCAAAGGCCTTCAAGACTTTTTCCCATTTTACCAACGCAATTCCTCGCTTTTCATTGGAGCCTCCCCAAAGGAAGTGCCTTTGTATTTTTCCCCAGTTCTATTAACCACTCATTGGGCATTTGAATAACGACATTTGATAGATGGGAATAGTGGCAGGGGCTGCTTTAATAAGAGTGATTCTACCTCCCCTGGAGACTAAATTCCTTTTCCGTGTGTCCAATCTTCTTTCCACCCTCTCGATGATATGGCCCCAACTTACCTTATTAGCTCTACCCACCCCAAGAGGAAGTCCACGGTAAGAAGTTGGGAGAGTAGCGATCTTGCAACCCATAATAAATGCCAATCCTTTTTAAATCTGTACCCTGCAAGTTTCAATAAAAAAATGTATATAGCAATAGTCCGCATTCAAATGGACGTGATCCACCAATCGGGTGGCTAGGATTGCCTAGCGGAAATTCTTTGGACATGCCAATTCTGTAATGAAGTGGGTGGTCTAAACCATTGAAAGATGTTACCCGGCCTCATAGCTGCTTGCCTGAACAAAATGGCATTTGCATGATCTGAGCATGGTATAACTCCTATGATTTTATTGCCTTTTGATTCATAACACACTATTTGTCAACAGGAATGCTGGATCGTTGGATGTACAGGCTTCTTGAGACATTTACTAAGTCGACTGCTCGAAGCTTCCTTCAGTGAGTAGGGATTCTGTGATTGCATTGAATAGTGAAAGACGTGCGAGACACATCCGATTCTTCGATTTGCCAGAAACAGTGCCATTCATCCAACTTTCAGCAGCAAGTTCACATGTTAATGCCAGGGCAACAACACAATGCTGTTCAGAAACTAGTGAAGAATTTTCCCACCTGCTCGTAATTCAGTGTTATTGATTTGGAACGGGTTTTGGTTATAGTTGTTCTCCGTCATCTGTAAAATTACAGGTACCCAATCAATCTCAAGTGGTTTGAATGGTTTCATATGAGTTATAACACTTGATTTGATCCAGATTTAAATTAAGTTAAAAATGGAGTTTTTTAACTATGCTGTGTATAATGGGCACAACCCTCTCTGAAAATTGTCCAATTTATAGTATCTATTTCATATTTGGTTGTCAAATTGCCTGTATTTGAAAAAAATCAGTTTTCAAACTTGTAATCCATTTAAATTTTAATACAACTTATCATCACCAGATTGTCTTTCCATTTGAAATGTGTGGCCTTATTTCTATTGACTATGAGGACTGATATCCAGACTACCATATTTTGATATTCGCACCAGTCACTTTGGTTTGCATTTTCCTGATAGAATGTTGATAGCAACTTGAGTATTGTAATAGCCCTGAAAATTCTTCAATTTGTTCGGAAAAGAAAGGATTTACAAGAAAAAGATCTTTGATTACGATTAAAGGAACAATCTCAAGTAGGCCAAGACCCAGTTTCTGATCATTTCTTGGTGAACATAATCTGCCATAATCTCTTTCCTTTCAATTAAGCCCTTGTTTGTTTCAGATTATGACAACAGATAGTCAGCCCTAAACCTATTACTTGACTCAAAATTACATTTAAATTTGAGTCCAATAATAGTTTTAAGGCTGACAATCGTTTGTCATAATCCGAAACGAACATGGCCTAAATCAGAACAAATAGTTCCAAATTTCTAAGAGGACCCGCCAACGATTGAAGCATATATCAGTTTCTGAGAACATTTAAATTCCTAATGCCTTGAACGACTAGGAATTTAAATGTTCATATGAGGTGGATCAGGGGTCCTTACATTCCATCTATTATAACATTTAATTATTCTGAGGTGGCTGTTCTCACGCAAAATAGATGGACTGCCTTGGATCATGCGTCCATACACAAACATTTGATTCATCTGAGGTGGCTGTTCTCACGCAAAATAGATGGACTGCCTTGGATCACGGGTCTATACACAAACATTTGATTCATCTGAGCCGTAGCGAAAGCGAGTCTTCATAGGGCAATTGTCACTGCTTATGGACCTGAACCTGGGTGGTCTATCCATGACTAGGATGAAGCTTGGGTGAAACTAAGTGGAGGTCCAGATCGACTAATGTTGAAGAATCAGCGGATGAGTTGTGGTAAGGGGTGATATGCCACTCTAACCCAGAGCTAGCTGGTTCTCCCCGAAATGTGGCTTTTCTCACGCAAAAATCAGCCGTGAAATGCCTTTACACGAAATTCCCTAGCAAATTCGTTTTTATATTTGGAGGAAAATCTATAGCACCACACCCACTATCTGGATGAAAAAGGAGAAAAAAAGAAAGAAAAATAAACAAAAAAAAAGTAGGAACAATGATATCCTTTGCTAAGGCCCTGTTTGTTTAAGATTATGGCAACAGATTGAGAGTCCAAAACCAATTACTCAACTTATAATTTTGAGTCCTATAATTGGTTTTGGACTCACAATCGGTTGCCATAATCTTAAACGAGCAGGGCCTTAGAAACCTATTATTTTAGGTTATTGCTATTTGCACAATTATGTTTTGATAATAGGGCAAACTCATCTTGTTTTACACTTTTTAATTGGCTGTTGAGAGCTTTTTTGGGAATTATAATAGCCTCTCACAACTGGGTAGGCAATGCACAGCATGGTGAATTGGCCTCATTATCAAAATGTAGTGGTTTTATAAAAAAGAAATGATATTTTTTTTTGATGCCATAGGGTATCCCCACCCCACCTCGATTATTTGATGTTTTTTAAAAAAAAAAAAGAAAAAAAGAAAAAAAAAGAAATGATATTTGCACTCCCTAAAATGAATAATGACGCTTTCCGT
Source organism: Tasmannia lanceolata (assembly GCF_043159265.1). Classification (NCBI taxonomy): domain Eukaryota; kingdom Viridiplantae; phylum Streptophyta; class Magnoliopsida; order Canellales; family Winteraceae; genus Tasmannia; species Tasmannia lanceolata. The sequence goes on along the minus strand of NW_027518685.1, from coordinate 9,786,610 downwards.
TTTGGGATTTGTTCAGGACCATCACAGAAGGCATTTCGCGGAGCAGGTTTTGCATGAGAGTGCAGCCACATAGGACCACTTTTCAATTGATATTTGTCTTATTAAATCATCTTATTATAGTATTGGAAGTGAAATGTTCGTCCCCATTTCTTCTTCCCTGGGCCACCCCTCTGGTGTATTTATGAGTTTACGACTTATGACTACTCTTTTTCCACTAACAGAGAGTGGCCCGAAAAAAGGAGGCGAATATATTATTTCCCGGATAAGGGGCCCAATACGAGTGAAAAAAGCCATCAATGGCGATTTGCAGAACTAGGGCTTTCAGAGCCATTACAACATTAAAATCGTATCTCTTTTACTCTCCTTTTCAATTATCTTCAGTACGTAGATGCTCTTCAACCATCGTTCAATCTAATCTAGAGGTGAATTTCCATTTTTTTCAACTAGATCAGTACAAAACAAACCCTAGTTGTTCTCTGCAATTAAAATTCGAGATTTTTTCCCTTAATTTAGATAAAAAAAAGGATGTAGAATTATGCTCTGGATTTCTGATTTTGAGTGAATGTGTTGATTTTATGCGTTATTTTTCCTGGTTTGATTAATATAATACAAATCCTATTTTCCCGGTTTAATATTGATGTAGGCCTAATTTAGCTCATCTAAGCATGATTATGTGATGGTGATACTCCTCGGATTTTGAACTAGTCATGTGAAGGGGCCGTAATTAGAGGAAGATTGCCATACACTTAATTACTTTGGACAAGCATGGCACTACACAATGGTGCACACGTTTGATAATCGGAACCGTTGATCAAATTGGCCACCTCTGGTAACACTGTGGGTCTAAGTCTCACGCTGAACGGATAACTCATCTATTAGATCAAGGTTAATGGGCTTGAAAATTTTAAGATTCAAAAGTCTAAAAGGTCCTCCCAATGAACTATCAATGCCCTTAAAAATAGAGAGCACAATCCTGATCATGACAGAGGAGGATAAGGGGAAGACCTAATTCATCATTCCATGGGGTACATTTTTTCTACCGTGTCATGCCATTTGACCTGAATGCAGGTCCCTACGAAAATCAATCATTAAACTCTTCATGTCCTAAAAATGCCCTTATCATTGTGTGAATGGATGCAGTGGATTGGTCTCATGGTGGCTGACCAAGTCAATAGCCCCGATCATTTGCTAGTAGACATTGCAATGGACCATGCTGTCCAAATTAATCTAGGCGTGGTGCTACCATAAATTTTTTCTTTAGATGAATTAGCCATAGTTTAGCTCTACAAGTGTGTATGTTGTTTTTGCATGGAGATATGGATATCAATGTGCGTGATTCCCTTTGCTTTGATCTGCAGAATACAAACAACCCTCATGTTTTTTAACTAACATTTGAGAAGTTGGCCTTAATACAGCTCGACAATTGCAGTTACATTTTAGAATTTTTGTTTTGGATGAATATATATATATATATATATAACGCCTCCCATTCGTCTAAATGTTTGGGTCCCGCTAAAGCGCACCAATGGTAGGCGTTATAAGAACTTAAGCGCACCAAAAAATGGCACCTCTCTCTCTCTATGTTATATATATATATATTTTATATATATATATGTATATATGTATGTGGATTCTTTGGTTCGGTAAGTTTACTACAAATCCGAGTTCTTCTCTATAACTAAAATCAGTGGAATATCCCCAATTTGCTTTAACAAATGAATAATTATGTTCTAGACTTTTGATTTTGGAAGAAGCTAATGATGTCATGCTGTAACTATGGGGTGATCATCATTCAAAAAAAAAGCTGAGAATGCAATGTAGATTTTCTTTGGTTTGATCAGAAGAATACAAAACCAGCTTCTTACCTTTAAAACAAGCCTAGTTATTTTCTTCAACAAATGTTAGAGTTAGCTCTTAGCCCAAAAATGCATATTCACATTGAATGATATTGATGTGGATACTGAAATTGATGTATTAGGGCTTCTGTTGCTAGGTTAGCCTTTTTCAAGATAATTAAGGGTTTTTTAGTTAATAAGGGTTCTTTGCATAATCATCCTTCTCTGTTTAGTAGGGAAATTTTAAATGTTTAATTCCACTTCATTTTTTCTCTTATGAAATTATGGTTTTTCAATGTTTTAATTTTGTTGATTCATTGCAGAGGGTTGGATTCATAGGGCTTGGGAACATGGGTTTCCATATGGCGAATAATCTAATTAATGCGGGATACAATGTTGTCGTCCATGACATGTAATGTACCCCAATTCTTTTATCTTGTGAAGATGCTTATGGGTGTCAGGTTATTTATTAACTTTTGAGTTACTATATCATTATTCTTGTACTTTAAAATTTATGATTTGATTTTTGAGCTACATATTTGAAATGCTTTTTATTTATCTATTTCAATGAATGGATCTAATAATATATTTAAAAGGGCAATGAGCAGATGATTTTTTTGGAGTCTGTTTATATAAATAAAATACCATCGAATAGCCTTTTTGCATACAGAACTGTTAACTAATTTTGCATTCTGGATTGTTATTAGTATTTGATGAGAAATAAGAAGCTAACTCCAAACCTGATTGTTTGAAAATAATACATTTTGAGCCACGGGCGACTAGGGTTGATTTTGGAATGCGGATGAAGTTTATTAGGTGATCATCATGAAGACCATATGGTCTTTAATTTTGTAATGAGTTATTATACTTCATTCAGCAACCTGTCATACTTTGAAATTGAGACTTTGGGTGGTTTTTAGTAATCAGAATGCCATGAAGAAGTTCTCAGAGAAGGGAATTCCCACAAAAGAAACACCTTTTGATGTCGCCGAATCAAGTGATGTTATAATTACAATGCTACCTTCATCCTCCCATGTGAGTTTTCTATGAATCTAGTAGCTCTTTTCTTTCTTTTAATAGATCAATTCACCAGTTGTTATTTCCTTGGGTTTTCAATGGTGCCTTTTAGAAATTGGTTTCAACTTATACATATCTTTGATGTTGCTCTGTTTTATTTTATTGCTTTGTTTTTTTTTCGTTCTATAGTCCCTAAAATTTTGTAGTCATGAATGATACTTGGAGTTTTCTAGGAATTGCTGCCTAATGCATCTTAATTTCTATAAAATAGCCAACTTGAAAAAAAAAAAAAAAAAACTACTTCAGTTTGTTCAATGTTAAACATTTATGCAGCCCACATATTGGGATTTGAATAAGGATTTCTATCTAATTCACCTTAATTTCTATAAACCACCTATTTTAGTTCCTTACTTCCTTCAAAGTTTAACATGAATTGATTTCCTTTCAACTTTATTTATTCAACCCTTCCATGATCAGGCTTTAGATTTCCCCATAACTACTGCTGAAAATATGGTAAGAGTTTCTATCCAGCTGAAATTTATTCCGAGCTACAAGATGTGCATTGGTATGCTTATTGCAACAGAAGTCAACTTCATGGAAGACGATCTCTGTCTTTCGAAACCTTTCATATGACATGTGAATTATAGTCATTTCATTCCACTATATTCATCGTATGGTTGAGCTCTTGATAGAGAAAACCACAATTTCATAATTTACATCTGTTTGTACTCTATCTCGAGTAAAAAGATGATGTGTTTGCCTTTTCAAGTCGCATTAATTGCTTGTGCATGATATCCACATCCTCCTTAATTTCTTATCTGTTTGTCAATTACAGACTGCTAAAGAGCTAGGGATAGCCTGGAAAGGACACACCAAGAAAGTATAATCTTCTGCATAAAGAGGAACAATTCTAACATAAAAGTGCTCTTTTATATAAGCGGTTTATTAATGTCAATGTTCAAAAGCCTAATGTTTTTTCTCTTGGAATAGCAATAAAAAGTTTATTAAAAAAGAAAAATAAATACACTAGGCTTGAGCTTGTCCTACATAAGAGTAGTCACTAGACTCACTACCTGCGCCTCTCTCCTCCTCTCCCTAATAATTAGCCATCCTAGGAAAACGAGAAAAAGATACATGCATATCCCTACAACTACATACAATTTTATTTGTAATATGGGCTAATCTCTTGACGGACCACTACTCCTGCTCGCCACCCACCCAATGTAGTTCACTGAATCACCTTCCAGCCAAAGTGTTCCCCTGAACTCCCTTTTGAATAGTTTAATCCCCATTAAAAGAAATTTAGCCTTGGCCTCATTAAGATTCGTTTTTCCTATCGAGCCCGAGTAGGACAAAAGAATATTGTTTTTTCATTGCTAAATATGCCTCCAATACTTGTTGGACATGGGTTTCCCAATGAACAGCCATTCTGATTTTAACCTTCATTGCTTGAAGAGGGGAGGAATCTATCTTGCCTTCTTCTCGCTCAACCTTATTTCCTTAGTCATTTACTCATTTCCAACTTCTAAAAAAATCTCGAGTAGCCACTCCCCCAAAGTCCTTCCTAGCAAGAGCACGACAGTTAAAAGTAACTTTATTCCAAGCATCATCCCTCTGAAATGCTCCTCTCTATCATCAAATTTCAATTGATTCCTTTTATCCAAATGATATATGAATCTCTTCATGTACACCACATCACCTTGTCTTTGTCCCCAAAATGCCGACATTTCCACTTTTCTATGAGATCTCCAATTGATTTAGGGAGAACCCTCGTGATCCCAAACCATTTGAGGACTGCACCCGAAACTATAGCCAACCAGCAATAGAGAAAAATGTTGTACATCGTTCCTCCTCCATCTTGCAATGAAGACATTTATCCGACGAGGTACCTTCAGCACAAAAGGACACAGAAGTTTATTAAGTGATGCCCTTCTCTTATAAAGCATTTGGGCTGAATAGTTTTCTTTCCACTTTAGTTTTTTCCTTTTGTTGATTATGGTGTTCATACTGTTGCAGTAAGTATTTGGTGTGACCCTTCTTCAGTATTGGAGGGATTCCCCATGCGGTTTAGGCTTTTAGATCTCAAAGGATGTTCGGAACCCATTGTTGATATTCATTAAAAAATACTCTGTAGTTTTCAAAAATGTTGTTGCCCTGCATTTATAAACTGGCCAAGAGACCACGTGATAGCCTCCATTGTACTGTAATTGTTACCTCCTGGGCTTCATCCAGTATCTTAGTTGGAAGACGGTCTTTGTTTTGCAACCGTGTGGTTGTGAGTTCAAGCCATCTCTCTCTCTCTCTCTCTCTCTCTCTCTCTCTCTCTCTCTCTCTCTCTCTCTCTCTCTCTCTCTCTCTCTCTCTCCAAAAGTTAAGAAAGTAACATTTTGATGCCCACCAACGGAGAGCTGAAGTTTGAGTTTTGAAGGGAATTGTGTTATTTATCAGTCCTGTGTGGTAGGATGAGTTCCAACAATAATGGAGGTTTCTATTTTTATATCGGGACAATCACCCTTTCTTTTCGCCTTCTGTAGATAGGAAAAGAAACAACTTTTCTTGGAATTGAATTCTGAATATGCGAATTTTTTGGAGATCTAGAACAGGCTCACTTGATAGAAATATGAGAAATTGCTGTGCTTTGCTTGTTTTATTTTCCCCCATTTTTACGGTTGAGTCTGTTGTCTTTTCTATTTTTTGCTCTTTTTTTTCTTCTTAAAATGGCCTTATTGTTGTTGAAGTGAATATCATATTGATTGTGCTTTGCCTTGTGATAAGATTTTCAAGAGATGGTAAATAGATACTAGTGCTCACGCAACTGCCACAAACTTCTAATTCCTTTGTTATACACATGGGAAAAATTACTCGCCATAGAATAAGATGATTCCGGTTTGTATACCGTGATACTCCTAATATAACTCCTACAATGCTGTTCTCTACTTTTCTCCATAAAATTAATATATTACAGTACGGCAGTACCCATTACATTGTATACCATCCTCATAATATAAGTACTACAACAGCTTCCGCATTTTTTTATGTAATTCATGATATGCAATAAGACCTCTTAGTTTTCTATTTTTCACCATAAAATTAGTATATTACATTATGTCCCCAATACATTTTTAAGTATTCCTGCAGGTGTTGGATGTGTACACTGGAGAAAATGGTGTGCTTCATGGAGGGAATCTTATAAGGCCATGGTTATTTATAGACTCTTCTACAGTGGATCCAATGACACCTAGAATGCTTTCTGCGGCTATTTCTAAATGTGTCCTGAAAGAAAAGAAAGGTTTTGCATAACAGAGCAAATTCCTCACTGAAACTTATTTGTAGTTAATGTTGGTATTTACCAGTAATATGTTGTAGTTAATGTTGGTATTTACCAGTAATATGTTATTTATGCTTGATTATTGTGTAACTATAATGCAAACAAAAAGGAGAAAAGGGAGCTTGAGACAACATGCTTACTGATAAGACTTATTAGATCATATCCTGATACAAAATTTCTGTAATGAAAAACTAGGGAAGTGATTTGTTGTTCTTTCAAGAAGGGAAAATGTTATGCTAGCATGTAAAATTTAAAGTTAGTCTTGGCTGTGCAAAACTTGTTAAGTGATTTATGTGTTCTTTCAAGGAGGGAAACATTATGCTAGCATGTAACATTTAAAGTTAATCAAGACGGGAAAACATTATTCTTCATCGATGGCAGACACTTTGGCAAAGGATGGTGTAAGACGACCAAGTGTGGAAATATTCTTCATCGAGGACTCGGGGATTTCTTAAGATCTATTATGATTGTTTTTGTACATTCACAGGGACAGCTTGTCCCGTGTGTTAATATGTAAATTTTGTACTTATGAATTGAAGTTGTTACCTTTTTTTAAAAAAAAAGACGGGAAAACATTATACTAGCATGTAACATTTAAAGTTAGACTTGGCTGTGCCTGTGGTAGTGATATGATGTGTTTGGTTGATCATAGAATATTAAAATTTGTTGTTTATATTCTTATTAACGCAATATTTGCTTTCTTCGTGTGGGGAAATTCATATATGGCCTGGTGTGAAATGCAAATTCTCTTCTCAGTTAACTGTTGCTTGTTTTAATGCTATTTTTACAAATCCTTGTTATTTAATTATTAATTTATTTTAATAAAAAAAAAGGAGAGGAAGAAGAAGAAGACTATGAAATGGCTAACAGATTTAGTGCAATATTTGACCGAAGAACTTCATATTTGACCTGGTGTAAAATGGAAATGTTCTCCTTCTGTCTATTGATGCTACATGGATTCTCTGTGTTGGATCTGGTAGCATTCCTTAGTATCCTTCGTTGTCTTTCAAAAAAAAAAAAAAAATGAAAGATAGCAGAACTAATTATATATACATGACTACTCTGTTCATATTATCACACGTTTATTTATTTATTTTTGTTTGATCTGAAATTATGCACAATGTTCATAAGTTCCAGTTTCCAATCATTTACCTTAGGAGATTTTATCTAGGTTATGTGAACAGTCCTGTAATGTTGGATGCCCCTGTCTCTGGAGGTGTTCTTGGTGCAGAAGCCGGGACTCTCACTTTCATGGTATTTTCTTCTTCAAACTTTCTATGATTTTAATTGATGTATTGTGTTTCCATTCGAGTTCTATATAGAATATAATGTGTCATTTAGGTTGGTGGCTTAGAGGAGGCTTATCTGGCTGCAAAATCCTTATTTCTTGCAATGGGCAAATTCACAATCTACTGTGGTGGAAATGGCAATGGCGCAGTAAGTTTCCTCCCCAAAGCCTTTAATTTTATTTCTGCATGTTTTGATTTTTTTATATTCAGGATATGAAAACAATGATGGCTATAGCGCATTTACGATATTCTACCCAAGGATTTAAATCTTGGGAGTTTGGTATGGGCTTGTTCGGTTCCAGAAACAATGTGTATATTGCTATTGTTCAATAATGTGTGAAAACTTTTTGGGTTGAAAAAACTCCTACAGGATCACTTCCGCTTTAGAGCCAACAGACAATGCTTTGATCCATGTTGTTTTCTAGATCTGGAATCCAGCAGCCCCAAATATCTTCATCCCTCCGCTTTAAAGAAGTGACTTGAAAAATAAATGAAAAAATGGGATTGAAGAATTTTTTACAGTTCATGTATTCCACATGTGTGTATCATTTGGATGATTTATGTGCCATTTGCCTAATGTGAATTTGTATGTTCTGGTACAAAGTGATGGATGGTTAGTTTTGGATTATACTCAACGTGGTTTGTATGATGAATTGCAATCTTGCGGATACTCTTGTTGTTTGTAACAAAAAAATTGATGCTTGAGATGGGAAGAACATTAAGGATCCACATACTTGTAGAAGTATGGTAGAGCCATGTAGTATCTTTCATCACCAGGCTAGATATTACATTTGCTGTAAATCAAGTATGTCAACATTTACATTACCCTCGAGGAGAACACTTAACATGCATTATTTAAAACTTATTTTCAGATATCTTGGGAGGTATAGAAGACTGTGGACTGTTTTACAAAACCAGTCAATATAAAAGACAAAATCAGCCAAGATAAGAGAGCTGGGATTTGTGGTCATATGCACTTTGGGTTGATGATCTTGAAACTTGAAGATCCATTACATGCTACTGCCTATTGATGAATGATTGCTCAATCTCTCGGAGCAACAAAAAGCAAAAGACAGTAACCTACTGAGTGTAGAGCGATGGACACCTAATGCAGAAACTCCATCTCAAATCAGACACACATTTGGTTTGTGACAACCAAAGTGACATCAAAGTGTCACATAACCCAGTCTTCCATGCTAGGACTAGGCTCATTGAGATTCACCGAGACCACTTCATTCAATCTGATCTTGGTCGGCCTTTCACCCCTTCCCACTAGTCATCCTCGTATTTTTCCACTTACGTAAGTTCAGTCTACCAATGAATGGTAAACTTTGCCAGTCTTTGCCTTCGACCTGACTACGAGAGAACACACAGTCAAGCCAAGTCCTTAACAGGCCGGATTTCCATCTCCCCTAATCTATTCCCTGCTTTACCTAAGATCAATTGAACTATAAAGAATTTCAAACAATTCATTCATGAGAAAGTAGAATGTGGTAAAGTGCTTCCTTGCTTTGGTACAGGTCATGAATAAATATTGCTGGTGTTATCACCCAGGGATCGTCTTCATCACTTGGTAAATAAGCTTAACAGGTGTAATGACCATGCTAGCTTTGGGTGGAGTATTGGAATTGGTCTAAATGCATGTCAGGGGTATTTTTATCATTTGAACCGATTTTTTGAAAAGGGAAAAATTGGTCGAAATGACCAAAATACCCCTGACATGCATTTCAACCATTTCCAACACTCCCTCAAGCAAACATGGTCATCTGCACATGTTTAGCTTGTTTACTGAGTGAAGATTTTTTATATATATATATATATATATCAATGTATTATCTACTTTATATTATTATTGAATGCAAGGAACTGACTATCTTCTATCATGACAAAGTTATCTTGGAGGAACCAATGTAAAAAAATTGAAACAAAGTCGTTGCTTAGTCCCTTAATACAATTGTTTCTTTTTTATAGGAACCATTCACTTGTCTTTTTCTTTTTTTTATTTCATAAAAAGGAAGTTGTAAGTGTTTTATGTAGGATGTCACATGGCCATAAAAAAAAGTAGGATATCACATGGTTGCATTAAAGCAAATTGGTTGTGTCATGATCTGTCTTGATTGTATCTTGCTTCTTTTCTTGCTTCTGGAATAATTCTTGAGTCAACATTATAAAATTCTCCTTATGAGTCTTATATAGTATCTTGCATTTGGGTCTTGTTACCAGACTTGTGAACATGATTATACATTTTATTGTTTCTAATGGTGTAGGTTTCTCTATAGCTTATACCATTTTTTAACCCATCTGTGAAATTTGATAATCAACAAAACATATTAGCTGTCATTGCTGACTATGCCGTACATTTGGCCTGGTTACATTATACAGGCAGCAAAGATTTGCAATAATTTGGCAATGGCTGTAAGCATGCTGGGGGTTTCAGAAGCTTTCGCTCTTGGTCAATCTCTGGGAATTACAGCAAAAACACTAACAAATATATTCAACTCTTCTAGTGCTCGTTGTTGGAGTAGGTAACACATACTACCTTCTTTCCAAGAAAATTACCATAGTATGCTGTCATTTCAAGAAAAATGACAATCTTATTAAACATTTTTTAACAGAAATCCACATGAACTTTAAAATTGCTTTTCTGCCCTCACTTAATTTGTGATAGGATACTTAGCCTGGTTGGTTGAATAGAACCATTATAGATGTGTCTGACCTCAGAAGGATTGGTTTTTGCCTCAGGTCGTCAGGCTATGATCTAACAATCCTATGCAATGAACATGGATATTTCATTAAATTGTTGATATAATTTAAGCATCTTGTCAATATTTGTTTGTTTTTCCCTTTCCTACATGATAATTACCAAATAGGGGAAGCCTCAGGATGCTATAGAAGTGCTAGCGTTTGGACTTCCATCTTCTCAATTAGCATGAGCAGAACTTTCAGCAATTAGTCAGGTGAAAATCCTTTTCGCCTTGGCGAACGGATGAAAACGGTTGACTTATGTGTATTAGAATTTCTGAGAATGGAAAAAACAACCCTTTCAGTTTAGACTTTAGATAGCATTAGAATCTCTGAAAATGGAAAAACAACCTTTCAGTTTAGATTTTGTAGTGTGCGCACACTCAGGCACAACAATTGGCCATCATTTTATGTATAAGTGCAATTTGCATTTGGTGCTCTACTTGAAAATCTGGAATGGCTATCTGGTGCAAGCCTAGGGTTCAGAAGTCAATTCTGGGAACTTTGGAGCATTAATATGGTTTCTAGTTTAATATGGGCAGCAAATAAGTATAAAAGGGTAAATGAAGTATTTATGTGCATTTACAAATTTTCTTCGAGCTGATTGGCCTTCTTCAAAATGGATGGCTTGAACTTGCATCTGCTCAACTATGATGATCTTAACCGGCCGTGACATTTATGGGTGTATTAAAGTGGTGTTGTCCTTGAGTGAGTGTGTGTGGAGGGGATTTTTTTTTTTTTTTTTTGGGGGGGGGGGGGGGGGGGGGGGCGCTCCATCCCACTGCTTAATCCCAAAAAAGTACTTTCTTCTCAACCCCACAGCTAGATCCTGAAATGTACTTTGTTTTTTTTTCTGGTTCTAAACATAGAAAGGTATAAAAAGAATGGCACATATATGCTGTCATCACTCTAGGATACATATTGTATTCTGGGAACACAGTGCATTTTGGTAGTTTCTATAAAACAAAAGGTCTTCTTTTATGATTTGTTTGCAATTTTAGCAAAGAAAAAAAAATCATCCGTCTGCCAATAAATGTTCATTACGACTAAATTTATTGAAGTAAAGGCATCTTACATTTTTCATATGGAAAATGATTTGGGGATACCCAGAGAGGCCGGTGTCCTGCTAACACTCCTCTTTTCATACAGCTACCCGAGTTTGCCCTTAAATGCCATATCAGAAGCTCATTTTCTCCTCTTCTTAAGGGATTTGATTTATCCAATCAGTATAATTAGATTGACAATTTAAATTGATTTCCTTGATTCCATTCATCTGTTAAAATGTGGCAGTGACAGTTACAATCCAGTTCCAGGAGTGATGGAAGGGGTGCCTTCTACTAGGAATTATGATGGTGGCTTTTCATCTAAGCTTATGGTATGTGGTTCAGCGTCATTCACTTTTCATTAATCTTTCTTGCTTTCTTTTTCATTCAAGTTTCCAGAAGGGTCAGTTGAATAGAGCAAATAATTTTCTTAGGGTTCTGTTTCTTTTGACCTAAAATGGGCGCAAAACAAATTTTATGTCCATTTTCCCTAGAACGGATATGATTATTATCAAATATATAACCTTTTTCCCCTAGAAGAACTATATATGGTAACTATAATAGTATAATACAGTTGGTGGGAAAAACAAATACCAACGCAAATGATGAAAATACCTAGAATGGAATTGATTCTATCAAATATCAATATGATAGTATAATACACATACACATTATGCATCATTACATGGGTATTCTGCATTTTGCCCTATGAGGGCACAACAGTATGGAGCAATCTCAATTATTACATGAGCACATGAACAAAGAAAATGTGTTAAAAAGAGTGACTTCTTCAAATGTTACATAATCATTAGCTTACAGTTGGCATGAGGCTTTAATGCTTTGGACTTTGTAAGATCAACCTGACCTATCTAAGTGGCGATCTTTTCTCATCAATCTTTTCTTGGTAGTTTTCCATCCACAGTCTGTGGAACTAGAACTTTCGAAAAGAACTTCACAATATGCTGTTTGTACATAGTGAATTGTTATATCCATTTTACTAGCATATTAGGACATGCATGTACATATTAATGCATGTCCAACATATCAGGGAATTGATATCTGCAGTCCCTTACTTTAATAATGGCACTCCTCTCTTCAGTGTGCATTTTTCTAATTAGCTGATAATGGGTGTTACAATTCTCCAAAAAACTATCAACGATCAATCTAAAAATGTCTAATAAAGTAAGGGAAATGATTTCAGCGCTCCAATGTTTTGATAAATATGCGCCCACTTGTTTGTCGTGTGGTATTTAAAGGGCTTTAAGAGCTTTTTGAGAACCGTAATATCCTCTGACATCCCTTTAAATACTACACGACAAACAAGTGGAGCACATGTTTATCAAAACACTAGAGCGCAGAAATCATTTCCCTAAAGTAATCAAAACAAGGGAATATGGATATCATTTCCCATGTGTTATTGGAACCTTTGGTTCTCTTTACTTTATAGTTTTTCTCATATGATGCAGGCTAAAGACTTGCAACTTGCCTCAGCATCAGCCACAGACGTCAATTTCAAGTGTCCATTTACTTCTCAAGCACGAGATATGTACGCCTTCTCTATCATTCTCAAATGAATTGAACTTCAGGGAACTTTTTTTTTCTTTTTGTTTTTTACATTCTAGCTTATGACATTCGCCAATACGCAAATGGTGTGGTGCAGATACATGGAGCTATGCAAGGAGGGTCTTGAATCCAAAGACTTCTCTTGTGTTTTCCGCCACTATTACTCTGGCAAGGATGAGGATTCTCCAATGGGCGGCCCAGTGCGAGAGGCTCCCGCCATTGCGGGGTCTGAGGAGGGCTAGATGTACGCAGCCTCACCCATGCTTTGCAGGGAGGCTGTTTCCGTGTCTCGAACCCGTGACCACCAGGTCACAATGGAGCAACCTTACTGTTGTGCCAAGGCTCGCCCTCTTGGAAACTCCTGGAAATCAAGCAGGTACTTCTGTTTCACAACTTGTACTAGGTCACCATGGAAAGGATAATCACAAACTTTGAATTGTAAGTTATTAATTAAGTTCTTAGCGTAAGATATGGGGAGCTATACAATCTAACTGAGTAAAGCTTGAGACTTGCTCTACCAAAACGCATGGCTGAGATGGAAAGTTCATTTGATTGGTCCCAATGTGGATGAACTAAGGCCAAAAAATCTCACAGATTGGACAATTGGAAAGGAATATGGCCAAATGGTCCACAATCAATGGGAGAAAATCCACAGCAGTTTGCTCAAGCGTCATATGCTTCCTCTTTTAAGGTGTGATTTACATTTCTCTATTCATAGTACTGGTCAAATGCACATGCCATGAATGTGAACAGTATTTGTGGATAGAATGATATTTTTTAAGAACTATTAGTTTTGTAATTATACTGGTAATAATGTTGTATAATTTAAGAACTACTATCTTTTTGGATGTTGATTCATCAAATTAATTCATAGAATTTATTCTGTATTAATAATAAAGCCTGCTTGAGGTGGGGTTCAGCCTCTAGCTCAATTGGTAAAGACAATGTTCTTCAACCCAGAGGTGGTGGGGGGTTCAATACCAGCTTACCTACCATTAATAGAGCCTGCTTGAGGTTCTCTTCCCCAATCTGTATTGAAAAGTTCATGAACCTACACAGCAGTAATGATAAAGAAACGAAATGACATTTCCACTCCTCTTTGTTTTTTCCATGAAATGATTGCATTTCCCCCACATTTGTTTGTCGTTTCCTTAAAATGAAGTCACTTTGCACAAAAGACAAATAAAAGGGGGTGGAAATGCTGGGAAAGAGGGTGGTAGTATTATTATTTTCTGATGAAAATGACAAAAAAGAAAACTAAAAACATGGCAATCATACTCCACATGGGCGTACTCTTGGCTTGGCTCTCTTTTTCTGAGGAAACTGTAGCAGTCGCTCCACGAATATCATTCCAACAAAAAAATCATGCTCCCATTGTTGGTGACGAACTCTTATTGGTTAATAATTCTAGCTCTCTAACTAATGGCATTAAATGCAAATTGTTCTCCCCTCTCAGTTCAACTCTTCATTTCTATTGGATGTATATCTTGGGTGTGGTTCATCAGATTTTACTTGGCCATTTGTGTGATAATTTCTCTTACTTTTTTTCTTTTTTTTGGGTGGGGGGAGGTGATATCATTTCCATATTTTTCGTTATATAAGTTTTCCAAATGGTATTTTCTATGCAATTTCACATAAAGCCATTTCGCGGCTCACTTTTGCAAGAGAGAACACCCACTTCAGATGAACTAAATGACTACGACAGAATCTGCTAAAAAGTATGACTACGACAGAATCTGCTAAAAAGTAAGCCTATGCGGCTGTTCTCTCCTGCAAAAGTGATCCGCCAAATTGCCTAGCAAATCTCTTTCCAAATTATCTTATCTTTTTTTGTTTTAAAAAAAAAAAAAAGATATAAGAGAATTCTAATGTTAATGCTGAAGTGCTCTTGGCTAAGATTTCTTCTTGGAAAATCATTTAGAATTTTCCACAAGTATTATTTTTAGCAATTTTATAACAATTTGTCAGCCTTAAATTAAATGCCCATTTAGAAAACCAATTTTGATTTATAGCTTCAATTCAAATAAGCTTGTCCTAATTATTTTATTTTATTTTATTTTTGAAAATACGGCAAGAAAAAATTTAGTATTTCCAGGATTTTAGATTTTTTGGCATTTTCTTAAATTTCAATTAATTATGTTAATAATGTTTTATACCAATTAAAAGCCCAGCTGCCAAATGCCTACTGCAATGGTCTTTCCGCAGGATACCGGTTTCTTAACAGTGTGGACACAAGCACGTTGAGTAACCATGAAAAAAATATTCCATGGAATATTCTTGGGGTCAGTTTTGAGAGATGGGCACAGTGAGAGAGACTTGAGAGGGTGGGAGTAAGGGGGGCTTGAAAAGCCCATAAACATAGGGGGGAAAATAAACCCAATTTGAAGTAATGAATTTTTTTTTTTTACTGTTTTTCAGGGATTTCTCAAGCTCTCTTCGTGCTCTCCACTTATATAGGGAATCATGTCTCCCACGCTTTCAATGTTCTTTTACAATTGGGCTCTTTTTCCATGAAATGATTTTTCATGGTTGCCAAAACAGTTTTTATTTTCTTACCAAAGGAATAACTTCTAACTGAAATAAGGACTCAGCCAATAAAAGGAGTCTGACTCAGGGCAGTCAAAAATTGGCTAGGAGAATTTTTAAACAGTGATATAAACCTCTAACCACAAAACAAACCAAACAAAAATTGATAGACAAGAGGAGGTAAATGGGTCATGCATCTCTTTTTCAAAAGACCCAAATGAAGTCCCAACTGATAAATTAACAAAACAACAGAAGCCCTCACACTGATGAAAGATCTTCATAAACAGACTTAATCCCTGGTCTCTCAGAAACAGGGCGTATACATCTCAAGGCTATCCCCAACACTTCCTTCATCCCTTTGGCAGCTTCAGGAATCCCAATTTCCGACAACATCGCCGGATCAAAGCAATCTGACCCACGCCCTTCTGCCACCCTTAACCTCACCCAATCAGTAAGATCAACCCCGCCCTCCTCGCCGGAGACCACATCTCCGGCACACCTTCCTGTCAAAACCTCCAAAAGTATAACCCCAAAGGCATACACATCTGCCTTGAATGAAGGTGATGGTTTTTTGGCTGTAGCCAACTCTGGTGCGCGATAGCCAAGCACGCCCAAATCAAGGATCTGTTCGATGGTGCCCGCTTGGGTCATGAGGCGGTGAAGACAGTAATCTGAAATTTGGGCATTGAGATCAGACCCTTCTAATAGAATGTTTGTTGCTTTGAGGTTGCCGTGTGGGACTGTGCGGTCGAAATGGAGATAGTTCAGGCCACGTGCAACGTCAACGGATATTTTGAGACGTTGGGCCCAGGTTAATGGCGGGCCTTTCCTTCCTGGTCGATCTGAGGACAGATATTTAACAAAATCAAATCAAATTTTAACACAAGGGAAATTTTCTAATTGCATCAAGATAAATGGGCAACACATAGGTGGTGGTCTTTTTCTCTGTGCTCACATATTGCTGATTAAGAAATACAACATGAATATGTATGGAGAGGAGTGACCGAGTAAAAATTAAAAGAAAATTTGAACCCGAAACAAACTGACCATATGAAGTAGAGTGACGAACCAGTATAATAACATTATTTCTTTTGAATGGTAATAACACTAAATTGTTCTATGAGAAAGTGTACAATGCTCGGCCCAAGCAACAGCAGTGTCAACGCAGGCAACCTACATGGGAAGCTCCTGCTTCAGTAATCCACATTGCTTGATGATGAGACGCCTAAAAAATCGCCTCTATTGGATTGTGCTAATCATCTAATCATGGAGTTGTTCCCATAGAATTGAAACCACATGGAATCATTTTTTTTACCAATTATTCGGGGGTCAGCAATCAGACAATTAGAAGCACCATCCAGTGAGACAGATTGCCCCATCCAAGATGGGGTATGCTTAATCCAGACAAATAGTGCACAAAAAACAAGATACTACTGGAATCAGCATTACTAATTCCTCATTTATATACATTTATCCATTACTAATTCCTCATTTATATACATTTAACCTTGCCTACACCATGTGGGATACCCATTATACATTACTTTTCTGTTTAATATCACATGTAAAGTAATAAACTAAATAACAAGGACAAATCTCCAGACACATGACAAGAACAGAAATAGAAATACATGTTCATACAGTTTCAATTTTCAATGTACTTCTGTTTATCTAGACTAGATAAGCATCTGTTAAATAATACTTACATACATATTAAGCATATATTGTGTTCTTTTACTAAACAAGGCAAATACAGGAGAATTTCTCTTCTACAATAATGGATTTCTCAATATTATCATATCGGTTCTTAGTGTGTCTAGTTTTCCAGGTTAGCCATGACTGAACTCATGCAGGTCTTGGACAAACCTAAGTTATATACATACCAATTGACTCATTGAAGAAGGAAAAAAAAACAGCAAAACGTGATGTTAAGGCCATGTTTGGCAACCATGATTTTTTATTCACGGAAAAGTTTGTAAACCAAATGGAGAGAAAAGAGTAGGGAGGGTGGGAGAGGCAGAGAATTGAGAGGGTATGAGTGAGGAGAGAGTGAAAAGTGGCTGAAAAACAGGGAAAAGAAAAAGAAAAATGGAATGCAGTCACTATGTGAGTTGAGCCAATGGTTTCCAGTGGCCCTATTAATCACGTCCCACAGATTAAGCCCTTTTTCACCATGTGCATGTCAGGGAAGCATGAATAAATTTATCACTACTTGAAATCCCAACCTAATAACCCACAACTGTAGCAAATAAGAGAAAAAACAATGCCTATGATCAAAATTATTCGAAACCAAGACTGGCTGCGACAAATAATATAGCTAACAGGAAGAACTGTTAAAGGACGGGTATGAGGACAACTTCTTGAAAAAAAAATGAAGTAGATTGATTTCACAGTAAACTTCAAAGCAAGAACAAAAACGGAAAAGAGCAGTGACCTTAGAAGTCTATCCAAAGTCGTAGTCTACCCACTCCTATTGGTGGGAGTGGTGGAACCACGCCTCATGGGTATCGTTCTCGGTCCTATGGATCACACCAATGGAGTGTGGCCTCGAATTTCAGATATGACTTCACCAAGGACCATTGTGCCAGTTACCATAAAGGTGAATGTACCAAATACATAGATCAAAACAAGACACTTGGACATAATGTATGGTAATAGCAAGCATAAAATAGACATAAATTGGGAGAGTGAGAGTTGTTACCATAAAGAAAGCTTGCAAGAGTTCCGGGTGAGATATAATCAGATAGGATGAGCTTCTCATGCTGGGTAGGCCCCCAATAGTACCCTCGCAAAGTCACTACATTGGGGTGCTTGATATTCGCAAACTTTTTTGCTTCCTTAGCAAACTCCTTCTTTGGCTTCGTCACCCCTTCTCTCAACCACTTCACAGTCAAGAACACACCATTATTGAGTGTTGCCCTATAAGATGTCCCGTGGCTACTCCTCCCCAACACTTCAGCTGGCGCCCTTGATAATTCCTCTGGAGTCAGCACAATTGTATCATCCAAGAAATGCAAGTCCCCAGCCAGCCGATCCGGTGATCGGACATCCAGTTTCCGCAGGTTTTCTGGTACTAACTCACCCGAATCCGGTGACCATGAGAACTGGCTCTTCTTCGATGGGGAGTAACTAGTAGTAGCCAATTTTTTGTCTGGGCTTATAATCTCAGATGATGAACCCTTTTGAGAAGCCATAAGATCGTCGGCCGATACAACCAAAGCACCACCAACATCTCTGCTTTTGATGCCGGGTGACTCTCGCAAGCTCCGTGTAGGGACATCTTTCTTCACAATGTTCTCCGAACTAGCTCTCCTGTTCGAAATCCTCTTGTAATGTATGAAAATGGCTAGAAGGACTAGAATGACTGCTGCCACCACACATGGTATTATCACAGCTAATTTAATGGCAGTTTTGATTGGTTTCCTTGGGGGGTATTGGGCAGGAGAGGATCCGGGCGGACCATTTGGAAACTGTAACCTCGAATTTCCAGGGTGGAACGAAGAATCTGGGAACTTTCTGAGGTTCACTGGAATAAGCCCCACGAGATCATTGTACGATGCATTGAAAGCTTTGAGGGTGTCAGATAAGTTTTCCGGCAAAGGCCCTGTAAAATGATTTTCAGATATGTCAAGAGAAATGAGTGAAACAAGCTGAGTCATGGCATCTGGCAGCGAACCGGAGAAATTGTTTCCAGAAATGTCTAGTATTTGGAGGCCAGACAAGGAACCAAATTCACCAGGAAAGGTTCCATTGAACTGATTACCAGAAAGATCAAGAACCTGAAGGTTGGGTTCGTTTGGTGAAGGGGGAGAAAATTTAACACTCCCAACAAGTAAATTGCTTTGGACATGAAGCTCTTGCAATGTGGGAGAAGTTAGCAAGTCAGTTAAAAGAGGGCCACTAAACTGGTTAAAACTGAGGTCAAGGATTTTGAGCTTTGGATAGTGAGTAAGAACTGTTGGGAGTGTATCCGCAAGAGAATTATGTGAGAGGTTGAGGTAGTTCAGCCGTAAAAACTGAGAAGTTAACTCAGGGAGAGATCCCTTCAATTGATTCTGGCTAAGATCAAGGAATTCAACAGCATTTCCCCATTTTGCAATGGCGGATAAATTTCCAGAGAGCTGATTCCCTGATAAATCTAGTAGTGAACAGCTTCCCGTTAGTAAAGGAAGGCCACCGGTAATCACATTTGATGAAAGATTAAGGATGTGCAAAGTCGTTGACATGATCATGTTGATTGGCCCTGAAACATGGAGGAGAATTTGGAAGTAAGAACCCAAGAATAACACAGTTACAATGAGGCACATTTGAAATTGAGAAAAAAATTTCTTAGGAAGTACAAATTAACAAAGTTCAATATGGAAATGCAAGAGAAACACACGTCCCGGGATGCAAGATCGAGAAAAGAACCTCTTTTTTCGACAACAGTTCACACTGGAGTCTCCCCTGTGTTTCCCTTGCATTTCTCACTGTTTCTCAACTACACAAACTTTCATGCAGTTATGCCAAATAAGCTTCACCTTTGCTTTTGATAATTTTTTGGACAGTTGATGATTTTGGCATTCTGCTAGTGTGTACTAATATTTACAGGATGCATTCAATACATGGCTCAGAACACTTATGCAAGATTGAAAAGGAAAATAGAATGGTTTCAGCAGGTCAATCATTCTCCGAACTAAATAGCAGTTTCAGAAGTACCTGACAGATTGTTGGCACTCAAGTCCAGTTCAGCAATAACCAAAGGATCCCCTCTCAAAAGCCCATTTGGTATGAACCCTGAAAACATATTGTTACCTAGCCTCAGAACCTCAAGAGCATAGAAAAAATTAAATTCCGGTAAGTCTCCAGACAGCTGGTTGTAGCTGAGATCCAACACCTTCAAACTCCCAAATGATGAAAGATCCCCTTCATTAACCAATGACCCGGTGAACTGATTGTTGCTCAGATTCAAATATCTAATAGTCTCCGAGACACCAAATAGAAACTTCTGCTTTTGTGAACTGGAACTAGCTAGCAGATTCCCACTAAAATCAATATGGACCGCATTTGAAAGAAGTAGAAATTGCTCATCAATAACACCATCTAGCTGATTCTGATGCAAATCAAGCACTGCAAGAGTGGAAATCTGCTCAAACCCACTGGGGATTCCCTTTATAAAGCTGTTACACGAGACATTCAGTGAAACTAAGTTTCTCAGACCTGTCAATGATGAAGGCAATGAACCCGAGAAAGAATTTCGGCTTAAATCAAGAGACTGGATAGAGACAAGCCCACCAATCGATTCGGCGAGGGGGCCAGAGAAATTGTTCCCTGCTAATGATAGGTTTTGTAACGTCTGCAATTTCCCAATCTCTGGCGGTAAAGTATCGAAGAACAAATTATCAGAGATGTCGAGATATTGGAGGGTTTTGAAATCGGCTATATTATCGGGGATCTTGCCCGTGATAGAGTTGTTCGACATGGAGAGTTTCAAAAGCTTTGTGAGGTTTGCAAAAACACTCAAATCAGCATTGGCGATGATATTCAGGTTGTTAAGAACAACCCCGGCAACATTAGCACCATTACAGACAATTCCATTCCAGGAAGAAGGGCACCCATTGAAATCAATAGACTCCTCGTTCCACGAATCTAGAATATAACCCGTTGGGTCTCGTTTGATTCCTTTCTTGAACTCAAGGAGAGATAAAATGTCTTGCGAAGGGAGCTGGGCCATGGAAGAAACAACGAGGAGAGGTAATATCAAAAGCCAAAGGAGCTTCATCTTTAGTCCAGAGTCTCCAGACAATGGATTCATTTGAGTACTCTGAAGCGAAAATTGGGGGTAAATGAAGGGTTTGAACTTCCAAGGCGGAAATTCATGAAAATCTGAACTGGGTTCGAGAATGACGGCGAAAAACAAAGAGCAAATGAGCAAGATTGACAAATGGGTCTCAACTTGGCCAAACAAAATGGCAGAAAATTGCAACAGAGCCAATGAAATCTAAACCTACCTTTTCTACAGTCTTTTGAGCATGAAAGCTTCAAATACAGACCAAGATACAAACTTTAAAGAACTACCTCATAGCATTTCAACGCCTATCCCTTGAATTTCATGGGGAATTCCATCAATAGACATACCTGATAATGCCAAGCGAAAACCGATCTACAGTGTAGGCATTCACAGAGATTAAAGCTTCAAGCAAATGCTTCCACCCAGTGATTAAGAACAGTTTATTCATCAAATATGTAATTGCTTCGAAAACACGGAGCTTTGACTAAACTGCTACCCCCTCAAGACTCAAATCCCAGCAATGCAGAACACATAAAAACCCTAATATTAGAAACCCAGTAGAAACCTAACCAAGAAATACCTCAAAATCCCTAATCTATGCAGATGCAGAACATAACAAACTCTCTGCAACTAAAAACACATTAAACGCAAACCACACTCTCTAAACCCTAACCACTTCAGGCACAACATGTGGAACCTAAAATCTCTACTCTGGAAAAACTAAAACTCCAGAAAGGTCAGCTCTCTCTCTCTGCAAACTAAAAACCCTAAACCCTGAGGAAACCTAATCAAGAAATAACTTAAAATCCCTAATTGCAACTAAAAATACATCAAATCCCCCCAAACCACTCTCTAAACACTAATCTGTACAGGCACAACATGTGAAAGCTAGAATCTATACTCTGAAAAAACTAAAACCCTAGAAAGGTCAGCTCTCTCGGTCAGCTCTCTCTCTCTCTCTCTCTCTCTCTCTCTCTGTGCAACTGACATGGCAGGGCGGGTAATGGTTAATAACGTTTTTTTTTTTGTATAAAAGTGAGAGTATTACCGCCAAAAAGCAAACAAAAAAATAGTAAGACTTTGAGGACGTGAAGTCTTTATCAAATCCAACTCACAAATTCTTCGCGAGTTAGGATACGATACTGCCACGTCATAGGAGTGGGCCCAGTTGTTTGACCATTTTGGTAATTCCAACGAGGGTAAATAGTCACCAATTATTTTAAAGGGAACGATACTATGAGACGCACTCGTGTTGGAGCTCTCCATGAGACGCGCTCATTGGGCCCACCCACATTAGATCAACATGATTCGGACCGGTGTTCATCCGGTGGGCCAAAATAAGACAATCCTAAACATCTGATTCGAAAATTTTTTGCCTATGTAATACTAATTATTCCTACATGTTTTTCAAGATAATGATTGAAGGGCCAGGATTATATGATTGTATTCTAATTATTCAAGATAATGATTGAAGGGCCATGATTATCTTATTTTTTTCAAGAAAATCCTAGATTTTCTGAGTTTCGGTTGCTGTGGTCTGGGACGCCTGCAAATGTAAGATTAGGTCTGTCCATGGTTTTCAATGTCGGTTTCGATAAAAGTACCGAAACCGAAAATTTGGCCGAAATTGTGGTTTTTTGGTCTAACATTGTGGCCGAAATTACTGAATTTCGGCTGAAATTCTGTAAAGAAGTAAAAAAGGGCGTTTTTAAAAATTTCGACCATCAAATTTTGGGATTTTGGCTGAAATTTCCAAGGAAATAGATTTTTCAGATAGGGCATCTCGAACTGAGACCCACTAAAAATGAACGGTCTAGATCAAGTAGAGTTCAAACGTGTGGGACGACTCACACTGGTCTATTAAAGCGTCTGACCATCTCATAGTGGGGGGTGGGGTGGGCATCTCATTGTGTAATTCCCTTGGTGATCCGCACGTGCCATTAAACAATTCTTTCTTTTGGTAAGGTGAGATTGGAAGTGAACCCGTGAATAATTGGATATTGTCTATCTCTATAGATTCCGTTTCTATCAAATAAATATGTTTCAACCCATCAGGAATCCATCACGACCACATTACTCTAGCTTTTCAACTGTCTCACACATTTGCTTTCATAATGCCACTCCTCACTTTCCACTTCATAAGGCAATTAAAGTGAGAAATTATATTTCCACCATGAAAATGCTAGAACAGGGGTGGACAAATCATTTCCCATACATATGAAAATGATATATGCCCATTACCAAGTTTCAATAATGGCACTCTTAGCAACTTTAGGTCCCCCATCACAATGCAGAAACATGCTTCAATTTGCAAATAATCAGTGGGATATGGTAATGGTTAATTTAGAGAGATATAATCATGTAGACCACTCGATGAAGCATGCTTCAGTTAGGAAACATCTACATAATTGCTCTGAAGATGGTTGGTTGGTTGGGGCTCACGAATCAACAGTGTTTGATTGTGTGAGGTTTATATAAAAACAAGGGGATTTGCTATATATATCTCGGTCCCTGTCTTGATTGCAAGAAAAAACATTTGTAATGGAAAAATATTTCATGGAATTTTTTTTCTTTCCATGATCCAGAGGAAAATGATACTATTATGGTTAATTTAGAGAGATATAATCATAAATTGAAGGTCCCTCTAAATAAAATTTGAATAGTTTTAGTCCAATTATTTTGTAGAGAGTAAAATTTTAGAAATATTTTTCCTTTTCAAACATTTTCAGAAAATTTCCTTCAATCCTAACAGAAAAATTGGGTGATTCCTCAGACAGCAAAAGAAGATCCCAACAGCTTTTTTAAGTGGTGTTTGTCAATCAAAAGGTGATAAATGGGGAAATTATTGGAGAGAGAGAGAGTTTCAAAAAATAGGTTACTTGAACCACTACAGATCAAGTTTTATCTACAGGGGTCTTTAATTTATAGTGATATCCCTAAAATTTATCATTTTCTTCAAAATTGTGGAAATAAAAAAAAATCCTAAGAAAATTTTTCCTCAAGAAATGATTTTCCTGCATTCCAAACAGGGAAGAGTGTGAGAAACATGCATGGTACACCATTGTCCCAAGTACTGAAACTGGTCAAAATTTAACAATGGAAAATTATTTCATTTCTGTTTGTTTTGGATTTTAAGAACTGATTGTGAGTTCAAAACTGATTATTGGACTCAAAATTGAACGTAAGTGCTGGTTTGTTGGGCCACCGTGGTCCATTGCCTTTGGTTGCACCATATCCAAATTCCAAACAAGACACGACCAAAGACAATGAACCAAATTAGTTGTGGCCCACCTCATCAATATAATTTTTCACCACATGTAACTTACATTAGACTGTGTAATCGAGAAGATGATAAAAAGATACATGCCTTCCTAGCAACTATATTAAACAATTATCAAATACTCTGGTATTGGGCCGACCAACCGCGAAGGTAAAAAAAATTTAGTTCATTCTAAATCCTCCAAGACCCTGTTCTTTTTGGATTTTGAGAATCGATTTTCATTCCAAAACTAATTATTTGACTCAAAATTAAATGCAATGTTTGAGTTCAATAATCAGTTTTGGTATCAAAATCCCAAAAAAATGAGGCCTAAGGGACCATCTGGACAAGGGGACTTACAATCCAAGATTATAAAATCTAAAATTTAGCTTAAAAGTGGTGTTTGGATAGCAAAAATATTGGATTTTATCCTAAAAGGCCATCCTCAAATCATTCTCTGGAATATCCCCACGATTAGGGCTGGCAACGGGGCGGGTCGGGGCCGGATGTTGGGGTCCCCTACCCCTTCCCCTCCCCTCTGCGGGGATGGTGGGGAATCCCCCTCCCCTCCCCGCAGGGAATATCTAATCCCCTCCCCCTCCCCGCATCCTTCGGGGACAAAATCCCCACCCCGCCCCGCCATCACTCCCTCTTTAGTCATTGATACACTAATGCTGGGTGTCCCTAATCAACTTGATGCAATTTCAATATCTAAAAATGTTATAAACTAACAATCAATAGGCTAGCTGTTAATTAAATTAGCAAGAGATTGGTATAAGGAGTTTGTCTTCTCTTCTTTATATATTGATTGAAA
This sequence comes from Tasmannia lanceolata, assembly GCF_043159265.1. Classification (NCBI taxonomy): domain Eukaryota; kingdom Viridiplantae; phylum Streptophyta; class Magnoliopsida; order Canellales; family Winteraceae; genus Tasmannia; species Tasmannia lanceolata. The sequence goes on along the minus strand of NW_027518685.1, from coordinate 9,761,424 downwards.
TGCTCGGCAGCAACGAACGTCCAGATTTCACTTGTTTGCAGTGTTTTTTTACTTGAAGATTTAATAAGAGAGGGCAGATCCATATTTGGTATTTGTGTGTGGACGATGGATAGATGGACCCATTGGATCGACAGTAGCTGTTGTTGGATGATGGGATTTCCGCACATTGCTAATTGGATTCGATCCAACTTCAATTTTAGATCAAGTGGTATCATAGCCTGCCACTTAGAGTACCCAACATCCAAACCCCATTTTGGATCATTAATTTTGGGAAATGTTATGAGCACTACTGTATTCTGATGATCGCACTCCTGACTTTATTAAAAGTAAGGTATGGCCCGCACCATAGGATGATCCAAACCGTCCATTAGATGGTGCACACCCTAAATAGGTTGCGCCCAAAAAATCATTTCCTTAGGTTGATCCTTACCCGCCGATCTGTAGAGGTACTGAATGATCCTATTCCTCTATAGATCGGAGGGTTAGGATCAACCTATGGAAATGATTTTTGGGGCACAACCTATTTAGGGTGTGCCCCATCTAATGGATGGTTTGGATCATCGTATGGTGCGGGCCATGCCATACTTTTATTAATAAAATGCAATTTATTTTGGCTACCGATGTTGGCACTACGATTTTTTGATAATTGCATACACTAACTCACTCAGCTTGTCTTTATTATTTCAACATCTGTCAAAAGGTTATTATAGTTCCCAAAATGCTCTCAGAAGCTAATTAAAAGGAAAAGACAAGCTAAGTCTATGTTTGGGGGAATCTTGTAGCCGATCCACAGAGTTTCTAGTAGTTTTCCTAAAAAAAAAACAGTTAAAAATATACAAAAAAATGGCATTGATTAACGGGGCGGGGCGGGGACAACTCCATCCCCTTCCCCTTCCCCTCCCCGCACCGGGGAATTTTTAAAATCCCCTTACCCTTCCCCTCTCAAATCGGGGAATCCCTGCCCCCAAGCGGGGCGGGGCGGGGCGGATCCCCGCTTTTTTCGGGTGAAATTGCCAGCCCTACCCACGATATGTGACTTTCATTTTTTAAAAAAAATACTTGTGGTCAAGAGAAAAAAGAGAGAAAAGAAAAGGAAATTCCAGAAAAATATATTTTTGTCGTTTTCTTTCTTGCAAGGATAGGGAGAAAAGGATAATGTTGTGTTACCATATCATGTTCTATCCACAAAAATAGTGCCACGTGTCAGATAAACACCCCACTCCTCACTTTTTATTATCTCAAACTCTACAACTTCTAAAACTATGAGAAGTAGAGGAAAAAGAAATTTAAGCTTGTAAGAGAGCAAAAATGGCAGCCTCTGTCATGTCTTCACTGGCTCTAAAACCTTCTCCTTTCATTGAGAAATCAGCCATAAAAGGTCTCCCCTCTTTAGCAAGATCATCTTCTTCCTTCAAGGTTGAGGCTAGTGGAAAAAAAAAGATTAAGACTTCTACACCTTATGGTAACTAAATCTTCTTTCATATATTCTTTTACATGCATACTTATATCTATTGTCAATAGACCTTAGTATAAATATTGTCCCAAATGATTTGAGACATTGGGTATGTTCTCACCGGATTGGAAATCCTAAGATAAGCTGTCCTTGGGATTGGCTATCTTGCTTGGATAAGTTTATCTTGAACAAACCCTTGGGATGGGCTACCCTATTTGTATATATACCCTATACACTAAGACTATACTCGACATGATACAAGCCTATGTGTGCCTTCCCTATAGAGAACAGTCCCCTTCGAGGCTGTTCGCATGAATAGAAATCCTTGGATAACCTGTTCTTGGGATTGGCTATCTTGTCCATTGTTCACCAATTTTGTTCTCGTAATATTTTATTCAAGAACAAAGTTGAACTTGAATAAAGGATATAGCGAGTCCCCATCCAGGAATAAAAGAAACCCCAGCTTACTATCCCCTCATTACATTTTTATTTTATTTTTTTCCTTTTTCCTTTTTATTTTCATACCATGTATCTTTTAATTTTTTAAATATGGTGGTTAATTAGTTTTGGTAAATTTGAAATACTTGTAGGTACAGGAGGTGGTATGGCGTATCCGGAAGGTCTTGATGCATCCGGAAGGAAGGCCAAGGTTGAATTTTGCCCCATACTTGGTACATTATACATAGCAATTTCGCGGAAAGCTCACTTTTGCAAGAGAGAGCAGCTACACAGCCTCACTCCTCATTCATTTAATTCATCTTAGGTGGCTGTTCTCTCCTTCAAAAGAGAGCTGCGAAATTGCTTTCTACCAAAATTGCCTAGCAGACCCCAAATATGTAACAAATTTTAGATTTTGAGGACCCTTGTTTTGTTTTGTTCTTTTTTATTTAAATGGCTGCAGGGGAAGGGTGTTTATCAGTTTGTAGATAAATACGGAGCTAACGTTGATGGATACAGGTAGGAGTTTTTTATTATTGCACTATCTATGAAAGTAAAGAAAAAGCATGGTATTTATTATTTTATGTGGATTATTTAACTTAGCATGTTTAATTTACAGTCCGATTTATACTCCTGATGAATGGTCCGAAAGCGGCGATGTCTATGTTGGAGGTATAGTCTTAAAAAGAATTAGAAGAAAAAGAAAAGAAAATTCTTTAATTTTTTTAATTTACAGGTTTATTATGAATATTTTTTGTGAGAATTTAATTATTTTTATTTTTTATATTGATAATGCAGGGAGAACAGGGCTCCTGATATGGGCAGTAACCCTTGCAGGTCTTCTACTGGTTGGTGCCTTCCTTGTCTACAACACTAGTGCTTTGTCTCAGTAAAATGTGTTATTTCTAATCTATTCTAGTGTACTCTCCTACGTTTGGTCAAAATCAAGAACAGCTCTCTGCTACTCTTCTTTCTGCCATGAAATATTTTTGGTGTGACATTCACCCCATGTGTATGTAATATTTTGACATAAAAATGGTTTAATTTGTAGATTATATTATAATTAGTATGTAATTAGCATAGATGATATTGACCGTACCATGTCGCCATTTTGATTCGAGAGTTATAATCTCAAGTCTCGACGATCACAAATCCACTTTAAAAAGAGTCAAGTCAGATGCATTGTAACTTTGAATCATGTTAATTTAGGCTCTGTTCCTTCCGAAGTAAAAATGGACGTAAAATTTGTTTTATGTTCCTGTTCCTTCCGACGTAAAATTTGTTTTATGTTCGTAAAATTTGTTTTATGTTAAAAAATTGAACATAAAACAAATTTTATGTCGGAAGGAACAGAGGCTTATGGGAAATGATCCCCCCATGAAATGGTTAAAATCCCCCCTTCAATATTTTTCTTTACCTTTAAAACTTAACGGATAACGTTCCCGCGGGGGTATCCGTTAGAGGAGGGGAAACATCATTCCCCTAAATAATGTACGTATACCTAGCTATGGGAATCGACATTCACAGACTAATATTTGATAATGGCACTCCTCTCTTCAGTTTACACTTTTTAATTAGCTGTTAAAGGCTGCTGTAATCCCTAAAAAATAAAAGTATGTAGCAAGGCAAATGATATAGATGTTTTGATGATAGGCACGAACTCAACTTGTCCCAAACGTTTTAACCACTTGTTAAAGGTTGCTGACAACCTTTAAGGAATTGTAACAGCTGGTTAAACATATAGGACAAGGTGAGTTTGCACCTGTTCCCAGAACAGGGTTGCGCGTGGTCAGCATATATAATCAACATGATAAATCTGGGACATTATAACATCCATTAAAGCAACTGATCTCTGTAATATTTCATGAAATTACTGTATAACTGGTATGATAAAAATGGCCTACTCATCCTACATGGTTGTGGCACATCCCTTGCTAAACCTGCGGAAAGCCATCCCAATATAAATGATTAGTAAATCAAATAATAGATATTAAGTGGATCGGTTTGAAAATCAATGAGTTGCTAGTCCTAGAATATTATTCCCGTCAGACTTGAACCTAACAAAGCTTTGGACAAGCCCCCCTCTTTTCGCCGAAGTAAATAGATCTAAGAGGTTTGATCAAGTCCCCACTAAACTTGTGGGAGACCACATCCCCACTAACCTATGGGAGATCAAGTCCTCACTAAACCTGTGAGAGACTACACCCTCACCAACCCGTGAGAGATCTCATCCCCACTAAACCTGTAGAAGATCACTGCTCACTAACCCGCGAGATCTAAGCCAGCGAGTGACTAAATAATTGTGGCTCGTGACTAAATTAACCAGGACACGATGTGAACTAGTTCCAATTTCATACATACTGAGACAATCCATCCGATTCCATGAATTTTCCCATAAGGATCTTAACTGTCTTATATTAACTTGGCCACGCTCTATGTCCCATTGTATTTCTGTGACTAACCCAAGTCCATACTAGCATAACCATGCGTGTTTAATGATTCTACAATGGGAACCACTTATTGCGTACTGGTAGAAGAAGCTATGTGTCATGAAAACTGTTCGAAATGATATGGTTTGTGCGTAACCCTACACATCACTGCCCTATCAATTACCCTATCAATTATTTTTTAATTCACGACATCATTCCATATAAAGCATCAATAGATGAAGAAATAATAGTGTAAGAACAAGTCTACTCACCTTGAAGTTGTCCAAGGTTTGATCGCCGACAAGATCTTTAATTTGCTGTGTAGTATCAACATACAAGCACCATTAACCCTAGATTAATATCCTCGGTTAGAAATCAAGTCCTTTGAGGCGAAGCCACACCCTCACAAGACCCCGGGAAACAAGTCCCGAATTTCAACCGAATTAACTAGCTCAGGCGCCCGAACCGTCCGTCTAGCGTCCGAACATCTCTTCAGGCGCCCGAACATCAAGTATGGCACTTTTTTCCACATTCAGTTTGGTGGGGTCCGGGCGCCTGACCCACACCTTCGGGTGTCCGAACCTGGTTACCCCCCTTTCATTGTGTGATTTTTCACCCGAAACTCTACCCTTCTTATGAAAATCACTCTAAACCTTGTCTTTAGCCTCTCTTTGGATCTTCGAATTGATTGGGGTCTTTAACATGAAGCCAACAATTATTGTTTTACCCAAAGATGTTATGATTCAATCTATGGTCGTGTCATTCCATCCGTCCATTAAAAACTTGTCTGACGAAGGTATTTCGTGGATGGGCTGTTGCATTTAGGGGTGCAACTAGGGTCAGGTTCAACCCAAAAAAAAAGTCGGGTTCAGGTTCGGGTTGAGTTTTCCCAACCCGGTTTGAGTTCGGGTTGAGGGCTTAAGCAACCCGACTTGAGTGAAACCTGACATTTTTTATAATTTTTTGTTTTAGTAAGCTTAAAAACTAGGGTCGGGTCGGGTCGGGTTTGGGTTGGAAAAAAGGGTTCCTCATTGTTGAACCTCATCGGGTTGGAACTCGGGTCGTGTCGGGTCAGGTTCAGGTTTGAGTAAATGGTTCCTGAGGTCGGGTTTGGGAGGCCAACCTGAACCCAACCCGACCCGAGTTGGACCCCTAGTTGCATTGCATGTGAGAACAGCCACCTCATATGAATTAAATAAATAAGACAAAATCTGAGCCTGTATGGGTGCTGTCACATGTAACAGTCCATCCACGAAATGCCTTCAGGGATGGTAATATATAATTGGACTGATATAAACAGACCCCTTAAAATTAGGTAATATACTTAATAATCATTAAGAAATTTACATTTATAAGGTTTTAAATAACCTCCAGGCTACCCACATGTTCCCATGTCAGTTTGTCCTGTATAAAAAGAAAAAGAAAAAACAAATAAATCAGACACTGCCATGAGGATGCTTAAATTTATGGGTGTCAACACCAATTCCCTTAACATAAATGCAGCCCTGTTCATTTGAAAATAAAGATGGAGGACAATGCCTAAATTTATGGGTGTCTCCACCAATTCTACTTTCTACTGACTGTATTGACTTGGTGGAACCCATTAGTCCAGCCCAACACTTGATAAAGAAGGCATGCGTATTTATCCATGGATTGACCAGGTTAGGAAATACAATCACAAATGAAAGAATACCAGGGTAGGATATGGCTGCTCCTTGCCAAGATTTGAAGGAAAAATCCAATATTGAGATGTTGTCACAGAAGCAGGAAAGGAAAAGACAAGACAATTCACAAGCACATTTTAGCTTTCCAGTCAAGAAAGATAAATGGTGATGATTTAAAAGAAAACAATGCGACCTTGCCAGAAAATTTCCATAGAGAATCATCAAGGCAGATAGACATCACACCAAAAGTGGTGCTATCTTTCTAGCACCTACTATCTGTTTTGGTTTCTTACAGCCCTATATGATGAATTAAAAGAAAATTGCCTCAATAGAGTATGTATAACAAAATTAAGTAAAACAAAGACAGGAAAGACAACAGAGATTAAAAAAATTCATAGAGATTACACATCTAAGTGGTAAACTTGGTAGCATCTCAGTGAAATAAACTGACCTTGGATAGGGACAGGCTCATTTTTTACCACCTCCCGAGACATTGAACTTGAAGAATATTATGTCTCCATCTAGCACTACATATGTCTTCCCTTCCTGCCTGTACTTCCCAGCAGCCTGTGATATGAAGGCAGAGCTAACTACATTTCTTAAATGTTCGAAGCAATGTAAGGATGCCAAAAGATGGGAACAGATGGTAATAAACAGAAACAGTCGATTGGACAAGCGCTAACAAGGATACTGGAACTATTAAAGCATACCTGAACTGCCGCCTCAGTGCCCAACTCTTTTAGATCTTCAAATCTCATAACCTGGAAGCCGTCATTTATTAGCGCAGTTATAATCTCTAAAGTTCATGTTGTTACATGACTAATACCCCGTACACATCTATAAGTGAAATTTTTTGTGTGCAGAATTTTTAGTATACATTTTCCTACTGTTTTACGAGTAAATTATCTTTTCAGCAATAGTGTAACGCATCACCCTAACCGTCTAGGCATGTGAATGCGATTTAATGTTACAGAATGAATGTGTCCAAGCCCATGGGACTGCATTTGCTCGTATAGATTCATCGTAAGAAATAGATCAAATACAAGTGGAAATAATTCATACCAACAAAAATATAGAGATATGGATAGATTAATAGGTGAGGGTGACTCCGTCAATGTCATTAGGTGGTTGAAAGGGAGTCATCCACATTCTTGGAGGTTCGCGCAGTGGATGGAGGAGATCCACTATCACGTGATAGGATCTTCCATATCTTACCAGAACATCAGGAGGTCAGCTAATAGCAAAGCTGATAAACTCGCTTCAGCGGGAATCAACAGGAGATCCTTAGCGGTTTTTTTATTTTCTCCCCCCTGATGCTTCGTTTGGTTGCATAAAAGCTCGGCAGCCATCGGAATTTGGTTTGGATTTGGCACGCCATTCCACGTTTGGTTGCCAAAATGCATTGGACTCCCTTAGATTCCCTTGGATTTCTCTCATGTAATAATTGTTTGTCTCTTTCTTGTCCCCTTCTTCCAAAAGCAAAGAATCATGGTTTAATTTTCTAGGGAATGATGATCTCTTTCTTTCTCTCTCTTCCCTCTCTCTCTCCTCTCTCCCTATATTGGTAATGACACCCCCTACTTTTTCTCCTACTCTCCGAGTATATTCTGCGCAACCAAACACTATTACACAATTTTCCAAGGTAATTATAGGCAAATCAAAATACTTGTCTCTTCCCTCTGACTTCCTATTCCACTACTCTCCGAGCCATTCCAAGCAACCAAACGAAGCATGAGGGTATTGGGCTTCTGTATAGCTTTTCCTTATGATCGTGGGGTTTCCCCCCCACTTTTTTCTTAATATAATTCTCTATAATTCAAAAAAAAAATTGTGACGGTTTTCAAATGCATACAATGGTGTGAATTCTGTGAATAGAGGTTCTGTAGCAACAAAATATTTGTTGCCATTAAAAAAAAAAAGAACTAAACATATTCCTGGAAACAAATTCAAATAATAACTATGTTTAAAATGAAAACATGAGGAATCCAATTTTTTTAACAGCAATGCAATATTTTAAACTCTCCTAAAAAAAACAGAAAATTAAAGAAAAATGAAAATAGGAAACAAATGAAGACCATAAAATAGTAAGCAGGGACTGACCTAGGCACAGATGAAACCTCTCTCGAAATCAGTATGGATGGCACCTGCGGCTTGAGGAGCCTTTGTCTGTCTTCTAATCTGCCAGCATTTAACCTTCAAAAGCCTGATGTTTGCTTCGACCATCAAGTCTTCGGTCAAAACATAGCTTGAAAATGTACAGTTGAAGATTTGTGCATGGTGTAAATAGCAAGAATAGAAGCTATTCGGAAAAATAAGTACCAAGAATAGAAGCCTTGGTTCCGTGAATGGGGAGAAACTTAAATACAATGGAACAAAAAGTACATGGTAACCTACAAAAGCATAAAAATAGCAATGCGCACAAAGATTACAGATAATTTGACTACTGATACAACTATCATAGTGACACAAGTGGGACATCGTCAATCAATTGGAATCGGAAAGATAAATAAATCAAAATACGAAGATTGGCAAAGTAAATGTTCAAAGGCAGACAGAATTTTATTTAAGTATTATGTCCAATTTCATGAATTTAACACTCCAGAAGAGAACAATCCACAACATAGAGAAGGATACAGGGAACCAGGATTAAATTCAACAGTGGAAATGGAAAGCAGTTATTCTTTTTTTTTTTCTTTTTTTTTAATGATAGGAAGGCAGTCATTCTAAAAGTTGCAAACAACAAATAGCACTCAGAAACTTACACGAGGAATAGCAAGAATGAGAAAAAGAAAGAATAGAGGCAGAAACACAAAACTAGAAAACAACAACAGATGCCACAAAACATACTATTTATTTGTGATTACATAAAAGCTTCCGAAGTTTCAAAGCAGAATTCCTGAAGCAGGAGCTATAGTACAAAAACTAAAAATTCAGCACAAACTTCTCTATTCATCAATAAAATCATATTGATAAAAGTAGTGAATGGAAGATTGGGTTTCTTACAAGGAGTTGAAATTTCTTTACCCCTCGCACCAATAAAGATGCAAGAGAAACAAGGAAACTTTATTGTGGACTAGGAGTCCTACCAAACTTGAAGAACTCTTCCATCTTGGCCATCTCCCATGTGAAATGTATATTGGAACCTCTGGTTCCCTAGAATTTCTGTGTTTGTCCTTATACCAATGGAGCAAGAATGTTAGTCAAAGTGCCACTTGTATTCCAGAAAAGTGTATAAAAATGCTGATCCCTCGTCAAAGTCCCCAAGAGCTTTGAAAAAAACCATTAGAATTCATGTTAATGACAACAAAGAAGAACGGGCCAGGGATGCACTCCGTCTTCCACGATCTCCACTTCTCCCCAAAACCATCATCTCCAAAAGGAAATCAACAAAGTCCCACTCCAGATGATCATATGCCTTCCCCATATCCACCTTACAAACTACCCCTGGGGTTTCTTCCTTCTTCTAAGAGGGGACCCTAATATGGAGAAATAATCAGACCCATAACCTTCTAAATCCTCTCCACCAAAACCTTGGAAATAATCTTGTATACAATGTTTACAAGGCTAATCAGCTTGAAATCGTATGCACTCTTTGAGCCACCCCTACTATGACATTCCTCTACAACTTTCATCAAGTCAACACTCGCTACAACAAAGCTTCCTAGCCAATCGCAGTTCTAACCAAATGATGATTTTCATGGATGTAGTGAGCAAATTCAAGTTTCACCAAGTTTTTAATAACGGGCTGAAGCAAACTGTCAAGGCCTGCTAGCACCGAGATGAGTGTAGGCTTCCTAGGTTCATTGTGAGTGTTGCCCAAAAAGGACCACCACACCCAATTATTTTAGAATGATTCTTCGGAAAGCATTCCACCTAGCGTTGTAGTGCACACCAAGATTTGTAATCCTAAAAACAATGATATCTACATGTGAGCGCATTACTAATGGGCGTGGGGGGAATGATGAAGCTATAATGATAGTTTCCTCAATCTGTTTGCCATCCTCTAAGTGCTTGTCAATCAATATGCAATTAATAACATCCTTACATCTTCAAGCTGATGCCATATTATGAAAAAAAAATGGACTTTGTTTTAGCACTAACAATAATTTTATTTCAAGAAAATAGCAATATAAAAAGAGAGACGAGTTATCCCAATACAACTAAAGAAATGTCACATAGGGTGATACAATTTAAAGAGGAAATCCATCTCCTACAATTAGTGAGTCTCATTCTTTGCCACCTGTTTTTTGGAACATCTCGTATATCTCCCTCAGACACGACGTCCCGTTTTTCAAAAGTTGAATTCAAAAGCGAGAATTTCGACATGGAGCTTTTCCTTTCCAAAACTCCAACCAAAATAGTTTTTGGATTCTGATTTTCCCCACCATCAATGAGGAACTTAGCATCACATGCTTCACGATTGCAAACCATCTCCTCCACTGATCCGTTTGTGGGAATCAGAACACTCTTCCTAGCATCATTTATTACTGTCAAAGTATAAAAGATAAATACTGCATTTCTCGAACAGCTTAAGCTTTTGGAGGAGTTGGTAAGTTAACATGGTATCAGAGCCAAAGGTCTCGAGTTCAAACCTCCCGAATAGCAAAAATCCACATGCGATGGTCGGCCCAAAGTGGGACCACATGTGCCACGTGTTTGCCAAGTGGGCCACACGTGCGGGGGAGTGTTAAAGTATAAAAGATAAATAACGCATTTCTCCAACAGCTTAAGCTTCTGGAGAAGTTGGTAAGTTAACAATTATCATCAATCTCGTAAGAGTACTTGGTCCCATCTCTGTGTCTCTATCACAGCATCCCACATAATTGGCCCCATCTTGGCCCACCGCCCTCATTGTTGACCATCATGCCTTCGTCTTCAATAGTTATCCGGATCATGATTAGGCAGTGTTGCGTCATGTATGAAAACAATATTATGTTGTACATCTATCATCGGAGGGAGTTAAACAGGCAATTCCTTTGTAATAAGATCTTCAAACAGATGTCACAGTCCTCGGATCTCTTGTAGAAGCTCTTCTCGCACAGAATCCCCTTCAATTACTACCTTCCAAAATGGATCCTTATCATCTTTGCCAATAGAGAAATTAACTAAGAATGTGTATCAAAATGATCTTCATTGCTTTTCTTGAACCGTGTCACTTTGTATAGTGTATGTGGGCAGCGAGTTGCTTTGACCAAGGTTTGTTGGAACAGAGCAGGCTTTCCAGTCCTGCTACCTAAAGCAGGATGCATTTCCCCTTCTAAAATAGTTAGAAAGGGGGGTGGGGGTGGGAGTGGGGGTAAAATAGATCGGTGGATGTCTATATCTGAAATAGAAAGTCAATGTATCTATATGTTATGTAGATATACATAATGGATCATATGAAGGGGATGTTATTATTTTATCAGTAATGCTGATATTTCTTAAATCTGACACTCTACTGTAGTTTCATTTCACTTATCTTTCAAAAAATATTATTTTATATCTAACCAATTGGGCTTTTTTTTTCCAGGGGGGGGGGGTGTCACATTTAAAATGTAAATAAGAGCATGGTCTGAAGCACTAGACATGTTTTAAATTTGATGACCGCAAAGGAAGCAAGAAAAAACGGACATATGCTTCTGACAAACAATCAATGGATCTTATTCTATGATGACGCATTAATTTATTATCTTCGAAGGTATTTAACGTACTCATAGGAGGACTGCGTGCACATGGTAAAACAATATCACCCAGAACCAAACAGAAGCAAACCTTCTTGCAGCACTCATGTGCTATTTTCAACTGTTTGTCGTTGCTCCTTTTCATGCTCTTTTCAAGATCCTCCACCTTCCTCTCCATAAATTCAATATCCCACAAAGACATAGAAAGCAACAAATCACAAACCTATATTCCCATGAAATAAAATCATATGCAGATATCATCATGTAAAAAGACAGTAGCCACTGCATGAATTAGATCACAAAGATTGTCTGCATCTTTACTTTCTCAATCTAATATACATGTATACATACATACATACACCTATAGATATAAACATGTAGACCACATATCAGAGACAAAATGAATCCAGCTATTCTTCACAACTAAGATGAAAAATAATGCATCAGTCACTTTATCAAGCCTGGATAACATATTGTGTGCAATTAACAGTATACAAAACTATAAATAACAAAAACATTTTTTGAATGGCCTACAGATAACAAAAGCATATAAATGAAATATTCTACCGGATAATGTTTAGATTATGCTATTTGTATGTGCAACAGTGGAACACATTGAAATCGCATTGGGCATTGCCGAGAGATTCGGTTTCGTAAGAGTTGAGTTCAAGACAGAAAAGTGATTTCTGAAAATTGTCAGCAATTCAAGCTCTCTAGCAATATAACCAACGATACAGTTTCATAAGAGTTTAGCCTAAAATAGGCAATTCAAGCTCTTCAACAATAAATAACCAACTTCACATTTTATGTCAACTGATATTTTTTTATCAACACTTTAATTCTATCATTGTAAAAGGGAAGCTGTTTGAAAATCATTAAAGGAGGAATTGTCTTGAACAGCCAAACAATCGGTTTCACTAAAATCTTCAAAGGAAGACCCTCATATCTATGTATCTGCTATATTTATTTCTTTCTTCAGTGTTTAAATCATTCAAAAATACATGCAGAAGATTAATTACAACTATAGGAAATCGAAATAGTAAAATAAAACTGTGGCTTCAAGAAGCTCTTATTTTCTTTTATTTTATTTTTATGAATGGTAAGCACTTATACAACTTGAGGACACCAGGAACCTTAACAAAACTCAGAATAAATGTGGAGAGACTCCCATCCCCATGTAAACTTACAAACTATAGGGGAAGCCAGTTTAAGAATCATTTAATACATTGAGAAAAGGATGCACAACTATTAGGATAACCACATCTTGAGCCACAATTATCACAGATTTGCAAATGTTTCTAAGTACAGTTGCCCAACTGGGAAGCATACCGTGAATGCAAAAATCCATTGGAAGGTAAACAATAGAAGTGATGCTACTGAATCTGATAGGGTTGACCTAGCAACCTGTTTTAGAAGGCTGAAACCCTAAAGAAATTATGCAACATTTTAAATTCATAAGGTCACTGCTTCCACATGTCTTAAAAAAGACAACTATTGATGAAGAAATTTGTGTCATAGTGGAATTTCTATTTTAGTCAAAGCAGGAACAATCTGAATAGAATTACATATTCTATTTAAAGAATAAAATGACATGGTGAGGGGGAGGGAGATACTGTTCTCCCACATTCCTAGGACTGCCAATGAACTTGCCGAAAAGATAGCTAAATCGAGAATGTTCAAATCTCATATGCATGTTGGGACTGAGTTCCCCAATTATCTTCCTTTGTAATCCTCCTTTTTTTCTTAATAAATTGTTATCTTCAAAAAAATGCCATGGTAAATATCAGACTCGTAGTCCATATAGCGTACAGTGACCAAGTTCAAACAAACTAGCATGCACATTTGATTTAGATTCTGCACTAAGTAGGCCTATGGCTTTGCATGAACAGAAAAAGAAATACATGTGTGTAATAGAACTTAAGCTTTTGCATGACATTAATTCCATTCTCTTCATTTATCTTCGCATACATCTACAGTCCTCATAGACCCAAGCTAACTTGCAAAAGAAGAAATGAACAATAAATAAATGAAGAAAGGACTGAGAACCCTAATCTTCGCTGGGAACCCTAATGAAGGATTTTTTTGGGCCTGATCCGAAAGGACTGAGAACCAAGTCTCTCTAACCATAAATCGAAACCTCATACAGAAATGGAAGCTCTTTCAGAAGGTCATTGGTCAACAAATCAGGAGGAGAGTCTCTGAAAAAAATAGCCATAGCATAGCAGGGTTATATCAATCGGTAAGGAATTACCCTCCAATTTATCCTGAGGAAGGGATTTATGCTTGGAAATGTAAAAAATTTCTTTCTCTCTTCAATCCTCCCTGTCTGTGAGATGCCCTCAGGTGGGAGGTAGGTTTCGACATTGGGAATTTCAAATTGCTCTCAATGATGGTGGAGTAGGATTATCATTCTACTGACAGATATTAAGAATTTAATTGGAATTGAAATGATGATTGGTCTTTTGGGGTATTGAGGGAATGCAGTGGCAGAAATTATGTTGCTTTATGAACGTTTCTGTCACTGCCATATTTATAATGAAGGCGGGGCGGTCTCCTCGATTTTGAAGTCCATCATAAATGGTTTTGTTGGAAAGAGGAAAAGAAGAGTACCATCACTCCCTCCTAATGTGGTGAAAACCTTCTTTCACACGTTTGAGATTATTTTGTGGGGCCTAACCACAGGCAGTTTCCAGTGGTTTCACTCTTTTAAATACTAGTCTTTTGGGATTTCCCAGTATGAGGAAAGAATTTCATCTCTGCTAACTCATTTAAATGGATTCAAGCGTTTCCACTCCCCCGGAGGTTCGAACCATTAAGCGACAGAGGGTGGAGAATATTGACTGCTTGATGTGGTCGACCGCCTTTTGAGGGAACTAAGAAAATGCTCATAGGAAATGGATATCTACCGGGTCGGTGTAGATGTTGTTAGAACTTTCAGTTAGTTTCTTTCTTCTGGTGGTGAACCAGTTTTTTTGGGTCTTGACTTAGGGTGGTTAGAAGAGGACTGGAATGTAAAGAATTAGGTTTTTGTACTGAATGAACACTGTGGTAGATTTATACTAGGATAGGTTTAGATGGATTCTCTATGGTTATTGGACTAAGAGCTGTGTTAACCTTTCAGATACTCTGTATGAGGGAACCTATGTATCTTTGATCTCAGCAATGAAAATTGTCATCTTTCAAAAAAAAAAGAGGAAAAAGAAAAGCAGCAACAGAATAGCAATGCAACTATTATGGACTTTCCAGGGACATTCAGAGAAAAGCCTCCTCAAAAGGAGACAGTGTCAGGACACCATGCAAACAAGTTTTTTTTGAAAAATTCAAGTCCTACTCGAACCGGAGACCTTCAGTGTGTTAGACTGACGTGATAACCAACTACACCACGAAACCTTCTCTTTTTTTACCATGCAAACAAGTTATTAATTTTATTCGCTGGAGTTAGCATTGTGAAAATGTGTTATGTTGCTACAGTCTCAACTCTCAATGCTACAGCATTGCTGTTACTTGTATCTTCCTTTTTTTATTTCTTTCCTTTCTTTTGTGTGGGTAAGCTGCGATCAAACTTGCAAACTCAAGATTAAGGCAAAAAGCCCTGTCCAATTGAAAAAAATATCCTGCCACATTGAAACTAACATGTGCAGAACATGTTTGTCAAGAGCTGAAGCTGTTATTATTGTATATACATGTTCTGTTAGAATAGTCATTTTCCGACTTTTAAAGTAAAGCAGGAATACGTTCAGCCGTAATTCTTCACTTATAACCTCCAAATCCCTCACAGGATCTACAGAGTCATCAACATGAATGATATCTGGATCTTCAAATGCTCCTGCAAAATATGTTAAAGGTGTGTTCCAGCTCAAGCTATACTTGATAAATAACAAAATTTGAAAATAAAACCAACTACATTGAAGCCAACATGTGCAAAATATCCTCAAAAATCTTCTTCTGTAGGATATAATTTGCTGTTTTTTTTGTTTTTTGGCAACAAAAGTTAGATAGTAACATATACCCCAAATAGTGTATAATCACTTCAAAGCATTTAGAATAAGTTAAGATGAAGCTCCTTGATTTTCTACAAAGCTCCTCTAATTGAAGGCACGCCATAATAAAAAGGAAATATCCAAAATCCCTGAAATATGGAGACAAGGCCACTACTGGGCAAGAAATAATGAAAAATTAGGTCATGTTCCACTAATCGCAAGCATGAAACTTTATGATGAGATACAATGACATTGACAAGAATACCCTATATGGGCACAAAGTTAAAATATCTCCATAGATACATAAAGAATACAGATAACAGGAAAAAAGATGCAACTTGTCGCATTAAATGTCCACAAAGAAGAGGAATTTCCATGCAAGGGGCCTTTCCTACATAATCGGCAGTCATGGTTTTAAATTTTTGGATTTCGGTGGAGACTGACACCGAAATCATATAAACCCGAAACGGTACTTTATTTCGTCTGAAATTTCAGCCGAAATTTTTATATTGAATAAAATACTGTTTTCTTTGTTTCGCCAGATTTCGGTCAAAATTTCGAATTTCATGGGGTCCGAAACCGGTACCGAAACCGAAATTTAAAACCTTGATTGGCACTAAGGCCCCTATCCTGTGACTTGAGGTTTTGGAAGGCAAGGGCCAAAAGTATCTCCCAAACAATAAATAAGATGGAAAAACAATTTATACTACACTAAAAGGTTCAAAAGAACATCTCACTTAAAACATGAAAAATTCCATCAACTGCACGAATATGAGATAAGAAGCTGTTTCCCAACCCTTGTCCTTCATGAGCCCCTCGTACAAGTCCAGCAATATCATGAATTTCTAAGAAAGCCGGTACCTGTGCATAATATCAGTCAAATATAATAAAGAATTGAGGATAATAAGAGAAATCCACATAAACTAAAACCGTACATGTTTGCAGACATACACATGAGCTACACAAACCATACAAGAACACTTTAAAAGTTCAAAATAAGAATCATGAGAACGCCTTGCTAGGGTAATAGATATGTGCAAGTTAAAAATAGGGTATACAAATTTGAACTTCTTCAGCAGCATTAGTGCAAACAAAGACTGGTAGCCATCTACTACAGTAACAAGGATGGGCAGGTTACTGGGGAATGAATTAAAACACACAGAGACTTTTCAGTACACTTCCTCAGCATAGCAGGCTAGCAAAAAAAAAGAACTCAAAGCGGCACAAAACCAGCTTTGGGTTCAAGTCTCATCCAGTAGGTGCATCTAAGTTAGTGGCATTCCAACTTAAAAGCTTAGACTTCGTCAATCTAATGGACTTAATCAGTAATGAACACAAATTTTAGTAAATATGATGCAAGACACAAAAGAAAGGAGATCTACTAAGGAAGATTCAGATCTGAACTTAGGCCCCGTTTGGATTGCAAGAAAAAAATTTCTAATGAAGGAAATTTTTTTCTTTTCACAATGTAGAGGGAAATAATAGGATTATGGTTAATTTCGAGGGATATCATCATAAATTTAAGCTCCCTCTAAGTAAAAATTGAATAGGTTATAGGATTGGTTCAAGTTATCCTTATTCATGTGTAAATAAAGTAGGGGATTATCGAAATATTTTTCCTTTCCAAACTTTTACAGAAAATTCCTGCAATCCAAACAAGGCCTCGGGATAAAACTGATTGTTTGCAGTAGTTTGGACTTTAGACAAATAACTGAGTTCAGATTTAACATGCCTTAAAAGAAGTAATCAAACTGGGCTGACAGGTTGTGGCCAGAAAGAATAGCATACATTAAACAGAACTGCATATAAAATGCGTTCAGAGATGTGTGTAACAAACCTCGCTCTTTGGTTTGAACAATTGACAAAGCCAGTCAAACCGCTCGTCAGGTATGTTGACTCGCGCCTCGTTGGGCTCTATAGTACAGAAGGGGAAGTTCTCCGCAGGTATGGACAACTTTGTGAGAGTGTTGAAGAGGGTAGACTTTCCCACATTAGCCAATCCTACCTACAAATCAAAATCTAATAAAGCTCAGCAATTATCCTTATGATTCAGTTAACTAGCTCAGAGCTTGTAAGGCTGACTCTGATGCAGCAATAAGTAAAAATGGGCAAATTACAGAACTGATGAAAACTTCAAGAGAGTTTGAAGTGGGGTCTTTCTCCATGGGAATTAGCAACCTGGGGTTTCTTTCAGGGCAATGATAAATTCGCACCCCCTGCAGGATAATTCGCACCACTGTAAAGGGGGGTGTCAGGTGTGCCATATGTGGCAGTAACATTTTTGACATGAATTCACATTCAAGGGGTGCGAATTATCCTACAGTGGGTGTGAATTTATCATCTCCCTTATTTTATCCTAACACAGGCTTTCTATCCTCCGTAGAAGCAGCGTAGTAAAAAACAAAGGCTTATTAGAGGTAAAATGATCAAGATTATAGGGAACGGAACCGGGCGTGCTTTAGAAAAACGAGGTGTTACCAAGTCATCTTATTTTAGAATTAAGATGGCATCTCTGAATAGGCAAAGGTTCGTATCCCAAACGATTTTTCAAGATACTGCTCGAGTTTTAGCAAAGCTGCTCTACAAGATGGTATTGATTGGTTCAAAGACCTTAAACAGAACATTGTTAATTTGTTATAGGGGAGGGTACTTGATGTTGGTATCAGATTCAAATGATAAGTGCACTGTTCAATGCAAGACAACAACAGTCCATTGAAAATAAAAAAGAACAATATGTTCGAGGAGGAAATTAGAGATATTTTGTTCCACCGCAGAGAATTATCAATTTCTTACCTCCGAAATAATTTTCGTAATACACCGAACAATAATTTGTGGGATTTAATGGTTCCTACGTGCAAATTAATTCCTTTCTTTTAACTTGGTTCTATGGTAGGGCCCAATTAGTTTATTGGGTAGTAAAGATAATAACAAATAGAAAGGAATTAGTGACTTGGAATGTGTAACAAGAGTCAATCTTCGAGAGAAGATTTCATCGAAACAATTGGTGACTTGGAATGTGTAACAAGAGTCTATCTTCGAGAGAAGATTTCATCGAAACAATTGGTGACTTGGAATGTGTAACAAGAGTCAATCTTCGGGAGAAGATTTCGTCGAAACAATTGGTGACTTGGAATGTGTAACAAGAGTCAATCTTCGGGAGAAGATTTCATCGAAACAACTCTCTCTCTCTCTCTCTCTCTCTCTCTCTCTCTCTCTCTCTCTCTCTCTCTCTCTCTCTCTCTCTCTCTCTCTCTCCATTTGCTTTACTGGGTCAGAAAACTGGAGGAATTAAAATGGCCAAAAAAAGAAAAGGAGAAAAAAACAAAAATGTCGATATGCTGACAAAAAAGGAAAAACTAGGAGAGAGAGAGAGAGAGAGAGAGAGAGAGAGAGAGAGATTTAGTTTATTTCCCGTTGATTGCCCGATTTCCGCTTCCTAAAGACAGAATCAAATCTACACGCAGACATGGAATCTGCATCGGCCAACATGGATTCTGTTAGAAAACTTGTACTGTAATCTGTAATTTTTTGGATCCGAGATTTACCACTGATTAGAGTTCTACAGAGATGAATCAATACCACCAGATGCAATAGACAACAAGAATAGACCTGTAAATAAAATAGAAAAAAAAGACTTATCGAGTTGAGGCACGAAGAATCTTCGTTGTCCTTTAGGCAAATCTCGCCCCCACTATGACGAATCAACGGTGCAGATGGGCATTTCGGTATATGCCTTCAGGATACAACAACTCTTGTTCCAGGGGTGTGCACTCAAGCAATCTGGATGCCTTAGAACTCTCTTATATGTGCCAAAAATGCCTTGATCAGAAAGCTTTGGGGGAAAAACATAAATTGCAGAAAAGCAAAAAACAAGAAAGAAGAACGAGAAGAGAGGAAGACTTTTCGCTTGTGATATCTTTCTACTCTCTCTAAATCCAATTTTTATAGAAAGGAAAGTATCCGTTGGAAGCGAAACATTGCAATACTTATTGCGTAATTAATATTTTCTAAACGGCCCACTAAGCACGTGGAGACGTTTCCAAACGGATTCTAACAAAATTATTATGGAAAAAATAATAAGAAAGGAAAAAAGAAAAATAAAAGAAAGCCTAGGGTCCATGCGCGCGGCCAGGCCAGGCCAGCGGCACGCGTGTGGTATGGACTAACCCACCGAGCCACCCGACGGCTCATGCGCGAGGGTCTCCCATTTTCCGCTTTCTCATTCACAAGACAATGAGAGTGAAAGTTATATATGGCCACTCACTCCCTCATAAACTTCCCATCTTGGACTAAAGGTACTCACAAGACTTTAGTCATTTTGGAAGGAAGTTCAAATTTAGGTAGAGACTTCCAAAATCATAAAGTAAGTCCTAAAGAACAAACCACAAGAAGATAAATAGAATCTCGTTTGGAAATTTTGAATTGCAAAGAACTTTTAAAAAATGAAAGTCAACAGATTACATGTCACCTTCTCTTCCTGGTGAATGGATGCAACAGCATTGCCACTCAGCGCATTTTGAAGGGGAAAAAAGCACAAATTCCGCCTCTTCTATGTGGTGAATGGTTCAAATAAACAAGTAAAACTTTCTCAAAACATTCGGGATTGGAATCTAGGAAAAAGAGAATGATGGAAAATAAATTTTTCGTGAAAATAATATTTCATGGAAAAATTCCAAGGTCCAATAGCTTTGCAAGTTTACCTGAAAACAAGGGAAAATTTTATTTAAAACCCCCATGGAAATTGAGTTTCCCAAATGCTGGAAAACTCAATTTCCATGAAAAAAGTAGGGAAAAGTTTCCTCCCCACTATTCCCTACGGATGCACGCAGTGGCCCACAAACCACGTGCATCACGATAAGTCCGGGGGATTCGAACACTCGTTGCGGGAGGAAACCCGCGACTTTATGCCGAAGAGCAAACCCGCGACTTAAATGCAGAGATGCTTTTGGCATACCCTTTTTCAACAATTTTCTTCCTCAACAATTGGAACCTTTTGAAGAGGAGTTACCATGGAGATTTCCAAAGAACATTCTTTTTAATCGGGCTTCAGGGAGGATTTCCTTGATATAATTTTGTGCAGATTGGAAATGTCTTTGGGAAATGATACCGGCACAACCATGTTTTAATAATTGCACGGTCATAGCTTGTCTTTTCTTTTCAAATTAGCTTCTGAGAGCTTTTTGGGAAGTGTAATAACCTTTTGACAGCTCTATAAATACTAAAAGACAAGTTACTTTAGTGCAAATAACAAAAGATAGCTGTGCTGATATCATTTTCTTTTCCTTTTTTCCTTCTTCCATGAGACCCGAAGTTAATCGATGGCCCAAGTCAATGCATGAAAATTCAAAAATTCGGGGCCTAGAATAATCTGATTGGCGTGGTTTCTGGGCGGTTGTCCATTGGAGCTTACCAACTCGAGCGATCCCGTTCACATGCACATTACATGTAAATTGAATTAGGATAGATTTTTTGTTCTTTTCAAGAAGCCAACCAAACAACATAAATTTAAAAAAAAAAATTCCAGGAAAATGGTTTCCGTGCCGACAGAATGTTCAGACAATAGAAGTAACGAAGAAAATACAAAAGGAAAGCGACAGGAGGAAAACAGAGCTTGAATAGGATAAAGGAAGATAGTACTATCAGGTGGTCCGAAGGAGCCAATCAAGCTGAAACCGTGTACAAAAATGGCAGCTATTAGATGATGGCAACCGTTCGAGCAAGAGATTTGTCGGTAAATGCATACCATTGGTCTTTTTAGTTGAACCAAGTGTAGTATTAGGTATCTAAGCAATACCGCCAAAATCTCCAGAGCCGATGGAAGTATGGAACGCACTAAGCCCTTTAAACCTGTCTCATACCAGGCCGGGTCCCATATCTCAACCTGGCAAACAGGTAAATCCGACCCGTACAATTCCGGGTCAAACAGGCCGGATAAAAAATGACCCAGAAATTACTGGTCACTATTTGGTTGACCCGGACCCCACCCATACGGGCCGGCTGGGTGGACCCACGGGTCACCCTTTTTTTTAATGATTTTTTATTTTTTTTCTTCTGTTTTTTAAGATTTTATTTATAGGGATTTGCTAGCCACCTTCCATAATAGCTATTTATGTTGACCTTTTAGCAAGTGCAAACTGCAAAAGATGAACGGAAGTAATTTGCTACAAAGGTGGCTAGCAATAATAATCATACAGTGCTAAGTTTTGGAGAAAAATTATGGTAAAAATGTTTCAAATTAGAAAAACTACGAAAAAAAATACAAAGACAAGGTACCTCTATAGAAAATTTACAGAAAGCTATGAAAAAATGCATCAAAATATGAAAACTACGGGAAAAAGGCCAAAACGTTGTTACACTTCTTCTCTAAGGGCACCCACCGGTATTCTCTACGGGCACCACGGGTCCACCCAGACCGGCCCAGTTTTTATGGGCTGGGTGAACCCGTGGGTCGTTTTCAAACAGGTCACAAATGAGTGTCCCGGACCCTGAAAATACGAGCGGGCCGGGTCGACCCGCGGGTCTGGGTCACTTCTTGCCCGGTATACTCATACATAGACAGGGCCCCAATCACGACCACAACATGCAGACCATTGATCAGTGATTATACCTAAACAAACCAACGAGTCTGAGTTCTGTTCTATTTTTATTTTTCCTAGAAAAATTGGATGTCGTTGACGGCCTATTCAGCTTACCATGATATTAACAAACGGTGGGTCTAAACAAACAAATACAAAGTAAAATAAGAAAAGAAATACTTAAAACCGAACAGAGTCAATAACCACTGTTAACAAGCTACTGACCAACAGAAAACCAACCTCCAACAAAGTCTGATCAAGAAAGAACATACATTTTTAGCGTGATTGCTCGAAACCCAAATCAAGATGGTCTATTCATCATCGGTTGAATAGAACCCAAATAAATAGAAGAACATAAAAAATGAATTACATCAGATAATAACTAGATTCAACAAAATGACATGATACTAGGAGTCTCTCTCTTGATCTCTCTCTAGAGAGATAATAGATATTGTGGAATGAATCCTACATTTCTATAGCTCTGAGCAGAACAAATTCAAAGAATATTAGAATACTCAGTACTCAAAACATTCACAGACCTCAGAATCATCTGTAGATTACAAAGAAAAAGTACAACAGGTAGAATAGAAATTCATGATATGCTTATTGTGCTCACCTGCCTTGAGGATTAACCAGCTGTGAGAAATCAACAATTCCTAAGGCATCTTCAGAACCAGTCCTCGCCGCCGATCCCCCCTCCTCAGGTTTTGACTCTACAAGGCTTTCTTCTACACTTGAAATATTCATAGATGATCCATTCTCTCCCTCTACGATCCGAGGAAGACTAGGCATGGTGGTGAATCTCACCTCAGTCCTTACAAAAGAATCACCATCATTGCCTCGTGTAGAAGCTTCTTGAAGTTGCAAGACATACTCCAAGTGCCACAGAACTTCACCCATCGTAGGCCGGTTCTTCCCCTCATCGGCAAGGCATTTCCCAGCAATCTCCCCATATTTCTTCAAAGATTCCAATGAACAATTGCCTTTGAGTTGAGGATCCATAATGGTTTCAAGCGAGCCTTTCCGCTGCCATTGAATTGCCCATTCAGCAAGGTTGATCTGATCTTTAGGCAACGTTGGGTTTATGACCGACCTTGCACAAACAACTTCAAATAGTACAACACCAAACGAGTAAACATCGGATTTATCAGTTAACTGTTGTCTCCGAAAGTATTCAGGATCGAGATACCCAAAGCTTCCTTTCACAGCAGTACTCACGTGAGTACGATCAAATTCCGGACCAGTCTTCGACAACCCAAAATCTGCCATTTTTGCAACAAAGTTCTCATCCAACAATATGTTCGTAGTTTTAACATCCCTGTGAATTATCCCTCCGTCGGATCCGGTGTGAAGATAATGAAGCCCACGAGCAGCGCCAATACAAACATCTAGCCTCTGCTTCCATGAAAGAGGTGGAAGATCACTTCCAAATAGATGGTTCCTTAGAGTGCCATTTTCCATGTATTCGTAAACCAAAATCATCTCCTTTTTCTCCTCGCAGTATCCAATCATGGAAACCAGATGCCTGTGCCTCAGCTTTGATAGCATTTGGATCTCTGTTTCAAATTCCACTAAGCCTTGTTCAGATTGTGGATGCGCTCGCTTGATTGCCACTAGTGTCCCATCGTCAATCTCACCCTTGTAAACCTTACCAAAACCTCCAGTTCCAATAACTAGAGACTCATCAAAGTTTTTCGTTGCAGTTCTGATTTCGGCTATCGTAAATCTCCTTCCAGTTCTAGTAGTAGCCATTGACCAATTCACATTTGCGGGAAATTTAGATGCCTGTGCATCGGTGGTGCTTTCAACAGTCCCATGAAGGAACAATGGGCGCATTCCGGCAGGCTGGTTTTTGTCAGGAACTGATTTCCTTCTTCGGTTGCGGAAACAGAAAATTGCAGTACATAATGTGGAAAGAATTGCAATTAAAACAATACTTGCACCAACAGCTACCCACAGAACCGGTCTCTTCGAATTCTTACCCGACGTCGTATTTCCAAGTGAACCAAATCTCTCAGAAACACTTGCAAGGTTGCCATTTCTGCTGACCTTGAAAATCTCTAAACCATTCAAAAGTGCATCAGTACCTAAAGCACCAGCCGACGTATCAGGACCCAATTGAATCCAGAGTGTGTCTATCTGCTGAGACACTTCATCGGCATAATCCTGATGATACGCCTTGTTCTTCCCCCCTGCACGCAAAAAGACATCAAAATTTTCGGCTGCAGTGTGGTTATTTATGTAAATCCGAAAATTCCTCTGGTTGGGTTTGTCATAGAACAGCTCGCAGAAATGTAATCGAACCAAGTATTCAAAATCAGGGTCTATGTCGAATTTCCACGACATGTTGAATCGGGTATCCATGACTTGAATGTCCATCATAGTCCTTGCTGTTTCATAGACGAGAAGAGGTGCAATCAAAGAATCATTGGCGGATGCATAACTAATATTCGAAGAATTACTTCTCATAGTACTGGCATCAGCAGTAAACATATACCTAGCATCTGATTCCCATTTTCTCCATAATTCTTGATCCTGGTCCGGCCTGATTTCCAATCCTCCCACATTCAATCTATACATGGTTTCAATTCCCTGTTCGCTCAAATTCAAAGAAACGTTACCACCATTACCATGTACTTTGTTAACAGAATCCATGATCAAATCCTTAAGAACTGGAATAACCTCAATGGCATTCACAAAAGCAAATGACTTGTCATTGGGGATAAACTTGATCAGGAGCTCATTTGAACTTGCACTAAGGAAATACTCTTTTACCAATGCGGAAACAGTCGAATTATTCCCCAATCTCTGCAAGTAGGAATCCTTTCGGAAAATCTCACTGGTGACACTGAATTTAGAGACTAGTTTGAGATTGTTTGCTGTTACATCGAATGATGACTCGTTCACATTGAGATTGTCGAATGGGAAGGGAAAGAAATGCAGCCTAACAAAATATTTTCCGGGGTCGACTCTAAAGGAGTAATTTGAAACTTCAGTAAAAATTCGAGCAGTCTTGTACAAATTACCATAGATAGAATCTCCACTGAGCGTGGCTGTAGATGCAACCATACCCGGAGAGCTAAGGGTCAGATTATTATCAGAAGATAAATCCCCAACCCATCTCCTACCATCCACATTGATACTAGAATTTGTACCACAATCAATCAGAAGAGGTTTGATTTGAGCTTCTCCAATTCCAATAAAAACAGACATGAAAATCACATAAATCACGCCAAGAACCTCCATTCGTTTTATCCTCCCAATCAAATATGTCTGAACAATTGGCGATTTTTAGGATTTCGTGGAAAAGTCCTTACAATATGGAGAAATTACAGTAAACAACTATAATTCTCCCTTCAAATTATATGAAAACAGAAGACCAGGAAAAAAACCCAACTCCAGAATCAGCCAAAAAATTATTTGAATGAACTCAGAGATGGCTAATGAAAATCTCGAACAAATCCGGAAGACTTTTATTCTGTTTTTAACTGTTGTTCAGTTCATCAAGTTTACTGATCTTCAGAGAATAAACACTCCAAAAGGCTACAAAAATAAATGATACAAACAGCCAGAAAAAAACTGAAACTTAATATTCCCTTAAATTAAGAACATAACTTCCAACTTTACCATCAAATCCATCTGGTTTCTTCTTCTGGCCTTTTTTCAATTAGGGTTTTTCTATCATCAGATTAAAAAAAAGCCATAAGATCAACAAATACCCATGCAATCCACTCAATATACTGATCTTCCAAACAAGCTTATTGAGTCTGATCAATAAAGATTACACAAAAATCAATACACAAAACAAAAGTAAAATGAAAAGGCTAAGATATTTGATATAAAATACAAGTTTTCCTTACCAGGGAGATGAAAATCCACTGAAAGATCACAGATTGATAATTCTGGAAAAATGGGTTTCTCAGATTAGGAAAGGAAAATCAGTGTTGGATGAAAAGGAAAAAAAATCAAGTGGAAGAGGAATGAGTATAGATTCTGAAAATGGTTTTCCTTTTTGGCCGTTTCTATTTTCTCTTTTTCCTGTTCCCTCTTTCTCACTGGTCGTGTCTGATATTATGAGAAGTCTTAACATGAGACTTGAATGATAACTCAATCCGGGCCGCGCACGTGACCTTAGCATGATCCGTACCATTGAGTTTGGAATCTCAATTTAGGGCCCACGTGATGAACGATTAAGATCATGCTGATTTCGTGTTGGTAGCCACCTCAGCCTTCGGATGCGCTTCTCATATTAAGAGCTGCGGACAGTTTCTTTTCTAAATTTTTTTGGGCCATGATGAATTCGCACCCCAGATAGGATAATTCGCACCACTGTAAAGGAGGGAATCAAGGCATGGGCCATGTGTGTCTCAACGCTTTTTTAACGTTTAATGTGGTGCGAAATATCCAACAGGGTTTTTTTTTTTTTTTCCCCTTATCTCTCTCTATATCTTTTGATATTTTTTATTTTTAAAGGGTGAGTGTGGTTGTTTGAATTGACAGAGATGGAGCTCCATTATTTTGACGGTGGGGCACATGCTTTTGTCAGGAAGAAGATCAACAAAGCAATTATTGAAACAACATACCAGAAATACCCTTACTCTTTCATTGAATTGTCAAACCCATCCTGGAGGGGCTAAAAACTCAAACTAAATTACCCCTAACTTCAGAGTTTTTACTTTTTATCTTGTGTGCGCGTGAACCGGTATTTTTCAAAATCCAACAGTGGGCCCCACTTTATAGGACGATCCAAACCATTCATTTATTGGGCGACAACATAAATTGACTGTGTCCAGTAGATCAACTCAAATTCTCAATAAGATGTTCCTAGAGATTTTATATGTTATATGCCCTTATAGTACGTACGGTACGGACCACACTATAGGATGATCCAAACCGTCCCATGTGATGGGCACAATGTAAATAGGTAATAATATGCAGTTCCTCTATAGATTAGATGGTTGGGATCATCCTATGGAAATGTTATTTTTTTGGGTCACAACCTATTTAAGTTGCGGCCCATCACATGGACGGTTTGGATCATCCTATAGTGTGGTCCGTACCGTGCATTTTGAAAAATACAGGACTATAAGGGCTTACACCACATAAAATCTCGATGTTCCTAACCCTCCTATCTATAAATCTTTCTATAATGTGCAGTCCCTTTTGTTTAATATCAGAAAATATCTGCTTCACCAACTTATATCAGCATGTACCTGGAATATCGATGTATAGTGATATTTTGGTTATATTTTAGGGATAAATACATTTACACCCCCTCTAGTTTCTGACACATCCACTTCCCTCCTAACCCTTCAATCTATGGACAAACCTTCTGCTGAGGGGGCAAACCCTAAACAAATTGAAACTACAGGGGTGTATTTGTCACTTTTTAAACTATAGGGGTGAAAGTGGATGTGTCAAAAACTAGAGGGGGTGTAAATGTAATTATCCCTATATGTTAAAATAATGCAATATGTATTGGATAATAATATATCTTAAATCCATCCCCATATAGGGCAGTGCTTAGAGAGAGGGAGTCGATTTAAGATATTAGGGGGTCGATTTATCAATGCCCTATTTTACATTCTATGCTACTAATATTCACACAGCTAAGTTTTGATAATATAGCGAGCTCACTTTGTTTTTTTATTTTCTAATTGGTTGGTAGGAGCTTTTTGGGAATTATAAGGGTTCTAACAGCTGGTTAAATAATAAAAGACAGAGTGAGCTCTCCCATCATCAAAACATTTAAACATTGCAGGTGCGAATATCAGTTTCCTATTTTTAATTTGTGAATATTTTAAAATCATGTTGATCATGGTGGGGGCTTTGATGAACCGTAGGTCGTGTCTGGGATTTGCTAGGAAATTTGGCAGAAAGTCATTTTGGAACTCACTTTTGCAGTAGAGAATAGCCTCAATGGCTCACTTTTTAGCAAGATTTTGGCTTATTCATTTAATTCAGATGAGGTGGCTCCTCTCTCCTGCAAAAGTGAGCCGATAACCGGCTCTCTCCAAATTGCCTAGCATAATATCCCTAACAACTAACAAGAATCATCAATCAAAGGCGTTAATTGTCATTATCAAAAGTTGATGGTAGACTGTCTATTTTTGATTTAGAGATCAAGCTGTACGTATTAATTAAATGACAAAACTGCCCCCCCCCGCGCCACGGTTCGGTAGGTCTAAAGGGCAGAAGTGGCACGTGCCCTCTTCTTGGATCCACGTCATTTTTAGTTACATTTTAAAATCGGTTGAAAAAGTAAAATTAGTTACATTTGAAGACGTGGATCCAATCAATAGCCCTTTTTTGGCTCTTTATGCAAGGGCTCCCTTGTATCTATCTTCTTCAAAGTAAATAGAGATAAGGAGTGGTGACACAAAATACCTTATATGAATAAATAAATGTTTAAGCAACAGAGCCATTTTAAAAAATAGAAATTGGGAATGATTCTTACTTGATTGGCCTTACATCATTTAAAAAAATGGAATTTTACAAGAAGAACATGCAAACTTTCACTTTAGGGAAAACATACATCACAGTAGTAGAGTAAATGAAAAATAACCAGGATTGAATTTGGTACCAACTGATTCTTTTGATCTTCCTTTTGCTCTGGTTCTTACTTGTTGATGTGGGGTCTTCGAGATGTAAGCAAAGTGACACCAACCTCCTCCCCTCTACCTCAAAATCGTCGATACCAGCCCACATGAAACAAAACAATCAGAAATACTTTTAGAAACAAAAAGTTAAAGGGAAAAAAATAAATTAATTCGCCGACCTTCTCTAGCTAAAAGAAATGATATTGATAGAGTAAAAAAAGGTAACAAAAATCCCACTTTCATAAACGAAAGAGTTGAAAATATCACAGAGGAAGGGACAAAAACAGATAAAAAGGCATTGATAGAGCAAATAAAACACAGAAGAAGAATCAAACCCTAAGCTTTCCGGCAGGAAGATCGATCTCCGCCATGAGAATACAAACATGCAACCAATGATGACAAGAGCTGCTGTTGGATCAAATATCAAGGGTGGTAGCTTTATCGTACCACATTTACTTGTTCATAACACCTTTCATCATGTAGTTTCTCCCTAAAAACTATATAAAAGGAACACCCAGGACTATAAAAGGGGGTGAGAGAAAACACTGACAAGAGATCACTCACAGCGATCAATGTTAGGGTCCACAAGGGGACATGTATGTGAATCATGATCGTTGATCGTGTAGAAGCATTACGAGTTGACCTAAATGGTCTTGGTCCCAGGCCAAAGAAGCATCCCGTGGCATGCCACACCTCTGTCCTTGATTCCTTGTAGCATTTTCCATGAAAACAAAGCATTGAGAAGAGAATTAAGTGTATTCGCATATGATAAATAAACGTAGATATCAAAGTACATCTCAACTCCGTGATGTTATGGATCTGCTTTGAAAATATAATTAAAACAATCTAAACATTCAATTTATATTTTTTTTTCCGCTAATGATTATAAAAGCTTATATTCATTGAGACATACTGCTCTTAGAATATTATGTGTATGTATGTTTCTCTTTGTCCTTTAGGAGCTCCTTAGGCTAAAAGATGACAAGTGGCGCAACGAGATCGCTCTGTAATAAAAAACCATAACCAAACAATTTAAATGAGTGCTTTCTGTCCTGATCCATGCTTACAAGAAACAACTTAAGTATACTTAAATCACATATCCATCAAACTTGTCGAGCATGGATAAACCAATGACAGTTCCACACGTATAATAAAGCTTAAATATGTAGTTGGGTCTTGGTTGCATGTGTTTCAAGATACTTTTTCTCTAAGTGGACGCATCTTCTGCACAAGGTTTACTATTGGGGATGTTCTAGCTCAATGGGCAATGAAAATCCTTGGTTAAGCTGTACCTTGACTATCCTACTTGGATAATTTTATCTTCAACAAACTGTTGAGATTGGCTACCCTATAGTATAGTTTATTATACTTACAACTACGGTTGTTCTTGACGTGAGCGGTGGATAGCAAGTCTTGTAAAATTAGGATCATGACATTCAACACAAATCTAGAATAACCAATGATCACATCAATACAATAGTTCTAATAGAAACAAATTCAAACTAGATCTAACCATGCAAATAAACTAGATCGAATACAAAGAAAGCTTAAGAAGCTATCTCGGTCGGCCATGGCGGTGATCGACTGGGCTGGATCTTCTACCGCCTCTCTGATTTGCCTTATCTCTGATGGAGAAGCCTTTGGTCATGTTAGATGGCAATAAATACCAACCCCTTATTTATAGAAAAATGCCCTCTTAGAGTTTCACCTATAATCGAACTCTAATTGGCTTAACCAGACATGCTTGAAGTAGTTGATTGGGCTATGGTAACCGTCCACGACTCAAGTGGGATGAGATGTAATGATTACCCTTAACCTCTTTACTAATCACTTTGATCAATGGGTAGTCCCAATAATTTCATTCTTAAGCTCATTCTCCATTCTAGATAAAACCGCGGCTTGCTATCCCCATAGATTGCAGTTCCATTGTGATATTTAGCAAAGAATGAGCATCGATCTACATTCAAGTCATCATCAAATGGTAAGAAATGTTAAATTGGAGGGCCTTAATTAATTGAAATTATCATTGTGAGTGCTCTTAAACTAGTTCATGCAAGAAAAGTGGTCTATAGTTGTTATCTTCAAGCTTGAGTACATTCGAATAGGGTTCTACTTGATGGGTCGTCAGGCTGGACTTCGCACTCATACACCATATAAAATTCCTTTCACATAAGATAAAATTCTCAAACGACGTGAAAAATGATTGGAAAATTCCTTTCCCAATGCAAAACCTTTTAAAAATTATAAAAAAAAGAAGAGTGCCAATATCAAACAGGGGGGGTTTCGAATATCTGTTCTGAAGGATCCATTTGTAGACCTCCAATTGAATGGCTAGGATCGTCTAATAATTACAGAAAAAGCGGGGCCTAGTTGTATAGGTTGGTTTGATGGGACATGAGTAAAGACTTAGTGGTACTAATGGGAAAAATGGAAACATTAGGATTCCTTTTCAACGTTTCAACCTCTTGCCGGCCTGACACTTCAAGTCTAATATTTTTCTCTTTGTCCTTCTTCCAAATGAAGTGTTTGTTTTTCCTCACTATCAATAGCTCATTTTGGTAAGCACAATGAAGAGGCATAGGAATGGAGAAATTTGGGACTTCGAACACGAAATGCCCATAACCCGAGATGGGTCCGAAGTTATTCTGGGTTTGGATGGAGGGACAACATCGACGGTCTGTATTTGCATGTCAATGCCATCATCGGATCGTCTACCGGACCCACTTCCCGTTCTCGCCAGGGCCGTTGCTGGATGCTCCAATCACAACAGCGTTGGTGGTATATTCAATTTGTTTTGTTTTTTTTTGTCCTTTTTATCTTCTTTTTCTCTCTTTCTTTGGTTTCTTGTTTATTTTTCAGTTCAATTGGGTACTTTTTTCTTTTCCCCAATTGGGTTTTTGATGTTTTGTTTTATTCTTTTTATTTGTTACTCCTTTTAGGTATGCGTTTTATTTTCTTTTAACAGTTGTTCTTTTCTTCATCTGTTTTCTTTGGGTTTTTTGTTCAATCCCTCTGTTTGGTTTGCAAGAAAAATATTTCTCAGAGAAATTTTTTATCTGATTTTTTTTTCTTTCCTCAATTTAGAGGGTAGTAATATGATTTTGATTAATTTTGA
Source organism: Tasmannia lanceolata (assembly GCF_043159265.1). Taxonomy (NCBI): domain Eukaryota; kingdom Viridiplantae; phylum Streptophyta; class Magnoliopsida; order Canellales; family Winteraceae; genus Tasmannia; species Tasmannia lanceolata. Next base: position 9,729,511 of record NW_027518685.1, on the reverse strand, counting down.
AGGATATCATTATAAACTGAAGACCCTTCAAAATAAAAATTGAATATGGTTGGTTCAAGTTATGTTTTTCATGTGTAATATGTTAATAATTTTAGAAATATTTTTCCTTTCCAAACATTTTCATAAATTCCTGCAATTCAAACAGCAAATGTGAGACTGGTGTACTAGGACCCAATGTAAATTAGGTCCTTACTTTCCTTTCCAGTAATTTGTTAACTTACCTGCTTTCGAGTTTTGGATATGATTGCCTTGATTAACTGTGAAGGAATTAATAATTTCACGAAGTATGAGATCGGATCCCCCACGAAGGGGGAGTTCTTTCTTCAATAAGCCAGTGGCATTTAGTGATTCATCTGCCTAGTTGCTACATCCACAGCAAAGTTTATGCCGTGCTTTAATCAGATTTGACGTCAACTACATTATTACTATCAAAAGCATAGTTGACACATGCTCCTTAGTAGGGTCTAAAGCTCAATTCAGAAGCTAACTTCCTTCCCAAATTTAATGGAAGCGCCCCTCAAAAACTTTTGACCTTTCTGGTAATGCCAAATGAGTGTATTTAAAACTTGAAACACTTCAGATTAAATAAACTATTTTGAAGTGTCTTTAAAACTTTGAAGAAAAAAAACTCATTTTGGGTTTCAATTGAAACTTATCAATTTTTCTTCAAAAGCAATCCTAATTCATGATGGTAATTTTGGAATACGGTGGGATTAAATCTAAATGACTAAAAAGTCAAAATTGTAAAACCATACGTCCCTAGAACTTAAACCTGATAACCATGAAGTTCCCATTAGCTTATTTGTAACCATGGCCTACATTTTTTTGAAGGAGTATCCCTAACCTGCATTCACCCTCCTTTGCTAACCCTGTCTCTTTTTATGCGCTTCTTGTTCGCTTCCGATGATGCCTTCCTACACAGTTTATGTTTTTGAAGGAGTAGCCCTAACCTACATTCACCCTCCCCTGCTAACCCTGTCTCTTTTTATGTGCTTCTTGTTTGGTTCAGATGATGCTTCCTACACACTATATACTTAATTTCTGTGATCTTCTCACATATTTCCTATTCGCTTTCCCCGTCACCTCATTTGCACTTTTTGCTTCCTGCATTTCTCTTCTTCAGAGCCCTGGCCTCCCGTTCTTGCTTCTTGTATCTCTTCTCACATTTTTTTCGTGCTTTTTGGCGCTATGATAAAAAGTAAAGTCACCTTGAACATTTGCTTCATCATGGGTGCCTTTGCTGGTCTCATTAAAATTGAGTCACCCAAACCCTGTGGTGCTTCAAATATTGTACTATCTCATATCCCAGGAGAGATTTCCAAATGATCCCATCGTGATTATTGAAAATTGTTCAAGGAACTCCATTCTGAAGTGCAGTAGTGAAAATGCTCATTTAAATGCCTCCAGAATAATAGCTCTAGTCACAACTTTGGTCTTTTTTTTTAACACTGTTGTCAGACCTGAAATTCATCTCATGCTCAATGCCCCATGGTACTGCATGGGGCTCCTCCAAGGGCACCTACCTCTCAAATTACTGATTGGTTGGCAGTTGGCTCCACATGTTTGTATTTGTTTTGGTGTTTTATGTTCATGTTCCACTTGACTATTATACCTACGTGCATTTATATTTTGGTTTAGAATTAGCTGTTGTGGGTGTTGGGGTTATCCTTTTATTTTTTGGCTTTTGGTTTTTGGAATTTTTTTTTTTGGTGTGTGTGTGTGTGTGTGTGAGAGAGAGAGAGAGAGAGAGAGAGAGAGAGAGAGAGAGAGGAATGCTAAAGTGAAGGGCATCCTTGCAAAAACCAGGCGACAAGGGAAACTCACTGGGTCCACATCACCCAACCACACTTATTATGGCGCCGAAAATGGGGCACCCCTGCTGCTGTGGGTTTTGCAAGGGCGCTCTTCAAATCCCTATATTATTATGTCTATATGTTTGTATGTCTCTATGGGTTGGAAGTGATATCCTCTACCTTCATCTTAGCTCTTAATGTGCATTCTTTTAGTTCTTTCTGTAGCTTCTATATTTTTATGAACTATAAGATTTGCTTGTTGCGTGATTTATTCTATTGTTAGCTGGTTAAGATTGTTGAATAAAAATTCATATGTTCTGCATTCTTTCTATGATAAGATGAGTATACGAGCCACATTTTCATGTTTTATCAAACCCCAAAAAAAAAGATGAGTATGAGTGCTATGTTGTCATGATTTTATTGCACACACATTTTTTTATTACCATCATTTTGCTGCTTTCTTTTTTACTGAGCAAAAATATTAAATTAATTGATGAACTCAGTTGAGAACTTGAAATTTCTTTTGATTTTAATTATGTTCGATGAGAAATGGCAGGAAAGAGCCTCTCTGCAAAGCAGGGGTAAGGCTGTGTACATCTAGCCTCCCCAGACCCCGCAATGGCGGGAACTTCCACTGGACCGCCCTTTTTGATGAGAAATGGCAGGAAAACTGATTACAAAACTGTATCTTTGAGATTCTTTAATGCAGAAAATAATGATTTGGAAGTTCCTAAAAAAAAAAAAAAAAAATTTGGAGTTCTCATATAATGGTGTAAGCGTGTCTTTTCTATTCATAAGTAAGAAAGACACTTGGGATGATGATAAGGATGACGAGTTTCTCATTGTATTCTTTATTTTTGTGCTGGATTATTCAGAAGCTGCAGCCAGGGAGACCTTGGAGCAGGTTATGGCAGAAGCCCTTCTTAAATCTGGTTCTAATCGCTCTTCTGTTAGAGCTGTTTGCTTAGCTGTATCTGGTGTCAACCATCCTACGGATCAGCAGCGGATACTGAATTGGCTTAGGTCTGATTCTGCAACTTTCCGTCAACAAAGCAATGGGACTTTAGAAGTCTTTTTCACTATCATTGCTTTCACAGGTTTCATGCAGTTCATGTTCTCTTTTTTTTTTTAACAATATGCTAGAACCTAAGAGATAGGGATAACTTTGTAATTTATGACTTTGTTTGTTAATGTGTTTTTACCTTTCAAGGAAAAGCTGTAACTCTTAAGACTTGCATTATTTGCTGGATTTGCAGCTGCTTCTTTGTTCAAGCTTTTTGCATCGTCAAACACTACTTTTTACTTGATCAAAGAAACAATAGAAGAAACACAAAGAAGAAGAAGAAACATTAATTATTTTTCTACTTTATGCTACATATCGCTCACATCTAGTTCCATAATGGAAGGCTTAGCAACCATATGTATGCAAGTTGTGCCTGAAGTGTTGGGTTTTGACTTGGGTAACACATCCACTGCTATATAAATTAAATATGTATATAGACACTGTCCACAACTCAGTTGGAACATCTCAAGAGGTGCACTGCTATGACAATTGAGATCTAGGTCTCATATTCTAGAATGAAGATTTGCACAAGTGATAAATAATTAAACACTATCTGCATTGTATATTGTGTATATATACATATATTTATGTGTGTCCTTTTCACCCTGTTCAGAATCTTCTGATTGTTGCTTCTGCCAAAGACCGGCTGGTACAGTAAAAAAAATCTTAAAAGAGAAAGTAAAGATCCCCTTGCACAGTTGCACTATTGGTCTCCCTTACTCCACTCTCCTCTGTGTGTGCGCGCGCGTGCGCCTGTGCGTGTCCTTCTTCTTCTTCCACTTCTTGCTGGATATAAACCCCAACTCTGATTTATATCTCGTGTCTCTCTAACTTAGAGAAAAGTGGTTGACAGAGAAGAGAACGAAAGAGACCTGGCGGGTCTGGGTCTAAAGATGATAGGAAGGTTCTATTAATGATCTAAACTCTAAGTTTGTGATCCTCATCACCACCGTGTCAGGGAGGGGGCAACTGCTAATGCGGTAACCGCAGAGAGGAGGCCAAACAACAAACCAAGGTATAGGGCGCTCGGGCCACCCAGTGATTCCGGAGGAGGGTGAACAATATTATTCTCTTGCTCAACACCTTCTTTAAGAAGGAGCCATGCGTGTGATGGTTGGGTTGTGGTCCACAATATCTACAATTAAGAAAATAAAGTAAATACATCTATGTTTGAATGGTGCTAAAATAAGTACAAATACAATGGGTAGCTCTTCTTTTCCTTTTTTTAGCTTGGTTGCTTGCTTGGGTGGGAGGCTTTGGTTGGAAGATGGTGGTTTTTTTTGCCTTTCATTTATTATCTTCTACTTCTCTCAGTGAGGAAAGATGGATTGACTTTTTTTTTTCACAACGCAAATGTTGGTCGTAAATATGTGATTTTATTTATGGAAATGCCCTTCATCTATTTTTACAAGAAGCACCATTGGAAGTATCTGTTTCCTTGGGATCTAGCACCTGCAAAGCCTTTAAGAAGCCAAGTTCCACAGTGTAGGGAGTCACATTGAAGCGAGGTAGATTACTTTCCTAAGGTTTGCTTGGCGATGCTACATTTTATAAACAGTTTGAGGTGAACCTCATCGCTGAGGGAAATGGAACACATAAGTGGGATGGAAAATGAGTTGCTGATTGCTGGCAGTGTTGATGCCCTGGATAGGGATTGATGGTGAGCCGCCCAAAGTGTGGCGTGGCTGGGCTTTGAAGGTGAAGGAAAATGCGGAGAGAGTTCTAGGAGGCCTTTATTTCTTTCTTCTTTTACAGCTTAAGCCATTCTTTGACAGAAGGATGAATGAAACAGTGTGCTTAGCACGGAAAAACAGGAGTGGCAATATGTCCCCTTATATTAGTCTATCTGCAATTTTTATGCCGAGTACTAGTGGAAATGTCTGATATCTTTGTAGTAGCTTTATAATTATATTATGAATCATGACAACTTTAACATTTTTTTATTGGGTGCTGAAGGACACACACATACAGAATAGGCCAGACATGTTATCTACTTTTTTTTTTGTGTGTTCCTTCATTTTAACATTTGATGATTCTCTGACTGCTGAATCTGTGGTAAACTTCTTGGCTTTCAGAGACATTTTTTCAAGTGATGTGAAGCTATTCGTTCAAAATGATGCGGTTGCAGCTCTGGCAAGTGGGACAATGGGAAAACTCCATGGCTGTGTATTAATTGCTGGTACAGGGTCCATCTCTTATGGGTTCACTGAAGATGGAAGAGAAGCCCGTGCTGCTGGCGCAGGACCCATTTTAGGTGATTGGGGGAGGTAAATCTTTCACCATTTGAAAGCTAATTTTGGACTAATCTTTTTCTATAAATCTAGTAAGCCTATACATGACAAATGACTGTCGTACTATAACTGACAAAAGATGTGATTCTGGTCATTATTGACTTTTTTTTTTGCTTATAAATGATTTTAATATATTAGTCACCATATACAAGTTTATGGATCTCTTGTATTTATATAACCATTAAACTGATCATTCTATGATCTAATAAAGGAGAGCTGGGCATAAGCTAGTTTTCTATGTTGAAACTGAATCTGCAAGAACAGTGAAGACTTTTCTATGCTGCATGTTGCAATTCCCTTGCTTTACAAAACACCTAGAATTTACTATGCGGTATGTTGCGAGGAAGAGGAAGAACTATAGAAATTTAAGGGTTTTTGCATCTTCTGAAAATCAAGGGCTGTAAGTAGTAAGCCTTTGTTGACATCTTCTAACTGAAGGAATTAATTTGTGAGCCTTCCCAGAGGAATTCATCCAATAGTCACTCAAAAGGTTAGGACAGTTTAACCATAACTTTTGGTTTTCCATGAGAATTGGTTTTAGAGCCAACTGTTTTTCTTTCCTTATAGAATCTGCATGAAGGCGAGCCTTGGCGCAACGGTAAGGTTGCTCCATTGTGACCTGGTGGTCACGTGTTCGAGTCATGGAAACAGCCTCTTTGCAAAGCAGGGGTAAGGCTGCGTACATCTAGCCCTCCCCAGACCCCGCAATGGCGGGAGCCTTGTGCACTGGGCCGCCTTTTCTTTTATAAAATCTGCATGAAGACCAGCCAATTTTGTTTAGGCACCTATGTGATGAGTTAGATATTGGTCAAACATTAATGGATTTTTCCATGCAATATTACATGGAATGTGTCTGCAACTCCTTACTCGTATGATGCGAAGGAGCATTACTTCACAACATGGAGACTAGATTGCCTCACCTGAGAATAAGACATGAACTCATTCATAATATGCATTTCTGAACAGTGATAGCATAAGATGATGTTGAAGTTTGGGAAAGTATTTGATTTATGCTTTATGAAATATCCATAAACTGAGTGAAAGGTTAAAGAGTTGAATTGGGATACGTGAAGCGCAAGATCAAGGAAGGATGCAATGCCAATACAGTTCCCTTGGAAACTGAGCATTTTTTTTCTTCTATTGGGAGCCAAATACCTTATTTATTTCAATAATGATCACTAATACCAAAGCAAAGGATGCGAGGGGGTGATGGGGTAAATTAATGTGGTTCATGATTATGAGCCTGTTCAAAAGTTTTTGTTTCAGCCTTGGTCTAGCTTCTTTGTCTCTACTCACTTTTGATCAGTCATTAGAGTTTTGCCAATAGGCGCGTAGAAGTTCTTTTCGTATGTTGATTCAAAGTTCTAAAAACTACCAATCTCAGGATTACCATTATTTCCGCTAGTTGGAAAATCAGCGTGCAGGGCTGACAGATTGATTCCTGTATTTGAGAACAAGAAGCACTGTATAAGCTGGAAAATGAAAACAGGTTGTGGATATGACATTTTTTGGTTTTTATTTTTGTGCCCAAGTCTAAGTACATCAAATTTTCTCTTTCTTTTAGTGTTTTTGGAGAACATGTTGGCAGTCAACCTTTGAGCATTATTGAGTATATCCAACTGTTATTATAAGATGACTCATCCCAGGAATTGAGAATTGAATATCATAAAGAGAATAACAATACATAATGTTGGCTACAGAGTGAATGGTCAGAGAAAGAAAAAACAGAGATCTTATGCAAAAAATACTTTAGATATCTTGGCCAGTTATATGAGTGATGTGTGGCAATGGAGGTATGATTCATAGCTTCTTGCCCTTTTGGAACTTCAAAAATATATCTGAAATCTCATATCACAATGACTGGTGTACATCATTGATCTTTGAAGAAAAATAGACCCAAAAGAAAAGATAAAGAATAGATCTAAATGCCTAGTAACAAGAGAATAAAGTGATAGATATATTAGCATCACAATAAAAAAATCCACTGCATCACACCAAAGGTGGGCAAGGCATCACGCCTTACAAAGTGGACATCACATCCATGATTTTGCAAAGTTTGCATGAAAAGTCTTTTTTCATTCATAAAGTTTGTTTTTGATGCCCCTAAGTCTTATACATATATATATGCTTCTCCATGGCTTAATTTTTTTTGAAATGGGCCTCTCCATGGCTTAATAGACCCTAACATGTGGACTTTCAAATAAATGACCAGTTTTAACAGTTTTGTCCAATTCTTTTTTTTTTTTGCTTTTGGTCTTTAATGTAATCCTTACCATTAATGCCCATTATATTAATAAGATGAGTAGAAAAATCAAAGAAATGGCAGAATCACCAGCTTCCAAAACTGTGGAATCTCAATATTTAAATTAACCTTATTGTTTCTAGACATGCGCAACAATGCATGTCATTAGGTCTTTGATCTTGTTAAACCATTATGAATGGTTTCTTGCTCATGTGATGTTTCTAAATGTATATTTGTGTTTATTCTAGCATTTCCTGAAGTTTCATTTTAAATTTCCATATTTTCCATGGACTCTCTCATAAACTTCATAATTTTTATAAGATTTCCATGGATTTCCACACACATCCACTTCCGCGAGGACCGAAGACCAAAAGAAACCGATATTTGCATCATTGGGAGTGAGACACTCTTATACAAAGATTCACAATCTCATCTATATAAGATGCTAATCTCCACGATCCAATTCTTCCACCCAGTGCCCATGATTTTGCATTGGTGGGGTCCCCTTCAATGATGAGAGAGCCATTAAGTTCTAAATCCTATCGGCTCGGAGAAGGATTGAAGACGACCATTAAGCTCCCTCTTGAAATATCTAATTCCTATCAGCTCGAAGGAGGATTGAATAATATCTCTGATATCATCCCTGATTGCACCTCCCAAACTAGCCAGGCCCAAATTTGCCATGGAAAAACCATCAAAATTGAGCTTTATGCCATTCAACGGTGGAGGTTTGAACTTTTTTCTAGGAATGTGCCCAAGCAGAATTTCGGTCCATTTTCTAGTTTAAGATTTGGAAAAGGGACCTTTAAACTCATCCTTACAAATAATTTAATTGTTCACATATCTATCGTCTATGAAAGTACTACTTATGAACAGAAAAACACTGGACCGTTTTCTCTTACATTTTTATCATGTGTTATCTATGAAAGTACTACTTGAGAACAGAAAAGCATCGGACTGTTTTCATTAAAATTTCTATCATCTGTGTTGGATGAGTACAGTTTATTTGTTTTCTTCAGTACTCCATTTTCTCATCTACTTTGGACAACTTCTACCTTAAATTAGACATTGGTTGGTGTTTGTTATGCTTTAAGTTAGTTTCACCGTCTGTTAAGTCATTCAGTTGGAGACTCAACCAATAGCTGATGTGTACTCTTCCCAAGGCCCTGTTTGTTTAAGATTATGACAACCGATTGTGAGTCTAAAACCAGTTATTGGACTCAAAATTACGTTTAATTTTGAGTCCAATAATTGGTTTTAGACTCACAATCTGTTGTCATAATCTTAAATGAACAGGGCAGAAATAATGATTATTTATGCGATTAGTTGATTGGAGAATTTCCTAACTATTGTGGATGTGGTTTTGTGCATCTACGTTAGGCATGCTACATTGGTCTTATTTCCCTTAGTTTAACCTTAAATGCTTTTATGAGAAACCGGGAGCATGATTGGATGGCATATATTATGCAGTGGATATGGAATTGCTGCACAAGCATTGACTGCTGTGGTAAGGGCTCATGATGGTCGTGGCCCTCAGACAATGCTTACATGTAGTATTCTAAACATGCTTGGGCTTGCTTCACCAGATGAACTCATTGGGTACGTTTTCCTTTGCTTGAAACCTTCGGCCCTTTTTTATCATATTGATAACTTGGATCTGGCTCGTCTATCTGCATATGGGAATGATTAGCATACATTTGAAAGCAGAAAGATCCTTGTAAAGAAAGATGCTTTATTTTCTTTCTCCCTACACACACACACACACACACTTGCATTTCTATCTTTACTCACATGCATGAGTACCGCCAGGATCAATCAACATGATTGCATTTTCCATATTGCTCTAATTCTAAAACATTTTCCACTTATATCCCAACAACAATTTCTTGAGCAGTTTCTATAGCGACACATGCTTTCCAAATTAGGAGATCACTTTTCTTTTTATCAATTTATAAAGGGCCCATTTATATAGATTTTGAAAGTGCTTGCGATCCTTCACCGAATTTAACCCTGCCTATTTTGGTAGGTAAGATGGGATCAAAACTTCGACCTCAACGTTGAAGACCAAAGCCTTGACCATGGAGCTAGAGGCTCAATCCCAAATTTAACCAAATTTAACCCTCCTTTTAAAGATGGTCAGAATTTTCCAATAATTTATCCTTCAAATGTAGTCCTTCCAATATATTGTGTGACAGAGTATTAAGTAAAGACTAGTGATTAGTAATGAAATACGAAAGAGCTAGAAAATTAAGGAAATGAATTCTGAAATAGGAGGATGAGAAGATATCCGTGTTTTTTTGTCTTTGGGGTTTTCCTATATGTGTTCCTCTCTCTCTCTCTCTATACATATAGCTTTTGACATCTGGTTAAAAAAGTGTAAAACAAGGTGATTCATCCCATTACCAAAACATTGACGTGTGGATATCAGTCCCCTTTCTCTGTATATGTATATGTGTGTGTATACACATGGTAGAGAATATGGCAGATAGGTGTAACGACCCGATTCCGTCGAGTCGCTACGAGCAAAAGCACAACGCAAAAATCATGGATTTTTTTTAAAGAGGATAAATAAGATAACCAACATCTACAACCAAAATCTTATTCCAAATTAAATAATTCTACCATAACAAGAGGTCCCTACAATACTCATACTCCAAATGAAAAGTAAAGTTTTAACAACTAAAGTTCAAACTAAAGTTTTAACAACTAAAGTTCAAACTAAAGAAAGTCCCGAAAAAGAATAAGAACAGAAAATGACGCAAGACATCATAGCGCAATAATTTACGACACGAACTCGCCGATCACACAATGCCTTATCCCACGGTTTCTTCGTTTGCAAACGCTCCACCATCTAACGCCTCAACTCCTGTGGTGGAGAAAACAACGTTAGAGCAGGGTCCTCCAGAGACCGAGCAGAGTAAGAGAGACAATATAAGAAGTGCATACAATATAATCCAAAACCTTTGCAATATCTAAAAACAATAATAAAGACTGAAAAGGAATTACACTATCCATGGCAATATAAATAAAAATGAGTGACAATGATTCAAGTTTATACTATGTATGCAATGATTATGTAAAATGAGACAGCAAATTCCCCACGTACGTCCGGTTTTTTCCCCATTTTCTTTTCTGTCAATTTTTTTCTGACCTTTCCTTTTTATCGGTGTCCTTGCCACACGACTACCCACTACCCCTGTCTAAACGTAGTGGCGTTATGGACTCGGATTTCGGTCTCGCATTTAATGCTTAGCCGTTTCGGGGATACTATCCCTTTGGATGGTTTACCAACGAAAGGCTGTACACGCTTCTTGCGTTGGTCTTTGGACCTTAGGTCCCAGGATGATACCACCACACCCTTAATTTCCCCTTCACTCTCTCCCATGTATGATATGCAAATAGGGATTTTAAAGTACGTTACCTTTGCCTTGTTTTCCTGCATTCTTTCACATAAAGGTTAGAAACAGTTTATTATTAATTTCATTTCAAGTAAACAAGTATAGTGAGCTATACAGTTATCACTAAGAAAATTATATACGTAAGATTACTTTGCATGAAACAAGTTATATTGAAACCATTACAAAACAAGGTCTAGCTGTCACCTGCCTTCAAGTTAGATTTGTGGATAAAAAATTGACGAGCCCCCTAGAGGAGGTGGGAAGATTGATAACCTTGCAAGGATGAGATACATATACTAAGATCTCACTGGCATATTCAAAATTTCACTCAAAGGGTCTGTATGTCCAACAAAGACGACCAATTCCTGTCTTAGCTTACATACGAAAACACTTTCATCTATTTAGATATGATCAACAGTTGAAATTTATCTAATATACGGATTTACTCATTTCACTAATTCTCAGAAAAGCATTCGGTATTTACTTCTTAGTCTACAGATGAAAATTTTGATTTCTATTAAAGATACACCCAACTGTTGATCGGAGTATAAAATCAATTACAAGAGGAACCTATGATTATTATTTGTTAGGGTCAACTGTTATTCAAGTATATAGTTGATACAAGTGACGTTTTAAGGATTTGAGGAGGATTATTCATAGAATATATATCCACTAGATCGAGAAAATATCGAGAAAATCACATACTACATATTTAAGTACCATGTCTGCTCAGTTCTTATACATTAGTTTATACACTAATTTATACATCAAAACTGTACCATGTCTACTTAGTTATTATACATAAATTTTCATGTATACATTAATTTATACGCATTACCATTCAAAAAGAACATTTATACGCATACATATGTGCTGTGTCCTTTCCAGATTTAGACTCGAGGGTACATTCATGCAAGCATAAATAATTAAACTCAGGTTATGGATTGCATTTTCGAACCCTCCAGTTATGCTATTAACTATGAATCCACAGTACAAGCATATACTTATACAGTCATCAACCCTCATAAATCAGATTATACACAGCTTTACCTACAACAACACAGACCTATACTACACCGTTATTATATACACCATCATTTAAATACATATAACCTTGAATCTGATCACTTATTTATACTTATAATACCCAGCCATTAAAGGTCTAAGGTCTATTCAGTTCTCTTATTCTTATGGTGATTGAGGATTAATGGCCTTAGATCTATCCCAACTTATACTTATAATATCCAGATGTTAAAGATCTTGACATATTTTCCAGATTTTCATTAAGAAGGAGGTCACAAGAACATCCCTCTTATTATTTTGATAGGATTTAAAGAGAAAAAGGTTTTGGGGTACTTCCTTGGATGGATCTAGGGTATAAGGAGAATCAAGTGTAAAGCTCTTCTTCTTCTTCTTCTTCTTTCTTTTTTTTTTTTTTTTTTGGATGTGAGTCTGTCTCTCTCCCTCGTTAAATTCTTGGGCGAGAATGGGAGAGGTGCATGTCACTATATATATATATATATATATTATGCTATTCTATTTTCCTTGTTTTATGATTGGTAACTTAAGATGAGTCATAAGAGGGCTATAGTAAGTTACCAAAAACCCAACTCCTTGGTCTTATCTATAAGGCATGATAGGCACATTTTTGTGGGGTTTAAATTTTAAAGAAAAGGAAAACGACCAAAAGAGGGGAGAAAGATGCGCACAGTGAGTTGTGCGCATGATTCTTTCCCTAGTGGGGATCGTGTAACTGCCCAAATATTAGGAAACCTTTTATTTTCTCTCAATCTCTCCTTTTTTATTGGTCAAAGGATATTCTCAATAATATCTCTTTAAACCTAGATTTCTAGACAATATCCCAAAGAAATCAGCAATTGTAACATACTTTTAGGATTTGAGTAATTTGGAAGTGGGCCCACTCTTCATTTAAAAGTGTATGCACTGTTAAAGTATAAAAGATAAATAACGCCTTTCTCCAATAGCTTAAGCTTTTGGAGAAGTTGGTAAGTTAACATGGTATCAGAGCCAAAGGTCTCGAGTTCAAACCTCCCGGATAGCGAAAATCCACATGCGATGGTCGGCCCAAAGTGGGACCACATGTGCCACGTGTTTGCCAAGTGGGCCACACGTGCGGGGGAGTGTTAAAGTATAAAAGATAAATAACGCCTTTCTCCAATAGCTTAAGCTTTTGGAGAAGTTGGTAAGTTAACATGCACGTTTTCCCATACAAGGGAAAACGTGGGTTTCTTCCCATACTATTTTTTCCCATGTTTTAAGTGATATTTTCCCCGGAAATTATTTTTACAACCAGACTTATTTTCTTCTCTCATTTAGGGAATTTAGTTATAACCTTCAATAGCCATAGATTCTAAGATCTATGGATCAAAGCAAATCAAAGGGAAAAGAGTGATTAAAAACTAAGATCAAGGGTTGATCAACGATGGATCGTTGATCCCCACCCTCGAAAATAGATCTATTGATCCAATGGCCTAAATCTTAGGGTTTTGAAAGAACAAGATAATCACAGTCATTACAATCTACCCCCCTTAAAAGAATTTCGTCCCCGAAATTCCTCTCTCCAATCTATGGTAAGAGTAATGACATAAGAGGTTACACAACAATTCTTGATATGGAAATATTTAACAATGATTGCATCACAATGGAAGCACACGTACCTCCAAATAACTCTGGAAAGTTCTTTTGAACATCGGATTCCCGTTCCCAGGTAGGTGCCTCGACGCTGTGGTGACGCCAAAGTACTTTGACAAGCGGAATTGACTTGTTCCGTAAAACTCTCTCCTTGCGCCCCAGAATGCGCACGGGCCCTTCTGAAAAGGACCAATTACCCTGAAGCTCCACCTCGTCCTCCTTCAGCACATGAGAAGGGTCGGGATGATATAGACGGAGCATGGATACATGAAATACGTTATGCATCCGCTCAAGGTTTGGAGGTAATTCCAACTTATAAGCTCGAGATCCAACTCGCCTAGAAATGCTATAAGGTCCGATGTAACGAGGGCTCAACTTACCCTTCCTGCCGAACCGCATAACTGCTTTGAAAGGCGAGATTTTAACAAACACCATATCTCCCTCAGCGAACTCAAGCTCTCTACGTCGCTGATCGGCATAGCTCTTCTGCCTACTCTGAGTTGCCTTTAGCCTCTCTCTAATCAGAGTTACTTTCTCATAAGTTTCTTCCACAAATTTCAGCCCAAGCAACTGCCTCTCACCAACTTCAACCCAGTCTGCACGACCATAAAGAGCCTCGAAGGGAGCCATGTGGATACTCTGCTGATAGCTATTATTATATGCAAATTCGACTAGGGGCAAGTGTCGCTCCCAGTCTCCCCCAAAATCGAGAATACAGGCTCTCAATAGGTCCTCCACAATCTGATTAACCCTCTCGGTCTGACCATCCGTCTGAGGATGATAGGCGGTACTAAAATTTAGCTTCGATCCCAAAGCCTCATGCAAACCACGCCAAAACCCAGAAGTGAATCGGTGTCCCTGTCTGATACTATGGAAGTAGGTACTCCATGCAATCTGATAATCTGAGCCACTTACACCTCAGCCAACTTGTCCAAAGTCCAAGTCTTTTTCATGGGGATAAAATGTGCAGACTTGGTGAGACGATCAACTAACACCCAGATGCTATCACAACCGTTCTTGGTTTTGGGCAAACCCATGATGAAGTCCATAGAAATGCTGTCCCACTTCCACATGGGTATCTCCAAAGGCTTTAGGGTGCCTCCAGGTTTCTGATGCTCAATCTTTATTTTCTGACAAGTCAAGCATTTAGAAACATAGCTAGCAACTTCTCTTTTCATCCCATTCCACCAGAAATTCCTTTTTAAATCCTTATACATCTTGGTGCTACTCGGATGAATCGTGTAGCGAGACTTGTGAGCCTCATCCAAGATGCTCCTCTTGAGATCTTCTTTAGCTGGCACACATATCCTGTCTTTGAAGTATAAGTATCCGTCTGCCCCAACAGAAAAATCTGGTCTGGAATCCACCTCGGCCTTCAATTTCACAATCTCTGCATCCTCTGCCTGAGCCGCCTTTATCGACTCCAGAAAATCTGATTGAACTCGAAAATTTGCTAAGACTGTTTTTTCACCCACTTTGCAAACACCCAATGTCAAATCTCTAAACTGCTCAAGGAGTTTCCACTCTTCCATCATCAAGCATGCAAGTTTAGCACCTCCTTGTCTACTGAGAGCATCGGCAACCACATTGGCTTTACCTGGATGGTAGCTCAATGTAAAATCGTAGTCCTTTAAGAACTCAAGCCACCTCCTCTGGCGCATATTTAATTCTTTCTGATCAAACAGGTATTTGAGGCTTTTGTGGTCCGTAAAAACTTTAAACTTCACACCATACAGATAATGACGCCGGATCCTGAGCGCAAAAACCACAATTGCCAATTCTAAGTCATGGGTGGGGTAGTTCACCTCATTCCACTTCAACTGCCGTGAGCCATATGCAATTACCTTCCCATCCTGCATAAGCACACAACCTAACCCCTTTTATGGAAGCATCGCTATAAATCATAAAATCCCCTCCTTCAGAAGGGAGGACAAGTACAGGCGACGAAGTCAACCTCTTCTTCAAATCTTGGAAACTAAGCTCACACTCTTCAGTCCAATTAAACTTGACATTCTTTCTAGTCAACTTGGTCAGAGGACCAGCCAATGTAGAAAACCCCTCAACAAATTTCTGGTAATAACCAGCTAGCCCCAAGAAACTCCTAATCTCAGTTGTGCTAGTAGGCTGTTTCCACTTCAACACTGCCTCTACTTTAACTGGGTCAATTGAGATGCCCTCCTTGGAGACCACGTGGCCTAAGAATGTCACGCTCTCTAACCAAAACTCGCACTTGAAAAACTTGGCAAACAAATGATTCTGCCTCAAGGTTTCAAGTGCTTTTCTCAGATGCTCTGCATGATCTTCCTGGGACTTAGAATAAATGAGTATATCATCAATAAATACTACAATGAACTGATCTAAGAAGGGCATGAAGATCCTGTTCATTACATCCATAAAAATGGCTGGAGCATTAGTCAGTCCAAATGGCATTACTACGAACTCGAAATGACCTTATCGGGTCCTGAAAGCTGTCATGGATATGTCCTCATCTCTGACAAGCAGCTGATGATACCCTGATCTGAGGTCAATCTTAGAAAAGTGACAAGCTCCCTGCAACTGGTCAAAAAGATCGTCGATCCTAGGCAAAGCATAACGATTTTTTACAGTAACCTTGTTCAATTGCCGATAATCGATGCACAAACGGAGGCTGCCATCTTTTTTCTCCAGAAACAGCACTGGAGCACCCCAAGGCGAAGAACTTGGCCTGATGAACCCTTTCTCAAGTAACTCAGACAACTGCTCCTTCAACTCTTTCAACTCGGCAGGGGCCATGCGATAAGGTGCTTTGGAAATGGGTAGGGTCCCTGATTCGAGGTCAATGGTAAAGTCGATCTCCCTGTGGGGAGGCAACTCCGTGAGATCCTCTGGAAAAACATCAAGGAACTCACTCACCACGGGAATATCAGCTGCTGATAACCCTACTCCATCATCCTCTTTCTTCACATACGCCAAGAAACCTTCACAGCCTCTACCTAACATTTTTTGGGCCTTTAATGCAGCGATAATTTTGATCTTACCAGGGCGCTTCACACCCTAAAACTTGAACTCCTCTTCGGGTATTCTGAACACCACCACCTTATGGAAACAATCCACACTGGCGTGATAAGACGCCAACCAGTTTATGCCTAAGATGACCTTGAAGTCATTCATATTCAACAATACAAGGTCTCCCAAAAGCTCACGGTCCCCAATTTTAATTATACAACCCTTACACATCATGTCAGTAACTACCACATCGCCTACTGGTGTGATCACTCTCAACGGATGTAGTAATGGTACAGGAGATAATGCTAATTCTCGAACAAAATCAGGCGATATAAATGATAATGTAGAGCCATAATCAAATAAAACATGAACAGATACACCATTAATGAGAAGCTGACCTTCGATAACTGCATTAGATGCTTCAGCGTCGCGCTGACTTAAGGCAAAGACGCGATTGACAGGAACTGGGGGTGCATTTCTTCCTTGGACCGATATGTGATTTGGGACCTGATTAACACACCCACACTCACGCAGTCCATGTCTTTCTCAAAAACCTAGAGCTTTGATACCACAACTGTAATGACTTGATTCCGTCGAGTTGCTAAATAAGATAACCAACATCCACAACCAAAATCTTATTCCAAATTAAATAAGTCTACCATAACAAGAGGTCCCCTACAATACTCATACTCCAAATGAAAAGTAAAGTTTTAACAACTAAAGTTCAAACTAAAGAAAGTCCCGAAAAAGAATAAGAACAGAAAATGACGCAAGACGACATAGCGTAATAATTCACGACACTAACTCGCCAATCACACAATCCCTTATCCCACGGTTTCTTCGTTTGCAAGCGCTCCACCATCTAACTCCTCAACTCCTGTGGTGGAGAAAACAACGTTAGAGCAGGGTCCTCCAGAGACCGAGTAGAGTAAGAGAGACAATATAAGAAGTGCATACAATATAATCCAAAACCTTAGCAATATCTAGAAACAATAATAAAGACTGAAAAAGAATTACACTATCCATGGCAATATAAATAAAAATGAGTGACAATGATTCAAGTTTATACTATGTATGCAATGATTATGTAAAATGAGACAGCAAATTCCCCATGTACATCCGGCTTTTTCCCCATTTTCTTTTCTGTCAGTTTTCTTCTGACCTTTTCTTTTTATCGGTGTCCTTGCCGCACGACTACCTACTACCCCTATCTAAACGTAGTGGCGTTATGGACTCGGATTTCGGTCTCGCATTTAATGCCGAGCCGTTTCGGGGATACTATCCCTTTGGATGGTTTGCCAACGAAAGACTGTACACGCTTCTCGCGTTGGCCTTTGGACCTTAGGTCCTAGGATGATACCACCACACCCTTAATTTTTCCTTCATTCTCTCCCATGTATGATATGCAAATAGGGATTTTAAAGTACGTTACCTTTGCCTTGTTTTCCTGCATTCTTTCACATAAAGGTTGGAAACAGTTTATTATTAATTTCATTTCAAGTAAACAAGTTTAGTGAGCTATACAGTTATTACTAAGAAAATTATATACGTAAGATTACTTTGCATGAAACAAGTTATATTGAAACCATTACAAAACAAGGTCTAGCTGTCACCTGCCTTCAAGTTAGATTTGTGGATAAGAAATTGACGAGCCCCCTAGAGGAAGTGGGAAGATTGATAACTTGGCAAGGATGAGATACATATACTAAGATCTCACTGGCATATTCAAAATTTCACTCAAAGGGTCTGTATGTCCAACAAAGACGGCCAATTCCTGTCTTAGCTTACATATGAAAACACTTACATCTATTTAGATATGATCAACAGTTGAAATTTATCTAATATACGGATTTACTCATTTTTTTAAAGTGGACATATTTCATTAATTCTCAGAAAAGCATTCGGTATTTACTTATTAGTCTACAGATGAAATTTTTGATTTCTATTAAAGATACACCCAACTGTTGATCGGAATATAAAATCAATTACAAGAGGGACCTATGATTATTATTTGTTAGGGTCAACTGTTATTCAAGTATTTAGTTGATACAAGTGACGTTTTTAAGGATTTGAGGAGGATTATACATAGAACATATATCCACTAGATCGAGAAAATCACATACTACATATTTAAGTACCATGTCTGCCCAGTTCTTATACATTAGTTTATACACTAATTTATACATCAAAACTGTACCATGTCTATTTAGTTATTATACATAAATTTTCATGTATACATTAGTTTATACGCATTACCATTCAAAAAGAACATTTATACGCATACATATGTACTGTGTCCTTTCCAGATTTAGACTCGAGGGTACATTCATACAAGCATAAATAATTAAACTCAGGTTATGGATCGCATTTTCGAACCCTCCAGTCATGCTATTAACTATGAATCCACAGTACAAGCATATACTTATGCAGTCATCAACCCTCATAAATCAGATTATACACAGCTTTACCTACAACAGCACAGACCTATACTACACCGTTATTATATACACCATCATTTAAATACATGTAACCTTGAATCTGATCACATATTTATACTTATAATACCCAGCCATTAAAGGTCTAAGGTCTGTTCAGTTCTCTTATTCTTATGGTGATTGAGGATTAAGGGCCTTTGATGTATCCCAACTTATACTTGTAATATCCAGATGTTAAAGATCTTGACATATTTTCCAGATTTTCATTAAGGAGGTCACAAGAACATCCCTCTTATTCATTTGATAGGGATTTAAAGAGAAAAAGGTTTTGGGGTACTTACTTGGATGGATCTAGGGTATAAGGAGAATCAAGTGTAAAGCTTTTCTTCTTCTTCTTCTTCTTCTTTCTTTTGTTTTTTTGTTTTGGATGTGAGTCTGTCTCTCTCTCCCTCGTTAAATTTTTGGGCGAGAATGGGAGAGGTGCACGTCACTATATATATATATATATATATATATATATATATATGAGAGAACGTTTCCTTACCTACACACTACCTTAAAATACAGTGGGGGCCCACATTGTTTGGGTGATCCAAACCATTCATTTGAATGGTCCTCACATAGATAGGGTGTCCAGAAAAAATCAGATCCATAGGATCATCCTAACCATTCAAACTATGGAGGCAAAAAATGGACTAATTTGTGAAGGTTTATACACGTCCA
The DNA here is from genome assembly GCF_043159265.1 of Tasmannia lanceolata. Lineage (NCBI taxonomy): Eukaryota > Viridiplantae > Streptophyta > Magnoliopsida > Canellales > Winteraceae > Tasmannia > Tasmannia lanceolata. The sequence goes on along the minus strand of NW_027518685.1, from coordinate 9,709,929 downwards.
TTTTACCTCCACAAATCGTAGGGTTGGGATGATCCTATGGATCTGATTTTTTGTGGACACCCTATCTATGTGAGGACCATTCAAATGAATTGTTTGGATCACCCAAACAATGTGGGCCCCCACTGTATTTTAAGGTAGTGTGTAGGTAACTTTCCTACACAAGTGTGTAGGAAATGTTCTCTCTCTCTCTCTCTATATATATATATATATATATATATATATATATATTTTATGCTATTCTATTTTCCTTGTTTTATGATTGGTAACTTAAGATGAGTCATAAGAGGGCTATAGCAAGTTACCAAAAACCCAACTCCTTGGTCTTATCTATAAGGCATGATAGGCACATTTTTGTGGGGTTTAAATTTTAAAGAAAAGGAAAACGACCAAAAGAGGGGAGAAAGATGCGCACAGTGAGTTGTGCGCATGATTCTTTCCCTAGTGGGGATTGTGTAACTGCCCAAATATTAGGAAACCTTTTATTTTCTCTCAATCGCTCCTTTTTGATTGGTCAAAGGATATTCTCAATAATATCTCCTTAAACCTAGATTTCTAGATCATATCCCAAAGAAATCAGCAATTGTAACATACTTTTAGGATTTGAGTAATTTGGAAGTATGCCCAGTCTTCATTTAAAAGTGTGCACGTTACAAGGGAAAATGTGGGTTTCTTCCCATACTCTTTTTTTTTCCATGTTTTAAGTGATATTTTCCCCGGAAATTATTTTTGCAACAAGACTTATTTTCTTCTCTCATTTAGGGAATTTAGTTATAACTTTCAATAGCTATAGATTCTAAGATCATGGATCAAAGCAAATCAAAGGGAAAAGAGTGATTAAAAACTAAGATCAAGGGTTGATCAACGATGTATCGTTGATCCCCACCCCCGAAAATAGAACTATTGATCCAATGGCCTAAATCTTCGGGTTTTGAAAGAAGAAGATAATCACAGTCATTATAATAGGCGTTGCCCATTTTAACAGTTACATGACTAAGTGCACATGGGCAATCAGAAAATAACACAGTTACAGATTTGTGCCACTAGGCTTGATTTGGAGCCTCCATTTCACTCTGAAACCACAGTAGTCCATCCTTGCTCTCCTTTAAAGGTCCTTGACTTAAAGTCTCAAAATAGGCTAGAAATTTCCCTTCTCTCATCCGTACCCTTTAACCTTGAGCCTCTTCAAATGAAAACATTATTTAGCTGATTCCTTGTAAAAATACAGGCCTTTGAAAGCGAGCACATTATTTAGTTTTTATCTTGATACTGTCTTTGCTTACAGTGATGCCTTTATTAGATGGGTTTTTTTTATGGAATTTTCATTTAGGACGGTGAAGTTTACAACTAGATTTCCCTTTTTTTTTATTTGAGATTCAGGTGGACCTATGCAGATCCATCTTGGGCTCGAATTGCCGCACTTGTTCCAGTGGTGGTGTCCTGTGCAGAAGCTGGTGATCAAGTTGCGAATAAAATTTTACAAGACTCTGTACAAGAGCTAGCTGCAAGTGTGAAAGCTGTTGTCCAGAGACTTGGTTTGTGCGGTGAAGGTACATTGCATTCTGAATATTCGAGAGAATATTTTTTTCTGTTTGCTAAATATGTTGTTCTGTATGGTTTTCTCATGGACTGGCTGAAAATTCTGGTTAGTTGTATCATTTCATGTGTATGTTCTTGCATACATCAGTAGACTACAGTCTGATTTTCAACAAATGTAATTATTTTTGCCATGTAAAAAAAGTTTGACTGGCAAGTTGTACTGTCTTGATTAACAAGAATGGTCATGATGCACCAGTACACCACCAGACACGTTGCACATATATTTGGTGATCAGGACCGTTGATCTTACGTGCCATCACTAGCCGACTCAATGGATATAGGTCTCATGCCGAATGGAGATCCTATATGCTTGATCGAGGCATGTGAACAATCGATGGCTTGGAGAAATCCAAAAAGATGCCTTTTTCATCACACTTGATTGAGGACCAGGTTCATCTAATGACGGTGCGGTCAAGAGCAATGGGCTGAATTTGTGATGGCCGGTAAGAATTGTGGACCTAATTGTCATACATGCCTCTGGGGGTCCATGCCATACAATGTTCTCGTTAATGAGAATGGCGATCATTCAGAAAGTTTTTTCCTGCTACAGATTTCTCTCTGTTGTCATTGATTTTGTGGGTTTTTACTTCTAATGCCTTAATGAGTTGCAGATGAAAAGGATTCTTTCCCACTTGTCATGGTTGGTGGTGTCCTTGAAGCCAATAAAAACTGGGATATTGGCAAAGAAGTTGTAAATTGTATCTCCAAGGTCTATCCAGGAGCTTGTCCAATTAGACCCAAGGTAAGTATGTTCTTCAGTCAATTTAAATTTTGATCTGTTGTGACGTGATGCTATGTGGAATAATGCTTATTGGAAAATATTTAGCTGTGATTGAGGAAATGTTGAAACTAATTTCGGTAATCTGCCCCTATTTATGAGAACAAACAAACCTCAAGTGAAACAAAGACACATAAAAAATTAACCAAATCACCACAAACTGTGTATGAACATGATATTGCTATGTCAATAAAGAGAATGGTATTTCGAGTATTTCCTTTATTAATTTCTATTAGTCAAAAAAGGCACGTATGCAACTTCCTGGTAAGCGTTAGAAGCTTTGTAACTACATTGTTACTGTGAGACCATTGACTTCTACCTTATAAATGCTAAAAACCATATTTTTAGTTCCATGATGCCTCCTCGATACTTACTTTTGATGCCCTTCCTACTCTGGAACCCACTCCCATTATCGCTCCAGAATCATCTCCTTTATTTGTCAAGCCACCGGGACCATGTTTCCGCCAGACACATTGTTACCTCAATGAAACTCATGGCTTCAAGAGGTTTTGTTATGTTTTGTTATTTTTTTAACAGTAGCTTCAAGAGGTTTTGTTATCATCAACTTCTTGCATATTTTACTTTTTTTTTAATGGCTCTTGCATATTTTACTTGGTGATCTATATTATTTCTTTTCTAAGTTTTAACACTTGTAATATATTTATACAGATGATTCTATCTGCCCTAAGACCCCGATTGTTTCAAAAGTATTGGCTTTTAGGCAGTGAAACCATTTTTCTTCCACTTAGGATTTCTTTCAGGGTTCTAGAGGAGAATAATATTCTTCTTTGTTTCTTCTTTGGGGTGTACTTTCTTGGTCGCCCTTCTTATTAATGAAATCTGCTACCATTCAAAAAAAAAAAACAATAGTTGCTGTTCCCCTCATAAGAACTTTTGCCCTGTGGAGCCTCTAGCTCAGTTGGTAAAGACTATGTTCTTTCACCCTGATGTCAGGGGTTCGATCCCAGCTTACCTTCCAAAAAAAAAAGAACTTTTGCCCTGTGTGTGGACAAAGTGATTTATTGTTGCACAGACCTACTTTAGATGTGCTCGTGATTTGGAAATGTGATTTTAGGTGCTTCAAGTTATATAATTGCCTACTTGTTGCGGAAATCACACATGATCCCTCTTCCTGTTTCTTCTGGTAATTAAGGAACAAAGTTATTGGTGACAGAAGTTCTCATCCATGACCTTCAAATTTAAGCATGTAGATTAGTGGTCCATCTCTTTATTGACATATGTTACATCCCCAGGAATGCAGAGGAGGATGCTTTGCAATGTTTGAGAGCTATTTATTTTAGACCCTACTCCAGTTTTTCACGTAATCATAAAAATAGAACCCCAGAAATTGTCATGATGAATCCTGCAATGTATTGGTGACGAGTATATAACACAGTTCGACTAGTCAAGTCGTGCTATGAATGCATAAGCTGGTAATTAGTAAATATATTGAGCTTACCATAAGCAGATTGTATCCATTGGGCAAATATGGGTTCGATCAAGATTTGTTTCTGCTACATAGAGTCCTAAAGAGATATCCTACTTGAAATAAAAAAAAATTATCGTGGCACAAACTATACTTGAGATAATTTTTTTTTCAAGTTGGGTTTTATTTTTTCCACCTACTTGGTTCTTGGGTTGATTTTCACTTTCATTCATGCCTGATGTTTCACAACCACTATTATATTTGAGGGTTGCTAGCAAAACAGGATCCCGTTTCGAGAAAAAGACGGGGTCTTATATGGTTACAAGTGCAGAATTTGCACCGCGATTCGTCGTATTTTATTATCATTACTGTGAAATTTTCAAAAAGAAAAGAAAAAAAGGTTACACGTGTATCCCAAAAATGCAAAAATATCATGCGATGGTCATTTTCACTCCCGTTTTTATCTCCAGTACGGGATCCCGTTTTAGAAGTGTTTTCCATTATATTTGAAGAATGAAAACTGCCCAAATGATGAAGTGATACTGAACCCTGGCATCATTTTCTTGAATGTTTGAGTTGCCATCTTCTCAAGTTTTCATCCTGTTTCGCAGGTGGAACCAGCCGTGGGAGCTGCATTGTTGGCCTGGAATTTCTTGATGAAAGAATCAGAAGGTAATCTCAGAAGATGACCAAGGCGCGTCTTCGAATGAGAACATTGATTGTACAGTACATCAGCAGTGATAGAAGAAAAAAACGTTGAGGAAAAAAGAGAAGGTAAAATGTTCTTAAATGCCATTGGTTAGATTGATTGGTCATTGAGATTTGATCTCTGGCCTCCCCCAAGAGGATTTCCAAGCTTTTCTTATTGTTCCTGGACTACCCTAGTTTTATTTCACTTTCACTATTTACAGTTTGTATTTTCTATTCTACAAGTCCTGATTAAGATGTAAAGCAAAGGAAAATAAGAGAAGAAAGCCCATATGTTTGTTGGGCAGTCTATCCTCATTATGTATTCCAGCATACATTTGCATTCTTACTGTTATAAGCATTATCTGCAGCCAATCAGATACTATTTTGTTATCTTTTTAGGAAGAATTTCTGCTACTATCAGCCACTCACCATTTGATAAACTAATGAATTTTTTTCATAGTTGCCAAACATTGTAATGATGTTTCTCCTTCATCAAACAGTCATTAACATAGATTTAATTTATAGATCAGTATGAGACATTAAAGAAAATGTCTAGTTTTGACAATCTCAGTTACAGATCAGTATTGGGTTTTTATATGAAAAAAATATGACCAGGCAGAAGTACAAGTGGGGCCCATTTGATCAATGATCGAAGCCGTTTATTGGTTAGTCATCCCATGGATGGGTCATGGATTAAAATCCACTCTTATTGGACAATTCTATCCATCTAATTTGTGGTTGTGATTATTGACGGTTGCTTCTTTATTTTCTCGTTGTCTATTTAATGATCACAAAAATTGGATGGTTAGAATCGTCCAATAATTGTGGATTTTTGATCAGTGGCTCATCCATGGCATTCAAAGCTTAACCCCCCCCCCCATCGCCTAGGATATAGAGGCTTAAAACATTTCTCTTATTTTCTTGCATTTGAGTTCTCAAGCATAGCTTTGGATGCTACAAAAACTGGTTCTTATTTTCAGGTAAGAGTATTTTTTATAAATCTTATAGTGTAATTCCAGTTGGTGGAATGCAATAGGAAAAATGAATTGTAATACATCTTCTTTCCTCCATTTACTGATCCCCGATGAGGATCAATACAGATAGCTGACAAAAATTTATGAATCAACTATAGGCATCGCCTTTTTTTTTTTTTTTTTTTTGTGATTTTCTAGTAAATTTTGCGGAAAGCCATTTCGCGGCTGGCTTTTGCATGAGAGGACAGCCACGCAGGCTCACTTTTCAACAGATTCTGTCTTACTCATTTAATCCATCTGACTTGGCTGTTCTCTATGCAAAAGCCAGCCGTGAAATAGCTTTCCGCGAAATTGCCTAGCAAATTCCTTTAATTATTATTATGATTATTTTATTTTTTTGAAAAAGGTTATTATCTACATGAGAAAATCTTTTCACGGCTGTTAGTGGCCGAAAAATGGGCGTTAGTGTCTTTTTAGTATTTTTTCTTCAAAAAATAGACAAGTGGCCATAAACAGTGAAATTGAAATAACTGAATTTTGGGTTGTTTAGTCAAGTAACAGAAATGATTTTGATTGTGGGTATCCAAATCAATTGTCTCATTGCAATCTTTTCTTTCTGATTTTGATTGTCTGAATAATCAGGAGCTAAGGCCATTCTAATCATCCTTTCTGCAAAAGAGTGTTTCATTAGATGTAAAATGGCTTTAAAACAGCCATTCTAGAAATGGATTTCCGTTTAAAAATTGAACATAAAATTTTGTTTTACAAGATTTTATATGGTGTAAGGCCTTACAACAAGACGGTAGGGGTACCGCCCTTGATATTTGATCCAACAGCAGCTCACTTTTTGAGGTGCTGTTGGATCAAATGTCAATGGTGGTACTTCCACAGTACAAAGGCATTATTGTTGTAAGGCCTTGCACCATATAATTTCTCTTATTTTACGCCCATTTTGCGTAGAAAGAATCAGAGCCTAATCAAGAAAATGTCCACTACTTGTTAGTTCTTTGTTAATTCCACATAGCTGTGAGATAGCAGACTTTCCTCATTAACCAACAGTTTATGGTTTCCAACTCTCTGAACGCATCATTCTCTGGGGTCTAAACATGAGGAGAGAAAAGGCATTATTTCTCCATCTAGTAGTTCCCATTTTCTTCGTAAGTTTGATGGGCTTCATCGTTTTGCGCTTATAATAAGTCTCATTCGATCAAACATTACTACGAATCTCTCCCCCAATTTCTACACAAACACAGCTTCCTATTTTTTAAAGTTTCATGGGCTTCGTCCCTTTTCCTCACACCACAAGAACACCAGATTTCACATTTGGGCATGGCACACACATGGCTTCAACAGCAGCCGGGCCTCAGTTGCACGCGCAAATATGTTTGGATTTGCCCTTATTTATAGAGAGGGATGCTTATGAACTAATAGAGAACTAATTTTCTATTTTTCAAAAATTTCTCACATGCTTTTCATTGCTGCATGGAAGTCATAAATATACATACCGGACAAAATGTATAAAACATAACACTATTTACCACATAAGAGAAGCAAAAATAAATACTGAAGAATAAAAAATGTGTGGTTGAGCTCACACCTGTGTGCATAAGAGGCATTAGATAACGAAAGATGTGATTTTCTTCTTTGTGTCATCGAGGGTGCCGGCAAGACATGACTGCTGATCTGTGATGATGAGGCGAGAATGTAGCAGGGGGACCGAGGCCGCACATAGAAAGATTATTGTGGTAAATATATTTAAGCAAGAAGAGAAGGAAATCAGGGAGAGGGAAGCATGCCTATGTTGCCGACAAAAGAAGCAGTGAATGGTACAGTAATAATGTTGATCACCTTATACTAGAGCTGCTCAAATTGGCTTAGCACTTTCTCATTTTAGCTCTCGTCTGACCAATTTCAGAATCTCCATAATCTGCATGAAACAAAAAATTTGATAAATATAACCATTTCAGGGTTGGTAAATGAGACACAGAGATATATATAACAGGTTATAAAGTTGGGAATGACAAAAAGTACTTGTAAGATCTTGAAACATACGATACAGAAGTCAATCATATCCTTAACATTCCACGTTAAACTTTACTCTGTTTACAAAATTTTGGTCTTAGAATCTTATCTGCGATACAGCAGTCAATCAAACATAGTGCCAGAGCTTACTGTTAAAGGGATTGATGCATGTTCGTTTTTTTTAAAAACGGAAGCCAAATTCATCAGGAAAATAAAAGAAATAATGTATAGAAAACAGAAAAAATACAAACGGTGCAAATATTTGAAAAAAAAAAAAAATTACAAACGGCACAGATACTGCCCCTGCATGAGAACGTCCCGCCTAACACCGTCTTTAGCCAAAGAGTCAGAAATCTCATTTGCCGCTGCCCTTAGGGTATGATTTAAATAAATGTTGTCCTCCCTTGCAATGTTGACAACCTCATTGATAATGAACCCCACCACCATAGGTCCTCTAACATTTCAGCACCCCACCACACATCATTTTGCGAGTCATTTTCCACCGTAAAGGACCATCAAACCTTGCTCTGAAAAATTCAGCCCCATAAACAAAGCCTTTGTACTCGACCGCGTCATGCCGAGTCGACTAGGATTTCCTTCGGCTGCGTTCCGCGCTGCATCCGCGTTCTTAAACACTGCCCCAAGCCATTGTACTATTTTTGGACATCAAAGGAGAAACCTCCTCCAAAAGACCAAGAAGACAGTTGACGCTAGTGAACTCCGACTCCTTTAAGATTTCTACGAAACATCCAACTCCAAATATCTCCCTGCTTCACACCAAAAAGACTAAACAAAGTCCTACCCAACCTAAACCTAATACCTAACAAGAACTTCGTCCTAACATGACAAATCGACCGCTATGCTCCTAAACCTTTGTTACGACCTACCTCCCAGTAAATCAACCGCTATGCACCCGAACCTTTCGAGTGCTAGCCCAACAAGCATGGGATGATCCATTGAAGTTCAGCTTCACATCACTTGCCTTTGGGGAGCTAACAAAGGGCTATCTTCTCCTTTGGTTTTCTATTATATGCAATTTTGCAAGGCACTGGCTGAAATCATTTCCCAAAAATCCAGCAAACTTCTTTGAGCTTCTCACCCACTAGCTTATGTAGGTGAGAATTCTTTCCTTGTAACACGTGGTGGGCTGAAAGTGTCTCCGGATGTGGCCGTGCTCCTTCCAGATGGCCCACCACACAGCCATTAGATAGATGTTCTAGATGATTTCTGGGATGGAAGATTTTACAAATGTCACATTAGCAATGCCAATCTCATTCTGTTAACAACAGCATTCTTATTGAGTGAACAAGATTGACGAAAAGAAACTCCTCCATGTCTTCCAAATATGTCCACTCTTGTCTTCAAACTGAAAAGTGAGAGAGAAGGTAATTCTAATTATAGTAAACCTAATTTCAATGGTAATAGTGGATCCAATTTTAGTGTTGACCGTTGATCTATTAATAGCAATGGTGTGGCCTACATAATAAAATATGGTTTCATTGTGGAAAATTTACATGTTAAGGAAAAGTGCCCATACAACATCAGTAAGCCTCCTCATTGAAGAACAAACATAATAAGCAACATGCAAACACTGTCATGGGTAAAGGATCCCATTCTGAGATTGGTGGGTGGGCATGATTCATATTCTAAAAAGCCATTATCAACACTAATGAAAAGAGCGAATAGATTGGACATATTTCCAGAGCTGCATCTTCCTCAGATGTTGAAGGTTCCAATAATTCTGCTATTCATTGCTACGTCCTTATAACATGTGTCCTCTTCTTCGGTCTCGATACAGGTGCAAATGATCAACATAAGATCAGTAGGTCTCACCTTTTGTCCTCCATTTCAATCAAATGTACCTCTTGTTGATGGTTCTTTGACTCCATACTAGTGTTTGCATTTTACACTTACCTTCATTAAATTTGTCCTCCATATTGCTTGTTACTAAATTTCCTTACAATCACGTCCGTAAGCTGTTCGACCAAAAGTTTAAATTGCTGTGTTACTTTCTTTCCTTCTAACTATATATCTTAGAAACTTGTCAACTGTTGGAGAACATGTTTAACTAACTTTTGACCTTATTATTGCTATTTGAAAAACAAAAACATGCATTAACGGATTAACCTCCCAATCAATCAGTCTGTTTCCTATCCTTCCTTGTTTCCTTCCTAAACAACATTCGTTTCTACTCTTCTTCTTTTTTTGAAAAGGTAACGGAAATTGCATTATATCAGAGAGAGTACAAAGGGACGAGACGTCCCCAATATCAACAATTACAATGCGAAAAGGCCCCTCCCATAAGAGGGCCACATAAAACCCAAAAAGCCAAAAAATATTTACAACACAGTATTAGTGGAGAGTAGCAAGGAGTCGCGGTCCACCCCTTCCTTGGCAAGCACATTCGCGAAATCATTACCCGATCTAAGAGTATGATTAAGCACAGGTCGAATAGTTGCCACCAAATCCCTGATCTCATCTATCTTGAAAGCAAGATGCCAAGGACCACAAGCTTTGTTACCGGCCCACGCAATGGTATTGGATGAGTCTCTTTCGGCAATAAGGGGTCCGAGATCATTCCGTGCATACCACCGCAATGCAAACAAGAGGGCCGACACCTCTGCTTCATTCGCCACCTCCAGTGGCCCCGAGAAAGTCATTAAAATATTGGCGAAATGGTCCCGGATGACACCCCCGATACCAGCCTTTCCAGGGTTACCACGAGAACTGCCGTCGAAATTCAATTTGAACCATCCCTCAGGGGGAGGTTTCCATAGTGGTAATATCTGGACCACGGCTTTCTGCTCGGAGATCACCACCGCCCAATTCCTAATCAAGTCACCGGTGGAATAGTGGATACCTCCCCGGGCTTTTGCCTAGCTTATGATGGAGAGTTTAATGTTGAAAATCACCTTTGACCAACCTCGCTCCTTTCCGCTGAAAATGCGGTTGTTACGCTCAGCCCAAAGGTGCCATACAATCGCAAACGGGATTGACAGCCACATGAATTCACCAACCCGGCCAGCCAACACGCCCCACCAATTATTGATAACAGTACAAATGCTTCCCCTGAGTACCCATGAAAAACCAAAGAACCTAAAAATTCCCATCCATACCTTAAATGCGAATGGGCAGAGAAGGAATAGATGATCCAAATTCTCTTCCGCCATTTTGCACAAAACACAACGATTCGCTAATTGGAATCCCCTGGTCTTCAATCTCTCACAGGTGTTAATGCCGTTGAGCAATAAAGTCCATATGAATCCCTTGATACGCGGCGGGGCGATATTTTTCCAGATTTTAGCTAGAGGGGATGGATTCCCGTAATCGTCGTTTAATTTCCTAAAGAATGATCTCACCGAGAAAAACCCGTCGGACTCAGGCATCCAAATCCACATATCTACACCGGTAGGCGAAAAATAGGTAGCAGATAGTTTGCGACGAAGAGACCCGAAATTATCAATCTCGGATTCTTTAATATTACATCTCAGCCTGATATCCCATACAAGATTGGCATGTCCATGGTTTCGAATGACATTTTATGCGATGGTAGAACCCGGATCAATAGCAATACGAAACAAATCAGGATAAGCCTCCGCCAACGTACAGTTGCCCACCCACAAGTCAACTCAGAAATGAACAGAGTTGCCCGTTCCAGGTTTGTCACGCACTAGGGGAGGAATGCATCCCTTACAGATGAGACAGACCTCCATATGCCAGATCAATCATGATTTGATGCTCCATTACATATCCAATTGCCCCATCTGCTACCATATTTTTGGCTCACAACATTTTGCCATAAAGCATCCTTCTCCGTGCCGAACCGCCAATACCACTTACCCAAAAGGGCTTTGTTCCGTAGACGAATTTTGCCAATGCCCAAACCCCCGTCTATTTTGGAACGGCACACCATTTTCCATGCAATGAGGTGCTTGGGCCTTTCCCCCATTCTTTACCTTCCCAAAGGAAATCCCTCTGAATTTTTTCAATACGAGAAGCAACAGCCGTTGGAATCTTGAAAACCGACATCAAATATACCGGCATATTTGCGAGGGCGGCTTTAATAAGGGTAATACGGCCCCCAAATGACAGGTATCTCTTTTTCCACGATGCAAGCTTCATTTTAATCCGCTCAATAACCGGGTCCCATTGCGCAGCTTTAGGGATACCATACCCCAACGGTAGCCCAAGATATTTGATAGGGAGCGTGGCAAGTTGGCACCCAAGAGTCTCCGCGTAAGCGGCACAAGTAGTCGAGTCCACATTAATACCAGCAACCGCGCTTTTAGACAGATTGATTTTGAGACCGGAGATAATCTCGAACCAGCAAAATAGGTGTTTCGCCTTAACCATCTGCTTGAGGTTATCCTCAAGAAAGAGAATGGTGTCGTCCACAAACTGTAGGTGCGATATAGAAGAAGTAGCCACGGGGCTAGGAGCAAGGCCGCGGATGTAACCACAAAATTCTGCCTTCGCAATAAGAGAGTGGAGTGACTCGGCCACGATAATGAATAAGTACGGAGCAAGGGATCACCTTGACGCAAACCGCGCGAGCACCCAAAAGAACCTTCGGGAGTCCCGTTAATGATAATAGAGAACATTGCGGATTGTAGACACGCCGCCATCCAATGGCGCCATTTCGGGCCAAACCCCATGCGGGATAGAATATAGTCCAAGACCACCCAATCTACATGGTTGTATGCTTTCTCGAAATCAACCCTTATCAGAACACCACGCTCCCCCTTCCTTCTCATAGAGTCTAGGATCTCATTTGCAATAAGAATGTTGTCCAATATTTGACGGTCCGAGACGAAGGCCTCTTGGTGTTTAGAAATTACCTCTTTCATAACAACACGAATGCGCCTTGCAAGAACCTTTGATAGTAGCTTATAGACCCCATGTAGAAGACTTATTGGTCTGAAGTCCTGTAAGGAAGCCGGCCCTTCTTTTTTCGGGATAAGAGTAATAAACGTAGAGTTCATTTCCTTGATGATGATGCCTCTCTCGTGGAATTCCAGCATGAAGGCAAGCACATCAGATTTTATGGTGTCCCAGTATCGTTGGTAGAATCCTGCCGGAAAACCGTCGGGGCTGGAGCCTTGTCCTTTTGAAGCGATGCAAGAGCCCCTTCAATCTCCTCCATAGAAAACGGCCGTTCAAGCCATTGAGCACAATCAGCAGATATACGATTGAAATGAAGACCATCAAACTTAGGCCGCCAATCATACTTCCGAGTGTATAAATTGCTATCGAAGTACAACACTTTGTGACGAATGGTTGGCATATCATCAACCAGAACCCCGTTAATATCTAAGCATAGGATAGAGTTCACACACCGACGATTGGAAGCCATCCGGTGGAAAAACTTGGTATTGTTATCCCCATCTTTGAGCCAAACCGCCCGGGACTTTTGTCTCCAACTCATCTCGTCGCGTCTTAGAATTTCATCGTATTCCAGTTTCAGATTTGCACGGGACTGGTGCTCAAGATCAGATAGAGGCTCAGATTCTTCTTTTGCTTCCAGATTTGATAACTCCAGTAGGAGCTCCACTTTCCGCTTCTCCATCCTTATCTTATCCCCTCGAGCCCAAGATTTAATATAACCTTTCAAAGCCTGAGGTTTTTTGCAAATGGCATACCCTTTCCACCCCGTCCCCGAGTACGAAGCCCACCATCCATCGATAGAATCATTGAGAGCCGAAGACTCACACCAAGACATATCCATCTTGAACGGACGCGGTCCAACAAAACAGTCCGAGAGCTCCAGTAAAATCGGGTTATGGTCCGAAATTGGCTTAGGTAATGCACGCTGAGAAATTGAGGAAAAAGCTTGAAACCATTCATTAGATATGAGGATGCGATCCAAGTGGCTCATAACCAAGCGATCCTGGTTATTAGTAGACCTGGCAAAAGCGACCCGTGCCCGCGGGTCGACCCGACCCACCCTCAAATTTGCGGGCACGGGTCTGAGTTTTAGTGACCCGTCAAAACTAACCCGCGGGTGACCCAACCCGCAAAAACACGGGTCGGGTCGGGTCAACCCGCGGGCACCCGCAAGTCACTTGGCTTTTTTAAGGGTGGTGATTTTGTTATGCTAATCTAGTTAGATGGCCTTTTTTTTCTAATGTAAAGGATGGTGATTTTTTCATGCTAATCTATTTTTTAAGGGTTTGATGCCTGAATAGGTTATGGCTGGCACCATAGAATATAAATACGTTGTGGCTAGCACCATAGGTTGATCCCAACCCTCCGATTTGAATGTTAGAGGGTTGATCACTTGATCCTGACCTTCTATAGATCAGAGGGTTAGGATCAACCTATTGAAATGATTTTTGGGGCACAACCTATTTAGGCTGTGGGCCATCTAATGGACGGTTTGGATCATCCCACGGTGCCGGCCATACCCCCCTCATCAAAATCCAGTGATAACATTTTAAAAAATAAACAACTATTTGAATTTGCGGGTGACCCGCGGGTTGACCCGGCCCACCCGCAGGCCGCGCGGGTCACCTAAATTCTGACCCGCAAAAATGCAGGTCATCTCCTGACCCAACCCGTGTGACCCGCACCCGCATCACCTGCGGGTTGACCCGGCCCGACCCACCCGTTTGCCAGATCTAGTTATTAGTCCATGTGTAACGGGCACCGGCAAGTGGTAGATCCGCCAATTCAGCATCCATGATAAAATCGGAGAAGTTCTGCATACTAGTTGTTATCCGGCCGATTCTTTTCTACCGGAAAGAGAATAGTGTTAAAATCACCCCCCACGATCCACGGACCGGCCCACAAACACCGAATGTTGAGTAATTCAATCCATAAGCCCCTCCGCTCATGAGCGCGAACTGGTCCATATACAGCAGTGAACAACCACCTCCTAGAAGTACCCCTATCCGAAAAAAGGATAGACACCGAATGTTCCCTGATCCAGCTTTCCACCATTGAGAACATAGAATCCTTCCAGACAACAATGAAACCTCCAGATGCACCGATCGCATCTTTTGACACCCATTCCCCGTGCTCCTTCCCCGGAATTTGTTAATACTGCCATCAGTCACCCCGGCCAACTTTGATTCAAGAATTACAAGAATGTCGGGACGACGATATGCAATGTTGTCAAAATCGTACGATTTACGATTCGAATCGAATCATACAGGCACCGATTCAAATCGGATCTCTGAATCGATTTTGCAATGAATCTTACGATTCATACTTGAATCGTACGATTCATGTTGAAACTTCATTTTTGTTCTCTGTGGGCCCCAACAACTAAACTTAGAAGGCATAATACCCGTTTTTAATACCGTTCTCTTGACTTTTTCCCCTCTGTCGATTTAGGGCTTGAGGCGAGAAAAGAAAACCCTCTTGCTGTGACATAGGGTTTGCCAAAACCCCTCCATTCGATTCTCCATCGTACGGTGAAGAAGAAAAAGAAGATGAAGAAGAAGAAGAAGAAGAAGATGAAGAAGAAGAAGAAGAAGAAGAGGTATGTTATTTTGGTTTTTTTTTTCTCCTCTTTCTCCTCTTCCCCTTCTTTTTCCTTTCCCCTCCACCTTTTGTTTTGGATTTTGAGAACCGTTTGGACTCAAATCAGTTCTTAAAATCCAAAACAAATAGGGCTGTGAATCTGTTATAAGGGGGCTTTTTTTTTTTTTTTTTTTTTTTTTTTTGGATTTCGAGACCAAATAGGGCTGGCAATCTCTCTCCCTTAAGCTCTGTTTTTTTTTTAAAACAAGAATATGCTCTGTTTTTTTGGATCTTGAGAACTAATTTCGATTCCAAAATCTGTTTTTTTTTTTTTTGGATTTTGAGAACTAGTTTCGATTCCACAACTGATTTTCACACTCAAATTTACATTTAATTTTGGGTGAAATAATCTATTATGCTCTGTTTGGTTGCCGGGTTTTTTTTCTTCCTGGGAGTTATGTGGGAGAGTAAGTTAAATTTTGGTCCCATCCCTTGTTTGGTTGCCTTTTAGCACTAGGTTTTTTTTAATCCCACTCTTGTAATGATTACTTGTGGGGTGAATTTTTTAATCCCACTTTTGTAATGATTGCCTTTTCATCCCATCCCAAGATAACCCCAGGAACAAAAATAAACTCAGGAACCAAAAATAAGCTTGAGAAGAATTTTTTTCTACCCAACAGTTCAAGCAACCAAACAAAGGTTTTTTTTTTCCCACCATATCTCCCAGGGTATTTTTTTCTTCCACATAACCAAACATGGGATTTTTATTTTACCAGGATACTTCTAGGACTTTTTTTTTCCCACCTATCTCCCAGGGTATTTTTTTCTCCCACATAACTCCCAGGAACAAAAAAAACCCGGCAACCATACAGAGCATTATGGACTCTCAATCTGTTCTCAAAATCCAAAACAAACATAGGTTTCAGTATGAGTTAAAAATCACCATTTTTGTAATTTATTTGTGAGGCTCTGTTTGTTTTGGATTATGAGAACTGATTTCGTGTCCAAATTGTCAGACCCAAATTTATGTTTAATTTTGGGCCAAATAATCTGTTATGGACTCACAATCTGTTCTCAAAATCCAAAACAAACATTTCATGTTATTTATTTTAATGGTTTTGAATGGAAAATTGATAATGACTCTTTTTATTCTTATTTATAATTTTTCCTAATTTTTATTTTTTTTCCTGATTTTTATATATAAATCTGAAAAAATCTTACGATTTTCAATTCGATTTATGATTCGACCCCTCTTACGATTTACGATACGATTCCGATTTTCAGAACATTGGCGATATGTACAAAGATCTTTAACCGCCAACACCTTCCAATCCGAACCCATTCCCATAATATTCCAGAAGACAATCTTCATAATATCTGATAAATAAAACCCCAATGCCCAACACCAGATCACCTACCTCAGAGTAGGCGCCACAGCTCCCGCGACCCCCTTGCTTTCGATCTACTAGACGGAGGTGGAATCCCCTCAATATCCCTCCCTTCAATCTCCTGAAATATTTTTTGAGTTGCATGAATGTTTTCTTTATACTGTATGCCGATATCCTCCGCCATCAAAGCCATTTCTCCAAATTCGTCCATTTTGTCCACAATATCCGGTTCCAGATTTTCCTCCCCACGATTCAAGTACTCAAGGACCTTGTTACGAACTTCAATCTCCAGAGAGTCCTGGTTGGTAGAGCCCAATGAATTCTCCCCCAACCCCGACGAATTTTTTCCGATGGTATGGCCTGGCCCAGCCCTGTTTCCCCATTTAATCTTGGCGAAACATCCCCCCGAGTTGCACAATCCCCCTTCTCAGATCCAGATTCAGCCCCATTGAGAACCATACTTCACTTTACCCCTATGCCCTCTTCGATTTCCACCCCTCTCAATGAATCGCAGAGATCCCCCATTATATACCCAATTTTCGTACAATTTTCGCCAGTTTCAGACGTTTCACCAGAGTCTCCCGCAACATTTACCCCGGACTGAGCGATGGGGTTGGGCCCATTTTCTTTCTTTCGCTTGTGTTTGATAAACTCCAGGACGATTTCCTCACGGTTCGGAAACTCGTTCGTGACACGTAGGCGCTTCCAAGATCGGATAACGATTTTTTTGTGAGGACGGTTGCCGTGACGCTTCCTCCACCGAGAAGATAGATAGCCTCTGAGTGGAGCATGCCCAGACTTCGTTGGATAGGAAGGAATTACACCATAGCTTCGCGTATCGCCCAAAGTAGTAGAAAAAGGATGCGCGAAGGTTTCTTTTTCAATAGGAAGACAAACTGTCTCCACCATCCAGCTCGCCTCTGCGATGTGGCCACGTGTTGCAATAAGACCCCGAGGATGTCCAGCTGCCACGCAGCCTGTCAGATATAATAGCCGCCTACGACGTGGCCGTATGCATGTCTCCCTTAATCTGTCTAGCTTCCTTGCCCGGCAAGGGATAACCACGATCCTCCCTATCCGTGCAGAGAGTGGCCCCATCAAAAAGGAACGTGTGCCGTGTACCACCACCTCCACACAGCAGCGAGGATGTATCCCGCCCCAAGGCATTGAAATTCAAATGAAAGGTGGTGATCGAGTTTCTTTCACCACCAGGGACATGTGTCATCAGATCATTGCCTTCCCGCTTCCGTTCAGCGATCCAGTTTGGATCGTTGGATGGTGAATAATCCATTGGAATTTGATCAGACGGTGCGATCATCTTCTTCTCCGATCGCACCGCAGATGGGTCCCGACACACAATATTGACCAGAGTTCTAACATCCTCAGTACAACCGGCCACCACGCCATTTTCCGAACCATGAGAGCGAAAGAGCCCGCCCGCATCCGCCGGAATTTTAACATCCGTGCCAAACTCACCAGCCACCCCAATTG
This sequence comes from Tasmannia lanceolata, assembly GCF_043159265.1. Lineage (NCBI taxonomy): Eukaryota > Viridiplantae > Streptophyta > Magnoliopsida > Canellales > Winteraceae > Tasmannia > Tasmannia lanceolata. The sequence continues at coordinate 9,692,100 of NW_027518685.1, read as the reverse complement.
AATATAGCCGGTCATCCACTTTCAGGGATACCACCGATCGAAGAAATTGCCATTCGGTAGTGAAAACCTTTGCCTTAGCATAGTAGAGGTTTTGGGGATCATCTGTGTCGGCACGAACCTCCATTACGGAGCCGAACAAGCCACCGAGGGCTTCAATGGTAGAGTTAGCAAGGGCATGCATCGGGATACCGTAGAACCGAATCCAAATCGCCTTAGCACCCGTCTTGTATGACGGATTCCATGGGTATAAGGACAGAAGGAACTCTCCCAGTCCCAACGCCTTTCCTCCACGACCAAAGATGCTATCTGCTTGTTTCTCGTTAGCAAAACTAAACAACACTTCGTTCCGGCTCAAAATAAACGATTCAGGTAGATCCGGCAGCCCCCAAAACCACTGAACCCATTCCCATAACTCGCCAAGCTCCCATTCAGGCTTCTTGATCCTCCCAATCAAACATGTCTTGAGAAACTTAGTCCGTCCACCGACTTCAGTGCCAGATATGATGACAGTCCTCATATTACCCTCCATCACCGCCTCTGTAGTTCCACCCTCCGGCCAGTGATAGTTGTAGTCCTTATCGCTTCCCGGAGCATCCTCACCCCGTTTCGGGGCATTAGTGTGTGAGATTGGATCGACAGCTTTCTTTTTCCACAACGCCGGCAGTCTACCCGACGCCGGAAGTTATGGTAATCACATCCCCGGCAAAACCAGTCGCCCGGTAAGATTCGAACATTAGCATCCCTCCCACCCCTGTTTTTGGGCTGTTCCGCATTCGCTCGTCTTTTAGGGAAGAACCTCTCATGGTGATAGCCATTTACATTGGCATGCCAACCGTCATGGCCCCGCCGTCCCATATGCCTTGCTTCATGACCACGCCAGCCACCCTTCGTAGTGTTGTCATCATGTCTTCTACCATCGTACGTCCGCCGGTCGTTCTCGTAGCCATGCAGTACAGCGTCATTTCCCATCAGCACACAACCCTTAAAAGCAATGCACCTTTGGTGACTTGTTCTGCCCACGAGCTCAATTTTCTTCATCGACCATGTCAATATCTTGTGTCTTCATCATTTTCAACCCTTCCACTATTATTCGTTTCTACTCTATCATTTATCAAGAAGCCTACTTGCTAATTTGAATCAACTCTTCCTAGATGGAGAATGGCTATGGAAGAAGAAATGAAAGCCCTCCAAAGGAATGGAAACTAGGAGTTGGTCTCTCTTCCTCAAGGGAAGCAATTTGTTGACTACAAATGGGTGTATATTGTTTAGTATAAACTTAATGAAGTGGTTGAAAGGCACACCGACTTGATGTAAACAGCATCCTTTCGAATGAAAAAACTATAAGAAGATGTGTATATGTCACCATCGCCAGAGTTTCAAGAGAAAAGGGCAGAAAAGATGATTTGAAAGTTGAATAAGGCTATTTATGGTTGAAATAATCACCAAGAGCGTGGTTTGACAGCAATATTTAAGGTGGGTTTCAAGGATGCAAAATTTATTACTCATTCTATGTAAGAAGGTTGACAGGGGCACAGCTATTCTTCCTGTATATGTTGATATCATAGTTGTAGTGATTGATGAAGAGAACATAAAAGGGATAAAGGCAGACATCAGCAAAGGATTCGACATCAAAGATTTGGTTCCTCTTATTTAGTGGGGATTGTCAGGTCAAAAGGGGGTATTTTATTTCACAAAGTATGTTAAAGATCTTCCCATGGAAACAGGTAATTGGGACTCGAGCACATTGAAACTAACAGAAATGAATCATCGACATAGTGCAGGTGAAGAGAATCTTTTGGTCGATCCTAACACGTGTCAACTTGTTGGGAAGGTAATCTATGTGACTACCATGAGAGCTGATTTAGCATATCGACTAAATTTGTGAGTCAGTTTATGCATGGTCCAAGAGAGACTCACACGGAAGGTTTCACATAATTTTTTCATATCTCAAGGCAATTTTAGAAAAAGGCCCTACTTTTTGGTAAACGTGGAACCTTAATATTCAAGCATATCAAGATGATTGGGCATGGTCTCCTAATAATAGGAGTTCTACCATTGGGTATTGCACACATCTAGGTGGTAATCTACACTCTTGGATAACTGAGAAGCAAATTGTTGCTGCTTCTTCGAGTGAGAGGTTGAAAATTGCGCTATGGCTCATGCTGCATGTGAGCTAGTTTGGTTGAAACATTTTTATTTTTTTTTGTACTTTTCTGTCAGAGAACATATGATGTATTGTGATAACCAAGCAACCATGCATGTTGCATCGGCATTTATTTCATGAAAAGACAAAGCACATAGAGGTAGATTGCCATTTCGTAAGGGAGAAGGTTATGTCCAAGGTGACATCAAGGAGAAATGTACTCCATTTGTCAAGTTAGATTTGACAGAGTCCGATCAGGGTCGATCATCCTTCTCCTAGATGGGTCTCCACGCTCCTGGATTTTAATTTTTGTATCTATTTTAATATTCTACCCTTAGTTGAGCAATTTACATTAAGTAATGTAGTTTGACTGAGACTTACAATTTTCCTCTCGAACTTCTTATTCTCTACACTACATTTCCATTTAAAATGTATGCAGTTTTTTTATTTTATTATTTGTATGAACTGGTGTTATATAATTATCAAGATTATCATAGTCTGACATGGTGGTGGATTGGGTTTGTAGTGCTCACAGTGTTGGTCCTGTAGAACCCCTTGTGTAAGCAGGTGACAAGGACACATATCCATGTGAAAGTCACAGCCAAAAACAGTAAATGCAAGATAACTCATAACAAACAATATAATTGTACAATGATGAAGTTCCATTACTATATTTTAATCAAGCATGCAAAGTTCTTGTTTAGCATTATAGATTTTTTCAAAAGACCAAGCACATTTATCTCATATTCATTTGACAAATTAGCCCTTATGTACATAACATCGTAGATGAATCTAGTATCTACATACTACTGAATAATATCATAGAAATTTAAATTTCAGAGACCACTGTTCCATTGAGCAATATCCTCTTGCAGTGTTTTTATCATCCACAACTTTGAAGTTGATATAGAAATCTCAAAGAAAACATACTTCTAATTTCATTTGGTGAAGTTTCTCTCAATATTAAAGAAAAAGCATTATGCCATACTAAAGAAATAAAGACTCAACATAATAATTAGGGAAAACCATCTTACTCCAGTGTAGTGCTGCAATATTGGTGAATAATGATCAAGTGCTATGTATATCTTTTCAAGAAGACTAAGAAGCGCATCCACCTCATCACCTAACAGATCAACCTGAGTTCCAAGAAATTGAACCTGAGTAAGTGAAGACATTTCTAATATTTAATTAACAAAACAAAAGCCAGAGTTTAAGGGGCATCATGAAAAAAATTCCATGGAGTGCTGGGTTACCCAATCGTAAAAGAGAAAAAGACGGAGGGGAGAGGGAGAAACTTGAGAGGGTCTTGAGTGAGGGGCTCTTGGGAAGGGACTACATATAAGGAAAAACGACGGGAAGGAGTTTTTGCTCCTGATTTTTAGCCCCTTCTCATGCTCTACCCATTTTTCAACTAAAATGAAATTTGACATTTTTTTCTCAACCTTTTTGTCCTTCGCTCCAACCTCCAAAAACTTCAAACTCATGGGAAACACATCACATGCCAAATTTCCAAACGGTATATAAGCTTCATAAGCTTATATACCATTTGAAAGCTTCATACGTTTTTTTCTTTTTCTTTTTGAATGGCAAATAGGATTTCATTAAAAAAGGAAACAGGAACCGAGAAGGACCCTGAAATACAAGACAAGGCAGAGAAAGAAAACAAAATAAAAATTTGGCATATGAAGGTTTACCAAAATAGCTGCTCGTTTAAGAACAACCATATTCAATAAATGTGTTTAAGATCATTAAAACTAGTTTTTTAATTGTAAGAGTTTCTAGTTTCAGCAGAGTCCAAGCAAATCTTGATTCTTTAATGAGCAATGATAGAATGAAGGAAGCCCTTGCAGAACCAGCTTCAAGGGTGTCCCCATTGGTCAATTCCAGAAAAAATCAAAGCCGCTCCACTTTTTATGGTGCCATCCACTTTTTTTGGTGTCATCATAAGCACACTTTGCTGAAATTGATCAATGAGGGTGCCCTTGAAGTTGGTTTTTGCAATGTCGCCTTTCATTCTATCATTCCTCTTCTTTAATAGTTTCATTAAATTGTTTAACTCACAGTAACGCTAAAGCTAATATTTAGTATTAAAAGTCATGAAAAAGCAGATAACGGCCATTCTTATACCTCTGCTTCAGCCTTTTGAAGGTCAGAGCATCTTCTTTCAAGCATCAGCTTGTGCACCAACCCCTCTCTCTTAATTAAATTAGCCTGCTGCACAAGTGGACTATGATGACAATTCAGCATTTCTAACCTGCACACAACCAAGAGAATGTGCTTTAGTCCTTCCACTTCAAATAATGAAAGAACAACAAGAAATTTGCATATTTAGTTAGACTCTTCTACAATATCAAGGAGCCTTGCATGGGTATGGAAAGAGTTTGCAAGTGTCTGGTAACATAGGGTGCAGGTTCAGTAAGTAAAGCCCTCCAATTTTAAGATCTTGAAAATCGAGAACAAGTGGCATGGTTCAAGAAATAATGAAAAAAACAACAAATGAATAGTCTGTATAAGTGGAACACCTCATTTTTCCTTGCCAAATATCCTACTAACCATTCACAGATTTTTCACACCCTGAATCGAACTCTATATCTCTCCAAGTCATCATTGGCTTTGCAGTTGAACCCCTCATTTATTTGATAAAATTTGGAAGTTATGGTCCGTAAGTGTTAAGTAAACAGCTGGGATCACAATGCTGATGCCATGGGCTTAATCACGTTTACTGACCCCTCAAAACACATAAAAATACACTTAATACTACTAATAATAATAAATAAATAAATAGACAAACAAACAAAAAAAATGAAAGGTCATTCCTCAATCTGCCTGTAGGATGAGTTGGAAAAGGCTGTTTTAGGTATAAGTATAGCATTAACTCATGGCTAAGAATCCTGCTACACATGCCGCCCTGAAAAAAAGGACAGACTGAGTGCCCAATGAAATAAATATTCTAAGGTAATTGTCAAGGAGTCGCAGGTAAACCATATAAAGAAATTTCCTGTTAACAGAATTTGGTCTGATTAGGTGACCCATGTGTGCTTGACATTTCTTGATGACAAATAAGGTATGAGACCATAAATTGTGTCTGGAATTCATAACACAAAACTATAGTCGAATAAAGAAAAAAAAACCATGTAAAAATTATGAACACAGGTACCTGGAATTATTTTGTACAATATTTTCTGCTACTCTGCATTCAAAATCTGCCATTGCTTTGTATAATTCTTGAAGAGAAACCATAATTGATGCCATCTTCTTCCTTTGCTTTTTATCACTCGCTATAGCTGTATCCTGCTTCTCTTTGATAATGCCATGAAGTGTGCTTATTTGTCTCTCTGCTTCCCTTGAAACATCCATTGATCTTTTTAGTTTCTGATCTAGTTTGCTTATTTCTACTTTGTATAGACCAATTTGTTCCAAAGCCTCGTCCAATCGTCTCTTTAATGATTCTGACTCCTTGTTATTTTCAGAAATCAATCTCTCTTGCTGGCTTGTCTGGTCCTTAAGCCTATTAAGTTCTTGCCAGCCAAGTTCAAACTGTTCCCTCTGTTTTATCAATGTAGACTCTGCTTCTGATGCCAACATCACCTTCTCCTTCATTGTCTCTGATAGTGACACTATTTTCTCCTTCAACTGCTCTTTTCCCTTGATTTCTAAAAGCAAGGTCTTCTCATTTGCAGAAAGTGTTGCTTCAAGGTAAATTCTCTTTTCCTTTTCCTCGTCATACTTCATTTCCATGTGATTGATGGCAGCCTGATAATCCTTAATAGCTTCGTTGAAAATAGTTGCACACATCTCATTCATGATGATTTTCTCAATGTCCAAATCTTCTAGGTCGCATTCAAAATTGCCAATTGACTCCTTCAGTATACTTATATATATCTTTTCCCTTATGAAAACTTCTATGTTCGCATCTTCCATATCACACTTGAGCGTTTTTATCTGCTTTGATAGATTCACCTCTGCCGAAGAATGGTGCAACATTTTATCCTCTGCATCTGAAACCTGAGAAGAGAGACACTTGACCTCCTTTGTTTTATCTGCGAGCAAGCCACTTAGACTTTGAATTTCTGAAAGCAGATTTTCGACTCTATCATTCAAACTGCAGATATTCTCATAATCATCACATATAGCAGGCAATTTCTCATTCTCTACAAGGATATCATCCAATTTCGTAATGACCTCTGGGATTTTTTTCCTCAATGCATCAAGGTCCCTATCTTTTCTCAAGTGGGAAGAACCCTTTTCTTTGAGGAATTCTCGCTTGAGGCTGAAATAATCTTCAGTTAATTCTTGCACGGTCAACTCGTGGTTTCTCTTCAAATTAGTCATTTCACTCTTAAAATAACTAATTAACTCATCCTTTGGCATGCGCTTCAGTTGAGACTCCGTGACCCCGGCTGTTTTGTTTTCAGATAAATCAGATTTCGCAGTCGCAGCAATACTATTTTCCTCCCGAAGGACCGTGCTTGGACCCTTCCGGTGAATTCGGTCTTTCCTTTCACCATTAGTCCATTCATCGGTAAATTCATGAGATCCATGGGACTGCAACTTTCCCATTTCAGGACTGAATAAAGACCTGGAAATCACATCTAGTTCTTGGCGTAAACTTGAAAGTTCACTAACCTTCTTATTTTGGCTACCAAGAGCACGGACTCTTTGTTTCAGCAACTTTGCTTCAAATTCCTTTTGGATGCTTCTAATGTAACTCTGAAACACAATATCCTTGACTTCTTCTTGAAACTCCTGCTCCCATTTCCATTCATAAAGTGATGCCTTTGAGAATAGAACGATATTATCAATCTCTTCGTTGACCGATCTTATTATGTCTTTCAAAGTATCAATGCTTTCTTCAGTCTCCACACATTTCTCTGCTATCTTTCCTTGTTGAATAGCACCCATATTCATTTTGCTAACTGAACTAAAGCCCCTTATTTCCTCAATTTCTTCCTTAAGCCTCCGAGATTGCCCTTCTGCCGCTATTTTTAGATTAGTCAAATGCTCCTCAATATGATTACATTGGCCACCTGAATCAGGTAGCACGTCAAAATTCATTTTTTCAAGTTCAATTGATGTTGCCGATGATGACCCACAATCTTTATCTCTAAATTCACCAGACTCATAACACCGTAATTTTCCTTTCAACAATGCCACCTCCTTTTCTTTTGAAGCAATTTTCTCAGCAGCCTCTTCAGAAACAGCATTCACCATACCCTTGACGACAGAGTCGTTTACCATCCTCGAGACAATCAGACGGGTGTCGATATCATCAAAGTACGAATCCATCTCTTCGAGGAGGAAAGTCTCATAGTGAGCTGAGTCATTGCCAAGATTGTCACTCCCTTTAAAACTACTGCTTGATTGCATCGATCCATTGCCAACTGAACTAGCCTTGGAATCAGAAACCTCAGAAATCTCCATTGTTATTTCCAATAGCTCCAAAAACCCTCAAGAAACTGGAATCATCCCACCAACTGAAAACCCACCAATCTGATCTCAAATACTATAAACGGATCAAGCTTGCACTGATTCGACGTAAAATCTATAACCCAATAACAACAATAAAAGTTAAAAGCTAAATCAAAATCCAACAGATGCAAAATAACAACGAAAAGGAGGAATGTCAATCAAAACATGGAAAAATTCAAGAATTCCAACCTAAAAAACAAATCAATAAAAAAAATAAACGTGAAAATAAATCATCAATTGTACCAACATAAAATGAATAAAACTACTAATATCTTACCAAATCGAGTGGATTTTATTTCAGTTCGCCACAAAACCGATAAGACAATACCAAAATAAAAAGGAAAAGAGAAATAACAATCAAAACATATAAAAATTCAAGAATTTTAACCCAAAATACAAATCAATAGAAAAACAAACTCGAACAGAAATCATCAATTGTAACACAATAAAAACGAATAAAACTACTGATGATTTACTTTGTTTGACCCAGCAAACTGAGCTAACTCTATTTCAGCTCGCCACAAAATCGATAGCGCAATTACCAAAACAAAAATTTAATCAATATTGAAATCGCAAAAATTGACCAAAATTGACAAGAAGTAAAACAAATCCTGCATTCCTCTATTTCATCTGCGAACAAAATTTCTGAAGAATTTCCACCCCAAACTGAAAAGACGAAAGTGAACACATAAATAGTCAATTTTCTACCAAGAACAGTACACATAAGCATAAAAACTATTGAAATTTAGCCTCAATTTACACATCAAGACGAAAGAACTTCAAAGAAAATAAGAGAACTTACAGAGAGAGAAGAATCAGGAATTCCAGAAGCTTTTTCCCGCCAATTTTCCTTTTGGTCAGTAAAAAAAGCTAGCGAACTGAAAATGTTTTCTGTCAGTTTTTAGGGTTTTGAGGAAGGAGAAATGAGAAGTCGTTGGGGAGAAAAGAAAGTAAAAGGTGTTGAGCGGGAAAGGAGCAGAGCCAACTAGGGCGACTATGAGGCTAAAGGACTCATTTGACCTAAATTGACACCGTAGGGAAGATGAAACGCCTAAAATGATATCCGCACACCCCTCGTTTTACCAATGTCACTCCTTTCTCATTTTATACTATCGGATAAAGTGAGGTGCCATTATCAAAACAAACGGCGGGTGTAGAGTGTAGACTCGTTTTAATATGACTTGTAATCGGGCTTACCTCGCAATTGCTGTCTAGACCAGTCATCTTATTCATTTCTCTGCGAAATGCCTTTCTGAGAAATTCCCTAACAAATCCCTTATTTTTTATTGTGGAAATATTTGGGAAGCATCCTCATCATTTCTCAATATTGTAACTATGGTTTGGCTGGTGATATTTGCAAGAGAGATGATTTTTTTTCTCCCCCCCTAGGATAATGCGCCCCCCTTGTAACGTGAATTGCGGGTAGGCTTTAATGCTTTTTGACATCTACTCGGGTTAACAGGGGGGCGCATTAACCTATTGGGAGGCGAAGAAAACATCACCCTATTTGCACTGGTTAAATAGTAAAAGACTAAACGTTGGGGCTCCGCACTATAATATCGAGTCGACAAGTCAATTCATGCTTCAGCTGAAAAAAAGTGGTGCACTGCATAATATGCCATTACTTAATTAAATAATTAATTAAAGAGGAATTCTAGAATGAAGAGAGCCCTTGCAAAAAAGAGGTGAAAGGGCTCTCCCATTGGCTGCACATCACCATCATGCATTAGTAACTGCCGAAAAGTGATTTGCAGCCGATGGGAGAGCCCTTTCACTACTTTTTTGCAAGGGCTCCCTTCAGTTTAGACTTCCTCTTAATTAAAAAGATATGCTAATCCACATTGTCAATCACCCACCATTTCTTTCTTTTTCTTTTTCCTTTTCTTTTTACCTTTTTTTTTTTTTTTTTTTAATCATGGATGCCACCTCAATGTTCCTTCGTTAGATCTTCAAACATATTAAAAAAGTAAAGGGAAGTGATATTTTTGCCCCCTTTATTCCCAGGGCCCCCACCCCTATTGTAAAAAAAAACTTTAAAAAGGTGAAGGGAAGTGATATTTTCACTACCTTCTTTCCCGGGCCACCCGCATCCAATGTATTTATGGCTACTTATTTACACCATAAGGGGGTGTTACAGTGAAGAAAAAGGGGCGAATATATCATTTCCTAAAAACAAATGGAGGTTTGTACGACATTTGATCCAAGTGAAGAAAGAAAGAAACGAAATATGTGGAACCCAATACAAGCCACTAGAGCCAGGTGGGGTTGCTTTCTAATAATATGTTGGGGGATCCTAGGCGTTTTCCATGATGAGAGGAGAGCAAAGGAAAAGTTAGAGCCATGTAATCAATTTGTTTTTTTCTGGGATCTTGCCCCCTATGAAGCCAAACCCTGGGGTTGGTAGATCCACCATTCCAACACAGGGCTTCACTCTCCGAGTTAACTCGGTTCCATTGTTGTGAGTCAATGGTGACAGATTCAAACTGAGTCAACACTGAGTAGAGTCATGTCCCACTTTGTCGAGTCAAATTAGCTGCTTGCTTATTACGGTTTTTAACCCACTTCACCATATTTCCCTATGACAGAACCTTGCATAATTTCGTTAATTTGTGGCTTAGTTATATTGGCTGACCGCCCGATTCCAGCTGATTGGGATTTACATGAAGATCTTATAGATGAAGAAGTTTTCGTTGTGGACCTTCTACCGGCAGGTCTTCTTAGACGGGGCTGCCCGAAAAGATGGTGCAAATGCGGGAGTCGTCTTTATCACTCCATAGAAAGACGTTCATTCTCAAAAAGACAAGAAAGGCTACACTTCTTTGACAGATCTTCTACCTTTCTCATTTGTTCTCACTCGTAAGTGTTCAAATAATATGAGAGGACATGTATCGGCACCAAGATGGTTTGATAAATTTTCTTTACCATTAAAAAAAAAACACTTTCACATGTACTTAGCACTGTGCTTAATGACATCATGTAACCTTTCTTGTCCCGCATAAGTGCACTGTGTGCGTGTGTCCGGGCCTTGTATTGCGACGAGCTAGCGTAAGGCCTCCCTGGGGCTATTTTGATAACATGGCAAACTTGACTTGTTTTACACTGTTTAACCAGATGTCAAAAGCTATAACAATCCGCAATCCCTCCCCCCCCCCCCCCCCCTCCAAAAAAAAAAAAAAACCTCTGCAGTTAACCAGAATGTGTGGAACAAAGTGAGTTCGTCCCATTATCAAAACCAGGCCGTGCCAACAAGAATAGCCTTAATAAAACTTGCATTATTATTAAGAAAAAAGAGTGCACTCAAAAGTCATTGAGAACACATTGATACAATGATCCTTAAGCCTTAATCCGTGAAGTCACGTTTAGAGTTCCATCAAGACAAGCTAAACCGTCGAATTTTGTAGTAATTTATCTTAGGCATGGGATGTCCATTCGGGATCGGATCGTGATCATATGAGTTAACTCATGATTTCTACAAGATCAACGGTCTTAATTTTACATGCACGCCCCATGTGGGACCCGAAATTGCCTTTTATCATTGATCCTAAAAGTAACTTTCTGTGCACTTGTTATTAAAGGGGTTGATATCAGTTAGTTACACTTAAAAATTAGGCATTCTGCAACATGCCATCGTGTCTTTTGTGAGTCGCTTTTTTGTTTTTTTACATAGGGAAAAAATACACTTTGACCCCGTGTGGTTTCGACACATTCAACTTAACCCGTAATGTTTAAAAAGTTACAAGTAGACCCATGTGGTTTGAATTTGTATAACGTAGGCCCCCTCAGTTGACGGTTCATCCACAGAGTGAAGAATTAGGATGATCCGATGGAGCTGATATTTTGGGCACACGCTATCTATGTCTGGAAATCCATAGGGTTCACCACTGGAGGCAGCCATTCCTTCGTTCCTTTAGTTCAGGTATTTTTTTATGCATATTTTCATGGATTATTTCCTATATTTTTTGGGTATTTTTTGATGTATCATATGTAGAATCCTTTGCTGGTTTCTTATTCCTATAATGGTTTTTTTGTTTTGTTTTGATTTATATGGTTCGTCAGATGGTTTGTTCCCACAATAGTTGAAACTATTTGCTTATTGTATACATTTATGGAATGGGCTGTCCAATTGCCTGAACAGCAATCTGATATAAGTTTGTTTTTTCACTTAAAGTATTCGCTGTTTTTTGTGTTGTGATATTGAACAACCATATTGATGCCTATGAAGTTTGACTGGTCGCGTGACTAAGGGCTGGTTGTTAGTTGCAAGCAAACATATGTTAGAGAAATAATTATGTATCTGTTGGAAAGAAAAAGCAGTAACCAGTTTGTTTCAAGGAGCGAAATCGTTTTCCTTAAGACAGATTTCGCCCCCACTAGAAGTGTGCAAAGGGGATCCGCGAACTGCCTCCAAGATACAATGAAGCCAGTAGGAATGTCCTACTAATTTGACGACGCTATGCACAAGCGGAGTCAAATCCGAAATGCCCTTAGAATCTTACAAGCCTGAGAGAATCAGTCTAATTTCTGTTACTGCAGTATAACAGTAATTAGATAAACAATAAGAAAATAGTTTAGTAAAACGAATTTTGGTGGGAGCAAGAAAGAGAGTATAATGCACTAGAAGTCTTAAGAATTTATCCAGAAATGGGTAAATTCGATCGTACTTTGAAATGGTTGGGTTCTGCAACTTTTATAGAGCCTCTGGTGTCTTTTCAGTGTGAAAAGCACCCCTGTATAGAGTCTTTCCAGATCGGTTTGAATTCTGGCCGTTAGATCGCGCCCATACGCGATTCAACGAACCAGATCAATCCTAGAGAGTCTGTTGGGATATTTAAATTCCCGTCCTCCCATCTAACCGTTAGATGATCCATCTATGGTACAGATCGCACCCCTTAGATCCTTGACCGTTGGGAAGGGACACAACCCAATGGATCGCACCCAGCGAAGTGCAAAGTGCGCCTAAAAAAGCGCCACTAAAGCGCCACTATGCGCCCTATAGCCCATTGCCCACGCCGCGCGTGCGTGTGCGCGTGCGCGAACGGTGCGTTGCACCGTCCCGCGGGTCCAACCATGGGTTCAACCCAATGTGCAATCAAACAAGTAATAGAAAAGTGTAGTGCTTTATAAGCCCTTCTCTTTCTTTTCTCTCATCCGATTTGGGACTATCTTTTCAACTACATTACACTATTCTCTTTCTCTTGCAAAAAGCAACTATTTCCAAAGAAAAGTTTTTCTTTTTCCAAAACACACTTAAAGAAAATATTTTCCAAAAATTGTTTTGACCAAAAACACTTGATTTTGAAAAATCTTTAACAACATAAACATATTTTGGAGGTATATTTTCTGACACTTGCAAATAACAAGTCATTAACAGTATGGCATGCATTGACAGTGTGGAGACTAAAAAATTTATAATTCATTTTGCTATTGATTGATGCTATTTTCATTTGTCAAATTCAAGTGCTTGGAGAAGTGAAAGGCTTCTTATCTGTTGCAAATTTAGGAATATGCTTTTGTTTACATTGGCTTGCATATCATTGGTATCACAGGAGCTTACCATTGATGAGTCGTATCTCTTCTCTTTTTGGAATATGCTGTGTGGAGGCATTTAAGTACTTTTCTTTTTGCACAGCTCTCCATGCTATAAGGATTAGACTAAATGTAATGGCATTCTTCCTTTCCAATATTTACAACTCTCCATTCTCACCATCATCTCATCCATTTCATCAAAACCACAAATTCACCCCTCTCTCTCTCTCTCTCTCTCTCTCTCTCTCTCTCTCTCAACAAGTCTGATACTTGAGTTACCTCCAAAAACTACAGGACACATATAAATTTAATGTGGTGATAGTGGCAGTTTTTCCCCCTAATGGGATGAGGTTTTGGTTAATTTGTATGATTGTATCCATGTGGGCTTCTTTTTTCTTTTTCCGTTGCCGAACCGATACACAGTTGCACCAAAATCCTCTGTTTCAGCTTCTAACCGGTTTCTATGAAGTTAAATGAATTAAAAGACGCATTGAAACCTACATTAAAGCTCAAGCTGTCCAATTTTGTGCAAATCATTTGAGCTTACATTTGATCTAATCAATTAGTTAAAAAACTTTGCAAGAGATTAGTTTCGAAAATCCTTTTGAAAACAAGGACTATGGATATCCATGGCACCCACAAATCTCACTCATATCTACTTGGGATTTCTCTTCATTGCACGATAAGACCAGAGAAGAATCGCAGAGGTTTCTTCAAATGGGCTGGAAGTATATCTTGCCCATGGGATTTGCATAAGGTAATAAAGCTACAATCAGGTAATAAAGATACAATTTTTAATTTCTTTTTATTTTTATTTTTTTGTATCTCGCAGCTCTCGCCCATGATATTTTTTAAAATTTCTGTGCAGTATTTATGGGCAATTCTCAAGTGCAGTAGCCTTTCTCCAGTTTCTAACCATTCCTTTCCAGCTTCTATGATCCATCATTTCTCCCCCAACGCCACAACTTCTTCTATGAAACAACAGCCCCTTGGTGGAAAGGGGTTTATAGATTATTAGATGGATATCATTATAAATTGGTTCTCTTTAGATGGATATCATTATAAAATTTATAGATTATAAATTAATTCTTCTTGCTTCAGTTCGTGTACCCCATGCTTCTTCAGGAAATCCCTATTAAAACCAGTTAGAAAAGGGTTCTTGCTGAACTTGCTTTTTGATGAGCTTCTTGGCCTTTTGAAATCAGCATTTAACTTGATAGTTCTCTAAGAGTGTATTTGGATGAACACCCCCACTGTTCACAGCGGTATGTATGGTGATTGCTCTCCGCGTTATCAATTTCATCTTCTTTTCTTGATTTTTTTTTCTTTTAAAATGGAAAATTTTCCTCTACCTCTTGGGTTTGGTAACATGAAAACCTGTTTAGCAAAATAAATTAACTATGCCAACATATTTGAGTTGTTCATGAAGAGGTAATGTTTCATGATTTTATTCCGACTGATTCGTAGCCAACAATTCATCTTAGTTTCTGGATTAATCCATGGTCATGACAACAACATCGGGCATGAGGCCGTGCATTGTGATAGGGTGTTTCTCTCAAATGTTGGTCTTTCGCGATTTGCAATTACCACATTCCTTGCACTCTCCTACGAAAGTTGGGATGACCATGTCTCCTTTGAAATGCGTCACTCCTTTGCCAACGCTCTCCACCACACTGCATCAAAAAAATTTAGATTTTTGTTTATGCAGTTAGAAATATCATGTGGAATTTCTGGATTATTTGGTTTGACATGCTATTTTTTCCATTTTGTTGATCTTGATTGGCTTGACATGATGAATTTCTTGAATTTACATTGATCAGTTCTCAGAAAGCCACACATTTAACCAATAACCATCACTTGCTTTTTCTGTATGATTGAAGAAACCAATGAAAATATATATGATGAATGATCTACAGACCACTTCAATTTGCTTAGGCTTTGAGATGTTTCACGGCCCTGTTGAGATGCATCCTATTACTAGCGTTGCAATTTGGTTGGGTCAGGTTGTCCTTTAAAAAAAAAAATCGGTTGGGACAGGTTGACCTTTCTTTTAAAAAATGCACCGGAATAAACCCGTCGGGAACAACCCGATTTGTTGATAAAAGCTTACATAGATTTTTATGTGAGAAAGATGAAAAGTAGTAGTGATTATGTGTTCTCCGGAGCAAATGGGGAAGTCCTCCCCATTGCTCCATGCCTTAGCTCGGATTGTTTCTTTATTAATTGAGCTTTTTATTGATTAATTATTTGGTTTAAATGTGTATATTCTGGTTAGTTATAGTAGGCATTTGGGTTTTCCTCTCTTTGTAACTTTTTGGGTGAAATACAATAGCATCTACCTCACATGAAATGAGCTTTCTCCAAACTGCCAAATTCATCCCCGGAATGGTATAAAAACATTTACACCGAGATTTTCATGTTTTAATTTATAGGTAGTTTCAACCATTAAAAAAAATAAAAATTTATAGGTAGTTTCATTATTTTCTTCTCTCTCTCTCTCTCTCTCTCTCTCTATATATATATATATATATATATGAGGAAACTGTTGGTGAGCTAGCTTGCCCAATCACATGGGTCCCACATTTTGGGGAGTGATCCAAACCATTCATTTGCAAGGCCTTATCATAGATAGGGTGTGTACCAAAAATCAGCTCCATAGGATCATCCTAACCCCTCCATTTGTGGAGGACAAAAATGAACAAACTTGTGTCTGTCCATTTTTGTCCTCCACAAATGGAGGGGTTAGGATGATCCTATGGAGCTGATTTTTGGTACACCCCCCATCTATATAAGGGACTTTCAAATGAATGGTTTGGATCATCCTAACAAAGTGGGGCCCCATGTGATTGGGCAAGCTAGCTCACCATAAGTTTGGTGAGCTTAAGCTCACCAACAGTTTCCTCTATATGTATATATATATATATCAGCACCAAAGGGTCATCCTAGAACTTCCTTTTGTGGTGCCTTGTGGTACCCAGAATGGACACATATAAACGTTTGGACATGGTGTGCCCAACAAAATGAAGTTCTAGGATGACCCTTTGGTGCTGATTTTTTGGGCACACCCTATCTATGTTAGGACCTATCAAATGAATGCTTTGGATCATCCAAACAGCGTGGGCCCACTGTGTTTTTTTAAAAGGAGGAGTAGATACGCTTATCTAGGGGAGAGACTAGAGACACTTTCCTCTCTCTCTCTCTCTCTCTCTATATATATATATATATATATATATATATATATATACACATACCTGTAGGATTTCAAAATGTCATTAACCTTTTCCAAGAAAACAGGAAAACATTTTTTTTAGAAATTATTTTCCGCCCTAAAATTTGATTTTATCACCAAAATATTTAGGAATGTAGCCCAATCTCAAGTTAGCAACTGCCAGCTATCACCAAAATATTAGGAATGTAAATCCGTGTATCTTTTGTAACAACTACTTTTTATTCTTTCGGGTACTTCTTTATGGAGAATTTATATGATGCCTGACCGGTGAGAACCAATCTTTCAGCATCTATAGTCTATCCAAAACTTTTTTCCTATTTTGCGGATACGTGGTGATATGAACTTTGTTTAGAGATCTGAAGCTCACACCCAAACAGAGTATCGGAAAAGAGAAATGGAGAGAAGAGAGGAAAGAAAAAGGAAGAAGAAGAAGTCAGAGAAAGAATATTGTTTTTCATTATCTGCCCTCATTGGCTGTGATCCCACCTTTAAAAGGTCTGTCACAAATCGTTTAAGTACAGGTGGCTATTTCTTATAACAACTACAATCCTTCTCTTTTCATATGTAAAGACAAAAGATGGAAAATTAACTAACTAAGACTGGACTAATCTTAATTACGCATGTAATCTTTCAACCGCTTGGGTTTATTCGTAATCCTCCTTTCTCTCACTGGTTGCCCCTGTTTCTGCTGACTTTCCTCATTCACTTTCCCTTCCTGTGCACGTGCTTCATTTCCCTCTTGTGTCTGTGTGCTATCACGTGGTTTCCTCTTCATCATCATTTTACACGTCTTGATGTAGTGGAGCCCACCATTTTATGCCCATGCATTGCATGGGTGGGACCCACCAATTTATGACCAACCATAGCGTGGGTCGGGCCCACCATAATTATTTATCATAAATTGTATGTTGTAGAACACATGTTTTGATGTGGTGGGTCCTCCATTTTCTACCCATGCATGAGATGAGTGGGACCTACCATTTCACACATCATATTTTTATGGTTGGCCCACTCAGGGTTTGAAGAGTAGGACCCACAACCTCTAGCCAAACCCATGCAAAAAAGCAGGGGCACTATTTTACATCCCATGCATGGTGATGTGCTCACTGTTTACCCATCATGTTTTCATGGGGTTGGCTTCACCATCTAACACGGCATGCAGGCCCACCATTTTGCCCCACATATTTTGGACGGGCCATTTTGCACCTCATGAACTCATACACAGCATGGGTCCACCATTTTATGCCTATGTTTTGATGGAGTGAGGCCACCATTTTACACCCATGCATAGCATGGGCCATGAATGCTAGTAGAATTTACGGCCCAGGCTACATGCATGGGTATAAATGGTGGCCCCACCACATCAAAACATGGGTTGCAAAACAGCAGGCTCCAACTTAGAACAGGAAAAAGCATATTGCGTAGAAATACCTTCACATAAGTTTAATATATGTTTCCGTGTTTCGAAATAGAAAATAACATTAGTTACAACAGTGGACAGAAAATGTAGAGCTGTTACTACTACAAAAAAGTAACTTAATACAATGCAGATGCCAAATCGATCGGCGTCTGCATTATGGTAGAAGACGGCTCCTCCAAAGTTTCATTGCATCCATTGCATTGCTCAAATAGAACAGAGCCCTGTGGCCACTTATTTGTAATTATTGAGGAATTTTTCCAATAAAAAGATAAAATACTCACCCATAATGAGGATAAATGACATGAAGAAGAGGATGAGGTCTGTACAGGGTTCCAATCCATGCATGCCCTCCTTGAAGAATCAAGAGCACAGCAAGTTACGCTTGAAAAATTCAGTACCGAAATCGGCAAAATTGAAAAAGGTATATAGAGAAAGAGAGAGATAGGGCTCACGACTCCATATTCTTCAAATCTTTGGTTGTTCTTAGATGATCAAGGCCTAAAAAATGTCTCCAAACTCTTCAAAATATCTTCTCATTTTTTCGTGGGCTTTTTCCACATCAAATCCCCCAACGAAGACTTTGGTGGTGCTAGTGCTGGTCGGTGATGAGACTTTAAATAGTCAAACCAAGAATGGGTTCTTCTCATCCAGACCCAAACCCCTTCCCTCTCTCTTCATCATACTCTTATACCTACCGTAGAAAGATAATGGAAATACAGAGAGATGAAATGGATTTTTTTTCTTACTTTTTTGCGTTTAACCCTAAATATGGTTATGAAGGAGAAGAAAGGGGTCATCAATAGCGTTCCCATCCTTCTCATTAAAATTAAAGGACCATTAAAACCCAAAATATGAAGCTTTAATGCATTGGAAAGGAAAAAAAATCTAAAACGTGAGATTTAGTTAGGTTCTGTTCACTTGCGTTCCGTGGAAAACAAATCCCTGAAAAATAGCCTCTTTTTTCCTTGACAAGATAGAATTCTGGTGTTCACTTGCTTTCTAGGGAAAATAGAATTACACATGTGGAATTTCTGCAATAAGTCAAAAAATGACATGGAAAAGCCCATTTTTCTCCCCTTTAGGGATTTCATTTCCAACCAAAAACACATGGATTTCGTTTCCCTGGAAAACTAGAGTAAAAAGAAGGGCAAGCAGTTTCCCTGGAAACCAGTCCAGAAACAGTCCAGGAAAACCTTTTCCCGCATAGATTCCCTGGATTTCTTTTCCTAATGCCACGTCAGATTCCCTGGAAATATTTTCTTTTCCTTTCCCAGGAAAACAAGTGAACAGAGCCTAGCGGAAAACGGAAAGTCGTGTGGAGAATTAGTAGGAGTTATTTAATGCTAGTAAATCACTTCCTTAAATCTTTTTTTCTCTCTCTCTCTCTTAATGTCACACGAACAAAGAAGGGCATGAAATCTGGGAGTAATAGGAAACAATTTCGTCCATATGTTTCATGATTAATAAGCTCCTTAAATCACTCCTAAAACGTCTCCCACGCACACAATCTCTCCTTTCGTGGGAAAGGGGGACGAATAAGGATTTGAGAAGGAGACACATTTGTTTCCTCAAACCCAAATTCAGGTTGCTAGAGGGCGGCAAACATTAATAGCCAAATTCAACTTTGATTCTGTAGAGGCTAGTTTACGGCAAAACAGATTTTGAAGGAGAAAATTGTTGGCAAGTGCCATGTTGTTGGGCGGCAAAATCAAATTTTAGGGTAGAAAATAATTTCTAAAAAAAAGTTTTCTTGTTTTTTTGGAAAAGGCGAATGACATTTTGAAATCCTATAGGCTTAGTATAGATTGTGAGCTTGAAGCTTATATAGCTTATATGAGCTTGAGGGCCCAAACACATGGGTCCCACATTTTTTGTGGTGATCCAAATCATTCATTTGCAAGGCCCCATCATAGATAGGATGTGTACCAAAAATCAGCTCCTTTGGATCATCCTAACCCCTCCAAAAGCGGAGGGAAAAAATGAGCAGATTTGTGGCAAACGGTGTCTGTCCATTTTGCCCTCCACTTTTGGATGGGCTAGGATGACCCTATGGAGCTGATTTTTTGTACACACCCTATCTATGTAAGGGCCTTTCAAATGAATGCTTCGGATCATCCTAACAATGTGGGCCCATGTGTGTTTGGGCCCTTAAGCTCATATAAGCTATATGAGCTTCAAGCTCACAATCATTTTCCTCATAGTTAATAGCAATAAACAAGATCTCAAAAGAATGCTTAATTGAATTTCTGAAATAACATATCAAGAAGCTTGCATAAGAAAAAATCACTATTAGCAATTAATAGCCATTATTAAAGCAAGAGACTACAGATACTTAGTAATCATCTTACCCTTAACCCTTAAGAGGTATAACTTGAGAGATAAAAAAATTATAAGCAAAACATCAATCCTAAGAATAGTCTCTCATCAATTCTGACTTTCTGAGGTGGCTGCCTAGCATATTCTAATCAGGTTTACAAGAATAAACAAACGTTACCAAAGAAGTGTTAAAAGTAAAGGGGAAAAAAAACTCTCACCACATATCCTTCGTAAAGATTTAAAACTAAAACAAATATAATAAGTAAAGAAATTATTAAAGAAACCATGTACGATTCTCTGTGAGCTCAATAAGCCGAGGCTCCACCAACACATCTTTCCACCGAGGCTTTTTCCTATCTGGCCAAGGAACATAATCCAGTTCTTCATGAGGATAAAAAATGTCACCATTCAGCCCATGTTTGCTCGTCCCACAAAGCTTTGTCCTGTAATTTACCTCCTCTCCCCATTCATCCACCCCTCTCTCTTTCCTTAGATGTTCTAAATAATCCCTTTTCACATGGATTTGTAAATTTGCTCTGTCCCCTTCGGAAAGCTTGTAATTACTGCTACTCTTGTTACGAGGATTGAAAGTCTCCACCCTCTGCCGCTGGAAATCGAATAAATATAAAAGCTCATCTTTATCTCTATATTTAAGAGATGCAATGCCTTTGAATTCGGGATGAGGGCTAAGAGTGTGTGTCTCCCAATCTCTATGTCCATGACGACGACACACGTTGATCTCTAGAGTATTACTAGTAGGAGTAATATGAAGACTAACGACAAAATTAAAACAATGCGATCTTTAGAAGTAGGAGGGGAGGAGAAGGTGGCGACATGATTGGAAAGTTTGAAACCATGGATCTCTGGTAAGAGAATTTTCGAGGGAGAAAAAATATTGAAGAAGAAGAGACGGGCGTCTAGGTGGATGAGCAACCATCCTTCTTCAGAGCCAATGCAATCTGCGCCTTTTAACTCTGGGATTTGTATGACGTAACTCTCGCGTGACTCTACGTCCTCTAGAAAACAATAATCGGTCTTGCCCTAGCACAAGATCCATGGGTAGAAGGATGATTGGGGAAGTGAATAAAGAATTGAAGGAAGAAGCTAAGAGACATAGTTTCGACACGAATTGGATTAGATTCAATCAAGCAGCAACGATCAACGCTCTGATTACATTTGGAATTGGAAGATCTGTACGTTTCTCAGCTGATACGAGGACCATGAATAGAACCTCTAAAAGATGTTTATATCTTCTAAGAAACCAATGCAATAGAACCTTTAGACGATCTGAATATCTTCTAAGAAACCAATGCAATAGAACCATTAGAACATCTGTACATATTCTAAGAAACAAATGCAATAGAAACCAATGGAATTCATCTCTATATCTTCTATCTGTCGCCTCTCCATTGTTATACTCTGCAGCCATTGATTTTAATTAGTAAAACTCAGACTGATGCGATATTATACATCTATTTATAAGTAAAAGAAAACCTAAAATGTAACTTAATGCCAATCTCAACCATCCATCTAATTAAAGTTTAGCATCATGTGAGTTTACTAAAATAACTTAAGAACAATCGGTCATAACTTAGTCAAAATTCCAATTAGGCTCCCTTCATACGTAATAGAAAAAACCTTTGCAATGATAGGGACGAATATAGAATTTTAATAATAAGAAACTTGTTTCCACTATATCTTACGCCCTGAATTAATTCGATAGGTTTCTCTTCTTGATATGTGTTTCTGCCTTAATTTTTGGGATTTTCTCCTTAATCGATAGGTTTAGTTAGATGTATTTCCGTAAAGTGCCCCTTAAATTTAGAGATTTTTGCTCTCTAAATTTCTAAATTAATGATCTCTCTCTTTTGTGAATTTCGAAATTAATGCTCTCTCCTACATTTTTAGGATTTTTTTCAAGTCAGTTTGTAACGGATCTCTCTCCCCTTAATTCGCTACCGTTAAGTCCCATAATTTTCAAAAGCTATTGTGGGCCCACTTCATAGGATGATCCAAACTCTTCATTTGTTGGGCCACAATGTAAATAGGCACCCAATAAATCATCATCCTGTGCCCACTTCATAGGATGATCCAAACCGTTCATTTGTTGGCCCAGAACGTAAATAGGATGCACCCTATAAATAATTTCCATAGGATGATCTTAACCTCCAATCTACAATGAGATTGCCCTTTATAGAAACCTCTATAGATCCGAGAGTTAGGATCAGCCTATGGAGATGATTTTCGGGGTACAGCCTATTTACATCATAGGCTGTACTATTTACATCATAGGCTGTACCCAAGCATCATTTCCAAGGGCTCTACCCAACTTACATCATAGTAGATACCAATGCATGCATTATTCCTTTTAAAGCTACTGTTGTAGCCATATACGACAGATATAAAGAATTGTGTATTTGTGGGCTTGAAGGTGACCATAGGATATAGTGAAGAAGACATATTTTTCCATTAGATTAACATGAAAATTAATAAATCCACCTTTCCCACTTTTACATGTAATGCCCCTTTTGGATTTCAATATTCATATTATTTTCTCCATTTGAGAAGTATTGAGGGATTTTAGTCTTAAAAAATAAAAACACATGGGCACATGAAGGCCATGCCCCTCGCATTATATAATCTTAACTAAGAAGATAATAGTCTAATTGCATTACTCTTCAATGTCAGACAAATTAGTTCATGTTGGCTATATTTGACACTTCCTAGATTTCTATCACTTTGATCTGCTTGTAAGAATCATATGTATGTTTCGAACATCCGTCCTATCACATTGCTTACGATCTTGCTATTGTTGGACTTCAAGATATTGTTTATGATGATTCGCTCACAGATTCCCTGTCATTAACATGAGGGTCTTGTCCGATGTGAGTGGATTTTGATACATGACCCATCTATAGCAAAGGACTAATTGAAATGGGTTGGATTGTTGAACAAGTAGGCCCATTTGTTCTTCTATCAAATCATTATTTTCCCTCAAAATATTATGTGCATTCATCATATAAGAACCCCTCACTTAAAGTAGCTTTCTTCTCACGATGGAGAGCTTGGAGTAAATACGAGTCTTCACAGTTCACACTACCTACAAAACATCTTTAATGCACAAAACAAAACAAAAAACGGGCATCAGGAATCATGAAGAGGACCCCTTTGAATGCACCTTTCCTCTAGAAATTTAATATGGTTTACAGGCTTCCGTCCATACTTGAGTGCATAGTTACAAAGTTGAGATTTGGAATAAACAGGTCAGAAAAAACAGTACACAACTTAAGCTTTCCTCATCCATCTGATTTTTTACCTCTTTGCTGTATTTTTTGGGATTTGTTCGGGACCTTCGCAGGTCTGAAATGCCTTCTGCAAAGATGTTTTGCGAAGGTCTGAGGTCTAGAAAAGGAGGGCTGCTGTTGGATCAAATATCGAGGGTGGTACTGTTTTGACGGCCGCGCACCATATAAAAACTCTTGTTTGCATACACCAAACAGGGGATGGCTAGGATCGGATGAGGTCCAGAAAAGGATTAAGGCTTGGGGTATAAAGAGAGATGTAAAGGCTTGATAGATCTTGCATTCGGCAAACAACATAAACTCAAGAATAGAAGAAGAAACTAGGAGTTCTAAATTCTACTTGAAAGGAATAAGAGGAATTCCGAGAAAACTCACTTTTATTAATATTCAAAACTCAGCGATCGATGTTCAATTACATGATGGATATTCATAGAGTTGAATGGGTATCTCCTAATCCTACTCAAACTCAACAAGAATAAAAACCAAAACACCTTAACTTTCCTAGCCCACATAGATAGTTTCCTAAAACTTTTCAAATTACAAAAACTTCTCTAAAAGTTCTTAAATATTAGCTAATAAAATTCGGAGAATTTACATGGTGGCGACTGTTAAAATCACAAGGGCAGAGTGGCAAAACCCTGCCTTTGATTTTTCATCTAAGTGGGAAGTCAAAAAAGGTAGTTTAACTTAGATGAAAAATCATATAAAAACTCATAAAATTCTTCCGAGCCACTCGATCAATTAAAGTTTCCAACCAATAAGAAAGTCTAATTAAAATTAAAGCTAAATTGACTAAATATTGGATCCTTGCGAAACAAAGGTCCTTGATTTCAACATCGCCCGTTATCTTGATGATCTTGAATTGATTGGCCTTGGCAAAATGGCGCGATCATTGATTTGATGTTTTGGCCTATGAACGGTGTAGATGCACCTGCATCAGTTAAAAACCCTACTAAGCAACAAGTTAATTCGACTAGAATTGACTCAAAACAATGGAACCAAGTTAACTCGGAGAATGAAGACCTGTGATGGAATGGTGCATCTACCAACCTTTGGGTCTGGCTTTATATGATACATGTCAAAGTCATTGAGAAAGATCCCAGAAAAAAACAAATTGATTACATGGCTCTAACTTTTCCTTTGCTCTCATCACGGACATGTTAGTAGAAAGCAACCCCACTTGGCTCTAGTGGGGGTGTATTGGGTTCCACATATTTCGTTTCTTTCTTTCTTCACTTGGAACAAATGTCGTAAAACCCTCCATTTATTTTTAGGAAATGATATATTCGCCCCTTTTTCTTCACAGTAACACCCCTTCTGGTGTAAATAAGTAGTCATAAATACATTGGATGGGGGTGGCCCAGGAAAGAAGGTGGTGAAAATATCACTTCCCTTTACCTTTTTTAAGTTTTTTTACAATAGGGGTGGGTGGCCCGGAGAAGAGAAGGGGGCAAAAATATCACTTCCCTTTACCTTTTTTTAAAGTTTTTTTTTCCTTTCGTGAGAATATGTTGGAAGATCTATCAAAGGAACATTGAGGTGGCATCCATGATAAAAAAAAAAATACGGAAAAAAGAGAAGGAAAAAGAAAGAAAGAAAAAGTGGGTGATTGACAATGTGGATTAGCTTATCTTTTTAATTAAGTAATGGGATATTAGCAGCGCACCAATTTTTTTCCGCTGAAGCATGAATTTACATTTTGACTCGATATTCTAGTGTGGAGCCTTAATATTTACTCTTTTACTATTTAACCATTGCAAATAGAGTGATATTCCACCCTTTTGAGATGGACCCTAGCAAATCCCAAAATAAGAAAGGAAAAAAGGGCCGTTTGGATAGCTCATGCATTTGTATTTTGATTTGGAATTGAGTTTTGGATACAAACTACATCAATCATCTTCATGATCATGTTTCAAGAGAGAGAGAAAGAGAGGGAGGGAGGGAGTGCGACAGCAGCAACGGTGAAGGATGTTGCCACAAATATTGATTTTCAAATAATGTCTGTCTCGCAGAACATATTTGAAAATCAAAATTTTTTGCATTGTTGTAGCTGATTTGGAAATTTAAGGATCTGATCCAGTTGAAAATATCAACTAAATCAAAATCAAAATCTTGTGGGTATCTAAACGTGGCCTAGGGATTTGTTAGGGAATTTCCCGGAAAGGCATTTCGCAGAGAAATGAATAAGACAAAATCTGCTAGGGAATCTAGCAGAGATGTAATATCTCCCAATCTCCATAAGCAAGTGCATTTGTGAGGAAGCCCAATTACAGAGTAATAAAAAACGAGTCTGTACCTGTTTGTTTTGATAATGGCACCTCATGGAGTGACATTGGTAAAACGAGTGGTGTGCTCCTTTCCTGCTCAACACCTTTTACTTTCTTTTCTCCCCAACGACTTCTCATTTCTCCTTCCTTAAAACCCTAAAAACCGACAGAAAACATTTTCAGTTCGATAGCTCTTTTTACTGACCAAAAGGAAAATTGGCGGGAAAAAGCTTCCGTTCTACACCACCTTCTGGAATTCCTGATTCTTCTCTCTCTGTAAGTTCTCTTATTTTCTTTGAAGTTCTTTCGTCTTGATGTGTAAATTGAGGCTAAATTTCACTAGTTTTTATGCTTGTGTGTACTGTTCTTGGTAGAAAATTGACTATTTATGTGTTCACTTTCGTCTTTTCATTTTGGGTTTTTTTTTGGGGTGGAAATTCTTCAGAAATTTTGTTCGCAGATGAAATAGAGGAATGCAGGATTTGTTTTACTTCTTGTAAATTTTGGTCAATTTTTGCGATTTCAATATTGATTAAATTTTTGTTTTGGTAATTGCGCTATCGATTTTGTGGCGAACTGAAATAGAGTTAGCTCGATTTGCTGGGTCAAACAAAGTAAATCATCAGTAGTTTTATTCGTTTTTATTGTGTTACAATTGATTATTTCTGTTCGAGTTTGTTTTTCTATTGATTTGTATTCTGGGTTGAAATTCTTGAATTTTTATATGTTTTGATTGTTATTTCTCTTTTCCTTTTTATTTTGGTATTGCGTTATCGGTTTTGTGGCGAACTGAAATAAAATCCACTCGATTTGGTAAGATATTAGTAGTTTTATTCATTTTATGTTGGTACAATTGATGATTTATTTTCGCGTTTATTTTTTTTATTGATTTGTTTTTAGGTTGGAATTCTTGAATTTTTCCATGTTTTGATTGACCTTCCTCCTTTTCGTTGTTATTTTGCATCTGTTGGATTTTCATTTAGCTTTTAACTTTTATTGTTGTTATTGGGTTATAGATTTTACGTCGAATCAGTGGAAGCTTGATCCGATCCGTTTATAGTATTTGAGATCCGATTGGTGTGTTTTCAGTTGGTGGGATGATTCTAGTTTTTTGATTGTTTTTGGAGCTATTGGAAATAACAATGGAGATTTCTGAGGTTTCTGATGCCAAGGCTAGTTCAGTTGGCGATGGATCGATGCAATCAAGCAGTAGTTTTAAAGGGAGTGAGAATCTTGGCAATGACTCATCTCACTATGAGACTTTCCTCGTTGAAGAGATGGATTCGTACCTTGCTGATATCGACACCCGTCTGATTGTTTCGAGGATGGTAAACGACTCTGTCGTCAAGGGTATAGTGAATGCTGTCTCTGAAGAGGCTGCTGAGAAAATTTCTTCAAAAGAAACGGAGGTGGCATTGTTGAACGGAAAATTACGGTGTTATGAGTCTGATGAATTTAGAGACAAAGATTGTGGGTCATCATCGGCAACATCAATTGAACTTGAAAAAATGAATCTTGACGTGATACTAGATTCAGGCGGCCAATGGAATCATATTGAGGAGCATTTGACTAATCTAAAAATAGCGGCAGAAGGGCAATCTCGGAGGCTTAAGGAAGAAATTGAGGAAATAAGGGGCTTTAGTTCAGTTAGCAAAATGAATATGGGTGCTATTCAACAAGGAAAGATAGCAGAGAAATGTGTGGAGACTGAAGAAAGCATTGATACTTTGAAAGACATAATAAGATCGGTCAACAAAGAGATTGATAGTATCGTTTTATTTTCAAAGGCATCACTTTATGAATGGAAATGGGAGCAGGAGTTTCAAGAAGAAGTCAAGAATATTGTGTTTCAGAGTTACACTAGAAGCATCCAAAAGGAATTTGAAGCAAAGTTGCTGAAACAAGGAGTCCGTGCTCTTGGTAGCCAAAATAAGAAGGTTAGTGAACTTTCAAGTTTACGCCAAGAACTAGATGTGATTTCCAGGTCTTTATTCAGTCCTGAAATGGGAAAGTTGCAGTCCCATGGATCTCATGAACTTACCGATGAATGGACTAATGGTGAAAGGAAAGACCGAATTCACCGGAAGGTTCCAAGCACGGCCCTTCGGGACGAAAATAGTATTGCTGCGACTGCGAAATCTGATTTATCTGAAAACAAAACGGATCGGGTCACGGAGTCTCAACTGAAGCGCATGGCAAAGGATGAGTTAATTAGTTATTTTAAGAGTGAAATGACTAATTTGAAGAGAAACCACGAGTTGACCGTGCAAGAATTAACTGAAGATTATTTCAGCCTCAAGCGAGAATTCCTCAAAGAAAAGGGTTCTTCCCACTTGAGAAAAGATAGGGACCTTGATGCATTGAGGAAAAAAATCCCAGAGGTCATTATAAAATTGGATGATATCCTTGTAGAGAATGAGAAATTGCCTGCTATATGTGATGATTACGAGAATATCTGCAGTTTGAATGATAGAGTCGAAAATCTGCTTTCAGAAAATCAATGTCTAAGAGGCTTGCTCGCAGATAAAACAAAGGCTGTCAAGCATCTCTCTTCTCAGGTTTCAGATGCAGCCGATAAAATGTCGAACCATTCTTCTGTAGAGGTGAATCTATTAAAGCAGATAAAAAAGCTTAAGTGTGATATGGAAGATGCGAACATAAAAGTTTTCATTAGGGAAAAGATATATATATAAGTATACTGAAGGAGTCAATTGGCAAATTTGAATGCGACCTAGAAGATTTGGACATTGAAAAAATCATCATGAATGAGATGCGTGCAACTATTTTCAAAGAAGCTATTAAGGATTCCCAGGCTGCCATCAATCACATGGTAATGAAGTATCATGAGGAAAAGGAAAGGAGAATTTACCTTGAAACAACACTTTCTGAAAATGAGAAGACCTTGCTTTTAGAAATCGAGGAAAAAGAGCAGTTGAAAGAAGAAATAGTGTCACTATCAGAGACAATGAAGGAGAAGGTGACGTCGGCATCAGGAGCAGAGTCTAGATTGATAAAACAGAGGGAACATTTTGAACTTGGCTGGCAAGAACTTAATAGGCTTAAAGACAAGGCAAGCCAGCAAGAGAGATTGATTTCTGAAAATAACAAGGAGTCAGAATCGTTAAAGAGTAGATTGGACGAGGCTTTGGAACAAATTGGTCTATACACGGTAGAAATAAGCAAACTAGATCAGAAACTAAAAATATCATTGGATGTTTCAAAGGAAGCAGAGAGAGAAATAAGCACACTTCATGGCATTATCAAAGAGAAACAGGATACAATATCAACAGCTATAGCGAGTGATAAAAAGCAAAGGAAGAAGATGGCATCAATTATGGTTTCTCTTCAAGAATTATACAAAGCAATGGCAGATTTTGAATGCAGAGTAGCAGAAAATATTGTACAAAATAATTCCAGGTACCTGTGTCCGTAATTTTTACATGGTTCTTTTTTTCTTTATTCGGCTATAGTTTTGTGTTATGAATTCCAGACACAAATTATGGTCTCATACTTTATTTGTCATCAAGAAATGTCAAGCACACATGGGTCACCTAAACAGACCAAATTCTGTCAACAGGGAATTTTTTTACATGGTTTTCCTTGGAGACTCCTTGACAATTACCTTAGCATATTTATATCATTGGGCACTCAGTGTCTGTCCTTTTTTCAGGGCGGCATGTGTAACAAGATACTTGGCCATGAGTTAATGTTATAATTGTATCTAAAACAGCCTTTTCCAACTCATCCTACAGGCAGTATTAACTATTAAGTGTATTTTTATGTGTTTTGAGGGGTCAGTAAACTGTGATTAAGCCCATGGCATCAGCATTGTGGATCCCAGCGGTTTACTTAACACTGACGGACCATAACTACCAAATTTTATCAAATAAATGAAGGGTTCCATTGCAAAGCCAATGATGACTTGGAGAGATATAGAGTTCAATTCAGGGTGTGAAAAATCTGTGAATGGTTAATAAGATATTTGGCAAGGAAAGCTGTGGACTTGAACTACATATCTTTGGTAGCTTATAGTCTTATACAGACTATTCATTTTTTATTTTTTTTTCATTATTTCTTGAACCATGCCATTTGTTCTCGATTTTCAAGATCTAAAATTGGAGGGCTTTACTTACTGAACCTGCACCCTATGTTACCATACACTTGAAAACTCTTTCCATACCCATGCAAGGCTCCTTGGTATTGTAGAAGAGTCTAACTAAATATGCTACCAATGGTTTGAAGCTTTCGGAGTAACCGGTTGTTTCACATTTTACACTAAAGGGGTGTCCCGGGGAAGAGAAGGGGGCTACTCTTCCCAAAGACGAACGGAAGTTTACAACATTTGTTACAAGTGGAGAAAGAAAGAAACGAATTATGCGGGCCCACCACACACCCACTAGAGCCGAGTGAGGTTGCTTTCTAATGATATGTTGGGGGGATCCTAGGCATTTTCCACGATGGGAGCAATGGTATAGAATAAAGTGAGTTTGTCCCATTATCAGAACATGGTCGTGCCAACATGAGTAGCCTTAATAAAACTTGCCTTATTAATAAGAAAAAAAAAAAAGTGTTGCTAAAAGTCATCGAGAACACATTGATATAATGATCCTCAGGCCTTAATCCCTCAAGTCTCGTTTTAGGGTTCCATTAAGAAAAGCTAAACCGTTGATTTTTGTAGCCATCATTTATCTTAGACATGGATGTCCATTTGTGATGGGATTACGATCATGTGAGTCACCTCATGATGTTATACAATATCAACGGTCTTAATTTCAAATGCACTTCCAATTTGAGGGCCGGATGCCCGGGGATTTGAACTCGCGTTAATGGGAGCATATGAAGACCTGGCAAACGGGTGGGTCGAGCCGGGTCAACCCGAGGGTGATGCGGGTGCGGATCCACGGGTCGGGTGAGGAAATGACCCGCATTTTTGCGGGTCAAAATTTAGGTGACCCGCGCGGCCCGCGGGTGGGCCGGGTCAACCCGTGGGTCACCCGCAAATATGGGGATTGTAATAATTCTCCTGATTTGACCGCATCTGTTTTTTTCGTAATTGTCATAACTTTCTATATTCTATTGGTATTTTTTTTGTAATTTTACAACTCTATAACCATTTCTAGGTAATTTTTCATTTAAAACTTTATAACTTTAGCTATTTTACTTTTTTTGTGTAATAATTACTTTTTTTTGTTTGCTAGCAACATTTGCCATGTGCGCATCTTTGCACACGATGGCCACATGCCGAGAAGTTGCCATAGGAGAAGTTTGGTAGCAAATTCTTATAAAATAAAAGATAGAAGGAAATGTTATCAACACTACTGTTTTCTTATGAGTGCACTCTCACTTTATTAGAAGTATGGTATGGCCCACACCATAGGATGATCCAAACCATCCATTAGATGGGCCATAGCCTAAATAGGTTATGCTCCATAAATCATTTCCATAGGATGATCCTAACCCTCCAATCTGAATGTTAGAGGGTTGATCCTAACCCTCTATATAGATCGGAGGGTTAGAATCAACCAATGGAAATAATTTTGGGGCATAACCTATTTAGGCTATGACCCATCTAATGGACGGTTTGGATAATCCTATGGTGCGGGCCATACCGTACTTTTTATAAAGTCAGGAGTTCCCTCATAAAAAATAGTAGTGCTGATAACATTATCAAAAAAAAATTAAAAAATACCGTAAAAATGCGGGTGAACGCGGGTTTACCTGACCCGACCCATGTTTTTGCGGGTTGGGTCACCCGCGGGTTAGTTTTGACGGGTCACTAAAACTTAGACCTGTGTCCGCAAATTTGCGGGTGGTGGACCCGCGGGCACGGGTCGCTTTTGCCAGGTCTAAGCATATCCATGCAAGCTATATCAATATATCATCCATGAAGAAACTTCATCTTTAGGAAAAGACAAACAAAAGGGGTGGAAATGCTTAGAAAGGGGTGGAGATATCATCTATTGTTCCCAAAAAAAGTTTAGAGGCTGCTACGCATGAGCTGCACGTGTGACATTTAGAAAGGAGTGGAGATATCATCTATAGTTCCCAAAAAAAAGTTTAGAGGCTGCTACGCATGAGCTGCACGTGTGACATGGCCTCCCGCCTCACTTCATCTCTTCGCGGTTTCCCCGTTGAAGTTAATGGAAACGGCTTCGTCCATAAAATAAATATTTTTGGTATTTTGAACCTGAAAAACGAAAAAAAATAAAATAAAATATTCGTGTAAAAATAATCAAATACTTAAAAACCTTAAGCATGGTGCCTGTTGCACCTAACTAGGGAGGAGTGCAAATATCAATACAAGGGTTACAAATATTAAGCATTAATTTATTTTTCAAGTGGAATTATTCAATGCTCACAACAATAAAAAAAGGAAGTATCTTTGGAGCATGGTCCATTCACAGTGGGGTCCACTATAAAATCATTTAAAATTAAGGAAGATAATTACCCAGTTAAATTTCTTTCTTTGCAATAGCTGTGAAGGATCTTCTCGGATAAAATCTGGTCTTTTCCTTCATGTGATTGATCCAGATCGAACCATTGCCAATTTTCTCTTAATTGAACACAAGCCACGACCATCTCCGATAATCGAGCATTTGGAATTCCGGCGACAACAACGCCGGAAACACCAGGGTGTTGTGAAATTACAGCCTCCACCTGACCCATCAAATCCCAACTTGTAAGAATCCTACTAATAAATGTCATGTGCCACATTTGACTTGTGCGTGTAATCCGGACTGTTAATTCAGTGGACTAATATTATTTCTTTTTCTGAAGATGAATGTATTTTTCCAAAAATGAAGTCATTTTCTCAAGAAAATACAAACTGTGGGGTGTTATGTAGCAACCAATTACTCTAAAAGTATGGGTGCAACTAAATCACGGGTTGGGTTGTGTTTGAGTCGGGTTCTGGTTGACCTGACCCGCATCAAAACCCAACATTCTTTCTATTTTTTTACAAATTTTCTCTTCTGTTTTTTTTTAGAACAAAAAAACCTTAAGGGGAAAGATAACACCATAATAAGGTCAACCCGGCCTAAATTGGGAAATCGAGTCGGGTTCGAGTTGAGGTATTAATTTTATGGGTTGGGTCAGTTTAGCCTTCATAGGGTTGAGAGTCGGGCCGGATCGAGTTAGCCTTCATTGGGTTGAGAGATGGTCGGGTTCGGGTTGACAGTTTAGAGTTTTGGGTTGGGTTTGGGTTGGCTTCAACCGACCTGAGTTGCACCCCAAATAGAGTTGGTCTTATTTAAATTTATACTTCCCTCAGGTGTGGCCATACACGTAGCAGATGTCGCCCCTCTTTTGGGTTGGCCATATGCATGAATTTTTAATATAATGGAATTGTTGGGTATCGAAAACAGGACATGCTGTGAAGCAATGGCTCTGATGCCATGTGAAAACAATCTACTACTCCAAAAGCTTAAAGCTATCAGTGTTGGTGTTATTTAATCATGTATACTTCCAACAGGTGAAAAATGTTGGAAAGAGGTGTGGAAATATCATTTCTCATTTTGAAAATTTCAAACTTTTACCTCTTGAGGGTAGATGTTCTCTCCTCCGCTCTTTATTCGATCCTTTTTGCGTCCAATTAGCCATAAATCCCCATACTCATCAATCCACCCTATGTCACCTGTGTCAAGCCATCCAATCTCGCCGGAATCTGACAGCATTGCCGGAATCCGATCCCAATATCTGACCATTACATGGGGGCCCCTAGTTAAAATCCTCCCGGCGGTCGGAGTATCATTGGGGTTCCCACCAGTTATCTGTATTTCAACGTGTGGGGCCGGTTTTCCCACGCGGACACCCCCTAGCTGATTAATTGATTTAGAATCGACGGTGGTGTTTTTCCAGTAGAAGTTGCCGGAGTTCTGACGAGATGGGTCGGTAAGGGTCACGAATGTTAATGAAGAGCATGCCTCTGTCATTCCTTTTGATACCATTGGAAAAAATGGAAGAAAAATAGAGGTAAGCACAAAGTGACATGATTGAAATATTTTCACTTTTTTTGGGGGCTGTTGGCAAAAAAAAAAAAGTCTTCATTTCCAAGAAAAGACAAACAACAAGGACATGTTTGGCTATCATGAATTATTTTTCATTATAAATCGGTGTCTCCAAGCGGAGATGAGGGTTAAGTGGGACAAATATAGGAGACAAAATACTGAAAACTAGTGTCTCCAAGTAGTTGAAGTGGCTAAAAATCTGGAAACAAAAAATTCTACTCGAAATCCGATCGACTGTTTCCTGATTTTTTGCCACTCCTCATCACCGGGGGGACACTAGTTTTCGTTATTGTGTTTCTGGATTTGTAGCCACTTCACCATCATCTCTGCCTCATGAAAAACAATTCATGGTAGCCAAACGTGCCCTAAGGGGTTTGAAATGACAAACAAAAGAGGATGGAAATGCTGGAAATGGGGCTGTAAGTATAAGTTTCTAGTTAAAATTTTATTAAGGCCATAGTTGGCAACCATAAAAACAGGGAGATTTATAGTCCGGGCATTTTAAAGAGCTCATGAGATACTTTAAGGTGCTGTTTGGATTGCAAGGAAAATATATCTCATGGAAAAAAATTTCAAGAGGAAAATTAATTATAATATGATTATAATTAATTAATTTAGAGCAATATAAAGAAGACATGAAGAGAAGAAAATGATAGAAAACAAACCATAAGCTGAAAGAAGCCTAGCATTAGGGAAAATACGGGTTGCACCCTTAAGAAGGTCATTTGAGAGCCCACCACCTCCATTTAGAACCTTCGTCACGCTCTCTCCCCCTCTCCATGTCCCTTGTTTCCTGCTTAACAATTTTCCAACATCAATGATAAAAGGAAAAAATGCAGAAAACCATGTAAGCATGAATTGTAGCTCGATTTTTTTTTTTTTTAATATCGACCATATGTAAGCTGGCCAGATTGATTTTTGTACATGTGGGGCCTGATCTTTCTTATGTCATGTGGGTGCATGGGCCCATTTTGTTGTATCTCAGTGTTTAAGACACGAAATTAAATGACTGGTTACCTGAGAAAGGAAATCATGTCTGCCATCATGGTAGGGACGGTGATTAGAGAAGTTACCCGGTGTTGCTTTATAGCTTCGAAAACGGATTTTGGCTCAAACTTAGGAATTAGAACATGGCAAGCTCCTACCATTAGCATAGCTATGCCAGAAGAAATTCCACCAATGTGGCACAAAGGAGCTGTGTGGAGATATACCTGAAAAAACCGACAATTTTTTTTATAGTTACATAGTTGGAAAAAAAAAATTTGTAGATTTTTCCACAAATTAACATTGTAACTAGTTCTTAATTGTTCACACTTTAAAAAAAAGATTATTACAACACTGTGTGAAGGAATATGATGTAAGCATAATTTCGTAAGGGAAAATGTCATAAAAATTTGGGAAATATTTTGTACGTAAGAGCTCAGAAAAATATGCATGAACGATTGAGTAAGAAAACAACAAAAAGATTGGAATTGTTCATGTGATTTCAATTTTCACTATGTTGCATTGGGGTGAAAATAAGCATCTAATCAGAAGCCGACACGTGCTGCACGGACTCAAACGCACCAATGTTAAATGGGTAATTTCGCAGCTCATACAAGAGCCCTACAAACACTAAACCTTAAGGCTACGGCAACAGAAAGCCGCCACCAGAGATTAACTTGGAAATCCTGCTTTCCAGGAAAGTCAATCAATTAGGAAAGAGCCCCAAGGAGGAAACTTTCATCATATTCGAGAACTCTGAGGAGCTAAAGCTCTAAGTTACGAATGCTGAAACTATTCATAATGTTCACCACGTATTTGTTGCCGGTGCTAACTTAAGTATCAGAGAGCCTCCCCGGAGTCCAAACTCTGAGTGGTTTTCTAAAGGTTTTTTCGTGCGCGCAGGTTGCTGATCTTCCCCTCTATAGCTGTCTCAGCCTCAATCCAGATTTCAGCGGCAACACACTACAATGCCCTTTTCAACAAATTTTAATTTCTCACGATATTTACAAATAATATATTGGAAATTGTTGAATTATTCGTAAAATTTGCATTTAATTTGATAAAATGTGAGAAGTTAGAATTGATGGGGATTTAAGGTTTAAAATGTGGGATAAAAAATTCAAAAATTTTTGAATGATTTTTCAGTTATTCGGAGAATTTTGTAACTAAGCTTATGATTATGTGATTTATTTGCCCTGATTCGAATTGTGCTTGTGCTCTTCAAAAGTGATAGGATCCGACGTCCTGGATCTTTGCGTGGTAGATTAAAATTCCATGCTCGGCAAAAATAAAATAAATAACTTTTTTTAGATAAAAGGATATTTTCATTTCACTTTATTAGTTTATAGGAAAGCGTACATCATCCTCACCATAACCGACTACGGCAATTTTTGCAAGGGACTGAACAATTAGAGCTGTGTGGCTAATGGCTACTCCCTTTGGCCTTCCAGTGGTTCCTAGATGCAGGAAACATTTCAAGTCATATTAGCTAAGCACAAGTTATGTGTTACATTGTAGTGATTAGTGAATATGAAAAACTTTTTGAAAAATGTAACACTTTTGTTTGGTTTTTTTGAATTTTTCATCCCCATGAAAAATTCATCTAAAGTCATACTAACATCCATGTTATATAGCATGTTTAGTCTCAAATTCTGATAATTTTTGGGCACAACTATGATTCCTTACTAAGAAATGATATTTCTGTAGGGGAAAGCAACTATCAGTGGGGTGCAATTACCAAAACAAGGGGGATTTAAATGGTCTAAAAAGGATTGAATATTACCAGATGTGAAGCATATGAGTGCAATTTCTTCCGGTGCTTGAAGGAAATCGAATGTTAGAGGCCCCTCTGATGGCTTTCTAATGCTCTCTGAAGTAGTCACCACTGGTAAAAAGAACGTCCAAATAGAAAAAAAAGTTATAAAATCAACAACAAAATAAATAAAAGGCCAGCCATCAGAATTTAGAAAAAGAGAAATGATTGAATGGGTCCCACCATTATCAATCCTGGACCATCGACTGAGTTGGGCCCACCTTAGATTTAGATTAAACACCGCCTTTCATCAGGTGATACAAGATTTCAATCAAGCCCTTCCCTAGAGACAGAAAAAGAAAGAAAGGTGGGTCCCACCTTTGATATATCTTAACTGTCCACTTGATAGATTTTTCTATGGATCCCCCAGCTATGATCCAGAGAAGCACGCCAAAGAACAGAATTTTGGATGTTAGGATTGCATGATTTGCAAAATTTTGGGCCAGATGAGATCCAAAGCAAGGACAATCAAGTGGACGGTTCAGATTGATCAAATGTGGGACCCCCTTTGCCATAATGAATGTGCCTCATTGTATCACAACCAGACCTTGCCTCACTGTAACATTCCTCAAGGGGCAACAGTTCAAATTCAACCACAAAAAAAAAAGAAAAAAATAGATAAGTTGATGATTATGGTCAATCCAAGGTGGGACCCACGGGAGTGAATGGTCCAGATCGATGATGGCCCATATCCAGTGAATAGTGGGATGGGCGTCGCACTATATTATAATGTGTACATTTTGCATGAACTCTTACAAAATTTGGTGGTGCCGAGGCCTAAAGAAGGATCTCCGAGGAAAACGCAAGTCTTGAGTGTGGCGGAAAGCTTGTGATGTTGCAACTTCAAAGACCACAGCTTAAAACTCTCATCATCCACCACCAGCATTACTGGCCCCACAAGCTCCATTGCAGATCTCGCTTCTTCAAAGCTCTACACGTCGGAAAACAAGCTATTTGTAACACTTATAGTGGGTCCCATCTTGCTTCCAGCAATAGCAGCATGCTTGTTTTGTTACACCATCATATTGGCAAATGGGACCACTATAATGGTGAACTAAATCCAATAATTGAATGGATTGGGCAATCCTAGCCATCAAAACAATGGGTCCCACCGTCCATCGTTTTATTTTCATTGAGGGTCATGTCCATGGTGGAGCCCACTGAATTTTTTTCATAGGGAAATTGGTGGCAAGGATTGGGAAATCCCAAAAAAAGCTGGCTTTCCCCTAGTACTTACGTTAACAGGTGATCATCTAAAACATTCAAAGGAATGACCCTGAAGTACATATGCCATGACTTAAAAATCCTTTTTCATAGGATGATCCTAACCCTCCGATCTATGGAGTTTCAAAATGGACGGCATCGGTATTAGAAATCTCGAAATTGGCGGGCTAGGATCATCCTATGGAGATGATTTTTAAGGCGTGAGCTGGGGCCCAACTTTTGATGGTTTAGATCACCCATTATTTTGGGTCCACTAATTGTTTTGCATTCTTATATAATGGATGCTCAGCTGCCAAAAGTACAAGTGGGGACCATGCATCAATGTACAGATACAAGTGGTCCCCACTTGTTCATTTATCCAAACTATTTATTTCTACACTTTGGATGGACCATGCATGTAGGGCTGCAACTCGGGTCGGGCGGGTTGGGTTTTGGAGAACCCAACCCTACCTGAGAAATATCTCGGGTCGGGTTGGGTTTTTTTATGTTGACGCAATTTTTTAAGGAAAATTCTTGTTTGGCAAGGCAACTCAACTCATAGAAGCAAAAATTACACTCACATTACACTGGAATCAAACAATATTGTAATTACAATCAAACAATGCTGAATCAAACACTTGAATCAACTCAACTCATAGAAGTAGAAATTACACTCACATATAATAACAGTGGATGCGTGGGTTTTCACTTTTAACTTTTAACTAACAATAGAAAAAAATGTACATACTATAACTTATGTAACTCGGGTCGGGTCGGGCCCCTTCAAACCCGGCTCGACCCGAAACCCATGAAACCTGAACCCAACCCAGGCTATCTTCGGGTCGGGTCGATGCGGGTCGGGTAAAACCCGGTCGAGTTGCAGCCCTACATGCATGAAAATTCACTAACATTGGACGGTGAAAAAAATAAAGAACAGGGGAAAAAAATCAATTTACCCAGCGATAATTGAGGGGAGCTGCGATTGCTCCAACATATGTGATTGCCAATAGCCATTCCAAATACCACTCGCTGAAAGAAATAAAAATTTACAAAAAGGTTAATTAGGACTATATAACGTTAAGGCTCTGTTTGTTTAAGGATATGACAACCGATCGTGAGTGCCAAGCCGATTATTGGACTCAAAATTAGTAAATTACATTTAAATTTGAGTCCAATAATGGGTTTGGCAGTCATAATCGGGTGTCATAATCCTAAATGAACAGCGGCCTTAATATCCACGTAAGAATGAAGGGAAACACCTTTGCATTGTGATTTTCACAAACATCCAACTAAGGCCCTGTTCGTTTTAGATTACTACAACCGATTGATTGTCCAAAACCGATTATTGGACTCAAAATTGCATTTGATTTTGAATCCAATAATAGGTTTTGGCCAGACAATCGGTTGTCATAATCTAAAACAAAAAGGGCCACATGGTATGAGTGGCGGTAGTCAACCAATTCCCGTGTGTTATATAAATCACATTCTCATTAAAATAGTTTTCTGATGTCTTACGACGTCACCAAATGCACCTCAATGCCAGCATATAAAGACGATTTTACCCCTAAAACTGAAGAAAAATTTCAGGAAATACTAAACGATGACTGATGATTTTAACGTCTGCCTAGTGGCGCAGGATAGAAAACAGACCTGTTCAAGGCAGCGATGGCCACCACGTGTCCCCTCTCAACGCCGAGATCCAACAGCCCTCGAGCGAGGCTCAGTACTCCGTTGACAAATTGGTCGCCGGACTTCCGCCGGTTCCCACATATTGTGAACGGAAAACGTCGCCGGAGTTTCAAAATCCGGCTCAGGCACTGGCATATGTGGCCTTGGGCCAAGGCCATGAAAAGGGCACTAAAACAATAGCTTTTTCTTAAGAAGGAGCCATGAAAAGAGCACTAAAACAATAGCTTTTTGGCAAAAAGGACGACCACTGATTTTTCTCACTTTCATGGATTTTGTTGGGAAATGATAGGGTAAGAGATCAGACGTTATCTGTTCAGACTGGTTTTCAGCCTCGCATTTTACAATCGGATTATATAAAAGCTTCCATGTGGAATTTTCAAGAGAGGATTATTTTGACTGTTAATTAAGAAATGAAAGTCAACTCGAGAAGTTGAACTATCAGGTGGCTAGGATTGTTGGATAGCTGGGGCCCTCTAGCTAGGATCACTGAAAAACAGGGCCCACTTCCAATTGCTTAAACTTGAAGAATTACATCGTGTCCGGCCGTATTTTTCTTACACTCAAAATCCATATTGTAAACTGTTAAATGAACGGCTCAGGAGATCCAAAAATAAGATGACCGAAAATTCTATTAATAGTAAGGTCAGAGGACAACGTCGTCCCCTTGCCTTCCCCCTCACCTCATCTGAGAATTTTATTTGTGTAACATGTAAGTACTACCTTGTGGGAAACTCTGATGGGCAGCCCAATTTGAAATAGATCAATCCGATTCTGATCGACCGATAAGAGATTTGAATAGATCATGAATTAGACATAGGAGGAACCATGGTTTTAAATTTTGGTTTCCATATGCATTTTGGCTCTCACAGAAACCCAAATTTGGAAAATTTCAGCTAAAATCCCGTATAACATTAAAAAACAATATTTTATTTAATACCGAAGTTCGGTAAAAAAATTGGGGAAATACTATATAATTAAAATTTTTGAGATTTTTGGGTTGAATTTTGTTAAATTTCAAATGAAATATTAAGAAAATGAAATTACGTCGGCCGAAATCTGGTACCATTTCGGGTATTGGCAATTTTCGGTTTGCTGACTGAAATCGGTTGAAATTTAAAAGCATGGGTGGAACCGATACGCAAATTGAGAGAGAGAGAGAGAGCTGTTCACTGAAACCCAAGAATTTTGTGTTATATATTATAAAATATAGTATATTACTAATAAATAATAATGTATTTGGCATTGTAAATTATATTATATTATAATAACATATTTTGAAGGGAGAAATCAAATTTTTGAGACTTGTGCAAGTTCCCTCCATTAATTTGAAGGGAAAAATCAAAGTCTTGAAAGTTGTGCAAAGTTCCCTCCATCTTTTTCATTTAGAATCTTTTCAAATGCTTTGGTGGGAATTATTTGAAATTTGGTGTATCCCACATGGAGATTTAGGATTCAAACTCTTTCACTCCTTCATCTATAAATAGGAGATAGTTTCACTCATCTCATTCAAGTTCTTTGGAGCTCTTTCTCTTTGAGAGAGCACCATGAAAGAACTTCAAGTAATAATAATTATATATATATATAGAGGAAAGTGTTGGTAAGCTTAAGCTCACCAAACTTATGGTGAGCTTAAGCGCCCAATCACATGGTTCCCACATTTTCTGTGGTGATCCAAACCATTCATTTGCAAGGCCCTATCATAGATAAGGTGTGTACCAAAAATCAGCTCCATAGGATCATCCTAACACATCCATTTGTGGAGGTCAAAATGGACAGACATTATTTGTTTACAAATCTGTCCATTTTTGTCCTCCACAAATGGAGTGGTTAGGATGATCCTATGGAGCTGATTTTTGGTACACACCCTATCTATGATAGGGCCTTGCAAATGAATGGTTTGGATCACCACAGAAAATGTGGGACCCATGTGATTGGGGCACTTAAGCTCACCAACACTTTCCTCATATGTATATATAATACTAGTAAAAAACCCCGTGCGCTGCACGGGCCGACAAAGAACTGTACGGACCACGTCATAGGTTGATCCAAACCGTCCATGTGATAGAACACAACATAAATAGGTTATGCCCCAAAAATCATTTCCATAGGCTGATCCTAGCCCTCCAATCTATAGATGTTTCCATAATTCCTCTTAAATCGGATAGTTAAGATCACCCTATAGATTTTTATTAAAAAACCATAAAGGAGGGGGGTAAGATTGAAATTATATGGCTTTAATGGGTGCCTTTGTTAAAAGCATAAAAGGAGGGGGTAGGATTGAAATTATATGATTTAATGGGTGCCTTTGTTAAAAGCATAAAGGAGGGGATAGGATTGAAATTATATGAGTTGAATGGATGTATTTGTTAAAAAAAGTCAAAAAATGTGATGTGTAATTCTCATGTAATTTTCAAAAAAAACAAAAAACTCTTGTGATGTGTAATTCTCATGTAATTTTCAAAAAAATAAAAAAACTCTCTTCTTTTCATCTCAGCTTATTGTAGTAGATGTAGTAGATAGATATACACAGAAGAAGAAGAATTGTCAAATATTTCTGAATCAAGCACGATGTTTCTGAAAATTTCTTTTGAATCACGTGCAGATTGTGCTTGGAGTTTCGAATCACGTCCAGAATCAGCAGGAATAAATGTCGAATCATCGACTAGCGGGACACCGAGTAAAACTGCAGTAGGATCTGCAAGCCTATTTCATTTATTATCTCTTTTTATCTAAATTTCATAAAAAGGACACTAAGAAAAGAAATTCTTACCAACTACTCCATCCTTCATGTCCTAACAAGTCTAAAAAAAATAATTAAAACATTAGAAATAAATTAAAATTAAATTATTAAATTAAAATTAAAATAATAAATTTAAAAAAAAAACAGTAATTGTCACTTTCATTCTCATCGCAAATTTAAATAATCTTTGTGATTTTCGATCATCTTTTGGTTTTGTTGGGGGTTTTATACTTCTTGTCCCAATTTTTTCTAGATTTGGTGATGGGATTTTCAGCATAGATCTCGTGTTTCTTTGTTCTTTTGTAGAACTCAATTTTTATGATGAATACTTTTTTATTCTTACTATTATTTCTATGTTGTTTTCTGAAATTATTTGTATTTATCTCTTTTTGGGGTAATATAGATTGATTTGATTTAGTTAAATTGCTTTTTTTAGTGTGTTTTATGGTTTTTACTTTCACTTCTTAGAAATAGGTGGAACAATGGTTTTAAATTTCGGTTTCGGTATGCGTTTTGGCCATCACCGAAACCGAAATTTCAAAATTTCGGTCAAAATTTTGGGAAAATATCATATAATTAAAATTTTGAGATTTTTCAATTTCGTTAAATTTTGGACGGAATATTAAAAAGGGAAATGATAAATGCGCCCCTTTTCATCAACAAGGACACCCAGCAGCAGAGTATCAATGACTGTAGAGGGGCTGATGCACTTCACGTCAGAAGTATTCAACGGATTTGACTGCCACGTACAACTGCATTTCATCACCAGGGACACCGAGTAACAGAGTATCACTGACTGCAGAGGGGCTGATGTATTTCACATCAGAAGTATAAGTAATCAACCGATTTGATTGCCACGTACACTGCAATTGGGTGTCCCGAGTGATGAGAAGGGGCGCATTTATCATTTCCCTATTAAAAAACAAAATCCCGTGGGCTGTAATCTGGTACCATTTCGGGTATTGGCAATTTCAGTTTCGGTGCTGACTGAAATCCGAAATTATGGTCGAAATTTAAAACCATGGGCGGAACCCATAAGCAAATTGAGAGAGAGAGAGATGTTGCTGTAGAGAGAGAAATGTTGATGTTTACAGGTTTGCTATTTGCTAGGCAATTTTGCTAAAAGCCATTTTGAGGTTCAGTTTTGCAGTAGAGACCAGCTTATATGAAATAAATTAATAAGACAAAATCTGCGA
The DNA here is from genome assembly GCF_043159265.1 of Tasmannia lanceolata. NCBI lineage: Eukaryota > Viridiplantae > Streptophyta > Magnoliopsida > Canellales > Winteraceae > Tasmannia > Tasmannia lanceolata. The sequence goes on along the minus strand of NW_027518685.1, from coordinate 9,648,797 downwards.
CAAGGTGGCTGTTCTCTGCTGCAAAAACCGAGCTTGGAAATGGCTTTCGGCTTTCCATAAAATTACCTAGCAAATCCATTGGAGTGTGACATCACGCCTCACTAAGCATGATTACATCCCACAAGCCTCCTTTTACTATTCAGGGGCACCTTATTCCAGTGTACTTATGAGTTATGAGTCTTATGACTACTCTTTTCACACAGGAAGGGACGAATGTCAGGGCTGCATGATCGACATGATTCTTAGGGCATAAGAGATCCAAAATAAGGCCTATAAGATGGAGCATTTAGATCAGTCAGAGGATTTTGGCAGATGGTATTACAATGAAGTCGCGCCCTATGGGCCCTACTAAAGCATTACAAATAATGAGAGAGAGAGTGGTGGATACCAAAACAAAGGGGTTGAAGTATTGGTTCCCATCATTTTCTCTCCTCACCTCACATGCAAAAAAGGGAAGATTCCAGAACACTTTCTTTCCGAGATCGATTTCACGGAAACTGTTCTATAGAACAGAAGAGGAAAAAAAAAAAAAAAAAAAGGAAATTAAAGGCGAATTATACAGCGGTCGACTAAAGAGTACGATTTCGAGCTCTCTCTTATATAACTGCAAATGTAGAAAATTTCTTCTCTGATAAGCTGATTTTTTTTTTTACATATCTTCAGAAAAGGTTCTTCTCCCTAGGAAAAAAAATCGAGGTCTTTGATTGATTTGGAAAGAGATTTGAGAGCTGCGGCTTCACTTCTACTGTGTGGAAGACGAATTTTGAGAAGCTACAGATCTAGAAAAGAAGCAGAGACGATAATAATCTTGTCGGTCGCACTTCTAATTGATTTCTTTAAGGAGAATTCCAGATCTGATGAATTCAATGCCGCTTAAGCTCTAGAGATTACAGTAAGGCTAAGAATTTTTTCGAGATTAAATTTATTTTGGAAGCATATATAGTTGCAGAAAAATTGTAGTTTAGAAGAAGAATTTCCAAGCAAAGGCGAAAAAAAATCTCCTTCGCTGTAGATCCTTCAGGAGAAATCACAGTTGGCAAGACATCTTTTAGAAAGCAGGTCCTGAAATAAAGGGAAAGGAATCAAATCGCGTTTTTACTGTACCAGCGAAAAGAGTTACGAGAGATCAGAGTGTAGAAAAGCACTTCTCTGTTTCTTTTTTTTAACACAAAAACGCAACATATCACCGTATTTTATTAGATTTGGGATATAGTTAGGTCATTCATCTTCTTTTCTTTACCGAAAACAAAACAGAGATTAAGAGAAGCGCTGATCTCATCGATCGAGCAAAATCCAATAGCAGAAACTGATTTTCTTCACCAGATCTGCAAAAGGAGTGGCAGAACAGAAAATCTGATAGAGAATTCAAATCTTTATAGCCGATCTCTTATTCTCGCTAAAGATGTTCTCCCTCTGGATAAATCACGACCGTACGTTTGTGTTCATCACGCCGATCTTCTATCTTGCTATCGTTCTGTTTTCATTCTTGATCCTCGGATCTGAATCTCGAGACATCCGACCGTCCGATCACGGGTTAGCAAACCAGAAGGCTCCGAGATCGGCTTCACCGGAGATGAGGTCGTTCTTCGAGGGATCGTCTGACGTGGCATTGCCGGTGGCGAGGAATTCGAGCGATCCATTCTGGGGGATCGCCGGTGGTGTAACTCCGGCGAGTTTTAGTCACGTGCGAGATGGTCAGGGACACGAGCGAGAGGTTCTTCTCATTGTTAGCTTGGCTTGTGGGGCCCTTGGACTTGCTTTGCTTGTCGCTGTTGCTGCCGTTTATCTGTTTCGGGCCTACAGGGCTAAATAAGTAAATAATAAAGAGAGAGAGAATTTTATGTAGAGAAAAAAATTATGGATTCTTGTTGAGTGATCTCTATATCATTTTTTATGTTTTTTCTTCATCTCCACCGTGCATTAAATCAACCCACGTTAATTGAAACCGTTCATTTTGGTGGACCCGCCCCTGAATGGACCTTATTGGTGGGTCCTCATACGAGTGGTTTCCATGTGTTAGGGTTGAGAATTGAGATTATGGTTGATCTGTGCACGCCATGGAACTTTTCATTTGAGGCCTTAGAAAAGGGAAATGATAGATTCGCCCCCTATTTTTTTTTACTCGGACAGCCCCCTTAGTGTAAAAGAGTAGTCTTATAGACTAAAGTTGACTGTTCCAAGTGAAAAATGGGCAAATGTGAAATGTATCACTTCATTTTTATGAATTTTAAAAGACTAGGCTATACATTCCCACATCGTCACACCAATGATTTATCTGTATTACAATCTCTTTAATAATAAATCGGAATTGATATCCTCACTCCCTCGTTTTCAATAAAGGCACTCCAGTCCTTTAGTACTTTTTCTGGTCCTTTAAATACGAATTAGGATTTGCTAGGGACCATAGCAGAAGGGATTTGGCAAGCCGGCTGTTGCATGAGGGAGCAGTCACATGGGCTCACTTTTCAAAAGATTTTGTCTTATTCATTTTATTCATCCGATGTGGCTGCTCTCTCATGCAACCGCCAGCCCGCAAAATGCCTTCTGCGATGGTCCCTAGAAGGATGCCCTTATTCAGTTTTCCAGATGCTTGTTGAAAAGGTGGTACCGAAGGTCTCTGAAGTTCCATTATTGAAACAAGAGAATAATTTCCACCAATAAAACAATGACATATTGTCTGATATGTCTAAGTTCATTCCAAAAAATCACTGAATAAATGAAAAGTCGGAGAAAATAATAGCGATTAATGGTTAAAGTCAAGACCTTTTACCAACCAGGCGGCAACCAAGAGATAGATGGTGCCAGAAAATAAAGAGAGGGGTGTCATAATTAAAAGAAGAGACTAGCGTAGGGAGTCACCTCCGACCTAATTTTTTTTTTGGTAAATGATATATTCGCCCCTTTTTCTTCCTCGGGCCAGCCCTTTGTAGGGCAAAAAAGTATACATACGCTCGAAGAAGGGGTAGTCCCGAGGAAGAAAAGGGGGAGAATATATCATTTACCAAATAAAAGGTAGATAAGGTTCTTGGGCTCACATGTCATCATTAGCAAACAAAATCACTTCAACTCGCCATGTGCCGCTCATCAACGAACGACTCACCCACTCCCAAACTATTATACATTTTCAACTTCCTGACTCTCTAATAATTGTAACAAGTAAGAACTAAGTGGGCAACTCATGGATTATCGAGATTTTTCTGAATTGAAGACAAAGATGTGAAGCTGTTACGAGCTTAGATCAGAGAAGAAGAAGAAAAACAGAGTTCTAAGAAGAAGAAGAAGAAGAAGAAGAGATTTCTTGAATTACAGAAAATTGAAGAAAGATAGCTGGTTTCGAGGCACCAGAACCTCCATTACAGAATTTAAGAAGTTTCTACACAATATTCACTACTTGATCCTTTCCCTGCTTTCCTATTTATAGGTATAGTTGTTATGCTCTGTTTTTTTAACTACTTGCCTAACTGCCTAACAGCATTTGTTATTCTCAACTAATCTCTAAGCCTTGCTGGCAATTCTCTCCTTCGATGGCTGACTCTCCTTGCAGGTTCAGTAGCTACTTGGCTCGTGACAGAAGCTTACTAGAATTACCAATTTTTTGAGTGATTACTAAAGGGCGAATGGGCAATCAAAACATCTTAAGTGGCCATTTAATTTTATAATACAGGATCGTAAGATCATGGATTTTACAAGCTAAAACTTGGATTGTGCAAGCTAAAACATGGGGTTAAATAATGGACCCCACTCTACGCATGTACTTTGGGGAGATGGTGGGTCCATTCATGGGTGTAAAATGGCGGGCCACATTATATGCATGGGTTTGGGCATAAATAGGCCGCCCAACCGTATCAAAACATAAGGTGTAAAATGGTAGGCTCCATCCATTGAATGGGGTGGTGTCAAAAAATCCACTGTAGAAAATATTCTAGTAAAAATTTTCTGTAAAAAAGTTTTCCAAAAAAATAAAAAAAAAATCCTGGAAAGAAAATGGATGACAATGGAAAGAAACATGTTTAGTATATATTGTAGATGGGATTTGTTAGCGTCCATCACAAAAGGCATTTTGCAGATGGTATGTCGCATGTCAGACCTAATGATGACAAAATCTGCTGAAAAGTGAGCCTCTGTGGCTGCTCCGACATGCGACACAGATCATCTCGAAATGCTTTTTGCCATGGAAGCGAGCAAATCCCATTATAGATTACAGATAGATAGATAGATTATAGATATGTTTAAGCATACCCAAAGAGGCCCTTTACCATCCAATCAGACCTCTTTGGATAACACTAAATAATATTTGTATGTAAGATCTAAAAATTATTTGCATATAATCTCAGATACAAAGAGTGTTGTAGTTAAATATGATCATTTCCAAATAATAGTAATAATATTTTTTTTGAAGAAATAATTGTTAATAGTAGTTTTTGTTTTTGAAGAAATAATGTTGGTACAACCAAATGCTCTTTTTCAATTCCTATTTCTCTCTTCACCAGAGCCAATTTCCAAAAATGACCAAAAAGTCCCTGTGCACTGCAACACGAGGACAAGATACTAGAGATGAACTCATAAAGAATAGAAATTGCACTCGGAGAGATGTGTGTTGTCACTGACCCCTTATGATTTTTTTTTTTTTACACTAGATGATAAGGCTAAACAGAGACCATGATCTATTTACAGTGAAGGCTTTAATCCATTTCCATTTTTTCTTCCAAAAGAAGAACAGAAAAGATCCCTTCGAATTCCTCATCTACCATCAGGTTGATTTTCGCCACTGTTTCTTGCCTTTCTTGGGATGTAACTTGAAAGGGCTCCAACACTTTCGGCGTTTTGAGGAGGTTTCAGTGAAGAGACCAGAGGCCAAGGCCTGTTGAAGCCACACATCAAACTCTTCTTCATCATCCTCCGTCATCTCGGCATCAAAATCCCATGGAAATCTAGTTGGATTGGATTTCTGGGCAGACTTCTCCAAGCTGACCATGTTTACGTGGAAGCTTGGGCGGTGGGTATTCGGCCTACAACTCATTCCCTGCATAATTATCCCAAGTGGAATGAGCAAGAAAGAGCGGGAATGGCAGAAAAGCATGAAGTAAAAAGGTAATTATGGGTGGGAGTCTAGGAAAGATGAAAATCCAAAATGGACACAAGGCCCAAAGTAGAAGATTCATGCAACTAGAGTTACAATCCCAGACACAAATGTCAGAATCTGAAATCAATTGGCAATAGGTTGCCAGTGTAATTATAGAGCCATGTATCCAAGACAATCCTTTTTTTTTTTTCAGAAAGCATGCGATGCAAGGCACATTCGTTGCCATGATCATTCATATAAATTCTTCATTTGTCTTTACCATTTATTACAGGATTTAATTTGTATACTACTTATATAGGTTTGAAGTAAGGGTGTCAATTTTGGCTCCGGCTCGGAAGCTCGGCTCGAGCTCAGCTCGAATCCTTAACGAGCCGAGCCAAACCGGCTGGCCAGGCTCATTAAGCTTAACGAGCCGAGCCCGAGCTAGGCCAGGCTCGACTCGGCTCGGCTCGTTAAGGCTCGTGAAGGATTTAATATACTTAAATATATATTGTATATTAATTTGTATACTAAAAGGGTTGTCCAGGGAGTGAAAGGGGAAGGCAAAATATGTCACTTCTTTTTTGGTACCCCATTTGTTACTTGGACCACCCCCCGTGGTGTAAAAAGAGTAGTCAAATTACACTAGATAGGGCTGTCCAGGGAAGATGAGGGGTGTGAATATATCATTCACCTTAATATAACCCAAGCTCATTAAGGCTCGCGAGCTTGGCCGAGCCGAGCTGAATTTTTGAGCTTAACGAGCCGAGCCGAGCTGGGCCAAGCTCGGCTCGGCTCGGCTCGTTTACACCCCTAGTTTGAAGTATTTCTGTTGGTGATTGATCTGCTATTCCAGAAATAAAAGACGACTACACCGGAGATTTTGACTCAGACTTTATGCAACTTTCATAAGTAGAAAAAATTCCTGTTACAACTGGAAATAGAATAGATGTTATAGATAAGGTAGATGCTATTTATTTTCCGTTTTTTTGTATACCAGCAAAATACTAGCTTTCAGTATAACGGGAAAAGAACAAAGAATATTTCTGTTGAACTTTGCAACTATGGATGAGAGGATGTGGGAATGCTGATACACTAACCTGACAAATGGCCCATTCCGACACATCAAAGATCTTGCTCTCTGCACAAACAAAAGCCTGTGGTATTTCCACCTGAAAGGCATGAAAAAGCTGCTAAATTACTAACAGGGAAACAATTTGATCATTTCTAAGTGCAGCAGCAGACCCAAAGATAAAATTGTATTCAATGTATTTGTAAGAATGAATTGAGAAAATGACTAGCCGACGAGAACCTCACATATTAAGTAAAAAAGATGCCCTCATGTAAATCCTGTAAAAGGAATGCCGTTCTATCTTCTAATGCTACTTGTCGTTAAATCAAGCAATGTAACATCCTATTCAAAGTGGCCCACTCGTAAATTTATGATCTGGACATGCAGGACTGTCTTCTTAGCGTCATTATTCACTAGTGTGAAATTCTTAATACATGCAAGAGAAAAATCAGTGTCACTATGTTGGTTTGGCTTTTGAGATGATCCCATATGATTATTTGAGCAGGCATGGGACTAAGATTGAGAGTGGAAATATGCCGATGCAAAAGAGTAACTTACGAGAACTGGGAGCCACTAGGAAGATTGTGAAAATAAAGCAATATATAGGTACTTACCTAGTTAACTACTCTTCCCAAACCAAATACCTAGTTAATTCTTAAAAAAAGGGGCGGCCGGTGCACGACGCTCCCTCCGCAAAGAGGCTGTTTCCGTGACTCGAACCTGTGACCACCAGGTCACAATGAAGCAACCTTACCTAGTTAACTCTTACCAAACCAAATTTTTAGATTATTAAAATTATGGAAACAAAAGTATGAGATTTGGAATGAAGAACCAAGGGCCGCAATGTGTACAAGATTTGGAAATATGACGATTGCAAAACCATTCCATGCAAGATCCAAACTGCAGTTTTGAAAAGTGAAGAATGGAAAAAATGTGAACCTTAAAACTATGTAACTGGGACAAATTGCTTTCTTAAACAATGCTGTACTATTCAAGCCTTAACTTGTTTCTTTTTTACCTTTTTGGGACAATAGTTCTAAAATTTCTATGCATTTTAATAAATAACACTCTCTACTTCATATTACTGTATGTTTGTGTTGGCATGTCAATGACCTCACGTCTAACCCGATACACGCGCACATCTAAGTAATATGGTTCGGCAAATATGCCATCATTTCACCATGGGAGTGAACACACTTTTCAATCCATTCCCAACTTTAATGAAGCTGTATTGCAGAACTTGCACAACAGGATAAACCATCCCAGAAGAACATGTTAGTCTGCTTCGAATTCAATCCTTGGTACTAATAAAATGCAACTGATATATCTCACTCCAACCCCATACTATGTGCTTCGGAAACTTTCCATATCAAGTGAACTTTGCCTCATTGAGTACAGTAACTTTATAAAACAAAGCTTTGTGCCACTAGAGCATAAATTAAACCTTAAGATAGTGTAAAATGAGTATATCAGATTACAATTTACAAGCCAAAATTTGAAAAAAATAATCATGCACACCCTTTGGGCAAACAAAATACGCTCTTAGCTGCATGCAGTGGGACAAGTAGAAAGAGCAGAGCAGCGGTGGTTCTTCAAATTCAAAAGGTGGGAGAGCGATGGAAATCTTTCTTACAGTCACAGGATAATGTTAAGAATTTTAAACATTGTATACATAATTAAATATGGAAATTAACTTATTTAAGGCTTGCGTTTAGAGAACCTTAACGAGTATCTAGAGATTCAAGACTTACAAGGGATTTGTTTGAGTAAAGGTAGTTTTTACATGGAATAATGGATTCATCATTATGATTTGAAGTATTGGAAATCTGGTATGTATGGGACACCACAATATCCAATAGTATCAGACCACATCATCTGATATGTCTCATTCTCACATCATCCCATAAACTCATAAAGGTAGTTTTTATATGGAATAATGGATTCATCGTTATGTTTTGAAGTATAGGGAATCTGGTATGTATGAGACACCACAATATCCAATAGTATCAGACCACGTCATCTGATATGCCTCATTCTCAGATGAGACGGTCAGCTTTGGGATGAACAGTGTCTCATTCTCAGATGAGACGGTCAGCTTTTGGATGAAGACAATACACAAATTTTTCCATACATTTCAATCAGGAGTTACTTACGTAAGAGGAAGTTTAAGGCAACTGATGGTAGAAACAAGAGGAAGTTTGGAAGCAAGGGTTTAAAAGCAGAAGCAGAAAATTAGGTAAAAAACTCTTGCTTTGAAAGAGTGGGTTGTACTACAGTCAATAAGAAACGAAACGAGTGAAAGAAAGCAATGCACTTGAAATAGAAACATGGTAAAGACAGTGTTCTTTCACCCTGAGGTCGGGGGTTCGATCCCAGCTTACCTATCCAAAAAAAATAAGTGTTCAATTTTCCTGAGGCCTGAAACTCTCTCTAACATTTGGCAATCTTTCAAGTACAGAGCACATCAATTTTACTGATGAGAACTTATTGACCAATTGGCTCAATCTTAAAACCATTACCCTCATGCAACTTAATATTTCAATGGGCTCTTTTACAAGTTCTCTACTAAAGTGTGACGCTGTGATGGTTGCACATTATACTTATAATCTAGATCCTAATGGCAGATAGAAGAACAGTAAAGGTCCCATTTTTGTAGATGAATCCATGGAATGAACTTATCAGAGTGATCATCCTAGTTCCAACATACTATCATACATTGTACTATTAAAACTTAAGAGATCCAAATGATATACATAAAAGGTGAGATCCTCTTAGGCTTAGTAATGGAATACCTTTTGAGGCGTCGCAAAGACCAATGAGCATTTATATTCAACCCATCCATCTCCATCTTTGGCTGGATGGTATTGGCAGCAATCCTGATGGCCAAAAAGACAACGCTATCTTATATCTATATTGATATAGCTCAAATTTTACCTATACGAGAAAACAAGTAGCCTCATCCTAGAATATTTATCATAAAAAAACTTCTTTTAGGTCTCATTCTATAATGTGATAGAACTGCAGATTAGCTTACCTGACACCACCTTGCCTTGGCCTTCGTTCTATGCGTGCATATCCATATATGTGAATTGCCACACTTTGTACACTGGATACGCCTGGACTCTTCAGAACGATAGTCTACCCCATCCTAATCATTAGAAAGGTATAATCAAGCACCCAACCAAAAGGTTTGGTAGAGAAACATCCAATAGGAATACGTGCCAAGGTGTATCATTTTGAAAGATAATAAAATTTGCATGCCTCATATGCATGGTTTTAAATTTCGGTTTCAGCTAAAATTTCAGACTAATCCGAAACCGAAATTTTAGCCGAAATTCCATACAGCTAACGAAATTCCGTTTTTTTTTTTGGGACAAAATTTCGACTGAAATTTTGAAATTCCTTAACGGAATAAAAAATATTATTTTATTACGAATTTTGACGAAATTCCCGAAATTTGGTAAATTTTGGGAATTTCAGCTTCGGTGCGTTTCGGTTTCGGTCGATTTCGGTCGAAATTTAAAACCATGCTCATATGCACACTGAAGTTTAACTAAAACTGGAACAAAATCAGTTCTTTAACAAAAAAAAATAAAAATTGAAGTTAACAAATAGGACTGTAGCAATAAAATACAAGAACAATGTTAACAGAAAAAGTGGAGAACTAACATTATCGATAAGCAATAGAACTTGAAATTTCCATGCAGATCTTCTAGAGAAGATAAGAAATGGAAAAAGCGGGCAGATGCTTGTTGCACAATGAAAATTGTGATTTCTTTGAGTGTATCAATGTAAAATAAGATAGAAGTCTAATGAGGAGTGGGTGGCCTAGTAAGAGCATTTCTTCATTGTAGGACTCACTGAAATAATCCCGGCACTTTTGGGCTAGACATTGCTCTACATGACACTTATTATGCAGTAGGACATTTCCATTATGCAAAGTAAAAGCCATGGGATTGGTTCATTCTTCAGGCCCACTCACTGAATGACAGCCACGAATTTCTTATGTTTCAAATATAAAAAAAAAAGAACATGAGAAAGAAAACATGTCAGGATTCCTCCTCGATAGCCATGTAATATGAATCTCATATTAAAAGGCCAGGCAATCATGCAGTGACTACCAATTTTCCATTTCAAATGACGACTACTGTACATAAAACAAACACACACTAGTTCATTACTTTAGAATGTCAGTTGAGTACACAAAGAACTGCTGAGTCAACATGACAAAGAACCAGGTACAAAAAGAACTCCCAAGTCGTTTTGATCAAGACCCAGGTCCCCGGTTGAGTTATAGGAGGAACTCAGCTTTAGTAAAAACCAAAAGAACTTGGTTGAACACTCAAAAACGTTGATCCAGTGCTAAAAAATCGCAATTGACTATGCAAGATACTTGACCAAGTACCATTAAAAAAAAAAGATACTTGACCAAGTGCTTGAAAAACTCAAGTATGGGTCAAGTTTTTCAAAGTTAAAAAAAAAAAATCATCAAGTAAATTATTGAGTATTGAACAACTCGGGTTCGGTCCAGCAAGTCAATCTAATTTGAGTTTTGAACGACTCGGATCCAATCCAGCCAGTCAATCTACTTTCATGTTTTTTCGCATCAGCAGAAGTAAATCATTACCTGTTGGGAAGTGCCAGGAGACCTCTGACGAACAATCCTAGATTCTTCCTTCCTCAATTGTTCATCATAGCTTCTCTTCTTAGCTGCATCTGAAAGAACCTGAAAATCCATCACTGTTATGACTTGTTGAAAGGTCAATATCATCAACTTACTAAAAGTTATAAAATTATCAATTTCAAGATGGCAATGAAACAACATACAAAAAGTAAGACCATTTAATGGGCAGAGGACTACAAATGTCAATGAACACAAACTTGCCTCATATGCACACTGAAGTTTCTTAAATGATTCACTTGCCATTGGGCTTCCCATATTTTTATCAGGATGCACGAGCACAGCCTACATAGATTTAAAAAAAAAGGACGATGAATACAAGAATACTTACACAGATACTACAAAGTACAAACTCAGTTTGGAAATGAAGAGCATAGCTTTATGTACCATTCAAAAAAAAGATAAAAAAAGAGTATAGCTTTATGCAGATGCACAACAAAAATAAACAAACCTTTTTCCTGTATTCTTTTCTCAATAGTGTAACATCAATGTTCTTGTTTCTGGGATAACCTAGTGCTTCGTAATAATCCAAGCTACTCAATATCCTCTTCATCTCATCCAGTGAACTTGAATCTGCTTTGACTACCTTGCTAGCAGAAGAATCTTTTTGAATGTTCACAACATTTGATGTATCAGGTGTGTTGATGGATGGCTTGCTTGAGGATAACTTTTCAGATTCGCCGGTTGAAGAAGCATATTCACAATTTCTAGATAAGTCCTCAGGTATAGGTTCCGATTCCTTGTGTTCTTCAAAGTGCGTGCCTTCATCCACACCATCGTATCTTTGAAGCAAGTAATTCAAGACATCATTTGAAAGGAAGGCTAGGTTTATTGAGAGAAACACCCCAAGCCATCCGACTCGAACTTTGACACAATAGACAGCATAGGCAGTTGACATGAAGACAACCAGACGTACATGATTTAGGGAGAACAAATAGCCTGCATTTACCATAGTATAGTCTTAAATGATTTCCGGGTTCAGAAAATTCAGAAGTTAAAATGAGCAAAACCAATAGAAGAAGGATGCAGTTCCAGGTATTAAAGATATGCATAGAGAAGGAGGTGATTCCATACCTCCAACTATGAACAATGTGCCTGTTATCCAGAAGTTACCATACATCCACAAAATTAAAATCCCAAACAGTCCAACAAGAAAAAGGCCAGGGGTGTAACCCAAGTAATGAACAACACCTCCAGCAGCTCCCTGAAACAATGACTCCAAGTGTCAGTTACATTTGTTCTCGAATCTCGAGACACTTAATAGAAAGCCAAATTAATAAATATTCCTTCCCTTCTCAATCCAAAAGACACAAATAAATACGTGCAAGTGTTTATAGATCAAATACGCATTCACAATAAAAAATAATTTCAAATAAATAGCTTTTTTTATACAAGTTAGGCACGTAAGGGTCATGAATCAAGTAAAGAGCAAGCATAAAGCACAAAGAGAAAAAAAAATCAGTTCTCAGCACCCCATTCATCTTCCCAATACAATTTCCCCAATCCTTCCTAGAGCTCAACATGTTGCATTTGTTCTGCCTTCCCAAGTACATTCAGTGACTTACCTTCTAGACCTCCAACGTATGATACCCAGACACAAATGCCGATACGTATACGTATACGTGAACACTGGTACAACATGGAATTTTTGTAAAATCAAGGACACGGCACTGGCTAATATAATATTAATAAAAATAAGTTTCTTTGATGCAAAGATATATTACAAAATATAAAACGCTTAAAGGGCTTACCATGCTATGGTTTTTAATGGTCCTGGAATTGTAGATAAGTGATAGTATCACACATTGTCAAGTTTGATGAAGTGATTAGTTAAATAAAAGCTTCTTTCTCACATAGCCATATCCTGATGTATCACATACCTGAATCATGCCATATCCTGGTGACATGGGTACTCTGGGTTTATATAAGTATCCCATTATCAGTTTTTTTATGGTGAAGTCGTACACAGCAACCCAACTCGCTTTTTTTGCCGTTGAAGGATATCTCTTGAAACGTATTGTAGTGTTTCCCAACTCAAGTAGGATACTACAAGTCTCACTGGATGTGAATTTTAATAAGATTCCTATGAGACTCAAAACACCTTATATCACACGGTGTTAAAGAAGACATTATCCATGCCTAAATTCAAGGCAATACTTAACAAATGTACATCAGCAAACAAGCACGAGACAAAGGACCGACATCCCAGGGTGTCTTCTCAGCTTTTAATCTTCGTTTGCTAGCCAAACAAAGCATTTATATGACGTGGCACCCAAAACTCCTACAAAACCTAGAGGAATCACAAGGTAAACCCTGGCAAATGGCTGTCATAAGATGAAATTCAGTTTCCAAACTTGTTTTCTGAAAAATGTGCTTCCTTTCCACCACATTCCCACTTGTCTCCTTGTATTTTCCTACCATGTATCTTGCATTCATGCTGATTCTGTTTTTGGAAGGAATCAACTGAAAGTCAGAAACTCATTCCCTTTCTATGAATGTTTGCCATTTTAAGAAGTGTTTCCTTAAAAATATAGGCATGTCTTCTTCGTCCTAATTCAGTTTGGTTGATTTTCACTCTATTTTTTTACACTCCATTAATGATTCTATGCATAAATTTCCTGCACTTGTTAGATAATCCCCTGTTAAATATCTTCCTATTAAATTTTTATTTTATTTTTCCGAGAGAGAACAAAGTAATACATTACTTAACAAATATACAAAATAGAGAAAATAGGATGAGCTGTTCCAGAAAGCAACGATACAACTTAATCAGTACACACTCTATAAAGACACCACTACTCCAATTACAAGCTCACTTAGGTCAACTCACGCTCTTCTCATTAGTACTTCTTGGGAAATGCTTGACACTCAGTGATACTTTCGTAATAATGTCAAGCATTTCTAGGATATTATGCGCTAACTTCCATGGCTTCAAAAAGCTTGTCTGACCTATGCTACCATTTCTTTCACGTCATCGTCCACCTACAAGTTCCAGTTAGCTCCTCCTAAAACATATGTAGGCCAGTATTGAGTGCTCTTATTTCAGCTTCATTTGAATTTGCTGCCTCAAATTGTACCAGTGTAAGCTTTTCCAACTCCATCCAAGTCATCCTAGTGCTGAATATCATATTGAAAATCTATTCTGCAATAATGTATTTTCTTAAATTATTGTTATGAAGGTATCGTGTCTATGTTCATTTGTGTAAGGCCTAAAATCCGATTTGAAAGCAAAAATCATCCTTATTGGCAATTAACCAAAAGAGTGTGGATCTTTTGACCAAGTTTTTAAATTTCGGTTTCAACCTCCACAGAAATGCAACCATTTCATTTTCAGCTGGAAATTTTAGTGGAAATGCTGTAAGATCATGAAAAGTTATGGAAACATATGCAAACGATAGAATTTTACGATGAAATTTCAGGACTGCTAGAATAAACAGAAATACATACTTAGAAAACATCATATAAGAAAGACAACCATCCATAATGATTTAACAACATCAAACACCTAGTGACATGCGATGTTGCACATGCTGAAAAATTCAATATATACCACATTTCACATGTACTTCATATGAATACATATACATAAAACATATCTTACATTTTACATGCAATTTATAAAATATAAATATGTAACACTTATTGAGATAGTATACCACTAATATTCATACAATTTTGGTTTCGGTATACATATCAGTTTCGATATCGGTTTCGGTGGGGAGGGAAATAGAAACATTTCGGTCGTTTCGTGCCGGTTTCAGTGGAAATTTAAAACTATGCTTTTGACAATAATTTTACCTCATTTGTGGCTGCCAGCAAGACCAAAAGACCATGAGAGGGTTTAATCCTAATGCATACTATAGGGTAAAGTTTCTAAGATATGGTTAAATTGAGAAGTTAAATGAGTGAGTTGTGAAAACCTTCACTAGATAGTATAAAGTGTATTTCAAAGAAACATTGAATCCAAGGTCACGATGATGAATCAATGACTATATACCATTCAAAAAAAAAAACAATAAAATGATGACTATAAGGTTACGAAATGGATGCAAAACATAAATTCTTCCATCGTGCCATGGAAGAAGTATAGATGGAACTTTTCTTTATACCATTATAAATTACTCAAAAGGCATCAGGGTTCTGGACTGCGACTGGCCACCACAACATCCAGATACATTCAGAAGAAGAAAAAATTTCAATAACCACCATTAAAAAAAAATAAAATTCAATAACCATCATTTTGCGCACAGGAATACAGCTTAGAAGATCAACAAACAGCAACCCTAGTGGCATAGCTACCATCATGGAAGACTACTAAAGTTGCAGATGAAGTTGTGATTTGACAATGGAATTCGTGTGTGTATAAGATTGTAAATGATACCAATAAGGACAAAAGAAAACAAGAAGAAACCATGAGTAGAAAAGGAAAACCAAATAGTGTGGACTTACAAAACTTAGGAGGACGTAAATCACGCACGTTATTGATGTCAAACTAAGAAAGCAACTCCACATAATAACAAGCAATGCCGTTGAACCCAGTCTGAACAATGAATTGAAACCCCTTATAACACAATCCCTCCATTGTAACAGTAACAGCAAAAGAAACTTCCCCAATTGTACACTCCATGTGTAAATCATAGGCCAGTGGCGATCGATTAAAAAGACAGTTTTGTCCCTGAAACAGCTCACTGCAGCTCGCGCACCCAACAAAACATGCTTCTGAGACTGGGTCCATTCCCATCCTTGCTTGAACAACCGTATGTTCTCCATGATAAAACCTAAAGCCTCATCGAAAAGCCCTAACTATCTCCAAAAATTAAAATTCACCACTATTCCGAAGGAAGCAAGAACTAAGTGAAAGATCAAGTCACACATCTCTTTACAGTAACCTGCTACTGATTAGCTGCCTCCACGACAAAATTGGAAACCCTAAATTCTCACCTGATTCGAAGCCCTAACTATTTCCACAACGAATTTAGTAATCCGCTGAATCAGGCGACTTCCAAAATCCTAGAAATCTGACTGCAATCTAATAGAAACCATCATCCAGCTAATTACTAAAAATTTCACTGAAAATCACGAAGAAAACAATTGAATTCCCCTCAAATGCCTTAAAACACTAAAATCCTAGCCGAATCCGAATACTATTCCAATCCTGTCAAATTCCAGCGGATTACTTCAGGATGAATTTTTTGAAAAAAGTAACACAATTCCTTCGTAAAAGCACCGACATCCAAAACCCTAGAAATCTCACTGAAATTTAACAAAAACCATACCAATTCAGCTCATTTGATCCTCTTTTTTAACGTGTACTTGCTCTGTTAAAAGCAATCAATGGAAAGCGAAAAAAAAAAGGTACCGACTTGGAAAACCCTAGAAATCTCAGTGAAATCTAACAAAAAAACATACCAATTCAGCTCATTTTTTACCGTACTTGTCTATTGGAAAGTGGAAACCAATCAACCGAAAGCGAAAAAACAGTAACACAATCCCCTCATAAAAGTACCGACTTCAAGAACACTAGAAATCTCACTGGAATCTAACAAAAAACATACCAATTCCGCTTATTCGATCCCGTTTCTTAACGTACTTGCTCTGTTAGAAGCAATAAATCGAAAGCTGTAGTGAAATTTACTTGATTTGTTGCAGCTCATTTCGAAACCCTAGAAATCCAGCTATTCCCAGCACTTTTCCACATCAGAGAAGAAAAAAGAAAAGCAAAAACGATTGTTTGGAGAAACGTCTTTAACGGATTACGACAAGGAAAATCCGAATCCGAATCCGAATCCGAATCCGAGCTCCCTTCAAAACCCTAGAAATCTCGCCAAAGCAGAAAAAAGACGTGAAAAGGTATGCGAGATTTATTGCTTGATTTATTGCTTGTTGCAGACAGAGAGAGAGAGAGATGAGAATTTATTTTTAGGGTTTTTCTGCGTGGAATTTTTTGTTCAGTCGAATGCCTTTTGAGTTTTGACTGACTGTGGAGTAGATTTTTATTACAAAGATAAGTTAGTTAAATAATAAAACAACGATTTTTGTCGTAAATGAAAAACGCAACGTTTTCGGGATAATGATACTGCCACGCCTGTTCCCAGCATTTCCACCTCATCTTCTTCGACAATGACCATTTGCCCTTTATTTAGTTTGTCTTTTTCTCGAAAACGAATAAGACAAACCAAATAGGTGAAAATGTTGAGGAAGGGGCTGGAAATTTCATTTCCGATATTTCATCTGGGAATTGATAAGTTCGCACCCCCTGTAGAATAATTCGCACCCCTCTAACGCGAATTGACGTTAAAAAGCGTTCCTTCAAATATCCTACAGGGGGTGCGAATTTATCATGGCCCAATGATCCTCTTTTATTATAATAAGGAAAGGATTGGCAACCCATCCAACCACCCAATAAATTGTGGGTGTGAGTTGATGAAAATTGTTGGCCCAAAATCATACTAATGGGTCCAATATGATTGGAAGATCCTAACCATTATTCACAAAACTTGATTAGGGAAAAGAAAAGGGGCCGCGAAAAAATCGAGTTTAATACTTTATTAGTTCAAAAAACATGGTAGACGCGAAAAAAATGGATGTAACACGTTTAAGATTTTGTTATTTACATTCAAGGGTGCAACTTGGGTCGGGTCGAGCTTTTGCTAAAAAATGAATAGAAATCAACCCGAACCTGACCTGATTTTAAGGTAAAAGCTCAACCCGAATTCTCAAAAATCGACTCGAGTTGCACCCCTAATTTACAAAATATATATAGTAGGGTAAGTTGCTGAGCTGGTAAAAAAATGCATTTAATACATCTAAAATGTGTTTAGAAATTTTTTTTTTTAAAAAAACGGAGTTTAAATGAAGGATTAAACCGTGAACCTACAAAATGCATTTTTCAAAAAAAAAAAATGTCGTTTGCTGACTATGATCCTAACCATTAGATTTGAAGTTTCGTATGCTAGCATGTGAAAAGTAGGATTTTTATTTTAATGGAATTCTATCTAATCCCCAATTTGTAAATATATTTCAATTAGTTGATAATTTTGATTTTTTCAAGCAACTTTAAGCTTTTCACAAATATTTTTAGTAAATCCCCGAATATTTGGTACTGTTGTGAACAAAGAGGACAATAATATTTTTTGACGAAAATATCCTTTAAGTAGCTCCAAAAGATAGTTTTTGTATTAAAAAACTTTAAACTTTCAAATTAGGGATTTATAAGCAAAAGTACGCTATTTTAAGCCAGATAGAAAAAACCAATTTACCAACCATTCCAGCTTTTTATGGGGATAAACTATACTACAATTGGGGCTCTAATAATTAATGCTCCATAAATTTATAGAGAAAAGTGTTTCTGCGCTGCAGCGCAGGGAGCTTTCCTGGACTTTAGTGGCTTATAGAGCCTCCCATTGGTTCTTATAGCTGGTCCGGTCCACCTTTGCGGGTCCACAAAAAGTGACGAATGGGAGGCTTTATAAGCCACTAAAGCGCAATAACCCTTTCCTTAATTTTATATAGGAGAATGATACATTTGCCCCTTCTGGGACAATCATCTATAGTGTAAAAGAGAAGTCATAGATACACTAGAAGGGGTTGTCCTATGTAAAAACAAGGCGTATATATCACTTCCCAATTAATAATATCTTATATCTTATTTCTCATACTAGGAATCAATATTGTTCCTATGTTGGCAATTTATACTCTTATGTTTAATACTTAATACAAAGATCCACTGAAATAAGCTAGGAAGAGAGTACCTTTTTAGGAAACTTTGTTTAAAGTACATACATGGGAGCAATAATACTACTCAAAGTTCATGTATGTGAACTAAAATAAAGGCTGGCATGACAAGGGGTAGCTAAATCTGTCCAAAGATAAAATAAAGCACGGCTTGCTATCACCATAGTGGGCTGTTCTATGTGGGAATAGCAATGGGATGTTCTCCATGGGGATAGCAAAATGGGATTTATTATATTCTTTGACAAGCTTGTGTTGAGAAAATCCGCCGAGCACATCCGATCCTATTGTGCACAAATTAACGGAAAAGTAAAATAAACATAAACCACAAGATGAACACCGAGATTTATGTGGTTCGGCCAAGATGCCTACATCCACAGGCACGAACACGATCTTCCACTATGACACGATCTTCCACTACAAGGATTAAAATGGATTAAACCAGAACCACAAACTCGCAATCCTTTTCTTGGTTCTCTCAGCTAATACCATATACTGAGAGTAACCCGAGAGAAAACCCTGAGAAGAAAACCCAAGAAAAATCCGAAAAAAAATCCCTCTTCTCTCTCCCTTTCTATTTCCTCTTTCTTCTCTTTTTCTCTCTCCCTTGCCTCTTGCTTTTTCTAGCCCTTGAGGTAGCCGGGCCACCTTATGCACACCACGCTCAATTCGTGTGATAATTTTTGTACTATATGTTTCCCAAAAAG
This sequence comes from Tasmannia lanceolata, assembly GCF_043159265.1. Lineage (NCBI taxonomy): Eukaryota > Viridiplantae > Streptophyta > Magnoliopsida > Canellales > Winteraceae > Tasmannia > Tasmannia lanceolata. The sequence continues at coordinate 9,629,544 of NW_027518685.1, read as the reverse complement.
AAACCCAAAAACCCTGGTCTTTCTAATCGCCCTTCCCACTATTCCTATAATTAGGTATTACATTCGGTAACTATAGTTTTGGGAAACAAGGCAACTTTCCCAAGAGCTTGCTATCATTTGTTCACGCCGAGAACAACACCAATGGGTAGGGTATACAGTATATGAGCATGGTAGCCAATCTGAGAGGTTTACTTCAGATAAAAATATTCGAGCAGGTGGTCAATCGCTATAATAACTTATCCTAAGGATTTCTATCCCCGTGAAGAACAACTCCAGTGGGACAACACTATCTTATCCCATCATATTGTATCGTGATCGGATCCATTCATTTGGTAGGCCACTTGTACAATGATCGAGTCCATTCATCCTCACCCTTTGAACATTTGTCCCAACAGATCAAAGTCTCTGATTACACCGGGAATCATAGTCCTCCATGATAAGTACCGGTGGGTCCCAGTTTAAGGAAAAAATGGGCAATCAAAAACTTTTTACAGTAACGAAGAAGTGCTGGCTAGATTAGAATCAAGGTTTTAAACAGCAGAAAAATCTATCCGGTCCGAAATTTTGGATTTCGGTGGGGACCGAAACTGAAATTTCGATTTTATGTCATTTTATTTTATTTTAAAAATTGTTACAAAATTTCATCCGAAATTTCGGAAATTTGGTCCGAAACTTCGGATTTCGGTAGGGTCCGAAATTGGTACCGAAACCAAAATTTAAAACTTTGGTTATAGGTACTAGCATATTTCCAACATTGATAAATTGGCCTATGTCTCACGATAAATTGACATTATCTTTAATTTTTTTGATATATCGGGCAATATATTGGGATATTTAAAGGCCTGGAACATCGAGATTTTTTAGAGAGCAATCTTTTTAAACTGTGGTTAAAATTTTGTTACAAGGGAGTTTAGTAAGCTAGATGATGTAATTAAAATAACAAGGAACGAATAACCAGACAGGTGTCGAATCAAGCATCATGTGATATACCGCCATGCGGATAGAATGACGGAATTATCCCCAAGTCATTGTCGGTTGTGGGCCTTGTGGCCACAGCTTGGGTGTGAATATGTAAAAAGTTCTCGGGTACTTCCGTCTTTAAGATGATTCGTACGGTTCAACACGTGTCAGCTGTTTTGACTCCATGTGCGTGGGTACATTATAAATCTGCTAGTAGAGAATAGAGTCCCACTAAGGGGACAGTAATTTTGAGATCAATCGATTAGGGCGAATATATTTCTAAGGAAGTGATATACAGTTAAAACTTAGAATGCTTTAATCAACAAGAAGAAGAATGGGGTAAAATTCAATTCGTTTGTATTTAAGCTTGTACATTTATTCTAATGGCTAGCAAGTCCGTTTGGATGCCAGAATTATTTTGGTTCTTGGGACTTTTGTGGAACAAAAAACTTCCTGGGAGATTGGTGGGAAAAAAACTCCCTGGAAGTATCCCGGTAAAATAAAAATCCCATGTTTGGTTGACCGGACTATGGTGGGAAAATAAAATCCAAGTAAAATAAAAACCCAGCTTTGTTTGGTTGCTTGAACTGTTGGGAAAAAAAAAGTTCTTCTTTTGGTTATTTTGGTTCCTCGGATTTCGTGCAAGATTATTTTGGTTCCTGGGATTTTTTTTCCAGCTTTGGGTTTCGTGCGGGGTTATTTTGGTTTGTGAGATTCTTTTTTGCCCACTATATAACTAGCAACCAAACGTGGGTTTCCTGCGGAAATTCCCAAGGAAAAGGAGACAAATAAAAGGTACTCCATTTCAGACGAAACATAACTTGGCAATGAAGCAAACAAAAGTGAGGATCACGAGTAGTGGAAGTTTTTTCTTCTCACATGATTCATTTCATTTGCTTTGTGTCCTAATCTTGGAAGCTTTTTGGCAGCACTTTTTGGTAAGAAAGTAATGAAGTGAGGAGTCTCTCACTCAACTAACACATAAAGAAGTGAAGTAGGCAAGTGTTGTTGCCATATCATTAACTTGGGTCACATGGAAACAATTGAAAAAGTGGTCCAAGCACTCACCTTTGTTAGGACCCTATTAAATAAAATGGGGTAACTTTAATAATCCTTCTTATTTCCCGAAGCATATGATTCTGGTGCATAGAAGATATCATTTCCTTCAATAGGACTATGTTTCTTTGGGCGTAAAGATGGGTGTAAAACATATTTTAGGTTGCAAATACAAGACAAAATTTAGGGTGTGAAAGTAATTTTTTTGTTGTAAAAATTGTTTTACGGTAGAAAGACAAGAAGCCTAGATGAAACTATGAAAGCGAAATGACATCGCACGGCCTTGTTTTAATAATGGAAATCTACTGTTTAGTTTACATTTCCCTAAAGGGGGCTCATATGGGATCTATCATATTTTGATAATGGTACTAATTACTCTATTTTCCGCTTTTTGATAATGGTACTAATTACTCTATTTTATGCTTTTTTGAGTTCGCTTTTAATGGCTGTTACAATACTAATTAAAGATGCTATCAACATCCAATTAGAATAGTGTAAGACAAAAAAGTGTAGTGTCACTATCAAAATATGGTAGTGCGGATATCAACCTGCCTTTTCTGATTTGCATGAAAGGATTTTACAATTCTTAAAAAGCTTTTACCAGCAAAACAAATCATATAGGAGATTTATATGAGTTGTGGGCATGCATTTTCCTGAAAATACACACAGAAAAAGGAACAGTGAGACCAGTCAATTTGGATGATCTAAAGATTCAATTGTCCCCGTCGAAGATGTTCGGTGCTCCCAAAATCTTCTCCATAGGATGATCCTAACCCTCCAATATATTTGGTGCAAAATGGATGGCTCGAAATTTAAACGAAAAATGATGATAAGATAACCTCCAGAAATCCAAGGATTAAAATCATCCTATGGAGAAGACCTGGGGAACATGACCTGTCTATGACAGGGCCAACAAATGAATGGTTAAGGTCATCCAAATAAATGGGCTCTACCTCATATATTTCCTCTCTTAATGAAGGGAAGTGATTTTTACGCCCCTTTTCATCACTAGGGACACCCAGCGCCAGTGTACGTGGCAATCAAGGCCACTGATTTCTTCTGACATCAAGTACATTAGCCCTCCTTTAGTCATTGATACACCGGCGCCAATTACTTCCCTTAATGAAGTAGGGATCGTGCTTATAAAATTAAGGGAGTGCGTATATCATTTCCCTATATCACGTCACCTTTCATGAATAATTTGAGTACATTTATCGCATTGAAAAATCATATCGTGGAGTTAGATGTTAGAACAATAGAACTTGTAAGCCTTTTATAAGACATATAAATGTGGTTTTTATTGGTTGGTAGAGTAGATTGAAATAGACCTATACGAATTTACTTTTAGAGGAGGCATGATTGAGATCTTTCTAGAAATTAGGTGTCCTTTGCCCAATTAAATAGAGAAAGTTGATTCTATTAATGGTAAGAAAATTAAAAAATTGTAGTTTAGTTTTAACTCTCAATTATGTTAGGCTAATGATAATCCCACTATCATGTTTTGATAACAAGAGGAAAAGGCTATTTTTTGAATGGTTAAAAGAATTTATGCAAGAAGGTGGAAAAGATACAACCTCAACCAATATGGTCACAATATGAGACAAGAGACAATAAGAAAGAAAAGATGAATAATAAAGCCACACAAACTCAAGGAGGAAGGAAATCAAAAAACTCTAAGCAAGGCCCACCAACTCCCGTACGGGCAGATTAATCTGCCTCATTGTTGGCCGCCCTTCTAATATGACGAAAGAATACCATGCAATTTCCCACACGATCCTAAGTCTCATCCATCTGGTTAATGACGTTTTGCACTGAACAGAATCAAAAGTCTGAATCACCTAAGATTGTTGCCCGTCTTTCTGTTTGTAATACATCCCTTCAGAAAAGGGCCACTATGCGCCCTATAGCCCCTTATTGTTGGCCGCCCTTCTAACATGACGAGAGAATACCATGCAATTTCCCACACGATCCTAAGTATCATCCATCTGGTTAATGACGTTCTGCACTGAACAGAATCAAAAGCCTGAATCACCTTAGATTGTTGCCCGTCTTTCTGTTTGTAATACATCCCTTCAGAAAAGGGCCACTATGCGCCCTATAGCCCCTTATTGTTGGCCGCCCTTCTAACATGACAAAAGAATACCATGGATTTCCCACACGATCCTAAGTCTCATCCATTTGGTTGACGAAGTTCTGCACTGAACAGAATCAAAAGCCCGAATCACCTTAGATTTTGCAAGTATTTGAGACCCAAGTCAAGCTTGAATCACCTTAGATTGTTGGCCGCCCTTCTGTTTGTAATACATCCCTTCAAAAAAGGGCCACTATGCGCCCTATAGCCCCTTACGGTGTAACGTACCGTCCCTCGGGTCCACCCCAATTTTCATTAAAGCAAAGAAAAGAAGTGGGAAAAGCTATATAAACCACTCTCCCACTTTTTTCCAAAGCAATACGAGACTATCTTTTCTTCCCAAAACTACACTTCCTTATAAAAAGCAACTTTTCCAAAGAAAGGTTTTTCTTTTCCAAAACACCTTTAGAAAATATTTTCCAAGACACTATTTTTGAGTCAAAACTAAGATTTTGAAAATCAAAATCTAACCGTCCTCAACCCTCCAAATGATGTCGCTGACTACCAATCAAAACAAGGCAGTGCCAATATCAGTAGCTTTATTTTATGATGGGAACACAATGCAATACTACTGATAATCCGTCAATAGGGTCAGGGCTGCTCAAGATTTAGCTTAGGGTCGATGTTTGGGAATTCAGGCTGAGCTATTACCATAAAATTGGTGTGGTTTGGGTTGATTCCAATTCATTTTTAGTAAAAGCCCAACAAGACCCGAATCAAGTTGCACCCTAGGTTTGAAGGTCCCCATATATCAACCCCCTCTGTTTCTCCAAGATGCTTCCTCCTCCCACCTTACAAAATTGAATCCAATCTCCTGATTGAACGGTTAGGATCAGCCGATTATAAAACTTCTTGTAGATGGTTGTTTATAGGGAAAAGAAAAGGAAAATATCACTTCCCATAGAAACTTATTGAAAGTAAAAATTTCCATGAAAAAAATATTGTAAGCAAAATAAGTAAAAACTTCCAACTTTGAAAAATAACGTGAAAATTTAGTTAACTAAATGCTGAAAACTTCATTTTCCCTGAAAATATTCCTATAAAAAAGCAATTATTAAGCAAACGGTTGGTTGTTGGTTTTTTTTTTTCCCTAGGATTAATGTGGGAGAATATTTAGTGGTCACATCAGCTTTTTCTTGGTGACATCAGCAAAACCCTGTCTTGAAAATGGTAGTCTCTCTTTCTCTCTCTACCATCTCTCTCCACTCATCATAATATCTTTCTCTAATTAATGTTTGTCCCCTCATTTGTCTCCTACCTTTACCCACATAAATCCCAGGAAAAGAAAAAAACCCGGCAACCAAACGGAGAAAACTTTAGATGGTCCCACTGCTCCCACCAATGGGAGTGGGTTGATGTAATTTTGGATATGACACGGAAATGATGGACCCACTCATCCACCCAAACTTTAAACTCGAAATCAATCCGGAAATCCTAACCATTCGATCGATGGAAGCGGGCTCTTTCTAACCGTCTGCTTGAGAGAGCCCTCAGCCAGACAGGAATCCGATTATTGCAGTTTACACTGTAAACTGTCCAAAATGGAGCCTACCAGATGAACGGTGGGGCTTATCTGACCATACAACATGTCAACACGTTCACTGTGGAACATAACCTATCCATCCTGTCTCAGATTAAAAGGCTGTTAGGTTTGAAATCCCACCTAACTTTTGGACACAGACAAAAACATATTACAAAGTGACAAGAAAGCTGCACTCCCTGTGTAAGAAAAGGAAGGAAATGATACATTCACCCTTATGATACTTGGGATAGCCGCCTCTAGTATAAAAAAGAGTAGTCATAATCAAGGTTTTAAATTTCGACTGAAATCTGGTCAATACCGAAATCGACATCACCTGAAACGTTACATTATTTTGATCGAAATTTCATTTTTCTGAAATTTTGGTCCAAAATTAGGGGATTTCACCCAAAAAATTTGGAATTTATTCATTATTTAATATTTTCTGAAATTTCAAACAAAATTTTGAAAATTTCGGCCGAAATTTTGTACGATATAAAATAATACTTTATTTGATTTCATTGGATTTCATCGAAAATTTCAAATTTTCGGTTTTCATTGAATTTCATCCATTTGTCTTTTAGTGGACGTGGCTCGAATGGTTGATGCCCGTTGTTTTTCCCCTAAAACGAAATCCCGTTTTCTTAACAGTGCTCAAGAATTTGAGTATCAATAACTTGCTTAAATGCCTCTAAATTGGTCTTCTTTACTAATAAGGCCACGTTTGGATACCAGCAAGATTTAGACTTGGATTTAGTTGATATTTTGAGCTAGATCAGATCCTTAGAATTTCCAAATCAGTTACAACAGTGTAAAAAATTCCGATTTTCAAATATTTTCTGCGAGACATTATTTGGAAATCAATATTTGTGGCAACTTCCGTCACTATCGCTGCTCCGGTAGCAGCGAGACATCCCTCACTCTCTCTCTTAAAACATGATCATGAAGATGATTGATGTGTTTTGCATCCAAAACTCAAATCCAAATCAAAATACAAATGCATGAGGTATCCAAACGGGCCCTAAAGTTATTTTAAGTAAATCTTCATTCGGATCATGAATAGAAAGATTGGTGTCTATGATTTGCTGAACAATGTTTGCTCCAGTCATCCTTTATTTTAACTTATTAAGGTCGCATTCACCAACCATGGGAAGGGTTGAATCACAGGGAGTTTGCCCAGTTTTCTCACTCTCTTTTGATTGTGAGAGGCTAGTATTTATCTTTACGAAGTTATTAAATATAAAACATCTTGATCACCATTAATTTTCTAAGAAAATGAAAAATAAAAAACAATCTCTCTCTCTCTCTCTCTCTCTCTCTCTCTCTCTCTATATATATATATATATATATATATATATATATATATATATATATATATATATATATATATATATATGAAAAGGAGTGTGCGGTCGAGGGCCCAAACACATGGGTCCCAGGTTTTTTGTGCTGATCAAAACCATTCATTTGTAAGGCCCCATCATAAATAGGGTGTGTACAAAAAATCAGGTCCATTGGATCATCCTAACCCCTCAAAAAGTGGAGGGCAAAAATGGGCAGATTTGTGGCAAACGGTGTCTATCCATTTTTACATCCACAAATGAATGCTTTGGATCCTAACAAAGTGGGCCCACATGAGTTTGGGGCCCTCGACCGCACCTAAGCTTGTTTGGTGCGGTCGACCGCAAAATCTTATTCCTCATATATATATATATATATATATATATATGAGGAAAATGATTGTACGCTCGAGTGCCCAATCACATTTGTGCCCACTTTGTTAGGATGATCCAAAGCATTCATTTGAAAGGCCCTTACATAGATGGGTTGTGTACCAAAAATCAGCTCCTTAGGATCATCCTAACCCATCCATTTGTAGGTCAAAATGGACAAACACTGTTTGTCCACAAATCTGCCCATTTTTGCCCTCCACTTTTGGAGGGGTTAGGACGATTTAATGGAGCTGATTTTTGGTACACACCCTATCTATGATAGGGCCTTGCAAATGAATGCTTTGGATCACCACAAAAAATGTGGAACCCATGTGATTGGGCACTCGTGCGTACCATAAGCTTGGTACGCTCGAGCGTACAATCCTTTTCCTCTCTCTCTCTCTCTATATATATATATATATATATATATATATATATATATATATATATATATATATATATATATGAGAAAAGGGTTCATGAGGTTAACCTCATATAGCTTATATGAGGTGACGCTCACAAAACATAAGGGGCCCACATTGTTAGGATGATCCAAAGCATTCATTTGAAAGGCCTCATCATAGATCGGGTGTGTTTAAAAAATCAGCTCCATTAGATCATCCTAACCCATCCAAAAGTGGAAGGCAAAATTGATAGACACTTATTTTATATTCAGTCTTAGTGCTGGACTGAGCAACTGTAGGTTGTTTGCAAGAGCTTCAAGAGACGAGATTAGGCCTAGGTAAACAAAGGGAAGTGATAAATCTGCCCCTTTTGATTACTCGGGACACCCAACATCAGTGTAAGTGGCAATAAGTCCTGATGGGGTGTGAAAACACCAGCCTTTCACAGGCTGCCACCTGTCCCAGGGTAGGTGAGACCCAGCCTCTCACAGGCTGCCACCTGTCCCAGGGTAGGTGAGACCCAGCCTCTCACAGGCTGCCACCTGTCCCAGGGTAGGTGAGACCCAGCCTCTCACAGGCTGCCACCTGTCCCAGAGTAGGTGAGACCCAGCCTCTCACAGGCTGCCACCTGTTCAGAGTAGGTGAGATCCAGCCTCTCACAGGCCGCCACCTGTCCTGGACACCTGTCCAGGACACCTCAACAGATTTTCCTTATAAATAGGGGACTAAAGCTCAGACTAAGGGGTAATGCTAAAAACCCTCTTCTCCCTAAAAACTCTGACATTTCCCTTCACTCTTGCTCATACTGACTTGAGTGTCGAAGGACCTGTCCGGAGTAAAATCCGGTCTGGTCTTCTGACCTTGTTTGCCTTGTGCAGGACTAAGCACTCACCACAGGACTCATACTCGACCTCCCTCGTCACTCGCTCTCAGTTCTTACGCCACTGCTGTACCTGTTACCGATTTTAGGTCTAACAGATTGGCGCCATCCGTGGGACCAAGAACTAAAAGCTGTTCTTACATATCTCACTTACAAAAATGGCAGGGCGCAAGAGTGCGCGGTTAGCTTCTGCGCAGAACGACCAAGCCACGCTACCTCGCAGGACCCGGAGCGGTCGAATCGCCTCGATGGTAGTGGCAGCATCTGCCGACCAAAGCCTTTCTCGCTCGGAGCATCACAATCCCGTGCCCACCTCGGAGCAAGTCCAAGCCCTCTTCCAGCAGATGACGGCCCTTGTTGGTCAGTACCAACAACTACTTCAAGCACCCCCTCCACCTCCTCCAGAGGCCCCGCGATCTGCCCAAGGAGTCCACAGGGGAGAGTCATCACGTCATGGGGAGGGCAGAACTCATCACTCCGCTAGACAAGTTTATCGCCCCATAGTGAGGCACGCCCAGACAGAACCTCATCACCGCGAAAGATCGCGGTCTCGCTCCACGCAGAGGCGCCGGCCTCACGAAGATCGTTTGCCACCGGCAAAATCTCGGCCTCGTCGTAGGAGTCCGGAAAGTCAGTCCGGTTCTGCGGCAAGCCCATTTGTGGGAAGAATCAGGTCCCCAGACCGCAGAACGGATCCGCTGCTACAGAGAATGGAGGAGATGAACCACCGAATAGAGGAATTGGCGAAGGATCAGAGCCGGCCCGCCTCCAGAGCGTTCTCAAGCAGAACGCCGTTCACTAGTGATGTCCTGAGTGCTCCAGCACCCAGAGGATTTAAAATGCCTGCCGTCCCTCAGTACGACGGCACTACCGATCCCGTGGATCATTTGGAGACATTTAGAACAATGATGCTCCTCCACGGCGCCTCCGACGGCTTCATCTGCAGAGCCTTCCCAACGACGCTCACTGGCGCGGCAAGAGACTGGTACTCCAGGATCAAACCAAACTCCATCAACAATTTCGATGATTTTGGAGAGGATCTGGTCCGCCATTTCATGAGTAGCCGTAGGCCGAAGAAAACGACTGCATCCCTGATGGCCTTGCGACAGGATGATAATGAACCCCTGAAGGTGTTCGTCTGCCGCTTCAACAGGGAGGCACTACAGGTGCCCAATTTAGATCCCTCAGCGGCTATGAACGCACTCCTCACCGGTGCAAGATCTGATGATTTTCGTCGAGCGGTGGCTCGGCAAAATCCGCATTCACTGGCGGATCTCATGGCCGGGGCAGAAGAGTACATAACAGTGGAAGAAACACTGGCAGCTCTTAATTCAAACCGGAGGATAACCTCTGAAGAAAAGAATCTGCCGAAACAGCGTAGGGAGGATAAACCTCCCAGGAAAGAGAAGTCTCCACCCCCTCAGAGAAGAGAAGAGAACTTCACACCTCTCAATACCTCTAGAAAGCACATACTGGCGGCGATCAGTGAGGAGGAGTTTGTGAAGTGGCCGCCTAGAATGATCTCCAAGGGAAACAGAAGAGATCCTTCAAAGTACTGTCGGTTCCACAAGGGCCACGGCCATGACACAGAGGATTGCTGGCAGCTCAAGGGAGAAATTGAGCAGCTGATCAGCCGGGGTTATTTGAAAAAATACATCCAGAATGACGGCCGCACCCAAGAGCGCAAAGGAAAGAGTCCCCAGGGCCGTAGCCCTCGAAGATCACAGCAGCCCCCTCCTCAGGATAAGACTTCTCAGGTCACCGACGCGCAGCCTGAGGCACCCCGATCTCAACCAAGGGGGGTTATCAATACAATCATGGGCGGACCAGCCGCTGGGGGCACCTCCTCTGCTGCTCGAAAAGCATATGCACGGCAAGTTAACGCCGTTCACACAACCAACAAAAAGTCAAGAACGGAGAATGAGATCTCCTTCTCGGACGCAGATCTGGACATCCTTATTTTGCCCCACGACGATGCATTGGTGTTAACCATGCTCGTTGCTAACTGGGAGGTAAAGAAAATTCTTGTGGACAACGGGAGCTCAGCGGATATTCTATACTACCATGCCTTCGAGAAAATGATGATAGGCGACGACCGTCTAAGGCCGGCGAACTCAGATTTGTTCGGCTTCTCCGGAGAGGTCGTAAAAGTGGTAGGACAGATCGAGCTCCCTGTTCTTGTCGGAGATTCACCATGTCAAGCGTTCGCCATGGTTAACTTCTTGGTAGTGAAGGCCACCTCGGTCTATAATGCTATCTTGGGACGGCCTGGCCAGAATCTGATCCGAGCAGTCGCCTCAGCCTACCACCAAAAAATGAAATTCATAACCCCTAATGGCGTGGGGGAAGTTCGCGGAGATCAGCCTCAATCAAGGGAGTGCTATGCAATGGCACTGAAAGGAAAAAACGCAGTGGAATCACTGCCAATCGAACTGCTTGATGTAAGGGACGAACTCAGGGGTACTCAACCCGCTGAGGACCTACTCTCCATCCCACTGTGCCCGGAGGACGGTGAGAAAGTCGCTCTGATCGGTTCCTCCCTTAGTAGTAGCATTCAACATCAACTCACCGAGTTTCTCCAGGGCAGTGCAGATGTCTTTGCATGGGTTCCTGCCGATATGCCCGGCATCGATCCAGAGATCAGCACTCATAGGCTTGGTGTCGATTCAACCTGCAGACCGGTGAAACAGAAAAGGAGACACTTTGCTTTTGAAAGGCGACAGGCAATAAAAGAAGAAGTGGAGAGGCTTCTGAAGGCTGACTTCATTCGCGAGATTCGATATCCGGACTGGCTAGCAAACGTAGTCCTAGTCAAGAAGACTAATGGAAAGTGGAGAACCTGCGTCGATTTTACTGATCTGAATAAGGCTTGTCCCAAGGACAGTTATCCGCTCCCGAAGATCGATCAGCTCATCGACGCCACAGCGGGTCATGAACTGTTGAGCTTCATGGACGCCTTCTCCGGATATAACCAGATCAGGATGTACGAATCGGATATACCAAAGACCTCATTCGTCACAGATCAAGGGACTTATTGCTACCGAGTCATGCCCTTCGGCCTCAAAAACGCCGGAGCTACTTACCAAAGGCTGGTGAACAGACTTTTTCAGAACCAGATCGGCCGAAATATGGAAGTGTATGTGGATGATATGCTGGTCAAAAGTCGAAGTGCACAGGACCACGTGTCTGATCTCAGAGAAACATTTCAGGTCCTCAAGAAGCACAACATGAAACTCAACCCCACCAAGTGCACTTTTGGTGTCAGTTCGGGGAAGTTCTTGGGATTCATGGTGAGTCAGCGAGGGATAGAAGCAAATCCCGAGAAGATCAGAGCTGTGATAGAGCTTACCGCCCCAAGAACCATCAGAGAAGTTCAGCGACTCACGGGAATGATAGCGGCGTTGGGTCGCTTCATCTCCAAATCGGCGGAGAGATGCCTGCCTTTTTTCAGTGCGGTTAAGGGCCTCAAAACTGCGCCCTGGACGGAAGAATGCCAGATTGCCTTCGACGAGCTGAAAAGGTATCTGTCCTCCCCGCCATTATTAACAAAGCCGGAGCCAGGTGAGGAGTTATTTCTATATCTCTCCGTTAGCTCCACGGCACTGGCAGCTGTCCTCGTCCGCGAAGAGCACCGCCAGCAAAAACCAATCTATTATGTCAGCAAGGTTCTTCACGACGCAGAAACAAGGTACCAGCGGGTCGAGAAATTGGCTTACGTGCTGGTAATGGCTGCAAGAAAATTAAGACCGTACTTTCAAGCTCATACTGTAAAGGTCTTGACTGACCAGCCGCTTCGGCAAGTACTCCATCGACCAGATATCTCCGGACGACTTGTGAAATGGGCCGTAGAGCTGAGCGAGTTCGACATCCAGTACGCTCCAAGGCCAGCCATCAAGGCCCAAGTACTGGCAGATTTCGTAGCAGAGTGCACCATCCCCCAGCAAGTCGCCGACCCTGAAACGATACTACTCCCAGTTGCAGAGAAAGCGGTTCCTGACGAATGCTTAGCAGAAACTCAGACAGAAATCTTGCAACCGCCGGCAGAGCAGGACTCCATGACCAGCACACCAACGTGGGAAGTATATGTCGACGGTTCTTCAAATAAAAACGGCTGTGGAGCAGGCCTCATCCTCACTGGGCCTGAGGGGTTCACTGCGGATTATGCTCTGAGATTCGGATTCCGTGCGTCCAACAATGAGGCAGAATATGAAGCCCTCCTTGCCGGAATGAACCTAGCAATTCAGACCGGCGCCCGGAAATTAAAAGCATACTGCGACTCACAGCTGGTAGCAAATCAGATCCAAGGGGTCTACGAAGCACGAGATGAGCGTATGGTTAAGTATCTTGCCAAGGTTCATCAACTCTCCAGCCGGTTTGCCAGTTTTGAGGTCATCAGAGTACCACGAACAGAAAATGCCAAAGCAGATGTACTGTCGAAGCTGGCTGCTTCTGGATACACCACTCTTGGAAGAATATGTATGGAATTCCTACAAAGATCCAGCATCGAAAGAGAAGCCGCAGATATAATGCAGGTGGAGAACGAGCCGTGCTGGATGGATGAGATCATTCATTACTTACGGGACGCGAAACTTCCCGAAGATAAGAAGGAAGCCCGTAAGGTGATACAGAGAGCCGCCCGATTCTCCCTCAGCAGTGACATTTTGTATAAAAGGTCCTACAGTCTCCCGTACCTGAAGTGTCTGGGACCAAGTAATGCCGCGTACGCATTGCAAGAGACTCATGAAGGAATCTGTGGAGAACATCTGGGGGGCAAAGCCCTGGCGATCAAGGTACTCCTCAGAGGATTGTATTGGCCCACCATACGACAAGACGCGCTGAATCTGGTTAAAAAGTGCGAGAGGTGCCAGAAATTCTCCCCCACCATCCACCAGCCTGCTGTGGCGATGGCCCCAATTATCAGTCCACTCCCTTTTGCAGTATGGGGGATGGACATTCTGGGTCCTTTTCCACCGGCTTCCGGAAAGCGCATATTCGTAGTAGTGGCAATCGACTACTTCACCAAGTGGGTGGAGGCAGAACCTCTAGCCCAGATCACTGAGCAGAATATACAGAATTTCTTCTGGAAGGCAGTGGTCTGCAGATTTGGGATTCCCCGTGCCTTAATCACAGATAACGGCAAACAGTTCGACTGCCGGAACTTTCGGAAGTTCTGCTCTGACCTAAAGATTGAACAGAGATTCACTTCGGTTGCTCACCCCCAGACCAATGGGCAAACGGAAGTAACTAATAGGATCTTGCTTCAAGGGATAAAGAAGAGGCTGGATGAAAAAGCTGGCCGATGGGCAGATGAGCTCTACCATGTTCTGTGGGCTTACCGCACCACTCCTCGCACGACGACTGGTGAATCACCATTCAACCTCTCTTTTGGAACCGAAGCCGTGATACCTGTTGATATAGGCACCCCATCTCCCAGAGTCATCAGTTTCCATGAGCAACTGAACAACGACGGACTCCGCGCCAATCTCGATTTACTAGAAGAAATCCGGGAGGAATCTCGAATCCGGGTCGCCGCTTATAAGCAGAAGGTGTCGAATTATCACGACTCCAAAATCCGCCCCAGAGAATTCAGGACAGGGGATCTGGTCCTGAGAAAGGCAGCCGTCTCCCAGCCGACGAAAGTAGGGAAACTTTCCCCAACTTGGGAGGGACCCTATCGAGTGAAGGAAGTTATCCGGCCAAGAAGCTACAAGCTAGAGACACTGGAGGAGCACCTATTACCTCACGCATGGAACTCCAAAAACCTCAGGAAATATTATCAGTAGTCGAATTATCCGGCGTGAAAAGGTGATCTTGTAAATTTGCATATTTGTTGTTATGAATAAATAATCTTCTTGCAAATTCAGTGTCACTTTTATATCTGGAAACCCAGTTCACAAAACTTGGGTACTCATTGGAAACCCAGTTCACAAAACTTGGGTACGCACTGGAAACCCAGTTCTTAAACTTGGGTACGCACTGGAAACCCAGTTCTCAAACTTGGGTACGCACTGGAAACCCAGTTCTTAAACTTGGGTACGCACTGGAAACCCAGTTCTTAAACTTGGGTACGCACTGGAAACCCAGTTCACAAAACTTGGGTACGCACTGGAAACCCAGTTCTCAAACTTGGGTACGCACTGGAAACCCAGTTCTTAAACTTGGGTACGCACTGGAAACCCAGTTCTTAAACTTGGGTACGCACTGGAAACCCAGTTCACAAAACTTGGGTACTCACTGGAAACCCAGTTCACAAAACTTGGGTACTCACTGGAAACCCAGTTCTTAAACTTGGGTACTCACTGGAAACCCAGTTCTTAAACTTGGGTACTCACTGGAAACCCAGTTCACAAAACTTGGGTACTCACTGGAAACTCAGTTCACAAAACTTGGGTACTTGTTAAAAGACCAGTTCGTCACAATTCGACCATCAACGGCCTCATTCACAGGTTATCAAAATTAAAAAGACAAAGTCAAGCAAATCACTCAGTCGAGAAGTATCAGAGACAGACAAATGTGATTTCATTGATCAGAATATGTGGGGCCTCGAGGGCCATTACAAAATTCACTTTAAAAATGCTGGTAAGAGCTGTAGGGTCTCAAGGACCATTACAAAAAGAGGTCAAATCAAAAACAAAAATAAAAATTCTAAGCATCTGGAAGAGAGGTGATGTCAGCAGGAGCATCAGCAGGAGTATCTGGCTCCTCATCAGTAATCTTCGGCCTGGCAGGGAGAGTCATGTTCTGCATCAATAGGTTTGGATTGCAGGCCTGGAGCTCCTGGAGGCAGTCGTAGTATCCAAGACTATAAGCCTCGCTCGACAGGCTGAAAAGTTCAGCCTCCTTTGCCTCTGTGGCCTCTTTCACTGCCTTCTCCTGCCTGTCAGTAGCTCTTCCTCTTTGAGCCTCCATGGCTTCAGCAGCCTTGGCCAGTTTCCTCTTCTCTGCGGTCAGATCCTCTTTTAACAACCTCCTCTCCTCCTCTATTCGCCCGATGCTCGTTTGAAGCTCCTGCACCTCAGCGGCCAACTTTCCGTTCACCTCTTCAGATGCAGTAATGGCTTGGGAGAAACTCTTACTCTTCTCCTTGAGGTCATTATAGTAGAGCAAGATCTGAAGAAAGAAACAGAAAGAAACAGGCATCAGTATGGTGAAAGGAAGAAATGGGCAGAAAGTTAGCAAATCGAAGCACCACTTCCTTACCTGGTAAGCTGAGGACAACACAGCCTCCTCTCCTGTAGCTGGCGGCTCGTAAAGGACCTGTTGCTTGTCCTTCTGCAGCAAACACTTGCTCATGAGCTCTGCTGCTACCCGGCTCTCGCCTAGGGCAGTGTCATCCTTCAGAACGGCCCAATTGGGTCGAAAGACGTGCTCACTAATCCCCGTAGGAGGACGAGCCCCAGAACCGGCTCCGGTAGAAGCACCACCGGACTTAGAAGAGCCACCGCCCTGAGCAAAGGGGCCTATTAGCTTCACCTTAGTCTTGGGCCTCTGGGATGGGGGAGGAGTGCCCTGTGACGGGGCCGGACTCCCCAGTACAGTCGCCTTTCTCTTCTGGCGCTCCTGCTGCGCCTGTTGAGCACCTTCTTGTGCCCGCGGTTGAGCTCCCTGCCTGATTTTCTCGACGGTTGATTGTTTCTTCATCTCTGCAAGACAAATGAGCAGCCAACGGTCAGAAGCAAGTATATAAAAAATAAACAGATTGCATAGACAAGTCTAGCTACATACGTTCTGGAGTCGCGGCACTCACGCCCAGCCCGACCAGAATCGCCTCTTCAGAAAACTCCTTACAACGGATGAGGCCCGATTGCTCGATCTCCTTCCGCATCAAGGCGAATGTTATCCTGTCCTCACCTTCGAGGAGCGGCTTTCGACTCAGTTTTGAGGTATCTGGAGTGTCCCACACTAGAGGGACGGACCAGGGCTCACTGGCCTCCTGATCCACAACATAGAAGAATCTATTCTTCCACGAGTGAATCGACGAAGGAATGCCAGTGATTATCTTCCGTTCAGGGCGCTGGCTAATGTAGATCCAGCCCCCTTCTTTATGCTTCTTCAGGTGTGCACAAGCACGGAACAGTGACAAAGTCACACTCCTCTCTAACCGACCGTGGACGAGGTATAAAAACCCAACTAATAATCTCCATGAGTTCGGAGCTACCTGGGCCGGGGCTAGTCCGTAGTATCGTAGCACCGCTGAGAAAAAGGGGTGCAACGGAAATCGGAGTCCTGCCCTCAGTGACTCCTCATAAATACAGAGATCCTGGCTCTCGTTGCAGGCTCTGTCTCCCTCTATAGCTGCCCTCAGTTCAAATCTCGGGGGCACACAGTATTTATCCCTGATATCTCCCAGCATAGACCTGGTGAGGTAGTTCTCCTCGACTAGAGCTCGCAAGTTGTATTTTGGATCGGCATCCATCCGCGCTCTAGCGATCACCTCCACCGCCCGGCCAGGAAGGAATGTTGTGGACGCTTCATTAACGTCGCTCTCAACACTCCCTCCTGCTTGCGGGAGACTGCCAGTCAAGGGTGGAGTGGCATTCAGATCTAAGAACACTTCATCCCTATCCCCTCCGTCGTCACTATCTACAAGGTCTATCCTATCAGACGGACTAGCCACTACAGGCTCCTGAGGCATCCTAAACTCCGAAATACTGCTAGTGGAGGACCCCGTACCGGACTCGGAATTGGAAGTACTACCAGACATAGTAAAAGGAAGGGCTGAGAGGAATACCGGTGAGTGGAGCTCTTAAAAGATCTTGGAACGCGACTGCGAGCTACGATCTGCGAACTGCGATCTGCAATCTGTGGACTGCGAGCTGCGAACTGAGAAGTGGAAACTCCCAGAGCAAGAAGAGGAAAAAGATGAAAAGTAAAAAGTAAAAAGTGAAGGGGGGTAAACCTCCTTATATAGTTTTTCAGAGGCGGTGGGGCAATAAATGCGATGCACGCATCTCGAGGCCATCCTGATTGCGCCACGTGTCCCCTATTTATGACGGACACATTCTCCCACCATTAATACGATCAAGCACGCGCGTAAACATTCACGTCCCAAAGATGGATCTCCGCACTCCGCACTCCGCACTCCGCACTCGGCATTCAGTCCGGAAAAAACCGTACTGGATATAACGCGTTCTCACAAGACGACAAAAATCAGTCCGGTCCGCACCGAACTGGCCGCTAGAAGACAAAATTCAGTCCGGAAAAAACCGTACTGGATATAACGCGTTCTCACAAAACGACAAAAATCAGTCCGGTCCGCACCGAACTGGCCGCTAGAAGACAAAATTCAGTCCGGAAAAAACCGTACTGGATATAACGCGTTCTCACAAAACGACAAAAATCAGTCCGGTCCGCACCGAACTGGCCGCTAGAAGACAAAATTCAGTCCGGAAAAAATCGTACTGGATATAACGCGTTCTCACAAAACGACAAAAATCAGTCCGGTCCGCACCGAACTGGCCGCTAGAAGACAAAACTCAGTCCGGAAAAAACCGTACTGGGTATAACGCGTTCTATGAAGCATCAGAACCCAGTCCGGTTGAAGCCGTACTCCGGACTCCCAACTCCGGACTCCGAACTGCGAACTCCGGACTGAATATAATGTATTCTGTAATGCGCCAGGAGCCAGTCCGGTTGAAGCCGTACTCCGGACTGCGAACTCCCAACTCCGGACTGCGAACTGCGAACTCCGGACTGAATATAATGTATTCTGTAAAGCGCCAGGAGCCAGTCCGGTTGAAGCCGTACTCCGGACTGCGGACTGCGGACGCCGGACTGCGAACTCCGGACTGGATATAATGTATTCTGTAATGCGCCAGGAGCCAGTCCGGTTGAAGCCGTACTCCGGACTGCGAACTCCGAACTCCGAACTCCGTACTCCGGACTGCGAACTCCGAAATCCGGACTGCGAACTCCGGACTCCGTGCTAAATTCTTCGATTCACCCCCGAACAACGTCTCCCCATCCAGAAAAACGAGTGATCACACTTTCCAAAGTCCTTCAATGACTTGGAAAACTGGGGGGCAACTGATGGGGTGTGAAAACACCAGCCTTTCACAGGCTGCCACCTGTCCCAGGGTAGGTGAGACCCAGCCTCTCACAGGCTGCCACCTGTCCCAGGGTAGGTGAGACCCAGCCTCTCACAGGCTGCCACCTGTCCCAGGGTAGGTGAGACCCAGCCTCTCACAGGCTGCCACCTGTCCCAGAGTAGGTGAGACCCAGCCTCTCACAGGCTGCCACCTGTCCCAGAGTAGGTGAGACCCAGCCTCTCACAGGCTGCCACCTGTTCAGAGTAGGTGAGATCCAGCCTCTCACAGGCCGCCACCTGTCCCAGAGTAGGTGAGACCCAGCCTCTCACAGGCTGCCACCTGTCCCAGAGTAGGTGAGACCCAGCCTCTCACAGGCTGCCACCTGTTCAGAGTAGGTGAGATCCAGCCTCTCACAGGCCGCCACCTGTCCTGGACACCTGTCCAGGACACCTCAACAGATTTTCCTTATAAATAGGGGACTAAAGCTCAGACTAAGGGGTAATGCTAAAAACCCTCTTCTCCCTAAAAACTCTGACATTTCCCTTCACTCTTGCTCATACTGACTTGAGTGTCGAAGGACCTGTCCGGAGTAAAATCCGGTCTGGTCTTCTGACCTTGTTTGCCTTGTGCAGGACTAAGCACTCACCACAGGACTCATACTCGACCTCCCTCGTCACTCGCTCTCAGTTCTTACGCCACTGCTGTACCTGTTACCGATTTTAGGTCTAACAAGTCCCATTGAATCCTTTGATGAGAAGTACATCAGACCCTCTGCAGTCATTGATACACTGCTGCTGATTGTCCCAAGTAATTAAAAGGGGTGGATATTTCACTTCCCTAAACAAAATACCTACTAGTTGATTTTTCAATCATTCGGCAAACTAAGGTGGACTGAATAAGAATAATCTTTTGTTATTTTATAAGCATTCTTCACTAAAATGCATTTGGGATGAGATAGGAATTCTGAAAAGGATTAAGGGTATTATTGGAAGAAATGAGCTTTTAAGGGCATTTTCGGGATATTGAAGAGGAAGGCAATTTCCGGATTTTGGATATTCAGACCAATGGAGTCAACCCTAGTTTCGAAATTTTGTTGATTCTTCATGGATTTGCTTTACCATCTCGAGATATTTTCTTGCCGGGCTCCCCGAAACCTAATTTGGTGCTCATGTTGCTCTGAGGGCTTGGATTACCTCCTTTCTCGTGCTCGAGTAAAAGAATATAAATGTGGGTCCGTCCTGTTTTCGTGCTTTTTTTTTTAATGGGATTCTTATTCTCGAATGCTCCGTTTCTTTTGATGTAAAATTAATATTACGCCCAGTCTTACGTGTTAAACTGGGTGTAAAATAAATTATACACCCATTATTTAAGTGTTAAAAATGGGTATAAAATAAAAAATTTGCCTATATTTTAGTGTTAAAAATGAGCATAAAATTAATTTTACACCCATTTTACGTCGGAAGAAACGAAGTTGAAGTAAAATTTGTCCCATGAGAGACAAAATGAGGGGGTTCATGGGGCGAAATGGGGGAGGTGTTTACACTATGCGAAGGTCATGAATCATGAGCTAAGCATGATTTGGTCCGCTGTAGGATTTTGAATTTTCTTAAGAAGCCACCATCCTTATGTCACGCAGTACATCACAGAGAGGTAATATAAGTTATAATAATACTTTATATTTTTCTATATTTTTGTAATCGGAGTGGGTACGTGAGTAACGTGACTAGTCAAATTTGGGGTATTATATAGAGCCACCCCATCCTCTCTCATTTGTATCGTCCATCCCCACTTTCTCCCTTTTGTTGAAGAAGAAGAAAGAGAGGAAAAGAGAGAATTAAGATGTCGAAATCACCAGAAGATGAACTCCCAACCAAGGCCTTTGGTTGGGCTGCAAAAGATGAGTCTGGTGTACTCTCTCCATTCAAATTTTCTAGAAGGTATTGCTGATTTCTTTTATACTAATTAAGCTTTGTAGTTATTTTTCGGTGATTCTCGGCTGGTCTTTAAATTAGTGTAAAAATTCAGATCAGCCCTTTGATTTCACAGTCAATTGGTTTTGGTGGTGTTTTTAACATAACAATTGCTTTGGGGTTTCGAATGTTGTTCTTTTCGAGTTGGTGGTGATTGGAAAATCGTTTTCATCACAATCTCTCTCTCTCTCTCTCTCTCTCTCTCTCCACGCCCCTTTTGATCAGTTATAAGACACTTGTTGGGACGAGCTTGTGTCACGTGTACGTTATCAGATCAGTTGATCAGGACGGTAATCAAAGGGTGGTTTCATGATGTCTACGAGATCAACGGTCTCGATTGTACATACAAAACCTTTGGCTTTTTGGGAAATGATATATTTTTAGAAAATTCATTTTCCATGTAAAAAACTTAGAAAAAATCACCAACAGAATGGGAAATTTTCAGATTTTATATATATATATTTGCCTGACGTGCCCTTAGCCGTTGGATTCATGACTAATTATTGTTAATCTTGATACTCAACGCTGTTGATCAAACAATGAAGTTTTGAATGTTTAAATGAAGGCAGGCAATTGATTTATTGAATAATTGTGAACCCTTCGATTTCCATCTGCTTATATTGGTGGTGGGCCATTGAATTATTGAATTTTCAATCTAGTCACCACACCTCTCAACTAATTTTTTTGGAGGGCATCCATGTGTCTCAAACTCTCTATGACCTTATGGGTAGGAGTAGGACCCACACAAAAATATCCTACGCAAAGTGCCAGGCAACATATATTTTCTCTACTTATTAAATAAACTGACGTGGGTTACGATGTTTTGCAGGGCTAATGGCGAGAATGACGTGACGTTGAAGATACTGTTTTGCGGGATATGCCACACGGACCTTCATTTCATCAAGAACGACTTTTACATGACCCCATACCCTTGTGTCCCCGGGTATACTCTTCTTTAAACGCCCTCTTCTTTTCCCTTTCTTTTATGTTAAATAAATATCTAACAACCCATCTAAGCCTTTGTTCCAAACGAGTTTAGGACGTCTAATGAATCCTTTAGAAAATTTTCATGAAAAAGGTAAAAGAACATATGATGGGACTGATATAAATATGGTATCGCATCTGCCTGTCAGAGCTGAACATCCCACAATTTCCACAAGGGAGATGATATTTTCACCCCTATTCAGTACGCATTCACCCCTTTTAATGTGATTTGACGTCAAAAAGCATTAAAGTTACCCACTCTTCACATTATAAGGGCAAATGTGTACTGCAAAGGGTGAAAATATCACCTCCCTTTCCAAAATCCAAAACTGATGATAATTTTTCAAGGTGCAACTCAGATTGGGTTGGATCAGGTTGAGCCCAACCCAAGATAGCATTCCCTCAACCCTAATCCAACACAATCCAATCCGAGCCTTTGGTCAAGGATGGTCAACCCTAACCCAGCTTGCCTCTAAATTTCTCAACCTTAACCTAACCTGTCTAACCTGTTTTTTCCAAATCGGGTGAGGTTGGGTTCAAGTTAACCTAGAGCTAAATAGAAAAATACAATAAAAAAATAGTCCTAAGAAATCATGATAAAATTAGAGGACGAAGGTCGGGTTCATGTTGAGTTGCGCAAGACCTCAACCCTAACCCAACCCAAAATTAAATCGCGTTGGCTTTTTACCAACCCGTGCAAAAATCGGGTTGAGCTTTGTGGCTTTTCTGTTTGAAAAGCACTCCTTTACGGCACCTTATCACAATGGGCTGCTTATTTGGCTGTTAGATTACGCCAGAGACCCAGCTTCTGCACCCCCTACAATTTTTCCCCATGTGACTCACCCAAGTTCCCTTCTTGCAGGCACGAGATCACCGGCATAGTGACCGAAGTAGGGTGCAAGGTGAAGAAGTTCAAAGTGGGCGACAAGGCCGGAGTTGGGTGCCTTGTCAATTCATGCCGGGAGTGCGATGACTGCACCCAAGACCTAGAGAACTACTGTCCTAAAATGGTGCAAACCTACAGCTACCCTGATATCGATGGGACAATAACCAAAGGAGGATATTCTGATATACTAGTTGTCGACCAGCACTTTGCGGTGAAATTTCCGGAGAAACTACCCATGGACGGAGGCGCTCCACTATTGTGCGCCGGGATTACTGTGTACAGCCCATTGAAATTCTTCGGGCTAACCAAGCCCGGAACACATCTTGGAGTAGTTGGCCTCGGTGGGCTCGGTCACGTGGCGGTCAAGTTTGCAAAGGCTTTTGGGCTGAAGGTTACAGTGATAAGCACTTCACCTAGCAAGGAGAAGGAGGCAATTGAGAAACTCGGTGCCGACGCGTTCCTGGTCAGCCGTGACCAGGAGAAAATGCAGGTAATTGTGATTAGTTGTTTAAAAAATTTCCGAGTCAGTCATTGACTCGTCCGAGCTGACTCACTTATTCCAGTCCGAGTTACTACTTACTACTGTGACAAATTCACTGGGATTCTCTGGAGTTGGGATGACTCCTTGACTCTCGTATACATGATCTTTTCAATGTGTACGAGCCATTCGATCAAGATCGGACGGATATGAAGTCTCTTAGAGGAAGATTAATTATGTTTTGGATTTGGTGTGGTGTGGTGTGGTGTATATATAGGCAGCGATGAGCACAATGGATGGAATCATAGATACAGTGGCTGCACATCACCCTCTGATGCCATTGCTCGGTCTACTCAAGTCTCATGGGAGGCTCATTCTTGTTGGTGCCACCGTAAAACCGCTCGAGCTCCCCGTTTTCCCTCTACTAATGGGTATGTATTATACAATTGAGATACCTCTCCTTTGTTTGATTCAAACTGTTAATTTGACATGCCTATACGCCAATCATGCAGGCCTAACATCTAATAATGTACATATTCCTAAGTAATGCTAAACTGAAGGGCGTCCATGCAAAAATCCAGTCTCAAGGGCGCCCTAATCGATCCAGTCAAACAGATGTTTCGTCTAGTAGGCATAAAATTTGTTTTACACCCATTTTACTTCAAAAGAAACAAATCCTAAGGCCCTATTTGGATTGCAGGAATTTTATGAAAATGTTTGAAGAGGAAAAATATTTCTAAATTTTGTTCCCTTATTGTTTTACACACAAAAAAGGATGACTTGAACCCACCCTATTCAATTTGTGCTCCGAGGGACATTCAAACTCATCCTTCTTTGTATGTAGAGAAATACCAGTCTAGACTGCCTTTCAGTGTCTACCATTGCTCTAGACATTAACTACACATCATTAGATGTTAGGATTGGATGATATAATTTAGCCATAAAGGGGTCCAGAGCAAGGCCTACAAAGTAGACGGTTGAGATCAATCAAATGGGAGATTCCATTATAGGCCAATTTCCATTCCTTATCATTAGAAGTTCTTAATCTTGATTTGTGACATTTTAATTCCGATTTCGCAGGGAGGAAGATTGTAGCTGGAACCGCCATCGGAGGAATGAAAGAGACACAAGAGATGATAGATTTTGCAGGGGAACACAATATAACAGCCGATATTGAGCTCGTTCCGATGGACTATGTGAACACGGCCTTGGAGCGCCTTGCGAAAAATGACATCAAATACCGATTTGTCCTCGACATCGGAAACACCTTAAAAGCTTAGCCAATCCAACGGCATCGAGGCATCCGCCTGGCCTAAATCATGATCGTTTATTTTTTTGTTGTGTGCCGTAGTTAATTATATGTTGATTTAAGAATTAGGGTTGCATATTGAGTTTCTCTCTACTGTATTTTATCCCTCAGCAGTTGGAGTGTTTTGTCAAAATAAACATGCCAGGTTTTTGTCTATTTTGTGTGTTATATAAGAGGTTGCTGTACTCTAGTAACTACGCCATCAATGTTCGCTTCTCTACTTATTCGACTATTGAGCTCAATTTTGAGTCCAATAATCAGTTTTGGACTCCAAATCAATTCTAAAAATCCAAAACGATTATGGCCGTAGGATCATCGAATCGCAAAGTCCAAAATGAATGGGCTGTAGGAACATCCAATCGCAGAGCAATGTAGGTAACAAAGTCAATTGAAGATTTGAAGCAACAATGGGCTGCTAGATCAATTGAGCCAATCACTATATAAGTGTTCCAAATGTATGGTCATTAACCTATGTGTTGAGAAAATCCGCCGGGCAATCCGATCCGATCGTGCACAAATATAACAGAGAAAAAACAATATACAAGGACTATAGTGGATTAATCACAAACCCACAAACCCGCAATCTTTTCCTTGCTTCTCAAACCTATGACCGTACCCAAAAGAAAATCCGAGAAAAAACCCCGAGAGAAACCTAAGAGAATACCCCAAGAAGAAAACCCAGATAGAAAACCCTATGTTCTTCTTCTTGTCCCTTTGTCTCTCTCTCTCTTCACTTCTCTTTTTCTTTTTCTCTCTTTCCCTCTCTTGATTTTTCCACTCTCCAAAGAAGAAAGCTACTTCATTTTTTTAGTTGTTTCCAAGAAACCCAAATAAGAGGGTTTCTATCTTTGCCTCTTGCCTTCCCACCCAAGCCACCTACGGTGGGTGGGAAATAAGGCAACCTTTCAACAATCTCCACCTTGGCTTATTTCCCAGCCACCTGAAGATTTTCCGTTGATGTCTCCACCGGTTCACTATTACCGCAAACTACCATTGGCCTTCTAAAGTACCAGCTACACACCCTCGAATCACCTCAGTTCTGACTCCTCCCGATTCGATCAACACGGCCAATGCACATGTGTAGCTGCCAACCCGTTGACTCACCTAGTCAACCTTGGAGAGGGATCTCGATCCATCTTCTCCAACGCAGGTTCTGTCATCCTCACATCATCATCTGCAACCTGGAAACCTGTCTCTGCACCAACTGTAAAAGAGACCATATGCGTGCGCACGTCATTACCCTGTTTCCATCTAGCCATCGAGATCTTAAGAACACTAGTCACCGTGTGTGGAACCAGATCCGGGACGGGCGTGGAGGACGGGCCCCCGCGCGAGTCTCTAGATCGTCCACGTGAAGGAGAGCCCCACCAAGGAACTCTCGAAAGAGTGCCCCTCACAGCATGAGCGGCGATGTAAAGTGAGATACCTCTCGATTCGGGGACTAGCCCAGATTCGAGGCGTACCTTAAACAAAGAAGAGTCGCCATCCAAGGAAGTGGGCCATGGATCCCATGCTGTGCTCTGTTGCAACGGATAACCAGAGATATAAAATAGGGTTCGTGCCTGATGACGAATGGGGAAGGGATTAGGCGCCCCCAATTCGCCCAAGTGCTAGCACCTGGTCTCTTATGCCATTTATTATTAATTTTGAAGAGTTTTGGGCAAAAATCATGCGAAATGGGAACAAATATCTCCGAGACAACGTCTAGCTAATCATGCATGTCTCGGAGATGAATAAGAAACACACACAAAAGAAATGAAAGAAGTGTCGCCTACGAATAGCTAGATTATGTGTGACATGCCTGATTGGTGTCTAAGTTCTGGTGGACGAACACATGCATGCTACAACTAAAGGTATAGGATCTGTACATGAAAGTAAGAAAACACAACAAAGCATACAACACAACACATACTTGACACGACAAACCCTAAACTCTAATGCAATGCTTGACTCGGACCAGGATGGCCATCCATCCTAGCTGCACTACGTATCCCGACCTCGGGAAGAATCAGAGCCAACGTAGTTCGGTGTCTTATGCTAAACTACAATGCCTAAACCTCTAGGACCGCTATCCTAGACTCGATCAACTAGACTCGACTAGTTTTTAAAGCTTTTTGTGCGATTGCTTAAATTCAAGTGGATTGTGATTTTTAGGACTCTCTATATGTCCTAACTAATGCAGGTTGTTTAGCCTTAAGCTAATGCAGGTGGGCCCTACATCCTATGTGTATCTAGGCTGTGCAACATAAAGAAAACCATGGGCTGACTATATGCTTCCTAGTCTAGCCATCGGTTCGACTAAGTGTCTGACCGATCGACTCGAGGCCTCCTAACTCTAGGGACACTCACACGACAGGACACACCACATCAATACAAATCAAGACCGACTCCTAACTCTAAAACACCCTAAATATCTAGGACAGACTCCTAACTCTAGGGGAAGATCTTTTTGAAAAGGTTTTGAAGTTTTTTGTATTTTTTTGAGGTTTTGAAGTTATGAAAAATGG
Source organism: Tasmannia lanceolata (assembly GCF_043159265.1). Classification (NCBI taxonomy): domain Eukaryota; kingdom Viridiplantae; phylum Streptophyta; class Magnoliopsida; order Canellales; family Winteraceae; genus Tasmannia; species Tasmannia lanceolata. The sequence goes on along the minus strand of NW_027518685.1, from coordinate 9,602,720 downwards.
TGAAAGTTGTGAGAAATATTTACAAAAATGGTGTCTAAAAATGGTGTCTAAAAATGGTGAAAGGGTGTAAAAATGGTGACTGAACTCAGGGTGCCAGCAGCACGCCTGAGCTGCCTACGTACCCCTCAGCTAGGGATCAAGCCATCCGTAGTTCGGACCAGAATTCCTAACTACTCTGCACATGACTCAAGATTTTTTTTGAAATTTTGATTTTTAAAATGTTTTTGGATTTTGAATTGTTTTTGAGATGTTTTTGAATTTTCAAGTGTTTTTTGGAATGTTTTTGTTGTTTTCAAGTATTTTTGAAATGTTTTTATTGTTTTTTGACACCAGAGAATAAAATCCTATCATCATACGGGTAGGGAGACTTCTGGAATCCCGCAAAGGTTGGATAGCATCCTATGCTTTGCGGGGGAACGAACAGGAAAATAACTCGGCAAGGGTTGGACAGCATCCTATACCTTGCAGGAGCGGGTAAAGATCACGACTTGATGAGAGGATGGACAGAATCCTAACCCCTATGATGATAGGAAAAACTCCTGGACTGACTGAAGGACTGACTCCTGTGCTGAAGACTGTTATAATTACTATTTATAATTACTATACAAGATTACTATTCAAAAATACTATTCATAATTACTATTTATAGGTACTATTCAAAACTACTATTCATAATTACTATTTATAAGTACTATTCAAACTACTATTCATAATTACTATTTATAAGTACTATTCAAACTACTATTCATAATTACTATTTATAAGTACTATTCAAAACTACTATTCATAGTAGGACTCGTTGATGTGGGACCCGCTGCGGGACCCGTTGTGGGACCCGTTGTGGGACCCGCTGATGTGGGACCCGCGGATGTGGGACCCTCTGTGGGACCCGCTTTGGGACCCGTTGTGGGACCCGCTGATGTGGGACCCGCTGATGTGGGACCCGCTGTGGGACCCACGGATGTGGGACCCACTGTGGGACCCGTTGATGTGGGACCCGCTGTGGGACCCACGGATGTGGGACCCTCTGTGGGACCCGCTTTGGGACCCGCTGTGGGACCCGCTGTGGGACCCGTTGATGTGGGACCCACTGTTGTGGGACCCGCTGTTGTGGGACCCGCTGCGGGACCCGCTGTTGTGGGACCCGTTGATGTGGGACCCGCTGATGTGGGACCCGCTGCTGTGGGACCCACTGTTGTGGGACCCGTTGTGGGACCCGCTGTTGTGGGACCCGCTGGGACCCGCTGTGGGACCTACTGATGTGGGACCCGCTGTAGGACCCACTGTGGGACCCATGTAGTGCAAAGAATGAATAATTAAAAAATAAAAAATAAAAAAAAATGAACTTACGCCACAAGAGATCCAGGAAGGTGTTGACAGAGTCGTGCTTGTGTGGGGCCCGCTGATGTGGGACCCGCTGATGTGGGACCCGCTGGAGGTGGGGCCCGCTGGAGGTGGGGTGGAGGAGATGTGGATGCCGGTGGAGCTCCGGTGGTTGGTTGGGAGGATGTCGGAGAAGGTGGTGGTGATCGGTGGATGGCCGGTCGGAAATGGGTTTGGCCTCGCCGGATTCCGGCTGGGTTGCCGGAGGAGAAGACTCTCTCTCTCTCTCTCTCTCTCTCTACAGATCTCTCCTCTCTCTCTCCCCTCTGCAGATCTCCCTCTCTCTCCCTCTCCCCTCTGGTTTTTTCTTCTTTTTTTTTTTTTTTCTCTTCCCTCTGGTTTTTTTCTTCTCTCCCTCCTCCCTTTTCTCCCCTGGTCTTTTGGTTTTTTTTTTCGCGAGAGAGAAAACAATCATGAGTCATCATGATTTTTTTTTTCTTTTTTTTTTTTTTTCGTCAAATGGGAGGTGTGGGCCCAAGAAAAGAGAAAAAGGGGGGACAATGATGATGGGTTTTTATTTTATATTATATATATATATATATATATATATATATATATATATAAAAGAAACCGACGATTCGCTTCTCTCTCTCTCTAAAAAAAACGGATTTTTATTTTTTTTATTTTTTTTATTTTATAAAAACAGGGTGGTGATATTGGCACTACCAATATTGATGGGCGCACTATTGGCGGAAGAATTGATGGGCGCACCATCCAATCGTGTCTTATTCGAAATCTGCTCTGCACCGTTCCAGGATAATTCACCCCCCTTTTCTGGTTTACACTACGGTCCTTTCTCTGCTCGTTCGCTAGGCGAACGTACTCGGATTTTGACGAAATTTTGCGGGGACCTAGCTGGGACCCAAAGCTAGCCTAGGGTTAAGTTTGGGACCCTAGATCATTGATCTGATGGGGTTTTGCACAAAATTGGAAGGTTTAGGGCACAGTCAAAATGGGGTGTCTACACCGTGTCCCCAATCAGACGATATAATCCACCACGCTTCTCTCCTTTCATCAGAACAATACAACCGCATGTGATTTTCATGGCTCCACCTGCAACTGAAATCCTGTAACCTCTGGAGTCCAACCGGCCAAGAGACACTAGATTCATTCGCATCTTCGGGACATACACCACACCACCCAAAGTACGAACCACTCCATCAAATATCTTGATCTTCACCGTCCCAACTCCTGTGACGTCACAAGTAGACCCGTCACCTAAGGACACTACACCTGCCCTTGTCTCTTGGAACGTATCAAAATATTCCCTCCTGGAGCATACATGAACAGAGCAACCTAAATCTAGAATCCACTCATCATGAAAAGTGTGATTACCTGAGGAGATTGTGAGAACGTCTCCAAACACTTCGCTCTTTTCTCCCGCCACCACAGCATTCGTAGCATATTGTCCACCCGGTCAGCTCGCTTTGGACAATCCCGCTTAATGTGGCCATATTCCTTGCAATGGTAACATTGCACACCCTTTCCGCCGACTCTGGATCTTAACCTGCCTTTTCCTAATCCCCTGTCATACGACCTTCCTCTTTGATTCCCACCATGAACAACCAACCCATGCTCTTCACTTGCACCAAGAACATATTTCTTCCACATCTCATTTGATAAGAGCGACGCCGTGACTTCCACATCTCATACAATAAAGTCGTCACAGGTTGTCATACGAATCAGGAAGAGAAGTAAGAAGCAAAAGGGCCTTGTCTTCTTCCTTTAACTTTTCGTCAACCTTGTGGAGCTGATCCACAAGCCCGTTAAACACCGTGATGTGTTCCAGAAGATCCCCGCCTTCCTGCATCTTCAGTCCGTACAATTGCCGCTTCAGATACAACCGGTTGGCCAAGCTTTTTGACATGTAAAGCTTTTTCAACTTCTCCCATAATTTAGGCGCATCTTCTTCTTCCATAACGTTAAATATAATGCTATCTGCCAGACATAGTCGAATTGTGCTGATCGCTTTCGACTCTATATCTTCCCACTCGGCACCCGTCATCTTCTCCGGCTTTCCATCATTTCCTTTCAACGCCTTAGCCAAGTCATGTTGAACTAGAATGTCCTTCACCCTCATCTGCCATAGGGTGAAACTGCCATTTCCATCAAATCTGTCAATGTTAAACTAAGTAGAACTCGATTTTACCGCCATCTCAGATTACTTCGCACTTCTCGGTGTAACGCTCCACCTCGAACAAGAATCTTCTTTGACAATCTTTCCACCCCAAAAAATCGTTTACAACACCCACAATCACTCCACCCAGCCTCGACGATAGCTCCACTTGAGCTTTGATACCACTTGTTGAGAAAATCCGCCAGGCAAACCGATCCGATTGTACACAAATATAACGAAAAAATAAAATAAACAAGCAAATCAAGCCACAAGATGAATACCAAGATTTTACGTGGTTCGGCAAAGCCTACTCCACGGGCGAGAAACATGATCTTCCACTATGAGAAAAAACAATATACAAGGATTACAATGGATTAATCACAAACCCACAACCCTTTCCTTGCTTCTCAAACCTAAGATCGTATCCAAGAGAAAACCCCAAAAGAAACCCAGGAGAATACCCTAAGAAGAAAACTCAGATAGAAAACCCTCTATTCTTCTTCTTCTCCCTTTGTCTCTCTCTCTTCACTTTTCTTTTTCTTTTTCTCTCCTTCCCTATCTTTCCCTCTCTTGATTTTTCCACTCTCCAAAGAAGAAAGCCACTTCCTTTTTTTAGTTGTTTCCAAGAAACCCAAATAAGAGGGTTTCTATCTTTGCCTCTTGCCTTCCCACCCAAGCCACTTACGGTGGGTGGGAAATAAGGCAACTTTCCAACACTATGTTACCAAAAATATTAATGCACCCCTGATTTCATGTCAATATTCTTGTAATGATAAGTTTGAATTTCCTAAACAAGCAGAATCTATTTGGGAATAATACATGGAGTTAGGGTTTAAGGTTTAGGGATGTTCATGATAATTGGTGTTGAAATATAATTGATTAAATAACACCTACTCTAACACCTTAAGCATTTGAAATAATTGGTTGTTTCACATGGTATCAGAGCTATCACCTCACCACACGTCCCAAGTTCAAAATCCCTCCCCCTCCCTTAGATGCGAGAGGGACCGAGAGGATAGGGTAAGAAAAACCTGAAAAACCAGGAAACAAAAAACTCCACTCAGAATACGATTGACGTTTTTCCTGGTTTTTTTTTGCCACTTCACACCCACTACTCGTTGGTGCCCTGTCAAGTCTCTCCTTCTCCCACATCCCTCCCCCTCTCTCACCATACTGGTCTAAATATCCACTTGCACTGCCAACCCAAAAGAGGTAGATATGTGACATGTGTATGGCCAACCTGAAAAAAAGAGGGGGTCACACACGCTAGGGGTGTTGAAGGACGTATTCATACTATTTTACGTGGCTACGATGAAATTAGTTCCATTGATACAATGCCCGGCACACCTATCAGAAAATGGACATAGAATCCTAGTAAAAGTCGCTTGAGAGGAGTAGCAAGTCTTGTCTACATTGTAAATTGTAATTGACTAACCCAAAAAATGGGACAACTAAAAAACGGCCCATCGGGAGAAAAAGCAACACCATAGCCGTAATCTTTTACAGCCTCTGAGGAAATAAAAATTTTATGCCAAAATACAGACCCATAAAATTGGGTAGGGCTGCAACTCGAGCCGGGTTTTACCCGACCCGCATCGACCCGACCCGAAAATAACCTGGGTCGGGTTCAGGTTTCATGGGTTTTGGGTTGAGCCGGGTTGAGCATTCAAAAGCCCGCATGAATCTCGGGTCGAGCCGGGTTTGAAGGGGCTCGACCCGACCCGACCCGAGTTACATAAGTTATAGTATGTACATTTTTTTCTATTGTTAGTTACAAGTTAAAAGTGAAAACCCACACACCCACTGTTATTATATGTGAGTGTAATTTCTGCTTCTATGAGTTGAGTTGATTCAAGCGTTTGATTCAGCATTGTTTGATTGTAATTACAACATTGTTTGATTACGGCATTGTTTGATTCAAGTGTAATGTGAGTGTAATTACATAATTGTTTGATTCAAGTGTAATGTGAGTGTAATTTCTACTTCTATGAGTTGAGTTGCCTTGCCAAACAAGAATTTTCCTTAAAAAATTGCGTCAACGTGAAAAAACCCGACCCGACCCGACCCGAGATTTATCATGGGTAGGGCCGGGTTTGGGAATCGTGGGTTTTCCAAAAAAAAACCCGACCCGACCCGACCCGAGATATTTCTCGGGTAGGGTTGGGTTCTCCAAAACCCGACCCGCCCGACCCGAGTTGCAGCCCTAAAATTGGGCGCAAAAAAAATTGCTTACTGTGTAGAACATGTTGGGGTTCCACACAAAAGCCAATAGTCCCACATCGGAAAAGTGAAATGAATGGGGATGGGTAATAAGGAAATGGGCATCTTCCCTCTAACAACTAGCTTTTAGGGGTGAGTTCTACCCGGTTAAATTCCCTGTAAATGGTATTAGAGCTCAGGGCGTGGTAACCCCGGTTTGCCTCCGAGGGCGGGAATGTCCCTCAGAGTAGATCTCGGAAACCCCGGTGTAGTTATCACGTGGTTCCCACGTTGCCGCCACGTGGAGGGGCGAGATGGTCCCTCCGAGGGCAGGAATGTCCCTCGGGGAAAATCTCGGAAACCCCGGTGTAGTTATCTCGTGGTTCCCACGTTGCCGCCACATGGAGGGCGAGATGCTCCACGTTGCTTCTGCATGGAGGGGGAGATTGTTGGGGTTCCACACAAAAGCAATAGTCCCACATCAGACATGTGAGATGGATGTGGATGAGTTTTAAGGGAATGGGCACCCTCCCTCCAACAGCTAGCTTTTAGCTTTGATACCATTTGTAGGGAATCTAACTGGGTGGAACTCACCCCTAAAAGCCAGCTGTTAGAGCGAGGGTGGCCATTCCTTTATAACCTATCCACATCCATTTCACATGTCCGATGTGGGACTATTGCTTTTGCGTGGAACCCCAACAAGCTCCCCCTCCACTCGGAAGCAACATCGGCGGCAACGTGGGAACCACGAGTTCTTCTCCAAGGGACTTTCCCGTCCTCAGAGGCACACCAAGGTTATCGAGATCTTCCCCAAGGGACATTCCAGCCCTCGGAGGCAAACCGAGATTACCACGCCCTAGCTCTGATACAATTTGAAGAGAATTTAACCGGGTAGAACTCACCTCTAAAAGAACCCCAATAGAACAAACCCTAACGTAGAGAGAGAGAGAGAGAGAGAGAGAGAGAGAGAGAGAGAGAGAGAGAGAGAGAGAGAGAGAGAGTATTTGATATGCACAGCCCTGCCAGCCTCTTGGGAGGTAAGATAGAAACTCAATTCGAGGGGCTCAACGAACAAAATGTTTCCATCCCCTGGGATGGGATTTCAGGCGATTGAGAAAAGTTGGGAACATCACTTCTTTCTTAGGCTCCTCTGCCTTTACACATTTGGAAATGACTTTTTAATAGTACAACGAGACGCCAAATGTGAGGATGCGAGCACACACATAATACGAACGACACGTCGGCACACACAGTACATGAATGATTCATGGGCATCGATGCACAAAAAATATAAATGACTCTCAGGGTCCACAGGGGTCTACAGATCGTCCAACTAACTAACTAGCAAAGCGTCGAAAGAAAAGACCAGCGCGAGGGATAGGGAATTAAAGATAAAGACTCACCTTGGAAGATGAAATTTTCGCTTCCTTAATTCAATTTAGAACAAGCTACAACCAAGGTTTCAAATTTCGGTTTCGGAATGCATTTTTTTCCCTCACCGAAACTGAAATTTCAAACGAAATCTAACGAAATTTAAAAATAAAATAAAATTTACCTCATTCAACATTTCGAACGAAATTACCGAAATTTCACACAACGTTTCGAGTTTACCCAATTTCGGTTTAGGGGTTGAGCGAAACCCGAAACTTCGGTCCGAAATTTTGGATTTCGGTCGAAATTTAAAACCTTGGCTACAACTACCAAAGATTAATGACAATGCATAAAAGTAAATGACACAAGATAAATGCCAAGACATGTTTGATTTTAGTTCTAAGTCCTTTTCTTTGGAGACAAGCATCTACTTTTATAGCTTTATTCAGATAACCGCTCCCCATCACTCCATGTTCTCAAAGAGGGAAGTTCCAAAAACTCCCTGTTTCAGGCTCTGTTACTTGCATGTCCTCCTTCTTTCCAGGTGGTTGTCACCCCACCTTCCCTTAAGTGACAACTGGTGTGTCACGCCTTTGACCTAGTCCAATTGGATCATAGCTAATTGACTAGGTTCTGATTGATCGATCGAACTCAAGAGCTGGTGTAAACAATAACCCTTTTGGTTTAGTCCTAACTAGTCGTCATTTGGTGGTTCAGTCTCTCACGACCGAACGTTGTGGTGGACATGGTTCGGGTCCGACCCTAACCGAACTGAACCGGCCTATTTGGTCAGGTTCGGTTTGGTTCGATTTTGAAAATATATGGTTCGGTTCTAAAATTTTTGAAGCCTTGGAAAGCAATCTCTAATCCAAATACAATGATCCTTTCCTCCATCGTGATCCATTCGTGACATAATATATACATGTATACTTCTAAATGTTTACTTTGGTCGTAAATTGATAGTAACGTTTTCATAAAATCTTACCGTCCCTAAAACTGGGCTTGTTTTTTCAACTGACCCTGTTCCCATCTTCGTGTTTTTGTCTTTACATTTTGAAGATAGAGACACAAGAAGATGTGGAACGTTTTTCATCTCATAGTATTTTATGGGTTTGACGGTACAAATTTTCCATGAAAAGACAAACCGATGAGTTGGCTGCTTTGAATACGAAGACTTGTTTATTCACTAATACGAAGACTTGTTTATTCAAGCTAAAGAGGCTGTTTAAAGAAGCTTCTGTTCTATGTCGGTGTTCAAAAGGGAAGAAGAGTAGAAAGAAAAGAAGGTTGAATCCGAAATCCCCGGTAGAAAAACTAACGTTTTTAGACTACTGATATCCTCATGACCAAGTTTTGATAATGGAACGAACCCACCTTGTTTTACATGTTTTAACCAGCTGTAAAATTGCTTAATACAATTCCCAAAATGCCCTCAGCAGCCATTCAAAGACTTTTCTTCGTCATTTATGGAACATTCTATCATGTTACTAATGACCCTAACACGTGACTTGTGACTTATGACTTATGACTTAAGATTTACGATAGGGTTTTTCTATCGTTCCCTTAATCTGGCCTTGTTTTTTTTCAACTGACCCCGTTCCCATCTTCATGTGTTTGTCTTAACATTTTCACGATAAAACACAAGAAGAAGTCGACCTATTTTCTTAGGGAAATAATATCTGTACCAAGTGTTTTGATAAACATGCGCTCTACTTGTTTGCCTTCCAGCATTGAGAGGGTTTTAAGTGCTTTTTGAGAACCTTAATATCCTTTGACAAATAAGTGGAGCGCATGTTTATCAAAACACTCGGCGCTGATATCATTTCCCTTTTTCATCTCATAGTATTTTCATGCATTTGACTGTAAATTTCTACTCGTAAAATTTGTCACATGAGACAAAATAAGTGGGCGCAAGCGGCGAAATGGAGGGTGTTAACAATATGCGAAGGTCATGAATCATGGTCTAAGGATGATTTGATCCGCTGGATGATTTTGAATTTTCTTAAGCAGCCACCATCCCTATGTCGAATATTAGTTATAATAATACATGATATTTTTATATATTTTTGTAATCGGACTGGGTGCGCTACTAGTCAAATCTGGGGTATTATATAGAGGCACCCCATCCTCTCTCATTTGTATAATCCATCCCCACTTTCTCCCTTTTGTTGAAGAAGAAAAAAGAGAGAATTAAGATGTCGAAATCATCAGAAGATGAACTCCCAACCAAGGCCTTCGGTTGGGCTGCAAAAGATGAGTCTGGGGTCCTCTCTCCATTTAAATTTTCTAGAAGGTATTGCTAATTTTTATTTTATTTTATTGAACAATTACTTTAATTAAGTTTTTTTTTGTTATTTTTTGGTGACGCCCTTTGATTTCCCTTTACAATCAATTAGTCTTGGTGGAGTTTTTGACATAACAATTGGTTTTGGGGTTTCGAACATTGTTCTTTTCGAGTTGGTGGTGATTGGAAAATCGTTTTCATCACAAAATCTGATTGGAAAATCGTTTTCATCACAATCTATCTCTCTCTACCATAGTTAGCACAACTCTGTTTTAAAGGGTGGTTTCATATGTCTACAAGATCAACGGTCTCGATTGCACATACAAAACCTTTGGCTTTTTGGAAAATTTTCAGATTTTATATATATTTGCCTAACGTGCCCTTAGCAGTTCGATTCATGACTAATTATTGTTAATCTTAATACTCAACGCTGTTGATCAAACATTAAAGTTCTGAAAAGTTTAAATGAAGGCGGGCCATTGATTTATTGAATAATTATGAACCCTTCGATTTCCATTTGAGGTGGTGGGCCATTGAATTATTTGAATTTTTCAATCTACTCGCCTCCCATCTCATTTAATAATCTTTTGGAGGGCTTCTATAATAGTTTTATGTGTCTCTATCACCTTAAGGGTAGGAGTAGGACCCACACAAAAATATCCTACTCCTACGGCAAAGTGCCAAGCAACATATATTTTCTCTGTTTATTAGATAAATATGACATTATTTGGGATAAGAACTGACGTGGGTTACGATGTTTTGCAGGGCTAATGGCGAGAATGACGTGACGTTGAAGATACTGTTTTGCGGGATATGCCACACGGACCTTCATTTTATCAAGAACGACTTTTTCATGACCCCATACCCTTGTGTCCCCGGGTCAGTCTGCTCTTCTTTAAATCCAACAAAATATTAATAATTCATTTATGGTGGGACCCATATAAATTTGGTTTGGCATCTGCTAGTCAGAGAAGAATATACCACAATTTCCATAATCTTAAGCTGACAACAATTTTCAGGGGTGCAACTCGGGTCAGGTCGGGTTCAGGTTAACCTAGGACCAAATAGAAAAATACAGTAAAAAAAAACATAGTCATGAGAAATCATGATAAAATTAGAGGACGAAGGGTCGGGTTCATGGTGGGTTGCATAAGACCTCAGCCTTAACCCAACCCAAAATTAAATCGGGCTGGCTTTTACTGAGCTTTTTGTGGCTTTTTTGTTTGAAAAACACTACTTTATGGCACCTTATCACAATGGTCTGCTTATCTGGCTGTTTGATTACACCAGAGACCCAACTTGTGCACCCCTACAACTTTTCCCCATGCGACTCACCCAAGTTCTCTCCATGCAGGCATGAGATCACCGGCATAGTGACCGAAGTAGGATGCAAGGTGAAGAAGTTCAAAGTGGGCGACAAGGCCGGAGTTGGGTGCCTTGTCAATTCATGCCGGGAGTGCGATGACTGCACCCAAGACCTAGAGAACTACTGTCCTAAAATGGTGCAAACCTACAGCTACCCTGATCACGATGGGACAATAACCAAAGGAGGATATTCTGATATACTAGTTGTCGACCAGCACTTTGCGGTGAAATTCCCGGAGAAACTACCCATGGACGGAGGCGCTCCACTATTGTGCGCCGGGATTACAGTGTACAGCCCATTGAAATTCTTCGGGCTAAACAAGCCCGGAACGCATCTTGGAGTAGTTGGCCTCGGTGGGCTCGGTCACGTGGCGGTCAAGTTTGCAAAGGCTTTTGGGCTGAAGGTTACAGTGATAAGCACTTCACCTAGCAAGGAGAAGGAGGCAATTGAGAAACTCGGTGCCGACGCGTTCCTGGTCAGCCGTGACCAGGAGAAAATGCAGGTAATGGTGATTAGATTTTTTTATTTCTTTTAATTTCTGAGTCAGTCATTGACTCGTCCGAGTTGACTCACTTATTCCAGTCCGAGTTACTACTTACTACTGTGCCAAAGTCAGCGGAGTAGTCCTTTGATTCTCTAGAGTTGGGATGACTCCATGACTCTCGTATACATGATCTTTTCAATGTGTACGAGCCATTCGATCAAGATCGGATGGATATGAAGTCTCTTAGAGGAAGATTAATTATGTTTTGGATTTGGTGTGGTGTATATATAGGCAGCGATGAGCACAATGGATGGAATCATAGATACAGTGGCTGCACATCACCCTCTGATGCCATTGCTCGGTCTACTCAAGTCTCATGGGAGGCTCATTCTTGTTGGTGCCACCGTACAACCGCTCGAGCTCCCTGTTTTCCCTCTACTCATGGGTATGTATTATTATACAATTGTGATGCCTCACCTTTGATTCATCCAAACTGTTAATTTGACATGCCTTTCTTTTGGTTCTGCCATCACCCAAAATTTAGGCCAATCATGCAATCCTAACGTCTAAATGTTAGGATTGGATGATTGGCATGGTATAATTTAGCCATAAAGGGTCAAAAGCAAGGCCTACAAAGTAGACGGTTGAGATCAATCAAATGGGAGATTCCATTATAGGCAAATTTCCATTCCTTATCATTAAAAGTTCTTAATCTTGATTTGTGACATTTTAATTCCGATTTTGCAGGGAGGAAGATTGTAGCTGGAACCGCCATCGGAGGAATGAAAGAGACACAAGAGATGATAGATTTTGCAGGGGAACACAATATAACAGCCGATATTGAGCTCGTTCCGATGGACTATGTGAACACGGCCTTGGAGCGCCTTGCGAAAAATGACATCAAATACCGATTTGTCCTCGACATCGGAAACACCTTAAAAGCTTAGCCAATCCAACGGCATCGAAGCATCCCCCCTGGCCTAAATCATGATCGTCTACTTTTTATTGTGTGACGTAGTTAATTATATGTTGATTTAAGAATTAGGGTTGCATATTGAGTTTCTCTCTACTGTATTTTCTCCCTCAGCAGTTGGAGTGTTTTGTCAAAATAAACATGCCAGGTTTTTGTCTATTTTGTGTGTTATATAAGAGGTTGTTATGCTCTAGTAACTACGCCATCAAACTAAGTTTGCTTCTCTTCTTATTCGACTATTGGGCTCGATTTTGAGTCCAATAATCAGTTTTGGACTCAAAATCAATTCTAAAATTCCAAAACGATTATGGTCGTATGATCATCCAATCAAACCCATCCAAAATCCAAAATGAACGGTGCCGTAGGAACATCCAATCGCAGAGCAATGTAGGCTACGAAATGGATTGAAGATTTGAACCAACGACGTGCTGCTAAATCAATTGAGCTAATCACTACATAAGTGTTCCAAATGTATGGTCATTAACTTGTGTTACCAAAAATAGTAACACACCCCTGATTTCATGGGAATATTCTTGTAATGATAAGTCCGAATTTCCTAAACTAGAGGAATCCATATGAGGAGTTCGGGTTTAAGGTCTAGCGATGTTCAACATACTTGGTGTTGAAATATAATTGATTAAATAACACCTACTCTAACACCTTAAGCGTTTGAAATAATTGGTTGTTTCACATGGTATCAGAGCTATCACCTCACCACACGTCACAAGTTCAAAATCCCTCCCCCTCTCTTAGATGCGAGAGGGACTGAGAGGATAGGGTAAGAAAAACCTGAAAAACCAGGAAAGAAAAAACTCCACTCAAAATATGATTGACTTTTTTCCTGGTTTTTTGGCCACTTCACACCCACTACTCGTTGGTGCCCTTTCAAGTCTGCTTCTCCCACATCACTCCCCCTCTCTCACCATACTGGTCTAAATATCCACTTGTACTACCAACCCAAAAGAGGTAGATATGTGACATGTGCACGGCCAACCTGAAAAAAAGTGGGGGTCACACGCTAGGGGTGTTGAAGGACTTATTCATATTATTTTACGTGGCTACAATGAAATTAGTTCCAGGATATAATGCCCGGGCACACCTATCAGAAAATGGACATAGAATCCTAGTAAAAGTCGTTTGAGAGGTGTAGCAAGCCTTTTTTATGTTGTAATTGACTTACCCAAGAAATGGGACACCTCAATTACGGCCCATCGGGAGAAAAAGCAACACCATAGTCGTAATCTTTTAAGCCTAAATATAAATTTTATGCCAAAACAAAGACCCATAAAATTGGGCGCAAATAAAATTGTTTATTCTGTAGAACAGACCCTAACGTAGAGAAAGAGCGCGCATTTGATATGCGCAGCCCTACCAGCCTCTTTGGAGGTAAGATAGAAACTCAATTCTAGGGCGTCAACGAAAGAAATGTTTCCATCCCCTGGAATGGGATTTCAGGCGATTGAGAAGAAGTTGGGAATTGCCTTTACATAGATGGAAATGACATTTTTATGGTACGGCGAGATGCCAAATGTGGGGATGCTGATACGCACAGAATGTGAACGACACGCCGACACACACAGTCTGTGAATGATTCACGGGCGTCGATGTGCGCAAACTGCAAAGGATGGCGTTGATGCACGCAAAATATAAATGACTCTCAGGGTCTGTAAATCCTCCAACTAACTAACAAAGCGTCGAAAGAAAATTCCAGTGCGAGGGATAGGAAATTAAAGATAAAGAATCACCTAAGAAGATGAATTTTTCGCTTCCTTAATTCAATTCAGAGCAACTTACAGCTAGAAAAGATAAATGACAATGGATAAAAGTAAATGACAAAAGATAAATGCCAAGACATGTTTGATTTTAATTCTGGGATCTTTTCTTTCGAGACAAACATCTACTTTTATAGGTTTATTCCAATAACCCGCTCCCCATCACTCCATGTTCTCAAAGAGGGAGGTTCCGAAAACTGCCTGTTTCAGGCCCGTTACTTGCATGTCCTCCCTCCTTCTAGGTGGATGTCACCCCACCTTCCCTTCACTGACAACTGGCGTGTCACTCCTTTGACCTAGTCCAATTGGATCATAGCTCATTGACTTGGTTCCGATTGAGCGATCAAACTCAAGAGCGGGTGTAAACAATAACCCTTTTTGGTTTAGTCTTAGCAAGTCGTCATTTGGTGGTTCAGTCTCTCACGACCGAAAGTTGGGGTGGACATTGTTCGGGTCCAACCCTAACCAAACCGAACAGGCCTATTTGGTTCGATTCGGTTTGCTTTGGTTCTGAAAATATAAAGTTCGATTCTAAAAAATTTGAAGCCTTGGAAAGGAATCTCTAATCCAAATACAATGATCCTTTCCTCCATCATGATCCATTCGTGACATGTTATATACATATATTAATAGGGGTGTGTAGACACCCCATTTTGACCGGGCCCTAAAGTCCCTAAAATAGAGTTGAGGCCTCAGAGTTAAAAAAAAAATTCCAGAGAGAGTGGGCCCAAAATGAGAGGAAAGCTTTAGTTTCCATCAGCTTATGGCCCACATTTGTGGGTACAAATTCCCCAGGAAGTCGCTAGTGATCCCAAGGATCCCCCTGCAAAATTTCAAGTGATGGGGTTGAGAAATGGAAAATAAGACAAGCAGAGTGTGTGCAATAATCAAAGATGGATGTGTTGGGATGAATTGTCAAAGCTTGGGTGTGCAAATATCCCCCCCTTTTTACCATAAAAGTCAAAGGCTTTGTAGGGATTTGCTATGTTTAGAAGGGTGTTTGAGTAATCCCCATGTTGCTTTTGCTTTAAGCAACCCCTAATAACCCTTGGATCGAATCAGGGGTTGGGATCATTTAGAGAGAAGAGATTCTTTGCCCCCTTTTTTACATGGACCACCCCGTATATGCCAAATGAATAACCATATATACCCTAAGAGGGGCTGTCTCAGTAAATAAAAGGGTTGGAATATATCGCTTCCCTTAGAATAAAAGGGCTAGGCTAGGTTTTTCCCCAAAAAAAAAAAAAAAGGACTTTCACAAGAGAGAGAGAGAGAGAGAGAGAGAGAGAGAGAGAGAGACCCACCTCCTCCGGCCGGCCAACCACCTTCTTCGGCATCCTCCTGGCCAGCCACCTTCTCCGGCCACTCCCCCTCGCCGCCGGCGAGCCATCATTTCCATCCTTCCCCTTCAAACCCATTATCCAAACCCTCCACCTCCACTAGCAGCCACCTCTGCAACTTCCGGCCAAACCCATTCCACCTGCAAAACCGAACCACCACCTCATCTCTAAATCCCTCCCCATCTCCACCTTCTTCTCCACTCTTCCATCGGCCATCCCCTTTTTATTTTTTGTTAAAAAGAAAAAACCCCAAAACCCCAATCGCTCCACTTCATCTTCTCCGGCCAGCCCATTCCCGCCGGCAGATCCCATCTTCCCACCATCTACCTCCACTAGCCTCCATCTCCTCACAGCCACCACCAGAAAACCCATTTTATTTTACTCTCTGTAACCCACGGCCGAAACCCATCTTCTCCGACGATTATGCCGGAAATCCGACCATCTCCACACCACCGTTCGGCAACCATTCCCTCTCCTTCACCACTCCATCCCATTTCTCTGACCATTAAACCCACCTCAAACCCATCTCTGCTACCCAGCAAACCCTCCATCAACATCTTCTACATTTGTTTACGCCATTAAATCCGGTCATCCTCACCGATTCCGGCCGGAATCCGGCAAAGCCACACCACCTTCACACCCACACCGACCATAACCTTCATCTCCGGCAACCCCATCGGAGCTCCGACCAAATCTGCGCCACCATCTTCTTCGTCATTTTTCTCTTCTTCTCAAAAACCCACCTCAAACCCATTTTTCTTAACCCCAACCCAACCGAGCTCCACCATCCATCTCCTATCCCCAGTTCAAACCCATTCCACCAAACCCATGCCATTTTCCCCCAAACTCACTCCTCAAACCTTAAGATCTGAGAATCATCCTTCTTTGTTCGAAAATTAGGTTTCTAGATCAGAGTATATTTCCATTTCATGTAGAAAAAAAAATGCGCAAGGGAGATTTCAAAGCTATGTGTTCATGGATCCTTGAGGAAAGGAGAAGCTAATTCTGTCATCATATTCCTCTCGCTGTGGATTTGTCATCGCTGCAATCACACTCGGCATTGTTTCTTATTTCTGGTTTATCATTTGCTGTCATTTAGGGGTCCAGGTAATTTACTTACCTTCTTTTAGTCCGCATGCATATATAAAAGGTCAATTTCATATTCAAGCTCATAGTAAATTTCTTAATTGCCTCGGATTTAGAATTTCTTTCTATGTTTTCTCTATTAAATTCTTGAGGGCGGCTTTAAACTTAATGCTTGCCTGATAGAAGAGATAGCCTTGTGCTGTTCTTGGAGCATTATATTGCAGCATTTGTGTGGGCATCATGTTAGATTGGATGTATGAATGACATTATGGCCTTTGTATTCATGTCCTGTACATGTACAGAGAGCATAGTTCATGTCTAAATTGTGGCCATGCTAGGAGGGATTGCTGAATTGCAAATGATTTGTGAGGATCATTTATATGGTTGCAAGCTCAGGTTGGTAAATGATTAGGTTAGGACAAGAGCTTGGTGTTTTATAGGCAGCTTAACTCATTTTGACTTTTTAACCTGACCGTACTGTATTTTGGCAAATTTCAATGGTTGTGTTCGGTGGTGAATTAGGTTCCTTGTAATATTGGAAGTAAGGTCGTAGGGATATCGTATGTACAGCGAGCTGCTAGGAATTCGCATATGCATTAGTGACCAATTCATGGAAGCCATTGGTCCTAACAAACAGTTTTCTTGTTGCTATTGATAATTGCTGAAATCCTTGATTCTAACTCTCATTTCCTTCAAGGTGCATTCTCCATTTGTTTCCAAGCAAAATTTGATTAGCATGTTGGAGTAGTCACTCTCGAGTCTCTTATGTTCTAATTTTACTTCCATATATCTCTACGTAGTGAATGAGCATCTTATTCTTATCCTAGGATCATATTCCTTTTCATTTCCTTTTTAGGACCTCCTTCGATTTTGGGATTTACCTTGCTTTTTCGAAACTTTCATCGGTTCTCGGAGTTTCATTGATTTTTGGAAATATCTCTTGGGTTTTGGCAACGATGGAACGTTTCTTGAGCCAGCCTCTTCCCTTCCTGCCTTAGAGTTTTCGCAGGTTAAGGGATTCTCTCCTCTTAGAGTGTTTAGCCAGTTAGAACCCTTCTCAGGGCAATGATAAGGTTACTTGGAGCCCGTCTTTATGTTTTGTGGCTCACCGCTTCGCACTTGGATCTGCACAAGTTGATGTCCCATGTATGCACTGAAATTTTTAATAAATTGGAATTATCATAATCTTTTGATATTTTTTTTTATATATTCTTCTCTTGTACTAATCTTTGAGTTAGGTTTTGAAGATGATAATAAATGGACTGCTCAGGTGAGACTCTCTTGAGGTTCATAAACTTGTCTTTTATTTAAATAAATTGTTTTAGGAAAGAAGGAGATCAGATGACTACTCTATTCGATATTATCGACATGAGTACTGTCTGATCTCAAGGCGGGCTTAGAAATATTATCCTGTGTATTTGTGATATCAGATGATTACTTTAGCATCATCTGATTTCACCCCCATATTGGGGCAGTGGTACTTGTGGTTGGGCATAGAAGTGTTTAATGTTGTTTCTTGCTTTATTAGGCTATCCAGCGGCTGGTCTGGACTAATTAATGTTGTTTACCATTTTATGGTTGATATTCTTACAGATTGTGCACTCTTTAGTTGTAAATCATACTTTGCGGATATTTGTTTGTTTTTATAATAATTGATTGAAAATTTGAGATTATCTGGTAGCCTTTTCTTCTCTCTTTGATAGACTAACACAGTCTTATAGATTTCTGTTAATTTTCTTTAGATACTAGAATCCCCTCTCATTGCGAGGGCGATGAAGGCGCTAGCCCAAGCCCATCCTTAGGGGACTTGCTCAGTCCAAGTAGCATACCCCTCCTTTGTATATAGGAGACTTGCCCAGTCTCATTCTCTTGCTAAACCTCCTCTTTGTGCGTCGTTTGGTTTTGGGAGAACACCCTACTCGGCTTGGCAGCATACCCCTACCCTTATGGGTATTGGGTTGCACATTTGTTGCACCCTAGGGCTAGGTAGCTGTCCGGCCCGGCTGGGTGTTTTACCTTTGCCAAATATGCACAGGGTCTCTTATTCCTTTTTACGTCATTTGTGTCTCGGAGACAAGCTTTGTCTCATGTAGAGAGTTTCCCCTTTAGGAGGCTTACCTAGCCTCATGTTAGAGTGGCCTCCTCTTTTAGAGTGAGTCTCTGACTCGGTAGTGTTATTAGAGAGTCTCTGACTCATTTGTTCTCCCGTCTTTAGTGTTTTTTTTTAGTTAGGAGTTTCTCCTTTAGAGTTGTCGTTATTCCATTTTAATTAGAGACTAACTCAGTCTTATTAGAGCTTTGCTTGTTTGAGATCTTGGATCGTTTTCTCTCTTCTTGGGACGCTATCTTTCTTATTGTGGTTCGTCTCTTTGAGGCGTTAGTTGCTTGTTCGGGGTTTTCCCTTTTGGATTTAGGTCTTTGCCCTAGTTTGTGGTTGTTCTTGCGTGTTCCCTTTAAGATTGAAAACATTTAAAGGTTTAGAGCATTGGAAAAGCTTTAAAATCCAAAAAAATCAGAAATTCGAAACTAAAAAAAACATTTGAAAACTTTAAAAATATCAAAAATATTTGAAAAACATAAAAAACCTTTAAAAAAATCTAAAGTGTTGAGTGTTTCTTTTAGAAGCGTAGTTTGAGAGTTCGTTTCGAACTACGTTGGCTTGATCCTCTTCCACGAGGTACGTAGTGCAGCTTGGGATCTTCATCCCAAGTCCAGCCAAACTTTGTAAATAAAAATGCTTTAACCCTTCAACTTTAAAACCTTGTTTTTAACAAAAATCTTTCTCTAGAGTTAGGAGTTTGTCCTAGATAGAGAGTTTTAGAGTTAGGAGTTCGTCTTTGATTTGTTGTGTGCTTGTTTGTGTTTGTTTTAGAGTTAGGGGTTTGTCCTAGCTAGGAGTGCCTCCGTCCGGTTAGTTGGCGATTCACATCGCTGACTGATGACTAGGTCTTGGATACGTTAGCAATCCTATTATTTTCCTTAGGGCACACAGCCTAGTTACACATAGGTTGTAGGAACCACCTGCATTAGCCTAGGGCTAATCTGCATTTAGCTAGGACATATAGGGTGTCCTAAAATTCACAATTCACTGGAATTTAAATAATCGTACAATAAACTTTAATAACTAGTCCGGTCTTTTAGATCGAGTCTAGGATAGAGGTCTAGGTGTCTTAGGCATCCTAGCTTAGAATAGGTGCGAAGAACTACGTTGCCTTGATTCTCGTGGAGGCGGGGATACGTAGGCTTCTTTGGATGAATACCAGACCATCCGAGGACTCGGGCTAATAATTTAGAGTCTTAGGATTTGTTGTGTAGTTATTGTATTTCTTTTGATGTGTTTTCTTACTTTCTTGTACTGATCTTATACATTTAGCTATAGCTTGCATGTGTTTGCACATCAGAATTTAGACACCCATTAGGTATGTCACTCATAACCTAGCTATGCTTAGGTGACACCTCTTTCATTTATTTTTTGTGTGCTTATTATTTCTATTCTCAAGAAATGCATGCTTAGATAGACGATTCCTGATGATCGTTCCCATTTCACATGATTTTTGCCCAAAACTCTTCGAGGTTAATAATAAATGGCATAAGAGACCAAGTGTTCGCACTCGGGCGAATTGGGGGCGCTCTTCGGACCTTCTCCATTCGTCATCAGGCACGGACCTTTTGTATCTCTGGTTATCCATTGCAAACAGAGCATTTGTTTTGGTTCCATGGCGTGTCCATGGATGGCGACTCTGAGTTATTTTCAGATATATCTTGGTTTCGAGCCCTGGCTCCGGATCAGGATGTATCTCTTTCTTTTTATATCGCCACTCATGCTATGCTGTGAGGGTGGCAACAGTTTCGAGAGTTCCTTGGTAGAGCTCTCCTTCACGTTGTGGAGATCTTTGAGGATTGCTGTGGGGACCTCGCGTCCCTCGGCGCCGTCCTCGGATCGGGGTCCACAGGGTGCAAGTTTGGCCCTTTCAGCCCTGATCCGCCCTGAGCCCGAACAGGGTCAGGGCTGGATTTTCCAACCCTGAGGGCGTGTCAGGGTTCATTTTTGTAGACCCTGACTCAGGTCGGGTCGGGTTCTGGGTTAATGCCTCGGGTACCCTGACCCGGCCCGACCCTAAGTTTTCTATTATAGAATTGACTCATCCATGCATGTTTCTTTTGCTAATGTTTTCTATTATCTTGGATTGATGTTTCTTTAGATTATTATTATTAATTGTCTTTGTTGTCCGTCATGTTGTTGAATTCATATTGTCTTATTTTGTTCCTTTTCTCTGTTTATTGATCATTTTGTTCTATATGATAAGTTGTTCCTTTATTTTTGGCACTCTTAACAAGTATTTGCACTAGGGTCAATTAGGGCTGGCCCGGCCCGGCCCTACCCAATCAAGGCAAATCAGGGCGGGCCAGGGCCAGCACTGAGCCCTGTAGGGCGGGGCCATGGGTTGAGGTTTGTTGGCCCTGACTCAGGGTTAGGGCGGGTCAGGGCCGAGATAATGGGATCCAGGGTTGGGCTAGGTTTTAAAAACCCGACCCTGTTGCTGCCCTACATATATACTTCTAAATGTTTACTTTGGTCGTAAATTGATAGTAACGTTTTCATAAAATCTTATCGTTCCCTAAACTGGGCTTGTTTTTTCAACTGACCCTGTTCCCATCTTCATGTTTTTGTCCTTACTTTTTAAAGATAGAGACACAAGAAGATGTGGAACGTTTTTCATCTCATAGTATTTTATGGATTTGACGGTACAAATTTTCCATGAAAACACAAACCGATGAGTTGCCTGCTTTGAATACGAAGACTTGTTGATTCACTAATACTCTTACAGGGTTGAAAATGGAGAAAGTTTAAAGCTAAAGAGGCTGTTTAAAGAAGCTTCTGTTCTATGTCGGTGTTCAAAAGGGAAGAAGAGTAGAAAGAAAAGAAGGTTGAATCCGAAATCCCCGGTAGAAAAACTAACGTTTTTAGACTACTGATATCCTCATGACCAAGTTTTGATAATGGGACGAACCCACCAGGTTTTACATGTTTTAACCAGCTGTAAAATTGCTTAATACATTCCCAAAATGCCCTCAGCAGCCAATCAGAGACATTTCTTCGTCATCTATGGAACATTCTATGATGTTACTAACGACCCTAACACGTGACTTGTGACTTATGACTTATGACTTAAGATTTACGATAGGGTTTGTCTATCGTTCCCTAAATCTGGCCTTGTTTTTTTTCAACTGACCCCGTTCCCATCTTCATGTGTTTGTCTTAACATTTTCACGATAAAACACAAGAAGAAATCGACCTAATTTCATCGGGAAATAACATCTGCGCTGATATCATTTCCCTTTTTCATCTCATAGTAATTTTATGCATTTGACGGTAAAATTTTCCTCGTAAAATTTGTCACATGAGACAAAATAAGGGGGTGCAAGCGGCAAAATGGGGGGTATTAACAATATGCGAAGGTCATGCATGAATCATGGTCTAAGGATGATTTTGAATTTTCTTAAGCAGCCACCATCCCTATGTTGAATATTAGTTATAATAATACTTGATAATTTTATATATATTTTTGTAATCGGACTGGGTGCGCTACTAGTCAAATCTGGGGTATTATATAGAGGCACCCCATCCTCTCTCCTTTGTATCGTCCATCCCCACCTTCTCCCTTTTGTTGAAGAAGAAGAAAGAAGAGAGGAAAAGAGAGAATTAAGATGTCGAAATCACCAGAAGTTGAACTCCCAACCAAGGCCTTCGGTTGGGCTGCAAAAGATGAGTCTGGGGTCCTCTCTCCATTCAAATTTTCTAGAAGGTATTGCTAATTTTTATTTTATTTTATTGAACAATTAGTTTAATTAAGTTTTTTTTTGTTATTTTTTGGTGATGCCCTTTCATTTCCCTTTACAATCAATTAGTTTTGGGGTTTCGAACGTTGTTCTTTTCGAATTGGTGGTGATTGGAAAATCGTTTTCATCACAATCTCTCTCTCTCTACCATAGTTAGCAAAACTCTGTTTAAAACTCCGTGCGTTTATTGGTGTGCCGTTTAAAACTTTCACAATGAATAAAACTTCGTTTTTTTGGGCCAACTTTCCAGTTTTACCCCCATCATATTTTGTAAATGACAAAATTCTAAACTCATTTCCTCGTGTTTCCATTTTTTTGAACCAGTACCGTATTAAACTCGTATTTTTGCCATCCCATTTTTTTGGCGAATCACGTTTTGCTAACTATGCTCTCTACACGCTACTTTTTATCAGTTATAAGAGATACTTTAGGATGCTTAAGACACCTGTTTGGCAGAGCTTGTGTCACGTGTACGTCATCGGATCCGTTGATCAGGACGGTAATCAAAGGGTGGTTTCATATGTCTAAAAGATCAACGGTCTCGATTGCACATAGAAAACCTTTGGCTTTTTGGAAAATGATATATTTTTGGAAAATTCATTTTTCTTGGAACGGTTAAATTTTCCATGTAAAAAACTTAGAAAAATTCACCTACAGAATGGGAAATTTTCAGATTTTATATATATTTGCCTAACGTGCCCTTGGCCATTGGATTCATTACTAATTATTGTTAATCTTAATACTCAACGCTGTTGATCAAACATTAAAGTTTTGAAAAGTTTAAATGAAGGCGGGCCATTGATTTATTAAAATTTTCAATCTAGTCGCCTCCCATCTCATTTAATAATCTTTTGGAGGGCTTCTATAATAGTTTTATGTGTCTCTATCACCTTAAGGGTAGAAGTAGGACCCACACAAAAATATCCTACGGCAAAGTGCCAAGCAAGTAAGCAACATATATTTTCTCTATTTATTAAATAAATATGACATTATTTGGGATAAAAACTGACGTGGGTTACGATGTTTTGCAGGGCTAATGGCGAGAATGACGTGACGTTGAAGATACTGTTTTGCGGGATATGCCACACGGACCTTCATTTTATCAAGAACGACTTTTTCATGACCCCATACCCTTGTGTCCCCGGGTCAGCCTGCTCTTCTTTAGACTCCCTCTTCTTTTCCCTTTCTTTTACCTTAAAAATCTAACAAAATATTAATAATTCATTTATGGTGGGACCCATATAAATTGGTTTTGGCATCTGCTAGTCAGAGCAGAACGTACCACAATTTCCATAATCTTAAGCTGACAACAATTTTTAGGGGTGCAACTCGGATTGGGTTGGATGAGGATCAGGTTCCTAGCCCATCCCAAGATGGCATTCCCTCAACCCTAACCCGATCCGATCCAATCCAAGCCTCTGGTGAAGGATGGTCAACCCTAAACCAACTTGCCTCTAAATTTCTCAACATTAATGCAACCTGTCTAGCCTGCTTTTTCCAAATCGGGTCAGGTCGGGTTCAGGTTAACCTAGGACCAAATAGAAAAATACAGTAAAAAAAAACATAGTCATGAGAAATCATGATAAAATTAGAGGACGAAGGGTCGGGTTCATGGTGGGTTGCACAAGACCTCACCCTTAACAGAACCCAAAATTAAATCGGGCTGGCTTTTACCAACCCGAGCCAAAATTTGGTTGAGCTTTTGGTGGCTTTTTTGTTTGAAAAACACTACTTTATGGCACCTTATCACAATGGTCTGCTTATCTGGCTGTTTGATTACACCAGAGACCCAACTTGTGCACCCCTACAACTTTTCCCCATGCGACTCACCCAAGTTCTCTCCATGCAGGCACGAGATCACCGGCATAGTGACCGAAGTAGGATGCAAGGTGAAGAAGTTCAAAGTGGGCGACAAGGCCGGAGTTGGGTGCCTTGTCAATTCATGCCGGGAGTGCGATGACTGCACCCAAGACCTAGAGAACTACTGTCCTAAAATGGTGCAAACCTACAGCTACCCTGATCACGATGGGACAATAACCAAAGGAGGATATTCTGATATACTAGTTGTCGACCAGCACTTTGCGGTGAAATTCCCGGAGAAACTACCCATGGACGGAGGCGCTCCACTATTGTGCGCCGGGATTACAGTGTACAGCCCATTGAAATTCTTCGGGCTAAACAAGCCCGGAACGCATCTTGGAGTAGTTGGGCTCGGTGGGCTCGGTCACGTGGCGGTCAAGTTTGCAAAGGCTTTTGGGCTGAAGGTTACAGTGATAAGCACTTCACCTAGCAAGGAGAAGGAGGCAATTGAGAAACTCGGTGCCGACGCGTTCCTGGTCAGCCGTGACCAGGAGAAAATGCAGGTAATGGTGATTAGATTTTTTTATTTCTTTTAATTTCTGAGTCAGTCATTGACTCGTCCGAGTTGACTCACTTATTCCAGTCCGAGTTACTACTTACTACTGTGCCAAAGTCAGCGGAGTAGTCCTTTGATTCTCTAGAGTTGGGATGACTCCATGACTCTCGTATACATGATCTTTTCAATGTGTACGAGCCATTCGATCAAGATCGGACGGATATGAAGTCTCTTAGAGGAAGATTAATTATGTTTTGGATTTGGTGTGGTGTATATATAGGCAGCGATGAGCACAATGGATGGAATCATAGATACAGTGGCTGCACATCACCCTCTGATGCCATTGCTCGGTCTACTCAAGTCTCATGGGAGGCTCATTCTTGTTGGTGCCACCGTACAACCGCTCGAGCTCCCTGTTTTCCCTCTACTCATGGGTATGTATTATACAATTGTGATGCCTCACCTTTGATTCATCCAAACTGTTAATTTGACATGCCTTTCTTTTGGTTCTGCCATCACCCAAAATTTAGGCCAATCATGCAATCCTAACGTCTAAATGTTAGGATTGGATGATTGGCATGGTATAATTTAGCCATAAAGGGTCAAAAGCAAGGCCTACAAAGTAGACAGTCGAGATCAATCAAATGGGAGATTCCATTATAGGCCAATTTCCATTCCTTATCATTAGAAGTTCTTAATCTTGACTTGTGACATTTTAATTCCGATTTTGCAGGGAGGAAGATTGTAGCTGGAACCGCCATCGGAGGAATGAAAGAGACACAAGAGATGATAGATTTTGCAGGGGAACACAATATAACAGCCGATATTGAGCTCGTTCCGATGGACTATGTGAACACGGCCTTGGAGCGCCTTGCGAAAAATGACATCAAATACCGATTTGTCCTCGACATCGGAAACACCTTAAAAGCTTAGCCAATCCAACGGCATCGAAGCATCCCCCTGGCCTAAATCATGATGGTTTATATTTTGTTGTCTGCCGTAGTTAATTATATGTTGATATAAGAATTAGGGTTGCATATTGAGTTTCTCTTTACTGTATTTTCTCCCTTAGCAGTTGGAGTGTTTTGTCTAAATAAACATGCCAGGTTTTTGTCTATTTTGTTTGTTATATAAGAGGTTGTTATACTCTAGTAACTACGCCATCAAATTAAGTTCGCCTCTCTTCTTATTCGACTATTGAGCTCGATTTTGAGTCCAATAATCAGTTTTGGACTCAAAATCAATTCTAAAATTCCAAAACGATTATGGTCGTATGATCATCCAATCACAAAATCCAAAATGAACGGGGCCATAGGAACATCCAATCGCAGAGCAATGTAGGCTACGGAATGGATTGAAGATTCGAAGCAACAACGGGCTGCTAGATCAATTTAGCTAATCACTAAGTAAGTGTTCTGAATGTATGGTCATTAACTTGTGGTACCAGAAATAGTAACACACTCATGATTTCATGTTAATATTCTTGCAATGATAAGTCCGAATTTCCTAAACTAGAGGAATCCATTTGAGAATAATACAGGGAGTTAGGGTTTAAGATTTAGGGATGTTCAAGATAATTGGTGTTGAAATATAAACGATTAAAGAGGGGGTCACACGCTAGGGGTGTTGAAGGACTTATTCATATTATTTTACGTAGCTACGATGAAATTAGCTCCATGGGTACAATGCCCGGGCACACCTATCAGAAAATGGACATAGAGTCCTAATAAAAGTCGTTTGAGCGGCCTAGCAAGCCTTTTCTTCATTGTAATTGACTTACTCGTAAAATGGGACGACTCAAATACGGCATCGGGAGAAAAAGCAACACCATAGTCGTAGTCTTTTACAGCCTCTGGAGGAAATATAAATTTTATGCCATAATAAAATTAGGCGCAAAAAAAATTGTTTACTATGAAGAACAGACACTAACGTAGAGAGAGAGTATTTGATATCCGCAGCGCTGCCAGCCTCCTGGGAGGTAAGATAGAAACTCAATTCGTGGGGGTCAACGAACGAAACGTTTCCATCCCCTCAGGTGGGATTTCAGGCAATTGAGAAGAATTTGGGAAACTCACTTCTTTCTTAGGCTCCTCTGCCTTTACACAGATGGATATGACTTTTGTATGGTACTTCAAGACACCAAATGTGGGGATGCTGATACACACGGAATGTGAACGACGCGTCGACACACACACAATATGTGAATGATTCATGGGAGCCGATGTGTGCAAATTGTAAAGGAAGGCGTTGATGCACGCAAAATATAAATGACTCTGAGGGTCTACAAATCGTCCAACTAACTAACAAAGTGTGTAAAGAAAACACCAGTGCGAGGGATAGGGAATTAAAGAGAAAAACTCACATGGGAAGATGAATTCTTCCCTTCCTTAATTCAATTCAGAACAAGCTACAGCTATAAAAGCTTTATGACAATGCATAAAAGTAAATGACAAAAGATAAATGCCAAGACATGTTTGATTTTAGTTCTGGGACCTTTTATTGGGAGATAAACATCTACTTTTTTAGCTTTATTCAGGTAACCGCTCTCCATCACTCGATGTTCTCAAAGAGAGAAGTTCTGAAAACTGCCTGTTTCAGGCTCCATTACTTGCATGTCCTCCCTCCTTCCAGGTGGTTGTCACCCCCCCTTCCCTTAGGCGACAACTGGCATGTCACTCCTTTGACATAGTCCAATTGGATCATAACTCATTGACTCGGTTCTAATTGATCGATCGAACTCAAGAGCAGGTGTAAACAATAACCCTTTGATAAGATATAAAAGGCAACATTCAACATGCGAGACAGTGAAGGGAAAAATGTCCTCATTAAAGACAACGTGCCGCGAGATATAAACACGTCCTGATGTGGGTTCATAACATCGATATCCTTTCTGAGTGTCACTGTAGCCTAGGAAAACACATGAGAGTGACTTAGGACTCAGTTTGTCACGCTGATATGGCCTGAGATAGGGAAAGCACTGACATCCAAATACACGAAGTAGTCCATAATCTAGACTTTGTCCATAAAGAGTTTCATGAGGAGATTTTCCATGTAGTACAGGTGTAGGCATAGAAAGCCTCAAGCCATAAACGTTTAGGCATGGAAGCCTGAAATAAAAGAGTGGTACCCATCTCATTAATATGTCTAATCTTGCGCTCAGCTACCCTATTTTGTTCAGGAGTATGGGGACAAGATATCCGCAAAATAATACCACATTTATCTAAAAAGTTTTTAAATTCTCCTTTTGTTAACCCATAGGCACCATCACATTGAAAGCACTTAAAAGGAAAATTGCACCTTGCAACGTGAGAAGCTAGCAGAATTCCATTGCATTAAATACAAAGTGTACTGAGCTAGTTTCCTAAATAATAAAGGAAATGTTACAACCGGATCATTCCTAATAAAGAAGTAAAGATTCTAATTGGCAATAGTTGCCATTTCGGCTCCACATGAATTCCATCCATAATGTTACCCATTCAGCCACTGCATTATTTCCTTCCTTTAAATTGCTGTCTATTGCATGTTGCCTTTTATATCTTATCACCCTTTTGGTTTAGTCCTAGCAAGTTTTCATTTG
The DNA here is from genome assembly GCF_043159265.1 of Tasmannia lanceolata. Lineage (NCBI taxonomy): Eukaryota > Viridiplantae > Streptophyta > Magnoliopsida > Canellales > Winteraceae > Tasmannia > Tasmannia lanceolata. Next base: position 9,574,572 of record NW_027518685.1, on the reverse strand, counting down.
GTGGTTTAGTCTCTCACGACCGAATGTAGGGTTGGATATGGTTCGGGTCCAACCCTAACCGAACCGAACCGGCCTATTTGGTTCGGTTCAGTTTTGAAAATTTTGAAGCCATGGAAAGGAATCTCTAACCCAAATACAATGATCCTTTTAGCCATCGTGAACCATTTGCGACATATTATATACATATATAGTTTTAAATGTTTACTTTGGTCGTAAATTGATAGTAACGTTTTTCTAAAATCTCGCCGTTCCCTAAAAACTGGGCTTGTTTTTCCACTGATCCTGTTCCCATCTTCATGTTTTTGTCTTTACATTTTGAAGATAAAGACACAAGAAGATGTGGACGGTTTTCCATCTCATAGTATTTTATGGATTTGACGGTACAAATTTTCATGGAAAGACAAACCGATTAGGTGCCTGCTTTGAATACGAAGACTTGTTGATTCCCTTATATTTTTACAGGGTTGAAAATGGAGAAAGTTAAAAGTAAGAAGCTTCGGTTCTGTAAAAAAAAAGGAAGAAGAGTAAAAAGAAAGAAGGTCTTGGTCGATTGGTCTTGGTCGCATAATATAAGTAGCCATCACCATCGATTGGTCTTGGTCGCATAATATAGTTTTAAATACTTGTATCGTGGCTTGTTTTTTCAACTGACCCGGAATCTTCATGTTTTTGTCTTTACATTTGGAATTCAAGGTAAAGACAGAAGAAGATGTGTGTACGTACCGTTTTTCATCTCATACTATTTTATGCATTTGACGGTACAAATTTCCCATGAAAAGACAAAGAGACGAGGTGCCTGCTTTGAATACCAAGATTTGTTGATTCTCTTTATACAGGGTTGAAAATGGAGAAAGTTTAAAGTTAATGAGGCGTTTAGAAGAAGCTTCGGTTCCATGTCCGTGTAGAAAACGGAAAAAGAGAAGAAAGAGAAGGCAAAAAAAGAAGGTTTATCCCCACGACCAAGTTTTAATAATGAGGCTTACTCACCTTGTTTTACATGTTTTAACCAGGCCACTGCAATATCCCATGAAGCTCTAAGCCTCTAAGCAGCCAATCAGAGACTTTTCTGGGTCGGATCGTATGAGACTTTTCTTCTCCATATTCAATTTTGATATGGACACCCATCCATCCATTCCAAGACTTCCCACTTGGCATTTCATTCAAGCCGTAGAAGAAAAGTTTTTAGACCGTAGAACCGTAAAGAAAGAGTCAGATATCGAGCCCGTGCTTTCAGACGGTAGAATATCAGATGGGCCGTTGAGATTGAGCCACGTTGCCCAAATACCCGCTTTTCTTCTAGAAACCTCGTGTAATTGAGCCACCTGACTTGACCCATCCGAGAATAGGGGTCGAACATTCCTCTCTTATACACAATGCTATCGTATATATATGGAAAGATAAGAAAAAAAGATGTCCAAATCAGCAGTGGAAGAACACCCTCAGAAGTCAGAAGGTTTTTGGTTGGGCAGCTAATAGAGGAGAGAATGGTATTGCCACCCATAAAGTTTGTTTTTTGCAGGGCTAATGGTGAGGATGATGTTATTATTAAGATATTGTTTTGTGGAATGTGCCATACGGACCTACATTGGGTCATGGATGACTTTGGATTTACCGATTTCCCTGTTGTCCCCGGGTACACGACCACCTCATCTTTTATCTGTCTCTCTCATCTGACGGTTAGGATCATTCCATTACTCTCCTTTTCTTACCTTGCCCATCAACAGTAAAAAAAAAAAAGTGGGTCCCATGAGTTTACTGATAAACGCCCGTTACCCCAAGTTAGCATAAGACAAGGGACGTACCAGGGTACAAAGAGCGTTAGCACTACAGGATATTTGAAACTTATAAAGAAGCATCTAATATTGAACAAAATTCACTCTGTGTTGCACAAATGGAAATGCTTACAAGATTTTTAGGTGATCCTCAGATGAGGAGCTTTCTCTTATTTATAGAGTCCCATAATTGCACTATAATTGTCTGGATTGTGCCATATGGCCCATATGGTAATCATCCCAATGGTCCAAGACCACCCTAGAATCTTCCGGACCTTTAAAAATTATCTATAAAGAGTGCACAAGAATAAACTAGTAACCCCCACTCTGCCACACATATCTACAGTTCTACACAGCTCATCTGGAGCCTTCTCCACAATCCCAATCAGGGGTGCAGGCAAAGACCTTATCTGTAATAATTGAGGCAAGAGTTAGCAGTCCCATGATATCATACACTCTCCGTCTTTGGAAGCGCATCGTCTGGACGATAAGGTGTGCAGTTTCTAGAGATTTGCATTTGAGAGTTGACCCTTTGACTTATCAATTTTGTATTTTGATTTTTGTGCTGATGAAGTTAAGTAATTTTTTAGATTTTAAGTTCTACTTCCTTTATTTTGTACTAGTCTTGAACGAGACAGAGCAGCTAAGTTTTGCTACCGAGTCAAGCCAAGTTGGCCGAGTTTTGAGTTCACTCGCCCAGCTTTAGCATTGTGATTCTATCCCTCCATTAAGCATGGGTTTTCTATTTATTTTTTTTGAAAAATAATGCACATTGGCATAGTTTGTCACTTCACGGTATTATTTTCTTAACCAATATCATGTTGGAATGAAACCAACTTGGATGGAGGGAAATGATATGATTGAAGAAAAGAAAATTGTTCTCTTAATGCCAAACACACAAAGAAAGAAGCCCAAGTTGTTATACTACTTAAGAGACTTAAAATTCCACTAAAATGGCTTACAAAATGAAGAAGATACATGGCCCAAAATATACCCTATACTTCAAATACGAGATTAACTTTTCTTAACTAAACTTAGCTTTCCTAAGTTGCATTAATACATTAACAAATGAAAAGTAAATGACTAACATAATTACAAAAAACAAAACTAAATCCCTAGAACATTAACTCTCAAAAGAGTGATTATCAGTGTGGTCAAGTCAAGGTTGTAAACTCCCAAAGTAGTAGAGTATTGATGAGGGAACATCAATGGTTGCAAGGCAAGTTCCATGCATGGTTTTAAATTTTGACCGAAATTCGAAATTTTGGATTTCAGTCAACAATGAAACCGAAACGCCCAAAATCCGAAATTACTGAAACTTACCAAATTTCGGTCCAAATTTCGGACATTTTTGTCGAAATCTCTTAAATTTCGACAATTTCGGCGAAATTTAAAAATATATATTAATTTTTTATTCCTTTACAAAACCGACACTTTGCGCATCTTTACCGAATTTCGGCCGAAATTTCGAGATTTCAGCTGAAATTTCAGTTTCGGTTAGGTCCCAAATATATGCCGAAACTGAAATTTCAAACCATGGTTCCATGGGCAAGAAACAATTTCTAAGACAATGGAAAATCCAAGACTCAAGTGGTCAAGCTTAGATTTCCAACATATCTAACCTGAGTTGACCCGTTCTTGCAGGCACGAGATTGTTGGAGAGGTCACCGTGGTCGGAAGCAAGGTCGACAAGTTCAAAGTTGGCGACAAAGTGGGCATAGGCTGCTGCCTCGTGGGCTCGTGCCAGACTTGCGACAGTTGTAGGCAGGACTTAGAGAATTATTGTGCTGGAGCCTGGAGGGATTCAAACGTACAGTGGGATTTACCACGATGGAACCAAGACCTACGGAGGTTACTCCGATATGGTGGTGGTCCACCAGTGCTACGTGGTCCGCATACCCAATAACATGCCACTTGACGGAGATGCACCGCTCTTGTGCGCCAGAATTACGGGCTATATATTTCGGCCTGAGTCTATAGGGATTGTCGGGCTCGGTGGGCTCGGCCATGTGGCTGTCAAGTTTGCTAAGGCTTTTGGAATGAAGGTTACCGTCATAAGCATTTCTCCAAGTAAGGAGGAGGAGGCAATTGAACGACTGGTGCTGACTCGTTCCTGGTCAGCCGTAACCAGGAACAAATGCTGGTAAGAATCATATATATTAGCAAATAAATGGGCTTATAATCTGGGATTTATTTTGACATTTTGCGTTTGATCTGGTGTTTAGGCTGCCATGGGTACGTTGGATGGAATCATGGATACAGTGTCGGCCAATCACCCTTTACAGCCGTTGATCCTTCTTTTGAAGCCACATGGGAAGTTGATCGTGGCGGGGGCCACAGAAAATCCATTTGAACTACCCATGATTCCTATGCTCATCGGTAAACATACCTAACATAATTCTTAAAAGTTTTCATTCATTACTTGTTACCAAATGAGCTACCTATCATTCATTTACTCATCCTTCTTTCTCTCTCTTAATTCATTGTAATAACATTTCTAACTTCTCAGGAGGAAACTTGTCGCCGGCAGTGCCATCGGAGGAATGAAAGAAACCCAAGAAATGATCGATTTTGCGGCAGAACACGGCATAATGGCAAATATCGAGGTTGTTCCGATGGATTACGTGAACACTGCTCTAAAACGACTTGCAAAAGCCGACGTCAAATACCGATTTGTAATTGACGTTGCAAACACCTTGAAATCTGCTTAGATGATCTTGGCCTTGAGGCAAGATCACGACCATCTATCTTGGTTTTGTGTCTCATTTGTGAGATTGATATGTGGTTATGGAGTGGATTTGAGAGTGTAGTTTTAAATTTCTTATGGTTAGTGTTTAAGGGTTTGGAGTGTTAGATTAGGTGAAGCATATAAGAAATATTTTCTACTTTATTTGTTGTATAATAAGGTGGGTTGCCATGCCATCCACACTATTTTTCGCCATTTACGGCCCCATGGGAAATGAAGAACACATTTTTATCTCTAGTAAACTTATGATAAATAGGTGTACCTTGGTAGTTCCATCTTCCACGCTGTACAAAATGTGCTAATTAAAAGAATAAATAGAGATGGTATTAATTTTATAATCATCTCTTTGGATGCCTCTACAAATTATTTGTGTGCAGTAATCTTATATACAAATGGTTTTGAAGTAAAATTTGGGTATTTGTAAATCAGAAATTTATAATTATATAAGGGCAAGTTTAGATACCTCAAATTTTTTATTTGGATTTGGAATTGAGTTTGAGTACAAAATGAATAGATCTGGCAGCTCATGTTGAGGGAGACAGAGGGAAAGGGGTGATTCCTGCTGCAGAGGAGAGGTCGAGGAGCCAAGAGAGTGAAGGAAACTGCTAGATCTGTGGATTTCCAATTTCTTATTTCCACAGCTTATTTGGAAATCTGATTTTTTTCACTGTCAGTCGCTGAATTGGAAGATTTGATGGAGATCCAAATGTCAACGCAAAAAGGGCTGCAAATATGAGAATTCCAAATCAAAATCTTTTCGGCATCCAAATGGGCCCTGAAGGGATTTGCTGGGGACCATCGCAGAAGGCATTTTGCAGGATATTTTGTTCTTTTCATTTAATTTATCCGAGGTGAACAGCCAGCCCGCAAAATACCTTCTATGGTAGTCCCCAGCAAATCCATTTATATATCAGCACAACCATATGCTATTACATTTTCCAAAAACCTCTCACAAGCCAATTAAAAAAGAAACGACAGTTGGATTTGGGCAAATATATTATATACGATTGTGCTGATAACATTGCCCTACAAATAATGGCTTCCAAAGAGGCCGACATGTCCGATTTGCAAATAAGATTAAAGTGAAATAATCTTATATTGCAAATAAATACTGATTTTGGTGGCACCCTAAGAGGCCCTTAGACCAAGGCCTTAATAGATTTTTACATTGTGGTTAGGATATGATGCTAACCATTAGACAATGGGGTTCATAAATTTTCACTTCATGATTAGTATATGATTTTAATTCTATCTTAAAATTGCAATTATGATTACAGGGATTTGTAGGCTATTACTCAAAAGGGATTTGCTAGGCAATATAGCAGAAAGCCATTTTGGGGATGACTGTTGCACAAGAGAAGAGCCAGCCTAGATGAATCAAATAAATAAGACAAAATCTGCTAAAAAGGAACACGTGTGGCACTTCTCTCATGCAAAAGTCTGCCTCTTGCTTTCTACTAAATTGCCTAGCGAATCCCCAAAAAAAACAAAGCCATTTCGCGACTCACTTTTAAAGGGGAGATCAACCCCCTCAGATGAATTAAATGAAGAATATAGAATGTGCTGCTAGGTAGCTGTTCTGAAATGGCTTTTTCACAAAATTGCATGGCGAACCCCAACATTTAATTTGGGAGAATAATATCCGCACTACCTATCTTCCCAAGATTAAATTTCGAGTCTAATAATTGGTTTTGGACTCGCAATCGGTTCTCAAAATCCAAAACAAATAGGCCATAATTTTGAGTCCCATGATATCACTTCTTCCCAAACATTTATACAATCCATTCATCATTAAAAGTCGATGAGGAATTAAGAATTTTGTACGCCTGTCCTATTTTCTTCTTTAAACATCAGACTTGGAACTCATGGTCGATCTTAGCGGCCGATCTTAGCTAGGGGTGCAATTTGAGCCGTGTCGGGTTGAGCTTTAGCTAAAATGAATTGGAATCAGCTTGAACCAGACCCAATTTTATAGTAAAACCTCAACCCGAATTCTCAAAAAATTGACCCGAGTTGCACCCTGAATAAGGTCATTTAACCGTAGCGAGAGCATGAAAAATGGAACATTTCTTGTACAACCCTTTTCCGTAGCAGAAGTATTTACCTACGGCCAATTAGTCCAATCTTTTCATGAGATGGCCCATAGGAAGCGATGACAAAGCTTGGAAATGATTGGAACTTGGCATGGCCCAAAGAGGTTTTCATGACGTGCAATCCCTCCAAAGATGTGGAGGCTTAGGATCACCCTATGGAAATGATTTTTTTGGGGCACAAACTATTTAAAATTGTTGGGTATATAATATAACCCATATATGTTCTAATATAAGCCCAATAAGATAATGGACCGTTGTAGTGTGCCTACATGGACCGTTGTAGGAACACAATATAACAGCCGATATTGAGCTCGTTCCGATGGACTATGTGAACACGGCCTTGGAGCGCCTTGCGAAAAATGACATCAAATACCGATTTGTCCTCGACATCGGAAACACCTTAAAAGCTTAGCCAATCCAACGGCATCGAAGCATCCCCCTGGCCTAAATCATGATGGTTTATATTTTGTTGTCTGCCGTAGTTAATTATATGTTGATATAAGAATTAGGGTTGCATATTGAGTTTCTCTTTACTGTATTTTCTCCCTTAGCAGTTGGAGTGTTTTGTCTAAATAAACATGCCAGGTTTTTGTCTATTTTGTTTGTTATATAAGAGGTTGTTATACTCTAGTAACTACGCCATCAAATTAAGTTCGCCTCTCTTCTTATTCGACTATTGAGCTCGATTTTGAGTCCAATAATCAGTTTTGGACTCAAAATCAATTCTAAAATTCCAAAACGATTATGGTCGTATGATCATCCAATCACAAAATCCAAAATGAACGGGGCCATAGGAACATCCAATCGCAGAGCAATGTAGGCTACGGAATGGATTGAAGATTCGAAGCAACAACGGGCTGCTAGATCAATTTAGCTAATCACTAAGTAAGTGTTCTGAATGTATGGTCATTAACTTGTGGTACCAGAAATAGTAACACACTCATGATTTCATGTTAATATTCTTGCAATGATAAGTCCGAATTTCCTAAACTAGAGGAATCCATTTGAGAATAATACAGGGAGTTAGGGTTTAAGATTTAGGGATGTTCAAGATAATTGGTGTTGAAATATAAACGATTAAAGAGGGGGTCACACGCTAGGGGTGTTGAAGGACTTATTCATATTATTTTACGTAGCTACGATGAAATTAGCTCCATGGGTACAATGCCCGGGCACACCTATCAGAAAATGGACATAGAGTCCTAATAAAAGTCGTTTGAGCGGCCTAGCAAGCCTTTTCTTCATTGTAATTGACTTACTCGTAAAATGGGACGACTCAAATACGGCATCGGGAGAAAAAGCAACACCATAGTCGTAGTCTTTTACAGCCTCTGGAGGAAATATAAATTTTATGCCATAATAAAATTAGGCGCAAAAAAAATTGTTTACTATGAAGAACAGACACTAACGTAGAGAGAGAGTATTTGATATCCGCAGCGCTGCCAGCCTCCTGGGAGGTAAGATAGAAACTCAATTCGTGGGGGTCAACGAACGAAACGTTTCCATCCCCTCAGGTGGGATTTCAGGCAATTGAGAAGAATTTGGGAATCTCACTTCTTTCTTAGGCTCCTCTGCCTTTACACAGATGGATATGACTTTTTTATGGTACTTCAAGACACCAAATGTGGGGATGCTGATACACACGGAATGTGAACGACGCGTCGACACACACACAATATGTGAATGATTCATGGGAGCCGATGTGTGCAAATTGTAAAGGAAGGCGTTGATGCACGCAAAATATAAATGACTCTGAGGGTCTACAAATCGTCCAACTAACTAACAAAGTGTGTAAAGAAAACACCAGTGCGAGGGATAGGGAATTAAAGAGAAAAACTCACATGGGAAGATGAATTCTTCCCTTCCTTAATTCAATTCAGAACAAGCTACAGCTATAAAAGCTTTATGACAATGCATAAAAGTAAATGACAAAAGATAAATGCCAAGACATGTTTGATTTTAGTTCTGGGACCTTTTATTGGGAGATAAACATCTACTTTTTTAGCTTTATTCAGGTAACCGCTCTCCATCACTCGATGTTCTCAAAGAGAGAAGTTCTGAAAACTGCCTGTTTCAGGCTCCATTACTTGCATGTCCTCCCTCCTTCCAGGTGGTTGTCACCCCCCCTTCCCTTAGGCGACAACTGGCATGTCACTCCTTTGACATAGTCCAATTGGATCATAACTCATTGACTCGGTTCTAATTGATCGATCGAACTCAAGAGCAGGTGTAAACAATAACCCTTTGATAAGATATAAAAGGCAACATTCAACATGCGAGACAGTGAAGGGAAAAATGTCCTCATTAAAGACAACGTGCCGCGAGATATAAACACGTCCTGATGTGGGTTCATAACATCGATATCCTTTCTGAGTGTCACTGTAGCCTAGGAAAACACATGAGAGTGACTTAGGACTCAGTTTGTCACGCTGATATGGCCTGAGATAGGGAAAGCACTGACATCCAAATACACGAAGTAGTCCATAATCTAGACTTTGTCCATAAAGAGTTTCATGAGGAGATTTTCCATGTAGTACAGGTGTAGGCATAGAAAGCCTCAAGCCATAAACGTTTAGGCATGGAAGCCTGAAATAAAAGAGTGGTACCCATCTCATTAATATGTCTAATCTTGCGCTCAGCTACCCTATTTTGTTCAGGAGTATGGGGACAAGATATCCGCAAAATAATACCACATTTATCTAAAAAGTTTTTAAATTCTCCTTTTGTTAACCCATAGGCACCATCACATTGAAAGCACTTAAAAGGAAAATTGCACCTTGCAACGTGAGAAGCTAGCAGAATTCCATTGCATTAAATACAAAGTGTACTGAGCTAGTTTCCTAAATAATAAAGGAAATGTTACAACCGGATCATTCCTAATAAAGAAGTAAAGATTCTAATTGGCAATAGTTGCCATTTCGGCTCCACATGAATTCCATCCATAATGTTACCCATTCAGCCACTGCATTATTTCCTTCCTTTAAATTGCTGTCTATTGCATGTTGCCTTTTATATCTTATCACCCTTTTGGTTTAGTCCTAGCAAGTTTTCATTTGGTGGTTTAGTCTCTCACGACCGAATGTAGGGTTGGATATGGTTCGGGTCCAAACCTAACCGAACCGAACCGGCCTATTTGGTTCGGTTCGGTTTTGAAAATTTTGAAGCCATGGAAAGGAATCTCTAACCCAAATACAATGATCCTTTTAGCCATCGTGATCCATTTGCGACATATTATATACATATATAGTTTTAAATGTTTACTTTGGTCGTAAATTGATAGTAACGTTTTTCTAAAATCTCGCCGTTCCCTAAAAACTGGGCTTGTTTTTCCACTGATCCTGTTCCCATCTTCATGTTTTTGTCTTTACATTTTGAAGATAAAGACACAAGAAGATGTGGACGGTTTTCCATCTCATAGTATTTTATGGATTTGACGGTACAAATTTTCATGGAAAGACAAACCGATTAGGTGCCTGCTTTGAATACGAAGACTTGTTGATTCCCTTATATTTTTACAGGGTTGAAAATGGAGAAAGTTAAAAGTAAGAAGCTTCGGTTCTGTAAAAAAAAAGGAAGAAGAGTAAAAAGAAAGAAGGTCTTGGTCGATTGGTCTTGGTCGCATAATATAAGTAGCCATCACCATCGATTGGTCTTGGTCGCATAATATAGTTTTAAATACTTGTATCGTGGCTTGTTTTTTCAACTGACCCGGAATCTTCATGTTTTTGTCTTTACATTTGGAATTCAAGGTAAAGACAGAAGAAGATGTGTGTACGTACCGTTTTTCATCTCATACTATTTTATGCATTTGACGGTACAAATTTCCCATGAAAAGACAAAGAGACGAGGTGCCTGCTTTGAATACCAAGATTTGTTGATTCTCTTTATACAGGGTTGAAAATGGAGAAAGTTTAAAGTTAATGAGGCGTTTAGAAGAAGCTTCGGTTCCATGTCCGTGTAGAAAACGGAAAAAGAGAAGGCAAAAAAAGAAGGTTTATCCCCACGACCAAGTTTTGATAATGAGGCTTACTCACCTTGTTTTACATGTTTTAACCAGGCCACTGCAATATCCCATGAAGCTCTAAGCCTCTAAGCAGCCAATCAGAGACTTTTCTGGGTCGGATCGTATGAGACTTTTCTTCTCCATATTCAATTTTGATATGGACACCCATCCATCCATTCCAAGACTTCCCACTTGGCATTTCATTCAAGCCGTAGAAGAAAAGTTTTTAGACCGTAGAACCGTAAAGAAAGAGTCAGATATCGAGCCCGTGCTTTCAGACGGTAGAATATCAGATGGGCCGTTGAGATTGAGCCACGTTGCCCAAATACCCGCTTTTCTTCTAGAAACCTCGTTTAATTGAGCCACCTGACTTGACCCATCCGAGAATAGGGGTCGAACATTCCTCTCTTATACACAATGCTATCGTATATATATGGAAAGATAATAAAAAAAGATGTCCAAATCAGCAGTGGAAGAACACCCTCAGAAGTCAGAAGGTTTTTGGTTGCGCAGCTAATAGAGGAGAGAATGGTATTGCCACCCATAAAGTTTGTTTTTTGCAGGGCTAATGGTGAGGATGATGTTATTATTAAGATATTGTTTTGTGGAATGTGCCATACGGACCTACATTGGGTCATGAATGACTTTGGATTTACCGATTTCCCTGTTGTCCCCGGGTACACGACCACCTCATCTTTTATCTGTCTCTCTCATCTGACGGTTAGGATCATTCCATTACTCTCCTTTTCTTACCTTGCCCATCAACAGTAAAAAAAAAAAAGTGGGTCCCATGAGTTTACTGATAAACGCCCGTTACCCCAAGTTAGCATAAGACAAGGGACGTACCAGGGTACAAAGAGCGTTAGCACTACAGGATATTTGAAACTTATAAAGAAGCATCTAATATTGAACAAAATTCACTCTGTGTTGCACAAATGGAAATGCTTACAAGATTTTTAGGTGATCCTCAGATGAGGAGCTTTCTCTTATTTATAGAGTCCCATAATTGCACTATAATTGTCTGGATTGTGCCATATGGCCCATATGGTAATCATCCCAATGGTCCAAGACCACCCTAGAATCTTCCGGACCTTTAAAAATTATCTATAAAGAGTGCACAAGAATAAACTAGTAACCCCCACTCTGCCACACATATCTACAGTTCTACACAGCTCATCTGGAGCCTTCTCCACAATCCCAATCAGGGGTGTAGGCAAAGACCTTATCTGTAATAATTGAGGCAAGAGTTAGCAGTCCCATGATATCATACACTCTCCATCTTTGGAAGCGCATCGTCTGGACGATAGGGTGTGCAGTTTCTAGAGATTTGCATTTGAGAGTTGACCCTTTGACTTATCAATTTTGTATTTTGATTTTTGTGCTGATAAAGTTAAGTAATTTTTTAGATTTTAAGTTCTACTTCCTTTATTTTGTACTAGTCTTGAACGAGACAGGGCAGCTAAGTTTTGCTACCGAGTCAAGCCAAGTTGGCCGAGTTTTGAGTTCACTCGCCCAGCTTTAGCATTGTGATTCTATCCCTCCATTAAGCATGGGTTTTCTATTTTATTTTTTTGAAAAATAATGCACATTGGCATAGTTTGTCACTTCACGGTATTATTTTCTTAACCAATATCATGTTGGAATGAAACCAACTTGGATGGAGGGAAAGGATATGATTGAAGAGAAGAAAATTGTTCTCTTCAATTTGTTATACTACTCAAGAGACTTAAAATTCCACTAAAACGGCTTACAAAATGAAGAAGATACATGGCCCAAAATATACCCTATACTTCAAATACGAGATTAACTTTTCTTAACTAAACTTAGCTTTCCTAAGTTGCATTAATACATTAACAAATGAAAAGTAAATGACTAACATAATTACAAAACACAAAACTAAATCCCTAGACCATTAACTCTCAAAAGAGTGATTATCAGTGTGGTCAAGTCAAGGTTGCAAACTCCCAAAGTAGTAGAGTTCCAATGAGGGAACATCAATGGTTGCAAGGCAAGTTCCATGCATGGTTTTAAATTTTGACCAAAATTTGAAATTTCGGATTTCAGTCAACAATGAAACCGAAACGCCCAAAATCCGAAATTACTGAAACTTACCAAATTTTGGAAATTTTTGTCCAAATCTCAGAAATTTCGATAATTTCGGCGAAATTTAAAAATATATATATTAATTTTTTATTCCTTTACAAAATTTCAGCCGAAATTGATGAAATTTCAGCCCAAAAAACCGACACTTCGCGCGTCTTTACCGAAATTTCGAGATTTCAGCTGAAATTTCAGTTTCGGTTAGGTCCCAAATATATGCCGAAACCGAAATTTCAAACCATGGTTCCATGGGCAAGAAATAATTTCTAAGACAATGGAAAATCCAAGACTCAAGTGGTCAAGCTTAGATTTCCAACATATCTAACCTTAGTTGACCCGTTCTTGCAGGCACGAGATTGTTGGAGAGGTCACCGTGGTGGGAAGCAAGGTCGACAAGTTCAAAGTTGGCGACAAAGTGGGCATAGGCTGCTGCCTCGTGGGCTCGTGCTAGACTTGCGACAGTTGTAGGCAGGACTTAGAGAATTATTGTGCTGGAGCCTGGAGGGATTCAAACGTACAGTGGGATTTACCACGATGGAACCAAGACCTACGGTGGTTACTCCGATATGGTGGTGGTCCACCAGCGCTACGTGGTCCGCATACCCGATAACATGCCACTTGACGGAGATGCACCGCCCTTGTGCGCCAGAATTACGGGCTATATATTTCGGCCTGAGTCTATAGGCATTGTCGGGCTCGGTGGGCTCGGCCATGTGGCTGTCAAGTTTGCTAAGGCTTTTGGAATGAAGGTTACCGTCATAAGCATTTCTCCTAGTAAGGAGGAGGAGGCAATTGAACGACTGGTGCTGACTCGTTCCTGGTCAGCCGTAACCAGGAACAAATGCTGGTAAGAATCATATATATTAGCAAATAAATGGGCTTATAATCTGGGATTTATTTTGACATTTTGCGTTTGATTTGGTGTTTAGGCTGCCATGGGTACGTTGGATGGAATCATGGATACAGTGTCGGCCAATCACCCTTTACAGCCGTTGATCCTTCTTTTGAAGCCACATGGGAAGTTGATCGTGGCGGGGGTCACAGAAAATCCATTTGAACTACCCATGATTCTGTTAGAGTAATTAGGTCAAGCAAGAGTTTGCTTGAAGCATTACACCCAAGGTATCTAATTTGGAATACCAAGTTTGTTGCCTCCAGCCCCTATATATATTAGATACACTAGGGTTTTAATAGGTTAGTGGGCTCTAGCCCAAATAGGCCCACTACACCGGTCTATTATCTTATTGGGCTTATATTAGAACTTACATGGGTTATATTATATACCCAACAATCTCCTCCTATGTTCTACATATAGCACAATCTATAGTGTAATGTTCAAAACAAAATATTAAATCATCCACATCACCATATGGTCTATATCATAAAAGATCTGTAATCCAAATGAAAACATGAATCCTTTTATGACAAACCAAGAGTTTTAGATATACAACAAGCTAAACTCAACCAAAAGGTAGTTTCACATATAAGTGAACCCCACTGATCTTAGATGAATTCATTCATAAGGTATGATTCTCATCGAGATTCAAAATAAAGTTCCACAAAAAAGTGAACTCTAGCATACTGAAATGTAAGCATAGTCTTTATGACTTTAGAAGATTTACTCATCAAGTAAGTCATCTTCATCAAAGTCCAAATCAAGACAAGCTCCTCCTATTTCGCCAATCCCTGTGAATTACCACATATGAATTCCATGAAAATGAATCCAATCATTTGTGTAAAACACTAAAGTATCTAGTTCTACCTGAAGAACTTAGTACAATTCCATAATTCACGAAAGTATCTAGTTCTACCTGAAGAAGAATTTAGTACAATTCAAAATGGCTGAAAAAGTATCAGTATCACTCTCACCATAAGCATCATTGTCAAGTTTCAATAAAGAACAAGACCTAAACAGCTTCTTTTGCAAATAACCATTCCTAATTGTCAAGTTTCATTAAAGAACAAGACCAAATAGTTTCTTTTGCAAAGAACCATTTCATGTTTCTTTTTGGAATGTTACAGTCATCTTATCCATATTTGAGTTAAACTGTATCATCAAGTTTGGAATGTACAACCTTTCCAAAAAAGGACATGTCATCAAATGTGGAATGACATACAACAACTGTAAACATCATCGAAACATATCAAGTGCCTATCTTGGCCAAAACAAAGGGAGATTCGAAAAATTCAAAATAACATGAATGTAGGTTAAGACATGTCTACACGGTCTTTAACCCCATCTCCCCCACAATTTTGAATATTCGGTCTTTGGTCAGGCCCTGTTGTGAGAGCTTCGGCCTGTTATCCTTCGATTTCGTATCAATCAAAGTGATAATCCCGTGTTCTTGAGATAATTCAGCATATGGCTTGTTGCAGCCTAAGATGTCTCCTCTTACAATTAAAGAGTGAGTTCTTCACAACCATTATTATAGCTTGATTATCACAGAACACACATAAGGAACTAATCCTTAACCCACTAAAGAACTAATCTTTAACCGCGTCAGTGGAATGCCATAACCATAATCAGATTCTTTATCCCGTAGCTGTCATCTATAGCTGAAGTTAGGGCATAAAGTTCCAATTCGACTTCCACACAACAACAATAAATTTGTTGTCCTCTGATTCTGAGACCCATGATACATCAGAATAAACTTCCACAATAAGTGGATGGCCACCATAGTTCAGAGCATACTCTTGAGTACACGAAATGTATCTCATCAGCCTCATAAGGACATTTCTATGCTCATGGCTAGGAGTGCTAGTAAAATGGCTCAGCATGCCAACTATAAAGCCTATGTCTGGCCTAGTGCAACACAAAACATACATGAGACTACCAATCAGTTTAGAATAATCTAACTAACTCACACTGTCTCTTCCTTAGAGATCAGCTTCTTGGTATAATCAAAATGGTGTCTCAATCGGTTGGCACTCACTGCATCCTCAAAAGGAAAGTAGTTTTTCATATAATGGGCTAGGCCAAGGGTGATTCCTTGCCTTTCAAAAATGTACTTTCATATCAAGAATGGTGTTAACAACACCCAGGTCTTTTCATGTCGAATTCTTTATCCAAGGTTAGTTTCACATTACTTACCACAGAGAGAGATTGGAAACAAGAATCAACATCTACATACAAGCAAATAAGCATGACCTTATTTGACACAAAATGATAGTAAAAGCATTTTTTAGAGTAATTGATCAGAAAACCCAAAGCTCTTTACTACTTTGTCAAATTTTTGATGTCACAATTTAGGTGTTTGATTAAGACCATAACAAAATTTTGTATAAGCACATACAAATATCTACTTACAGCCCATAGTTGACTAGCTGTCAAGTTAGATTTTCTAACAGAGAGCTTATTTCATCATTAATGGCTTCTGCCCATAACAAAAAGTCCATAGATCTCATCACTTCCTGATAGGATGATGGATCATTCTCCAAAGGGTAGGTCACAAAATCCTCACCAAAATTCTTGGGTACTCTACCACATATAAATGAAGTGCATGTACCAAAATAATAGTAACTACTTTAACATCTTATAAAGTTAGTTGTTTACCTGAAGAAAGGGACAAGTTCGCAGTACCAGTGTGAGTGACCTCCATGTCTGCTCCACTAGCCACTGTACCAGTCTCCTTTACTTCGATA
The DNA here is from genome assembly GCF_043159265.1 of Tasmannia lanceolata. Lineage (NCBI taxonomy): Eukaryota > Viridiplantae > Streptophyta > Magnoliopsida > Canellales > Winteraceae > Tasmannia > Tasmannia lanceolata. The sequence goes on along the minus strand of NW_027518685.1, from coordinate 9,558,216 downwards.
ACACCAGTGAAAATTTTCTTTGAGTTGTAAGCATGACAAATGGCTTCTGTATCCGACCACCAATCTGAGGAAGTACTGGCCTTATCTTTTCCCAACATGGCAGTGAAACTTTTATGCTCGGCCTTATCTACCATTATAGTAGCTTCCTTATATGGTGTGTCCAAACGATTAACGTTTGACCATCTCAAAGGGAATTGCAGTCTTGTCCATTTTAGTCCAATTTACCAAAATAAAATATGGAAAGAGTGCACCTGATTTGTGAAGTGCGATAACCAAATAAGAATAACTTAGTCGCGAACCAAATCCAAACTCGAATCCGAGATATCCAAGATGAAGCCCAACAGCAAGAGATTACCACCAAGGGAAAAAACCCAAACCCAACATATTGGGGTTTACAGGGGGTGAACCAAGAACAAAGAACCAGCCAAGGCGAAACCCGAGACGAGGGTTGTTCAGACTATCCAACTGTCGGCAAAACTAGTTGGCAAGAACCGGTCTAAAACCAATTGCAAATACCAAAACAGATTGGTCTTCTGTATAACTCGCGATTTACAAATCGCGGCACAAACACCAACTGCCGTGAGTAACCCCCAATATGAGCAACAATCCGAGCCATGAGAAAACCCCCAAATTCCTACTGATCTACGGCCGTGAGTTAAACCCCCAAAGAAAAAAAAACGAAAGTTCTTCTCCCTTCAAAATGAGAATACCCACTGGTTGTGCAGAGAGAGATTCGACTCTCGATTATGGGCTACCAGCGGCCGGATATGGGTTGCAACCGGTGGTTGGTTGCACCTCCCAAGGAAGCTCCGATTTCAAACGGTGGAAGTATCTCTTGTAGCAGAAGCTTCAGAATAAAGAACTAGATCTGTGTATAACTAGATCTGTGTTGAGAGAGTTGTCTTTTTCAAATCGTGAAAAAGGAACCCCAAAAAATTCCGTCCGTGATTAGTCTCGCAACCCAAATAGAAAAAGAAGGGAGGTTGAACACCAGAAATTAAACCCACGTACAAATTTGGGCTTTATAGGAGGAAACCCAGACCCAGTCGTTCAATTGATTCAGATGGAACCCTTTTGGTGTCCACAAAAAAAAAAATTAGTAACTGGTCTGAAGAAAATACGTCAATTCGTGAAGACGTTCAAGAAATCCACGAATTTTGAGGCTTCTGTGTGATTCAAAACGAATTTTAGGGATTCAAAAAACCACGGCCAAATTTTGATTCTAATAAGGAATAAAACCCACGCCCAACATGCCACAATTCTAACGTGAGATGAGCCAAGTATCCTCTTCTTGATTCCAACGGAAATAAAAACCCACGATCAAGAAAGATCAGCCGTCTTCTTCTTTTGGGAGTTGAAAACGATGCCAAGAAGATCAAACAATCACGCCCAAATCGTTGTTCCCAGTGAAACTTCAATCAAGGAATCCCATCCCAAAATTAAAACGAAGTCAAAAAAGAGAGATACGCCTCTTTATCTTGATTCTAACAACAGAAATTCCAAACGGTGGATGTATTCGTTGTGTCCACCAAGAATTCCCAAACGATGGAAGAATTGAATTGCTCCAAAAAAAAAAAAAATTTGGAGGCAGACGTCCTCTCTTAGAGGGTAGAGATGTAATGCTTCAAGATTGTTAGAGTAATTAGGTCAAGCAAGAGTTTGCTTGAAGCATTACACCCAAGGTATCTAATTTGGAATACCAAATTTGTTGCCTTCATCCCCTATATATATTAGATACACTAAGGTTTTAATAGGTTAGTGAGCTCTAGCCCAAATAGGCCCACTACACCGGTCTATTATCTTATTGGGCTTATATTAGAACATACATGGGTTATATTAGATTCCTATGCTCATCGGTAAGCATACCTAACATAATTCTTAAAAGTTTTCATTCATTACTTGTTACCAAATGAGCTACCTATCATTCATTTACCTATCCTTCTTTCTCTCTCTTAATTCATTGTAATAACATTTCTAACTTCTCAGGAAGAAACTTGTCGCCGGCAGTGCCATCGGAGGAATGAAAGAAACCCAAGAAATGATCGATTTTGCGGCAGAACACGGCATAATGGCAAATATCGAGGTTGTTCCGATAGATTACGTGAACACTGCTCTAAAACGACTTGCAAAAGCCGACGTCAAATACCGATTTGTAATTGACGTTGCAAACACCTTGAAATCTGCTTAGATGATCTTGGCCTTGAGGCAAGATCACGACCATCTATCTTGGTTTTGTGTCCCATTTATGAGATTGATATATGGTTATGGAGTGGATTTGAGAGTGTAGTTTTAAATTTCTTATGGTTAGTGTTTAAGTGTTTGGAGTGTTAGATTAGGTGAAGCATATAAGAAATATTTTCTATTTTATTTGTTGTATAATAAGGTGGGTTGCCATGCCATCCACACTATTTTTCGCCATTTACGGCCTCATGGGAAATGAAGAACACATTTTTATCTCTAGTAAACTTATGATAAATAGTTGTACCTTGGTAGTTCCATCTTCCACGCTGTACAAAATGTGCTAATTAAAAGAATAAATAGAGATGGTATTAATTTTATAATCATCTCTTTGGATGCCTCTACAAATTATTTGTGTGCAGTAATCTTATATACAAATGGTTTTGAAGTAATATTTGGGTATTTGTAAATCAGAAATTTATAATTATATAAGGGCAAGTTTGGATACCTCAAATTTTTATTTGGATTTGGAATTGAGTTTGAGTACAAAATGAATAGATATGGCAGCTCATGTTGAGGGACACAGAGGGAAAGGGGTGATTCCTGCTGCAGGGGAGAGGTCGAGGAGCCAAGAGAGTGAAGGAAACTGCCAGATCTGTGGATTTCCAATTTCTTATTTCCACAGCTTATTTAGAAATCTGATTTTTTTCACTGTCAGTCGCTGAATTGGAAGATTTGATGGGGATCCAAATGTCAACGCAAAAAGGGCTGCAAATGTGAGAATTCCAAATCAAAATCTTCTAGGCATCCAAATGGGCCCTGAAGGGATTTGCTGGGGACCATCGCAGAAGGCATTTTGCAGGATATTTTGTTCTTTTCATTTAATTTATCCGAGGTGAACAGCCAGCCCGCAAAATGCCTTCTACGGTAGTCCCCAGCAAATCCATTTATATATCAGCACAACCATATGCTATTACATTTTCCAAAAACCTCTCACAAGCCAATTAAAAAAGAAACGACAGTTGGATTTGGGCAAATATATTATATATGATTGTGCTGATAACATTGCCCTACAAATAATGGCTTCCAAAGAGGCCGACATGTCCGATTTGCAAATAAGATTAAATTGAAATAATCTTATATTGCAAATAAATACTGATTTTGGTGGCACCCTAAGAGGCCCTTAGACCAAGGCCTAAATAGATTTTTACATTGTGGTTAGGATATGATGCTAACCATTAGACAATGGGGTTCATAAATTTTCACTTCATGATTAGTATATGATTTTAATTCTATCTTAAAATTGCAATTATGATTACAGGGATTTGTAGGCTATTACTCAAAAGGGATTTGCTAGGCAATTTAGCAGAAAGCCATTTTGGGGATGACTGTTGCACAAGAGAAGAGCCAGCCTAGATGAATCAAATGAATAAGACAAAATCTGCTAAAAGGAGCACGTGTGGCACTTCTCTCATGCAAAAGTCTGCCTCTTGCTTTCTACTAAATTGCCTAGCAAATCCCTCCAAAAAAAAGCCATTTTGCGACTCACTTTTAAAGGGGAGAACAACCCCTTAGATGAATTAAATGAAGAATATAGAATGTGCTGCTAGGTAGCTGTTCTCTATTGAAAAGTGAGCTGCGGAATGGCTTTTTCACAAAATTGCATGGCGAACCCCAACATTAAATTTGGTAGAATAATATCCGCACTACCTATCTTCCCAAGATTAAATTTTGAGTCTAATAATTGGTTTTTTGGACTTGCAATCGGTTCTCAAAATCCAAAACAAATAGGCCATAATTTTGAGTCCGATGATATCACTTCTTCCTAAACATTTATACAATCCATTCATCATTAAAAGTCGATGAGGAATTAAGAACTTTGTACGCTCGTCCTATTTTCTTCTTTAAACATCAGACTTGGAACTCATGGTCGATCTTAGCGGCCGATCTTAGCTAGGGGTGCAATTTGAGCCGTGTCGGGTTGAGCTTTAGCCAAAATGAATTGGAATCAGCTTGAACCAGACCCAATTTTATAGTAAAACCTCAACCCGAATTCTCAAAAAATTGACCCGAGTTGCACCCTGAATAAGATCATTTAACGGTAGCGAGAGCATGAAAAATGGAACATTTCTTGTACAACCCTTCTCCATAGCAGAAGTATTTACCTAGGGCCAATTAGTTCAATCTTTTCATGAGATGGCCCATAGGAAGCAATGACAAAGCTTGGAAATGATTGGAACGTGGCATGGCCCAAAGAGGTTTTCATGACGTGCAATCTCTCCAAAGATGCGGAGGCTTAGGATCACCCTATGGAAATGATTTTTTTGGGGCACAAACTATTTAAAATTATTGGGTATATAATATAACCCATATATGTTCTAATATAAGCCCAATAAGATAATGGACTGTTGTAGTGGGCCTATATGGGCTAGAGTCCATTAACCAATCATTAACTCTAGTGTATCTCTATATAAGGCCTAGAGGCAACAAACTTGGTATTCCAAACTAGATACCTTGGGTGTAATGCTTCAAACAGCCTCTTACTTGACCTAATTACCTTTAACAAAAACATCTATAGATCATTAGATCGGAGGGTTAGGATCTTCTGAAATGATTTTTGGGGCACAACCTATTTAAAACCTCTACAGATCATTAGATCATAGGGTTAGGATCATCCTATGAAAATGATTTTCCAGGACTCAACCTATTTACGTTGTGGCCCAACAAATGAACAGTTTGGATCATCGCATGAAGTGGGCCATACCCTATGTTTTGAAAAATATTATACTATAGGGCCACATAAATTTCTAAATGTAGTAAGGGGATTTGCTACGCGGAATTTCGCAGAAAGCCATTTCGCCCCGACCTATTGCAACAAAATCTGCCAAAAATCAACTTGTGTGTGACTGTTTTATCATGCAAAAGCCAGTCGCGAAATGGCTTTTCGCGAAATTGCCTAGCAAATCATAGTAAGGATTGCAGTTATCAATGCGGATATCAGTCTCCTTTTAGAAAAGCCTCTTTCCTATCAAAGAATAATCAACGGCCTAAAATTATCCGGGGGAGGAATATAAAAAAGAGATCAAAAGACCCATTTCACTTCCCCCCAAACCCTAACCCTAATAAGTCTCTCCCTCTCTATAAGAACCCATCTCTCTCCTTCTCTTTCTCATAAAACCCTTCTCTATTTCTCCCTATTCCATCCCTTTTTATGGTTAATTATATCTTTCAATGTATGGTTTTCTTTTTGCATCATCTTTCACCTTTTTTAGTATTTTTTTTTCTTCTTAGAGATAATAAGGGCTGATGATGATAAATCTATCTTAGCGGATTTCAATGAGACTCATGTCGATGATTTGATTTTTGTTACACACACTGAAGCCTATTTCATCTCTTTCTAATGGATTTTCCTACTTATTTTTTTCTTCATTTCAATGTTCTGGTTTCATAGTTTCCCAAATGTGTTTTCTTTATTACATCCCTCCTTGTGTTTTTTCCCATTTTCCCTCTTTGATTGATTCTTAGTTTTGAGATCTCTTGAGTGATTGGTTGATGGGTATTTTCCATTTGATTTGTTATTTCAAAGATATGATTCCTTTTCATGGATTTTCTTTGGAAAATCATTTTAATTTCATGGATTACCTCTTTTACTCTATCAGGCGTTTTTCTTGTTATTTCATTTTGGGTACGTAGATAATTGGAGCCGTAGGATTGAACGCATTGTAGCAATTGACGGACTGGATTTGTTGCGATGATGAGTTAAACGGTGTTTAGGGCAGTGGCGTTATACATGCCGTGAGCCGTCCACCATTAAACGACTTCTCCTTCCACTGAGCACAAATCCCGTTCAATTAACTTTTTTATTACATTTTCTTTGAAATTTTGGAGACTTCTTTTATACCCCTTGATCAATCTTGACCGTCTATTGCTGTTATTAATCTTGTGTAGCCGTTGTCGCATAATCGATTTGGGAACCATCTACTAACTAATCAAATCTCCGTTAGATAGTAATCTGGACCGTCTATCACAGTTTCCTAAAATTGATGCATGCAAAAAAAATATCTTGAGGGGAGGAGATTTATTAGGAAAATTTGCCAATGGGGGACCCCAAAATACAAGAATTGTGAACTGGGGACACAGTTATGAAAAATTGTTAAAGAGACTTGATAACTCAATTTTAAGAGTTTGATAACCCCATTTAGAGGTTTGATAACCCCCTTTTAGAGACTTGATAACTCCCATTCCGTCCCTCCCTAACAATTTATCAAAGGTGTGTCTCCCGTTCAAAATTCTTCTATTTTGGTGTCACCTAAATGCTTAGTATTTTTCCATCCAAAATAACCACTTATAGAATGATCTAAACAGCCCATATGTGATGCTACAATGTAAATAGTCTGTATCTCATGAATCATCTCCTTACAATGATCCTAACCATAGTTTTAACTTTCAAATGCCTCTTTGGAATTATGGGCTCTCTCGAGTCGAGTACCTCTTACCTTTAGCCACATCCTTGGAAATTTCAGCCCTAATTTGGTATAAAAAAAACAGCAATCGGAAAACATCACAATTTTGACTGAATTTACCAAAATTTAGGACTCCTGCTGAAATTTCGGTTCTGTCCCAATCGAAATCCGAAGTTTCGGAAATTTAAAACCATGACCAAAACTCTTTTTGTAAAACCAGGAATAACTCTTCAGGCGGTGTTAATGTACGTTTGATATTCGGCATTTTTTTCCTCCCAGCGATACCTTTCACGCCAATGAAGTTTATCAAACCCCTGAATCAATGATAAAAGAAGGGGAGTGATAAATAGATCCCCCATAATAATAATAGCGTGCAACTTAGGCGGGCTCAACCCGAACCTGATGGGTTCAACCTGGGAAAAAGTCAGGTTTGGTTGAGTTCGGGTATCAGGTTCAACCTGGGAAAAAGTCAGGTTGGGTTGAGTTCGGGTTGACTGCTTGGGCAACCCGACCCGAGTGAACCTGACATTTTTAATAATTTTTTTAATTTTTTAAGCTAAAAATCTCGGGTTGGGCCGGGTTGAAGTTGGGTTGGATCAGATTAGTAAAAAGGAGGGTAGGGTCGAGTTGTACCTTGTCGGGTTGGAACTTGGGACGGGTTCAGGTTGCCTCAACCTGACCCGAGTTGCACCGCTACCCATATATCCTCCCCTATGTGTCTATTTGCTCTTTCTCTCTCTAATGCGAGGAGAGAGAAAGACACACAGGGTCGATTTATCACTGCCCTAAACGATTCATAGGCCAATTCTTGATTCCCATTCCTACATTCCAAATGTGCCCTTATCAATTGCTGTGATGTATCCTTGACGACAAAATAAACCCTTTAGTTCCCACGTTGGTTCTACGTGGAGGGTAGTATAGATGATTAAATTACACCAACTCTAACACCTTATCAGAGCGAGGATATTAAAATTCAGCACATATGGCCTAACAAAAAAAAAAAGGCCGCACATCAGCCATGTCTGGGGGAGTGGACTATGGTGGGGAAAAAAAAATGCTTTGTTTGGGAGAAAAAAAATCCAAGGAGATTGGTGGGAAAAAAAAAGTCCTAGAAGTATCGCGGTAAAATAAAAATCCAATGCTTGGTTGACCGGACTATGGTGGGAAAAAAAAATGCTTTGTTTGGTTGCTTCAACTGTTGGGAAGAAAAAAAATTCTTCTCAAGCTTATTTTTGGTTCCTGGGAGTATTTCTTTTCCTTCCTGGGGTTTCGTGCGGGGTTATTTTGGTTCCTGGGATTATTTTGGGCCCACCAACCAAACGTGGGTGTCCTGAGGAAATCCCACAAAAGTCCCAAGAAACAAAAAAATTCCGGCAGATTTATAATAATAAGATCAAAGTGTCACCAATGACAATAGGCCGGATTTATGACAACCAACAATATCTTCACACCAATAGTAATCTCAGAGTAATCAATTTTTTTACAAAAATGGCAAAATTTTTATTCCTCGGTTTATATTTTTTGAAAGAGGGCGAGGGAGATCTAGCTCAGCTTAGCTAGAGCTCTATAAATACACCATCTCCATGTTGTTTCAGTCATCCAACCCATTCATTCTATAGGACCTCACATAGATAAGGTGTTCCTAACAAGCCATCTCCATACCTTAATCCTAAACATTCAATCTATAGAAGCACATTTTCGAGCCATCCATTCTAAACCTCCATAAATCATAACCCTTATCATAACCTATAATTCTAACCATAACCCTAATCATAACCTATAAAATGAATGGATTGGATGAGTCAAACAACTATGGGAGTAGTGGTTTCTGAGCTCAAGCTCATAAACCTTTTCCTATTTCTGAAAAACTTGTGTGAAGTTTACAACTAATAACTAATAAGTGAGACACGTCCAAATAGTAAAGTATTAGCATTTTTCCAAAATTTCTCTAACTCTTGCCGTATTTTTTTCAGATTTGGTTTGCCAATTATTTCCCAAGACCACGGATATTGGCACTAGGGCTGCAACTTGGGTCGGGTTTTCCCCGACCCGCATCGACCCGACCCGAAAAAAGCTTGGGTTGGGTTCATGTTTCTCGGGTTTCGGGTCGAGCAGGGTTCGGAGGGGCCCGACCCGAGTTAAGTTATAGTATGTATTGTTTTTTTCTAAAACTTTGTTACTTTAAGAGTGAAAACTTAAGAGTAAAACTCAGCACTGGGTTTCCAGATATAAATACCCAAGTTTTGTGAACTGGGTTTCCAGATATAAATACCCAAGTTTTGTGAACTGGGTTTCCAGTGCGTACCCAAGTTTAAGAACCGGGTTTCCAGTGCGTACCCAAGTTTAAGAACCGGGTTTCCAGTGCGTACCCAAGTTTAAGAACCGGGTTTCCAGTGAGTACCCAAGTTTTGTGAACTGGGTTTCCAGTGCGTACCCAAGTTTAAGAACCGGGTTTCCAGTGAGTACCCAAGTTTTGTGAACTGGGTTTCCAGTGCGTACCCAAGTTTAAGAACCGGGTTTCCAGTGCGTACCCAAGTTTAAGAACCAGGTTTCCAGTTCGTCCCTTACATCGAGTAGTTCGATTAGCAGTGATTCCACTGCATTTTTGCTTTTGAGTGCCATTGCATAGCACTCCCTGGACTGAGGTTGATCTCCTCGAACTTCACCCACACCATTGGGGGTTATGAACTTCATTTTTTGGTGGTAGGCTGAGGCGACTCCACGGATCAAGTTCTGGCCAGGCCGTCCTAAGATAGCGTTGTAGACCGAGGTGGCCTTTACTACCAGAAAGTTGACCATGGCGAATGCTTGACAAGGTGAGTCTCCGACTAGGACAGGGAGCTCGATCTGCCCCACCACTTTCACGACCTCTCCGGAGAAGCCAAATAAATCTGAGTTCGCCGGCTTTAGACGGTCGTCGCCTATCATCATTTTTTCAAAGGCGTGGTAGTATAGAATGTCTGCTGAGCTTCCGTTGTCCACGAGGATTTTCTTCACCTCCCAGTTGGCAACGAGCATGGTTAGAACCAGTGCATCGTCGTGGGGGAGGATAAGGTTGTCCAGATCTGCATCCGAGAAGGAGATCTCATTCTCCGTTCTCGACTTTTTGCTGGTAGTGTGCACGGCGTTAACTCGCCGTGCATATGCTTTGCGAGCGGTAGAGGAGGTGCCCCCAGCGGCAGGCCCACCCATAATTGTACCAATGACCCCCCTTGGCTGAGATCGGGGTGCCTCAGGTTGTGCATTGGGCAGCTGAGGGGTTTTGTCCCGAGCAGGGGGCTGTTGTGATTTCGGAGGGCTACGGCCCTGGGGGCTCTTTCCTCTACGCTCTTGGTTGCGATTGTCAGTCCGGATATACTTTTTCAAATAACCCCGGCTGATGAGCTGCTCAATTTCCTCCTTGAGTTGCCAACAATCATCTGTGTCGTGGCCGTGGTCTTTGTGGAACCGGCAGTACTTCGAAGGATCTCTCCTGTTTCCTTTGGAGATCATTCTAGGTGGCCACTTCACGAACTCCTCCTCACTGATTGCCGCCAGTATGAGCTTTCTGGAGGTATTGAGAGGCGTGAAGTTCTCTTCTCTTCTCTGAGGGGTGGAGACTTCTCTTTTCTGGGAGGTTTATCCTCCCTGCGCTATTTAGGCAGATTCTTCTCTTCAGAGGTTATCCTCCGATTTGAGTTAAGAGCTGCTAGTGTTTCTTCCACCGTTATGTACTCCTCCGCCCCGGCCATGAGATCTGCCAGTGAATGCGGATTTTGTCGAGCCACAGCTCGACGGAAATCGTTGGACCGGGCGCCTGCGAGGAGCGCATTCATTGCTGCTGAGGGATCTAAATTTGGCACTTGAAGTGCCTCCCTGTTGAATCGGCGGACGAACACCTTCAGAGGCTCGTTGTCTTCCTGTCGCAAGGCCATCAGGGAAGCTGTTGTTTTCTTTGGCCTGCGGCTGCTCATGAAGTGGCGGACGAGGTCCTCTCCAAAATCGTCAAAATTGTTGATGGAGTTTGGTTTAATCCTGGAGTACCAGTCTCTTGCCGCGCCAGTTAACGTTGTTGGAAACGCTCTGCAGATGAAGACATCAGAAGCTCCGTGGAGGAGCATCATTGTTCTGAATGTCTCCAAGTGATCCACGGGGTCTGTGGTGCCGTCGTACTGGGGGACGGCTGGCATTTTAAACCCTCTGGGTGCTGGGGCACCCAGAACATCATTAGTGAACGGCGTTCTACTTGAGAACGCCCTGGAGGCGGGCCGGCTCTGGTCCTTCGCCAGTTCCTCTATTTTATGGTCCATGTCCTCCATTCTCTGTAGCAGGGGATCCGTTCTGTGGTCCCGGGACCTGATTCTTCCCACAGATCGGCTTGCCGCGGAGCCGGACTGACTCTCCGGACTCCTACGACGAGGCCGGGACTTTACTTGTGGTGCATGCTCTTCGTGAGCTCGGGGCTTCTGTGCAGAGCGGGACCTCGACCTTTGGCGGCGATGAGGCTCCGTCTGTGCGTGCCTAGCTGCGGAGTGATGAACTTGTCTGGCGGAGTGGTGAGTTCGGCCCTCCCCATGGCGTGATGACTCTCCCCTGTGGACATCTGGCCTTTTCTGGCCAGATCGTAGAGCTTCTGGAGGAGGTTGGGGAGGCGCCTGCAGTAGCTGCTGGTACTGCCCGACGAGGGCTGTCATCTGCTGAAATAGAGCTTGAACTTGCTCCGGAGTAGGCAGAGGGTTAAGATGTTCTGAGCGAGCAGGGCTCTGCTCGGCGGTAGCAGAAGCTGCTACTACCAGCGAGGCAATTCGCTCGCTCCAGGTTCTGCGAGGTAGCACGGCTTGATCAGTCCGTGTAGTAGGGATCCGCGCGCTCTTGCGCCCTGCCATTTTTTGTGAGATGCGTAAGAACAGCTTTTAGTTCTTGGGTCCCACGGATGACGCCAATCTGTTAGACCTAAAATCGGTAACAGGTACAGCAGTGACGTAAGAGCTGAGCTGGATGACCAGAGGAGCTGAGTCCTGGTGAACCAGAGTGAGTGAGTAGCGATGGAGTGGCTGAGTCCTACACAAGGCAAGTGAGGTCAGAAGACCGGACCGGGTTTTACTCCGGACAGGCCCTTCGACACTCAAGTCAGTATGAGCAGGAGTGAAGGGAAATGTCAGAGTTTTTAGGGAGAAGAGGGTTTTTCGTATTACCCGTTTGTCTGAGCCCTGTTTCCCTATTTATAGGGAAAAACGGGTGAGGTGTCCTGGACAGGTGGCGGCCTGTGAGAGGCTGGATCTCACCTACTCTGGGACAGGTGGCAGCCTGTGAGAGGCTGGATCTCACCTACTCTGGGACAGGTGGCAGCCTGTGAGAGGCTGGTGTTTTCACACCCCATCACCTAAATATAAATTTTATGCCAAAACAAAGACCCATAAAATTGGGCGCAAATAAAATTGTTTATTCTGTAGAACAGACCCTAACGTAGAGAAAGAGCATTTGATATGCGCAGCCCTGCCAGCCTCTTTGGAGGTAAGATAGAAACTCAATTCTAGGGCGTCAACGAAAGAAACGTTTCCATCCCCTGGAATGGGATTTCAGGCGATTGAGAAGAAGTTGGGAAAGTCACTTCTTCAGTAGGCTCATTTGCCTTTACATAGATGGAAATGACATTTTTATGGTACGGCAAGATGCCAAATGTGGGGATGCTGATACGCAACGAATGTGAACGCCACGCCGATACACACAGTCTGTGAATGATTCACGGGCGTTGATGTGCGCAAATTGCAAAGGATGGCATTGATGCACGCAAAATATAAATGACTCTCAGGGTCTGTAGATCCTCCAACTAACTAACAAAGTGTCGAAAGAAAATTCCAGCGCGAGGGATAGGAAATTAAAGATAAAGAATCACCTAAGAAGATGAATTTTTCGCTTCCTTAATTCAATTCAGAGCAACCTACAGCTAGAAAAGATAAATGACAATGGATAAAAGTAAATGACAAAAGATAAATGCCAAGACATGTTTGATTTTAATTCTGGGATCTTTTCTTTCGAGACAAACATCTACTTTTATAGGTTTATTCCAATAACCCGCTCCCCATCACTCCATGTTCTCAAAGAGGGAGGTTCCGAAAACTGCCTGTTTCAGGCCCGTTACTTGCATGTCCTCCCTCCTTCTAGGTGGATGTCACCCCACCTTCCCTTCAGTGACAACTGGCGTGTCACTCCTTTGACCTAGTCCAATTGGATCATAGCTCATTGACTTGGTTCCGATTGAGCGATCAAACTCAAGAGCGGGTGTAAACAATAACCCTTTTTGGTTTAGTCTTAGCAAGTCGTCATTTGGTGGTTCAGTCTCTCACGACGGAAAGTTGGGGTGTACATTGTTCGGGTCCAACCCTAACCAAACCGAACCGGCCTATTTGGTTCGATTCGGTTTGGTTTGGTTATGAAAATATAAAGTTCGGTTCTAAAAAATTTGAAGCCTTGGAAAGGAATCTCTAATCCAAATACAATGATCCTTTCCTCCATCATGATCCATTCGTGACATGTTATATACATATATTAATAGGGGTGCAAGTTTGGCCCTTTCAGCCCTGATCCGCCCTAAGCCCGAACAGGGTCAGGGCTGGATTTTCCAACCCTGAGGGCGTGTCAGGGTTCATTTTTTTAGACCCTGACTCTGGTCGGGTCGGGTTCTGGGTTAATGCCTCGGGTACCCTGACCCGGCCCTACCCTAAGTTTTCTATTATAGAATTGAATCATCCATGCATGTTTCTTTTGCTAATGTTTTCTATTATCTTGGATTGATGTTTCTTTAGATTATTATTATTAATTGTCTTTGTTGTTCGTCATGTTGTTGAATTCATATTGTCTTATTTTGTTCCCTTTCTCTGTTTATTGATCATTTTGTTCTATATGATAAGTTGTTGCTTTATTTTTGGCACTCTTAACAGGTATTTGCACTAGAGTCAATTAGGGCTGGCCCGGCCCGGCCCGGCCCGGCCCTACCCAATCAAGGCTAATCAGGGCGGGCCAGGGCCAGCACTGAGCCCTGTAGGGCGGGGCAATGGGTTGAGGTTTGTCGGCCCTGACTCAGGGTTAGGGCGGGTCAGGGCCGAGATAATGGGATCCAGGGCTGGGCTAGGTTTTAAAAACCCGACCCAACCCGACCCTGTTGCTGCCCTACATATATACTTCTAAATGTTTACTTTGGTAGTAAATTGATAGTAACGTTTTCATAAAACCTTACCGTTCAATTCCCTAAAACTGGGCTTGTTTTTTCAACTGACCCTGTTCCCATCTTCATGTTTTTGTCTATACATTTTAAAGATAGAGACACAAGAAGATGTGGAACGTTTTTCATCTCATAGTATTTTATGGATTTGACGGTACAAATTTTCCATGAAAACACAAACCGATGAGTTGCCTGCTTTGAATACGAAGACTTGTTGATTCACTAATACTCTTACAGGGTTGAAAATGGAGAAAGTTTAAAGCTAAAGAGGCTGTTTAAAGAAGCTTCTGTTCTATGTCGGTGTTCAAAAGGGAAGAAGAGTAGAAAGAAAAGAAGGTTGAATCCGAAATCCCCGGTAGAAAAACTAACGTTTTTAGACTACTGATATCCTCATGACCAAGTTTTGATAATGGGACGAACCCACCAGGTTTTACATGTTTTAACCAGCTGTAAAATTGCTTAATACATTCCCAAAATGCCCTCAGCAGCCAATCAGAGACATTTCTTCGTCATCTATGGAACATTCTATGATGTTACTAACGACCCTAACACGTGACTTGTGACTTATGACTTATGACTTAAGATTTACGATAGGGTTTGTCTATCGTTCCCTAAATCTGGCCTTGTTTTTTTTCAACTGACCCCGTTCCCATCTTCATGTGTTTGTCTTAACATTTTCACGATAAAACACAAGAAGAAATCGACCTAATTTCATCGGGAAATAACATCTGCGCTGATATCATTTCCCTTTTTCATCTCATAGTAATTTTATGCATTTGACGGTAAAATTTTCCTCGTAAAATTTGTCACATGAGACAAAATAAGGGGGTGCAAGCGGCAAAATGGGGGGTATTAACAATATGCGAAGGTCATGCATGAATCATGGTCTAAGGATGATTTTGAATTTTCTTAAGCAGCCACCATCCCTATGTTGAATATTAGTTATAATAATACTTGATAATTTTATATATATTTTTGTAATCGGACTGGGTGCGCTACTAGTCAAATCTGGGGTATTATATAGAGGCACCCCATCCTCTCTCCTTTGTATCGTCCATCCCCACCTTCTCCCTTTTGTTGAAGAAGAAGAAAGAAGAGAGGAAAAGAGAGAATTAAGATGTCGAAATCACCAGAAGTTGAACTCCCAACCAAGGCCTTCGGTTGGGCTGCAAAAGATGAGTCTGGGGTCCTCTCTCCATTCAAATTTTCTAGAAGGTATTGCTAATTTTTATTTTATTTTATTGAACAATTAGTTTAATTAAGTTTTTTTTTGTTATTTTTTGGTGATGCCCTTTCATTTCCCTTTACAATCAATTAGTTTTGGGGTTTCGAACGTTGTTCTTTTCGAATTGGTGGTGATTGGAAAATCGTTTTCATCACAATCTCTCTCTCTCTACCATAGTTAGCAAAACTCTGTTTAAAACTCCGTGCGTTTATTGGTGTGCCGTTTAAAACTTTCACAATGAATAAAACTTCGTTTTTTTGGGCCAACTTTCCAGTTTTACCCCCATCATATTTTGTAAATGACAAAATTCTAAACTCATTTCCTCGTGTTTCCATTTTTTTGAACCAGTACCGTATTAAACTCGTATTTTTGCCATCCCGTTTTTTTGGCGAATCACGTTTTGCTAACTATGCTCTCTACACGCTACTTTTTATCAGTTATAAGAGATACTTTAGGGTGCTTAAGACACCTGTTTGGCAGAGCTTGTGTCACGTGTACGTCATCGGATCCGTTGATCAGGACGGTAATCAAAGGGTGGTTTCATATGTCTAAAAGATCAACGGTCTCGATTGCACATAGAAAACCTTTGGCTTTTTGGAAAATGATATATTTTTGGAAAATTCATTTTTCTTGGAACGGTTAAATTTTCCATGTAAAAAACTTAGAAAAATTCACCTACAGAATGGGAAATTTTCAGATTTTATATATATTTGCCTAACGTGCCCTTGGCCATTGGATTCATGACTAATTATTGTTAATCTTAATACTCAACGCTGTCGATCAAACATTAAAGTTTTGAAAAGTTTAAATGAAGGCGGGCCATTGATTTATTAAATTTTTCAATCTAGTCGCCTCCCATCTCATTTAATAATCTTTTGGAGGGCTTCTATAATAGTTTTATGTGTCTCTATCACCTTAAGGGTAGGAGTAGGACCCACACAAAAATATCCTACGGCAAAGTGCCAAGCAAGTAAGCAACATATATTTTCTCTATTTATTAAATAAATATGACATTATTTGGGATAAAAACTGACGTGGGTTACGATGTTTTGCAGGGCTAATGGCGAGAATGACGTGACGTTGAAGATACTGTTTTGCGGGATATGCCACACGGACCTTCATTTTATCAAGAACGACTTTTTCATGACCCCATACCCTTGTGTCCCCGGGTCAGCCTGCTCTTCTTTAGACTCCCTCTTCTTTTCCCTTTCTTTTACCTTAAAAATCCAACAAAATATTAATAATTCATTTATGGTGGGACCCATATAAATTGGTTTTGGCATCTGCTAGTCAGAGCAGAACGTACCACAATTTCCATAATCTTAAGCTGACAACAATTTTTAGGGGTGCAACTCGGATTGGGTTGGATGAGGATCAGGTTCCTAGCCCATCCCAAGATGGCATTCCCTCAACCCTAACCCGATCCGATCCAATCCAAGCCTCTGGTGAAGGATGGTCAACCCTAAACCAACTTGCCTCTAAATTTCTCAACATTAATGCAACCTGTCTAGCCTGCTTTTTCCAAATCGGGCCAGGTTGGGTTCAGGTTAACCTAGGGCCAAATAGAAAAATACAATAAAAAAAAAACATAGTCATGAGAAATCATGATAAAATTAGAGGATGAAAGGTCGGGTTCATGGTGGGTTGCACAAGACCTCAGCCTTAACCCAACCCAAAATTAAATCGGGTTGGCTTTTACCAACCCGACCCAAAATTTGGTTGAGCTTTTGGTGGCTTTTTTTTGTTTGAAAAACACTACTTTATGGCACCTTATCACCATGGGCCGCTTATCTGGCTGTTTGATTACACCAGAGACCCAACTTGTGCACCCCTACAATTTTCCCCATGCGACTCACCCAAGTTCTCTCCATGCAGGCATGAGATCACCGGCATAGTGACCGAAGTAGGGTGCAAGGTGAAGAAGTTCAAAGTGGGCGACAAGGCCGGAGTTGGGTGCCTTGTCAATTCATGCCGGGAGTGCGATGACTGCACCCAAGACCTAGAGAACTACTGTCCTAAAATGGTGCAAACCTACAGCTACCCTGATATCGATGGGACAATAACCAAAGGAGGATATTCTGATATACTAGTTGTCGACCAGCACTTTGCGGTGAAATTCCCGGAGAAACTACCCATGGACGGAGGTGCTCCACTATTGTGCGCCGGGATTACAGTGTACAGCCCGTTGAAATTCTTCGGGCTAACCAAGCCCGGAACACATCTTGGAGTAGTTGGCCTCGGTGGGCTCGGTCACGTGGCGGTCAAGTTTGCAAAGGCTTTTGGGCTGAAGGTTACAGTGATAAGCACTTCACCTAGCAAGGAGAAGGAGGCAATTGAGAAACTCGGTGCCGACGCGTTCCTGGTCAGCCGTGACCAGGAGAAAATGCAGGTAATGGTGATTAGATTTTTTTATTTTTTTAAATTTCTGAGTCAGTCATTGACTCGTCCGAGTTGACTCACTTATTCCAATCCGAGTTACTACTTACTACTGTGCCAAAGTCAGCGGAGTAGTCCTTTGATTCTCTAGAGTTGGGATGACTCCATGACTCTCGTATACATGATCTTTTCAATGTGTACGAGCCATTCGATCAAGATCGGACGGATATGAAGTCTCTTAGAGGAAGATTAATTATGTTTTGAATTTGGTGTGGTGTATATATAGGCAGCGATGAGCACAATGGATGGAATCATAGATACAGTGGCTGCACATCACCCTCTGATGCCATTGCTCGGTCTACTCAAGTCTCATGGGAGGCTCATTCTTGTTGGTGCCACCGTACAACCGCTCGAGCTCCCTGTTTTCCCTCTACTCATGGGTATGTATTATACAATTGTGATGCCTCACCTTTGATTCAACCAAACTGTTAATTTGACATGCCTTTCTTTTGGTTCTGCCATGACCCAAAATTTAGGCCAATCATGCAATCCTAACGTCTAAATGTTAGGATTGGATGATTGGCATGGTATAATTTAGCCATAAAGGGGTCCAGAGCAAGGCCTACAAAGTAGACGGTTGAGATCAATCAAATGGGAGATTCCATTATAGGCAAATTTCCATTCCTTATCATTAAAAGTTCTTAATCTTGATTTGTGACATTTTTAATTCCGACTTTGCAGGAAGGAAGATTGTAGCTGGAACCGCCATCGGAGGAATGAAAGAGACACAAGAGATGATAGATTTTGCAGGGGAACACAATATAACAGCCGATATTGAGCTCGTTCCGATGGACTATGTGAACACGGCCTTGGAGCGCCTTGCGAAAAATGACATCAAATACCGATTTGTCCTCGACATCGGAAACACCTTAAAAGCTTAGCCAATCCAACGGCATCGAAGCATCCGCCTGGCCTAAATCATGATCGTTTATATTTTGTTGTGTGCCGTAGTTAATTATATGTTGATATAAGAATTAGGGTTGCATATTGAGTTTCTCTTTACTGTATTTTCTCCCATAGCAGTTGGAGTGTTTTGTCTAAATAAACATGCCAGGTTTTTGTCTATTTTGTTTGTTATATAAGAGGTTGTTATACTCTAGTAACTACGCCATCAAATTAAGTTCGCCTCTCTTCTTATTCGACTATTGAGCTCGATTTTGAGTCCAATAATCAGTTTTGGACTCAAAATCAATTCTAAAATTCCAAAACGATTATGGTCGTATGATCATCCAATCACAAAATCCAAAATGAACGGGGCCGTAGGAACATCCAATCGCAGAGCAATGTAGGCTACGGAATGGATTGAAGATTCGAAGCAACAACGGGCTGCTAGATCAATTTAGCTAATCACTAAGTAAGTGTTCTGAATGTATGGTCATTAACTTGTGGTACCAGAAATAGTAACACACTCATGATTTCATGTTAATATTCTTGCAATGATAAGTCCGAATTTCCTAAAGTAGAGGAATCCATTTGAGAATAATACATATATGGAGTTAGGGTTTAAGATTTAGGGATGTTCAAGATAATTGGTGTTGAAATATAAACGATTAAAGAGGGGTCACACGCTAGGGGTGTTGAAGGACTTATTCATATTATTTTACGTAGCTACGATGAAATTAGCTCCATGGGTACAATGCCCGGGCACACCTATCAGAAAATGGACATAGAGTCCTAGTAAAAGTCGTTTGAGCGGACTAGCAAGCCTTTTCTTCATTGTAATTGACTTACCCAAAAAATGGGACGACTCAAATACAGCATCGGGAGAAAAAGCAACACCATAGTCGTAGTCTTTTACAGCCTCTGGAGGAATATAAATTTTATGCCAAAATAAAATTAGGCGCAAAAAAAATTGTTTACTATGTAGAACAGACACTAACGTAGAGAGAGAGAGTATTTGATATCCGCAGCGCTGCCAGCCTCCTGGGAGGTAAAATAGAAACTCAATTCGTGGGGGTCAACGAGCGAAACGTTTCCATCCCCTCGGGTGGGATTTCAGGCAATTGAGAAGAATTTGGGAAACTCACTTCTTTCTTAGGCTCCTCTGCCTTTACACAGATGGATATGACTTTTTTATAGTACTTCAAGACACCAAATGTGGGGATGCTGATACACACGGAATGTGAACGACGCGTCGACACACACAATATGTGAATGATTCATGGGAGCCGATGTGTGCAAATTGTAAAGGAAGGCGTCGATGCACGCAAAATATAAATGACTCTTAGGGTCTACAAATCGTCCAACTAACTAACAAAGTGTGTAAAGAAAACACCAGTGCGAGGGATAGGGAATTAAAGAGAAAAACTCACATGGGAAGATGAATTCTTCCCTTCCTTAATTCAATTCAGAACAAGCTACAGCTATAAAAGCTTTATGACAATGCATAAAAGTAAATGACAAAAGATAAATGCCAAGACATGTTTGATTTTAGTTCTGCGACCTTTTATTGGGAGATAAACATATACTTTTTTAGCTTTATTCAGGTAACTGCTCTCCATCACTCCATGTTCTCAAAGAGAGAAGTTCTGAAAACTGCCTGTTTCAGCTCCATTACTTGCATGTCCTCCCTCCTTCCAGGTGGTTGTCACCCCCCCTTCCCTTATGCGACAACTGGCGTGTCACTCCTTTGACATAGTCCAATTGGATCATAACTCATTGACTCGGTTCTAATTGATCGATCGAACTCAAGAGCAGGTGTAAACAATAACCCTTTGATAAGATATAAAAGGCAACATTCAACATGCGAGACAGTGAAGGGAAAAATGTCCTCATTAAAGACAACGTGCCGCGAGATATAAACACGTCCTGATGTGGGTTCATAACATCGATATCCTTTCTGAGTGTCACTGTAGCCTAGGAAAACACATGAGAGTGACTTAGGACTCAGTTTGTCACGCTGATATGGCCTGAGATAGGGAAAGCACTGACATCCAAATACACGAAGTAGTC
Source organism: Tasmannia lanceolata (assembly GCF_043159265.1). Taxonomy (NCBI): domain Eukaryota; kingdom Viridiplantae; phylum Streptophyta; class Magnoliopsida; order Canellales; family Winteraceae; genus Tasmannia; species Tasmannia lanceolata. The sequence goes on along the minus strand of NW_027518685.1, from coordinate 9,537,761 downwards.
CATAATCTAGACTTTGTCCATAAAGAGTTTCATGAGGAGATTTTCCATGTAGTACAGGTGTAGGCATAGAAAGCCTCAAGCCATAAACGTTTAGGCATGGAAGCCTGAAATAAAAGAGTGGTACCCATCTCATTAATATGTCTAATCTTGCGCTCAGCTACCCTATTTTGTTCAGGAGTATGGGGACAAGATATCCGCAAAATAATACCACATTTATCTAAAAAGTTTTTAAATTCTCCTTTTGTTAACCCATAGGCACCATCACATTGAAAGCACTTAAAAGGAAAATTGCACCTTGCAACGTGAGAAGCTAGCAGAATTCCATTGCATTAAATACAAAGTGTACTGAGCTAGTTTCCTAAATAATAAAGGAAATGTTACAACCGGATCATTCCTAATAAAGAAGTAAAGATTCTAATTGGCAATAGTTGCCATTTCGGCTCCACATGAATTCCATCCATGATGTTACCCATTCAGCCACTGCATTATTTCCTTCCTTTAAATTGCTGTCTACTGCATGTTGCCTTTTATATCTTATCACCCTTTTGGTTTAGTCCTAGCAAGTTTTCATTTGGTGGTTCAGTCTCTCACGACCGAATGTAGGGTTGGATATGGTTCGGGTCCAACCCTAACCGAACCGAACCGGCCTATTTGGTTCGGTTCAGTTTTGAAAATTTTGAAGCCATGGAAAGGAATCTCTAACCCAAATACAATGATCCTTTTAGCCATCGTGATCCATTTGCGACATATTATATACATATATAGTTTTAAATGTTTACTTTGGTCGTAAATTGATAGTAACGTTTTTCTAAAATCTCGCCGTTCCCTAAAAACTGGGCTTGTTTTTCCACTGATCCTGTTCCCATCTTCATGTTTTTGTCTTTACATTTTGAAGATAAAGACACAAGAAGATGTGGACGGTTTTCCATCTCATAGTATTTTATGGATTTGACGTTACAAATTTTCATGGGAAGACAAACCGATTAGGTGCCTGCATTGAATACGAAGACTTGTTGATTCCCTTATATTTTTACAGGGTTGAAAATGGTGAAAGTTAAAAGTAAGAAGCTTCGGTTCTGTAAAAAAAAAGGAAGAAGAGTAAAAAGAAAGAAGGTCTTGGTCGATTGGTCTTGGTCGCATAATATAAGTAGCCATCACCATCGATTGGTCTTGGTCGCATAATATAGTTTTAAATACTTGTATCGTGGCTTGTTTTTTCAACTGACCCGGAATCTTCATGTTTTTGTCTTTACATTTGGAATTCAAGGTAAAGACAGAAGAAGATGTGTGTACGTACCGTTTTTCATCTCATACTATTTTATGCATTTGACGGTACAAATTTCCCATGAAAAGACAAAGAGACGAGGTGCCTGCTTTGAATACGAAGATTTGTTGATTCTCTTTATACAGGGTTGAAAATGGAGAAAGTTTAAAGTTAATGAGGCGTTTAGAAGAAGCTTCGGTTCCATGTCCGTGTAGAAAACGGAAAAAGAGAAGAGAGAGAAGGCAAAAAAAGAAGGTTTATCCCCACGACCAAGTTTTGATAATGAGGCTTACTCACCTTGTTTTACATGTTTTAACCAGGCCACTGCAATATCCCATGAAGCTCTAAGCCTCTAAGCAGCCAATCAGAGACTTTTCTGGGTCGGATCGTATGAGACTTTTCTTCTCCATATTCAATTTTGATATGGACACCCATCCATCCATTCCAAGACTTCCCACTTGGCATTTCATTCAAGCCGTAGAAGAAAAGTTTTTAGACCGTAGAACCGTAAAGAAAGAGTCAGAGATCGAGCCCGTGCTTTCAGACGGTAGAATATCAGATGGGCCGTTGAGATTGAGCCACGTTACCCAAATACCCGCTTTTCTTCTAGAAACCTCGTTTAATTGAGCCACCTGACTTGACCCATCCGAGAATAGGGGTCGAACATTCCTCTCTTATACACAATGCTATCGTATATATATGGAAAGATAATAAAAAAAGATGTCCAAATCAGCAGTGGAAGAACACCCTCAGAAGTCAGAAGGTTTTTGGTTGCGCAGCTAATAGAGGAGAGAATGGTATTGCCACCCATAAAGTTTGTTTTTTGCAGGGCTAATGGTGAGGATGATGTTACTATTAAGATATTGTTTTGTGGAATGTGCCATAAAGACCTACATTGGGTCATGAATGACTTTGGATTTACCGATTTCCCTGTTGTCCCCGGGTAAACGACCACCTCATCTTTTATCTGTCTTTCTCATCTGACGGTTAGGATCATTCCATTACTCTCCTTTTCTTACCTTGCCCATCAACAGTATAAAAAAAAAAAAAAAAAGTGGGTCCCATGAGTTTACTGATAAACGCCCGTTACCCCAAGTTAGCATAAGACAAGGGACGTACCATGGTACGAAGAGCTTTAGCACCAAAGGATATTTGAAACTTATAAAGAAGCATCTAATATTGAACAAAATTCACTCTGTTGCACAAATGGAAATGCTTACAGATTTTTAGGTGGTCCTCAGATGAGGAGCTTTCTCTTATTTATAGAGTCCCATAATTGCACTATAATTGTCTGGATTGTGCCATATGCCCATATGGTAATCATCCCAATGGCCCAAGACCACCCTAGAATCATCCGGACCTTTAAAAATTATCTATAAAGAGTGCACAAGAATAAACTAGTAACCCCCACTCTGCCACACATATCTACAGTTCTACACATGTGTAGGCTCATCTGGAGCCTTCTCCACAATCCCAATCAGGGGTGCAGGCAAAGACCTTATCTGTAATAATTGAGGCAAGAGTTAGCAGTCCCATGATATCATACACTCTCCATCTTTGGAAGCGCATCGTCTGGACGATAGGGTGTGCAGTTTCTAGAGATTTGCATTTGAGAGTTGACCCTTTGACTTATCAATTTTGTATTTTGATTTTTCTGCTGATAAAGTTAAGTAATTTTTTAGATTTTAAGTTCTACTTCCTTTATTTTGTACTAGTCTTGAACGAGACAGAGCAGCTAAGTTTTGCTACCGAGTCAAGCCAAGTTGGCCGAGTTTTGAGTTCACTCGCCCAGCTTTAGCATTGTGATTCTATCCCTCCATTAAGCATGGGTTTTCTATTTATTTTTTTTGAAAAATAATGCACATTGGCATAGTTTGTCACTTCACGGTATTATTTTCTTAACCAATATCATGTTGGAATGAAACCAACTTGGATGGAGAGAAAGGATATGATTGAAGAGAAGAAAATCGTTCTCTTAATGCCAAACACACAAAGAAAGAAGCCCAAGTTGTTATACTACTCAAGAGACTTAAAATTCCACTAAAATGGCTTACAAAATGAAGAAGATACATGGCCCAAAATATACCCTATACTTCACATACGAGATTAACTTTTCTTAACTAAACTTAGCTTTCCTAAGTTGCATTAATACATTAACAAATGAAAAGTAAATGACTAACATAATTACAAAACACAAAACTAAATCCCTAGAACATTAACTCTCAAAAGAGTGATTATCAGTGTGGTCAAGTCAAGGTTGTAAACTCCCAAAGTAGTAGAGTATTGATGAGGGAACATCAATGGTTGCAAGGCAAGTTCCATGCATGGTTTTAAATTTTGACCGAAATTCAAAATTTTGGATTTCAGTCAACAATGAAACCGAAACGCCCAAAATCCGAAATTACTGAAACTTACCAAATATCGGTCAAAATTTCGGACATTTTTGTCGAAATCTCTTAAATTTCGATAATTTCGGCGAAATTTAAAAAAATATATATTAATTTTTTATTCCTTTTACAAAACCGACACTTTGAGTGTCTTTACCGAAATTTCGAGATTTAAGCTGAAATTTCAGTTTCGGTTAGGTCCCAAATATATGCCGAAACTGAAATTTCAAACCATGGTTCCATGGGCAAGAAACAATTTCTAAGACAATGGAAAATCCAAGACTCAAGTGGTCAAGCTTAGATTTCCAACATATCTAACCTGAGTTGACCCGTTCTTGCAGGCACGAGATTGTTGGAGAGGTCACCGTGGTCGGAAGCAAGGTCGACAAGTTCAAAGTTGGCGACAAAGTGGGCATAGGCTGCTGCCTCGTGGGCTCGTGCCAGACTCGCGACAGTTGTAGGCAGGACTTAGAGAATTATTGTGCTGGAGCCTGGAGGGATTCAAACGTACAGTGGGATTTACCACGATGGAACCAAGACCTACGGTGGTTACTCCGATATGGTGGTGGTCCACCAGCGCTACGTGGTCCGCATACCCAATAACATGCCACTTGACGGAGATGCACCGCTCTTGTGCGCCAGAATTACGGGCTATATATTTCGGCCTGAGTCTATAGGGATTGTCGGGCTCGGTGGGCTAGGCCATGTGGCTGTCAAGTTTGCTAAGGCTTTTGGAATGAAGGTTACCGTCATAAGCATTTCTCCTAGTAAGGAGGAGGAGGCAATTGAACGACTGGTGCTGACTCGTTCCTGGTCAGCCGTAACCAGGAACAAATGCTGGTAAGAATCATATATATTAGCAAATAAATGGGCTTATAATCTGGGATTTATTTTGACATTTTGCGTTTGATCTGGTGTTTAGGCTGCCATGGGTACGTTGGATGGAATCATGGATACAGTGTCGGCCAATCACCCTTTACAGCCGTTGATCCTTCTTTTGAAGCCACATGGGAAGTTGATCGTGGCGGGGGCCACAGAAAATCCATTTGAACTACCCATGATTCCTATGCTCATCGGTAAGCATACCTAACATAATTCTTAAAAGTTTTCATTCATTACTTGTTACCAAATGAGCTACCTATCATTCATTTACTTATCCTTCTTTCTCTCTCTTAATTCATTGTAATAACATTTCTAACTTCTCAGGAGGAAACTTGTCGCCGGCAGTGCCATCGGAGGAATGAAAGAAACCCAAGAAATGTTCGATTTTGCGGCAGAACACGGCATAATGGCAAATATCGAGGTTGTTCCGATGGATTACGTGAACACTGCTCTAAAACGACTTGCAAAAGCCGACGTCAAATACCGATTTGTAATTGACGTTGCAAACACCTTGAAATCTGCTTAGATGATCTTGGCCTTGAGGCAAGATCACGACCATCTATCTTGGTTTTGTGTCCCATTTATGAGATTGATATATGGTTATGGAGTGGATTTGAGAGTGTAGTTTTAAATTTCTTATGGTTAGTGTTGAAGGGTTTGGAGTGTTAGATTAGGTGAAGCATATAAGAAATATTTTCTACTTTATTTGTTGTATAATAAGGTGGGTTGCCATGCCATCCACACTATTTTTCGCCATTTACGGCCCCATGGGAAATGAAGAACACATTTTTATCTCTAGTAAACTTATGATAAATAGGTGTACCTTGGTAGTTCCATCTTCCACGCTGTACAAAATGTGCTAATTAAAAGAATAAATAGAGATGGTATTAATTTTATAGTCATCTCTTTGGATGCCTCTACAAATTATTTGTGTGCAGTAATCTTATATACAAATGGTTTTGAAGTAAAATTTGGGTATTTGTAAATCAGAAATTTATAATTATATAAGGGCAAGTTTAGATACCTCAAATTTTTTATTTGGATTTGGAATTGAGTTTGAGTACAAAATGAATAGATCTGGCAGCTCATGTTGAGGGAGACAGAGGGAAAGGGGTGATTCCTGCTGCAGAGGAGAGGTCGAGGAGCCAAGAGAGTGAAGGAAACTGCTAGATTTGTGGATTTCCAATTTCTTATTTCCACAGCTTATTTGGAAATCTGATTTTTTTCACTGTTAGTCGCTGAATTGGAAGATTTGATGGAGATCCAAATGTCAACGCAAAAATGGTTGCAAATGTGAGAATTCCAAATCAAAATCTTCTCGGCATCCAAATGGGCCCTGAAGGGATTTGCTGGGGACCATCGCAGAAGGCATTTTGCAGGATATTTTGTTCTTTTCATTTAATTTATCCGAGGTGAACAGCCAGCCCGCAAAATACCTTCTATGGTAGTCCCCAGCAAATCCATTTATATATCAGCACAACCATATGCTATTACATTTTCCAAAAACCTCTCACAAGCCAATTAAAAAAGAAACGACAGTTGGATTTGGGCAAATATATTATATATGATTGTGCTGATAACATTGCCCTACAAATAATGGCTTCCAAAGAGGCCGACACGTCCGATTTGCAAATAAGATTAAAGTGAAATAATCTTATATTGCAAATAAATACTGATTTTGGTGGCACCCTAAGAGGCCCTTAGACCAAGGCCTTAATAGATTTTTACATTGTGGTTAGGATATGATGCTAACCATTAGACAATGGGGTTCATAAATTTTCACTTCATGATTAGTATATGATTTTAATTCTATCTTAAAATTGCAATTATGATTACAGGGATTTGTAGGCTATTACTCAAAAGGGATTTGCTAGGCAATTTAGCAGAAAGCCATTTTGGGGATGACTGTTGCACAAGAGAAGAGCCAGCCTAGATGAATCAAATAAATAAGACAAAATCTGCTAAAAAGGAACACGTGTGGCACTTCTCTCATGCAAAAGTCTGCCTCTTGCTTTCTACTAAATTGCCTAGCAAATCCCCAAAAAAAAAAGCCATTTCGCGACTCACTTTTAAAGGGGAGATCAACCCCCTCAGATGAATTAAATGAAGAATATAGAATGTGCTGCTAGGTAGCTGTTCTGAAATGGCTTTTTCACAAAATTGCATGGCGAACCCCAACATTTAATTTGGGAGAATAATATCCGCACTACCTATCTTCCCAAGATTAAATTTCGAGTCTAATAATTGGTTTTGGACTCGCAATCGGTTCTCAAAATCCAAAACAAATAGGCCATAATTTTGAGTCCCATGATATCACTTCTTCCCAAACATTTATACAATCCATTCATCATTAAAAGTCGATGAGGAATTAAGAATTTTGTACGCCTGTCCTATTTTCTTCTTTAAACATCAGACTTGGAACTCATGGTCGATCTTAGCGGCCGATCTTAGCTAGGGGTGCAATTTGAGCCGTGTCGGGTTGAGCTTTAGCTAAAATGAATTGGAATCAGCTTGAACCAGACCCAATTTTATAGTAAAACCTCAACCCGAATTCTCAAAAAATTGACCCGAGTTGCACCCTGAATAAGGTCATTTAACCGTAGCGAGAGCATGAAAAATGGAACATTTCTTGTACAACCCTTTTCCGTAGCAGAAGTATTTACCTACGGCCAATTAGTCCAATCTTTTCATGAGATGGCCCATAGGAAGCGATGACAAAGCTTGGAAATGATTGGAACTTGGCATGGCCCAAAGAGGTTTTCATGACGTGCAATCCCTCCAAAGATGTGGAGGCTTAGGATCACCCTATGGAAATGATTTTTTTGGGGCACAAACTATTTAAAATTATTGGGTATATAATATAACTCATATATGTTCTAATATAAGCCCAATAAGATAATCGACTGTTATAGTGGGCCTATATGGGCTAGAGTCCATTAACCAATCATTAACTCTAGTGTATCTCTATATAAGGGCTAGAGGCAACAAACTTGGTATTCCAAACTAGATACCTTGGGTGTAATGCTTCAAACAACCTCTTACTTGACCTAATTACCTTTAACAAAAACATCTATGGATCATTAGATCGGAGGGCTAGGATCTTCTGAAATGATTTTTGTGGCACAACCTATTTAAAACCTCTACAGATCATTAGATCATAGGGTTAGGATCATCCTATGAAAATGATTTTCCAGGACTCAACCTATTTACGTTGTGGCCCAACAAATGAACAGTTTGGATCATCGCATGAAGTGGGCCATACCCTATGTTTTGAAAAATATTATACTATAGGGCCACATAAATTTCTAAATGTCGTAAGGGGATTTGCTACGCGGAATTTCGCAGAAAGCCATTTCGCCCCGATTGATTGCAACAAAATCTGCCAAAAATCAACTTGTGTGTGACTGTTTTATCATGCAAAAGCCAGTCGCGAAATGGCTTTTCGCGAAATTGCCTAGGAAATCATAGTAAGGAATGCAGTTATCAAAATATGGTAGTGCGGATATCAGTCTCCTTTTAGAAAAGCCTCTTTCCTATCAAAGAATAATCAACGGCCTAAAATTATCCGGGGGAGGAATATAAAAAAGAGATCAAAAGACCCATTTCACTTCCCCCCAAACCCTAACCCTAATAAGTCTCTCCCTCTCTATAAGAACCCATCTCTCTCCTTCTCTTTCTCATAAAACCCTTCTCTATTTCTCCATATTCCAACCCCTTTTATGGTTAATTATATCTTTCAATGTATGGTTTTCTTTTTGCATCATCTTTCACCTTTTTTAGTATTTTTTCTTCTTCTTAGAGATAATAAGGGCTGATGATGATAAATCTATCTTAGCGGATTTCAATGAGACTCATGTCGATGATTTGATTTTTGTTACACACACTGAAGCCTATTTCATCTCTTTCTAATGGATTTTCCTAGTTTTTTTTCCTTCATTTCAATGTTCTGGTTTCATAGTTCCCCAAATGGGTTTTCTTTACTACATCCCTCCTTGTGTTTTTTCCCATTTTCCCTCTTTGATTGATTCTTAGTTTTGAGATCTTTTGAGTGATTGGTTGATGGGTATTTTCCATTTGATTTATTATTTCAAAGATATGATTCCTTTTCATGGATTTTCTTTGGAAAATCATTTTAATTTCATGGATTACCTCTTTTACTCTATCAGGCGTTTTTCTTGTTATTCCATTTTGGGTACCTAGTTAATTGGAGCCGTAGGATTGAACGCATCGTAGCAATTGACGGACTGGATTTGTTGCGATGATGAGTTAAACGGTGTTTAGGGCAGTGGCGTTATACATGCCGTGAGCCTTCCACCATTAAACGACTTCTCCTTCCACTGAGCACAAATCCCGTTCAATTAACTTTTTTATTACATTTTCTTTGAAATTTTGGAGACTTCTTTTATACCCCTTGATCAATCTTGACCGTCTATTGCTGTTATTAACTAATCAAATCTCCGTTAGATATTAATCTGGACCGTCTATCACAGTTTCCTAAAATTGATGCATTCAAAAAAAATATCTTGAGGGGAGGAGATTTATTAGGAAAATTTGCCAACTGGGGACCCCAAAATACAAGAATTGTGAACTGGGGACACAGTTATGAAAAATTGTTAAAGAGACTTGATAACTCAATTTTAAGAGTTTGATAACCCCATTTAGAGGTTTGATAACCCCCTTTAGAGACTTGATAACTCCCATTTCGTCCCTCCCTAACAATTTATCAAAGGTGTGTCTCCCGTTCAAAATTCTTCTATTTTGGTGTCACCTAAATGCTTAGTATTTTTCCAGCCAAAATAACCACTTATAGAATGATCGAAACAGCCCATATGTGATGCTACAATGTAAATAGTCTGTATCTCATGAATCATCTCCTTACAATGATCCTAACCATAGTTTTAACTTTCAAATGCCTCCTTGGAATTATGGGCTCTCTCGAGTCCACTCCCTCTTACCTTTAGCCACATCCTTGGAAATTTCAGCCCTAATTTGGTAAAAAAAAACAGCAATCGGAAAAAAATTTAAAACATCACAATTTTGACTGAATTTACCAAAATTTCGGACTCCTACTGAAATTTCGGTTCTGTCCCAATCGAAATCCGAAGTTTCGGAAATTTAAAACCATGACCAAAACTCTTTTTGTAAAACCAGGAATAACTCTTCAGGCGGTGTTAATATACGTTTGATATTCGGCATTTTTTTCCTCCCAGCGATACCTTTCACGCCAATGAAGTTTAGCAAACCCCTGAATCAATGATAAACGAAGGGGAGTGATAAATAGATCCCCCATAATAATAATAATAATAGGGTGCAACTTAGGCGGGCTCAACCCGAACCCCACGGGTTCAACCTGGGAAAAAGTCAGGTTGGGTTGAGTTCGGGTTGAGTGCTTGGGCAGCCCGACCCGAGTGAACCCGACGTTTTTAATAATTTTTTTAAAATTTTTTAAGCTAAAAATCTTGGGTTGGGCTGGGTTGAAGTCGGGTTGGGTCAGATTCTAGTTGGTAAAAAGGGGGGTAGGGTTGAGTTGAACCTTGTCGGGTTGGAACTTGGGATGGGTTCAGGTTGCCTCAACCCGACCCGAGTTGCACAGCTACCCATATATCCTAAATTGACCCCCTATGTGTCTATTTGCTCTTTCTCTCTCTAATGCAGAGGAGAGAGAAAGACACACAGGGGTCGATTTATCACTGCCCTAAACGATTCATAGGCCAATTCTTGATTCCCATTCCTACATTCCAAATGTGCCCTTATCAATCGCTGTGATGTATCCTTGACGACAAAATAAACCCTTTAGTTCCCACGTTGGTTCTACGTGGAGGGTAGTATAGATGATTAAATTACACCAACTCCAAGACCTCAAGCTTTTGGAGGGGTAGCATAGATGATTAAATTACACCAACTCCAAGACCTCAGAGCGAGGATATTAAAATTCAGCACATATGGCCTAACAAAAAAAAAAAAAAAAAAGCGCACATCAGCCATGTCTGGGGGAGTGGACTATGGTGGGGAAAAAAAATGCTTTGTTTGGGAGAAACAAATCCAAGGAGATTGGTGGGAAAAAAAAAGTCCTAGAAGTATCCCGGTAAAATAAAAATCCCATGCTTGGTTGACCGGACTATGGTGGGAAAAAAAAATGCTTTGTTTGGTTGCTTCAACTGTTGGGAAGAAAAAAAAATTCTTCTCAAGCTTATTTTTGGTTCCTGGGAGTATTTTTTTTCCTTCCTGGGGTTTCGTGCGGGGTTATTTTGGTTCCTGGGATTATTTGGGCCCACCAACCAAACGTGGGTTTCCCGAGGAAATCCCACAAAAGTCCCAAGAAACAAAAAAATTCCGGCAACCAAAGATTTATAATAATAAGATCAAAGTGTCACCAATGACAATAGGCCGGATTTATGACAACCAACAATATCTTCACACCAATAGTAATCTCAGAGTAATCAAATTTTTTAAAAAATGGCAAAAAATTTATTCCTCGGTTTTGCAAAATTTCAAATTAAATGTGAGTTTATTCATATATTTTTTGAAAGAGGGCGAGGTTTGTGAGATCTAGCTCAGCTTGAGCCAGAGCTCTATAAATACAAAATTTCCATTTTGTTTCAGTCATCCAACCCATTCATTCTATAGGACCTCACATAGATAAGGTGTTCTTAACAAGCCATCTCCATACCTTAATCCTAAACATTCAATCTATAGAAGCACATTTTCTAGCCATCCATTCTAAACCTCCATAAATCATAACCCTTATCATAACCTATAATCCTAACCATAACCCTAATCATAACCTATAAAATGAATGGATTGGATGAGTCAAACAACTATGGGAGTAGTGGTTTCTGAGCTCGAGCTCATAAACCTTTTCCTATTTTTGAAAAACTTGTGTGAAGTATACAACTAATAACTAATAAGTGAGACACGTCCAAATAGTAAAGTATTAGCATTTTTCCAAAATTTCTCTAACTCTTGCCGTATTTTTTTCAGATTTGGTTTGCCAATTATTTCCCAAGACCACGGATATTGGCACTAGGGCTGCAACTTGGGTCGGGTTTTCCCCGACCCGCATCGACCCGACCCGAAAAAAGCTTGGGTTGGGTTCATGTTTCTCGGGTTTCGGGTCGAGCAGGGTTCGGAGGGGCCCGACCCGAGTTAAGTTATAGTATGTATTGTTTTTTTCTAAAACTTTGTTACTTTAAGAGTGAAAACTTAAAAGTAAAACTCACGCACCACGCAATCACAGGACTCTTTCCATCTTTTGTTCGTTTCCCCCCCTTTAGCTCTAGGGTTTCAAGTTTCAACTAAATAGTTAATGCACCAAATAGTTTGTTGTTTATCTCATATGAGTATAATAATTTTCATTTGGTAATGCATCAATTTATTCTCTTTGGACTAGTTGTTAGTTAATGCACTAAAGAGTTTGACATGCTTGAATTTTTCTACTTCTATGAGTTGAGTTGCCTTCCCAAACAAGAGTTTTCCTTCAAAAATTGCATCAACGTAAAAAAAAAAAAAAAAAAAACCCAACCCAAATCTACTCGAGACCTTTCCTTCTCCACATTCGACATTCTGAAGCTTGAGGGAAACCTCCTGTTTTACCTTCCCATCAACAACGTTTATAATGCTGTCTTTGATGAGGGCGTTGTCGTTAGACTTCAACCATTTTCCTATCTGCATGTCTGGGAGCATGCCTGTATACTCCTGCACACTCGCAGCCGTGATCAATGGCTGAATATCAATCTCAGCTTTGCCCATGATGTCATCCGGCTGAATATCTCACACTCGCAGCCGTGATCAATGGATGAATATCAGTCTCAGCTTCGCCCATTTATCTGGGGAAGGCCAGGTTTGGGAATCGTGGGTTTCCTGGAAAAAAACCCAACCCGACCCGAGATATTTCTCGGGTAGGGTTGGGTTCTTCAAAACCTGACCCGCCCGACCCGAGTTGCAGCCCTAATTGGCACTATGTTGTATTAATAATCTCATAAACTCAGTTTGTCTAATCTTTTTCCTTCTGTGAGTTTTTTAAAGCTGTTTAAATAATGAAAGGCAAGATGTGTTGTGCAATTATTAAAACACGGTAGTGCCAATATCAATACCTGAATTTGCCTCCGTGAGTAGGCTTAACTTTATAGGAAAACACTTTTACACCACGAAGTCACATGATGTCTTCCTAGCTTTGTAAGATTGATAAGAGATGGAAGAAAGTTGTTGAGATACACCCTACTTTTTGAGTTTTGATATTCACACTCCTCTATTTTAAAGTACATTTAATATTCCAAACAATTAACTGAAAATATTTAAATATTAACACAAACATAATAAAAGTAACAAGATTATTGTTGAAGGGGCATCCATTCCAATTCAAGCTCTAGTTCTCCACATTCGACATTCTGAAGCTTGAGGGAGACCTCCTGTTTTACCTTCCCGTCAACAACGTTTATAATGCTGTCTTTGATGAGGGCGTTGTCGTTAGACTTCAACCATTTTCCTATCTGCATGTCTGGGAGCATGCCTGTATACTCCTGCACACTCGCAGCCGTGATCAATGGCTGAATATCAATCTCAGCTTCGCCCATGATGTCATCCGCCGAGAACATGTCCTTATCATACACTTGCTGCGAAACATCAGAAATTTGAGAATATATTCATGAAATGTCTTTAAAGAAAGAAAAAAAAGGAGAAACATGTGCATCCAATGTAAAAGGAGTTAAAATCAAGGTGATGCAATCCATGAGCCTTATGTCCCCAAAGCAGAATACGATCATGTTTCCTATAATTGGAAATCTAGCCAGAATAAAAATGGAACTCAAATCTATGCTCACCAAGGCAAGACAAAGAAAGTAGATTGCGCCTCATAGCTAGCGCATCCAACCATCTATCAAAATGACATTCTTATTCCCAGGTACACATGATGGTTAGCTGGACTTTATCTCCATCACGTCCACAACACTCTCACATGATCTGGCCACATGGTGGGTCAAGCCAGAATCAACCCAGCAAACACAGTCATAACCTTCTACAATTAGGGACATGGAAACCTCACATACTAGGTTCTTCAATCGTACAATTCCCGCTTATCAAGAACATTCTTTGTTCACATTTTCCTCTGGGGGAGTCATAACATAAGGTACACCCATCTGAGAGCATGAGACAACTAGTAGTTGTCCCTGCATATGTGATGCAAATCATGTAAGACCTTATGTGGGCAATCATTGATTTTAGATCAACAGTCCAGATTGATGAAAGAGATTAATTGTGAAATTATTAGGTTTGTCCATCGACCAAAGTGATGGAGGAGGAGCACAAGGGTAATCAATGCATCTAATCCTATTAAGAAATTGATGTTTAGTGTAGTCCTAAGTTTAACAACATCAGTAATAGTAGTTGAATTTAATTGTTAAGAGTTCTGTTATGGGTAGAACACTAGCGGCTGTTTTTCTGTATACACGAGGGATTATAAGATCTCCCCTACCAGAGATCAGGTCATCCAGAGAGGCAGTAGAAGATACAGCCCAGATCGATCAACTGCTATGGTCAATCGAGAAATGTTTCTGATCTTATTTTGTATTCTAAATTAACGCATGGTTAGATTGGTTTACATTAATTTCAATAGATCTGTAATATTGTTTTGATTAGATCTATTCTGTGTATGATCATGGCATATTCTAGATGTATGTTTGAATGCCTTGATCCTAGTTTTACAGATTATTTATCCAGCGGCTCCTGCCATGCAAAAGTTACAGCATACTACTTTCACTCACTGGTTTGATCGCTCAATCATAGGACTTGAATGTAATCCATTGCTCTAATACTTCTTTTACCTATTTATAGCCCACCAATCAGGCAATTACTGGTGTTATCAGTGTCTCACATAAGCATATCTGGATGGAAACCAACACCTTTGTACCTACTCCCAACTATTCAAGCTAGAATTGAGAAATAAGAAGAAATCGATGCCACTGTATTGCAACAACAAAAGCAGCTGCATGACAAGCACTTCTAGTTCAATGCCGCACCGCACCTAACTAAAACATTTTTAACTAAGTATAGTAGGACTATTTTTTGAATGTACCATACAGAGAGGCAGGTTTTTCATGGAGAGGCAAAAGTATAAACTGTAAAGAAGTATTCATTCATAAAAGACAGTCAACTTAGATTAGTCAGTGCAAAGAAGGTGAGGTGAGAATTAAGCAGACTCACCAATTTCAAGGCCCCATAATTGTGAGGAACTGACAGCATAAGCTCCTCATTCCAAACTGGATTCAAATTGCTGTTAATTACCATGGTTTGTGCTTTCTACAAGAAATAAGAGTACCAGATGTTAACACCGACATGGAAAAGAATTATTGCCTTCAAGTGATCATGCATGGATGGAAAAAAATTCTGAACATTTTATGCCCCATTTTAAACTTAAAAAATCTTGAATAATTCGTTAATTAAAAAAATCTTGCACTTTCTAAATTAAATCTGAAGTTTCCAAAATAAATGAGATAATGACAAGTGAATTTTTCAAGGACATAACTGACCTGTTTACCAATAGCCACCACAACATAAGGATCACTGGTTAGTATATCTCGAACAGCTAGATTAGTGCCTTTTATCACTTTAACCTTCAGCAATCCAATGAATTCTACCATGCCTACCTGCTAACACTCCCAGAACAACACGGTTACAACAGGGTTTTCACCATAATGATCACTAGCCATCAGAACCCATCTTGTAGTGTTCATAATGTTACAACTACCAATACAAAGATGTCCAGGATGTTGCGGATGAGAACAGTGACACTATTTTGTCAAGATTTTCTCACAACAATGGATCAATGAGTAAAAGTTCAAACTAGAGAAGGATGAGAAAAATACCTTTTTTTGTGATATGTTGTTTGAAACCCGAAAACTCCCCAAACTCTTTTGAGATTCACTAGAATAGGGAGTGCTCTTTCCGGAAGTAGTAATCCGCAAGCTTGGTTTCAAAAATTCTTGCAACTCATACTTAGACCTATATAACCATCACAGATGCAACAACATGAACAGTCATCCCATAATGTCACACACAGAGTACAAGTTTGAGTAGCGGCGTATTCCCACCTAATGAAACTCAAACGCTCATCATGACTAGTCTCTGGGCTAGGCTTTTTAATTCCTGTGGGAAGATAGGCCTCATAAATTGCATTGGCAGAAGAATTTCCACCAACCTCAATCATGGAGTCAATTTCATCATCAGACCAATCATCTAATGTCATAGACAAGACCTGAGTGATAATGATAAATAGGCGTTAAGAAAAAATTTATGATTAAAAGGTACAAGAAGAAACTTTGAGAAATTAAAACCATATTCCTTGTTCCAACTCAATCAGATTAGATAATACATTAGATATGTTGCAGTAACATAAAATGAATCACCAGATAGATCTTTTTAATTTATAACGGGGCAAAGAGAGATGAAGATTGCTACTACCTTTTTTTATTGAGATGAGACAATTATATTAGGGATTTAATATAGTGATGAACATTGTAACCATGGTTTTAAATTTCGGCCGACCAAAACTGAAATTTGCCAAAATTTCGAATTTCGGCCGAAATTTGGTAGTGGTCGAAATTTCAAAAAATCAAGGGTCCGAAATCGAAACAGAAACCTAAACCGAAATTTTAAATAATGATTGTAACCATGGTTTTAAATTTTGGCTGAAATTTCGGATTCCAGTTGGGACCGGAAACCGAAATCACCCACTCAAAATTTCGATAATTCCAGCTGAAATTTTGGTACAGTAATGAAATTTGCTTTGATTTTTTACCAAATTTCGGACGAAATTTCGGTATTTTGGCTATGTCTGAAACCGAAACCGAAATTTAAATCCATGTTTGTAACGTGCACTAAATTTCTCAATTGAACAATCTATGTTCCTATAAAACAAGAGACATTTTGATAAAATAAATAAATAAATAGAAAGGAAGAGGAACATGTAGTGCTATAAGCTGCATTAAAAAACAAATGAATAAAGCCATAACCCATAAGGGATCTTGAATCATCATATACACCATGCTTGTGCATGCAATGAATGGCATACGAACTTATTGTAGCAAAAATAGAACAAGAAAACAAATTTTATAAATGAATCATCATATACACCATGCTTGTGCATGCAATGAATGGCATACAAACTTATTGTAGCAAATATAGAACAAGTAAACAAATTTTATAAATTCTTGCAACAGAAAAAACTAGGATTAGAAATGAATGATGATGATTATGACAAAATATTTTAGCAAAGCTAATAGGGAACAGAGTTCCATAAATGCTACCTTTGAGATATGGGAACCAAGACTTCTGTGGGCACCAGAGCATTTTAAGCATATGAATACTCCAATATTTGCTGACCTGAAAGCAATCACGAAGGAATGCTCAATATTCATACTATTATCAGAAAATTGAATATGGCATAATGACGCATCATCAGATGTGCACAAAGCAAGAAACCTGTAATATCTAAACCTACGAATCAAGAAATATCTAACACATTTATAAAAACAATGAAGGGGCTTTTTTTATCAATTCATTGTCATTCAACAGCCTTTACATAATAAAGACAAGCTCTGACACATGATGGGCTTGGAATGAGTTTAAGATGTTTGTGACTTCCATGATGACATGATCTCCTTCTACCGTGCACCTTAAAATTAGCTGCTTCTTCAACACGAAGATATATTTCTTTTACTAGTGCAGTCCTCACTTCATATTCAGCTAATGGTTGTGAAATCCTAAATACAAGAGGATTTTCATCATCAAGAGGTCGTTGAAGGGGTAATGGTCATGGTAGACATCACAACAATCCTCAGCCATATTTAAAATAATTTCTAACAATCATACTTTCAGAAGCCTTCATGACATTCATGCTTTGGAAAAATGCCTTGGGATAGTGGGCTTTTTCTCACTCCACCATATCAGGGAACTAATCATTTTATCCTCACATACTTGCTGGATCAAAAACTCATCATTCTCCATACTTCTTGTCTGGAATAAATCAACCGTCAAATCAGTGGGACAAGGAATCATACAACTATGTAGTGTTATCATCACTTAAATGCTGACTATCAACAGAGTCAACAGACTTTTCCAAATCGTATTGCTGATCCCAATCATCAAAGGAGCTATCACCCTCTTAATTATCTATCGGAATGCTCATGGATATAGTTCCCCAACTAGTTTGGGACAAAGGTTTTGTTGAGTTGAGTTGAGAATGCTCATGGATAGTTGATGTCGGAGGTACAAATGCTATTGTTGATGACTCGGTATACTTTCTTCATTACTTCTTCATATAGGATCAGCATGCATCATTGGGAGAGACAGTTGCTCTTCTCCAATTACTCATATGGTCATGTTAATTTTTTGTACTTTTACAGAGTAGTATTCAAAAGAAATTACTTTATGCATCTCAATTTAAAAACTTGTGTATTTGCGAAGGATCTGCACTCGAGCCAACAGATGCTAAAATTGTCTGACATGTAAACCTCTACATGATCTATTACAAAAATTCAACAGTTGTCTAGTTGGAGCATTCTCAGTTTCTACACCATTAGTTTCCCATGTAGGCACCATAAACTAGCTAATGCTAACTATGGTGTTATTAAGCTTCATACACCTCATTATGCCATAGTTGCTTAGATAAGCACAAAAGGTAACATTGTGATGTTAGTAATATAATTTCCTCTACCAAACTTTTTGAGTTGATTCTTGACGATATTTGGGGGTCCACTCCTGTTGCATCTTTACCTGGATCATGATTAGGGATGACTTTACTAGTTTCAGGTGGATTTATTTTCTAAATAAAAAGTATGATGTTTTAATTGTGTCCTACAGGTATTTCACCATTTTCAACAGCTTTCAACGGCTATTACAATTCCCAAAAACCTCTCACCAGCCAATCATAAAGTGTAAAACAAATTAAGTTCTGCCCATTGTCAAAACAAGGTCGTGCGGGGATATCATTGGCCTATATATTGTCCATTTTGATAATAAAATTACATAGTGAGTTCTACAAACATGATATTCCGATCCAGGCACAAGCTCTTTGGAAGACGTAAGAAATTCTTGAAAGTTCCTCATTGACAATTTAAGTTGAACTGTGGAATATGACTCTCTAAAGACCTAAAAGATGCATGGACTTTCTTCACCAGAAATCGTGTAGTGGAAGATAATCCATAAATTATTAGATGTTCTATACCCCTCTTTAATTGCTCACTGGTATGGTTGTACCACTTCTGTACCTTACTTTTTCCTCGTTGTACATTTATTCATTGATCAATAAGTTCCTACTAAATATCGTAAGGAAAAAATATCATTCAATCAAACAAGAACGAGTCACAAGATTGTAAAACATGGTTTTGGGAAACATAAGATACAGTTGAAAACAGAGAAGCATAACTATGAAAATGTTCACGACAATAACTCACTTATACAGTTAAAGTAAAATAGCATGAGCAATTAAAACATATGCGTATCTTATGAAGCACTTGCTTCTTGGTGGCTCAAATTTTGTTTAAGAATTCGAAGAAACATGAGTATATGAATTGGTGAAGAGACATTTAAAGACATGAACTTGGTGTCAGTAACAAACTCTATACAGTCATAAAAGTGTAAATTTCAAATCATAAGGTTTTATGTGTAAAACATATCAACTTGAAACAATAGTAGCAAGGAACGCTTGTTTATCTGAGAAAGAATTCATCTCAAGGAAAGTGGACATAACATTTAGATACAGATGTCTATCAACTCTTCCAAGAATAATTGAAATTTATGAAATGTAGGATTCTGCAAAAAAAAAAGGGAGCACTTACGCCCACTTAGGATCTGGAGCACCACAATCTGCACAAATGTGATTACCACTTTTAAGCAAGAGCTCTTTTAATCTTTTTAAATTGCCTGTAGCGAAACGGTGCAAGATAATTATTAAAATGTACAAAATTAATGAACTGATCTATAAGTTCTGTTAAAAGCTTATAGTCATACACACTCAGTCGATTAGTTTTATGACAGGATTTTTTTAAAGGGAAAAATATAGATATAGCAATAACAAAGAACTATGCATTTTGAGCGGCACCGTACACTGTTTCTCTATTTTCTTTTTCTTTTTGTATTTTTCTGTATATGCAAAGCATGGAAATCTAATAATTGGGACTTGGGACATAAGACCACCGGGCTACGACACTCGATATATTGTTCCACTCCATCTATGCACTCAAAGCCTATGCTGCATCAGTACGGGTACGAGTGTCTGAACCCAACACAGGTAACGAGGTCAGATTCGGCAAACCTTAGAAAGAAAGAATCGTAGATTCACCAAAATATTTTAATCAATTCTCAAATTTTAATCATAACAAGTAATATATTAAAATTTTAAATAGGTTAAGCAAATATAATATTTAATTTCCATATAAAAACTTACTTTTTAGGATGATGAAAATCAAAACATGTAGTCATTGTAAAGTTATGATAGTAGTATTCAGAAAAACAAATAAAAGAGACCGAAGTGTCGCCGTGAATCATGAAGTATTGGAATCCAAGGCGTGTCCGACATGGGTGTTTCCCTTGTATTTTGTAATGTGTGAGGTCCTTGTATTTGTTTCTCCTTCTATTAATGACATCTTGGTCCAGGAGTTTGTTTTTCTTTGCTTATTCACAATGAAATTTTAGACTGTTTTCTTTCAAAAAATGAAAAAAAATGGGGAAAAGATTATTGGGCCTCAGATGATCAATAATATGAAAGCTTGTCTATCTGAAGCACGAAATTGTCAAATATTTGGAATCTTCCATGTTGAGTGCCCTAGCACTTCGTTAACCAAAAACACTGTATGTTTCTACTTGGTCTCTGATTCGCTGAACTGTCAATGAGAACAGGATTAGCAGCAATGATGGACGGAAGCTTGGTTTCTGTCACTGTCTATTCATCATTATCTGCTCAAAAGATTTTCCCTTTCTTAAATACCCATATCATATTTGATGGGAAATCTTATAATTTAAAAAAAATTGTATTCATGGAGTTAAAAATTAATCACTACCATTGAGAAAATATTCATCAATCAAATGAAACAAACTAATCTTTCAAAATTCTACAGATAACTATTACAGGGTTGTATCTACATACCAGGGGGAGTCTTCCCATAGTTGTTTTGACGGATACTCATTCCTTCACTTATAAGTGGTGATCATCCAACAAAATGCACCTCTACCCGTATCCTGAAAATAATCAATATGAAAACCATTCAGGACAAGCTGGTAACCAAAGTTAAAGCTTACAGCATAAGCACACTCTATGTCTTCCAACGGCAAGATTAAAGCTTATAAGATAAATACAAAGCTTTTAAACAAGTGGGTAGTTGTTGTTGGAACAGTCCAAATAATTTCCAGTAAAATAAAAGGAGAAAAAAAAAGGAATGAAGAAAGATAATCTCACCATTTTCAAATAAAGCAAAAACCACATTTAGAATCATAATATCCCTATTGAATACAGAGAATTTCACATTCAAAATCATCCAACATGAAATCAACCTATTTCAATGCTTCCTAATCGGAAATTCAAACTATAAAGAGCATTGAATACAGAGAATTTCACATTCAAAATCATCCAACATGAAATCAACCTATTTCAATGCTTCCTAATCGGAAATTCAAATTATAAAGAGCAATGATAAAATATAAAGTACACATTCAAAACGACTGACCAGCTTTTTACTAATCGCTTCCTAATTACAAACTTGAACAGGAAATCACAATAACAATATCCAATACGAAAAATACATGTTGAAGAGCATCCGCTTGGCTGATCGATCGTGATTATGAAGATAATAATTAAAAATTCAATTTCTACAATCACATCAGCATCTACACGAATAAATGAGGGCATCTAAATTATCCAGATTGTAAAAACAAAATGATAACGAACAAAAAACAATAAATTTATCACAAATTAATGAACAAAGACAATCACGCCAAAAAAAAAAAAAACAGAATAATGCTAAAATCAAGTCCAAAAGACGCATCTTTGAACGGCAAAGTTTACAAAGATGACTGTCGTTCATTGAAATCAAATAAAAATGCTAGATCGAGGATCCTAACCAAAAGGAAAAAGAGGAAAAAAAAAGGAAGAAGAAGAAGAAAAATAGAGAGGAATCCGAACATGAAAAAAGATTAATCTGGAAGAAATGTAAGATGAGACTGGCTTACGTAATTTACCGGAAAATATTGGAAAGTTCGATAGAATCCAAGCTATGAAATCGAAATCTAAGGCTTCAAACCGAGCGAGGATAGAGACCTTGGCTTTGGCCTTTTTATAAATGTTCTCTTCAAATAAAGCGTCGGGATTTGGTTGAGAGAGAGAGAGAGAGATCGTTTACCACTATTTTGTCCGCATCGCCATTTCGTGATTAGGTCCACCTGTCATTTATTATAGGGCAATGTTATCAGCACTACTGTATTTTGATGAGGGCACTACTCTCTTAATTAAAAGTACGGTATGGCCCCACCATAGGATGATCCAAACCATCCAATAGATGGGCCACAGCCTGTTGTGCCCCAAAAATCATTTCCATAGGTTGATCCTAACCCCCCATCTGAATGTTAGAGGGTTGATCCTAACCCCCTATAGATCGGAGGGTTAGGATCAACCTATGGAAATGATTTTTTGGGCACAACCTATTTAGGCTGTGGCCCATCTAATAGACGGTTTGGATCATCCTATGGGGCGGGCCCACCGAAAACCGAAATTTCGGTCCGAAATTTGGTAATTTGGTTCAAAATTCCGTGACACTTTTAAAAAAAATAAATAATGGCACCTTTAATTGTGTAAAAAGTAAAAACTAAAAGGCGCAGTCATAAATACACTAGGAGGTGGCCCGGGGAAGAAAGGGGCTAAAAATATCACTTCCCCATTATCAGTACCTTCTTTTTGGCGATACTAACCGTCGGATCAATGTCCTTGGAACACAAATTTTAGAGCTCTCTTCCTTTCTTTGGCTGTTCAAATGTGGCATCTTATTTTAGCCAGCCATCTACATGGTGGGCCCACAAGTTGCAAATGGAGGTTTCTTCTTTTCTGTTTCCTCTTCTCTCTTTTTATTTCTTCTAGAACGTTTCAAAATGCCATTTTTTTGGCCGTGTTGACTTACCGACCTAGTTGACAACATGCACATAAAGGTCGCAATAAATGATACCCCTCCTTTTCCAGGAGGGGGAGGGGGTACGGTGGCGCACTAGATTATGGTGGATTCAGGAGTCACTACGGGCATGATTCATCTACAAAAACATGTCACATATAGGGTGATAAGGACCATTAGTCTAGTGCGCCACCCTATCAAACAACCATAGAAAAAATATCTCGCACTTAAACAAATAATGTAGTGAAACCGCAATGGGAGTGGGACCCACATCTACATAGTTGGGATCTTCTTCTTCTTTTTGCTCGACAAGGGACTCTCATCCAGTTGTTACAATAGAATAATGTGAAGGAGCAGAGTTGATACTACAGGGTTTACTGTTGGAAACAAGGGGACTCATACATGAAGTGAATGGTCCAAATATGAACAAAAGAGGGTCCCACATGTTTCCACTAATGGGGCCCATTTATTATCTAATTTCCTACTTGGTGGATTACCAAATTTGACCCTTCAACAGTAGTAAACTAGAAGTGATAGATGAAAGGAACAATTACCAAAGGGGGACAAAAATTAGGCAGAATTATCAACTGGACCCAGGCTTTTTAGAAATTACCAATGGGGGACAAAATCTGTCTTATCATTAAAAGCTGGACGAAAATGCCATTTTCTTAAGCAACATGTTTTGCTTTTCCACTTTTCCCTCTTCTCTCTTCTTTCCCTCTTTTTTTTTTTGCCCTACCAGTCATCTTCTTCATCATTTTAGCCACCACTGGAAGAGGGAAAGCTCGAAAACTTGAAACGTGAGTTCATTCCCATCTCTCTCTATATCTAGGTTTTGTTTTTCATTTGTTTTAGGGTTTTGTATTTCTCCTTCTCCCTTTCAATGGAGGATGAGGAAGATGAATCGTACGGTAGAAAGAAAAAAACGTGAAAATGAACGAGTGAAAAAAAAACAGGAAGTAAAAATGTGTTCATAAGGGACTTGATAAGCCCATTCGGGATTTGGTAACCCCATTTTGATACTGGATAACCCCAACTCCAGATACGTGAAAACCCCCTTCCAAAACTCCAGTACCCTTGGGCAATTTTAAGGGACTTGATAAGCCCATTCGTAAATTGGTAACCCCATTTTGATACTAGATAACCCCAATCCCAAATACTTGAAAACCCATTTCCAAAACTCTAATGCCCTCGGCCAATTTTTAGGGACTTAATATGCCCATTCGGAAATTGGTAACCCCATTTTGATACTTGATAATCCCAATCCTAGAGATTTGAAAACCTCATTCCAAAACTCCAGTACCCTCGGCCAATTTTCAAGGACTTGATAAGCCCATTCAGAAATTGGTAACCCCATTTTTTATACTAGATAACCCCAATCCCATAGACTTGAAAACCCTCTTCCAAAACTCTAGTATCCTTGGCCAATTTTCAAGGACTTGATCACCCCATTCGGAAATTAGTAACCCCATTCCTAGAGACTTGAAAACCCCCTTCCAAAACTCCAGAACTCTCGGCCAATTTTCAAGCACTTGATAAGCCCATTTTGATACTGGATAACCCCAATCCCAAATACTTGAAAACCCCCTTCCAAAACTCTAGTACTCTCAGCCAATTTTCAGGGACTTGATAAGCCCATTCTGAAATTGATAACCCCATTTTGATACCTGATAACCCCAATCCTAGAGACTTGAAAACCCCAATTCCAAAGTCAAAACATGTTGTATATGCCAAAGGGTATTTTCATCCAGCTTTTACTGACAAGACCTCTTTTGTCCCCCGTTGATAATTTTTGAAAAGCATGGGTCATGTTGATAATTTTGCCTAATGTTTGTCCCCCATGGTAATTGGTCCTAGATGAAATTCATGGAAAAAGAATGGGACAGCTGAATTAGCTGCCACCATCTATCTGGTACCGCATGGGTGAAACAACTTCTCCACTACTGAAATGATGAGAACCCACTTTTGTTTTGTGTGGGCCCTTACCAAATGCAACCCTAATCTCTCTCTCTCTCTCTCTCTTCTCGAATAAGTAATAGAGCCAAGAATTCTATCAGATAATCATTTGAAATATAGAGGAAGATTAGATGAAAGCGTGAGCATTTGGAGATCTCTTCAACCATGTAATTAACAGACATCATGACTGCCACGACATCCTAGTTTTCTATCTAGATGCTGATATTTACAACCCCCGTACTATTGGTATTTACACCCACTTTCCATTTTGATAAGCACATTTCTCTTAGCTGTCTTTAGGCAACAAGAAGGGTTATAAAATGCCATGAGTTAGTTGTAAACATTTGTTATCTCTCCAATGACATTTTGAAACTCTGCCAAATGCACTTTAAGATTTTCTTATTAATAGAACGTTCTATTATGTGTTTAAAATTGCGCCACACTGAAATCCTCTTTGAAGCAGTCTTGTCCCCCTTCTTATTCGGTCAAAATTATTTCTAGGGGTTTGCCAACGCGTTAAGCATCAATTGCCCTTCGGATCTCAAAGTATACGCGTAAACTCAAGATCCCAAGGGCAATTAAATGATGCTTAATGCTTTGTTTGGATGCCGGGTTTTTTTTTTACATGGGATTTATGTGGGTAAAGGTAGGAGACAAAAGAGGGGACAAGAATTAATTAGAGAAAGATATTATGATGAGTGGAGAGAGAGGGTAGAGAGAGAAAGAGAGAACACCATTTTCAAGAGAAGATTTTGCTGATGTCAGCAAGAAAAAGCTGATGTGACCACTAAAACTTTACCCACATAAATCCTGGGAACAAAAAAAACCTAGCATCCAAACAGAGCATAAGGAGTGCCCTTATGGCACGTTAGCAAAACCCTTACTCAATTTGTTTTCTTTCATTTGAACAGTACCTTCCCCGTGTGAAGACCGGTGTAGATACGACCGGTCCCGAGTTTTGGAAACCTGAGATCCCAAGGGCAATTAAATGATGCTTAATGCTTTGTTTGGATGCGGGGTTTTTTTTTTACCTGGGATTTATGTGGGTAAAGGTAGGAGACAAAAGAGGGGACAAGAATTAATTAGAGAAAGATATTATGATGAGTGGAGAGAGAGGGTAGAGAGAGAAAGAGAGAACACCATTTTCAAGAGAAGATTTTACTGATGTCAGCAAGAAAAAGCTGATGTGACCACTAAAACTTTACCCACATAAATCCTGGGAACAAAAAAAACCTAGCATCCAAACAGAGCATAAGGAGTGCCCTTATGGCACGTTAGCAAAACCCTTACTCAATTTGTTTTCTTTCATTTGAACAGTACCTTCCCCGTGTGAAGACCGGTGTAGATACGACCGGTCCCGAGTTTTGGAAACCTGAGACCAGGTGGTTTTGGCGGTTTGTGTCGTGATGATTGTAATAATGTGGTGTGGACTTATTCCGGCCCTCTTGGGATTTGTGACGCGACAGAGGCCGAAGTAAAGGCCGTATATTACGGCATTAAAAGACTTGATAAAGAAAGTACGGATCGTTCCATTGTGGGGGGGATTCATTTAATATCATTCGTTGGTTGAGTAGGGCGGTGGTGCCCCCATGGAGATTTTCTTCTATTTTTTATGAAATAGAAGATCTAATATCGGGCTCTGCCATAGTGTTCAATCTTGTGAGGCGATCAGCTAATGGGGAGGCAGATTCGTTGGATGGGGGCGTTAGTCGTTTGGGTTCGGAGTGGTTTGATTTCCTTCCTCCGTAAGAGTTGTATTGCTCATTTTTTTGTTTTGTTTTTATTTTTGTGTCCTTAGTTTCTCTTGCAGTGGTCCTCCTTGGCCCACTTTCATTTTTCATTAAAGATATTACTCTGCCATTTCAAAAAAAACAGATATGATCGGTGCAGACACCCAATCAGTCTTTACTCTTACAGGGGCTGTTTGGACTTTGGATCTGGAGAAAAAAAATCCATGGAAAGAGAAATTCCAGGGTCCAGAGGAATTAAATTTTCCTAGAAAATAGGAAAATTTTGGTTTCAGGAAAAACTCCATGGAAAATGAGTTATCCAATCACGAGAAAACTAGCTCTTCCGCGAAAAAAAATTCTCAGGATTTTTTTTCTCAGGTCGGGTTCAGGCGAACCCTAGCCCAACCTTAGGGCTGAGGTACCATTCCCTCAACCCTAACCTGAACCAACCCGAGCCTCAGGTCTAGGAGGGTAAATCCCTACCCAACCTGTCTAATTTGTTTTATCCAAATTGGGCCAGGTTGGGTTTGGGTTAGGTTGGGCAAAACCAAGAAACTGAGACAAAAAAAAAAAAAAATTTAATGCAAAGATTTTGAAAATTGTGATAAAATTTGGGGGCAGGTTTGGGTCGGGCTGTTACGGTACTCGAACAAACACCAAGCAAAAACTTATACTAACGATAGTCACATACGCAAATCCTCTTTTTTTCCCTCAAAAATTACACTTTGATCTGTCTATCTTAACCAGCATTTGCTGATAAATAGACCGATTGGCATTATACTGTTTAAAGAAAATTAACCAGGTTCATTAAACTGGCAGCTGTGCCGCAAACCAACTAATATCAAATATCAATATACCTCAACATGCCATTGCTTGTTCTTCTTGAGCTGTGAGTGCTTCTCCTCCCAGCTCTCCCCTCGCTGCTCTGCAACTCTCTTTAGTGTATCTTGAATCCCTGGCATCATCCCCTTCAATCCACAGAAGTAAATATGTGCACCTTCATCCAAAAGCTTAAAGATTTCATCGCTGTATTCCTCTATCTTATCCTGAACATACATTTTCCCCCCATTCCTATTATTCTGTTCCCTGCTCAGGGCCCGGTCATATCTGAAGCTTTCCGGATAGTCCTGAAGGTATTTGGTGAATTCCTCGTCATAGAGGAGGCTTTCATTGTTTGCCACCCCGAGGAAGAGCCATGCGAGCCCACCAAACCTGAATGTGGGGACGGATTCCATGAACATGCGGCGGAGGTAACCTCGAAATGGGGCCACGCCGGTTCCTGTGGCAATCATGATGTGGGTGGCATTCGGGTTATCCTCCGGTAGCAACATAACCTTGCCAGAGGGGCCTACATCAATGTTGAAACTCAGTTGTTAAAAGCTTCAGGAAGTGGATTCAGCCATTCAGGACCAGAAATGAGAAGCATAAAATAAGCTAATTTAGGACCCAAAGGCCTTGGAAGTGCAAGAGTCAAAAGTGGGAGCAATACGAACTATAAGATACTCATGAATATGCGGTGAAACAATCTTCAGTGGTTCAAAAGAATTTGCAAAATGAGCATAATGCAGTCAAGTTTTTTAAAAGACTGTTATCAAAGCTTTACTGGGCTTATGAAAATGGTTTTTTTTAATGGTAAGCTTATGAAAATGTTTAGTAGCCCAAAAGACGAATTCACTTCAATACCACCTTGGAAATAAATATATCATTGTCTCAGTTTTTAAAACTGCCACCTTGGAAATAAATATATCATTGTCTCGGTTTTTAAAACTTCAGAACAGTTTCTTCTACTTATCTACACAATATGGATTGTGAAATAGATACAAACAGGTTTTAGTGAACAGAATGAAAAACAGTACTTCAATTGTTTCTGCAAGATCAAAAAGCTGTTAGAAAATTCAATCTTCAAGTTACCAGGCTCCAATAGGAAATTGGCCTTCCAAATTCCAAGTTTGAGTGGCTGAATCAATGAAGAACTCACTGATTTTGTTAATGGTTAGCATACTAGATCATTTATTCAATCAAATTGTTACAAAATTGGGGTTTGAAATTGATATTTTATTATCAGCCAACTGAGTCAGCTGAGCTCCCAGCTTATCAACAAATTTTTGAACATTGAGAAAAACAATAACGAAATCAGGATTCGTTTGGTTATTCTTAAGAATCCAACAATGGGTTGTCTGTTTTATTGTCATTCCAGAGAATAGTCATGTACCTGTGATCTGGACTTTGTCTCCAGGCTTTGAGTTGCAAAGAAAATTGCTGCAGATACCGTTCTTCGATGGATCCTCTTTTCCAGTATCTGGGTCATAATAAACAGCACGGCGAACACATAAACTGGCCGTCTTTCCATCAAAAGAGTCTCCATATCTTGTCGAGGCGATCGAGTAAAGACGAACATTGTGGGGAGTACCTGGTTTCTTAGGATTTTCACCCTGCATGAAGTCAAATAAGAAAAAGCAAAGATCAAAATTTTGAATGAAATCATCATCACTCGATGCTAACAAATTCTGTAGAGAATGAAACCATTATCTGCAAGAAAATATCTGAATAATACCAAAAACAAAAGCGCAAACATAAATCAAGGTTTCGTCATGATGTGTCAATGTGTGCCCAACATGTGAGTTTGGCATGGCATAATAACTTAGTTCAATGGACAATATGCAATAAACTTGGGAATACAAACACAATGACTACACATTCATATCCATGTGTGTATATACATACATATACACATATTTGTACGTATATACAAACATACACATATGCATGTGTATGCACACACGTGTATGTATAAACAAATGTCTGTATATAGATGCAGGGGCTGTTATAGACACCTTTAATATGACAAAGATTTTCACAAAAGAGCATATCGTGAAGAAAATGACTTACAGGAGGAATTACGCCATAACTCTGTCCTTCCCAGTAGGGAACATTCCCACCATGGTCAATTACAATATGGCATGTCTCGCCGGGGGCTTTTGGGCCAACAATCCTTTCGACAGAAACAATTGTCGCAGTGTAAGATTCCTTGGGCTTGTATAAATTGAGAGGAGGTTGATTGGCATCCTCGAGTTCTAAAGGCAAAACTGTGACTTCAGTTCTGCCGGCTTGTTGTACTGACATGGATACTCTGTAATAATGTATTGACGGTGCATTCTTGGTTTTCAGATGCACCGATGGGACTGGTGCCCATGATTTATCCTGAAACCTTAGATTGTGTGCCTGCAATAGAATACATAAGAGTGCACCTCAAAATTGGATAGAAACTTCTGAAACTATAATTTTTTTATCAACAGACGAAACTATTATTACTATAAGAAAATTCCAATGTGAGAACCAAGAGCCTAGTTGGACAGAATCTAACATACTCTTCGCAGACAGATACTGATATAGGTGACATGTAACTCAGAGGGAGTATAAACAAAAGTTTTATAAGGAAATTACATTTTGACTTAGTCGAAAAAATCACGAATGTAAATGTAAAAAGATGGAAGTTCAATCATAAAAAAAAGTTAGCGAAAACAAGACCAAGACCACCAAATCCATAGAGATGCTTTCAAGAATCCACATAGGCAAAAGGCTGCTCACATATCAGCTATTCATCTCAATGGCAATCAACACGCAACTCATACAATCATGAAGACAAAAAGCAGCTTCTTTGTAATGACCAAAGTATAATAGGCACGAAAAAATTCTGCATCCAATGTTTAAAATGCAGCTGAGTAATAGCCTTTCAGTCATATTCATTATTTTTAGTTACTTATGTCATTGATAATTCATCAAAAATTTCAGAAATAAGTTCTAAATTGTCGAGAGGGTCTAAATACAACCCTTATAACGCCACAAAACGGTAGTGTTAAGAAGCAGAGAATCCATTGCAACAATAAACCTAAGTCCCAAAGAGAAGTGATGGGTGCAAATTTATTAAATGGAATAATTCACAGGAAATGAACAAATCAGGCATTTCCAGTTAATTGTAAGCATACATGATTTTTCAAAGAGCTGATGCATGAGGACATCACATGAGATCAGGTCATGTAATGACATCTTACATGGAGGCATGAAGATTTTCAGATGCCCTGTTTACTTGTTGAAGGACATGTTTCTTTGCCCATACCACTAGGGGTGGACATGGTTCCGGTTCAACCCGAAGAACCGAACCGGCCTATTTGGTTCGGTTCCGGTTCCGGGTTCCTGGAACCGTGAGAATGCGGTTTGGTTCTGGGTTTGGGATCCTAAACCGAGTAGGATCGTATCCCCCCCCCCCAATACGGTTCCGTGAGAAAAAAATGCTTTAGACTTTACACTTACTACTTGAGGATAAATCCACCCCCCTTTAACATTTTGCTTTGCCTTTTAAAGTTTTAATCGTAAGTTATTAAAACGAATAAAATCCCAATCATTATGTGGAGAAAATTATAAAATAAAGGTTGGGTAAACCCATAACCGAACCAAACCGATCAAGTTCGGTTCTGGTTCGGTTCGGTTCCAAAGATATATGGTTCGGTTCTGGTTCCAAATTCTGGGAACCGATTGCATATGGTTCGGTTCTGGGTATACCCCGGAACTGAACCGAACCGAACCATGTCCACCCCTACATACCGCAGATAAACAATTAGTAGCCTAATAATATCACAAATTCATATAATCCCGTTTATTCCAAAGATACACGAGATTTGTTTCTGTGCAAACTTTACAAATTTCTGGCTATAACGTTAAACCTGGAAATCAGTATAAAAATTTCAATAAGAAAAAAAATGAAAGTGTCACCGGTAAAACTTGGGAGTGTTTGTAGCCTGTAGTAAAATCAAAGAGGACTGTGAGTGAATCAACTAAAATTGTATTAATTAAAAGTAAATTTGAAAGTTATCTATGCTAATGAAAATGGCAGTTTCAAGAGATCACTTGACAGCTTCACTTTCCAGTTCTTTTATGATGAATGTGTAAAACTTTAAACTTCACATAATTAAATTCCAGTGATTCAGAATTTCAATCTCTTAGCTTACCCATGGAATTTATTTATATGGCATTCTCTTGCTAATTGAAATATAAACTTCTCTAGCCAATTAACAAAGAAAACTGACCAGAATAGAAAATTAAACGAAGAAAAAACTCTGAAAAATATTATCAAAGTATTCTAGTTTACCTCAAACTTAGATTTCTTGTTTATTCACATTTCCTTTCAAAGGGCACTGCACGCGTTCAGATGTACTATTTAATTGAATACAAGAAGCACAAACCACATCAAAGTGTACTGGTTAAGTGTGCATAAGAAAGCTATATCAAAACCAATAAAATGATAGTTCCATAAGATTCAATAAGCTATATCAGTACCAATAAAATGGTAGTTCCATAAGATTCGTATACAGTTATATTGTCCACTTCTTTTCTAATGGATAGTTCAAAGCCCTATTTCAATAAAGTTTTGACGATTACCACCCATGTAATTCTTATTTCGTCCCAGATCCCTTTCCCTACTACCAAACCACAAAATAAAGAAGCTACTGAAATCCACAGGACCATGTTTTGACAATGGGTCGAACCCACATTTCTTTACATCGTTTAACTTTAGCCAGCATTCAAAGGGTATTACAATTCCCAAAAAGCTATCGACATCCAATTAAAATGTCTAAAACAAGGTGAGTTGCTACTAAGATTGTATGGTTGTTACTTTACATTTTACAATTAAAAACTGCTTTGTAGTTTCTCATGTTCGATTCTAATTTTTCATATATAGGCTTCCATGTTTTTGGCCCCACTTTCTTTTACCTAACTTTTGCATTTCTTCTTAACCTGCATTTCACATGCTTCACAGACTGCAAATAAACTAATCACAACCACCACCTTATCAGTGAATATAAGCATAATGTAATCAGCACATTCAATGTATACACACATCAAGACACCAACTAGCATTTTTCTAATCTTTACATACCATAAATAGAGCATACATGAAGTAGAAAAGTAAAGAACGTAAAGAACTACAAATTAAAAACCTAATGTCATCAATCTGTAATGGAGCTCTGAGAATCAAAGTTCTTTAACAATTAAAAATACCTTTATTCCATATCTCCTTGGACATGTATCGGTGCTAGTAGGCATAGATATAGAAGACTGCAAACAAGTCAATTCTCCATTAGAATCAATTCAAAAGAGAATCACTTCAAAAAGAGGAAAAAAGAAAACAAAAAATCTGACCAGAGAGTCGATAACTCCAGCCCTTATATTGGAAAAACAATGGACAAATCAAAACCGGTAAAATCTGAAGCAAAATCATCATATATAAAAAAAACACATTTCAAGGAACAGAATCGTGAACAGAAAATTCAAAATAAGAAAAAAAATGAAATGAGAAAACATATCAAAACCTGCAAGCCATTCCTTTTCGCATTAAAATCAATCCAAAAAAAAACAACAGTGACATGAGATTAAGAAACAGAATTCCTTCAAAATATCCTGAAATCGAGCACATGATCAGGAGAAACAAAAGAGAATATCGAAATCAGAAACAATCCAAAGCAAAACCAGCATGATCATGTCATGAACATCATCATCATCATCATAACAAATGATTTTTACGAAACACGAATATGTACAACGCAGAAAGTAGGATATCAGAAAATTCAGAAAAATAAATAAATCAGAGAAGAGAACAAAACACAGATTCCACTAACCTGAATTACTGATAAATGCGCCATGATCGGATCCAAGAGGTGAGGAAAATCGAATCAAGAAAGCTAGGGTTCTCGACGAGAGAGAGAGAGAGAGAGAGAGAGAGAGAGAGATATTAAGCGCAGAGAAATCTAGGGTTTGCAGATCACATGCAGAGGGGGAAGAAGAAGAGTATCATCAGCAAGGGGCAGGTAAATTACCTCCTAAACTAGTACTCGACCACTTGGCATTGGTTGTTCTAATTTATTTAATTTGTCTGAAGTTACAAAAAAGCCACTGACTTTCTATAGAATTACTAACGCCTTCACTCAAGAAGTCCATGGTTTGAGGGACATTTCCTATTCTCTTGTTCAACTCCGTGTGGCTGTTTCATGGTAAGATGTATTGTCCGGTGTAACTGTGTAAGACAAATTCAGGGATACAAATTGCCCGTTATTTCTCAAACAATTATACATCCAAAAAATAGGGAATTGAGTTAGAATCTAAAGAACTCGTGTTACTTATGAGAAGGCGGATATAAGTGGTGCATGGCTCTCGTTAACTCGTGCTGTTAGTGTTTAAGTCCGCCAATATTGATATCTAAGTACAATGCAGATATATAACGGATTAATCAATCTCGGAGGTGCACGGGCCTCAAGGGGCAGCCGTAGGTGAGAGGAGAGCCCCTTGCAGCCACGGGAAAAGCCCACTTAATACAATGAAGCTTGCCCATAAATAGGTAGTGCCCCATCTTTGATTGATCCAAACTATCTATTTGATAAGCCTCAGTTTTCATATTATATGGCTTCCAGGTCACACCAATCTTGTAATCGTAACATCTAATAATGTGTTTTGCATATACTTACATGCATGGTTTTAAATTTCGATTTTGGTAAAATTTCGGTCCTGGCCGAAACTGAAATTTGAGCCGAAATTTGGTAGAAAGTCATGAAATTTTGATTTTTTGGGCTGAAATTTCGGTTTCCGTACGTTTCGGTTACTGACTTGGCCGAAATCCGACCAAAATTTAAAACCATGTTTACATGTACTTTTTTGACCCCCCATTTTCAACAACAAGATGGTAGGGTTGAATGAGATTGGCCCCACTCCAATGATGCCATCAAGATGCAGACTATTCATCCGGTTGGCCACGACATGGGCAAGCCATAACCTAAAATTTGCCCTCATTAGATAATCCTGACCGTCCAATTAGTGACCTACATGTTGGGAGTTACAAAAGAAAACAGATCAAAGGTCCACATTCGAGTAATCTCATCGCATATGAAGATCCTACAATGGGTACGACTTGGGTTCCAGCAGATGACACGTGGACATGATCACAAAAATACCCAATAAAACCCGGTTTGTAATTTTGTATAGTCTTTTTATCAGTTTTGGGCCATGTGTGACACGTGGACATGATCAGATTCATTGATTTAACGGGCGAACACAAGTGCAGCGTTTTATCCCTTGATCGGAGATCCTCGTGCCCTGGTTTACCAGTCCTTGTTAGGGTTCCGGCAAGAGAAGCTAACCGTTGATTTTGTAGGGCAATCTTACAGATTAGATGCCATTCAGGGTCGGGTCCAGACCATGTCCATCAGCTCATGATGGCCCACCAGCTCCATGGTCTGGATTGCATACACGTGTCTCTAAGTGGGACCCAATATATATTAGGATTGATCCTCCCAGTTATTGTCTGTTTAGTTGGGACTCATGCTGGAAATCCTCACAAAGATGGACCCAAAGCAATAATGTGTGATTTTCCTACCAGCTTTAAAGTTAAACAAAGAGAGAATGAAGAAAGGATGCATTGAATTTGATATAAAGTAATGCATACATGAATAGAAGTGACTTTTTTCTATGTACAGAGGCAGGAGAATCCATTGCAAACTATAAAAAAATCTACTGATTTTCCTTTTCCCGTTAGGTGGTAGTGTAAAAATATATTAATATAACAGCTGAAGAACCTAGACCTAGATGTGAGATCACACCAGATCTTCTTTTTTTAACTCTACCTTTCTAATTTGCATATATTACACTGAAATGGAGCATCCAAAACCCAATTCATGGTCCAAGAAACCAAGGGTAAAAGAGAAAAAAAAAGAGAGGAAAGGGTGAGAAATGGTGCAATACAGTTAATAGCCTCACTGATTATTATGGTGGGCAGTAACTGGCATCTCCCACTGATCAGAGGCACCTTCTCCCTCCGATCCACGCCGCTTCTTCTTGCCCTCCCCTTGCCTTGATCGCCTAGGAGCCTCATCCTCGCTCTCACTTTCATCATTTCTAAAACTATTTCCACCACCAAATGAATCCTCAGGGTGAGGTTTCGAGGCCTGCAAATATTTTGCCTCTTCATCTAGTGCCCCTCTCATCTCCTGACCCTTACTTTGATCTGAATTTGGTGTGTATCTGTCATTCCTATCATTCCCTGAGCTCCTAGGATGATCTCTCTTAGCCGCCCAAGCAGCATTTTGTAGAGGTAGAGGTGGAGGTGGCCGAAATTGTGGTAAGCCCATGGGCCGATTGGGTCGGGCGTGGGCTGCAGCAGCCATCCCCATCCCACCCATGAATGGAGCCCGGCCCGAACCCATCATCATCCCAAGCCCACCACCAGGAAAGACAGCCCCAGGTTGGGAAGGTCGTCCATGAAACATCGTCCCATCCATAGCAGTGAAGCCCATAGCAGAAGCCTGATTCAAGCCAGAGAAGTCACCAAATCTTGGTCCCATGGGACCGTAAGGGGCAAAAGCACGTGGGACTACCCCAAAAAGGCCTGGCATAGCGAACCCATCAGGTGTGACAGCTCCATAACCAAATCCATCAGCCCCCATCATCAAAGGTGGGAAGCCCCTGACCCCAGGAGGGAAATTCCCCCCACGAGCCAGCGGCATGTGCGGGGGCCACATTCCTCCTCGTCCCCTTCCTCTGCCTTGGGCTGTATTGAGAGTCTGGCCATAGCTCTCCTCCTCTTCCTCGCTTTCTTCTTCCTCCTCTTCTTCATTGTCCTCAAAAGGGACAATATCAGGATTCTCGGCCCCATCATCTGGATTAACTCCTTTTGCCTTTTCCTCCTCCCGTTTTGATTCTGCTGCTGCCAAGATGGCCTGAAACAAAACACATTCTGTTAACTATTTCATTTTCTATTCATAAGTATTCAATTAGAAGTCATGTCGTATTTCATTTTCTGTATTTCAGTAAAAAATGAAGTAGAACAGGATGATTCTAAAACATTTAAATCATGCAAGTATGAACAGAAATAATGGCTGCAGATACAAACAGTTTCCGACTCAAATGAAATTAGTAACATATATTTGAAGTTCAGAGAGAAAAACATAGGCAACATTCAGGCACAACCAAGCTTGTTTTTATGGATGATTATACATTATTCAAATCTGGATTCCAAACAAACCATACAAATACAAACCAAGGCAAAGAACCATGATAGTTTGCAGTGCAGAAATAATAAACAATAAAAACAAACTTATCATGATAATTTGCAGAGAAGAAATATGGGAAAAGGTACATGTAGGTGAATAAATGGCATGGACCGTACAAACACAATTGAACCTCCACCTCAGAGGTCTTTAAAGGCATTTTCCATATTCTGAGGGAAACAAGTAAATAGTTAAATTCTCCAACAAGTGCCCTTCACCAAAAGATTATCAAAATATCTTATAAATTTGCATCAAAAGTATAAATAGTGTTCACAATTTATACATATATCTGGCATGATTAAAACGAAGCAATTTGAAATTGCCATGCAGTTCTTTATAAGGGTTTATTTTGATTAACAGCTGCAATTGTAGATATGTCTGGAAAGATTTAGGAGCTGCTACGACATGGAATGAGAAAATGTGAGAAAATCTTGAAGTGCCAAGAACTTTCTCTGAATTTAAAATTAGGGAGATGATATTTTCACTCCCTCTGTTGTACACATTCGCCCCCCTTATAACTTGTAACAGTGGGCAACTTTACCGCTTTTTGATGTCAAATCACATTAAAAGGGGGAAGAATGCGTACTGCGGAGGGGGGGGGGGGGGGGTGAAAATATCATCGCCCTAAAATTATTCATGGAGCTTCCACGTAAGATAACAAGTACAGTTTACCGAAAGTGAAAGGACCAATTACATAAAAGAAAGGGAAGAACAGACCGTGAGTTCACTATCAGGTTCAAGGTATAGTAGAGAAGCCAACTGCTCGCCAATAGAAGGCTCCAACTCTTGGCAGTCCCGACTTATCTGCATTGTACAAACAACACCATCTGAGAACAAAAAAACAAAAAAAAATCATTAAAAAAAACACCATCTAAGAACATGAAAATATTACAGGACGCAAGGAGATTTTCCAACTACTGGGGAACAAGCCTTCCAACCTTTTAAATTCAAATATATTACCCTACATTTCATGGCACAACAATACCCATCCGTAAGTAAATTCCAGTTACCATTCACCATCTCCTTTTTATTATTATAGGTAAATGTAAATAGCAACTAAAGGGGATGCACCAAAGGCTAATCAAAGGAGGAAAAACCAAACAAAAGGCACAAAGACATACAAAATGGAAAACTAGATCTATTTCATAAGTTTAGATGGGTTAGCTCCAAAAGCATCCACTAGAAATCTTCCATCATGGAAATTGATTATCTACTTACTAGTCCCTATGCAGTTGAGAATGTGGATTGACCTATGATGGACATTCCCTGTCTTCCATAGAAATCCAGTACAAACTAGAGTACCCTTACTTGGTCCATATGTTCAGAGACTATGTTTTAAATTCCAAAGAAATAACAGGCCTAGTTGAAGCCTTTCCGCGCTTCTGTTCAGCACTTCTGTGGCTTGCCTTGGAGAAGCTAGTACTGAATATGGAATTACTTCTAACTGAACAAATCTACAAATGCAGTAATACATAGCCATAACTTTCAATCGTAATGCAAGAAATGTGTTGCGACATCCATGAACTCCATGAACTTAGTCCTGTGTAAATAATGGAGTGTTCAAGACAACAAATTTCTATTCATTCCACCAACCAAATTAACTCCAACATCTCAGACGATGACTACAAATTCACATGAAATCAGCTTGAGTTTATCAAGTCAGTGATTACAATAAATGTTGGTCATTTATTATGGAATACTTCAGTTTAGAGTTTAGACTTTTGACTAAATTATGCTTCGGATTGTATAGGAAGGGTAGGAGTCATCCTTAACTGTCCAGTTGTGTCAATGCTCTTAGCATATATTCCTATAACAGTTACCAGAGACTTTTTGGTATCACTAAAAGCACCGAAAATTGTCTTGAGTTGCAAGAGTTGCATCAACTAGCATGCAGTGATTCTAAATATTTAACAATCAAATAGGATTACCAAGCATTTTTTTATGAACTCTTGTTTGTTGACATGTAAAAGTAAGGGAAAACCTATGAAATGATTTCAATAGTGGACCTTGGACATATAATAGTTCCAAATTGAATCTAAGTTTTGGTCCCACAACAAGGTACCCGAAAACAGGTAACGATCTGTCAAGTGCTTTGCGGGACATGATCGCGGGTATTGGAAGCATTTCGCCAAGGGGTCGTTTGGATGCACTGAATATGTATTCAGTGAATTAGTTTCCACAGAAAATGTACCTTACACTGTTTCGATGGCTCATTTTCTGCAGAAAAAGTCTACCAGTGATTAGTTTTAATTGATAAGCCTTGAGTTTGAAGTCCTCGCTAACACACCAGATTTTATCTTTAATTAAAATGAAATCAGATCGGGAGATCTAAAACCTAAGCAAACATTCAAGAAGAGATCTAAAACCTAAGCACTCATTCATGTTCTCTCTTTCACCTCTCTCTTTGAAGTTTGAACAAGTTGACCTATATCCCTGCTCGCTGCAACCACCATCAGGATTTTATCAGTTTGCTAATCTGTTTGCTTGTGGACTACTTGCAGAGCTCTTTTGTAGTGATTTTCCCACCGTTTGCTGTTTTTGAATCTTCATTCTTCAAACGACTTGCTTTTTAGTCTTTTGAGAGGATGATAAATAATAGTAATATGATACTCTACCCATTTTGCCATTCAAAATAAATAGATAATACGCTCCCTGATTTGGAGAGGTTTAAGTGTCTTAATCATGAATTAATATATCATAACTCATGACATTAATGCCTACCATTCAAGATCATGATCATGAACAGCATCATCTTCATCTACTTTGGAATTGCTTGTTATGGTTTTCCCTTCTGAATCATAGGGTTTTAATTGTGTTCTTTACAATGTCGCATTTTATCTTTACAGAATGCAGTATAGAAACCGCCATCATTCTAGGAGGTTGTGCTGCCATGTATTCCATGAATTTCTTTTGCTGAGGAGAGTGTTGGTGGTTGGATTTGCCTTGGACGGTGTTAAGGCATGCTCAACTTCATATAGCAAAAGCACGCATTTGGTCTATTCACCAAGTGCCATCAATGCCCTCATAAAACTTAGATGGTTTTCCTATTTCTTAACAGAGGATAAATATAATAATTGTAAAGGGTGTGGTTCTCTTGTAACGTCTTTTCTCCAAGTAAATACAACTCATTTGGAGATTTTCTTAATTCAATCTCTCTTTCACATTCATCATTCAAATATATCAACCTTACCACTATTCATTAGAAAGAGGTGGCCCACTAGGTCACACATAGTTTGCATAAAATTGAATTTAATGTGGACTATCCATTGGAATAGCCAATTCAATTTTTACTGGTAATTTTCATGAAATTGTTAGCTAAACACCACAAATTAAATTTCCAGGAAATACAAGATGGCATCCGAACAACATAAGTGTGCATCCTTGGAAAATGAAGGTGTCAACAAAACAACATAAATCAATTTTAAGAATTGACTATGCATTTTACACTTGCAATGAAATTGAATCATGCATATCCAACAAGCCCTTAAATAAGGGCAGCTAAAGCCCTAAAACCATTGCTTAGTTGAGTGAGATAATAACAGAGTTTTTTTTTAAGGTTAAACAGAATGACATTTCTGAAACACTATGTACTGTTATTGTACCTACGTGTAACAAACATGTACGTATGTGTGTAATCACAACCAATATCCCTTTTAAACATTAACAAAACAAGTTACAGACTCTATAAGTATCTATTTGTCGTGCATTTTTGCTCAACTAAGGGACATCCACTTCTACCGCTTGAATCAGGCTATTTTGCATGAGGAACCTTCAGCATCAAAATGAGTCACTCAACTATTTTATCAGAAAGATATATGTCTTCAAATATGTACATACAACCTATCTAGGTTAAAGAGTTTATACAATTGGCTTGCTAAGTGGCACATTTAGCTTTGATATAGCTTACTAATGGACATACTCAGCTTAGACACACACGCGCGCACACACAAACGAGAAAAGTGTATCTACTCGATCAAGTAGATAACTTATCTGGCCAGAAACACAGTGGGCCCACATTGTTTGGATGATCCAAACCATTCATTTGATAGGCCCTCACATAGATAGGGTGTGCCCAAAAAATCGAAAGGTTGGGATGATCCTGTGGGGCTGATTTTTTGGGCACACCCTATCTATGTGAGGGCCCATCAAATGAATGGTTTGCATCACCCAACAAACAATGTGGGCCCCCACTGTATTTTAAGCCGACAGAGTAGATAAGTTATCTACGCGATCAAGTAGATAACCTCTCTCTCTCTCTCTCTCTCTCTCTCTCTCTATATATATATATATATATATATATATATATATATATATATATATATATATATATAGAGAGAGAGAGAGAGAGAGAGAGAAAAGTGTAGCTACACATAC
Source organism: Tasmannia lanceolata (assembly GCF_043159265.1). NCBI lineage: Eukaryota > Viridiplantae > Streptophyta > Magnoliopsida > Canellales > Winteraceae > Tasmannia > Tasmannia lanceolata. The sequence continues at coordinate 9,496,931 of NW_027518685.1, read as the reverse complement.
GTGTAGCTAACTTAGCTACACCGACGGCTTAAAATACAGTGGACCCCACATTGTTTGGGTGATGCAAACCATTCATTTGATGGGCCCTCACATAGATAGGGTGTGCCCAAAAAATCAGCTCCATAGGATCTTCCCAACCCTACGATTTGTGGAGGCAAAAATGAACGTGTAAAAACCTTCACAAATCTATCCATTTTTGCCTCCACAGTTTGAAGGGTTGGGATCATCCAATGGAGCTTATTTTTAGGGCACACCATATCTATGTGAGGGCCTATCAAATGAATGGTTTGGATCACCCAAACAATGTGGGCCCATTGTATTTTAAGCCGTCGGTGTAACTAAGTTAGCTACACGTATGTGTAGCTTCACTTAACTCATATATATATATATATATATATTTGAATGGCAACTTAGATATTGGGAGTGCATTTCTTACAAACAGCATTCACCATATGACTTCTATTGATAATTCTGTCAAATTAATTTCACACAATTTCTCTCTCTTTTATCCTCATCTGCCAATTCCCATTTTTTACAAACCATAAATTATAGCCATGGAAAAAAAAACTAAAGAAAAAACAAAAAAGTAATACAGAAGACGTTAGAATTCAATTTAGAATTCAGAATTGCATTCCATACCTTCACCGGTAAGTTGTCATTGTATGGGTTCCTCAAATGGCGAGTTTTGTGAAAGGATAACTCGCAGAGCTGCAGATAAGAATCATGTTGTGAATCCCTCATATTGGAAGGTTAGACGTATAGACATACAAAATCTGCTGTTATTTTCAGCAAAAAAGGTAAGTACAAAGTATCTCCAATTCACAATATCAAAAAAGCTAATAACCCATATCCTATGTTGCATGTATTCTTTGCCCCCCTATCCCGAATCCGTGTCGACACGCCTCCACACGCTAATCGAACATGGATTCTCGTGGGACACACCCGGATTCTTGTAATAGCCGTATCCCACACGAATCCTGTTTTTTTCGGATGAATCCGACTCATCGGATTCTCTTTTAAAATGCGAATCCTATATATTTCCCCTTTAAATTTTTTCTTCTTCGTAACTTTTTCTATATGAAGGCACAACTTGTACTTTCTTAACAAAAACCCTAGCGCCTCGACCCTGGAAGATCAACTCCCCTTCCTCCTTTGACTCTAAAGTCAAATGCATCGATCCCTCAAAATTTTCATGAATATATATATATATATATATATATATATATATATATATATATATATTTAAATTTATGAATCTACGAATCCTAGTTTTTGGGGTTTGCCGAATCCGACACCTCAAATTCGTGTCGGATCCCGACACGCGAATCCGAATCCATGCAACATAGCCCATATCTTAGATATATAGAACAAGTAAATGTTAGATAAGAAAACATGGTATAGAAGAGGATACAATTCATGAAAGTCTTTAAACTTCTTGCAACCGTTTACTGTTTACCAAGAATAGTTGTATAAATAAAACTATAAGAAAACAATAAATCTCGAAAGTCAACACTGCCATATGTAACTGTCAAGTTGAAATGAGTACTCTGCAACTACCATGCATACAATGAGATGGTTCCTTCTCATAATTAGATTTGATTTTGTTCTAGATATTTGACTCGTTCATGCTTTCGGTCAATAGTCAAAAGAGGCAACTTAGTTGAGTTCCAACTTCATCAACAAGATTAGGAATGTATGTGAAAATCATTTGAATCTCTTGAGCTTTCACAATCCTCTACATATTACTTATGTTTTGGCCAGAGCGTTGTTGGGGCTGATTCTTTGTACGTGGGGCAATCTCTGGCCCCCTTGTAATGTACTTTTCTTTGAGATGGTTCCTTGTCATAATTAGATTTGATTTTGTTCTAGATATATGACTCGTTCATGCTTTCGGTCAATAGTCAAAAGAGGCAACTTAGTTGAGTTTATATGAATTTCCCCAATGAGTACTTGACAACTATCTATGCATACAATGAGATGGTTCCTTCTCATAATTAGATTGGATTTTGGTCTAGATATATAACCCGTTCGCGCTTCGGTCAATAGTCAAAAGAGGTAATTTATTTGAGTTTATATGATATTCCCCAAATCAATTCAATAAAGTTATTAACTTCTTTTTTTTCTCTTTTTCTTTTGCCTCTTCCTCCTCAAAATCTGAAGTTTTGAATTGCGGACGCTTCCCCATCCAAATCCTAAAAAATGGATTCATCATTCCGGAGATATCAAAAGAAAAAAAATGTTCCGTCAAAAAAAGGGGGAATGCTGCTTGAAACATTTCCCAAGTCATTGTTTTACGTCTTTGAGCGTGCATGGATCCTTTGATTAGATCCCGACGAAAATCTGATTGTTGCGAGTAACGTATCAAAGCCACTTCTTCCGCTTGATCACTATCACTATTAGTATTAGTACTAGTATGAACATTGACATTCAGAATTTCCCCCCTTCTCATTCAGTTTTCTTCCTCCTTTTTTTTTTCTTCCTCTTAATCTCATCCTCTACTTCGCTAGTCTTGCTTCTTCTAATTTACTCTCATTCAATATTCTAGATTTATAACAATCTCTAACAACAAAGGAAACAATAGAAGCACCACTGCTCGCCAATGATCAGCCTCAAAGATGGCTGAGCAAATTATGCTGAAAGAAGACATTGTGGCTCTCAATAGAATCAAGCACCATATCCACCACTATTAATAAGCAAAGTCACCTAATAAGCATGTAGTTTAAATTTTAGTTGAATCATTGAATAAAGCATTAGTGGGAGAAGCAATGGTTTAAAATGTAAAGGAAAAGCAGGAACACCTATGGGATTTGAATATAACAATAACATAAAAGTGTCTGAAATATGTGTATATTTTATAAATACAGAAAATAAAATTTTCTTGCATCCTAGATATAGAGAAAAAGGAAGGGCGGCCCAGTGCATGAGGCTCCCGCCATTGCAGGTCTGGGGAGGGCTAGATGTACGCAGCCTTATCCCTGCTTTGCAGAGAGGCTGTTTCCATGACTCGAACCCGTGACCACCAGGTCACAATGGAGCAACCTTACCGTTGCGCCAAGGCTCACCCTCATCCTAGATATAGAGACTTTATTAAAATAAACAAAAGGCATGACCCTGAAATACAAGCAGAAGAAAGGGGGAATAAAAAAAGAACAGACTCAAGTAAAAAAGAACTCAACTAATTTTGTGATTTTATAGAAAAGTTACTCATTTTCTTAATTGCACTTATTGATTGGTAATATCAAGATCCCAAATTATCAAACACATAATACTACAGAATTGCGAGAGTTGAAGGTAGAATTGATGGAGTTATGGTAGCAGTTGCCAGTGGTAGGAGCAAAATGAGGCTTTAAGCAAGTGCGAGGTTCCAGATAATGAGTGTCCACTGGGAAGGAAATCTCTCAATAAAACGTTACACAAATAAGTACCTTTAGCCATTTGGCTGAGAAATTCCGGCCATAATGTGCAGTGCCATGAGCATATTTCCAGTTCCCACCACCAACAAATCCACCAATTTTGGACGTCATCTTTGCACATCCCTAACAAATCGATGATTTCACCGTTTTTGACACATCAGAGAACTCAATGAAGCAAACTTGACCACAGTTGACGTAATAAAACAATAAACAACTTTCTGTGCTATGCAAATTCACAGATTTGAGAACTCTGCCAAAAATTGAGAACTCATACAAGTTAGACCAGGCCCATGCCTACCTGGAAATGGCGAGTTCGGTTGACTGAGAATATCAAAACCACATTCTCTGAGGAGTCAAAAGCTTCATTAAGTTTAGCCTCATTGCTCCTTTGAGTTGCCCACACTCCCTGCTGTACAGATAGTTCCAGATTTTCTCGATTGCAACTTTTAACGATAAAATACCTATTTTTTCATATTTCAGAATTGAGAATAAATAGTTAGAAGTGCATTCTTAGCCAAAACAACCATAACTAAATTTCACAAAAAGCTATGCAACAAGTTGCAAGATACAACAACATAATTAAGACTTGTTACAGGCTTCTACTAGGTGGATCAGAACAATAAAGCTATCATTTTATGTATTTCAAGGGGACAAATAGCTTGAATTAAGTGGTTACGAAGTCAATTCAGCTCTTGGCATCCAAAACTTGGACTGAGACAGCCCAATAAAGCTCGGGCCTGACTCCGGTTCCGGATCCATATTACACATGATATCCAAACAAAGTCAAACCTTCAAACTCTATCCAACCCATGGTACTCAGTTGGAAGTCCTACAATTTTACTTTGGGTCTTCTTCAGGAGCAAAACTGCATCACAATTGGCCAGTGCTCTGTTTCAAAACTTTGAGGCTGCAGATTCTAATCCCCATCTTTTTCTACCAAAAAGAAATGTCGCCTTTACTTTCAAGGGCTACTTTCAAGGGCTTCACATTAGCACGGCCTAATTAAAAACAGCAAGGAACTGATTTATCATTTCTTCATCATCATTCTTCACTCTGTCAAAGTACTTAACCACATCATAAAACATTTTCATTATTTATGCAGATTACTTACATGTAATTTGAAATTTAACATGGAATTGCAACTCTTCGGTGAACTTCTTTCTTCTATTGCTCTTTACAAGCAAAGGCTAAAAGGGAATAGAAAATAACGTGCTAATGAAGGAAAATAAAACCAGGATACCATTTTAAATGGTTAATACCACAATAAGCATCAGATTAGATGCGCGGACACAACTAAAATAACTGATATTGGTTTCAAAGAAGATAAAATACAACACAGACTAAATTCTGATGGGTCTTATTAACCATGCCAATATAATGTTCTACAAGCAAGCCTTTACTTAACCTAATTGAGAATCTAATAACTCTGGACACACCTAGATTGCCCTTGAGGGAGTGCTGATACTGTCGGCCTGTTGACTTGATTCAGAGAACCGTTGGGAAGGTTTTGCATTGGAGTCTGGTTAACCTGCTGGTGTTGAGGTTGTTGAATTTGAGGCGGCTGCTGCTCCATGTTGGTGGACTCAGCGGCTATAGATGGTCTTACTCCCATGCCATGGTTAGCTACACCGGAACCTTGTGTGAACTGGGGTCTTTCTGCTTGTTGGGTATAACCAGAATTCCTGTGTTGAAAAAACCTGTTTGAAGAGCCATAGCTGAATGAACTCAGATGCTGGATCTTCTGAAAGACTTCTTCCACAGGGGGTGGAGGTCCGGGCATCTTGGCATGTCTGTACCGGCAATCAGGACCATTAGGGCAGAAACCCAACTTGTACCTGTAGAGCCAGATGACAGCATCAGACACATCAACCTCACATGCTGTTGAGTGCATGTTATTAAATAGCAAGCATGGATTTTTTTTTGTGAAGGAAGAATTCACAATATATGTCTGATTCATATGACATGAAGTGGAGAGAGAATGAGGTCTCTCTAAAAGGAAGGAAATCTTAACAATATCACAAGTTAATAAGGAAGTAATTAACTTATAAATCTTAACATATCCTTTTTACTGAAAGCTCCTACTATATCAACAAATATTTGGGTCCATATTAGCAGCCTGAAATATGTTTTCAGACAGCACAATTTTTGACAGCACAATCATAATTCAGCCACATTAAAACAATAAAACAAGCAGAAGTTTTCAACAGTAAATGTAGAATTAAACATGTATATAATTTCAGTCGATGTTACAATGACAATTGAGACATTCTGTCAATTAAATTGCCTCTTAAAATGATAAAAAAGAACCTCTACAAAGTTCCTAGTTGTTGGTCAGTTGGGCTTCTACCACTTTTTCCCTTCCTGCCCAAACTCAATTCCATGACCTTTGTTGTCTCCAAAACAGTGTACTTTAATGTCTTCCTGATGCAAACGGTAGTGTGGAGTAGTGATCAGGTCTGCAGTGTCAAGCTCAGGTGGAAATCTACAAACAAGATAACGACCAAAAGGCAAATAGAGATATGCACATGTCAACTAAATAGCCAACTGAACAAGTGAGGAAAGGAGTTACCCAAGTGAGGGGGTAGTGGGTTGTGGGGGTTTGTGTTGTACTACTAGTTCAGAATTTCTGAACTAGGGTGATGGGTATTGTCAGTTGGGAATTCTCTTCCGACTGATATCAAACCTTGCTTCAGCTGATGAAACTTCACCTCCACTGAAATTCAACTTTGATATGGGAAAAACCACGAGATTCAACAACAGATACACCTGTTCCTAGCAGCAGAATTGGGTAGACTGGTTCGTAACCAGTTAGCCAATTGATGAGTTTTATAAGATGGGGGCTGCTGGAACTTTGGAAGAACTACAGAAACTTGAGGTCTCCCAACTCCTTTCGAGACTGTAAAAACTGGAGGTCCTCCCAAATTCAGGGAAAGAGCAGTTCCCTGCTTTCAAGAGCCCAAAGACGTCCATGAGAATTGAATGCGAATGATCTGGTCAGGGTTACTGAACTCGTGCTCTTAAACAAGTTGTAGTAAGGTCATCTAACAAATCTTCATAACCGAGGGTTTTCCACAGGAGTTTAGGGTTCCAGATATTTTTTAAGAGTCCTTGACCACGATAACAGCCGTCATCGACCATGTAAGTGGTCAGCACTTTGAGAACAGAGCTCTGTTCTGTCTAATGCACTCGCTCGGTTTTCTTGAAGACAAGTTGAAATTCCAGGGGATTTATGATCTTCAATAGAGGCTTTCTATCAGCCCTTCATATTGTCATTCATAGGCCTCTTTAGAAGTGGAATTGTGAGAGACAATTCACAAGTCTGGGCGGAGATTTCAGCCAAAGCAACGCCAGTTTAACCGGGCTCAAGGGGTCTGGGGAGCTGATCCGCTTGATATTTTACCTCCACGGCTTCAAAAACCTCTTAGGTTGATCCTCAAGAGACCACTATATCCCAGTAATCCTCGACCTTCTCTGAGTAACAGCTCAAATAAGATCTGGACTGGAAGTTATGAATTACAGATCTGATCGGAGATGACAAATGCAACTCAGTGATCAAATACTAGTTCTGTCCTTTGGGGCAGTTTCTCAATAGTTCCGGAGCTAAGGGAAGGGAAATCATTCCAGATTGACTAAGAAATTTGGGCTCAACAGCAAGATCTAGATGAGAAATCCAAACGAATTCCAGAGTTCCACCGGATACTCCAGAGACCCTATGGAATTTAAACATCCGAGTTTGAGGCCTTACCGGACAGTCAATCTAAGAGGAATTCGCTGAAGAAGCTTTGGAAAAAGTAAAGCATCATCAATGTAGAAAACATGCAGAGTCGATCGGAATAAAATCTGCCTCAATCACAGAAATGAAATCGATCAAATGCCGAAACAGAGTGAGGAGACACCCAGAAATATAGATGAATTGCAGAAACCTTGTAATCACAAGGTTCAAATCACATAAGCACGATAAGAAGCTTACAATCCAAGTTCAGAGATCACCTTCCATTGGACGAGACAAGTTTTCGGCAGCAAATCTCGTTTTTTACAAAACTCCCCAATTCTCCAAACCCTACCTCCATTCAAAACATTCAAAAACCAAGCTTCCTGAAAGAGAAATTAAAAGGGGCTTTTATAATCAAGCCCTAATACAATGTTGATTATCTAATTTACCCCTAATGCAATGAAAGAAGACGTATCATCAGCCCTCTACACTTGTGCAGCTTGCGAAGCCTCTTGGATCCGCAAAGGTTGTTGGGATGCTCAAGAACCCGATGCACTTCTTCGGCTAGCATGACCGCATTGTCGCCATTAGAGGATGCTCCTGCATCACTTACCCCATATCAGAACATGTCTCTCATCATTGAAGCTCCAAATCCAATTTTTGTTGCTACAATGATCTCTCCATCATTCTTGAATTATTGATTGTGTCTTGCGATTTATTTTTATCTCGGTTTCTCTACATGGTCTTTTTGTAAGAGAAGATGTCAAGAAGTTTTACATTCATTCTTCGCCATAATTCTTGAATTATTGATGGCGTCCTGCAATTTATTTTCATCTCGGTTTATTTCCATTGTCTTTATGTAAGAGAACATTGGATATTTGATGCCAAGTAATTTTAAATCTTCCAATTTTTTGTTTAACATTGTTTGGATCATCACACATAAGGGCTATGGAAACCTCTTAGTTACACCACTCACGCACAATGCACAAGGAGGGAGGGGTGTGGGGTGTCGCTCTTCTGCGTTAGTCACTACTCCCCCTAATTCTAGATTAGCAACTCATTGATTTTCAAACCGATCCACTAAATATCTATTATTTGATTTACTAATCCTTTATATTGGGATGAAAAAAGACTCAAATGCTAGATTATAATGTTACAGGAAACACGCTCAACTAATACATCGTCAACTCCTAACTAAATATAGTTCAGTTCAGCCCACTTCCCAACCATCTAAAGTTTCTAATTCAACCAGAAACAAACAAAAAAATAACTACAAAATCAGCTTGAAATTAGCCATAATTAAACATCAATCAATATCAATCCCCATACATTATGCTCAGTCAAAAAATTACAAAACCTAACAATCAAGTATATTCCCCATCCTCACTAAAAAAAACCCAACTCCAAAACACCAATAAAACAACAACAATTACTTCAATTGAGCATGAATTTCCGCAAATCAAACCTCATTCAAAACACAAACATGAATTCTAACACAAACAATCACCAACACAATTAAGAAAACAAAAAGAGAGAGGATTAGTAAATTTTTTATTTTTTTTACATGTTACACTCCTTGATATCCTCATTGGTGTGTTTGTACACGCAGTCCTGCTCGCGGCACTCTCCGTACAATCTGAAGAATCTGCAGACAGGCATTCTCGCCTTGTCGTACTGGTGGAGGAATCCGCAGGCGTCTCCCTTCATGCATAGGCTCCGGAGCCAATGCCGGCAGACCGTCTGCCGGAAACTCCGCCGGCCAAGATGGTTTCCGGCGGTCTGCTCGGTCGTGCCGGAGCCGATAACGGTGGGTGCCGCCGAATTGGTGGAAACCATGGCGGGGGTTTCGTTGGAGAGGAGAGGGACGGAGGCGGAGGGAATTGTGGGCCCGATCTCCAGCCCGCCTTCGAAATCGAAGCTCAAGGCTCCTTCTGGTTCCTCCATTATTATTTTTTGGGTCTATTTCTATGTGTTGAGGAGAGTAAGAGGAAACCCTAATTATTGTTTTGAATAAAGAACTGTGCTTGAAGGAGGATTTATTTGCATGGGAATGGAGGAAGAGAGGTTTGAGAGTTTGGTTTGGTTTTATTTTTGAGAGAAAAAAGAGAGAGGGAGAGATGAAAAGGGTGAACTTTTTGGGGGTGTTATGATGTTATTGGGGAGATTCTTTTAGATCTCCGTCTGAGAATAAAAAACCATGTTTTTAGTGGGATTAATCTCAGCAAGGGGTGTCCCTGGTGATGAAAGGGGTGAAGAAAACTGCCACATCTGTGGATTTCCAATTACTTATTTCCACAACATATTTGGGAATCTGATTTTTTTCACTGTCAGTAGTTAATTTGGAAATCCAAGGATTGATCCGGATCCAAATCACAATACAAAAAGGCTGCAAATGTGAGAAATCCAAATCAAAATTTTCTCGGCATCCAAACGGGCCCTGATATATTTGCCCCCTCTTATTTCCTTGGACCAGCCCCTCTAATGTATTTGTGACCATAGTTTTAAATTTCAGTTTCCGTAAATTTCCGGTCCTAACCGAAACCGAAATCTTGGCCTAAATTTGGGCTGAAATGTCGGCCGAAATTCTGTAAAGAAATAAAAAGGGCATTTTTTTAATTTCAGATTTCAGCCGATTGCGGCTGCCTCTAACACCAGAAGGGATTGGCCCAAGTAAAAATAAGGGGCTAATATATCCTTTCCCATTCTGAATTACCCCACCCAGACAATGAGGCATGGGTATTGGTCCACTCATTTGGGAGTCAGTGTGGCCCACTTGTTGGGCAACCTAAAGACCTGACCTTATGTTTGGATGCACGGCACAAGCTAGGAGAGCATTAGAATAAGAAGTCAACCGAGAGGAGAAAAGCATTGGATTTGTCTGAAGTTACATAAGAGGATAGTGGCAAATAGTGTGCAGTTGCGTGGCATAGACTTTGAGAGAAGGGTAATAAGTAAGGGTGTCATTGCCAATACAGACATTGCGTGCACATACAGAGAGGGAGAACATCATTCCCAAGATTTCAACCAAATTTCCACCTTTTTTTTTAAGTTACAGGGGGGACATGAATGTCACCTCATCGCACATACAGTAATTGCTTACGAAACATGCTAAGGAGTCTCCTGGGAGTTCAATGCAATTTTGACAACCAAATAAGGAATCGAATGAAATTCCTTCAAAATCCCGACGGCTTCGGAGAGTCACTTTTGAAAAAATGATAAAAAAAAAAAAGTTTGGATACTTTGATACTCGGACTTAGGTTTGATAATGGGTGAACTCACCTTGTCTTTTCTATTTTAATTGGGCAGTGAGAACTTTGGGGGAATTGTAATATCATCTGACACTTGGTTAACTAGCAAAAAACAAGGTGAGTTCACCCCATTATCAAAACATGGTAGTGCGGATATCAGTAGCCAAAACTTTGAAACCCCTTACAAAATTTTAACCATAGTTATCTGTGAGTGGTTTAAGCGTTTCCTTCGTAATTTTATCTCACCCCACTAAAGAGCCTTTGTTCAAGGCAGAAACATTACAGACAATATTCTTACTGCGCATTTCATCTTTCGACATTCTAAGCAGGTCACACGGTGTAAGGGCTTACAACAATAAGGCCTTTGTACGGTGGAAGTACCATCCTTGATATATGATCCAACAAGCAACTCCTCAAAATGTGAGCTGCTGTTGGATCAAATGTGAAGGGGCGGTACCCCTAGTCCCTACCTTTCAAAATGTACTGCACAGGCCCCACCATAGGATGATCCAAACCGTCTCTTTGATGGGGCCCAAAAAAATAATATCCATAGGATGATCCTAGCCCTCTATCTATAGAGGGAATTCATATTCCCTCTATTCTCCGTTTCTCAGCCACGGAAACCATACTTTTCTCCTCAGCCAAGGTCTCTCTCTCTCTCTCTCTCTCTCTGGGTTTTTCCCTGTATTGACTGTTCTCTTTTGTTTGAGGCCATCTATCGTGTTACAAGGATCTGTTGTGATTGTTCTCTTTTTGTGTTGATCTCTTTTCTATGTGGGTTTCTATCTATTTTTTTTGTGGTTTTTCTTCAAGATACACACTTTCTACAAAGAAAACCCTTATTTTTGTTTGTGGGTTATCTTCACACTGTGACAGCTATTTGTTTATTTTATTTTTGTTTTCATGATTAAAGCATCTTCATCTGGAATAGCCATAGCTAATTTGCTGAAATTTAATCCATCTTATATATAGATAACTTAGGAAAGAATTTTATGTCTCATAATAACTTATTTGGCTTTCTCCATATCACTTGATTAATATTTCCTTGACTGTAGGCATTAATTTGAATCTAAAAAAACAATCTAATTTCATTTACAAATTGTATCTAATCATTTTAAACTAAGTTTCTTTTTTGTGTTAGATACCACTTCATTTTGTCTGCCCTTAGAATGTTTGATATGGAACTTACTCTGTTTTGGGTGCTTTGCTTGTGGAATTTTGGTTTTTCAATTACTCCAATTTTATCTGCAGATAATCTTTTCTTTTAAACGCCTCTGAATTTTTCATTATTTTTTTAGGCCCCGTTCGTTTAAGATTATGCCAACCGATTCTCAGCCCTAAACCTATTATTGGACTCAAATTTTAATGTAATTTTGAGTCCAATAATTGGTTTTGGACTTACAATCGGTTGTCACAATCTGGAACAAACAGGGCATTAGTTGATTGGTCTGCAAAGTTCTTCCTTTATGAGGAAAAGGCACCAGCAGAGAGTAGATGGTGAACACGGAATCACAAACAATGTTAGCCATTGTTTTTAAGATTGCCAGGTTTCTTTATTTTGTTAATTCTAGAGCTGATACAGTAAATAACAAGCAAGTTAGGGTTGTTCTATTTCTATGAGTTGAAACATCAATATGACTAATCTAAAATATTTGCTAGCAATTTTATGCCAAGCCTAATGTGAACTGTCAAATTCACAGTCTACTTATCAAGAGTATCTTAAATTTTAGCTGTGATTCTGCCTTAGTTTTAAAGGTTATTATCATGGAAATGATCTGCTTTAGCTTAGATTGCTACCTCTTTCAGATTATGTTCAAAGTTCAAACTATGTTGCATAGTGGCGATCTATTATACTTGTCAGTACTTTTTGAGAACTTGTGAAGGCATTTTGTGATCCAAAAAGGCACTTCTCGCCCATGATACTTGGATACTTGTATAGGCTCAACAAACCATGTCCAACACGTTGTGATACCGATACTCAGATACTTGGGTACTTCATGGATATGTCTGTTCGCCAAAATAGCTAGTGTGCTTGAAACATACGTCTCCCTTCGAATTAACTATACTGCTTTTTGCTTCTTAGTGTCACATATTTGCAATTATAATTTTGAACATGTAAGTCTTATAGATGTTATTTTAAAGGGATTTGCTCGGGACCGTTGCAGAAGGCATTTTGCAGGTGGGCTGTTGCATGTGAGAGCATCCACCTCAGATGAATTACATGAATAAGACAAAATCTGCTGAAAAGTGAGCCTATGTGGCTGCTCTCACATGCAACAGCCCAGCCACAAAATGCCTTCTGCGATGGTCCCTAGCAAATCCTTACTATTATTTTCATCATCTTCTAAGTTAAATGCAGTTAAGCTCTATGATATTTTATTTATACATGTCTTTGTGTCTCCAGATCTATATCCTTGCTCTATATTTTGGAAAATGTTGGTTTGTATCTCAGCGTCCGTGTCCATGTCCGTCTATATCCATATTTGCATCGATACATGGGCATCTTTGCTTTTCACTTGCTTTGAGAGATTTCATGCCACCATCACTTCAATAGGCTTCCAACATAGCTCAGCTGATTACCAACATTTCCTCTACTCAGCTTTTGGTTTGGTTACAAGCCTCTCAACTCAACTCAACTCAACTCAACTAAGCTTTTGTCCCAAACTACTTGGGGTCGGCTAATGAATTCGTTAGAAAATTTTCATTGATTGGTTACAAGCCTCTACGTGACTTTTTTTTCAATAATGATATATTGTCTGCAAATGCTGTACCACAAAACTTCCAGTAGCAATTTCAAAATATATTCCCGAATATAGTGTATGGCCGCATAGAGGCTATGTTGACTCTCTGATAGTGTCATTCATGCCCTTATAGCTGAAAATAAACTGCACATGCTATATTAAACCTGAATGCAAGTGCCTTGATCCCCTTTTTGGGATTGAACCTCCAATCTCTTGGTTGAGGAACAAACCTTCTCACCAATGGAGCAAGTCCTTGATACTTTGTTGTATCTGCTTATCGACCTGTCCTAATATTGTCAGCTCATGATTGAATAAGCTCGTTGAAGCAAATAACGTATTGAACTGTGTGTTATTGAAGAATTAGCTGATGGTACCTTTAAAAAAAAAATAGAATTAGCTGTTCGTCAGTGTTCCTGTCATTCAAGGAATGACCTGGGTGCCCACTTGGAAAGCCACATCTAGGTTCTTGATTGCATCTACTCCTCGACCTGTCTTCATAGTTTCACACACATTGGTGTTTGTCAAAGATGTAGTCATCCTAGTTTTCCTCAAAGGCTTTACTGCTTTACTCTCAAAATTGTGTGGTGTGAATGAGAGCAACATCAAGGAACAGTTTCATTTTAACATTATAACGGGCACTATGATTATGAAATATCTGCTAGCATTGTTTCCTTTCCTTTTTCTGTTTAGTGTTTAGTTAGGGTTGAGGTCTTTACAAATTACAACATTATAAAGACCCAGACTAAAAGCATACATGCTCTTGCACGACAAGCCCAGAGAACAAAAAATAAACAGTGGTAGCAAATAAACAATGTAGGAAGCAAAACTGTTATATCTCATGGGCAATAGGATATAGAGGGGAACTTAGATACTCGAATCAATGCTTACAAGGAATGCTTAGGCACTATTGTTACACCCTTCGCATGTTTGGAACTTGGAACTTCGAACGAATTGATCTGCATTTTTCCTACTAGATTGGTTGGGATTGGACACTGCCTCCTTTTGGCATGGGTGAATCAGTTTTGATAGTTTCATTTCATAATGTAACTACTGTTTACTAGTACCAACTTAATACTTTCATGATTATATATGAATACTCATGTTCATCATTTGACGTTTCAGATTTTATTTAATCATTGTTCACATTTATTGGAGACATTGGGGACTCAAAATTACATTTATTCCCAGCATGGTTGTTTGCTATTTTGCTCCTCAGCAGTATTATTTTTCTTTAGGAGCCCAAATCTGAAACAATATTGAGATGTTTTGAACCTGTCTTTTCTCATTTCATGTTATTTCTGTAACAGAAGAAATACTTCACTTGCTCAAATTGTTTTTTTTTTTTTTTTTTTCATTATGAGTAAGATGCAGACATTTGGTCTTGAACGCCGTAAATTTCCACGAGACTTTTCATGGATTATATGTATCATTTTTTCTGTATAGTCTTCTATTCTTTTACACTTAACAAGAGAGTTCTCAACGTAGTTGCAAAAAACCCTGTTAATGCGGTGCAGGCTTCGGTTTGGGTCACTTCCTACACTACGCTAAGCCTATTACACTTTGGCCGGGACCGGCTCCACATCACCTTCTCAGCGAGAAAAGGGAAGGGCCATTTTTCCTTGAAATCTAAGATTCATATGGAGCAACTGGTAGAGTCCTCTTCCGTTCTTCAACTTGAGGATCAGCACTATTCCAGCCAGCTTGGAATGCCAAACAGGAGCTCACCCTTTGTCGGCCAGGTCCAAAAGCTTCTATTCCGCCGAATGCTGGTGGGGGTAAATGATGGCCGCTTCTTTGTAGGTGCCTTCCATTGCATGGACAAACAAGGCAACATAATTCTCCAAGATGCAGTTGAGTATCGCAGCACCCGACGCTCCTCCCCTTCCCCAATGGAGCAACGATGCCTCGGTCTCATTCTCATCCCTTCCTCTTGCCGCTCTTCTTGTCATGTCGATTGCTCCCTCGAAGAACAGTTGTCCCTCTTATCGCTTCAGAAATAACATATAACAAAATCAGCTCTTGCATGTCATTAGCCATACTACAAGACTAGCAGTTTTTTGCTATCTTTCAACTGAAGGAAAGAATAATATGATTGCAGAGGAAGAGGGAAAATATGAGTCATGTTTAGTTTGTAGAACAGACCTTTGTCATTCATGTCTATGTTAATGCTGAACAGTAATCAGCTTCTTTTGAATCTAATGAAATACAAAGAGCCTTTTTGGATGCACAAAAGTTGATCCTTTTAGTCTTATTTGCAAATGGGGTATTAAAGCCTCTTTGGTGTCCAATGACCATAATTTCTAAAACTATTCTAACTACTATGTGTAGGTAATCATGTTCAACTCCAAAACCATTTGCATGTAAGATTAAATATGGAAATAAATTTTGGGGTACGCAAAGAGGCCCCAAGTCAGCAAGTTTCATATATTCAGAATTCTCTCAAGCACTGAATCAATGGACTTTGTCATATTGAATTTTTTACCAAGATAACCGAAAAGTTGAATTATGCTACGTCAATATTTAGGTTCCACAAAACTTTAAAAGGGGAATGATTTTCTGCCCCCCCCCCCCCCACTCAACGTTACTCGTTAAGTTTTAAAGGCAAAGAAAAACATTAAAGGGGTTGAATTTATCCTCAAGCAGGACCAGTCTCACAGATGAAGGCTACCGAGCTCGGTCACGTGAGCTTGTAACCCAAGTGGGGGCTTTAGGGTGGTGCGAACAGTTAGCCCGTGCTCTTTGAGTTGGGTTCAATGTGCAGTCTTCTGACTCGCCCGTTCCAAGTCGAGTAGTTGAATCATGTGACCCGGGCGAAGGCTCAGGTTACATGGTTCTTAGAGAGGAGGGTAATGCGCCAGGCTAACTTCACATAGCAGCGAAAACCTCCCGCTCTTGAACGTGGAAGGACAACAGGTTACTGCGCCTGGTTCCCAACACGCCTTTGGGGCTGGGCTCAATTGAACCACCACTTTTTTGAATTAAACCCGTACAGGTGTGGCTCCTTTTGGCTTAAGTCTTGGGTATGCACCCAGAGAAGAGTGCGAATCCCGATGCACGTGGTTTACGGGTGATTGTGCGCATCTGGAGCGAATTAGTCCCACTCTACAAAGTGGGGTGGGGACACCCTAGGTAAAAAATAATAATAATAAATTAAATTCATCTTGGAAGCGTAGTCATGCATGCACGATATGGGGCTGGCCCAGGGAAGAAAAAGGGGTGAATACATATCGTTTCCCCATTAGTTTTTCTATCTACATCTTTTAACCAGAAGTCACGAGCCAAATAGTCAAATACTAGCGTCTCTAGTGCTTGGAGTCGGTATGTTCCATAATATGAAAGAACTGAGATTGAGAGATCAAAGATCATCATTCAGAGCAGAGAAAAACATCCGATGGTTTTTGTCTGCTTTAATAGGGGCCCTCATTAGATCAATAGCTCTGATAACCATAAGTTTGGGCTCCTGAGAAACAACATTGGAGAAACACTGCAACCCACCACATTTTGATTATGCAACAGTACTAAAAATGCAGCAAAATTGATACAGAAACAGATTCGGAAATTTGAATTATTTCAGATATCGAAAGGTCATCATGTCTACTCTGATGTGAAAAATAATTAGAGCAAAGAGTAATTTATAAAACAGCCCTGCACCTTGCATCCAAACCTGTTAACAATAGCTGTTGTGAAGACACAGATGACGGATAAGTTACCATTTATGAACTATTAAAATGCAGAAAAAAGAAACGAAAGCAAAACACCTAATAAAACAGCGAAATCACCGCTTGGCTCGTGACCAATTAATTGCGCAAGGCATAAGGACTATCATCCTGCCCTTTTCTGTTTCCCCAAGGGCACTCAAATCCAGACATTGCCAAATGTAGACGGAGAAGAATATCATTCTCCAAACAAGCACTTCTTCAAAGATGTACATAGCTCTCAGTTATGCACTATCCAACTGAAAGGAGCAGATGCGTTGACATCTTCTCACAGACAACCCAAGTGCCATTCCAAGCCAGATCACATAGTGGGAGCTTGTGCTGACCACATATATGAACCGTCAGTTTCCGGCTTCGTTTTCGATTGCTTCCTTGTGTTCCTCAATAACCGAATTTCCCTCTCCGTGTTCCACAATCTCCACATCTTCAGATGGAGATGTATCAGAACATGGTTTCCCTTCAACGGTATCAGATGGGTCGGAACTTGGAGTCCCTTCAACGGAGTCGGATGGGTCAGAACTTGGATTCTCTTCGACGGAGTCGGATGGGTCAGAACTTGGATTCTCCTCCACGGAGTCAGGTGGGTCAGAATTCGGATTCTCTTCATTGTCCCCATTTACAACTGCATTGCCAATGTACGAGGAAGGTTCAGTAGAGTCCATGACAACCCCACCACTATCTGTCTGATCTTTTGCATCAACTTCAACCTCTCCATTTGGTATAGTGGGAGGTGGGTCACCAGCCTCTGAATTTTCTCTCCATTCAACCCATTCAGGAGGTTTATCACCTTCTTTGGGACTCTGCTGTCTTGTGTCGTCATTCAATTCTTCATTCAGATCATTTTGTGAAACTCCAGTTCCGAGCTCCTCTGGATTGGACCCTGGTCCTGGCACTTGTGAAGATGTTGCAGTATCAGTGACGTCATCATCTTCATCCACAATAACCTCGTCGTCACTGCTACTGCTCATCTGGCCAGTCTCCTCCGTGCTAGGTGATGGGGAGGCAAGTGAGCCTGACGATCGCTCATTAGCAACTCTGTTATCTTCAAAAGCAAACCAGTTGGAGTTTGTGAACAGAGAACCACTGTAAGAAAATAACAAATTCAGTCAGCATAGTACTACACAAGTTATGGTGTTCAGAATCCAGAAAATAATGAAAAAACAAATGGTGGGGAAATGGAAAGATGAGGAGAGATTGGAGGTACCTGTCCTGGTCATCACCCAGACGCAGAGAAGATATAACAACTTCAGCAGATTCATCATCAAAGTAGACATCCTGCCAAATATCACTCTTGTAAGGGAAGTGTTCTATCAATATCCAGGCATTTTTCATCCTTTGCCTCAAGCAAGTTAAAGCGGAATGTGGAAATATAGCATTGGGTTTGAAGTTTGAACCCAGATTGGGTTCAACTTATAGATTGGATGCATAAAGGGTATAATTATTTAGCTCTCCTATACTTGAAAGGATATTCAAAATGCTCCGGATTTGAAGAAATGACAGGTATGTGTCATTGCTGTAAATGAGTAACAACTCTTTATGAAGTTTTTGACTGTTGCAATCTTCATTCACAAAATTTATCTTCCTCACATAACTAATGTGCACCATTTGTTAAATTCAGAGAATATTCACATATGTAATCTGAGATAATAAATTTTCTTTTCTGAACAATAATCTCACATCATAAATGGTCTAGTGTAAATGTTCAATGATGAGCTAAAATAGAAAAACTTTATCCATAAGCTCACCTCGTCATCTCTTTCAAGTGATCCATGTGCCTGCATGTGGAACCCACCAAAAGGAAGTGAGGTTAATCACTATCTCGGTTAAAGTAAGACTAGAGAAACAAGTACTCTAAGAAATAATTGTTTTTACAAAGATGGGTTTGAAGATTAAAGGCCTCTTTGGATAACAACAAAATCAGACCTTATTTGCAAATGACATTATTTTAAGATTATCTTATCTGCAAATAAGACATTTCCGCCACTTTGGAAGTTATTAACTAAACTAGATATAAAACCAGTTATAAACTTTATTTGCATAGAAAATTATATGAAAATAAGACTACATGCATATAAGATTATATGCAAATAACTTTTAGGAGTATCCAAATAGGACCTAAGCCATTAATCCCAAAGTTTTTAGTTCATGACTTTCAAAATCATCGTAAAAAATCATAGCTATATTCAGCAGAAAATCATAGTACAAACCATAAAGTTAAGTGAATGAAATCGAAGAAATATTGAAAGACGCAGATCAACAGACCTGGGAAGTTTTTTGTTATAGAAAACAAGGGTTCAAGTATGATGACATGCTGATTTTCCAATCAAACGTCATTATCTAGAGAAGTTAAAATCCCCTCCATGAAACTATAAATGACATTTGGTAGAAAGAAACTCAACTCTTTGTTTATCCTGATCTAACAAGTTAACATGGGTTACTTAAGTAATTCTAATAATCAGAAACTTTCTAGTTGATTTCCATTTGGTTACTAATTGATATACCGATATGAAACCCAGAAACTTGCAAGTTGTGTGATATTTTGTTCCTAGTCTTGAGAATATGCTCTGCCCATAGAAGAACATGTAAGCCATAAAGGCATTAGCTTTAGCCAAGACATTAGCGCAACTCAAAAGGTACCTCTTCGATATCCTCATTACTGTAGATGCCATAACGAAATGCCTGGCTCAAGTTATTTGCTAGTGCTGCTACATCATAATCTCTATCTCGGAAGTCCTCATCATCACTATCCCTAGTTCTGTCCTGTAATGCAGTTGGCCGCCTAAAACATATGATAAAAAAAATCATGCTTGGATAATTCATATAAACAAAAAGGTATTCATGGTTGAGAATGCAGACACTTTTTTTTTTTTGTGTAAATGATGTCAACTGCATTAACCCATATAATATACCACATTTTCTTTTTTTGAGAAGAATACAATATAACACATAGCATAACAAACTTGAAAAGGACATGAGGCAACTAAAATATTGACACAAAACTTCAACCATATGAAAAATTGTAGGTTTTTAAAAGGTAGCCCACTAATCTACTATATACCATATGTGTCAAGTGGGAGACTCAGGCTAAACAATGTGGCAGCTGACACAAATATGGTTTTAAACTTTCACTGACATGTTTTGATTTCGATCAACATGTATTGACTTCCGTGGGGGACTAAACTCTAAAGTTTGATTCCTTGATGCACCCGCATAACAAAAAAAAAACCCATATAACCAGAAAATGTTAATGCAAATGCATAACTATATTTAGAATGTACCTTATTGATCCAGACAAGCACGACAATGCATCTCACTAGGTGTTTGATCTTGTTAAATTATCATGGATGACTCTCTTGCTTATGAAATAATTTCTATGTATATATTTGTGCCAATAGACTTCCATAATGTTCCATGAATTTTACAGGAGTTCCATGGACTTCCATAATCTTTCACGGAGTACTTCCACTATGTGGGAGAAAAAGTTCTAACCAAAACCGACGTTTGGACACAAATAAAACCATAAGCCCATAACTCGGCAGCATGCCATGAGAAACTAAATTTATCATTAAAAAAATTCTTGGTTGCCAAACATGGCCTTAGCAGCCTCCCTTCCCATTGATGTTCCCTACATCCCTTTCTGCCTCTTTACCCATATTCCATACAAAAGCCCAAACCCTATTTAAAACCTAGTTGATACTACCTCTTTCTGCAGTAAATTCTGAACAAAAAATTTATATCCCTTTTAAAACCATTAGCTCTTAACCTATCCCCTACAGCTTTAGATATCAGAATCCTTAATCAAATCCTAAATCCTCGCATTGATTGTTTGTTCTATTTTGTGTGAAAGTATTCAATGATAAGTGCTGACTCAAAGATCCTATATCATAATGCTTTAATTTGTTGCCTTTCAATATTTCAACTAAATGTCCATTCTCTTAAAATCCAAACTTATTTAAGCCCCCATTTCACATCTCCAAATAAGAATGTATCAGATAGACTTAAGAATATCATCTAAACAATAAAAAAAACCGGATATGATGACATTTGGAAGAATTCTCATTCCACATCTTCAAATACGGATATATCAGACAAGCATAACAATATCATATGAACAATAAAAAAGCTGGATAACTGGATATGATAACAGATGGAAGATTTCCTTGCAAGAGCAAGGGCGTCACGGCATGTTATTGAAACAACAAAATGTGAAGAAACACCTACCCACAGGCCCATTGATAGACATTTTCTACCGTATTGCGTTTTAGTAGGACGTCCGTATGCCAATTAACCCATTCACTAATTTCCTGTGACACAACAAAATACCACATTAAAACAACCTCTACCAATAATAGAAAATTACATATGGGAAGCACAACTGAAAGATAACCTTGCATTTTATACATTTGAACTACAGTTGCTACATACAAGCCTAGGTATAGGCAAGCATACAAAGCTTAGCAGGGGAGAGGGGCACAGAGAGAGAGAGAGAGAGAGAGAGAGAGAGAGAGAGAGAGGGAGGGAAACCGACAGGTTGGTTCAGTATATGTTTTCAAATCTGATCAAATCACTGTCTACAAAGGAAAACCGACAGGTTGGTTCAGTATTTGTTTTGAAATCTGATCAAACCAGGTTACATTTTATGGATCCACTTCTTATAAAATGCAAATATTTAACAAAACAAACAAATTAATAAGTGTCTGTGTAACACAATTAGAACCAAGAATAAGGAACATGTATATAGACAAAAATCATCAATTTAACATAGTGACAAATTGACAGATGTATTGATTGTTCATCTCCTCTAAATCATATTGCGCACATTCAGTTTCAGTTTCCACTTAAAAATGCTTATCAAGTCAATCAAATTAGGAGATATTTCATGACCTCAGAGTCTCGGACAAATCTTACATTGCAATGTTAGTGAGAGTTGCAAATCATCGAGCAAAAGGAATGTAAATTTATCAGTCAATAACCTGCAAAGATGCCTGTATTTGGCTGTTATTAGTCCCCAGTTGAATGAGCTTGTTAGATATACGTGTCAGATGTCCAATATTCCCAATCCTAGGTGGTGCTCTTCCCTCAGCAGGCACCGTTGGCTACAAACACAATATCCAAAGCTCAGCACTTCTGTTCAGTTATTTTGTAACCCTTGAAAGTGCATTTATTGAGGAATGCTAAACTCGGGGGCACCCCTGAAAAAATGGGATGAAAGGGCGCCCCCATTGGTTGCACATTACCAAAGTGCAATTAATGTGGATTGACTTTTACAGATTATAAATGCACTTTGGAGACAGTAACCAATGGGGGCGCCCTTTCATCCCGTTTTTGCAGGGGCGCCCTTGAGTTTAGCATCCCTATAAATAGAAATATATAACAGAGAAAAAGAATAAGAATCCGGGAATCATATAACACAACTAAGAGAATAAGAAACACAGATAATGTGGTGATAATAGAGAAGTGCGACCTTGTTTGAATCAGTTGGCAATGTGAAATTCTTTTCTGCTTCAAGAATTTTCCCAATGATATCACAATCTTGGAGAACGTGTTCGGCAAGTAGAGCTTTCTTGCTTTCCAAGCATGACACAATAATGTTCTCCACATGATGGTGCAAAAAGTTATTATATGGATACCTACAGCCATCATGAGTAACAATGGTGATGCTTTGTAGTACTGTCATGTTATTCAAAATTCCTCAAACACATGCAACTTACTCAAAAAACAAATCTAGAATACGTTTTAGGGCCCCCAGCTGAATAAGTTCCTTTTCAGCAGCTTCATTACCAGTAGTGAGTAAAACTGAGATGAACTCCACAATCTGAAAAGTTTCAGATTAAAGAACGATCAGAAGAGAGAAATATGCAAAACATATTAGACCCACTGCTTCCCCACAAAAAACTTGGGCTTCCTAAAGGAGAGCTTTATAACAACTAAAGTAAAAAACAAAGAAAGAGCTAACCAGCCACCCATCAAGAAAGCCAAAGACAATCAATTCAAGTAAAAAGAGAACTGAAGAACCTACTAAAAATGCCAAAGATAATTTGCCAAACTTCATGAAACAGCCAAGAAAAGAAAGCAGAATAAAGCTATACCTTCAGACGATGTTTTCCAAGAGGAGGCTGCAGCTTGCCATATGTGGTATGTAAGACAATCTCGGTCGAAGAAACATCCAAAAGCTTGAGCAAATCACCTGCGTAACAGGATATCGAATAAAGGAATCTGCCAGTTGCATTAAAAAGGAAAATGCGTGTGAAACAATAAAGGAAAGCCTAACGGAAAATCAACTTTGGAAGATGTCATTTCTTGAGGATATCAAACAAATTCTCTACAAGCCACATGGTGGAAATATACAAGTATGCACAGTCATTTGATGACAATCCTCGATGGCTGATTCTCTTGCAAGGGAAGGAGTGCAAAAAGAGTCTCTAGCTTTGTTAGACTCTCTTCCTCCCTGAATTCTTTCTGTTGTTTGTATTTTAGCCCATGGGGTGTCTTTTTCTCTTTGTACCTTGACCATCTCGATCTTCTTATCAATGAAATGGCGATTATTCAAAAAAAAAATCCTTGGCATGCATAGTAAAACCGACGCCTCCCGAGCCTCTCAATCAAGATGGTAAAGCTCTAACTGAAACTTATAAAATGGCTTTCCTTTTACTTCTTTGGCCCTTTAGGTCTTAGGAATCTGTGGGGCATAAAATATTTTGAGGGATTTATTCAACCCCATTTGAGAGTTGATTCATTTCCCCCTCTCTAAAGCGCATGGTTTGTGAGGTTTTTCATGATTTCTTTACATAATGAAAGCAAAAGCCACTATTTCCCATGGATTTTTGTCATAAAAGTGTAATGTTATATGCAGTTTTCTTAGTGAACAACCACATCAAGTGATATGTGAGTAGAAAAACCATTTTTTGCAATTTTTATTCTATTATTGCCATGATGCTTATGCCTCGCACCTTTTTGTGCTGATGAAGATTTGGTAGGAAACTAAGAATTTTTCACTTTTCAGTCACCTAAATGGGTTGCTCTTGTCATTATCATAGCAGGCCCATATAGCAGCCCTACTTGCCGTCAGATGGTGAAGGACTCTTCCATGCAAACGCCAGCACAAGTTGACAATGCTTAAAAGGAGGGGAGAGTCCTAACCATAATATTCAGTAGGAATTGCCTCCTCCCAACACTGTCTGTTCTGTCTACAAAGACAGTCAAAGAATCATCTGCTCACTACCCCTTGGCATTTCTTTTCTGATTGCTATATACCCTATATAATGCAATGCACGCAAGGGATCCATAACTATGATAAGAAAGAAAAGTTCTAACATAATGATACTCTGTATTTTTTCAAAACTACATCTACATCCATGGTTTACCAACAACTTACCAAGGCATTCTAGCATGCCTTCAACTGTCTCTGGATTAGCACTTATTGATGAGCCCTGAATCATCTGGCTTCTGAATGAATGATAAGGAGCTGCTGCTAATCTCTTAGGATCTAACAAAGATATGGATATAGACAATGACTGGACTAAAACAGACTTTGGTCTTGAATCTTCCAGTGCAATGCGAAATAATCTTCCCACAAAGCTGCAAAAGTACAGAACCAAAATTCAGTAGAAATAGGGGAAATTGAGGTAACAACAAAGTTTGACGTGCATATTTGAACATCTGATAAAGTTGATATGACATTAAGGAAAAAAGAAGAAGAGTACCTTGGGCTGGATATTTTAGATGCAAGTCCCGAAGGTGCGTATCGAGTTATAGCACAAAGGGTTTCTGCTGCGTTGGCATGTACTTCAGGACAATCCTGTCCAAAAATGTTGAACAGAATGAGTGAGGTGAGTTGCGCAAAAAGTAGAGAATTAGTCATACTCTGCATTTGAATGCATTCAAGAGCAGCACTCAGTTTGGAGAAAAAAAAACCAGCACTAAAAAAATTTCCGAGCTGAAGAAAGTTTAAAAATTGCATTGTAATAGCAATTTTTTTTTAAAAAATGCATTGTGATAGTAGCAGTTTTTTTGCCACTTGGCTAGCAAGAGCATTGGTGATATATCATGTTCTATATAAAAGAAAACAGCAATTGATGAATAAAAGTAATCAGACCCTAAGAGTGCCAGTTTTCACACTCACCGAAGAGCTGAACTTATCAACAATCATCTCAAGCACGTTTGTATCTTCTAGCCATTGCATTGAGTCCATATAGTTGCTATACATATGTTCATCCGCACCAATAAGACGTATTAAAACCTGCTTAACAAGAGACATTAGGACGGAAAATGTTTCTTAGAAACCTTCAACCAGATTGCAGAATCAATGAATGAAGGGCTTTTAACAGTCGGGTCCAAAGAATATCCAGCAGAGAGTTTTAGAAACCTGAAAGGATGTGAACGGATTGGGGATAGCTGAGGTTCAAAAATTTTTACTGATGCACTTCCAATATTACAGAGGAAATGACATTTAACGCAAAAAAATTACACAAACTTTTATCAGAAATCCAATATATTAAAACTGCATATGTGTGGATGATAACTACCAACCTCCATGATGGATGTAATTCCAATCAGATCAACCAGTTGGCGAAAAATTTCTTGATGGCCCTAGATGAGAAATTACAAAAGGTCAGTACAGTATAGCATAGATGCAAATAGACAAATACACAAAATCATCAATAACATATTATATATACGTGTGTGTGCGTGCGTGTGTGTGCGGGCGGGCGCGCATTACAAGCGATAACAACAAGCTAACATGAAAATTTAAAAGTAGGAGAAAACTTTAACAGCAAAGCAGAAAAAGACTGACGTGTGCCATCACAAAAACAACACAGTAAAAGAAAACAGACATATGCAAGACCCAATTGTTCATCCTTTATAACTATAAAATACAACACCACAAGCATGATAATAAGAATGTGGAATGCATTTTCTTTTCTTTTCTTTTTTTGAATAACCCTCCGGATCCGGAAGGCATAATTCAAGTTTTTACTTGAAAGTGGAAACAGAATAAATTTCTGATGTTGTGCGGGAAGAACAATATGAAAGTAACTGAACAAGCATTTGGCGACTTATTCTCTAATAACCCCAATACCATTGCTGAAAAGTGACATAGAAAGTATCCCATTGTTCCTTTTGCATGGATATTTATGTGATGTATTAGAGTTCAACTACCAGGATAGCAGTGCAAATTAGTTTGTGTTAACATGGTATCAGAGCCAAAGGTCTCGAGTTCAAACTTCCCGGATAGCAAAAATCCACATGCGATGGTCGGCCCAAAGTGGGACCACATGTGCCACGTGTTTGCCAAGTGGGCCACACGTGCGGGGGAGTGTTAAAGTATAAAAGATAAATAACGCCCTTCTCCAACAGCTTAAGCTTTTGGAGAAGTTCGTAAGTTAACAGTTTGGAAAGCCATGGCAAACAATACGTGGAGCACACATATTAGATTATTGGAACTGTTGAAATAATCGGTGACGACCAGGTGACACAATTGGCCTCACACTTCAGCTGAATGGGAAATTCCATCTGTGAGATAAAGTTCTGCGAAAGAGCAGAAACTAAACTCTTCTAGGAAAAAGCCCCAAAAGAACAACTTTGAATCACGGGGCTAACATGATCCGATCATTGTGGGACTGGCAGCTATGGCTTGGGTCCATATTGCTTAATCAGATCAACAGATCTGATTACCTGTCAGATTTGTAGACATGGCAGTGGCAAGGTTTTAAATCCAGATCCATAACCCAACTAAAGCCACTACAAAGAGTGGGGAGGAATTACCCTTACCTAAACTACATGGCAGAGTTGCACTCCCCACTAACCGAATCTTACAAAAGGATTGAACCAAGAAGCACCTCCAACTTTCCCCGCACTAGCTCTCTTGGCACACCATGCATACAAGAACTACGCCGAGATTGCAAAAATCAACAAATGATATTCTAGAAGTCCTCAATATTAATGGGGAAATATCTCATCTCCGAGCTTCTAATTATAATCTCTCCCTACCAATAAAAACCCTAAATTTGGAGAATATTGCCAGAGAATACCTACGCAAAAAGAATATCTAATCCAAAGTCATGATGCAACTAATGGTCGCCGGCCCACCGTTCTAAGAGGGACAAAGAAACTCCTACCAAAACTACGCATCGCAGTTGTATGCCCTCACCAACACTTCCATTAAAAAGGATCAAGAGAAGATGCATCCTCAACTCTCGGAATACTTTAGGAAGCATCCAATTCCTCTAGTTTATGTATTTATTTATTGGTCAAGTAAGAAAAGATTTAAAATACACATTCCGAAAGGGCTACTCTATGAATCTGCCATTTCGTGTCAGAAAATTAAATTATTACAATTTATGAAGTCATTTGATAATCTATTTTCTCAAGTATTAACACTCCCACTTGGTAATCATTAAAAAAACTACTGAAAAAGTAAACGATGCCTATCAATCAACGAGAAAAGTAAAGACTTCCACTTACTTGAACAAAATTCATAAAAGGGACTGTCTTCCGCAACATCAGGCATATGACAACCTAAAAAGAAGCAGACAGCACATATAATAATGGTCTCAATTTCCAAGCCAAGCAATGAGCTTTTCAAAAAAGTGGCACACCTTAGTTTCAACAGCTAAGTGATAATGCCATCGAAGATAGAAGAATGCATCTTGCAAAGCAAGAGTAAATGATTTAATACCTTGCTAAAGTAGCCAGCTAGTAAAGTAGCGTGCGAGTGATCGGGTTGCAAGTAGGAGAACAACAAATTCATCAACTGTAAAGAACAAGCAAAATCTATAACTGAGTCAATAATTCATTAATTAATAAGAGCAACAAATACCATTCAGAGAGAGAGAGAGAGAGAGAGAGAAGCAAATAGCATGCTACAGACAAGCAATAAACTTCAAAATCAAAGAAATGGCCAAAAGAAAGCCAAAGCCGGTAGTTCTGACCTCTTCATCCTCTACTAAGGTTTTGAGTATGATATCAACTTCACAGGTAAATATTTCACAAGCAATAAATGGAAACCTGCATGACAGTTCCAGTGGGGCAGACCACCACAAAATACATCAAATTTCACAAAATGATGTGTTACAGGGAAACACAAGTTATTCAACAATCCATGGTAACTTACTTAAAAGTGCGTTTCTTCTCAGCATCCTCAGGCGCTTCTTCCACAATATATTGAACCAATTGCTCCACCTGAGCCCTTTCTCGTAGACTACAAATATAGCAAAGACAAAAAGAATGGAGAAAGGGAACAACATCAACAGAAGGTTATAAGTACTGGAAGAGTTAAAATGCACTCGTTTGCTTCAAATGCAGACAAATAGTGCTGCTGCAAAGACAGGTACTTAAACACTACATATAGGGCATCTTGCGAAAAAAGATTTAATCCGATAAAGACATGGCACATTATCACAGTGAATTGCACAGGTTTCATGTTTATTTTTCACATTTACAACACACAAGGGAACCAGCACCGTGGTTGGGTACAAGTCTACAACATCAACAATTGAATCTGTTTTTTTTTTTCTGAAAAAAAAAAAATCAGAACAACAATTGAATCTATCAGAGCAAAAATTGAATCTGTTATGCTGTATTGTTTATTCACAACTGGCTATAAAAATTCTGCACATAGTTTTCAAAAGTTTTTTGCATTATTTTTCCCAACTAAAAATTTCCAAGAAATAGTTACTATTTAGGATTGATAAATAAAGCAATGTTCAAGTTTCTAAACAGTGGGAGTTCTTATGCCCTCTAGTTGCACCTTATTTTGTGCTTCCTACAGTTTCTAGCTATTATTTACATTGAGAGGTTTCAAATGGGTTATGGTCCCAGTAAGGCCTCCAATGCAAAGGATGCCAGAAACATCACGGAGGTAAAGGCTAAGACAAAGAAATTTGTCTCTGTAGACAAAAAAGACAACACAAAAGATCCATTATTGGAAAAAAATACCCAGAACCAGAGATTCTGGGTTCGATCCCCAGAGGCAGAGTCACCTTATTATTTGTTTACTTGTCCTTTTGATTCAACAAAACTTGATGTTACCACTAAAAAATTGCTAGAGGATTTAGCTAAGGGCACAAACCCATAGTTGCCAACGGAAAACAGAGAGAAGAAGGTGGTGGGATGACAGTGGTAATAGCGACAATGAGAAATCCAACTCCACAGTGACAATGACGTGATGATGGGGAGTAAAAAATGACAATGGGACACAATGATAGTGGAGGAACCCAAAGGCGATGAAGAAGAATCAAAAGAAAGAGAAACATATTGAAAAACATTTCTTATTTGATAGATAGTGTCTTTTTATTAGCAAACTTTTCAATACATTCTTTCATCCAAAAACAGAAGGCATGATCGTATGACTATTTTGCATAAAAAAAAGAGTAGATAATGGAATCCTTGGCATGGGCCATTCAACAACGAGGGCTTGGGATTATCAATGTCCCAGAATCTCTTATTGATTTTATTTTTTTTTGAAATGGCGCAGAATATCTTATTGATAAGACAATCGTAACCTTATGATCAATGTCCTACAAAAATATGATTAGAAGAGGAAACATTGAATCTATTTTTTGCATCACAAACCCATCCACGATAAAAACCCACAAGATGGAAAATGTAAATCGAGGAATAAACCACCCAACCATAGAAAATCAATTAAACCAGATAACAATCTAAAGCAGACCAAGATAAGGAACCGAAATTAATAAAGGACAAACAAAACCAAACCAAATTAACAATGTGGAGCAAGTCAGACTATGATTTCAAGCAAATCAACAAAACTGATCATGGAAGTCGAGAATAACCAATCAAGTTCAACTGAAAGTTACAAATGCAAATTGTGAAACCAAAACTGAACAAAGAAAACATATGAATCTTGACAAGCTTTTTTCTTATTGAAGCATGTTGAGGGGTAATTGGGCACTTCTCGATAGTAAATTTACTATCCACCAATATTCCATTTTCATTTTATCTTTTGAGCTTCTTTGAGTTATAAGATATATGATTGGGTTATTCAAATGCACATAAATTCATACGCAACGAGTTCTGCTTTTAAGTTAATATGCCGAACTTTTGAGAGTTAATGCGGACAAAACCTTAGTAGATCTTTTTACTAGCCGGTTAGATTTTCTTGGTCCAAGAATAGTTAAGAAAATGCCTCCACATAATAGGATTGTAAAAGCTAATACTTTTCAAAATTGTACTGTAATTGCAAACGCAGTACAAGCCTAGGACCACCTCATATCATGAGTCAGTTCTCTTAAAGTTGGAAATCATTATCACATTTGGGACAGCAAAAACTGAACCAACTTACAACCCCTAAGGGATGCGAAAAATGGACTTGCATAAAGATTCAGGCCTAACTAAGGCACCTAAGGGAATAATAAATCATCCAAAAAGATAGCAATGTAGGAAAGAAAGAGATTACAAATTAATAAGGCGGCCATTCAAGGCTTTGCATTCTTGAATTATTTCATCCTCATCAAGAAGCTCTTCCAAAGTATATTTTTCCTTATCTAGAATTGTCTCCACCTGAAATGTACACATAAAAGCAAGAAAAATAAGATATAATAGTGTCAATAATGTTGCCATATGATGAAGCATAAAAGCCATGTCAAAAAAATAAAAATAATGTATAATAGCATGAACATATCCTATCACCACTCCTTAATTGCTATATTAAGATGATAGTGTCAGAAGGGTACTAGCTTTCTTGAAATTCAAAACAGGTGATGCAAATATATCTGATCTTTCAAACTTAAATAGCACAGCCAATGCACAATTCAGACTGAAATAGATGGCATGCACACACAAACAAGTGCATGCACAAACAAGCCCATGCACAAACAAGCCCTGTGGTTTACATGCTATTATAACAAACTGTACCACAAAAGAAAGGGCTATAAGCAATGTATAATGCACTGTACAGGAGTGTTTATCATGGTAACATAACATGGATGCGATGTAGGGGTAGATTACATCACAAATCGATTCATATGTTTGAGTTAGAGTATCACAAAAATATTGGTATCATAAGTCAGAACACGAAAGTTAATCTGTTTGGTTATAATCCCCACAAGCTGAACAGCAATAGATGGTTTTTGGGTTTCTGACAGTATCTTGTGTCAGAAAATTTTCATAAACCTGGCCAAATCTATGGAAACTAGTGCACTAAGCAATTTTTTTACACACGTTTTTAACCACTCAAAACTCACCCTAACCCATCCATAATACCCAAAAGAATCACTTCGTCCCCCTGCGTTATACATTGCATCCTCATAAACCACGTCATAACAGCCTAACCCACAACTATAAATATGCCACTTTAAAAAGAAAACTATAAAAATGCCAATTTCTTTCTTCTAGTAATCATTCTTTTATCCTCCATCATTAATCAAAATGGAGACACCGTGAACCAAGACTACATTTTTTTACCTTTCAAAAAAAAAAAATACTACATTTTTTCAATAAGCAAATCTATATAACAAAGATCAGTGACTAGCTTTTCCTCTTTTTTCCTTTTTCTTTTTAATTAACTTAATTTTTCCGTCATTGTTTCAAAACTCCCTGCATCAATTGTCAACTCGCCCAAAACGACTCCCCTCTTACATTGGCTAAGTTCTTGTCTGAATCTGTGTTTTTCCCCCACCGAGTCAATCGAAACTACTTTGACTGACTCAAGCTATGACCGTGTCAATCGTTGACTCGCCCATCAACTCCTTTTTACCTTGGCCAACTTTTCGTCTACGCCCAGGTTTTGAAACACTGGAAATTGCGATTAGCTTGACTAAGCTGTGTCAATCGAATGATCTGCTGACTCGAGTCGGATGTCCCTTGGCCGTGTTTTGGCCTGCATTCGCATTTTGAAACATTGGTTTCCATTCCATCATATCTTGTTACTGATTTCCCCATTGACTCAACCAAGTCAATGAGTTTTTCATTGATCCAGCCGAGCTGACTAAATCCTTAACCAATTTCAGTTTTAAAAAAATTGTTTTGAGAATTCATGACCAAACTCATAGACACCCAAAACGTACGTGGATAAAGGCAACTATGCTGGGACACAACCTGAGTAAATCCAAATACATTCCAATCTATAACCTCTGTTGGACTTCACGCATTCAACTTGTACACAAAAATTGGATGAAAGGTGATTTCAATGATGGGGTTAAGAAGTTCCAATAATTACAAATTAGGGAAGTAGTGAAGTGAAAAGGTCAAGATAAAGAAAAACTGGAGACACGTACCTGAGGATGCAAAATGGGGGAATGCATGACATAGGTTGATACGAAACATGTATGGGACTATGGGGAACAAAATCTATACATGTGGAGCAACATGGGCGAATTGTGTGAAAAATGGTGGAAAACACTTAGGAGATAAAGACTAACAGAGAACACTTATAATAAGCCTGAAATGTGCTTTCCTTGTTTGTTTCTCCAATTTCGCAGCAAAGACAACACAGATTAGTCACAGAGAAATACAGAAAAGCCCCATTTTGGACTTCCCGGATTATTGAAAAAGCCTCTTAGGTGTTCTGTGAATTTTGAAGTATAGTGTTCTTCTTCTTCTTCTTCTTCTTCTTCTTCTTCTTCTTTTGAATTTTGAGGGATCAGTTCTGAAGCTTTCATTTCCTTTATTACTATCCTTTTTTTCTGACAGGGAAGCTGGGGTTTAACCTTTAGCTGTGGATACAGTTCTCAACCAAAGACACGAATGTAGTGATAACTAAGGAGCCTTTGATGCCTTTCCAATTTAATTTGGGCCTAATCGATCATATTTAACCTCAACCCAATTTAGTGAAAGTACGGTTTTGTAAGACTCCATTTCTTTCGATGTAAAATGGGCGTTAAAAAAAAAAAACTTATGCTCGCGCCTAAAGAGAAAATTTTATCTAATAGAATTTGCCCCAGTTCTAACTAGAACTCATGTGCATCTCATATTGGTGAAGATTTTGTAATAATTTTCTGCATTAATCTAAACAATTGTAGGAAATCCCATTTCAATTATTCCCCATCACATGACACAAAGATTGAATTATTATCCTACTATCTAATACATTTTAGTCTATTGATTGAACTAGTATTCCATTACCAACTCCAGCATAGTCAATTGCAACTATCTACTAAACCCTTATTTTAGTTTCTTTCATTCCACTGTTCGAATTATCCAGCATTAACAGCGGGAAAAGGAAGAACCTAAAACTCAAATCCTCCGTTTGCATTCAAGTCCAATTGTTCAGTACATTGCAAGTATCAGCCACTAAAATTTGAATTATGATCAAATATCAAATATCAAAGACTAAAAAAAAACAAAATTGTCCATCAAATGACAAAAAAATCCAAAAAAAATAAATCCAACAGAATCAAACAAACAGCTCATCAGACGAAAATACTAAAAAAAGCTCGTAAATTGATTAAATTCCGACAAAAACTTCATTTCCAAAACGTGAAAAGAAATTTTCAGAATATTAAGAGAGAGAAAATTAGAGATTGGAGAACTATAGCGACTCACCGGTGAAGCCGTGGACAATCCCGTCATACGCCAGAACATCTTTACAGGCGCAATTTAACTGCCGAAAACCCTAGAAACCTCAGATCTGCTAATCCAAAGCCAGGAAACGTAAGAGATGTGGAGAAACCCTAAAATATATGAAGAAACAGGAGGAACGAGAAGAGAAACCCTAGAACTTTGTCTTCGCAGAGGATTTCTAGAAAATTTGGATACGAAGAAGGAGGAGGTTTTTTATAAAATTGGTTTTTTTTTTTCAGTTTTGTGTGGTGGGTGGATTGGATCGAAGCGGAACAACCCAACCCTGGAATCGCGGGATGGTGAGTGTTCGGGGAGAAGGAAGAAATGTCGTATTTATAGTAACATTTTTTTTTCAGGAAGATGATTTTTTTCACCCCCAAAGTAGGATTATGCCCCAAAGTAGGATTATGCAACCCCACCTTTTTAACGTCATTTGACATAAAAAAAATTTCCGCCACAATTCAGGTTACCAGTGGGGCGCATGATCCTACAGGGGGGGGGTGCAAAAATCATCGC
The DNA here is from genome assembly GCF_043159265.1 of Tasmannia lanceolata. NCBI lineage: Eukaryota > Viridiplantae > Streptophyta > Magnoliopsida > Canellales > Winteraceae > Tasmannia > Tasmannia lanceolata. The sequence goes on along the minus strand of NW_027518685.1, from coordinate 9,463,064 downwards.
CCTTTTTTTTATCAGGAAAAAAAATGTAAATCTCTCTCCCTTCTCACATCTCTCTCCCTTCTCACACTTACTTTCTAAGTGCGGTTTTGGCAACTTGTTGCCCATATTTGAAGGCGATTTATGGTTTTGCTACTTCTCTATCCTTTTCTCTCTTCTAATTTTTTTTTTTGAAAAATGCTAAAACGTGGCTTTTAGGCCCATTCCTTGTTCCGGGTTGGATGCAACTTGGGTCGGGTTCAACCCAAACCCGACGGGTTCAACCTGATTTTGGCTCAGGTTGGGTTGGCATTTTCCCAGGCCGGGGTTTTGTTGGGCTACAGTAAGGGTTTCAAGTTAGGTTAGGGTTGAGGCCTTGGGCAACCCAAACATAAACCAAATACCTGACGTCCGTCTTCTAATTCCATTGTGATTTCTTAAGGTTATGTTTTTTTTATGTATTTTTCTGTTTGGCCCTAGGTTACCCCAAACCCAAACCGACCCGATTTGGAAAAAACAAAAGAGATTATACAGGTTGGGTTAGGGTTGAGAGATTTTGAGGCGGGTTGCGTTGGGTTAAGCTTGCATCCTCGACTCGAGGCTCGGTTCGGGTCTGATTAGGGTTGAGGGAATGCTATCTCGGGTTGGGCTAGGGTTGGCCTCAACCCAACCCAAGTTGCACCATTGTTTGTTTATTGGGCTCCATTTTATTTACTGATCAGGTCCGTCAATCCGAAAGGTAATCATAAGTCCCGGCAAATGCCATTTCGAACAACTTGATAGGATATTATGAGGCACTTGGACTAAATCCTCAATTTGGTTACTTGTATGGTGGGCCCAAGGGAGGGATTTTTCGGATCAGGTGGGCCAACTAATTGTAGTGCCAAGTTGTGTCAACTGTACTTGTATGGTTATTCCATTAGTGGGATTTTTCGTGGGCCCACTACATGTAGTGCCGAGTCGTGTCAACCAAATAAGCTGACTAATTTATGATACACATGTTTCCATTGGTGGGACGGATGGGAAATCAGGGACCACAAGCCTTTTTGGTGATAGGACTAGAACTGATTGGCTGATTTTCCTGAATAAGATTTATTCCAAGATATGAGATACCTATGTTTTGGTCACAAATCAAAGGGTCAGGATCATCGAGTAGTCCATAGGGAGGACTACTTTTTGGGGAACCACCCCTCCATAGTGGGGCCCAACAAATAAATAATTTGGAAATCACAACCTCTAGAGGTGGCCCACCAGATCGACAGCACCAATCACCCAATAGATGTTGCATATGAGGTGCACCCACTATGACGTAGTGGGTCCCACCTTTGATTCATCTGAACCGTCCTCTCCATAGGCCTTGCACTGGATCTCATGTGGCTCAAAATTCACGCAGAGTCATGAAATCCCCTACATCCACAAATGCCTATCTTTCTGTAATAATTTTTTAGACAACTAATCAAAATCATTGAAAGAATTCAATTTCTGGGCCATAGGGATCCAAAACAAGACATGTCGAATGAACGGCTCCGATCAAGCAAGGATGGGACCCACTATGCCGCAACTCTTTGTATTTCTATGCGGCCGCACCCCTCTGAAGCATTGCTCTGCCAAGCATCTTGTGGGACCGACAACAATAGCAAACCTAAAAAAACCACAGCAATTTTCATAGTACAAATAAAGAAGAAGAAGAAGAAGAAGAAGAAGAATTCAAAGGCATATATGCATCCAACCAACCTAATAAACCACAACCACAACATTAGAAAAAAGGACGTTTAGTAACTTATAAACCATAATATAAACTTCCTACATATTCATAGAGGGAACCCATCTCTCATATTGTCTCTTTAATAAATTTTCCACCATTCAAAAAAAACACCTCTCTCATATTTACATCAAGTAACCAACAGCAGCCGGATATGTAACTATATATAGGCATAAAATAGTAAAATACACTGCGAATAACCATGTTGTATATGATCACATAATTCTAATGGCAGTATCTAATTTATACTAACCTCATGCCCATATATGTAACATGTATATGGGAAAGGAAAGAATTATACCTGTAACTGTAACATATATATGGTATCATAGAAAAAATACCAATCCATAACTTCCCATAAGAAAACCAATTGCTTCAAGAGAACATCAATTGCTCATTGGTCTTTATCGATTTTCGTTCTCTCCATTTTCCTTTATCAGTCAGTAGAGAGTTCAATCTTTCAGCTAGTTCTATTCAAATTTTCAAGCAGCTTCAAAGAATTATCCAAATGGATCTGCAACAATAGGAACCTGTCTTCATCTCCATTCTTTTTTAGAACCGTATAAACACTGTTGGCGTATTCAAACTCAGGTCCATATAGGTGGGATGCACACGAGGCCTTGAAAGTTAAGAGGTCCCACTCACCTGTTGCAGTGAAATCAGACTGATTAGTTCTGAGGCACTTTGAAATAGGGCATACAATCTCATAGGATAAATATCTAATAGACTAGGGGTGGAGAAAGAGGAAAAGCAGCTAAAATTTTAGTTCCAAAGCAATTTGAATGGGGCAAAGAATCTCATGTGTAATCACAATGAACAGTAAACTGAGATATGAAGAAATCAGAAATGAAGAACCATTCTTGTGTGGAGAAGACTAGTGTCTGTTTTAGATAATTGTTTGATAAAGCTTTGGTGTGGCTTAGAGTTAAAAAACATGCCAAGTCTACCTAGTTAGCCAGGTTGACTTTGAACGAAACACCAAAAAAGAACACCCATAAAGTTACATGTCTCTTCTGAAATCAAAACAAACAAGAGGAAAACAAGATCTACGTTCAAAGTGACCATTTTCAGTATTTGAAGGAGTAAACAGGATCGACAGACGTCTTATCAAATGAATGTCTTGGATATTTCAAAAAATCTGGGCCCCCATAGTTTTTCAAGGGCAGCGCAGATAAGTAGCCTGTGTTATTATTAGGGAATTGCTAGCATCCATCGCAAAATGCATTTCGCAGACGGTCTGTCGCATTTCAGACCAGCACCTCGTGAATGGAGACAAAGTTGTTCTCCATTCACGAGGTGGCTGGTCTGACATGCGACAGTCCTGCTGCGAAATGCCTTTTGCGATGGACCCTAGCAAATCCCTTATTATTAAAACATGGTAGTGCAAATATCAGTAGCCTATATATATGCAGCAAATTAGACGTCCGAGTTTTCATTTTCCACAAACTTTTTTAATTAATTTAATTGAATTATCTAACTTGACTGAGTCAACTCGGCTATACATCTGGGCCAGCCTCGACTAAAAACCGCTTTTTCAACATTGTTTTAACAGAACAAGCTCCAAAAAGTACATCTGATGATCAAGGCAACAATAACATCACATAATGTTTATCATGCATCAAAATTTTAGGCCTATAACAGACACACAGACCCCGCAATGGCGGGAGCCTCGTGCACTGGACCGCCCTTTTAACATAGACACAGAGGAAATATGAATTCCAAACACAAAATAAAATAGCATATAACATTCTCTGTAGAATGCCAACATACCTGCTTGCATCCCTAAGACAAAAGCATTCTTGCTGAAGTGGCGTGGAGACCACCATCTACAACGGAGCCACCACGACCTTCTTGCTTCACCCCTCGTAAATACTCCCGGAATTGTATTGGACGAAGTAAATTTTGCTTGCATGGCACCATTGTCATTTGTATGGTCAGCTGTTGACATTTGATCCTCGTCATATTGGGACTTCATCAGGCTTTGAAGTTTAAGGAAACATGAAGCAAACTCCTCCCATATATCACATGTTGCATAGGTGGCATCAAGATGCAAAGCTATCATCTCCAATAGTGGTTCAACACAATAACTTCCTAGGAAAATCATAAAAATACGACAGGAAAAAAATCAAACAGGATTTTCATTAACATAAATTTTAGAGGATAGAAAAAGAAAATATTGTGGAGAACTGGTTGTTGGATCTTGTAATTCTAGTGCATTTTCACCAGACGAATAAGGGTGATCAATTGTGAGGTAGAAGAGAGTACGGCACAACAAAATGATAGATCTATGGAAAAAACTAACAATGCGAATTATATGTGCAAATCTCGGATAGCAAGATATCCGTAGTAGTATGCAGAAAACAAGTACACAGACATAAGAATCAAAAGTCAAAACCCACTTATGACACTTAGTAATGAGTATTACAGATCAAAAAATACGGAAGCAATTGTCATCTAGAAATTAAATGAAAAGTTGCAACTATATATGTAGACACATAATCTATGGATGCCATAAACTATTAAGTTCAAAAATGTTCCTAGAGAATATGAAGAGGATTGTCTGACTAGATGGCATGGTTATAAATTTCAAATCTGGCTAACAAATCTACAATGAATCAGGAGATTGTCAACAAACTCGGTATCAACAATGCAAAGAGCATAGAGATTGACAATGATTTTCTAGATATGATCAACAGTGAGGAGCTTACTGAAGCAAGCACTCCAACAAAAAACTTTAACTCTTTGAGAAGCCTTAGAAACAAAAAACTTTAACTCTTTCAGAACCCTTAGAAATCCACGTTTTCCTAGCGGGAGATGGCCAGGTTAAACTTTAAATCTTTGAGGAGCCTTAGAAATCCATGCTTTCCTAGCGAGAGATGGCCAAGGCTTGTCTGATTAGATGGCATGGTTTTAAATTTCCCCGAAAAATAGAAATGTTTCCATTTAAATCCCCATTGAAACGAAATTTACATGATTTCCTTTCACGTCATTATTTCCACAAAATTTTGACCGAAATTCGACCGAAATAGTCCGAACGACAAAAAAATGGAAAGATGTCATTATTTGTGTTTCATTTCACTTCATTACTGTAGAGAATGATATTTGGTAAGCAACATCATTGAATTGCACAGCAAAGTAACTATATGTTATGCATGGGATCAATAATACCTTGTAACTCTATGTGGTATTGACATAGAGTTGGCGTCCTTAGGGGGAGACTGGTCATTGTACTTTCCTATACTTCATTACATTGTACTTCTTTATTGACTTTACTATTCTAGACATGTGCGAGAACGCATGTCACTAGGTGTTCGATGTGATTAAGCTATTATGAATGGTTTTGTTCCTTACGTGATGGTTTCTAAGTATGTATCTGTGCTTATTCTAGCATTTCCTAAAGTTTCATCTCAAAATTTCATCATTTGCATATGTTTTTTAAGAATAAAAAATTTCATCATTTGCATATGCTTCCATATGTTTCTGTGATTCTACAAGATTTCCACCTAAACTTCCACCGAAACCAAAAATGTTTCCGTTTCCCTGCCGATCGAAACCGAAACCGAAACTGAAATTTAAAACCTTAATAGAATAAAAGAATGAAGAAAGCTCCGGTTGAATCCCATTTCCATATTCTCTGATCCGAGCCATGTCACCTAATGTAGACTGAATTGATTCTAAGGACAGAGGCGACCGAATCCACCTCCCAGTCGGAAAAAAAATCCGATGAAACCTCACGGTCCATTCCATTTTCCCATTAACTCCGCTAAAGGAGTCAGTGCTGCTGACATCCTCAGTAGGGGTCATCCAAAAAGCATGGGGAAATCCACCCTCAGAGGGCTGCCACCACACCATTTATCCATCCAAAATCTTATCTTCTCCCCGTTATCCACTCTAAATTGAATTCACACTTGGAAAAGGAATCTAATCTTCTTGATGTCTCGCTAGACCCAAGTATCTTCTACTCTGAGTTCATCCTTCGACTTCCAGAGACGGCTCATTAAGTGCTACTTTGCAGAAGTCACCAGGTCATGCTTAGATACTTACATTACACTGTACAGCCCTCACAATGAATCTACATTGTCAGTTCAATTGTGAATAATAGGAATTTGTGCTTCTAAGATTCCAGAGCTTATGCTGGAAAGATTGATTAACATATTTCACTTTGAAGGGCCATAAGGAGACACCTAAATTTAGATACGAAAACTATTATGCTGCCAAAGTCATTAACAAATCTCAAAAGCTAAGGTAGTTAATCAGGTGAATGATAGGCACAACATGCTTCAAAAGTAATGTAAAGATAATGCCAGAAAACATGCAAATTACAGTGATGCAATAGACCAAATTATAAGCGCAAAAGCTCCATGGACCATTGTATTAAACTAAGTTTCAAGATTGGCTCAAACCATTCTTATACATTCTGATAAGCACTGATAATGAGTAGTTACATGTTGGGTCCTTCTTCAGGATATCCTCATAGCAGGTAGAAAGCACAGTGGGGTTCTTCCTGCTGAAACATTCAAGAAGACGAGCCCTTAATCTGCAAAACAGATCAATAATAGACCTCACCAAATTTAGTCCATTGTGCCATGGGCCTACAAAATTCGCAGCTTACAAAGAAAATTATAGCGACATGAAATATGCAATAAATTTTCAAATAGGAAAAACAACTATTTTCGGTTAAGAATAATAAGATCGGAAAAGTAGATTAACTTTTGATAATGAATATTTCCATCTCATCCTACAAATGGAAAGAAATACATAGATTACATATTGGATTCTTTTCTTGAGAGAATAAAAGGCATTATTCAAAGAGAAAAAAAGATACAAACACGAGTATAACTCCTATTAATATAAAAGTACAACAAAAAATAATGAGGATCAACCATGAGAAGATTGAAAGAAAGAAGAGAAGAAAGAAGGCATGAGAAAGAAGAAGGTAGAAAAAGAAGTTGGGGTTCAAAAAAGTAAGCCCATGACATAGTTTCTCTTTATATATTATATAAATAATATGTGTGTGTGCGCGCGCAGAAAACAAAATTTGTTGAGAATTCTAAATTTAAGACATGAGTCCATGGCTTATAATATTCCATTAGCACTAGAACAAGTAGGGGAAAAAACAGGGAGCATAGGAGTCAGCTTCAAGGACCTGTAAGGTAGCACAGCATTTGAGTTACAACAGAACTTCTTGAGCTCCTCCAGTGCCTCTTCAATTTGATCACCAAGCAGCAACAGCTGAAATAAATAAGAAACCTCAAATATGTAGAGAAATATACCTTAAAACAATAAGAGAAACCTAGGCTCCAAAACTTATATAGCAACTTGCTAAAATGTTTATGGAAACGGTATATTCAGATTACCTGTATCAGAGGAAGTAAAGCTGCCAATAAGGGTGGAGTTGAATAAAGAGCAAGCCTTAAATGCTTCACAGCATTAATATAATGCTCTTTAACCATTTCCCTTTGTAAATAGAGGGAGTACTCCGTATGTGGTATTGATTGTTGCAATTGTATGGGTAACAAACAAGTCTCCAAGCCTTGCATATAAAATAAATAAATTACTACGCACACATCCACATCAAATCAAAGATATTAAGGTAAGCATCTCTGTAATGAACATTTACAAGAAGGCAAACTAAAAGCTACATGACTCTTGAAAAGAAGGAATATACCAGAAAGCTAATGCCAAGCCAACTAGAAGCCAAAATCAAAGTTGTCTACTAAGCAAATCAAAACCATGTGCAGATAATAGGTTCAGATGATTAACCTGATGTTGATCATTTGGTATGAGCAGCCCCTTAAAACTAATGAAATTTTTAAAAGGAATAGAAGGCAGAAGAATATATTAATATCTTTTTTCCATGACTACATGATTAGCATGATGTTCACCCTTAAAAAGAAGCTTTTTGCTGGAAAGTTTCCCCTTGAAAAGATATTAACATTTTCTTCTGGAAAGGTACTACAACTCCCTGAATTTGTCTACCAATTCTGCATCCACCACACATCGAACAATAGTTGGGAATAATCCGTCACAGTGGATAGGAGGGTCGCAATCATCTAATGGGAGTGGATTTTGCTCCATGGCCCATCCAAATCAATGCCCAGGAAATATATGGTTTGGATAATTGAGCAAGTGGGACCCACTTGTACTTTTTCCCGCCAATGCACATTCATTATATAAGAAGTTAAGAACCATATTTATGCGGGTTTGTTAAGCCAATATATTTGTCTGTATGAGATTTAAGTATGTGAATATCAATGACCCTCATTTTTCAAATATCCCTTGATATGCAGGGCAGATAGCTCATATCAGAAAAACATGTTGAAATCGACTGTACCGAACCAAAACTTACACATTGAAACTGAAAAATTGAACAAATAGAAGGCTTGCCAGTGCTCAAATGACAATGGTTATAAAATAGTAGTTAAATGATAAAATAGCAAAACCCATGTGCTAGTATGTTATAGTGATACGAACAAGTGCATCCGTGAAATAAACAACAAAGGCCAACAGAAGTATATTCTTGTGATTTTAGTTCACTCCTATAAAAAGGCAATATTGGGGATAAATACATGAATAATGCAACATATAATCAAGAAAATAGAAACAAAAAAGCAGATAATGAAAGAAAGCCAAACTTACCATATGGGAAAGAAATTGAAGAATATATGACGTTGTCATCACGATCAAAAGAAGCTTTCTGATCATGCAATTCAGTATCAATAGACATCTTTTTTATATCAGCAATGGATCTGCCTGAAGTAGATAGAGCAAAAGGCTTCACGTCTTGAATATTAACTGTGCTATGATTGTCTGAGTATTCCACCTGCTCAGGTTTTAAATGAAAAACAACACCAGGTTCCATTTGATGGGCCTCTGACTGCATGTTTGTGTCAACATTCCTTAACTGAATTTCTTTGGGAATACCCAAATACCAGAGCTGATACAATATCAACCCCGCCATCATGTTTACAACTGGATCAGATCCGGAGGCACGCTCTTGAGTAAGGCTGAAAAGAAACACGTCATGACTGGTTAGGATGATACCTCAACTCAACTAAGCCTTTGTCCCAAACTAGTTGGAGTTAGGATGATACCTGTTTCAAAAAAAAAATGCCACCAACCAAAGAAGAAAAGAAAAAATCTTGATACTTGCACAAATTTGATGAAATGCATTTTGTAAACACTTGTAGTAAATTGCTTATCCCTCTGTCCAAACGAAAGTGTCCACAAGACAAAAATTCATGCTAAACTCAAATCCTAAGATTAATGAGATAAGTATCAAGTAGCAAGTTCGTCCCATTAGATTAGATCTCAAAGACGAAGTTTATCTGTAAAAATAAATCATCTGAATCCACTGAAGTTAAGCATTAGATTAGATCTCGTGTAGAATTGGCCAGCATATAATATAATTGTCATTCAATTCTCACCTTTTGGCCACAATACTGGTGGCATGTCTATGGGACCAACCAGGCTGTTCAATGCATCAACCACTATGGTACCACGTACGGTATCTGAACTCTGAACCAACATTGAATTGCTTATCCTAATGCAAGGATTAAATGCCTGTGAAATCAATGATCGGGAAGCCTAAAAGTGTCCCTAGATGTGGGTCAGGATCACTCATTTGGCAGGGGATTGGACTGTATCTCCCATGTTGAACAGCCAGATAAACGGCCCAGATCACCCATGTGTATGCCAGATGCAACAGTGGTTGGAAAGAGAGACTGGAAGAATGAAAAAGGTGGATGTAGAAATCCTATAGGAAGAAAACATTACGAAAAATATCCGGTCCTATATTGTAATATCTATTTAGCAAGTCGAGAGTGATGGCTCAATTGTACATCGAGTGATGGCTCAATTGTATAGTGTGAAGTCTGTCAATTGGCTAAACATTGTAGATCATCTTATCCTGCAAGTACGAATAGAAGTTTACATTCATTTGATGATATACATTTTGATGTGTGTGGCCCTCTCCCATCTCTGTGGATGGGTGGGTGGGTGGATGGATGGATATCAATAGAAGTTTACAACAAACAAAAAGATGACATGATCGCATGCATCAGTAAATGGTTATCAATCATGTAACAAATGGCAACAGTGATGCCTGAAATGAAAAGAAATACTCTTTCTTATTCCAGGGAAACAGGAAAATAAGCAAAAATGGCGAGAGAAGAACCATACAATTTGATAGAGTTGTGTGCTTCTTCTATGTTCCCTTGGGTAAGATGGAAAAGGGCAAACTCCAGCTGAATCAGATATCTTTTCTGCACAATAGCTGACACTTTTTAGAGGGATATAAATGATGACAAAAGTAGTTAATTGTTGCTAGTTCCATTTCTTAAGTATTCTAACCGTAAAGTAACCAGATTTTCTACAAACACCAAACTTTAAGTTCTACGATCTGTTCAAGATGAGACAGAGGAGCAAGTATGAAATCAATACTGTAAATCACAATTCACAAGATACCACCACATGGATGGATAGATTTAATGACATTGTCTGCCAGGTCATCATGATATAGTATAGAGTCAAATGCAAATGAGAAAAGAACAAAAAAAATCATATCAGCATTCAGGAAAAACCAGTCCTGGGCTGCAATTGTTTGACCAGGATGACCCCAGGAGTTCTATATATTCCAACGATGTCATAATATATGTATATATCCATATAAGGAAAGAATATCTAACTCCCATTTAACTCTTTTCTGAATGGCTGCTGATAGATTTTGAGGAATCGTAACATCTATTGACAGCTAATTAGAGAAGTGAAAGGCAAAGAGAGAAGTACCATTATTTAAACAAGGGAGTGTGGCTATCATTTTTTAGAAAAAAATAAAGGTACACAATAATAACAAGAAAACAGAACACACTAACACACTGTGCAAACATGATTCGTGAAAAATAATGTGCTTTCATGCATAAGTTTTATGACGTAAAAAAACAAGGGAGTGTGGCTATCATTTTTTAGAAAAAAATAAAGGTACACAATAATAACAAGAAAACAGAACACACTAACACACACTGTGCGAACATGATTCGTGAAAAATAATGTGCTTTCATGCATAAGTTTTATGACGTAAAAAAGAGGGAGACGGTAAAATTGAGAGCTTAAATGATAATTGTCAATATATGAGTTCATATGATTTATGCGAAAAAATAGATGCTTTCGTGCCTAAGTTTTTTTTGAGGCAAAAATAGAGACAGCAAAAATCAAGAGCTTAAATGATAATTGTCAATATATGAGTCCATTGATACGATGATGTACGCATATATGCATGGAGCCTAAACCCACCTATCTTTGTTTACCTTTTTTTCATTTTTTCTATTTTTCCGTGTAACAAAAAATCCTAGGATTTGGTTTGTAGGGTAGTTAGGTTTCCAATTTGTAACATTATATAGCCAAGTTTTCTTCTTTTGGGAGAGAGGCCATAGAAAGAGATTAAGAGAATAAACCTTAGAGAGGCCATAGCAAGAGAATAAATCTTAGAGACACCATCCGCCTGGGCATAGCAAGAGCCTAAACCCACCCTATCAGCTGAGGATCCAAGAGAATAGGGCAGTATATCATATAAAACCGAATAAATCATACGATAAATGATATGATTTACGATCCGATATGATTCAAACCCAATTACAATTTATGATTTGACTCTGATACAAAACAGTGTTTCTAATAACCTTTTGCACAAGATAAATAAGCACGAGATCGGAAGTCAATAACAATAATATGAACCTAAAATGGTATAACCCACAAAATGCTTTCATTAACTATTAGCCTCATTGGTGGGACATTGTTGTACAGTATTGGATGTAAGTCCAAGGCCTCCAATTGTCGGCACAACGAATAGATTTGCACCATGGCTAAATTGAATTCTTTGGCAGAAGCCTGAACTGGATACCCTCATCAACGACAGCAACTTTTGAGTTCTGAATTTATGGAAAGGGATAGACTTGTGGTGTGGGGTCAAAACTTGTTAAACTACTTTTTCAATAAATGGGTCAAATATACCAATCCATGTTGCGATATTTTTTATGCAACAAGCCATAGCCAATGAACCAAACTATCAAACACACTAGACTTGATAATGCCAAAAGGTGAATCAGAACGGGGTCAAAGATACCTCCATTGTGTCCTTCCTCCTCCATCCATGCTTACTCATCCAAATTTCATAGATCCGCTTAATCTTTAATGTGTTGATGGAAATGCTCCCATTCCAACTGAGAATCTCCATAGCAGCCTAACCAAAAATGCAATTGTAGACAGCTAAAATGCATCAGCAAAGGAATTCGTTGAAATTTACTAATAAAGGCAAAGATGACATACTCTGTTAGGTAGTAGCTTTTATTCTAGCAACATTCTCAGATCGCAAATAATAATAATGCAAATGGGTCAACACCAGCTTACGCATACCCAGTATTTCCTCCGATTCTCCATCGGACAGCTCTTCATACATGTTCCTTGCAACAAGATGCTCAAAATGCCACTTGCTTCCTTCAGATTGTGCTCTCTCAGCAGTTTTCTAAGAAGATGACTTAGTATACACCTATGTTGGTGTAATAAAAAAGGCAAGATTTCTGTTTTACGTGGCCTTGTCGAGGGAAAACAAATTCTCTTAGCGCGTTTGTCAGATAAATCATTACAACCACCATCAGAGACTTGGTCGAACTTTCTCTTTCTGTTATCCCCATCCTCCATCCTTTCATCACTTTCCTCCATCCTATCAGCCCTGCATTTGTACAAGTAACTCACAAGTCATGAAGATAACATGCACACATGCATATATATATATATATATATATATATATATATATATATATAGACACGCGCACACACACACACACACATTTGCAGACATATATACACATATACGCATGTATATTATATCTATATATGTGTGTATGTATACACTGAATGATCACAAAGGCACACCCATACGTATATATATATATATATATATGTTTGCATGTGTGGGTATGTGGGTGTGTGTGTTTGTGTGTAAGAGGTTTAATGGGAAACAATCATTGTCATGATGGTCATGGACAAGCACAACCCGCTACACGCGGGGAGCAAGCATTTGGTGAATGGTCCACTGCAACAAAGTGGATCCAGGTCCCATTCAAAAGGAACCAAAAGTTCAAGCCTTGCAAACAATTAATGGTTAAATTTTTCGTAAAAGAACAATTTTCCCGATTTTCATAATCCTTTATGAAAGTAATACCATCATCTTTTTCTTTTTTTTGAAATGGTAAGTAATACAATCATCTAGTCATAACTTGATCATCTCTAATAGACCAACTTGTGATAGCCAACAAGATCAATAAACCTATTGGCTATCATTTTCAAAAAAGATCAATGAATCTAATCTTTGTCCTCCTGGCAGCAAGCCAAGTCCATAACGATGCCCATCCAAATTAATATGGACCAGCACCATCCTTAAGCTGTCATTTATCTGTAGGGAACAATTACGAAAACTTTTTGTTCCATGGAAAAGAATCCAGGTTCTAGTAGAGTTGCAAATTCGCTAAAAAACAAGGAAAATATTCAATTTTGGGAAAAAATCCATCAATTTTGGGAAAAAATCCATGAGGATGGGAGGGGGATAGTAAGACAATAGTAGAAGAAGGGTTTAGTTTTGGAGCAGTAGATGCTTTTTGGATCAATGGAGGAGGTTTTGGTTACGCTGTGGTAATTTTCGATTTGGTTTCAAATTGGAAGAGGTGTTTTGGGATTTGATTTTTGTTTGTGAGGACTGAGGAGAGAGGAGAGAATCTGGAGGGAAGGAATTTGTGTGTTTTTAGCATATTTAACAAGAGAGAATATGGTGCTCATGATGTAGGGAAATGAAATTTCTACCCCTTTTGTTTAAAAAGGACTGCATATCCACCCTTCAGTTTATTTTTTCCAGAAAATGAAGCAATTTTCAAATACCATTTCCTGTTGCCGTCGCAGCAGAAGTATTTTAGCTTTGTATTTTTATTTTATTTTTTAATCTTAAATTTTAGTTTTGTATTGACCTTTCAAAAAGACGCGGAGACGGAGAAGTAGAGCAACCAAAGCTCCGATAGAGAAAAAAAAAAGCGGGGCGAGGGGATGAGGTGAAAACAAGAGCATGCATAAAATGATGGAGAGAATAAGTGGTGGAGAAATGGAATCAAGGCCATCATCACTATAATATTTTTTACACATAAATATATGTACATTTGGATCTTATTTTGAAGAAAGCACCATGGCTTCTTTGATGAGTGATTATTCATGGCTAATGGAGTAGAGAGATCAAGTCTCTTGCCGCAATGTAAAATGATATGGTGTAGTGCCAGATGCATGAAAACAAAGCATGCATATATTTAGTTTATGAAAATAAAAACACCAAATGTATAAAAGATCAAATAGCTTCATATGCATGCATGTAAAATGAAAACAGAAAAGCAAAAAGTAATCAAAGCAACAAGTAATCAATACAACACAATAAAATTCAAAGGAATAGGGCAAGAATGTCCACATTGTCAGATACAAGAGAAAGAAAAGCAACAAGTCTAATTTATTAAAAATCTACTTATTTTCATTTAATAAAAAGTCTAATTTGTAGAGTAACTCCTTTTTTTGAAGTTCATATCTTTTGTATAGGACAGGTCTGACGATTTCTACGTATGACTTTTGTTTAATAGAAGCTATACAAGAGGGCACACTGCACAAGGAAAAAACAGAAGAAAATTTTGAGCCTCTGGATCTTAACATCAAAAAATCACCATGAGAGGCACTTCTTGATGGTTATACCTTGTACTTGGCTCCAAATGCTGCACATTAACCAAAAGCTCCCTACAAATTTGATGAGAAAAATGCATGATAAAATGAGACCCAAAAGAAAACTTCCTCTGTAACAAATTCTAATAATAATAAACATTCATACCAGCTGAGAAATGAGTGTGAATGATCCAAAAACCATATAACAGCAGACTAAAGTTGAAGAGTACAAGAAAAAACATTTATTTGCATCTCAGGAGAGGAGTAAAACTAAGTAGAGAGTACAAGTAAGTACAATGTCTTTCCAAAGAACAAGAACACGAACTCAAACCATATTAGAGAAGTAAAATCAGAAACCCCTGTTAACAGGTCTTTAGGTCTTTATTGTAATGCCCAAGGGCATACTTGTCTTTGTACTTCACTCTTTATTATTTATATTACATGAGTGAGGGGGAGAACCCTAACTCAATCTTTTCTCTCACTCTTTACTTTCTCTCTTTTCCCTACCTCTCTCAACATGGTATCAGAGCTCTAGGGCATAGATGTCTAGGGCCATTTTCTTTTCTTTTCTTTTCTTTCCTTCTTTTTTCCCTAACCCTAACCTTAACATCCACCTCCATCTTCTCCATCCCTAACCCTAACCATAACCCCTCCATTCTTTGCTACAGTACCCACTACAGTGAATCGCTACAGTACTGCCATCCTAATCTAGCCATCGGCTCGACTAAGTGTCTAGCCGACCACGACTTGAGGCCTCCTAACTCAAGGGACACTCACTCGACAAGACACACAAATCATCCACATATCATAACAGACTCCTAACTCTATGGGAAGATCTTTTTCGAAAGCTGTTTGCAATATTTGCTTAAAGAATTTTTGTATTTTTGGAAGATTTGGAAATGTTTATTTTGAAGGTTTGAAAGATTTTTTAGAAAAGTTTGACTGCACTTGGGACGTCGATCCCAAGCTACCTACGTACCCTATGAAAAGGGATCAAGCCAACGTAGTTCGAAAACAGCTTTTTCGAAAAACGTTCATTGGTGTTTTTGGATTTTTGGTTATTTGATTTTTATGAGTTTTTGTTTATCCTTTTGATTGAAATGGGCTTTTGGCTCATGAGGTCGCCGTCCATCTTCGCCTAAACCCGACAAAGTGTTCCTAAAATCGATGGGACCTCGAAATGCAAAGAGAATCCCGAGGAACGTGTGAAAAGGAAAACCCGAAAAAGATAGAACCCCTAAACCCCATGGGCAGCAATGGTTCTGAAGAAGATGGAATCTCTAAACCCTCTAGAAAATCCTACGGCAAGAAACGGGACAAGAAGGGTAAGGGAGGTGACAAACATGCACTTATCAAAGGTTTTACATGGAGATCACAACAAGATGTCTTTTTACCCAACACCTATGAATTACAGCCCGCTAACAAAACTGCCCCTAAACTCAAAACACGGAAAAGGATAGCTAGAATTTAACATTTAACAAACTTGTCTCATCTTCTTGATTATAATCGCCACAACCTGATGTTAAACTAGACCCATGCTGAAACTTTGCACCTCATCTTCAAGCTCAAGAGACTTCTATGGAATATTACAATCTGTTGACAAATCTTTTCTAAAAGACCAGAAAACTGGTGAAATCATTAAACGCGATTGTGCTAATATCCAGCGCGAGGAATCAATGCCCACACTATAACATTTCAATAAACAACACAGTTAAAGGTCAGCACACACCTTCAAACCGAACATGGATTGTATAGATGTAACCTGTATTTTAGAAATGACAGTCAAGATTAATTACCCAAGTATGAAGCTATAGCATTGTGCCATTATTGAAGTGTAGCAGCGAGGCATCAGCTCCTTATAATGGTGCTGTGGAAATGATATTAGCTCAAACATTTTCCCATGATTACACTAACACCTTATGTCCTTTATTAAGGCAGCCAAAACTGCTATTATCCTGACAGGAACAAAGGCTGGGAAGTCCACCAAGATAGCAAAGACACGTTGATTTGTTGCAACTATTAACACTTGGCAGTGTTGTTGTCAAGAGTTTGAACTGAGCTACTGATGTGAGGACTATCTTACTTCAAGAGATGTACAAGACTCACTTCAAGTTTCGCTATAGACACACACATTATAGCTTGTTACTGTATCACAAAAAAAAAATCTAAGATGCCAATTGGAGTTGAGAAGACAAGCACAGATTATGTAACCATTGAACATGATTGAGCTGATGTCATTTTATATGCAAAGCAATCTTGATCTTGGCATGTTTTCAAACATGGTTATACCCATTTCGTCTCTCAAAAGAATGAAAAATAACCAACGATGGGGCTCTTGAATTACTTATGGGTAGAAACTCAGGGACTAAAAATACAGTAATACGACCAACCCCTTTGCTTGAAACTGAAACCAAACAAAACTGGCCATATATGTTGTTATGCTTCAATTTTTGCACCAAATTCCGTTACCTCCTTCACTCGACACAACCACGAAAAATCATCACGATTTCTAACAAGAACGGATTAGGAAAAATCCAAGATGAGAAGCTAATTGACCAAATAAATCTGATAAAATAAAGGGATACAAACAGGTAATCAACCAAGAAAATTACATATCATAAACTTACCTAATCACTTTGATTTGCATCCCAAAGACAAATTAAACAATGAGGAAGAGGATTACCTGGACTCGATTTGAAGTTATGGCTAGATTTCTCTTCTTCTTCTTCTAGTCTTTTGCTGAAATTTTCGTTTTCCTCTTTGGCAATCTTAATGATCGAAACGTTCTAAACTCATTTCTTGAACTCTTTTTTCTTTTGCAGCCCCAAACCAGAGAGAATCGAGGGTGAGAAAGAGATGAAATGGGCGATGGATTTTGGGTTTTTGGGTCGAGGAAATGGGAACCGATGTACTTGTCGAGTGGCTGGAATTGATGATGATGAAGGGCTTGTCTCAAGTGAAAGTGAGATGGGTTTAGAGCATTTCAGATGAAGGAGAAAGAGGTTGATGAAAAGGATGGTTGGGTCTGAGATGGGGGAAGAGAGATGGAAATGGGTTTGAAGAAGTGGGTATGGTGGTGAATCTGAAAATGGGTTTAGTTTGGATCTTTGGGGAAATGGGGTTGGATAAGAGAATGAGCTTCGAAGCTGCTGTTGGGGTGATGAAAATGATGGTGGTGGAGGATGAGATGGCCGGATGGGGCGACGAGATTTGGTCGGAGAAGGTGATCGGTGGAAAATGGAGGGTCGGGATGGGTTTCGTAGCTGGAAAACAGGGTAATGTTTAGGGTTCTTGGGGTTATAAGAAAGAGATGGAGATGGAGATGGTGGTTCAGGTCTATGGTGGTGGTAGAGACGATGGGGAGATGTGGGTATGGCCGGTGGGGAAGTAATGGAGAAGAAGATGGGGTGATGGCCGGAGAAGAAGGTTTGAATCCGATGGGGTTGCCCGGAAAAAATGGCCGAAGACCCACCCTCTCTCTCTCTCTCTCTCTCTCTCTCTCTCTCTCTCTCTCTCCTCCTCCTCCTCTTAGCTCTCTCACTCTACTGGAAAAAACAATGAAGAAAAACCCCCCTTTCTCAAGCCCAAATTCGATTGCTTGCAAAACTAGCAAAAATGGTAAATTTAGTCCGCCTCCTTGCTCCCTGGACAGCCACGCTCAAGGTATATGTATGACTACTCTTTACACACAAGAGGGGGTGGCTCGGCTAGGAAAAAGGGGTACATTCAATTCTTGTCTCTTGTTCTTTTTTCCTTTTTTTTTCGCATATGAAACTGGTATTGGCACACACATGTTTGATGTTTCACCCCTGCTGATTTAAGCAGAAGAAAATGATATCAACACCACCATGTTTTGATATTTGTACTAGAAGACAAGATGGGTTGATGCGAATACCGAAATATGATTAAGCTAGTATCATTGGAACTTGGAAGTTCAAGTAGGAGAGTGTCAATACCAAAAACTCGGGGGTATTTTGTAATACTTCGTTTTTTTTTTTTTTTTCGTAAAAATGAAGGAAGATACTGGGGCAACTAAATGAAGGGGCCTAATGGGGTTTGGCCGTTTGGGGGATCATCCGGATTTCAAAAGACTTCAAAAATGATCTGCAAATGGGTACTTTAGGGTTCTTCTAACATTTGGGGCCCACTTCTTCGGGAATTTGGCGATTTGGTTCCGGACTTCAACTCATCTTCAGAATTTGACGAGTGACTTTAGGGTCCTATTCAATTTCAGGATTTTATTCCAACTTTGGGGAAAAGGGTCCGGTCAAAATGGAGTGTCTAGAGACGGTTGTTGATTATCCGTTTTATAACTGCTCATCCTTCCACCAAAAAATAGGAAACAACTGCATGTTAACAAAGCAGAGAATATAAGAATAGAATAGAAGAAGAGATTAGAGAAGGACAGAAAAAATTTGAAAGAGGCAAACCCTAATTCGGTATGTTGCAGAGATTAGAGACGGCCATAGTTGATGGATAAGAAGATAATGAGAGAGAGAGAGAGAGAGAGAGAGAGAGAGAGAGAGACATGTGGTTGTGGTCGTAATCGGTGGCTGGTTCGAGGCAGACGAGGGAACCCTAGAATGCTCTTCCAAATCAAGTGAAGATCTGGTAAGGATTTTAGTACTTAATTTTGTTAAATGGGACGCTAGCAATTCCCGTGTTACATTGAGCTTTAGGAAACATATCGTTTCAATGAAACCCCTGCAGGGTCTATTTGGATGTAAATATTGACCGTGTAGTTTAGTGGCACGAGTAGTCAACAGTGAGGAGACAAACATTTGATAAGTAGTGTTTGTTTGCCAATCCAAAAAAAATTAAGGGAAAAATACACTTAGACCCCTTGTGGTTTATGACACATTAAACTTAACCCCTAATGTTTAAAAAATTACAAGTAGATCTCCTGTGGTTTCAATTTGTATAAGGTAGGCCCCCTCAGTTGATGGGTTGTCCACAGATTGAAGGATTAGGATGATCTGGTGGAGCTGATTTTTTGGGCACATCCTATCTATGTCATGGCCCATCAAATGAACGCTTTGGATCATCCAAACAATGTGGGCCCATACCCGAATCCAAACACTACCAAAAACACAGTGGACCCACATTGTTTGAATGATCCAAAGTGTTCATTTGATGGGCCCTAACATAGATAGGGTGTGCCTAAAAAATCAGTTCCATCGGATCATCCTAGCCCTTCAATCTGTGGACGAACCGTCAGCTGAGGGGGTTTATCTTACACAAATTGAAACTACAGGGGATCTACTTGTAACTTTTTAAACATTAGGGGTTCAGTTGAATGTGTCAGAACCACAGGGGTCTAGGTGTATTTTTCCCTAAAAATTAATGAGAGGGGTGTGATAACCAATACAGAGGGAGAAGGGAGAGGCGGGAGAGGCGGGCAAGATAGAGAAACAATGATGTTCTACTTGAAAATTTTTTCAAATTGGAGAAATTCTTCATGGAAGGTTCAGGGAGAAACCATGGGTGGGTGTAACCTGAAAAGCTTTAACGGCCTGTCGTTTGTGGGTCATTCTTGTCTGGTAGTTTTTATGGATTATGATGCTAATTTGGCCTTTGTCCCAAGCCAAATGGGGTCAGCTTGTGGAGAACAAGATAAACGAAAAAACAAAAATCTGTAACAGCTTGTCCGGCAATCGTTACCCATGAAGTCCGTTTCCGCCCTTTCTATTCTTTACACCACTAAATGATGAGATTTTGCATAGAGACTCAGAGTCACTTCTGCTGATTCTCATCAATCTGTTTTCATCCGATTTTTCGGGAGAGGAGAAGAAGTCTTGGTGAACATGACCTACATTACCAAACGTGGAAAATTTCACTTTCCATAGAACAAATTTCCCATGCATCCAAACAAATGTCTGTATCACTTGATCAAGTGGTTGGGAACATTTGTTTTGTGTGGGACAGAGTATTTTTGTTTTAGGGAAAATATAAGGAATTTTTCCACGAATAATATTCCATTTAAAAATGAGGAAAGTGTTTCTGAGCTCGAGCTCGGATAAGCTTATGTGAGCTTAGGCTTAAAAACTCATGTGGGCCCACATTTTTGGGGTGATCCAAAGCATTCATTCGAAAGGCCCTTTCGTAGATAGGGCGTGTACAAAAAAAGCAGTGGTTAGGATCATCCTAACCCTTCCATTCGTAGGGGGAAAAATTGGGTAGATCCGTGGAGAATCGGTGTCTGCCCAAGTTTTCCATCCACTTTTAGATGGGTGAGATGATCCTAACAACTTGATTTTTGGTTCACACCCTATCCATGTATGGCCTTTTGAATGAGTGCTTTGGATCACCCTAAAAATGTGGCCCCACATGAGTTTTTGAGCTCGAGCTCATAAATTCCTCTTTAAAATTTCTAGGTTATAATAAGATTGAAAATTTTCATGAAAATAAGTAAAATTTTGATTTTGGATAAAAATCCATGGAAAATACTTCACCAATTAAGGTTGAAAAATTCACTTCCTATAGAAAAATTTTACAATAATAATTTTCCATGCTTCCAATCAAATGTCGGCATCAGTTGATCAAGTGGTTATGAAGACTTGTTTTGTGTAGGGCCCATCATAATGGCAGCCAAGAACAATCATGGCAGGCCCACTGGCATTGTTTCATGAACAATTTTAATGGGCCAATTTCATGGGCAGCCTGGATCAATAATATATGGGCCCACATGAATGAATGGAAATTTGAATGAGGATTCTTTATGTGGGTGGCCTTTGATCTGAACTGATCTCAATATGGTGCCCCAAAAATCATTTATGGAATCTTCTACATATCGGACGGTTGGGATCATCCTATGGAAATGATTTTTTGGGGCACAACCTATTTACGTTGTGCCCAAACAGATGAACGGTTTGGATCATCATATGGAGTGGGCCACACCTACTTTTATAGACTTCACGTGTTTTCACGGCCACCCATCATATAAATTCTCTAGAAAAAAGACTTCACGTGTTTTCACGGCCACCCATCATATAAATTCTCTAAAAAAAAGACTTCACGTGTTTTCACGGCCACCCATCATATAAATTCTCCTTATAAGAATCATCGTACGTATCAGTCCACTGCAACTTGTACAGTGAAGAGCCCATAACGGGCTATTTGATCCTCCTTCAGATGATTCTAGACCGTTAATCAAGCATGATGAAAAGACATTCAGATGCTTCACCACCATCATTTTATCCCTTGCTGTATATCGATCTATTAGAGGGCCTAAGATCTGACGGCTAGGATTAGACAATGTTGACCACATAACATAACTACAATTGTCGAATCACTGGCCCGTGGCCCTACATGCTAGGGCCCACTATCTTAATGGAAGAGGTCCGAACAGAGTATTCATTAATCATTACGACAAAACCACCGAAAATGATTTCATAACTTGTCAGTGACCAAAAAAAAAAAGAACAAAAGAGCAAATAAGAACACACAGAAAATAGGCCACTCTATTTCTGTCCATAAATTAAATTATTTTATTTTTTATCAAAACACCGGGAACCGTTTAAGTTAAGCAAGATTTGCTAACATGAGCCGGATTGTAATCGTCACCCGAGTTGCTATGGAGAACCGGTTGGGGTGCTCTGGTTTGACGCCCTCGGCTCCTGGAAGAAAGCGTGCTCCGGGTGGCGTAGTGATGGCAACGAAGCATGGTGGGGCCTACCGTATGGGCCCACGCCAAACTGGTAATTTTGGGGCCCACCATCTAAAAAGTATTCGGCCACGTCATCACCGCGGAGAGGGAAGGCGGGATGTGGGTCCCCATCAAGAGTTAGGTTGGAGCTGGAGGAGTTGTAGTACCGTTCAGTGGGGCCCACGGCCACATCGGTTGAGGAATTGGAAAGCTGCCGGGGAAACGACACGTGGCATGGAGAGGCGTTGGTGGAGCAATCTCCACCGTTGAAGCTACTGGTGGGAATAGTAATGCGGCTACCTGTTCCTCCGACGCATGTGGGGCAGTGCAGCTGCGACGGACGGAAGCGGTCCAGCTGCCGTAGTCCCTAAATGAAAAAAAGAAGGTGAATATCTCTGAGAAATTTATAGTTTTTTTGTGTTGGTCTTTTTGCTTGAAGAAAATAGAAAATAAGATTTGAGAGGCCCAACAAATAAAAATAGAGAACACAGCAAAGAGGGACAAAAAAAGTAGAATAGAAAGGCTAATAAAAGATTAAAAGGAGTTCCAAGAAGAAAAAAATAAGCTTAATATCATTTAAAGTAGAATAGAACTTCATTTATTCACCGTGGCTCGGTAAGTGGTTCCGTCAGGTTCGACAACCCAACCGGCTTCTTTAGCGAGCTCTCTGAGGACATCGTTGATATCGGCTCTGGGGGCCAGATTATAGCCTCCATGTTTTCTCAGGCCATTGAATATTTTTGTCGTTATAGACCTCCTCTGTCTCTCTCGAAGCTTCATCTTCTCCTTTTCTGTAGCGCTCCTATTTTTCTCTTCTGTTTCCTTCATCTCTCTCTCTCCCTCTGCTCTATGTTGAAACTACAAACACTCTCTGCGGGTTTTGTATTGGGTTTTTTTCTTCCTTTTTCGTACGACGGAACTTTTTTTTAAATGCGGATTACACCGGCCGTTTTTTATATCGCCACCCATCTATTTATTTGATGGAAGTATCATTTACTATCTTTTTCTGAAAAAGTTTGTAAAGGAAAAACTTTTTCAGAATGAGGCCTACTGGTGGACCGTGGACGGTTCAGATCCAATGCAAGAGTGGATCGATTATGGCGTAGTGGGGCGCGCCACATTGTATTCCAATAATGTCGCGGCCTACCAAATCATGTCCCTTAAGAGAGAGAGAGAGTGGCTGGCAATGATCGTGTTGTCAGCAGGCGTGGTGTGTATGTGGAGGAAGGAAAAGGACAGAGGAGTGATAAAAGGTTCAGTTTGGCGTGGCGGCTGCAGGGAAAGTACGTGATCCGGAGAGAGGAAAAAGCATTAATAATCTTCGTTTTTTCACTCTCTGACTAAGATATCATTCCTCAATATGATAGAGACACCCCCAGTTTCCATTTTATTTTTCATCTGGGAGCTGCTGTATTTGGTAAGAGTAAATTCTCTACTTATAAATGGATGATCCAAATCGTTCATCTGCTGGGCCCCGCATAGATGCTTCGTGCTCTTAAAATCTACCCTCAAAAAAATTTGGAGACATTCCTACTTAACGGTAAATTGTAGAAGAATAGGCCAATTGGTAAAAGTGCTAATTATAGCATTTGGTCCAAATAAGAATTTTTACAGTAAAATTGCAAAATGGTATCAACACTCTCCGGTTCTGATAAAGTGGAAATCAACGACCATCAGCCATAATTGTTCCCCTAGTCGGATCAATGGATCTGATAGTGTCCACGTAGCACCCATCCCTCACATTTAGTGGGTGTTGAGCTGAAAAATCGACAAGGGTAATTATGGTAATGTCGATAACAAAGCAAAAGACTCCCATCAGTATTTCGTTGAGAAAACGAGGATGATGGCACCACTGCCTAGAATCCAGCTTTTTTTCTAGTGATTAGGAGGGTATTCTCGTCAATATAAATGTTAGAAAAGCTACTACCATTTTCTCCTGAAACTAGCTGACAAGCATTAACGTCATAATTTGAGCAATTAAGAAATTACAAATAGAAAAAGAAAAAGAAAAAAAAGCAAGGAGCACACCAGGCAAATCCAATTAGCGCCACCCCTCTATCACATCAGAACTGTTTGGTATTGGGGATACGAAAGACAGATCGGGGATACCGCTCACCCCTAATGCTCTGTTTGGATGCCGGGTTTTTTTTTTTTTACCTGGGATTTATGTGGGTAAAGGTAGGAGACAGAAGAGGGGACAAACATTAATTAGAGAAAGATATTATGATGAGTGGAGAGAGAGGGTAGAGAGAGAAAGAGAGAACATCATTTTCAAGAGAAGATTTTGCTGATGTCAGCAAGAAAAAGCTGATGTGACCACTAAAACTTTACCCACATAAATCCTGGGAACAAAAAAAACCTAGCATCCAAACAGAGCATAAAACTGTTTGGTTGCATGATAAGACCTTAACTTGGGTTGTTCTTTATATGATCTCAGTGTCTTACTGTGAGAATTTATATGATGGGTGGCCGTGAAAACTCGTGAAGTCTAAAAAAAAGTAGGTACGGCCCACTTTTTTCGATGATCCAAACCGTTCATCTGTTTGGGCACAACGTTAATAGGTTGTGCCCCAAAAAATCAGTTTCATAGGATGATCCTAACCCTCCGATCTGTAGAAGATTCCATAAATGATTTTTGGAAATCTCCATATTCAGATCAGTTCAGATCGGAAGGATCATCCTATGGAACTGATTTTTGGGGCAAAACCCATTTAAGTTGTGCCCAAACAGATGAACGGTTTGGATCATCGAAAAAAGTGGGCCGTACCTACTTTTTTTAGACTTCACGTGTTTTCATGGCCACCCATCATATAAATTCTCGTCTTACTGTATCCTCTGGAAACACCATATCTTCCCCAAAAAAAACAAGGATGAGATTAATTTCCTTCTTTTAATAGGATTCATACTTATCCTCATCCTTTGATAATGAAGTGCGTTTTTTGTAAGGAAGGATTACCACCTTTTAATATATAGGTTTCTTCAAAGCCATGCATGATCTAGGCAGGGTTCGGATTCTTTGGATTGCAGGACTTTTCCTTTTGGAAAAGTTTGGAAAGAATAAATATTTATAAATTTTTTTTTTTCACAGAACCCGCTCTACTGATAGATTTTTGTCAAAGAGTGGCCTTCAATTCATGATGTATTCCTCTAAATTAACTAATCATAATCCTATCAATTTCCTTTATGCAGTTGGGTTACACCAACATGGCCTCTAGTCGAAGCAAAAACACTCCTCACTCTTTGAGGTTACATCATGTTAGACCTAAAATCGGTAACAGGTACAGCAGTGACGTGAGAGCTGAGCTGGATGACTAGGGGAGCTGAGTCCTGAGGGACCGGAGTGAATCGAGGAGTGAGGTGGTCGAGAAAGAATCCTGCTATGAGGGCTGAGTCCTGCACAAGGCAAGCGAGGTCAGAAGACCAGACCGGGTTTTACTCCGGACAGGCCCTTCGACACTCAAGTCAGTATGAGCAGGAGTGAAGGGGAGATGTCTAAGAGTTTTTAGGGAGAGAAGGGATTTTTCGCATTACCCATTGGTCTGAGCTTTGATCCCCTATTTATAGGGAAAATCTGGTGAGGTGTCCTGTCCAGGTGTCCAGGACAGGTGGCGGCCTGTGAGAGGCTGCAGCTCACCTACTCTGGGACAGGTGGCGGCCTGTGAGAGGCTGCAGCTCACCTACTCTGGGACAGGTGGCGGCCTGTGAGAGGCTGCAGTTTTTACACCCCATCAGTTGCCCCCCAGTTTTCCAAGTCATTGAGGGACTTGGGAAAGTGTAGTCAATCGTTTCTCTGAATGGGTAGGCATTGTCTGGGAGTGAGTCGGAGAATTAAGTTCGGAAATCCAGTCCGGAGTCCGGCTGGAAGTTGAGTCCGGAAATCCAGTCCGGAGTCCGGCTGGAAGTTGAGTTCGGAAATCCAGTTCGACTTGAGATGAAATGGATTTTGTCCTGTAGCGCTTTGCGCTATATCCAGTTCGGCTTGAGATGAACTGGATTTTGTCCTGTAGCGCTTTGCGCTATATCCAGTTCGGCTTGAGATGAACTGGATTTTGTCATGTAGCGCTTTGCGCTATATCCAGTTCGGCTTGAGATGAACTGGATTTTGTCCTGTAGCGCTTTGCGTTATATCCAGTTCGGATTGAGATGAACTGAATATAGCGCAATCAGCTAAAAGACGAAATTGAATTTTGTCTTGTAGCGAATCTCACCGAGTCCTGGTCGGCTTGAGATGAACTGGATTTTGTCCTCTAGCGCTATCCAGTTCGGCTTGAGATGAACTGGATTTTGTCCTGTAGCGCTTTGCGCTATATCCAGTTCGGCAGTCCGGTTGGAAATGAGTCCGGAGATCCAGTCCGGAGTTTGAGCCAGTCCGGCTGGAAATGAGTCCGGAGATCCAGTCCGGAGTTCGTCAGTTCGGCTTTTGGAGCAGTCCGGAGCTTATCAGTCCAGATTTTGTCAGTCCGGAGCTTGGAGCAGTCCGGATTTTGGAGCAGTCCGGAGCTTATCAGTCCGGATTTTGTCAGTCCGGAGCTTGGAGCAGTCCGGATTTTGTCAGTCCGGAGCTTGGAGCAGTCCGGATTTTGGAGCAGTCCGGAGCTTGGAGCAGTCCGGATTTTGTCAGTCCGGAGCTTGGAGAAGTCCGGATTTTGTCAGTCCGGAGCTTGGAGCAGTTCGGAGTTCGGCTTCTACCGGACTGATTCTGACGTTTTGTAGGACGCGTCGTATTCAGTTCGGAGTTCGGAGTACGGAGTTCGGAGTCCGGAGTTCGGAGTCCGGAGTTCGGCTTCGACCGGACTGATTCTGATGTTTTGTAGGACGCGTCGTATTCAGTCCGGAGTCCGGAGTTCGGCTTCGACCGGATTGATTCTAACGTTTTGTAGGACGCGTCGTATTCAGTCCGGAGTTCGGAGTACGGCTTGCACATGACTGATTTTTTGTCGTCTTGCGCCCAGTCCGGTTCGGACCGGACTGCTTTTTGTCGTTTTGCCGAAACGCGTTATATCCAGTCCGGCTGGGGCCGGACTGATTTTGTCGTCTTGCGCCCAGTCCGGTTCGGACCGGACTGCTTTTTGTCGTTTTGCTGAAACGCGTTATATCCAGTCCGGCTTGGGCCGGACTGAATTTTGTCATGTAGCGAGACTCGTCATATCCAGTTCGGCCTGAGAAGTTCTGAACGGCTTAGGATGACCAAGTTTTATTGAACTTGGGTTTCCGGGCAGCGAGTACCCTAGTTTTAGCGAACTGGGTTTCCAAGTAGCGAGTACCCTAGTTTTAGCGAACTGGGTTTCCAGAGTACCCGAGTTTTAGTGAGCGGCGTTGGTTTTTGCGTCCGGGCTGGTTCCGGACCAGGAGTGAGCTCCCGATCTTTGTGGAGACGAGCCGTGGCGATCCAAGCAGCGAGTACCTAGTTTTAGCGAACTGGGTTTCCAGAGTACCCGAGTTTTATTGAACTGGGTTTCCAAAGTACCCAAGTTTTAGTGAATTGGGTTTCCAGGCGGCGATTGTTTTTGCATCCGGGCTGGTTCCGGACCAGTAGTGAGCTCCCGATCTTTGCGGAGACGAGCCGTGGCGAACCAAGCAGCGAGTACCCCGTTTTAGCGAACTGAGTTTCCAGAGTACCTGAGTTTTATTGAACTGGGTTTCCAAAGAGTACCCAAGTTTTATGAACTGGGTTTCCAAAGAGTACCCAAGTTTTATGAACTGGGTTTCCAGAGAGTACCCAGGTTTTATGAACTGGGTTTCCAGAGAGTACCCAAGTTTTATGAACTGGGTTTCCATATACAAGAGGGAGACTGAGTCTGCAAAAAGATTATATTATTCATATTAACATAAATTTAATTTACAAAATCACCTTTCATGCAGGACGATTTGACTTAGTGAGTTGGTGCTGAGTGCTGCTGCTGAAAGAGGAGCCGATCAGAGCGACTTTCTCACTATCTTCTGGGCATAGCGGGATGGAGAGGAGGTCTTCAGTGGGTTGAGTCCCCCTGAGCTCGTCCCTTACATCAAGCAGTTCGATTGGCAGTGATTCCACTGCATTTTTGCCTTTGAATGCCATCGCGTAGCACTCCCTGGATTGAGGTTGATCTCCTCGAACTTCTCCCACGCCGTTGGGGGTTATGAACTTCATCTTTTGGTGATAAGCCGAAGTCATTGCACGAATCATTTTCTGGCCAGGCCGTCCTAAGATAGCATTATAGACCGAAGTGGCCCTTACTACCAGAAAGTTGACCATGGCGAAAGCTTGACAAGGTGGGTCTCCGACAAGAACAGGGAGCTCGATCTGCCCCACCACTTTCACGACCTCTCCGGAGAAGCCAAATAAATCTGAGTTCGCCGGCTTCAGACGGTCGTCGCCTATCATCATTTTCTCAAAGGCGTGGTAGTATAGAATGTCCGCTGAACTCCCATTGTCTACGAGGATTTTCTTCACCTCCCAGTTGGCAACGAGCATGGTTAGAACCAGTGCATCGTCGTGGGGCAGGATAAGATTATCCAGATCTGCATCTGAGAAGGAGATCTCATTCTCCGTTCTCGTCTTTTTGCTGGTTGTGTGCACGGCGTTAACTCGCCGTGCATATGCTTTGCGAGCGGTAGAGGAGGTGCCCCCAGCGGCAGGCCCACCCATAATTGTACCGATGACCCCCCTTGGCTGAGATTGGGGTGCCTCAGGCTGCGCATTGGCCGGCTGAGGGGTTTTGTCCCTAGCAGGGGGCTGCTGTGATCTTCGAGGGCTGCGGCCCTGGGGGCTCTTTCCTCTGCGCTCTTGGTTGCGGCTGTCAGTTCGGATATACTTTTTCAAATAGCCCCGGTTGATGAGTTGCTCAATTTCCTCCTTGAGTTGCCAACAATCATCTGTGTCGTGGCCGTGGTCCTTGTGGAACCGACAGTACTTTGAAGGATCTCTCCTGTTTCCCTTGGAGATCATTCTAGCAGGCCACTTCACGAACTCTTCTTCGCTGATCGCCGCCAGTATGTGCTTTCTGGAGGTGTTGAGAGGCGTGAAGTTTTCTTCTTTTCTCTGAGGAGGCGGAGACTTCTCTCTCCTGGGAGGTTTATCCTCCCTGCGCTGCTTAGGGAGATTCTTCTCTTCAGAGGTTATCCTCCGGTTTGAATTAAGAGCTGCCAGTGTTTCTTCCACCGTTATGTACTCTTCTGCCCCGGCCATAAGATCCGCTAGTGAGTGCGAATTTTGTCGAGCCACCGCTCGACGGAAATCATTAGACCTGGCGCCTGCGAGGAGCGCATTCATTGCTGCTGAGGGATCTAGATTTGGCACTTGAAGTGCCTCCCTGTTGAATCGGTGGACGAACACCTTCAGAGGCTCGTTGTCGTCCTGTCGCAAGGCCATCAGGGAAGCTGTTGTTTTCCTTGGCCTGCGGCTGCTCATGAAGTGGCGGACAAGATCCTCTCCAAAATCATCAAAATTGCTGATGGAGTTCGGTTTGATCCTGGAATACCAGTCTCTTGCCGCGCCAGTTAGCGTCGTCGGAAATGCTCTGCAAAGAAAGCCATCGGAAGCTCCGTGGAGGAGCATCATTGTTCTGAATGTCTCCAAGTGGTCCACGGGGTCTGTAGTGCCGTCATACTGAGGGACGGCGGGCATTTTAAACCCTCTGGGTGCTGGGGCACCCAGAACATCATCAGTGAACGGCGTCCTGCTTGAGAACGCCCTGGAGACGGGCCGGCTCTGGTCCTTCGCCAGTTCCTCTATCTGATGATCCATCTCCTCCATTCTCTGTAGTAGCGGATCCGTCCTGTGGTCCAAGGACCTGATCCTTTCCACAGACTGGCTCGCCGCGGAGCCGGACTGACTCTCCGGACTCCTACGACGAGGCCGGGACTTCACTGGTGGTGCACGATCTTCATGAGCTCGGCGCCTTTGTGCGGAGCGGGACCGCGACCTTTGGCGGCGGTGAGGCTCTGTTTGGGAATGTCTCGCTGTGGGGTGATGGGCTTGTCTGGTGGAGTGGTGAGTTCGATCCTCACCATGGCGCAACGACTCTCCCCTGTGGATGTCTGGCCTTTCTTGGACAGATCGCAGAACCTCTGGGGGAGGTTGTGAAGGCGTCTGAAGCAGTTGCTGATACTGCCCAACGAGAGCTGTCATCTGTTGAAATAGAGCTTGAACTTGCTCCGGGGTGGGCAAGGGATTCAGATGTTCTGAGCGAGCCGGGCTCTGCTCTGCTGTAGCAGAAGCTGCTACTACTAGTGATGCAATTCGCTCGCTCCGGGTCCTGCGGGGTAGCGCGATTTGGGTAGTCCGCGCCCGCGCAGTAGGCATCCGCGTACTCTTGCGTCCTGCCATTTTTGTGAGTGGGATGTGTAAGGACAGCTTTTAGTTCTGGGGTCCCACGGATGGCGCCAATCTGTTAGACCTAAAATCGGTAACAGGTACAGCAGTGACGTGAGAGCTAGCTGGATGACTAGGGGAGCTGAGTCCTGAGGGATCGGAGTGAATCGAGGAGTGAGGTGGTCGAGAAAGAATCCTGCTATGAGGGCTGAGTCCTGCACAAGGCAAGCGAGGTCAGAAGACCAGACCGGGTTTTACTCCGGACAGGCCCTTCGACACTCAAGTCAGTATGAGCAGGAGTGAAGGGGAGATGTCTAAGAGTTTTTAGGGAGAGAAGGGATTTTTTGCATTACCCATTGGTCTGAGCTTTGATCCCCTATTTATAGGGAAAATCTGGTGAGGTGTCCTGGACAGGTGGCGGCCTGTGAGAGGCTGCAACTCACCTACTCTGGGACAAGTGACGGCCTGTGAGAGGCTGCAGCTCACCTACTCTGGGACAGGTGGCGGCCTGTGAGAGGCTGCAGCTCACCTACTCTGAGACAGGTGGCGGCCTGTGAGAGGCTGTAGTTTTTACACCCCATCACATCATAGATTCACAAATGGCTCTCACCATAGTTGGATCACCCTCGATTCCTCTTTTACTCACCATAAAAGTTAAGAGGTTGCTCGATGACATATTTACTATTTAGCCGATCGAAGCTTTGAAAGCCAGTACTGTAAGCTTACCCACAATGTTCTAGCTATAGGATCAAGTTGAGCTTTATACCTTAAAATGGGGTCAGAAGTGGAAATTGTCATAAAAAGTAGCGGCAATTTGTAGACACCCCATTTTGACCGGACCTTAATTTCCTAAACTTAAATAAATTTTCGAAACCCGAACCTCAAATGCGTAATTTTTGAATAAATTTCTTTTAAATGTGTGCTCTAGAGTCCCAAATTTCATTTTAGCATAGTTTAGAACTCTAATAAAGTGTCCGTAAATTTTCATCAGAAGCCGATGGAAATTGCCCAATAAACAAGCCGGGTTTGTGTTAATGGTGTAATTTCACTATGCAGTAGGGGAGTGTGTCATCATAGCAGGGGTTGTCCATAGAAGAAATGGAGTTAAGGATATCATTTTCCCTTGGGCTTGGTTTTACCCTGGGCTACCCCGTTAAATATAAAAGAGAGTCATAAATACATTATAGGTGGCTGTCCATGGAGAATAGGGGGGGTGCAAATCTACCACTTCCCTCTACAAGACCCCCCATCGAATTAGGGTTTAGAGGAGGCGCCTCATTTCGGCAGAAAGGAGAAGAGCAGCTGCAGAGAGAGGGAGTGGAAGAGAGGCAGTTGCGGCCACCTCCTATCTCCACCACCGACAGCCACCATCACCTACATCTTCGTCTTCGTCTTCTTCTTCTTTTCCACAGACCGATTTCAATCGATCTCAAAACCCCCAAATCTCTGCAACATCTCCCTCACCTCTCCATTCCGTCCACCATTGAATCCGACCACCCTAACCCCACCAGCCACCTCCACCCATCTAAGCCACCATCGCCACCCTTCTTCCACCTCCATTAAACCCAAACCACCTCCATTTCTCCTTCTTCTACCCCCCGACCACCCCATCGGCCGGAATCCGGCAGCACCATTCCGGCCACCTACATCAAAGCCACCCCAAACCCATCACCACCCTTCCACCACCAAACCCACCTCCGACCATCCCAGCCGCCTCTCATCTCCACCATTAAAACCCATTTTCTTCTTCAACCACCACCTTCCATCACCCAAACCACCAAACCCCCGGCCATTACCACCGGAATCCGGCCCTCTCCGACCCAAATCCGGTTAGCTCCATAACCTAGCAATACTTAGGTGGCACATCTTTCATTTATTTTGTGTGTGCTTATCATCTTTATCATCAGGAAATGCATGCTTAGGTAGACGACTCCTGAGGATTGTTCCCATTTCACATGATTTTTGCCCAAAATTCTTCGAGGTTAATAATAAATGGCATAAGAGACCAAGTGTTCGCACTCGGGCGAATTGGGGGCGCTCTTCAGACCTTCTCCATTCGTCATCAGGCACGAACCTTTTGTATCTCTGGTTATCCATTGCAAACAGAGCATTTGTTTTGGTTCTATGGCGCATCCATGGATGGCGACTCTAAGTTATTTTTAGATATATCTTGGTTTCGAGCCCTGGCTCCGGATCAGGATGTATCTCTTTCTTTTTATATCGCCACTCATGCTATGCTGTGAGGGTGGCATCCGTTTCGAGAGTTCCTTGGCAGAGCTCTCCTTCACGTTGTGGAGATCTAGAGGGTGGTAGGGACACGTTCCCTCCCCGTCCTCGGATCGGGGTCCACAGGCTAGCGACTCTGCTGGGGAGTTCTTGAAACATTGCCTAACTCTGTTAGAATGCCATTTTTGCTAACTTTGGAGGAATTTGGGTTAAAATCATCTTAAATGGGAACCTTTTCGCTTAGAATCCAGGGGCACCAGATAGGTGCGTAATTAAAACAAGGGATTCACACACTGCACATCATGCATTATCATATTTTTTATTCCTTTCATTGTTTTTTTATTTGTTTTCATTATTGGCTCCACGGGATAGATTCAATGCGTGCCCGACTGGGATGTCATTACACCCCGATGGTACTGTTGAATCTATTTCCAAGCTATGCGCCGGTGCTGCAGCCGTAAACACTGGGCGTACTTGTGTTTACAACAGCCGATGAGCAATGAAGCATACTATGTATAACATTGGGCGTACTTTTATTATACATATTAAGTATGTTTCATACGCATAGTACCCATTAGATTGAGTCCGGAGCCCTACTTTGTTTTATATATTATGTATATACTTACTGACTTAGTGAAATCCAACTAGGAAGTACCCGTGTTTATATATGTATATTTTGCATTCATTTGGGGTCGAACATTTGTTGCTCACACATGTGGAGCCTAGAGTTAGGAGCCTTGTCCCATTTGTAGACTAGGGTAGCTCATTTTATATGGCTGCAGTGCGGTCCTAGCACACTCACGAGTCTGTCTTGAGTTGAGACTTTCTTGACTCCGCTAGATTAGAATTAGGGCTGGTGCCCCTGGTTAGGATTTGTGTGTATGTATATATACCTATATAAACTGATTATGTGTATTAGGGTTCTCCTCTTAGTTAGAGTTCCTTATTCATTTCAATTGGTTATATCCATTCTTTATTCAGATCTAGATCTAGTCAGTGGCTTTTGCTTGCCATTACCTTGGCCATGATCTGTCATTCGATCTGTTGTTTATAGGATTTGACCCGTTGTCATATGTTCTCACCTTTGGTCGGTCCTTCATTTGGTCACCTTTCTCTGGTAACCATATTCCGAGCTTATCTTACCACCGTTATTCATATACCTTTGGTTGAGTGGTGGGAATCCTTTATAGCATCGTCATGCTGCCGAACTTTTCGCAGAATATTTTGAGCATGACCGCTATCCTTTAGAGTTAGTTAAACCATGAGTTTACCTTACCTTGACTTTCTTGTCTAGCTGTTATGCTGCCGAATTTTTCGCAGAATATTTTGAGCATGACCGCTATCCTTTAGAGTTAGTTAAACCATGAGTTTGCCTTACCTCGATCTTCTTGTACAGCCGTTATGCTGCCGGATTTTACCTGGAGCATTTTGAGCATAACTGCTATTCTTCAAAGTCTGGGATAAACTATGAGTTTGTTGTATCGTGATCTTTTGTTTATTCCTATTTATCCATTTGTGGATTATCATCAGATTCTTGACTTTCGTCATAATCTTTTTTTTTTTTGATCTTTTGTGCATATAATTGATTCGTATTTTTCATCATGTATTTATCTTTCTTATATCATAGTCATTGATGGATTAGCTAAATCTTGCCTATCTGTCACGAGTGCAGGATTATTGCTGAGGTCTAAATTTATTTAGATTAGGGGTGCTTATCATTCTTAATCTTTTTCATACCTCAAAAGAGAGCAGCCATATCTCAAAAAGACTTAAAGGGATAAATTGAAGATTCCTTGAGATCCTGTTGGTGTAGGTCATGTTATCAATGCCTACCTTTCTTTGACCATCATAGATTGACCTCCCTGTTTTGTAATTCAAACATGTTCAGGACTGCTTTTGTCTTTATTTGTACAAGATATTTTATCTCTGTTATCATCCATTTAACCTAGTGTTTTAACCTCAATTTCAGGATTCTTAAGGTGAGCAATTGTCGCTATCACCCTCAAAAGAGATAACTAAGCCAAACCTGCTTGGTCTAGATCATCTTCGATGTCTAGACTCAGTTGATTCTCTCATTACATCGAGAATACCTTTACTCTCTTTGTCTGAGCTGTCTGAATTACCAGAGGTTCATTCAATGGCTGACCCAGTTGATCCTATGATAGCCATTCAGGAGATGTTGAAGAATCTTACTCGCGACATGGCAGGCATGAAGGAAGAGATTACCCATTTGAAAGTTCAAAGTGCTGACAAGGCCCCCAATTCTAGAGAGCCAATACCCCAATCTCCTCAAGTTGCGTCTCCAGATTCGAACAGACCAACCGTTTCGCCATTTGAAACCAATCTAGAGGATGGGCAATATGCTGGAGAATATTGTGTACCTATGGTCAGTAAAGAGAAAGATATGTATGACAAGTTGGAAAAGGAGATGTACGACAACTTCAGAAGGTTGGCTCAAGATGTAGAGAATATGAAACTTCAGGGGCCAAAGAAGTTCGACATTTCTGAGTTTATGATACCTCCTGAGGCTATTCTGCCACCCAAATTCAAAACCCCTGACTATGATAAATATGATGGGACTGGGTGTCCTCGGGGTCATGTAGGATGATTCATAAAGCTTTCCCAACAGCATGGACTCAACCTCGAGCAGATGTCACAACTATTCCCTGTGTCCCTTGTGGGAATCGCAAAACAGTGGTTCTTGCGCCTGAAACCAGAAGAAGTCAGGACTATGGAGGCTATTGCAAACAAACTAGTCGAACAATTTTCGATGGAGGACGGAATAGAGGTTACGAAGAGGGATTTGAAGCAGTTGAAACAAGGGCCGCAGGAGACCTTTACCTCTTTTATCCGGCGATGGAAAAGAATGTTAGCGCAATTGAGTCAGACACTCTCAGAGGCAGATCAAATCAAGCTAGTAGTAAAGAGCCTATCTTCCGAATATTTTCATTTCATGGCACCTCAGCACTACACAAGTTTTGATCATCTGATAAAGACGGGAACTCAAACTGAAGATGCTTGTAGACACCCCATTTTGACCGTACCCCAAGCTATCATTTTGAATAAAAATTCCATCAGATGAGTGTTTCAGGGTCCCTAATTTCACCCTAGGCTGGCTTAGGGTCCCACCAAGGTCCCTATGAAATTTCGTTAAGATCCGTGCACATTTGCCTAGTGAACGAGCTAAGGCGGTGTCGTGGTGCAAGTCCAGAAGGGTGGCGATTTAGCCAGAAAAGGGGTTGTGCTTAAATCTGGAAAACCAGTTCCAATTTGCCATTATGGGCTGTCCAGGGAGATACAGGGGCATGCTGATTAGTGTGTAACAAAATTAGTTAGGGGAATCTTAGGTGGTTAGAGAGCTTTTGATCTCAGCCCTTCATTGATAAAGGCAATTTGAAAGGTTATGATCAAAGGAGGAGAAGATATTTTGCACAAATTTTCTTCCCCCTGTTTTCTACTTGAGCCCCCCTGCTAGAATAAAACGTAGTTATAAATGCATTAGGGCGGGTTGTCCATTGAAAGAAAGGGGGGTCGAATACCTTTTATTTTGCTTGGGTCTGTCTTACCCGAGGCACCCCCTTAAAGAATCATGGTAGGTGCAAATGTGCTGCCAAAGGGGGGGTGGCATGGAAAGAAAGGGGGTTCGAATTTACCATTTTTCTTTATAGAAAATCCATCAACCTGGAGATAGGAAGGAGAGGATTTTCGTCGAGAAAAAGAGAGGAGGAGAGAAGGAAAGAGAGCTGCCATCTCCGGCCATCTCTCCGGCTGGCCGTCGCGAATCCCCATCCCCACCACCACTTCTCCATCTCCACCCCCATTCTTTGCCTTCTTTTCTTCTTCTTCTTCAGCCGCCATCGCATCCTCTCCGATGGGTTTGCCGGAATCCGGCAAAACCATCGCAGCCTCCATGGATTCCGGCCTCCACCACGAGCCATCGCCATCACATCCAACCCATACCTCTACCCTCAATATCCCCTGTTTCTACCCCTCCCTATTTAACACCAAACCCATTTAATCTTCATAAAACCCACTCTGCAACATCCAAAATCTCGAAAAAACCCTAACTAATTTCCCCCAATTTGCAGACCATTTTCTCCGGCCGGCCACCATCCAGCTCTGCCCACCATTCGGCTCCACCATTTTCATTTGCAGAGGGAGCCAAGAGAGGAGCGCATATATAGAGAGAGAGACTGAGAAAGCAGAGAAGAGGGAGAGAAGAACTTTCCAGCCACTTTTCCACCACCCTCCGACCACCATCTCCATTTTCAGCCACCATTCACCACCATCTTCACCATTTTTCACCTTTCAAACCCATCTCAAATTCTCTTCCATTATCACCATTCTTTTGGGTTTCTTGGAGTTAAAAAAAAAAAAAGAAAAAAAAAGAAAGGGAAGGAGAAGAAGGTGTTCTGATCTCTTCATCAATTGCTACCTCTGAATCGTGTGAAATGGAGGCTTGATACCTTCGTTTGGAGTTTTGGGAGAGAGCTGCCATTAGGATATTGGTTGTAGATAAGGGAGAAGAAAATAATTGTTGCAGGGATTCCATGGCACTTTGTGGTTTTTCTGAAAAGCTGTAGTTCATTTGGTTCCGTCGGAGTTCCGAGCAATCCACTCTTACGGTCATCACATTTGTTTTATATCATCTAGCAATCTGTTGAGCATAAGGAATCAGGTATAATTTCTCATTAATTTCCGTCATTTAAATCAGTGTTGAGATGATTATGTGTGGTTTGAGGATCTACTGCATCTTATATGATTCCATGGAATTATTATGCTAGTTCGAGATGAATGATCTCGGTAGTTTGGGACATTTATTTTGTACCAAAACCCCATCTTGTATTGCTGAGCTTGTGGTCCTTTTGATCAAGAATTTTGAGCTTTTAGCCCCATATCTGATACAAAATTTATGGGGTCAGTTGGTGGTCATCTCTTATTTTTAATATCTGCATCCCAAAAGGTTATATGTTTATCGTTATAGTCTGAGAATTCAGATCATGGTTGGGTGAAGTATTTTTGATATTTGACTATTGAAGCATTTTTGACTTGGAAAGGATATTTATGCCTATTTGATATGAATGATTGCATCATGATCTCTTCCTCAAATGTTTGTAGCACCTGCCTCGAGTTGTTCTAGATTTTAATTTCAAATCACTATCTCTTTAATTCTTCCGAACCTTGTCTTAACATTTGAGATATGTGTCTCTTTGAATTTATGGACCCATCGATTTCAGGAACATCTCTTGAGTAGAGGCGATAACGGAATGTTTCTTGAGCCAACCCCTTGCCCTTCCTATCTTTTTTCCTATCTTAGGGTCTTCACAGGGTTTGAGGGGTTTCCTTTCTTTTCGGGATTGTTCTTTGCGCATTCCTTTGGATCATTTTTGAGTCTCGGGATCCCATCGATTTTGGGGGCTCTTCTCATCTTTCTCTTGGGTTTGGCGACGATGGAACGTTTCTTGAGCCAACCTCTTCCCTTCCTGCCTTAGAGTTTTCGCAGGTTAAGGGATTCTCTCCTCTTAGAGTGTTTAGCCAGTTAGAACCCTTCTCAGGGCAATGATAAGGTTACTTGGAGCCCGTCTTTATGTTTTATGGCTCACCGCTTCACACTTGGATCTGCACAAGTTGATGTCTCATGTATGCACTGAAATTTTTAATAAATTGGAATTATCATAATCTTTTGATTTTTTTTTATTTTTATTTTTATTATATATTCTTCTCTTGTACTAATCTTTGAGTTAGGTTTTGAAGATGATAATAAATGGACTGCTCAGGTGAGACTCTCTTGAGGTTCATAAACTTGTCTTTTATTTAAATAAATTGTTTTAGGAAAGAAGGTGATCAGATGACTACTCTATTCGATATTATCGACATGAGTACTGTCTGATCTCAAGGCGGGCTTAGAAATATTATCCTGTGTATTTGTGATATCAGATGATTACTTTAGCATCATCTGATTTCACCCCCATATTGGGGCAGTGGTACTTGTGGTTGGGCATAGAAGTGTTTAATGTTGTTTCTTGCTTTATTAGGCTATCCAGCGGCTGGTCTTGACTAATTAATGTTGTTTACCATTTTATGGTTGATATTCTTACAGATTGTGCACTCTTTAGTTATAAATCATACTTTGCGGATATTTGTTTTGTTTTTATAATAATTGATTGAAAATTTGAGATTATCTGGTAGCCTTTTCTTCTCTCTTTGATAGACTAACACAGTCTTATAGATTTCTGTTAATTTTCTTTAGATACTAGAATCCCCTCTCATTGCGAGGGCGATGAAGGCGCTAGCCCAAGCCCATCCTTAGGGGACTTGCTCAGTCCAAGTAGCATACCCCTCCTTTGTATATAGGAGACTTGTCCAGTCTCATTCTCTTGCTTAACCTCCTCTTTGTGTGTCGTTTGGTTTTGGGAGAACACCCTACTCGGCTTGGCAGCATACCCCTACCCTTATGGGTATTGGGTTGCACATTTGTTGCACCCTACGGCTAGGTAGCTGTCCGGCCCGGCTGGGTGTTTCACCTTTGCCAAATATGCACAAGGTCTCTTATTCCTTTTAGACCCGCCCGGTCTCATTCTCTTGCTAAACCTCCTCTTTGTGCGCCGTTTGGTTTTGGGAGAACATCCTACTCGGCTTGGCTTCATACCCCTACCCTTATGGGTATTGGGTCGCACATTTGTTGCACCCCAGGGCTAGGTAGCTGTCCGGCCCAGTTGGTTGTTTTACCTTTGCCAAATATGCACAGGGTCTCTTATTCCTTTTTACGTCATTTGTGTCTCGGAGACAAGCCTTGTCTCCTGTAGAGAGTTTCCCCTTTAGGAGGCTTACCTAGCCTCATGTTAGAATAACCCTTCCTCCTGGCGAGTCTTTGACTCATTTTTACCCCTTTCTTGGTAGTGTTTTTAGTGAGTCTCTGACTCATTTGTGCTCTTTTTTTTAGTGTGTTAGTTAGTAGTTCGCCTTTAGATTTGTTGTCATTCATCCTTGTTTGAGACTAACTCAGTCATATAGAGCCTTCCCTGCTTGGGATCTTAGATTGTTTTCTCTGTTCTTGGGACACTTCTTTACGTGTTGTGGTTTGTCTCTTTGAGGCGCTAGTTGCTTATCCGGGGTTTCCCCTTTTGCTTTAGGGCTTTGCCCTAGTTTGTGGTATTACTTGCGTGTTCCCTTTAAGATTGAAAACATTTAAAGGTCCTGAGCATTGGAAAAGCTTTAAAATCCAAAAACATTAGAAATTTAAAACTCAAAAACATTTGAAAACTTTAAAAATATCAAAAACATTTAAAAATATAAAAAACCTTAAAAAAATATAAAGTGTTGAGTGTTTCTTTTAGAAGCGTAGTTTGAGAGTTCGTTTCGAACTACGTTGGCTTGATCCTCTTCCACGAGGTACGTAGTGCAGCTTGAGATTCTTATCTCAAGTCCAGCTAAACTTTGTAAATAAAAATGCTTTAACCCTTCAACTTTAAAACCTTGTTTTTAACAAAAATCTTCCTCTAGAGTTAGGAGTTTGTCCTAGATAGAGAGTTTTAGAGTTAGGAGTTCGTCTTTGATTTGTTGTGTGCTTGTTTGTGTTTGTTTTAGAGTTAGGGGTTTGTCCTAGCTAGGAGTGCCTCCGTCCGGTTAGTTGGCGATTCACATCGCCGACTGATGACTAGGTCTAAGATGCGTTAGTGATCCCATTATTTTCCTTAGGACACACAGCCTAGTTACACATAGGTCGTAGGAACCACCTGCATTAGCTTAGGGCTAACCTGCATATAGCTAGGGCATATAGGGTGTCCTAAAATTCACAATCCATTTGGAATTTAAATAATCGCGCAAGAAGCTTTAAGAACTAGTCCGGTCTTTTAGATCGAGTCTAAGATAGAGGTCTAGGTGTCTTAGGCATCCTAGTTTAGAATAGGTGCGAAGAACTACGTTGCCTTGATTCTCGTGGAGGCGGGGATACGTAGGCTTCTTTGGATGAATACCAGACCATCCGAGGACTCGGGCTAATGTTTTAGAGTCTTAGGTTTTATTGTGTTGTTATTATATGTTTTGATGTGTTCTCTTACTTTCTTGTGCAGACCGATACCTTTAGCTGTAGCATGCATGTGTTTGTCCACCAGAATTTAGACACCAGTTAGGTATATCACTCATAACCTAGTTGTCATTAGGTGACCCATCTTTTATCTTACTTTATGTGTGTTTATTATTTCATCCCCGAGTCATGCATGATTAGGTAGACGTTCACTCGGGGATATTTGTTCCCATTTCACATGATTTTTACCCAAACTTCTTCGAAGTTAATGAAAAATGGCATAAGAGACCAAGTGTTCGCACTCGGGCGAATTGGGGGCGCTCTTCAGACCTTCTCCATTCGTCATCAGGCACGGACCTTTTGTATCTCTGGTTATCCATTGCAAACAAAGCATTTGTTTTGGTTCCATGGCGCATCCATGGATGGCGACTCTGAGTTATTTTCAGATATATCTTGGTTTCGAGCTCTGGCTCCGGATCAGGATGTATCTCATTCGTTTTGTATCGCCACTCATGCTATGCTGTGAGGGTGGCACCTGTTTCGAGAGTTCCTTGGCAGAGCTCTCTCTTCCGTTGTGGAGATCTTAGAGGATCGCAGGAGGGATCTCGCGTCCCTCGGCACTCGGCACTCGTCCTCGGGATCGGGGTCCACAATGCTTTGGTAAAAGGCCTGAGGTCCAAGACTTTATCTGATATCACAGAAGGGAAAAGACCTATGGTCGAGCCAAAGGAGGTACATAATGTCAATTCTGTTAGGACTCCAGTCAAAACAGTATTGGAAGGGGAAGAATCAGCAGAAAAGAAAACAAGAAAATTTACTCCGCTTCCTTGCTCGTTATCCTACATTCTCAGGAGATTGATCAAGGACAACAAGATTGAATTGCCTGAACAAAGGGTCCTACCTAATCCTCTGCCTAAGAATTGGAGAAAGGATTTATTTTGTGCATATCATCGTGGCTCGGGTCATACGACTGATAAATGTTATACTCTGAAGCATAAAGTGCAAGATATGATCGATGGAGACAAGCTCACTATTGAAGAGCCTTTCGATGCGCATGCTGTCCCGCCGCTAGCTTTGATAAATGTCATTTCTATTGAAGGACCAATCTTGGATCCTGCATCTCTCATTCACCCTATTTCTGAGACCCAACTTGTCCCATCAAGCACCCGATCTGTAGAAGAATCTGTTGAGAAGACTACACTTGTCAGAATGGAAAACTGGATGGTCAAGCTCTTTGGTCAGATGGCTATGCTAACTGAGGAGGTGAGGGAGATGAAAATTCAGATGCAGCACTTATCCATTAAATGCGACTCTGCTCCAAAGCAACTTGTTGATATGGGTACTATGACAGAAGAAGCATCGGTTCAGAGTTTAATCCTTGATAGATATGTTGATTTGCATAATGGGAAAAAGCCTTACATTGCTCCAAAGGAAGTTAAAAGTGTTGGACCTTCTCGCCAACATCTTAAGAAGCCTCTCATTGCTCCGAGAGAGGTTAAGAATGTTGGACCTTCTCGCCAACCTTTAAAGAAGCCAGTGGTAGAGGAAGAAAAGATGGGTCAGAAATGGGAAAGAGAATTCACTCAAATGCCTTGTTCTCTTATAGCCATCATGAAGAAATGGGTCAGTGAAGGTTGTTTGAGACTTCCAGATATTAAACCTGTGCCTGAACCGTTCCCCAACAATTGGAGGATGGATCAATACTGTGAGTATCATAGAGGCCCGGGTCACCTGACGGAGAATTGTTTAGCTTTGAAACATGCAATCCAGAGCCGGATAGAGAAAAACTCTTCTGCTCTCGCTGAAATCTATGCTTTTGTGAACCAGGCACTTGAACGAACCATTCAACCTCGCAAAGACCCCGTCACTTATGTCACTCCAGAGCCAGAGAATAAGTTGAAGGGAAAAGAAAAAATGTCAGAGTTTGAATATCTTGAGAATGTTGAGGCAGAGAAGGTTCTGTCACCAGCAAGTTTTCAAAGACAATTTGGGCCAAGTCAACAGGACTTCAGAGGACCACCCTTTCCAAGGTTTCTGAACCAGGGTCGAACTCCTTAGCCAGCATTATCATGGAGGAAGGCGTGCTACTTGTGAACTTCAGTGCCAAGTCCTCGCCTCTGTTTAATTGTTATGTTTCAAGAGTCATATGTCAAGTATCTTGTTTCAAGATTTGTATTTTGTCAAGTTTTTGAAAGTTGGTGAGTCGTGTAGTGTCAATGTCAAAGAAAAAAAAAGAGAAAAAAAAAAGAATTGTCATGTTTGTCAGTCTTTCTTATATAGAGTCAGTGTTTTGTTTTTTATCAGAACCGATGAAGAGTTCATAGAGGCATGTCTGTGAGTCATCTATGTACTTCAAAGTTTTCAATTCAATATAGCATTTGGTTCTGTATCTTCAATGTTTTGATTCACTCTTGGATTTAATGTTTAAAACAACTAAAGACGCTCCCTTCTCGGATGAGAATGCAGACGAAATTCACCTCGAGATCTGAAAGATGGTCAAACGAGCGGAAGAGCGTCGAGCGTAGCCACTTGAAGAAGAAATCGAAGCCATTGATAGTGGTATCGAAATTCGAAACTCGAGAAAGATGGAGTGGCAAACTTTATCTCCCGAGGAACGCAAAGAATTGATAAACCTGTTTAGAGGGGTTTGAGGTAGTCTTGCTTGATCCTATAAGGATAAACCAAGGGAATGCCCTGTCGTTGAGCAAAGCAAGACTTCATCGGCTTTAGACATCCAGTTGAAGAATAAAATTTTAAGGAGATGAGCATCAGGCATCCTGTGGAGCTGATGAGATATTGAGAGAAGACTTTCAGGCAAGGAAGTTGTATGATAAATTTAAGTCTTCCTAAAAAAAAAAAGAGACAAGGAGTTGTGGAACCTTAAAGCATAAATTCAAGATCTTCGAGATGGGAGTGGAGCACAATGGTTGCAGTTTTGCCTGACATGCCGTCAGACTCTTAGAAAAAATTTAAGTCTTTGAATCTTAAGCAAAAGAGCTTGTACATCAAATACATCAGGAGGCCATCCTTGGACGTCTGAACTTTTATGGCCAAAATCCCAACGTTTAAAAATTCTTCTATAAACCCTTTGGGCCAGCAGCAAAATTAAACAATTTCTTTTCAAACACATTATAAACCCGGGGCATTTAGGAACCCGAACTACGTCGGACCTGATCCCCATTTCTTTAGGGGTACGTAGGCAACTTGATTAATTCAGGTTCGGTCAAACCTTGGGATAAAATCCTTTTTAAAATTTTGAAGCTAAATGCTAAACCATTCTTTGAAAAACCCCAAAGCGAACTACGCGGATCTGATCCTCCATTTTTGGGTACGTAGGTAGTCTGGTTAGACCAGATTCGGTCTAAATCGTTTGAACTTTAAATATCCCACCCTTTTGATCCCAAGCCACCTAGAAAGTCTTTCTGGTGAAACAAGCA
The DNA here is from genome assembly GCF_043159265.1 of Tasmannia lanceolata. Taxonomy (NCBI): domain Eukaryota; kingdom Viridiplantae; phylum Streptophyta; class Magnoliopsida; order Canellales; family Winteraceae; genus Tasmannia; species Tasmannia lanceolata. The sequence goes on along the minus strand of NW_027518685.1, from coordinate 9,418,958 downwards.
AAAGTTGAGACAAGTGGTCTTTTAGACCGAAAATTGGAAGGCATTGGTTTTGACTTCTTTTGAAGGGAGAAATCGAGGAGACGGAGAAGCAACCACTACATAGGGCAGGATCCCGGAATCCGAGTAGTGTCGATAAGATTTACTTTGATACCTTTCTAAACTAGGGGCATTAAAACCGAGCAACCCAAAGGGGGTAATAACCATGACGGATGTCCCGATGGAGGAAACTAGAGCCTCTTGACATGGTTTTCGAGAGCACTCTAAGAGTGGCTAGCCTTACCATAATAAGATAACACATTTTGTCTAAGGGTGAATCAAAAGTAAGTCAAGTCCCTTGAGTAATTTGAGTCTTCTTCGTTTGAGTCTTTAGAAGTCTTTTTCTTATTTTTATCCTTTTTTTCTCTCAATGTCCGAAGTGTTTGGCACTGGAAGAGCGAGAGTATACCTTTTGAAATGTGAAGAAAATTCAGAGTAGATCCTCGTTTAGAAATCAAGGAAAGGGCAAGAGACATTTTGTTCATGCTTGCCAGATACATCAAAGCCTCAAGTAGTGAGCAATGAAAGAAAAAGAAATTCTCAGACTCATCCATTGTGGATATCCTTTAACCCATATACCAGAGAAAGAACCCAAGCAAACTTGAACTTCTCTTACCTATCCTGGTTTTGCTCTCCAATGAATCCTGTCATGGAAGTAATCATACTAGGGGCATCTTTTATGACTTGTGTCATAAAAGATTTCAAATACAAGATAATTGAGATAAATATTTTCAGCAAATAGAAGCAAGAGAAGTTTGAGCACATCTCATGAGCTAAACTTCCAAATTTCTAAATTGAACTCATTCTTTGAAAGAGTCAATGTTTCAGATAATCTAGTCCCCAGCGGAATCTAGAATTCACTTTTGCAATCTTCAAATCTTGGCAGAATGCTTTTCCTCTCTTTAAAAGAGTCAGTATCCAAAAATTCCATCAAGTTTTTCGAGTCTTGTCTTCAGCAATGATCATGCACTCCCATTTATTCTCGGCAGGAGATAACTATGCTATCAATGAACTCGATATAAGATCGATAAACCCATCAATCATTTTTGCGAGCCCTTTGGGCCCAAAAAAATCTTTTTCTTTGTTAAACCCAAACAAGGGGCATTTTTTCTTTAAGAAAAATAAAAATCTTTTGATTGTTAATCAGTGAGGTGCCAAGTAGTGGCCTGTTTATTTGTTGCTTGGCGAAAAGTAGTTTAGCCTTGGTATTGAGATCGGGCGAGAAGTAGTTTCCCCGTGGATTTGAAAATCGGGCGAGAAGTAGTTTCCCCGTTGTTTGGAAGATCGGGCGAGAAGTAGTTTCCCCGTGGATTTGAAGATTGGGCGAAAAGTAGTTTCCCCGTTGATTGAAGGATCGGGCGAGAAGTAGTTTCCCCGTGGATTTGAAAATCGGGCGAGAAGTAGTTTCCCCGTTGTTTGGAAGATCGGGCGAGAAGTAGTTTCCCCGTGGATTTGAAGTTCGGGCGAGAAGTAGTTTCCCCGTTATTTGGAAGATCGAGCGAGAAGTAGTTTCCCCGCGGATTTGAAAATCGGGCGAGAAGTAGTTTCCCCGTTGTTTGGGAAGATCGGGCGAGAAGTAGTTTCCCCGTGGATTTGAAAATCGGGCGAGAAGTAGTTTCCCCGTTGTTTGGAAGATCGGGCGAGAAATAGTTTCCCCGTGGATTTTAAGATCGGGCGAGAAGTAGTTTCCCCGTTGTTTAGAAGATTGGGTGAAAAGTAGTTTCACCGTTCATTTTAAGATTGGGCGAGAAGTAGTTTCCTCTTTGATTGGAAGGTTTTGAAGAGAAAAGTAGTTTCTCAATTATTTGAAGATTTTGGAAGAGAAAAGTAGTTTCTCAAAGGCAGAGTTTTTGAGAGAAAAGTAGTTTCTCATTGGATAGAGTTTTAGAGAAAAATAGTTTATCAGATGTGGTTTTTGGAGAAAAATAGTTTCTCAAAGAAATAGATTTTGGAGAAAAGTAGTTTCTCGTGTTTATGTTGTTTGTCGGAAAAGTAGTTTCCTTTTGTTTTTTATTGTTTGAGAGAAAAGTAGTTTCGTTTGATCTAGAATGCTTATTTGAAAGCAGTTTCCCCATCATTTTGAATGCCTGAGGTGGAAAGCAGTTTCACCAATATGATATGTTTTGTCGAGTTAAGAATTTCAAGAGAGGCCATCTCATTGAGATATACCACTTGCAGAGTTAAGGGTCAGAGAGATACTATCTCCCTATTGCTTGCAGTTTTAGAGTTTTCTTAAGAGTCTTTTTGGCCGATTTACCTTACTGTTTCAAAATCAAAACCCAAAAATTTGCTTTACTTTGTTTTTGGGTCGATCAAAATGTGTTGTCTTGTCAGCTTTGTCATTCGTGTGACAAGCACACTCTGCCAAAGAGGGGCATCTGTAGACACCCCATTTTGACCGGACCTTAATTTTCTAAAATTAAATAAATTTTCGAAACCCGAACCTCAAATGCGTAATTTTTGAATAAATTTCTTTTAAATGTGTGCTCTAGAGTCCCAAATTTCATTTTAGCATAGTTTAGAACTCTAATAAAGTGTCCGTAAATTTTCATCAGAAGCCGATGGAAATTGCCCATTAAACAAGCCGGGTTTGTGTTAATGGTGTAATTTCACTATGCAGTAGGGGAGTGTGTCATCATAGCAGGGGTTGTCCATAGAAGAAATGGAGTTAAGGATATCATTTTCCCTTGGGCTTGGTTTTACCCTGGGCTACCCCGTTAAATATAAAAGAGAGTCATAAATACATTATAGGTGGCTGTCCATGGAGAATAGGGGGGGTGCAAATCTACCACTTCCCTCTACAAGACCCCCCATCGAATTAGGGTTTAGAGGAGGCGCCTCATTTCGGCAGAAAGGAGAAGAGCAGCTGCAGAGAGAGGGAGTGGAAGAGAGGCAGTTGCGGCCACCTCCTATCTCCACCACCGACAGCCACCATCACCTACATCTTCGTCTTCGTCTTCTTCTTCTTTTCCACAGATCGATTTCAATCGATCTCAAAACCCCCAAATCTCTGCAACATCTCCCTCAGCTCTCCATTCCGTCCACCATTGAATCCGACCACCCTAACCCCACCAGCCACCTCCACCCATCTAAGCCACCATCGCCACCCTTCTTCCACCTCCATTAAACCCAAACCACCTCCATTTCTCCTTCTTCTACCCCCCGACCACCCCATCGGCCGGAATCCGGCAGCACCATTCCGGCCACCTACATCAAAGCCACCCCAAACCCATCACCACCCTTCCACCACCAAACCCACCTCCGACCATCCCAGCCGCCTCTCATCTCCACCATTAAAACCCATTTTCTTCTTCAACCACCACCTTCCATCACCCAAACCACCAAACCCCCGGCCATTACCACCGGAATCCGGCCCTCTCCGACCCAAATCCGGTTAGCTCCATAACCTAGCAATACTTAGGTGGCACATCTTTCATTTATTTTTTGTGTGCTTATCATCTTTATCATCAGGAAATGCATGCTTAGGTAGACGACTCCTGAGGATTGTTCCCATTTCACATGATTTTTGCCCAAAATTCTTCGAGGTTAATAATAAATGGCATAAGAGACCAAGTGTTCGCACTCGGGCGAATTGGGGGCGCTCTTCAGACCTTCTCCATTCGTCATCAGGCACGAACCTTTTGTATCTCTGGTTATCCATTGCAAACAGAGCATTTGTTTTGGTTCCATGGCGCATCCATGGATGGCGACTCTGAGTTATTTTTAGATATATCTTGGTTTCGAGCCCTGGCTCCGGATCAGGATGTATCTCTTTCTTTTTATATCGCCACTCATGCTATGCTGTGAGGGTGGCATCCATTTCGAGAGTTCCTTGGCAGAGCTCTCCTTCACGTTGTGGAGATCTAGAGGGTGGTAGGGACCCGTTCCCTCCCCGTCCTCGGATCGGGGTCCACACAATTGCAATATTATTTTCTATAATTTTATGTGGGGTGTTTTTATCCCATAAACCTACTATATTTTAACATGAGAAAAACTTATAAAGAAGACAAAATAAAGACTGCCAATTAATGACCTAAATACTCCTGGTTAAGGATTATATATTTAAACAAATGCCACGGTCATTGGATGATTCTAGCCGCTCAAAATTTTCGTGCATCCATTGCATAGATAAGAGGGTGGAATTGATGGTAGGAGGTGGTGGAAATATCATTTCCCATCCTCTCCTGGTTAAGGATGATAAGGGCTGCATGTTTGGCCCTGTCAGCCCTGACCCGCCATGAGCCTGAACAGAGTCAGGGCTGGATTTTCCAACCCTGAGAGGGGGTCAGGGTTCATTTTTTTAGATCGTGACTCAGGTCGGGTCGGATTCTGGGTTAATGTCTCGGGTACTCTGACCAGGCCCGACCCTAAGTTTTCTATTATAGAATTGAACCATCTGTGCATGTTTCTTTTGCTAATGTTTTCTATTATCTTGGATTGATGTTTCTTTAAATTATTATTATTAATTATCCCTGTTGCCCGTCATGTTGTTTAATTCATATTGTGTTATTTTGTTCCCTTTCTCTATTTATTGATCATTTTGTTCTATATGATAAGTAGTTGCTTTATTTTTGGCACTCTTAATAGGTATTTGCACTAGGGTCAATTAGGGCCGGCCCTACCCTGCCCAATTAGGGCTAATCAGGGCTGGCCAGGGCCAATACCAATGGGTTGAGGTTTTTCGGCTCTGACTCAGGATCAGGGTGGGTCAGGGCCGAGATAATGGGATCGAGGGTTGGGCTAAGGTTTTGAGAAACCCGACCCAACCCGACCATGTTGCAGCCCAAGATGATATATTTAAACAAATGCCCCGGTCATTGGATGATTCTAGCCGCTCAAATTTTTCGTGCATCCATTGCATAGGAAAAGAGGGTGGAATTGATGGAAGTAGGTGGTGGAAATATCATTTCCCATCCCTATAAAATAGCAAAATTATGCCCTCTTCAAAGATAATCCTCTGCTAAATATAACACCTATCGCTTCAAATAGCTCAAAACATTCAGTCCATACCATCGCTCCTCTGCGAATTTCAAATCTATCACACCCCCGGATTTCAAATCAAAATATCACGTCCATCATTTACTTGTCACTTATGTTACATTTATCCACCGCTGCAACTGATACATTAACGTGTCAGATCGTTTTTCACCGAAACCATAGTTTCTCGGTCGATAGCTATCGTTAGAGTCGGATCAAGGTCGCTTTACTCCGAAAGTGAGAGAGAAATTTCATCAACTTCGGATCATATTGGGAAAAATTGCCGATGGGGGACACAAAAAAGCTGGAATTGCCGACGGGGGGACACAATTTTGAAAAATTGTTAAAGAGGGATGATAACTCCCTTTTGAGAGTTTGTTAATCCCATTCAGAGGGTTGACAACCTCCCTTTAGAGACTTGATAACCCCGATTTTGTCCTTCTCTAACAATTTTTCAAAAGAGTGTCCCCCGTTCGCAATTCTAGTATTTTGGTATCCCCCATTACAATTTTTCCGATATATTCGGAATTTGGGATGGCACTCTTTCCTGCACCTGATTTTGTTTCTCTACTTTTCGTTTTTGACGAGAGACGAGTACAATTGTATAATAGCAAGGCACTAAGAGACATTACCAATAACGTTTCTCTTTCCGCCCTAAATTCTACTCCCCCATGATTCAACTTTCCTACGGTTCCCAAATTTTTTGCGAGACAAATTCGCTTCATATCATAGTATTTTCGGTATAAAACTCTCCCTCTCTCTCTCTCTCTCTCTCTCTGCCCTACCCTGGAAATAAGAAATGGGCATCTCCGACCACAATCAGATGCTCTTCATCTTCTTCGGTTCCTTTGGAGGCCAAAAAAGAGAATATCAGGAACAACATTTGTTCTTCATGTGGGTACGTTTTGCTTCGCCAAATGGCTCACTATTTGATGGAGATAATTTTCAGGTGAGTGATTCAATGTGGGTTTTTTTGGTAACGATCATTAAGGAAAAGCTTGGAACAAGTTGATTCCATCATCTCCTGTTGATTGGAATGGAAATGTACAACCTGTTTAGCCTTGCATGGGTTGAGGATACTGGACAAGAGTTTGTTTATTTATAACTGTTTCATACTGAAAGGATCAATGTTATTGGAATCTTGCTTCCTTATCTGTATTTTTTTTATGTTTTCAGAATATATTACTACGAGAACCGTTCTCTCTTGAACAATTCCAAAGCTCTTGCTTCAAAAAGGGAGATAGGATAACTGGGGTACTTTCTCATGGAGAGGTTTGTTCGATAGATTTATAGTTTTCCGGATTAGTGGATTCGTGGCCCTTGTTTATGGAAATTCTACTCCAGTATTTGTAATGTTGTCGAGTTCTCTTCTACTTTCTTTTGGAGTCTTGGGTGCTCAGCCTGGTTCCACCGTTAGGATACGGTCTGCCGTGTAGAAATTCACTTGTAAAAGAGTCGTATTAAGGGTGGAAACTAAGAACTTAAGTACATAACATATAGGTACATGAAATGAACATGTATATAGAAGTTGTCTGACTGTATCTACCAGCTAAGAAGTTTTTATGCAAGGACATGTGCCGAGGGTTTAAAAGCAGGCTTTTATAGACTTAAATCTATAATAAGAATGGCACAGAGACAGCATTTTGTGAGTTGGGAATTATATTGATGTGGCCATATGTCATTATCTAACACCCTGAAATATTGACAAGCTTATGAACTGTATTGGCTAGAATAATGCAAGAAAGCAAGCAACGCAAGGTGGCAAGAGACATTGTAGTTGAAATTAGACTCATAGAGGAACGAACGGACTGTTTCTAGCATTACCTGTAGAAAAAACTATCTACGCTAACAGTTTCATTATTGCATCATCTCAAGACATCCACTTGTTCGAAAAACAAACAAAAGGAAACAAAGTCTCAAGTCACCCTACTACATGAGATTGGATAAGCCATCCCTCTATTTGCGGTAAGTATTTAATGACCCAAATTCTGGGGAAGGATTGGATTCTTTCTTGTGTGATTTGTGGTGCTGGTATAAGGATGCCTAGTGTTGTTTGAAATACGTTAACACTTGTAGGTAATTTTACTTCATATCTACTTTTGTCCTGCTATACTTCTCATAATTCCAGAATTCCATACCTTTGGAAGGAGCAAGCTATAAAGAGTAAATACTAAAGATCTACTGAAAGGAGTTTTGTGTTTTAGTCTTCCTTTTTTTCTTGGATAGTTCGCTATGCGCTTTAATGGCATACTGCTGGATGTCTTCGGTTGTACCTAGAAATTTAAACTTAGAAAGGGGGATAATATGCCCTGAGAAGTGAGAAACGAACTGAGAAGTGAGAAACGAACAAACAACATATCTGCTTGGGTATAACAAATTTATATGTAAAGCTAGTAGCCTGTGTGGCAGAGTTGGTAATTGAACTTTGCTCATTTGTTTATTTGCTTCGTTTGGTTAGTTCTGTGATGATTGTTTGGGACAATGAATGTGGCGTTTCATTCTTGCATGCTTCTGAGTCTGTAGGGAAAGCTGGAAATTGAGGTAATCAGGTTATGCATTGGTGATCTGTAAAGATGAGTTATGACTGGGCCAGCATCCTCAATCTGGCAGCTTGAGATAAGACCACAATAGTAGGTTTTTTTTAACCGATCTTGTTATAGATTCGACCTGGATTCTTTTGCTTCTTCAAGTGTCAGTTTTGACTTCACGACGAAAGTTGTATCAGCATCATGACATCCTCAGTATGCGTTCTTTCTTCGAAATTTGGTATTCTTCTGAAATGCCTGTCCATACTCCTTGCGCGTGTCATACATGTATCGTCTGTTTCATTCATGAAATGTTACAAGTATAAAAGATTAAATAGCACCTTCTCCAATGGCTTAAGCGTTTGGAGTAATTGGTTTGTTTCACATGGTATCAGAGCAAAGAACCTGAGTTCAAACCTCCTTGATATTAAAAATCCACATTTAATGGCCAACCCAAAAGAGGGGCCATATTTGACACGTGTAGGCCAACCCTAAAAAAAAGACGGGCCATATGTGATGGGGGAGTGCTAAAGTATAAAAGATTGAATAGCATCTTCTCCAATGGCTTAAGCTTTTGGAGTAATTAGTTGTTTCACAAAATGCAATCTCATTCATTGTTATTTCATGTCATGAACTGAAACATGAAATGGTTTTCCTTCTCCTTCGTTTTTTATTTTTTCTTGGTGCTTTAGAATTTGTGAAACATTTTTTATCAGTCACCTGAATAGCAATGAACATTGGTCTTTAATCTAAAGAGGAAATGGAAACAGTGCTGGTAGATTGAAAGTTGTTTCTGTAGTTTTATGCATCAGTAGAATATAAATGCACTGAAAAGGGGAAAAATGTATTAACCGAGAGCATGGACTTATGACATTCTACACGCTACATCCAAGGCATGGCAGTTCTTGCTTACATATCGCTTGGGATGAAACTGCAGCTTCTTGAGCATAGGTCTTTAATCCTGACAGGAAATACAGATAATGCAGATGGAAGGGAAGCTGTTTGTTTTTTATGTATCAACAGAATATAAATGCACTGAAAAGGGGAAACATATCACTACTGAGAACATGGACTTATGACTTCCGAAACACTACATCCAAGGCATGGCAGTTTGGTGCAAAACTAGTTTTCACAGGTGAGCTTTCTGGAATTTAGGAGTAATAAAAGAGTTCTAATTCAATTATAACAGTAACATACAACTCCAAACCAGCATAAACACAACCACAACCAGAATAATAAAATCAACAAAGGATTTTAAATAAATTCTAGGGCTAGAAATTTCAATCATCACTAAAATTAAATATCTATACCTTGTTCCATACTATAAGTCCCAACAAGAAGTAACTAATCAATAGGAAATAAAATCAGTCCTCAACTGTAAATCTGTCCCAATTAGCAGATCTCTGAAATCCGACTAGTATGTCCTACAAGATGTTCCAAGGGGTAAGGATATGATAGGTGAATGGTAAAAGCAAGGTAGGGGTTATGGGTGACAAGGGTGGGGTTGTTCCCGTTAAAATAAAGGTGTAAGGACTGTTGGAACGGTTCCAAGGGGTATGGAATTATGGGCAGGCTGCTGAAAATGAAAGCGAAGGTGTTCCGTACTTGGGAATGACGTGTCTGATGTCTAGTCTTGATCTTCTGATACGGGATGTGTCAGAGAGAGATGGTGGGATGGTTCATGACCCAATTGCGAGGGAAAAAGGAAAATAAAAGTAATTCCCCCCCCCCAAATCCCCGGGGGGTGGAGTGGGGTTAAGGAAGAGAAAGGAGTGGAGGGAGGAGAGAAAAAAACAATGAATGGGAGAGGGGTGACAACTACTCTTAGGCGGCTGTAATGGGAGGAAAATCAAATGCCCGAAACTCCTCTTAAGGCTTCCTCTGGGTCATTTATATGGTGCTAGGGTTTTTTTTTTGTCAAGCTTTGTAGGGGCAAGTGTTCTTCGGAATGACTGGGTACTAAAAATAGTCAATCCTTACTAAAATAGCGAGTCCATATTTTGAATTAATGATGTGCGGACTTGGGCTTGGGCTTGAGTGGTTGTAGGAAATCTTAAGAACATCACAGTTCATGAAAAAACTACTTAGAACCTCTATAACCTTCTCATTTTTATCCTAAATGTGGGATATCCACCACATTTAGGATAAAAAATATAGCTAAAAGTAGAAATAAATCCCAAATAAAAGAACTAAACAAGTGTCTCATGAAAAAAAAAACTAATTAAAATAATGTCTATGGCTGATGGATCACATCACAGTTCTTGAAAAAACTAATTAAAATCATGTCTATGGCTGATGGATCATATCGCAGATTCTCATGCATACACATCGCCCATGATGTATCCATAAGAAAAGCTTAAGAACATCTTAAGAACCTGAATGACCAAAGGACAGGCCAAGGGTGTCTGATGGGGACATCAACGAGGGAGGAGGATTTACAGTTTGCAAGCGAAGAAAGAATTGTGGGAAGGAGAATGACTTATTTTTGCATGAGAGATGGACGTTCACATATGCTACATATACCACATGTGTTGTGCCACATGCCACATGGCGTCCACTCTATGTTGACATTTTTTTCTTTTAGTTGTTTTTTTATTATTTATTTTCTATTTTCGTTATTTTATTTGTAGTATTTTTTTAGGGCATCAAATCTTGTTCTTTTGGGCTGATTGGTATTTTTAGAAAGGTTTTTCGATTACCTATCTAAAGAGCCCAAGATTACACGATTTGGACTTGATTTGGCTTAAGCTATAGGCAGTTTTAGAATATGGTATTACGGGATTTACTATTTTAGGTAAGTTTTAGTCAAGGTTTTATTTATGTTACTTTAGATGGATGGCTATGATTAGTTGCTTGGGTATTAAGTTAGTTTTTAGGGTTTCTTTTCTTATAAATATATGTTATGTAAGCATTGTAATGGACTTTTGACTATTGAATAAGGAATTAAAGTTTTTTTTTTTTTTGCAAAAGAAGCTATTGAAGCTTGGAACTTCTTCTTTTCTCTCTTCTTGGTGGCTTGGAGCCATTCTTCTCAATCCCCTCTTATCTTCTCACTTATATTCTCCTCTTAAATCAGCCATAAACAAGTAAGTCATTAGTTCCTCAATTTTTGTGTGTTCTTGAACCCTAAATTACAAAAACCCAAAATCCAAATATCTCCTACATCGTTTAAAATCTCATCTTGAAACTTTGAAAGACTTATTTTGGGATTAAACCATAGCCGTAGCAATCAAAATTCATAATTTTACAACCCCTTTCGAGGCCAATCAAATTTTCACACCTTTCAAGCCTCAAAACTTGCTTTTGGAGATTGAAAGCGTAATTGGCCAACGTAGCAGTCCCCTAAACCTGAAAATCTGTTTTTTTTTCATCATTTAAACCTATTATCTTTCAACCCACAGCAGTTTACCCAGAATTTCCATATCTGTCCAAATTACCAAAATACCCTTTTGGCTTAAATTGGACTGATTTAACCCCGTTTTGTTGCTGTGGAAATTTATTACTGTTTTTTCATTGGATTATTGCTGATTTCTCATCAAAATAAGGTTTAATTCATAGGTTTTGGTACAGTTTTAATTATTCTACTTGGTCGCACGTCGAAAACCCCGTTTTAGCCTAAGTTTGCCCTTAACTAGTTACCCGAAGGACCCTTTAACTGTCGACTAATTTGTTTAAGGTTTATTTCATGATAATTGTGTTCTTTCGCATTATTTAATGCAAATTTAAGCCTCAATATTGCTGCTGTCCGCCAGTTAATTGTGCCTTAAATCAACCCTAGTTAACCAGTAGGTGTCTTTAGCCTCTTAAGAGTTAGCCCTAAACTTTCCTAGAACCCATTATCCCATTGGAGTGTAGGATTTTCCCTCGTTTAGGTATTGTCCTGCATCAGTGTCACTAAATACGCGAACCATGTACTGAGAATGGGAACACCAATCTATTTGTTCATGTATTTGGCCATTAAGGAAAAAGTCTATTTTCTAGCATAGTTATGTTCCTCTTGTACTCATCATTAGAATTTTAATGTTGGTGGGTGGCTTATATCTACGGATTTTTGCAAATTGTCATGGATGTATTGTCATATACTTCATAGTAAATATTTGTATCCATCATGCATGTACATTTACATATCTATGATGTGTTATGTTTTTTTTTTTTGGTGTGTGTGTGTGCGCGCGCGCTTGTTGGTGCCAGGCAAGCCCTCCTACATTTATTCAAATTTCCTTGAACACTTGTGTTTTTGTCTATTTCTGTATTAATATTTGTATCTCATTATACTCTTTGCCCCAATCCCAAGTTGCTTTATTGTTGAATGTGTATGATTTCAAGGGCTTAGCTAGAAGCAAGTGAATACTTTAGAAGGGGGTGACACACTTCCTAAGCAAGTTTGCTGAACCCCTAGGTCACTTTCCCTATCCTTTGAATCAGATCCCAAGGATCATGCACACCTTTTCGTATTAAACCCACATAAAAATGATCAGCATAATTATGGGGGTTATAAATATGAGGGTTAAAAGTCTTGGGGTTTTCTTTACTGTAGGTACTTCTAATCTTATTAGGACTCCAATCGGACGACTATCAACTCAACTCAACTCAACTAAGCCTTTGTCCCAAACTAGTTTAATCCTGTAGAAAATTTTCATGAAGAAGGTGAAAGGATCCCCTCTGGTCAAAATGACTAAGTCTAATCCTGACACTAGTTGGGTTCGTCTACATGGATCATTTTCTTCCATTCTATCCTATCCAAGGTCATGTTCTCTGTTATATTCCTAGCCCTCAAGTCTTTCCTCACTGTTTCTACCTAAGTTGTTTTCGGTCTACCCCTGCCTCTTTTTACTCCGTCAACTTGGCACGAGTCACTTCTTCTCACTGGAGCATCCAAAGGCCTACCTTGGATATGCCCAAACCATCTTAAGTGGTGCTCTCTCATCTTCTCCTCAATTGGTGCCACTCCCACCTTTTTACGGATGTCTTCATTTTTAATTTGATCTAACTTTGTGTAGGTATATGTATACATTTATGAGCAGATATTCGCACCTTTTCTTTTGGAAAATTTGAATTTGCTAAATTTATTTTCGTTGTCACTCGTATTTCTACTTCTTTAAGAAATCATTAATTTTTTATGTTTGTCCAATGTGATATTTGCACTGTGATCCAAATGTTCACAAGGCACTTACCATGTACTTCCTTGGATGGCTAATTACGGTCACCCAGATAATGGTGGATCTGATGATCAGAAAAAGCATTCACAAGACTCACAACCTCAGACTCAACGTCTGTCTCCTGCAATTGGAATCAGTCATCCTGTCATTACATCGCCATCTGCTGACCACACGGTTCCTACTTCTTGTGTTCAAGTTGGACAGACTATGGTACTGTTCTCGAAGTTGATAGTCAAATGGGGTCCCACATTCATTCTAATCAGAAAGTTGATAAAGCAATTGGATGCTATTTTCCCTTTGTGCGCTTCTTAAATTTGATAAATACTGGTTGCTTATACATTTTACTATGGTAGATGATCCATGATTTACCTTATATGATAAGTACTGGTTGCTTATACATTTTAGTTACTATAGTACCCTGCTGCTTAAACAGTTTTAAAGAAATTCCTGGCCACAGAAAATTTCTAAGTGCAGAAATTTCCAGGTAATTTAACTTTTTGGGTTGAAACTTTTTAACGCAGAAATTGCAAGCCACTACATACCACAGATCAGTATAATTTCAGCACACAGGTTTCCAGCATCAGGAAACAGTTGCGTCAGAGGTCCTTCAAGTTCTGGAAGATTGGAACTCAGCAACTTGAAGAAGATAATAAACTGGAAACTCCAGCAGAAAACAGAAAAAATAAACTAAGATGGGTGACTGCCCCTTTGTCAAAAAATATTTGAAGTCTTAGATGAACATAAGAAACTTCACCTAAGAACTGTCCTAATAATGACACAACCCATGAAAACTAAAGTTTCCGGAGTTAAACTCGTAAGTTGCAGCCTTTTTATCATGGGAAATGGTCCTAAATCAACTATAACTACTTAAAATCTTCATAATGTTTAATCCCACTTAGTCCTCATGTTTGAGAATCCTTTTCCAGCCAAAATAGCTGAGAACGAAGATAAGCAGTATGAGCATTTTATTTATTATCTAATACTAAAATTATTTTTTATTTAAAAAATGCACTTCCAATTCTTTAATATATTTATTTGACCCACTTCTGATCTTTTGTAACTGAATCCGTTATTGCCATTTTAAGTAAGACATTGATAATTTTGGTCCACTTTGAGCTCCAATTAGTCTCTAAATAAAAGAAGCTTGAGTTCAAGGGAATCGTATGATCAGAGATGTGTCATGGCTTATAAGTTTACCACTTGTTTCAAGAGATGAAAATAATGGAAATTTCAAAATAGCTATACCTAGAAACTCCAGAAAAAGAAGACAAAGCTCTTCCTGGGATGACTTTTGGTAATAGCAGAAGCCACCAAAAAGAATTTCAATTATAAACTCAGAAAAAAAACGCAAAAAGAAATTCAATTTATTTACAATGTCTGAAGTTACCCATCTTTCCTAGATGAGCATACTAATCCACAACGGATCAAGTGTGAAATCCTTCCCATCTAAGATACTCCAGAAATGTATTTTTGTTTTCATTGAAGAACAAGCTTAAAATTTTTCTAAGAAAGCATCATTTTGGCTGTGTTCCTGTCCAATTCCTTTGGAAAATTAACTTGTAGATTTCCTTTTAGTTGGGACAATTTTTTCTACTTGGCATAAACTTCGGGATCATGGAAAATTGCATCTTAAACTTCGCTATGACTCCAAACCATGTGTTGACATTGGAATCTTACTAGAAATGGTCCTAATTCCTTGATTCTTATAAGTCAGTGAGAGAAATCAAAATTTGTAACAGTTATGGAGTCTGGATATTGAAAGGATAACATTTTTTGCAGGCTCCAACTGGATACACATATCCGGATTCCTACTATGGGAATATCGTTGCTACCTATGGTGGGAATATCGTTGCTACCTATGGTGCACAAGCTGTGGTACATCACAGATCACACTTCTCCGATGCCGTATTTTTATATGATCTCTCTCCGTTATTCTGATTATTGATCATAACTGAATTTATAATTTGTATAAATCTGGTATTTCATTGATCATGTCTGGTTCAGATCCATCCTCACCTGGTGGGGATTCAAGCTGGGGTTCCATTGCCATCAGATGCAGTGGAAGAGCCTGTGTATGTCAATGCAAAACAATATCATGGTATCTTACGGCGCCGGCAATCTCGTGCAAAAGCTGAATCAGAAAATAAATTGATTAAGTATCGGAAGGTATACTTCCTGTACAGACATCTTATGCTTTCTGGGTTCTTATTAAATAATGTTTTCTTTATGTTTAGGCATTTCATAACCCAGTTAATCGGCATTTAACATATCCTGTTGTGTAACTTTTTTCAATTCCCTATTAAAGGATTTTTATTTATTAGTTTGTGTGTATAAAATCCAGAACTTAGGCATCTTGAGTATCCACTTCAGAACCTAATTAATTGCTCCCATTATGCCACTCTTCTTTCTTATGAAGTTCATATTGTATTTCTATCCCTTGATCAAATCCTTTTGTATTGGGGAACAACAATAGACATGGCAAATGGGTGAGTTGCCAATTTACTCATAGCATGACAGGAGAGAGTTTCATTGGATGTAACAGTAAACTGAGGTTGAGACTCTTGATCAGAACACTAGTGTAGCCAAACGAACAGGGAAGTTTCACTTTTAATACTTAAATGAGAATGGAAGTGATCTTTTCATTGTAGTCATCGAGATTGTTTCTGTGATGGATCTTGGAAAGTGAATAACATGTGCTGTAAACTTTGACACCATGCTAAGCCAGCCAAACAATACTGGGCACTTCTACTTTTTGTTTATTAGCACGTCCATACTTGGGGATACTTGCATATTCAACATGGCACGACAGTCCAACACATTTATGGTTGGTTGAGGAACCTTTGTGACATAATAATAGAGTATTATGTATCAGGCATATTAAATGAAATGTTCTTTTTTGGGGTTACTGTGTTATGTTTGACAATTCTATAAAGGAAAGCTTAACGTGCCCAACGGCTTAAGTTATTGGACACTAAGAAACTCTTAAGTGAGGTGTAATCCTTTATGTATGGTGTTCTTTTTCTTTTTAATTTTTATTTAGTTCAGTATTTTTTTAGTGAGGCCTGCCTCTTCTACAAAGAAAGTGTTTCTTCTCTCTTTGTAATCACGCTCATTGACACTCATGGTGGCCAAAGAAATGACTCTTGGGTGATCTTTCCATGGTTACCGGAAACAATATGAAAGGTGGGAAACACATTTCCGTTGGAACGTGTTTCCGAAATGGAAACAAATCGATTTTAAAAAATGAGGGAAATGCTTGGGAAACACACTGAAAATGTCTCAGAAACGTACTGGATACGTACAGGAAACATCCTGGAAATGGGCAGGGAACATATGGGAAACTCGTTTTGTGTTTTTAAAATTCTCATTTCTTGTTTCATTGAAACTCAATCCAGGAAATTTGAAAACATGTTATTAATTTTTCACCTCATAATCCTAAAATAAAAAAACGTATTAATGCCTAACTGGGTGATGCTAGAAAGGAGCAAATATGTGATGAGTTTCAGATTAGATAAAGGATGTTGTTGACATTTTCTTGCACTTCACTGCTAAGTGCTAACTTATGGAGTTGTGCTGATATACTTTGACTTGTTCACCCATTTTGCGAGATTGCTGTTGATGTTTGTAGAGGTTTAGATTAGTAGTTTTTCTCCTCAGTGAAACCACACTAGACGAATTCTATCTTTGCAGTATCTGAAGATTTGCTTAAATATAATCCCATCTTCCAGTTGATCCTTTCTTGTTGACAATTTCTTGCACTTCAATGCTAACTTATGGAGTTGTGCTGATATAACTTGTTTAACCATTTTGAATGATTGCATACTGATGTTTGTAGAGACTTAAATAAGGGGTTTTTTGCCTTAGTGAAACCACACCAGACGAATGTTATCTTTGCAGTATTTGAAGGTTTGTTGAAATGTGATCCCACTTATGAGTATTGTAGTTTCATGACTACCAAATATACCTGCGAAGATATTTTGAAGTGAACTAAAAAAGGGAATGGATTTCAGTAGTATACTAAACAAACATCACTATATTTCTCTCATATTTCATATTAGTTTCCCATGTATTTTTCTCTTGCTTCTCTGTTTCTCGTTTATCGTTTCTCCTTTCTCCTTTATTTTTTTTTTCAAGTATTTCCTGTTTCACGTTTTCCTTCCCGAATTTGTTATCCAACCTCGAAACTATGGATCTTTCGTGCTTTACAGTTTTTTATTTGGTTTTTATACAAAATAATAAGGGAAGTGATTTCAACACTCCATTGTTTTGATAAGATGCGGGAATCATCTTATCGTCTAGCATTCAAAGGGGTGTCAGGAGGATTTTGCGGTTCTCAAAAAGCTCTTATAAGCCCTTTAAATACTAAACGACAAGATGCTGCACGCATCTTATCAAAACAATGGAGTGTTGAAATCATTTACCAATAATAATTACAAATGTAAATTTGAAGATCACATGATGATCTTCACCAATGGGATTAGTATCTTTTGTTTGTGACTTACAAACGGCCATGAGAATATTTCTACATATTATTTGGGATTAGCATCTTTTGTGGGATTAGTATTTTTGGGATTAGTATCTTTTTTTTTGTTACTTACATACAGATGGTCGTGATATGTCTATACATATTATTTGGGATTAGCGTCTTTTGTATATGACTTATATACCCATGGCCGTGAGTGTATGCAAGTCAATTTGGTAGGTTACTGCTATGCCCGACAGTTTTATATATAGCTAATGGGGAATTAATTGTTTTAAGTTATGCCCAAATTGGTTTGCATGCTATGAATCTTCGTAATTGAGTTATATTTACTCACGGAGATGTATACAAGTCATACTACAGAAATACAGATCCCAATCAAACACCGACTTATCTCACCTTACTATGCTTATATAAGGCGTATTTGCAAGTTATTCTCCACTTAGAGGTGAGGCTTTTGATGCCCTACGATCTTGGGCATTTTGTGTCTCCTCGTCGTTATTGTAATCTTAATATCCCTTTTATTGAATCAGAAAAGATATAATAGATAAATATGAGTTCTTGATTTTTTCTTTGAGGATGTGCAATTTGGCACTGTTGACTGTTTAGGGTGTTCAATATCGAACTCTGACCCGCTTATCTGTTTATTCAACTCTAGTTTTCATGCAATTTGATTGATATATCTTAGCAATTCATTGTAATATCGCATCAGATGTCTCGGCAAAAGCATTTCAGCTGTGCAAATATATCTATTGTTGTACATGTTTTTTTCCTTTCATCTGTGATTACCAGCTCTTTTGCAGCCTTCAGTAACTTGCAGTTCTGAAATGTTTTTTGTGTAGCCCTACATGCATGAATCTCGACACCAGCATGCTTTGAAAAGAGCTAGGGGTTGTGGGGGGCGGTTCCTCAATGCCAAGGTCGACAAAAACCCACAGAAGGAAGTGTCAGCACACGAGAAAGCACTTCCAGCCAATAGTCCCGACTCCGATAAGTTGAGTTTGCAAAACCAAAAAGCTTCCTCGGAGAAGATATCCTAATCATCCAAGCACATAAATTGTCGTTACAGCGAATACGAAGAAACATGGGCTCTGTATGGATTCCCGGAGTTGACACCACCGAAAGCCAAACACTGGTCCTCACGGCCCGTAATACTTTGGTTATCTGGTCTCACAGGCGGGTTGTCCTCCCTCACCTCCAGATTTCTTTTCAGAGTTGGAAGCAGAGCTTGGGTGTTTAGTAGGAGAGTTGCAGAAAGTGAACGAGGAAATATTTCAGTAGGTCTCGTGAGATATATATTGTAACACTACTAGTGCAGTTGGGTACTTGTTGCTTACTCTTGCATGAGAGTAAATATTGGTTTGCAGAGAGTTTTAGTTTATCAGTTCTGCCAGTTCTAGAGAAGGTTTCAGTGCCGCTGGCAGGCAGTTGCCAAATCAATTGTATTGTGTTCATGGCTTGTTTTGTTAGAAGTTTACTGCCTACATTGGCCTATTGGAAATTTGATTTTTTTTTGTTTTAGAGACATTTTGTGTGAGTTCCAGTTATGGGTCTGGTGATATTTTGATGGACTTGTTCTGCACTGGCATATGGGTATGGCAACTTGGACCATTGATCTAGTGGACCTACTGTAGATCGACGGTCGAAATTGGATAATGATGGAGACCTTTGAATGTGGAATGTGAGCTATACTCTATTTCTGCTGTACTATTAAGGCTGTTATACTTGTCAAGGATTTGGTGCTATGGTTCATCCACACTTACCCTCATTAATCCAAACTATTTATCAACTTCCTTTTGGATTTTGAGAAATGATTGAGTTCAAAACTGATTATTGGAATCAAATTAATAATCCAAACTGTTTATCTACTAAGGCCTTGTTAGATTTGGATTTTGAGAAATGATTTTGAGTTCAAAACTGATTATTGGAAAAAAAAATATTAATAATCTGAATATCATACGAGAATTGAATGTTGAATTTAATAATTAGTTTTGGACTCAAATTATTTCAAAATCTAAAACGAAAGGGCCTAGACCTTGCTCTGGACGGCCATGCACCGATTCTCCCCATCAAATTGTCCTAATTTTTTTATGTGTGAATGTTTTCATAGCAATAACATGTTGACCATGTATGTGTTTTTATTTTTAAAAGTCCATTTAGAGGTCGTAAATTAGAAGATTACAATCGCCCGAAAGGGAAAGGCAGATATTATTATAATTTGGGAATAACGTCCATCACAAAAGGATTTCGCGGATGGTCTGTCGCAAGTGAGAGCAGCCACCTCGTGAATGAAGACAAATCTGCTGAAAAGTGAGCGCTGTCACATGCAACAGACCATCCACACAATGCCTTCTGCTGTCATATGCAACAGACCATCCACACAATGCCTTCTGCGATGGACATTAGCAAATCCCTTATAATTTTGACTCCAATAATCAGTTTTAGGCTCACAATCGATTCTCAAAATCTAGAACAAACAGGGCCAGGAAAAAAGAAAAAAGAATAAAAAAAAAACAAGCAACTACGACCCACCAATTCGAAATTCCATTTCATGGCAGATTGTGGAGTCTAAGCAATCCAAAAAATTAATTAGGATGATATCTTATATAAATTGTTCAAATTCTAAATGACATCCTGCGTTATGTACGCAATAATAAGAGATGCTAGGCTTGAGTGACCTATGTAGGGGTGTAACTCGGGCAGGGTTGAGGCCAACCCTAGCCCAACCCAGGACTCAAAACCTCGGCCCTAACACGATCCAACCCGAGCCTCGGGTCGAGCAGGGTCAACCTACTTTGGCTTTAAATATCTCAACCCTAACCCACTCGGTCTAACCTGACTTTTCAAACTGGGCCAGTTTGGGTTGGGTTTGCGTTGGCTCTGGGAGAAAACCAGAAAAAAATATGAAAAAAAAAAACCATAATTCTAAAATTTCGAGGGGGACGGGGTTGGGTTCGGGTCAGGTCGGGTGGCCCAGCCCAAGGCCTTAACCCTAACCCAACTCAAAATTAAATCGGGTTGGCCTTCTCATCCCTAAAACAGCCCAACCCTAGTTGATTTCGTCAGGTTCATGTCGAGTCCGACCTAAGTTGCACCCCTAGACCTGAGGGACGTGAGAAGCACTATGGGCTAGCTGGACTTATACTGAAACTTGGGCCATGATGTAGCTTTCTAGCCCACCAAAAATATGCAAAAGTGCACGGGGCCGCCGCACAAATCTATGTACAAGCCCAACTAGGGTAGGCTTGTTCCATTCCCTGGCCTATTAAGTTTAACTTGGTCCCCTGGGTTGGTGCAGGGCCCCCCAGCCTTGTTAGAGTAGCTCATATTACAACAAATCAGGCTAGATAAGCATACTTTGGCTTGGCCCAAACCCATACTTTTTGAAAACCTAGCCTTATGGGTTAGGAGGGCAATACTTAATTTTCATGTTTTGTTTCTTTTAATTGGATGAAAAGATCATGTGCCAATCAAATTAATTATCTTTAAAAGAAAAGAAAAAACACTTGGGGCACATTTGGCTACAATGAACTCGGTGTCTCCACATAGTAGCGACAAGGGTGAAGTGTCTAAAAATCAGGAAACAAAAAACATGAAACTATAGTGTCTCAAAGTGATGAGAAGTGGGAAAAAAATCAGGAAACAGAAAACTTTATATAGGACTTTTTCCTCATTTTTAGCCACTTCCCAAGCTCATCTCAATCGCACTCTCTTAAACCTGTCTTCTTCTCGCACTGCCCTACTCCTCTGTTACTACTTGGGAACACCGATTTATCATAAAAAATAAAAAAAATTCCTGGCATCCAGACATGGCCTTAATTAGTCTCCGAGCTAGATGGGCGGGGATTATGGAACATAAGGTGACTGAAAAACTCATTAAGTGGGGCCCACCATGGGATAGTCCATGGTCTAAATGAATTGCAGATTCCATCCTAGCCATCCAATCAAGGGCCAGTAAATAAGATGGTTGAAACCAAAAATAGCTTAGGGTTTCCAACCAATAAAGGTCCATCAATCAATCAGTTTTAGGTCATCTGATCTGTGCAACATTTAGGTAGTGGGCCCATCCAATGTGGCTCTCACTACAAGACCTATTAATGTAATACAAGGTCCCACATGAAATTTCTTTGAATTACAGTCAAAATAACCAGTTGACCTGCCAAAAAATAATTGAAAAACAATACTGTTGACCGGGGTAAAGTGGAATTTATATTTTTTTGAATTGGTCTTTGCATCAGTGGGTCTCCCAAAAATTCAATGTAGAATGCAAGTCTATATTTTCTTTTTGACCACAGTTTTCCACCGAGAAATAATATCTCGTTGGGTCTCATACGCTTCTTTGATGGTGTAGATTTTGGGGTAAGGTAACATCTCTCTCTCTCCGTGTGTGTGTGTGTTACATCTGACCCAAAGAGAAAGAGTAAAATATGCAAAAGACCCACAATGAAAAATTTAGAGCAGATTGCTTTAGATGGGTGCCTTGAGAAAAGGGAATACAATGGAATGTCGGCAATGGTGACAATGAACACTGCCTCTCATATACCTAGTTTCAAACACCATGGAATCTTTCTCCATCTCCTACTCCTTCATCAGTGCCTTCCTACTTTAAAAAAAAAAAAAACAACTTCTACATTATTTTATTAACACATCTAATCATGGCAAATATTTCAAACTTATGTAATAATTAAGACAAATATACTAAGCTTTATTTAGTCTCTTTGGCTGTCTCCTGGACCCCCTCCCCCCCCACCCAACCCCCCAATATCTATGTAACATTTTATGCACCATAGAGAGAGAGATGCCGAGGTGTACAATGCACGCAAAGGCGCGCAATTTGAGGAACATGCGTGTGACCTTGGTGGTGGGGCCTCGTCGATTAGTCTATTCCGATGCGGCGCATGACAAGTGGGGACCACCCTCCACCCAGCCCAGCCAAGGACCATTCCTTTTCCACCTTAGTTAATTTGCAAAATGAAGCAATGGGTGCACCTGGGGAAGGAGGCTGGTCCCTTATCTTGTGCCTGTGGTGCCTTCCCTTTGAAAAAAAGGGCAAAAGCCTAAAAGCAAAATAAAAGGAAGAAGAAGTTCATCATGGATTTGAAGGAGACAAGCAGACACCAAGGGAGTCTGTGTACCCATGGACTCTCCCAAACCCCATCATAAGCCATTAATTTGTGTACCAAGGAGGGAGGCCAAGCCAGTGGTTTCATGCTTGGGATGCTTTCAATATAAAAGCAATATTGTCAACCTTAGGAAATCTAAAAGTCAATTGCTTTTGCACACAGCCTTTTCACACACTCTCTCTCTCTCTCTCTCTCTCTCTCTCTCTCTCTCTCTCTCTCTCTCTCTCTCTCTCTCTCTCCTTATCCCTTTGGTGTGAAGGGACTGAGGTGGCCAACACTATCAATAGTCTCAAAAGTGATGGTTGGTGTTGGTGGATCTAATCCACGAGGTGGCTTTTGTGTTTCAGAATTCAAGGTTGAGGATTTTAAGAAGCTCCAACTCCTTAAGAGTGGCAGTTCAAGAATTTAGTTAATTCGATTTCTTCTTATAGACCCAAATAGATAAACAACCTAAACAACTTCAATTCTAGGTGGGTCAAGTGACTCAAACCCAAGAATACCACATTTCAACAGAACAGATTCTTGGTGTTTCACCTATGACTGGATTGGTTAAGTTGTCTCACCCAAACCATGCAACCTAAAAACCAAACATTTTTTCATTGCTTTTATTGGGAAATCTCCCATAATTTGCCTTCGATTAATGTTAGATTAGTATACAAGAATTACTTCAAAAAAATTAAGTTGGAATGAGTAATAGATCCAATTGCCCTACATGTATATAACATAATTAATAAAAGAGAAATAATATTATTACCTACCAAAAAAAGGGAAATGATACCCCCCCAATCAGCATTTCCACCTTTTTTGTTTGTCTTTTCCTAGAAATAACTGCATTTGCGCATCCTTTCAGTTATG
Source organism: Tasmannia lanceolata (assembly GCF_043159265.1). Taxonomy (NCBI): domain Eukaryota; kingdom Viridiplantae; phylum Streptophyta; class Magnoliopsida; order Canellales; family Winteraceae; genus Tasmannia; species Tasmannia lanceolata. The sequence continues at coordinate 9,395,803 of NW_027518685.1, read as the reverse complement.
TTTCCTTGAAAATAGTTCATTTCCAAGAAAGACAAACAAAAGGGGTGGAAAAGCTTAGAAAGGAGGTGGAAATATCATCTCCATTAAAAAAAAACATCAAAGTACTGTGCTCCCTAATGGCAGGCCCCCTACCGGTTTAATAGTAATATGTCAAGGAAAAATTGACCACTATTCAGCTATGTATTCAGCTATGAAAGATGTCAAACTGTGTAGAATCTTATTTTTTTCCCATTCCTTATAATCAAGCAGGAGGTCTTAATCTTCCTTTGATTTAATAGGATTTTAATATAATTAAATAACAATCACTAACCCACTTATCACCATAGTGGAAACTGGTACGACTTGTTTATGCAAAAATATAAAACCATTTTAGCCATGCCTTACTACACCAATATATAAACCTTCATGACTTAGACGATCAAGCTACACCAAAGCATTGATATGCTTTCTATTGGCTGAGCAATTTTAAAAGGGAGATGATAAATCCGCACTCTACAGGATGATTCGCACGCATTTAACGTGAATTGAAGTAAAAAAACTGTTGAAAAGCATAGACTTTAACACTTTTCGACGTCAATTCACATTAAAGGGGTGTGAATGTGTGAATTTATCATCACCCTTTTAAAAATCGTGTTCGATTTTATCATTTTATCACTGATTTTTATTGATTATATTAATTAAACTCATTTGGATTCTCAAGATGCTACCAAATTCCCAATAAATCATTTGAAGAATGTTTCTAGTAGATTTTTTGAATGTTAGATTATGTTAACCAAAGTGTTTAAGTTCGTTCAAAATGGTTTGGAACATTTTGATGAGGGAAATGCTAGATTATGCCAGTCGTGACAGAGGTGGAAAATGTCATATTTATAAGAACATGCTAATAAAACATGTAAATGGTGAGCTGCACAAGACTGAGTGGTTGCTAGAAGAAAAAAGAAGAAGCTTGGAAGAATTGAATAACATTAAAAGACACAATCAAAACCCCACCCGGATTAACCAGAATCGCCGGTCGGTGAGAAGGTCTCGTCGTCTGATGACAATGCTAAGTAGAACATGGGGCTCGGAGGGTTACTGTTGCTGGTCGGATTAATCATCCGCGGAGGAGATGGGTTTTGAAAGGTAGTAAGTACAGTTTCGGAAGTGTGATTGTCAGGAGTCGAGCTCCTTCTCCGGCGTGTCCCAATCGTCTGAGTTTGGGATCTTCTGGTATCGGTGGCAGTACTCTCTGATTCAGAGGCTGACTCTCCTACAGTATATACTTCTGGTTCATCATACTCAGAATCAGTCTCTGAATCGTATTCCTCTTCGAACTCTTCTTCTTCTTCCGTTTCATCCTCCGACGTAGGAGGAGAGAGGGGTCTGCACATCGTGTCTCAGGAAAGATTGTTTCTGCTCAGTTGTTTCAAATGGAGGAGCATACGAAGAATATGCGTTCAAATGGATTGGAGAAGAATCGATTTATATTCCACCCTGATCTCGGCAATCGTCACTATGATGGCCGGGGGACAAATTCCTACTTCACAGGAGGGGAAAGATCAGACGTCCAGTGGAAGATTAAAAAAAGTCGCCGAGAGGAGCGACTGCAAAGGGTTATAGACAGAAGAAAAGCAAGTAACATGGGGGACTGGAGGTGCTCTAAGTGCAACTTCTTAAACTTCAGAAGACGACCCGAATGTTACAGATGCAGGAAGGTGTGGTCGGGTTTCGATCAAAATATCCCAGCTGGCTACCAAAGAAATCTCCCGTCTAGCTCAACTAGAACTATAAAGAAGAATATCTCCAGAAATTCTCTGAACAATAGACCGGAGGGGATGGTATCAAGGAGCACAGTAGCGACAGTTGAGAGTCAGCCGGTGGTGGAAGTTGACGCCATAATTTCGGAGATGAAAGATAGTATTTCTATATGCCCTGAGGAAATATGGGCTGAATCCATTGAGCTGGGCTCCAGATTTGACCTCCAACGAACTTTTTGAGGTAAAACTAGAACTTGAACAGTGAAAGACTTTACGGAGTTAAAGAGGTGGCTAGAGAACGCCTCGGAGATTTCAGCTGAGTTTGCGCTTTGGCAGATAGCCCCAGGGGAGTTTGCTATAACGTCTTCTCTGGATGCCTCGTATGTTGACTGCAGGCTTCGGTGGTCTAATGCCAAGGATAGTCCTTTTGAAGAGCTACGTGAATGGAAGGATAAATTCTCTGGGAATTTCACGTCTTCCTGGTGGTCGATTGTAGGGCTCCCTCCACATGCATGGGTGGTGGAAAACTTCAGAAAAATAGGCTGTCGTATTAGAAGGGTGTTAGCAACAGATGGATCCTGTGATGAAGGTGACGGTTTTGAGAAAGCGCTAATTCTACTTATGACATCATCAACCGCCCCATATTCTGTGAAATTACCGGTATGCATAGATAAAACAGTGTATTGGGTGATTGCGGCAAGAAATGTTAAACGTCCGGCCGTACACAATGTTCGACAATCAGCGAAAACATCAGCTTTATTCAAGCAACCTTGGTCGGGAAATCTCTGTAAATCCGGTAATGGACAGTCGGAGAAGACGATGGCGCATGGTAGTAATCATGCGGTGGTGGGTCTAACAAGCGCGTCTTCCTTTATTCACCTACCTTCCTACGTGTCGTTCGCAGATAGAGATAGCGTGAGCAAAAGAAAAAATGGGACGAGTGGCATGCACGTCGTTTCTGGTCTACAGTGGCAGGGAGTCGTGGCGAATGGAGAAAGCTTCTCCATTCGGCGGAAAACAGCCTTCCAAAGATCTAGTCCCCAGGTTCTCGCATCTCCGTTGATTCGAATAGAGTCTCCCCCTCCGTCGGATTGGTGTATCTCGTATTTGCAGGCCCCTCAAAGCCCGCCTAATGCTCTGGGCCTGAATGAAAAGTGTTCTAATGGGCTTTCTCCATTTAACTCTTTGAATAGGGATGAAGCCCATCGCGGCGGTTTTAAAGCAAGGGAGAATAGCCCATCTTCACCTCTTATACAATTATCGGCTTTGGTTGAGCATTCGAAGTTTTCGGAATCTAGTATACTTCTTCTTGGTGATATGGCATCGGCTGAAAAATCTCGTCTAGTGGTCAACCTTTCTGAGGAATTTGCCGGAGTTTTCTATGATGAACCTAATCTTGAAGGAGCTCAGGAGGGTTACGTTCCATTACAGGGAGGATGTTTGGATCATAATGATTTGGAATCCTCAGATCTAGATAATCTTTCTTGTGTGACCAGTGCCTTGATTCAAATCTCCGGGGAGGTACAAGGGGGTTCTGTCTCAGATAAGGAAGTGAACCCTAGCCAAGCATGGGTGGACCCATCAGAGAGAGGCCTAAACGATCTATTTTCTAGCCGAATGATGAATGGTATTTCTCAGTCCGGTAGGAGGAAGAGTACGGTTGAGGCAGAATATAGCGGAGGGGGTTTGCCTTCCCGAGAAGCTTCAGAGAAAGACAGCCTAGCTTTAGTTTTAAGAGTGGAGGAAAATATTAGTCCTATTTCCTGGGTCGATCCCAAATCAGAACTTCTGGAAAATTTTGTGAACCATATAATTTCCACCAGCAGAGTCTTGGGATTGACATACTCAGGGCCGGAAGATCAATTGCGGTCTATGTTCAGAGTTGCGGAGCTTCGAGAAATGGATCATAGGAATTTTTCAGATCCTTCAAGTGTTGAAGGCGTAAGGAAGATGTTACGGGAGCTAACCAAACTAAAATCGGATGTGAACTATGAAAACTCTATCGCTAGTAAGAAAGTGGTCCGTAATACGAGAAGTAATAGTAGAAATTGCCCCAGGGGAAGTGCACTGTGGTCGTATGGTTTTACATGAAGATTATATCTTGGAATGTAAATGGTTTGGGGTCCTTGGAAAAAAAGGCACAGGTTAAAGAAATAGTAAAAAGTAATAAGCCGATTATAGTTTGTATTCAAGAAACAAAATTGGGGGTAGTCAACAGTGCTCTTATCAAGAGTTTAGGTGGCAATTCCAATTGAGACTGGCTATCTCTGGCTGCTGTAGGAGTCGCAGGAGGTATTTTAGTTATGTGGGATCAATCTAAATGGGAGATCCAAGATTCTTGGGTAGGTCGCTTTTTCGTTTCAACAGTTCTCAGAAAGGTGGGAAACACAGATGTGGTTACTTCTTCAGGCATCTATGGTCCTACAGATAGGACGGCGAAGCGCCAGCTGTGGGAGGAACTTTCCATGATTAGAAGCAAATGGGTAAATCATTGGTATTTAGGGGGAGATTTTAATGAAATCAGAAGGGTCGAAGAAAGGTTGGGGTGTAGCAGAACTTCCCAGAATATGATTGATTTTTCAGATTTCATTGCTGAAAATGAATTGATTGATATTCCGCTAATGGGGGCTAAATTTTCTTGGTCCAGAAACTCCAGAAAAAGTCGGTTAGATCGCTTTCTGTTTTGCCCTGTTTGGATTTCTATGTTCCCGGAAGTGTGTCAGAAGGCGATTGTTCATTCAGTTTCTTATCATTGCCCGTTGTTGTTGGATCCAAGATTGGATTCATGGGGTCCCTCTCCGTTCAGATTCGAGATAGCATGGTTAGAACTTCCTAACATGGTTGAGAGGATGGGGGGGGGGGTGGGAATCTCATAAGGTGGAAGGTGCAGCTGACTTGATAATAGGGGAGAAACTCCGATTTGTTAAAAAAAGGCTCAAAGAGTGGAATTCTCACAAACTAGAGGCTCCTCATGAACGACAATTATGGCTACAAAATCGAATCAGGGACATATCTTTGGCCGACGAGGAAAGGTTAGCTTCAGAGGATGATTTGTATGAAGTGGGAAAAGTAAAGGAGGAACATAAAGGCTGCCTTCTACAGGAAGAAATCTCATGGCGACAGAAGTCCCGAGTTAGTTGGTTAAAGGAAGGAGATAAAAATACTGCTTACTTTCATAATATGGCCAGTGCAAGGAGACGGAATAATAGAATCGAGGCATTGGAGGTTCAGGGATCCTTATCTTGTAGCAAAGAGGCGATTACCATGAAAATTGTTGACTACTACAGGAAGTTATATTCAGCGGAATCTATTGTTAGGCCTAGGCTGGATGAGGTGATCTTTAAAACTCTTGATGCTATTAGCATCTCGGGGCTTGAAAGCCCTTTCTTGGAGGCGGAGGTGGAGAAAGGGGTATTCTCGCTGAATCGTGACAAAGCTCCGGGGCTGGACGGTTTCTGCCTTGCTTTCTTCCAGGCTTGTTGGGAGTATGTAAAGGGAGATATAATGGCATTTTTTCAAGCATTTCACGCTGGCCTGGAGTTGGATCGAGGAACTGGAGCCACTTTTATTGCTCTCGTGCCAAAAGTAAAAGGAGCAGTGAAAGTATCTGATTTTAGGCCTATTAGCTTGGTAGGTTGTCTGTATAAGATACTGTCCAAAGTATTGGCGGATCGGCTAAAGAGGGTCCTTCCCTTCATCATTTCTGAGAATCAGAGTGCTTTTGTTGGCCAGAGACAAATCTTGGATTGCTCGCTGGTGGCAAGTGAAATGGTGGATTGGATGGAAAAATCAGGTGACCAAGGTGTTATTTGTAAGCTGGACATGGAAAAAGCGTATGACAGTGGATTGGCAATGTTTAGATTACTTTCTTAAAAGGATGGGTTTCGGTGTGAAGTGGCGAGGGTGGATCAGAAGTTGTTTATCTTCAGCATATTTCTCCATTCTTATTAATGGCGCTGTAAAAGGTTTTTTCAAATCGTCACGAGGCTTACGCCAAGGGGATCCTCTCTCTCCCTTTCTATTTGTAATTGTTGCGGAAGCATTGAGCGTGATGTTGACGAAAGGAAGATCGAAGGGTCTGATTTCAGAGGTTAAATGTAGCCAGTTTGGGATTGAGGTATCGCACTTACAATTTGCGGATGACACCCTACTTTTTAGCTCTGCCCAGGCCTCAAAGATTCTCAATCTTAGGGCGATCCTCAGGTGTTATGAATTAGTAACAGGGCTCCGATCAAATTTCTCAAAATCCAGACTTTATGCTGTGAATATCGACGAGGCAGGAGCATCTAGTCTAGCCAATATCATGGGCTGTTCACTGGAAAGCCTGCCTGCATCTTATTTGGGACTGCCCTTGGGGATAGGGCGACCTCATAAATGTGCATGGGATCCCATTGTGGAAAGAATCGAAAGACGACTTGATACATGGAAGAGGAATTTGGTCTGTAAAGGCAGCAGATTAACCTTGATTAAGGCAGTATTGGCCAATATACCCATTTACCAGTTATCGTTATTTAAATGTCCTATGAATGTTATTAAGCGTATTGAACAGATTCAGAGAAGATTTTTGTGGGGGGGATCAGAGAAGAAGAGGCCTTTGGCCTTAGTTAGTTGGGAAAATGTCTGTAAGCCAATTCAAGGAGGAGGCCTCGGAATCCGAAGGATCAAGCAAGTAAATCAAGCATTATTGGGAAAATGGCTGTGGAGGTTTGGTGAAGAAAAAGCAAGATTATGGGCTAAAGTAATGTCAGGGAAATATGGTGTTACTCCAGGTAATTGGGTCTCTCTGAATAGTTTGAGCAAACCTGGGGTGACAATTTGGAGGGATATCCTGTGTCTAAACCCACATTTTGACCGAGGGGTTAGATATAGAGTGTATTCCGGCGACAGGATCTCCTTCTGGTCCATGAGGTGATGCTCTAGTTCCCCTTTAAAAGAATTATTCCCTGACATTTTCTTAGTTGCCGCTGATAAGTCAGCTCTAGTGAAAGATTGCTATGAGAGAATCGCTGGTAAAGTTATCTGGAAACCTCTCTTTCGAAGGAATTTTTTTGATAGACAATTGCCCTCTGTGATCAATTTATTTCAGATCCTTGATCAGAATTACATCAGTTTTTCAGGAGAGGATAGAAGGCTGTGGGTATTAAAATCCTCTGGATGTTTTTCAGTCAAGTCTTTCTATAATAGTTTGATGCCCTTTGAGGAAAATGCATTGGCAGCAAAGGTGTGGAAAATAAAGGCTCCTCCTAGAGTATGTTTCTTTGCCTGGTCAGCGTTAGGCAATAGAATCCAAACGGCAGACTTTCTGAGAAAGAGGAACATGCTGATTATTGATCACTGTGCTATGTGTATCGAATCAGGGGAGTCGGTAGATCATATCTTCATCCACTGTAGAGTAGCTCGGGAGGTATGAGGGAGGATTCTGAAAAGGTTTGGTATAAACTGGGTGTTTCCATCCTCTCTAAAAGACTTGTTTGCAGGCTGGACATGTACACCATGGGGCAAAAAAGGTAAGCGATTATGGTGGCTTTCATTAATGGCCTTCTTATGGGTTATATGGATCGAAAGGAACTCTCGAGTTTTTGAAGGGAAAGCTAAATCTCCTTATTTTTTATTCATCAAGGCCATTGCTCTTACTATTTCTTGGGCTCGAGCTCTTCCGCTATTCCGATTCGTTTCGGCCTTCGAATTGTGGGAGGGGTGGGGCGTTGTTTGCAATAGCCAGGAGAATATTAATGTATCCAATCAGCGTTGGTGCCCTCCTCCTGAAGGGCTAGTAAAATTAAATTTTGATGGCTCAAGTCTGGGTAATCCTGGCCCTGCTGGGATCGGCGATGTCTTGGGAGACTGTGCAGGCGAGGTCATTATGGCTTTTTCTGGCCCAATCGGAACAGCTGATTCGAATGAAGCGGAGGTAAGAGCAATGCACTAAGGTATCCTGAGCTTCGCAAGGGACCATTCAGGAAGTTGTATTGTGGAGGGAGACTCGCTTAATGTTATAAGATGGCTTAGGGGCCCTAGGTGTTTACCGTGGAGATTTCTTCATTTCTTTGATGAGATAAAAGATCTCTTGGAAGGTCTTCAGGTTTCTTTCCAGCACGTGAGAAGATCTGCTAATGATGTGGCAGATAAGTTGGCAAAAGATGGAGTATCGAAGTAGGCTCTAGAACTTTTTGATTTTCTTCCTTCCTAAGTGTATATTCCGGGGTTGTTTAAGTTCCTTTGGGCTTGTATGTATGTCTTTTTAGTGTAAGGGGGACCTCCTCAGTCTTCTCTTAATATATTCTGTTACCATTCAAAAAAAAAAAACATGTAAATGGTGGGATTTTCTATGTTCAAGATGATTCTTATATTTGATAGATGTGATTCATTTAAGCTAATTCTTTTAATTAGTAACATTAATAAAGTTGTAACTTTATCTTAATCAAGTTTTTACGTAATTCTAAGAATCTCTACAAGCTTATGGTCTACACAAGTAACACCAAATGTGCTCTAGACTTTTCCACACATATGGACCTTCCTACATGGGCCATCTTACATGGGCTTCTTTATATGGGATTAGAGTTCATGGGTCAACTTATTAACTTAAGATCAAATGCTAAAAGCAACCCGTAAACTTTTCTAATAATTTTTTCATTATAGATTCAAATATCATGTAAAAAATTCTACAATATTACTTTAGCATTAAATTTGACCCAATATTATATGTTATAATTCTTTTACCTTTAAAATTTCCATACAAGCACAATAATTAAAATTATTGCTTAAACACACAATTAAACTATTAAACATGCATAATAATAAAACTAATTATCCAAACTAGGTTCAAGTCGTTACACTATACTTACCACTATTCCACTATTCTCCGAGTGGTAATTCTAGACAAATCAAATGCTTGTCTCTTCCCTTTTGACTTCTTATTCCACTACTCTCTGAGCCACTCTCATGCAACCAAAAAATTATCCCTCATTTCATGAGGGGGGAGGGGATATCCCTGCCAACTTAGCCAAGATGGTTATGACACGTGAGTAAAACTTACCTTTAAAATGTCAATAAGAGAAAAAGGGTCTAGTGTGGCATAAGAAATCCATCAATTTTCCATCATTTCTTCATTTCTTCCGGGTGGGATTTTTTTCTCATTTTCTCAATTGAATGGTCCAAAAAATTGTTTATATTCGTGATAATATAGCATGGTGATAACTCTTTATTCAAAATTGTTGAAAGGGCTTGGGGAATCTAGGTGAAAGGAACCTTAGCTTAGTTCAAGAGATCAAAGAGACAAAACACCGTATCAAAATTTAGAATGGTGTTTTAAAGAGAATTCATATCCAACTACTTTAAGTGAAGAAAGGCCCGGATGATGTCCAATCTTCCCTTGCTAGCACCTTATGGATCATATGCTTATTGAAGAAGAAAACAAGCTTATATCTAACTATGTCGGAATACAGCTACCAGGATTTTGTGCAACCAAACACACCATTAGTAATTCCAACACTAATTTGGTCTAGCTAGCCTGTTGTAAATTCTAGAAGAAATGTCGAACTATATCTACCAGCTAGCGAGTGACGAAATCTCACTTGAAATGTTGACTAGGTCAACCCTGTCAAAATACCAACTTCTCCAAAAGCTTAAGCTGTTGGGGAAAGGCGTTATTTATTTTTTATACTTTAACACTCCCCCGCACGTGTGGCCCACTTGGCAAACATGTGGCACATGTGTGGTCCCACTTTGGGCCGACCATCCCATCTGGATTTTTGCTATCCGGGAGGTTTGAACTCGAGACCTTTGGCTCTGATACCATGATAACTTACCAACTTCTCCAAAAGCTTAAGCTGTTGGAGAAAGGCTTTATTTATCTTTTGTACTTTAACAAACCCTACTCTAACCTCTCACTTCTCCTGTCTACTAAACTCACATGGAGAATCTCCTTGCTCCATACCTACGCTGAAGCAAGCTCGACCCTTGTATAAGAGATATACTCAGTTTAGTCTTATAAAAAAAATGATTTTTAAGTCACCATCCTTCAATATGGCCAACACAAGGCCCTCAGCCTCGATGACTTCAATAGTGACTTCTCAGCATTGGAACAATGTTGGTTCCTAATTTTAAGAATAAGACATAAAATATTATAATTTTTCTTAAATGGTAGCCAATTAAAGACATTGGTTAAAATATTATAAATTTACGGAGCCTTAATTATTTATTTGAGCCCAACCACAAACTAAAATTTTAAATATATGGGGAGACTAGCGAAATTTGACCATAAATTGTAGTAAGCAAGGTTTTGAAAGCAAGGTTTTAAATTTCGCTTTCGGAATGCGTTTTGGTCCTCTATGAAATCAAAATTTCAGTTGAAAATTTGAAATTTTGGTCGAAATCCAATGAAATAAGGTTACGGCTATTTTATCTCCTATAAAATTTTGACCAGGCCAAAATTTTGGTAATTTCGGGAAAATATTATAGATTTATCAAAATCCAGAGTTTTTGGGTGAAATCCCTTAATGGATAAATGAAATTTCGTCTGAAATAAATTGCGATTTCATGTATTATCAATTTTGATGTCGTTCTCTACCGAAACCCGAACCGAAATTTCGAATTTCGGTCGAAATTACTACTAGTAGTAAGTAGGGCACCGTTACCTGGCCATGTCAAGGAGACTATTTCCCTAGGCTCTGTTTGGTTAGATGAGATTTTAGTGGAAGTAGTAGTCAACAAGGAGGTGACAAGGGTGGGATATGTGTAGACTTGTCTAAGAGAATTAGAGGGAATTTTGGTAGTGTGTTTGGTTAGATGTCAAAGCATGTGGGAGAATGGAGGGGTGTCATTAACAAAATAAATAGTAGAAGAGAGAGAAAGAGAAAAAAAAGTAATGATTACACATGGCATTTCACATTCTACTCTTCTCCTCTCTAAATTTTACCAAAAACAAGGTTTGGCATTGGAAAAGTAGGGGAGGGGACAATCCCACCACATAGGCGCCACCTAAGCAAAAAGCTAATAATGGTGTCTCTTCCATGTCTAGTAGTCCAATGGGATTTGAGCTAAAAAATGACAACCAAACAACATTTTGTATTTCATATTCCTAGAAATGCTCAGCCGTCTTCCCTACTTTTTGCAACCAAACAGAGCCCTAGGCTTTCAATGATCACATGGATTCTTCAATTTTGAGTTCAATAATCGGTTTTAAACCCATAATCGATTTACAAAACTATGTTCGTATGTCCTACGCATCCCATGTCATGTTCTATGTCCTCATGCATGCATGGGTTTTAACATCCTTTTATGAGAGAAAACGATAGAGTGAGATGGTTTTGTTTATCTGAAGAGAGAGAGAGCTTATCTGAAGAGAGAGAGAGCTGTCCTTTCTCTCTCACAGACAAATTGCAGAAGCAGTAGCAGCTCTTTTTCTATACAAACTGTGTCTGCCAGGTAAAAAGAAAAAGTTGTTGTGCGTTTCTTCAATTTAGTCCTCACAAAATCACAAATTGCTTACCTCAACACCTGACCTTCCTTTATTTTCTGTTGTCATTTGCCCTGTTTTTTTCTCCTCCCTTTTTTTTGTCTTTTTCCTGGTGGGCTGTGTCCTATTTCTTCTTAGTTTTCTTGTACTAGAAAATCTTAATATGGGTGTTGAGGATTACATACTAGGTTTTTTTTCCTTTGAGTTTGAGAGGTGGGTTTTGAATTAGGCTTGTGATGTGGGAGAGAGGAGGCTCTCTTAGAGGAGAGAGCCTGTTAAGGACTTGGAAGAGGTGTTTCAGTGCTGAAAGAGAGAGCCCTAGACTCTAGGTTTTTTTTTTTGCTCTTTCTGGGTTTTTTTTTTTGAGTCAGTTAGAAGCGAGACTTTTAGAACTTGTTCTTATTGTGTTCTGTATTTTGTCTGTTTTAAAGTGTTTTTTTTTTCCAGGGGATTTCTGGTCTTCTTAGTGGTTTTTTTGTCTTTCTGATTTTTTTTCCTGTGCTTAGTTTTGGGTTTGTCTCTGGTTACCTTTTTCTTCTCTCTATTTTTTTTTTTTTTTGGGTTTGTTTGGGAGGTGGGTTTTGGGGATTTCTAGGGCTTTTCTTTTATTATTATTTTGGTATTAGGGTTTGGTTGATGGCTCTTTCACTGCACAAGGATTTGAAGCAGATGGATTCAAGCAAATATGTCAGATATACCCCTGAGCAGGTTGAGGCTTTAGAAAGGGTATATACAGAGTGCCCTAAACCGAGCTCTATGCGTAGGCAACAACTTATAAGAGAATGTCCAATACTGTGTAATATTGAGCCAAAGCAGATCAAAGTCTGGTTTCAAAACCGAAGGTAAGGTGGTGAAAATATAAACCTATGTTTTTTTTTTGTTTATATTTTGTTGGCTCTTTATTTAGTTTTTGGTTTTGAAATGAGGGAGTTTAAGTAAATGGATTTGGGATTTGGATTTACTTCATGCAGTATTTCAATCATTTGTTATTTCTACTTTTCTTTTTTGGTTTGGGATTTTAAAGGTGGGATTTTGGAGATGTGTTATTGATGTTCGTTAGAATAGTGGCCTCTGCAATTTTTACTCAAAATAGAACTGTTGTCAAATCGGCATTTGAGTGGTATTGTTTTTTAGGAAGTTTTGAAATAAGGCTAAATGATAAGCTTTTAAGTTTGGTTGTGGGTTATTTTAAAAAAAAAATCAGTAAAATGGTTTGGAGAAATGAGAGGAATGTTTCTTTTGTGGGATACCTCTTGTTTTCTTTTCCAAAGAAAATGATATGCAGTGGATTAAAAAATTTTATCTTGGAAGAACCTTCTTGATGTTTTAAAAAATTGCATCTTTCAGGGTTTTAAGTTTTTTTAATGTTAGTTTACTGTGATTTTTATCTGAGAAGAATATAAAGGAAAATGAGGTCTGGGGTATGGGTTTTGAGATCTTTGGTTTTTAGACCAAAGGGGTTTTATCTCTGTGTGATTTGGGAGTTTTATTGTTTTCTTAAATACTTAGAATTTGTTGAGGAGAGAATAAATGGTAATGATACCTTACACTTAGTCACACTTGAGGAGACATTGATCGTTTTTATCCAAAATGGTGTTTTCTGGTGCATTCTTGATAACAACAATTATCGTATTTTCTGTATTTTTATGTCTTATTGCTAGTGAAAATGCTGGAAAATGTTTCTCTCAAATGAGATTCTGGAATACTCTCTTGGGGTTTTGTCAACGTTGTGTTTTTGATACATTATGCTCAATGGCTTAAGCTAGTTTTTTTTACTGGTAACTTTGCTGGTTTGATATTTTGGGGGCTTGTTTTTTCTATGAACTAAAGAAGGGTAAATGATGTCCACATGCTTGGTTTAGAGAAATGTATTTAATTATGCTCGACCACTAGTTTATTTTTATCATGGAATCTGTGCTTGTATTTTTTATTCTTTTAAGTTATTTCATTGCCAGATCTGAACCTCTGCTTTTGACAGTATTTCTTTTGTTTTATTTGCTACATTGCCTTATTCTTTTTGTTTTTAATTACTGAGAGTGAAAATTCTCCTAATTTCATTGACATATTTTCTTTCTCTACAATCATTTGATCGAGTAGGATGGTAAGATGTAGAGGATTTCATTCTTCTAATAGTAGTTTGGAAAAATATTGATTTTTTTAAAAATTTGATTTAGTTAATCAGGCTCTTCACAATAATCTGTTTTCAGTGAAAACAATATTGGATGAGCACATAGGCGTGTGATTGAGAAAAAGTACTAAAAACATGGGATCTGAAAAACTGGATTTGCTTCAACCTACAATTTTGGTTGTTTTTTTATGCGAGTTGTTCCTGAAATATGAAATTACCGGCACTTCTGACTGTTCTTAGACTAGTTTATATCTGTTAAACATGTCTAGCGTGTAAACTACTTCGGTTGTTTGCTTCTGGTGTACCTTTATATTTATAGTATCCCTTTTTTACACTTTTTGTGTTTTTAAATTTTCTGGAACTGTTTAATAGATGCCGCGAGAAGCAAAGGAAGGAAGCTTCTCGGCTGCAGACAGTGAACAGGAAGCTGACAGCCATGAACAAGCTATTGATGGAGGAAAACGAACGGCTGCAAAAGCAGGTCTCCCAGTTGGTGTATGAGAACGGATATATGAAGACCCAACTGCAGAATGTAAGAATTCCATTGTGATTCTACATTGAATAGAACATCTGGATTTATATTATACTGGCCTATGCATCTAGTTAGCTCAGATGATTGACTCAGGCAAATTTTTTATAAAATTGTGCAGCAACCCTTTCTGGTCTTCATCAGTCTTTGAAATTTGTGTGGTTGCTTTCTCCAAGGCCTTGCCTTGTTTGAATTGCAGGAATTTTCTATTAAAGTTTGGAAAAGATTTAAAAGTTTTTACTTTTTTGCATTGGAAGAAGATAATTTGAACCAAAACCTCGTTCTATTATTTATTGGCTGGTCTCTCAATTTATGATAATATCCCTCTAAATTAACAGCATCCATATATCATTTCCCACTTAAATTGCGGAAAGAAACAATTTTCTGTCAGACATGTGTATCTCAGAGTCCAAAGTCCAAACCAGGCCTAAGGTCCTAGAACCATAATAGATACCAATACTGAATATTGCAGGTTTTTATCTTTTCTCTTCTGCTGTTCTATTACACATACATCAATCATATCTAGTTTTTTTATATCCTCATCAAATTTTCTTACTTCAAGCAAGGGCTCGGTTATTAATTTACTACTATTTTATCTTCGTATGGTTTTGATTTTTTTCAATCTTTGCCATCTGAATTCACAATAGAGACCAATATTGTTAATCGCTTACTAGATACCCAATTTGAATGAAGAAGCATTTTAGTGTCTTATCAGACCAGATTAATATATTCAAATGTAGTTCACTTGCATGTCTATTATTTCACTTTTTGGATTTTAAAACATTAAAAGGCCTGAAAAGCTCTTCTAAGCATCTGAAGCTATTCTTACCATATTGGCTTGTTTGCAGGCATCTGTAGCGACCACAGACAATAGCTGTGAGTCTGTGGTCACTAATGGTCAGCACCAACACAACCCAACACCTCCGCATCCGCAAAGGGATGCCAACAACCCAGCTGGGTAATTAGATGGGCCTTCCTATCTCTTTTCATTGCATTTCGTAATATTGATGTTTCTATTTTGGGTACTCATTAAGGGTTTTCTTTGGCCATCTTTTTCCTACAGGCTCCTCGCTATTGCTGAGGAGACCCTGGCAGAGTTCCTTTCCAAGGCTACTGGAACTGCTGTCGACTGGGTCCAGATGCTTGGGATGAAGGTAAATATTCGAAGCATCAATCTCCCATTATTAATTTCTTAAGTGGCGAGTTCTAGAACTGACTATTCTAGTGGGTCTTATGTAGCCTGGTCCGGATTCTATTGGAATCGTTGCTGTTTCCCACAATTGTAGTGGTGTTGCAGCACGAGCCTGCGGTCTTGTGAGTTTAGAACCCACAGAGGTAAGCTTCGCTAAACTTTGGTTATCATATCTGATTGCTGAGACCTGCAGTAAGAAAATCTAATGACATCATTTTTACAGGTCGCAGAAATCCTCAAAGATCGTCCATCTTGGTACCGCGATTGCCGTTGTCTTGAGATATTGACTGTTCTCCCTACTGGAAATGGAGGGACGATAGAACTTATCTACATGCAGGTTTGTGCTTGTCTATCCTAATTGACTGATATTCTCAATATGTCAGACCCGTAAAACTATTTAATGTTTTGTGCTTTTTAGACATACGCTCCTACTACATTGGCATCAGCCCGAGACTTTTGGACGTTGAGATACACTACGGGTTTAGAAGATGGAAGTCTTGTGGTATGCTATTTGTATCACCATAGTCCCCAATAGTTATGACTCGTTGGCATCCAGTCAGTATTTTTAAAGTATGTTGTATCAATGTTTCTTGATCGCACAACTGATTTGGTCATCCAATTATTCTGTAGATCTGTGAGAGGTCATTGACTCCTTCTATGGGTGGTCCCGCTGGGCCTCCTGCCCCAAATTTTGTCAGAGCTGAGATGCTTCCCAGTGGTTATTTGATCCGCCCATGTGATGGCGGCGGGTCAATTATCCACATTGTTGATCATGTCGATTTAGATGTAAGTGTATACAATATAGAGCTTGACATTAGCTTCTCATTATCTTTTTAAATCCATATTTATTATTGTTTCCTGGGTTGTGGTTTAGGCTTGGAGTGTGCCTGAGGTGCTAAGGCCGCTGTATGAATCATCTAAAATTCTAGCGCAAAAAATGACAATTGCTGTGAGCATTATCACTTGAATACCCTGAATATTGTATTTTCTTTTGGAAGTTAAAGACTTACATACTCTAATTCTAGGCATTGCGTCACATAAGGCAAATTTCACAAGAGACTAGTGGGGAAGTTGTGTATGGTGGAGGGCGTCAACCTGCAGTTTTACGGGCATTTAGCCAGAGATTAAGCAGGTAATGTCATAATTTTTGACATAATGTCATCCTCAAACCCTTTTGTTTCGGTTCCTCTATTTATTGATTTGGAGCTCATGTAAATAAATGGCAGGGGATTCAATGATGCTGTCAATGGGTTTGCCGATGATGGATGGTCTATGATGAGCAGTGATGGTGTAGAGGATGTTACTATTGTCATAAACTCTTCACCAAGCAAACTTCTCGGCTCTCATATTAACTCCACATTGCTATCTACGTTGGGAGGTGGTGTACTGTGTGCTAAGGCGTCCATGTTGCTCCAGGTACAGTTTTTGTAATGATGAATGTGATATGATATGGGCTAGGTAGATTTTACTTGATACCGTTATTTAGGGCTATCTTGGGTCTATATTGGGCCTCAAGTGTTTCGTCCCTTGTAACTTGTCCCACGATGATCGTATGATCATAGCCCCTAAACCAGGTCTTGTATGAGGTGCGATTTGGGCTTCTGCCTGAAACTGTAAATTCATGCATTCTTGATTGAACATATAGGCTCACCAGATTATGGTGGGACCGTTGGGGCTTTGCTGGTGGTGGTGCCCGGATCAGCGGATTTGTTCACCATATTCGTGCTCCTTGTGTATTGAGTGCCATCATGATACTCACTAATGAGTACTGCCTAGAAAATGATAATTTTTTAATTTACAGGAATTGATCCATTCTTTAGTTGACTATGTATCACCGTCCTATGCCATTGGCTGTTAAGATATGCAAAGCCATTTTGGGTTTTTTCTGGGTTCTCACAACTAACATTGGTACATATGTTTTTTCTGTTACAAAAAGTTTAGAAAAGTATGTTGTTAAGTTATAATGGCTATATAACATCTGAATGATATTCTAGTCTAGAAAGCAAACAGAAAAGCCAAATTGCCGGTCCTCCCAATGACCATATATTGCCATCTGTTTTGACACATTCACAAATTTTTTTGCAAGTGTAAAATGTCCTTGTAATGAAAGCTGCTGACAGAATTCTTGTGCTGCATGTAGAATGTCCCCCCTGCATTGCTTGTCCGCTTTTTGAGGGAGCACCGTTCCGAATGGGCCGACTCTGGTGTTGATGCTTATTCCGCCTCATCACTGAAAGTTAATCCTTATGCAGTCCCTGGTCCTAGAATTGGTGGCTATTCCGGTAGTCAGGTCATTTTACCTCTTGCTCATACAGTGGAACATGAAGAGGTAACCTGGGTACTTATCAAAGAAAACTTTGTGTATTTTGCATAAAAAAGGGGCGGCCCAGTGCACTAGGCTCCTGCCATTCCGGTATTTTTGCATAATGTTTTAAATTAACTCTTAGATTAAGGTCATCTTTTTTTGTCATCCTACAGTTCTTGGAAGTGATTAGGCTTGAAGGCCATGGGTTTGCCCAAGAAGACCCTATTTTATCTAGAGATATGTATTTATTACAGGTGGTTTATACAGACTGCTTTTTTTTATCTTCCATGTGCTGTTCAAGGGAGAGATATTCTTGATGCCTTTTTCTTTTTCTTTTTCTTTTTTTTTGGCAGCTTTGCAGTGGAGTTGACGAAAATGCAGCCGGCTCATGTGCCCAGCTCGTGTTTGCACCTATTGATGAATCCTTCGCCGATGATGTACCTTTGCTGCCGTCAGGTTTCCGTGTGACACCATTGGATCCAAAAACAGTTGAGTGAATTCTCAAGTTCGAAGCCTTCCCATTCTATTCCTTCTAGATTTTCTTTTTCCATCCTGGAATTATGACGGTGTTACGGAACTTGTTAAGTTTTAGTGCCTATAGCAAATGACTAAATGTTGTATTTGATTGTTTCTGTTTCTGGGTTCACTTTGTATGGTTATAGCTTTCAATTTGTATCGCAGGATTCCCCTGCTGCGACTCGAACGCTCGATCTTGCTTCAGCACTTGAAGGGCCGGGCGGAGCGCGCCCAGCTGGGGAAACAGCGTCTAATGCATATAATCTTAGATCGGTGCTTACGATTGCATTCCAGTTTACCTATGAGAACCATCTTAGAGAGAATGTAGCCGCAATGGCCCGCCAATATGTACGTAGTGTTGTGGCTTCTGTGCAGAGGGTTGCCATGGCAATTGCCCCTTCGAGGTTGAGCTCGCATGTTGGGCTGAAGCCCCCACCTGGGTCCCCTGAGGCTCTTACCCTTGCCCGATGGATTTGTCGGAGCTACAAGTTTGTTTCGAGTTCCTTCTGCTCTATGTTTCTTGGTTTTTTTTAATATCATTGCTTACATTATTTTTTCCACAACAAAATTCTATTCTATAGTTCTTGATACTGTGGATGCTTTTTTCAGTGGCTTGACCTTCCATTTACTGTCACTAAAATGTTCCCTTTGAATTTTCTAGATTTCATACTGGAGCGGAGCTTCTTCGAACTGATTCTCAAGCTGGTGATTCCTTGTTGAAACTCCTTTGGCACCATAATGATGCTATCATGTGCTGCTCTTTGAAGGTAAATGCAACTAATGCCTTGTTTGGCAGCCTTGAATTTTTTTCTTAATGAAATATTAGATTACCAAGTGATGAGAGAGGAGGAGGGACAAGGGAGAGTGTGAGAGAGAGAATTGAGAGTGCTTGAGTGAGTAGAATAGTAGATGGTCCTGAATGGCTGAAAAATAGGGAACAAAAAAGATCAGGATACAATTTTTCCTACTGCTTAATTATCTATTGTAGAATAAGATTAGGATCCAGTTTTTTATTTTATAGGCTAATCATCTATCAAATTTTGAAATGAACATGCACTGAATTTCTGTTTTTAGCTTCCAAGTATAGAAACTTATGCCTGTTTCTTGATTCACTGGTTTTGGCTACAATTCTTACTTGACAGGCATCGCCCGTCTTCACTTTTGCGAACCAAGCGGGGCTCGACATGCTGGAAACCACTCTTTTTGCTCTACAAGATATAATGCTGGACAGGATCCTGGACGAGGGAGGTCGGAAAATGCTCTGCTCTGAGTTTCCCAAGATCATGCAACAGGCAAGCTTAAATAATAAGACACTGATATTGTAGAAATCCTCACAATATTTTTTGCATCACTGTTTTGGTATTCAGTACACAGATTGTTGAAAATCCCACAATATTTTTTGGTAGTAAATCCATGGAGGTTCTAGTTCGAAGGCTCATGGTTGTTATTCTTGTTTGCAGGGTTTTGTGTATCTGCCCGCTGGAGTCTGCGTGTCGAGCATGGGTAGGCCGATTTCTTACGAGCAGGCCGTGGCATGGAAAGTCTTGAATGAAGAGGACAACATTCACTGCTTGGCTTTCATGTTCATGAGCTGGTCTTTTCTTTGATCTCTCTCTCTGTCTCTCTCTGGTAGAAGAAGAATTGTCTGAAGTTTTATTTTGGCTTGAGAAAACTTCACTTGGTTAACTTATTAAACAGTTGAATGTTGGTTACTTTATTTGTATTTTGCCTTGTGGATTTGGATTCTGTCCATTAAGACCTCTCTAACTTTACATGTATTTTGCTTAATGGATTCAGATTCTCTAGTTAAAATATCTTTAAAATCACTGGTTTTACTTTTTTAATGTTAACTAAGGAGCCCTAGGCCCTGTTCGTTTTGGATTTTTAGTTGAAAACTGATTATTGGACTTAAATTAGTCTCTCGATTATTGCATCTATCATTCCTCATCTTTTAATTATTCCTCCTCAATAATCAATCACTCCGCTGGGTCCCCTCGCCATTATGCGGTAGTTAGTGCTGCACTAAACACTGTTGAGGATAGCATTTTCTTAATTTTATTTTAATCTCAAAGTTTGAGTTATTTTAAGACAATGGGTCCCTCTGGTTGATCCGGACCGTCTATATGAAGGGCTTTCCTTAGGATCTCTTAATTTTAACCGTTCAAAAAAGGATGGATGGGTAATATGTACATTTTTTGCATGCTAGATTGCTAGGATTGCATATTTGGGCCATGGGCTATCCAAGTCAATGCCTTGAGGATGGATCAAAGGTGAGCCACTAGATGATTAGTGTCAAAAAGCGGTGTGGGCCCTCCGATTTAGTCTGTATCGGGTGAAGTGAATTTGACTGAAAATCAAAGGCATTTTGATGTTAAAAGGTGCGTAGAAAACGTGAAAAGCCTTTTTTTTCTTCTGTTTTCAGTCCGACATGAGGAATTTCGATTGTGACGCCCTGCCTCATATTCTCGCCATCTTTTCTTTTTAATTGATGTGTGGGCCCTCCAACCACGTCGATTGCGATGCGAGTCAATGATACTCATTCCATACCTCATTCCGTCCCTCCCTCGCATTAAATTATATTGGGATTCATGAATCATGATCTTGATACGGGAATGACGATATGTCCTTTCTTTCTTGACCAAAATACCACTCTCTTTTTTAGTTATTCTCGATGATGTTCTATCCGAACGTCAGCGTACGAAGCCGTTAGTCGGATCTTGTTATAATACCAGGAATGCCCCTTTGTAATTGTTGTATTTACAAACTTTTTGTCTTCACCGGCCCAAACACCAATGTCAGAATATAGGAATAAATTGCTTAATTGTTATGATATTAGGACTACAATTTTTTTATAATTGTACAAACTAAACTTTGTCTTTTCTTTTTTAATTGGCCTCCGTGAGCTTTTTGGGCACCTTTATAACTTTTACCACAGTTTAAATAATAAAAGACGAGATGGGTTAGTAAGATCAGTATCCTTTGGAAAAAACACTCGAGAATTTGCTAAAATTAGGAGAATAATATTGGCACTGCCATGTTTTAATGATCGCACTAACTCAATTTGTCTTTATTATTTACCGAATTGATTGTTCCAGTTCCCGAAGAGAACAAAATCGCTGGTACCACTCTGACCAGATTAATATATGCGTTTGATTAACCACGCTTTCAAAAAGGAGGGTATTGGCCTACAAGATCTACGGTCCATGATAAATCCTACGTGCAGATACACCCGGGTGGATCCACGTCTGTTAATTGCATTTATAGCGCCATTGAAAAATGTTTTCGTGATGTGGATCCAATGGAGCGACCTTGCAAGGGTTTTGTTAAAGAGCGTCCTTCACTTTAGCATTCCGTATGAAATATTTCAGAGCCAAATTTCATAAAACGTAGGTAAGGGTATATCCGTCGGGTCAAAAGTTAGAATCACAAGCGAGGCAGATTTTTGATTGCGCATCTCGAAAGCTAAAGTACGTATGTGGTCCCTTCTTTGCCACGTGTCATTACA
The DNA here is from genome assembly GCF_043159265.1 of Tasmannia lanceolata. Lineage (NCBI taxonomy): Eukaryota > Viridiplantae > Streptophyta > Magnoliopsida > Canellales > Winteraceae > Tasmannia > Tasmannia lanceolata. The sequence continues at coordinate 9,374,435 of NW_027518685.1, read as the reverse complement.
TGAATGATTTGAAGACCTCCATCGCAAATATTCTTAAAACCCGTGCCCAATGTACGGTTTATATTTTGTACCAAGTCGAGTATGGCGTTGGATTAGAATACTGTCGGTGTTTTTAAAGTGGAACTTCAGACTTGGATAGTCCATGTAGGTCCATGGACACCCCTACCTGCAGCCCGACTTGACCGTAACCCGACCTCCGTCTTCTAATTTTATATTAATTTTCTTTGGTTTATTATATTTTTCTGTTTGGCCCAAGTGCAACCCGAACCGACCCAACTAAACCAGACCCGATTTTCTGTTAGATTGGTTTGGCTAAGGTTGACAGATTTAGAGGCAGCTTGGGTGAGGGTTGGCCTCAACCCGACCCAAGTTGCGCTCTTAACCAATAGGAAGGGAAATGATATATATTCGCCCCTTTTCCTCCTTGGGCCCATCTCCCTGTTGCATAGAAACTAGCAAGAGTACTTATACACATAACTTATAAATATAGGAGGGGTGGCCAGGGATAGGGGTGTAAACGAGCCGAGCCGAGCTTGGGTTGGACCCATTAAGCTCAAAAGCTCAGCTCAGCCAAGCTCGGATTATATAAAGGGCAATGATATATTCACGCCCCTTATCTTCCCTGGACAGCTCTATTTAGTGTAATTTGACAACTCTTTTTATACCACGGGGGGGTGGTCCAAGTAACAAATGGGGTTCCAAAAAAGAAGTGACATATTTTGCCTCCCCCTTTCGCGAGCTCAGGCTCGGCTCGTTAAGGATTCGAACCGAGCTCGAGCCCAAACTGACACCCCTACCCAGGGAAGAAAAGGGGCAGAGGAATATTAATATGGTTATTTGGGGTCACCTTTCAATGATCCAAACCGTTCATCCTTTGCTGACACAAACAATCTGTATCACATTTCGATCCATGTAAATTAATAATAAGATTAGCGTTAGCGTTATCAGCTGCAATCTTATTAGTGGGAGATGCCCGGGAAAGGGTAGTTTAGTCATTAGAAAAGCTGGAAAAGTGCTCACGCTTTCCAACCGAGACAAAAGCAAAAGTATTAGAATGGCATGTCCTTAATTTGAAAAAGAAAGCGTATGTTGACCGTATGGAGGCATGGATGGATGGTATGCATATGTTAGCATGACCATGAGATAAGTTTTTTTTTTTTTTTTAGGCTCGCGTTCCCACATCTTTTAAAGTCCGACGATCTAGGGTTAGGGTTTTATTATTCTGCACATTTGAGCTTCCAAGGCAATAAAGGTAAGGTTTGTGAAAGTTGTGGTTTTCGAGCCCCGTTCTTTTGCAGGAGTTGTGGCTCTCATTCACGCATGGAAATCGCTTTCTACTTTTGTTGATTTTTTCTGAGAGCTATTAAAAGATCAGATCTGCGTGCTTTTGTTTCTTTCTATTCAAGTTATTAGGTTAAAAAGGGTTAAGATCTCGCTATTTTCAATGCACGATACGGAGAAAATTAGGATTTCAGCGGGGAATCTGCTGTCAAAGTCGTAGATCATCAAAATCACGATCTTTTTGGGAGAAATTAGGGCTTGGGGCTTTCCGATCTCGTGTGTGGGAAAAAAAAAATCAGGGACGGAGCTTTGAATTTCCGGTTTTGGTTGAACATGTTTAGGATCTTTGATTTCTGAGATTTGACACTTAAGGGGATTTGTGGAGTTTGTGTGGGGTAGGCTTTTTAAGAACATTTTACTTTTCAGTTTTCAATTCATATTGATTAGAGTTTCCGATCTTGTGATATAGAGGGAAATCTGAGTTTTGTAGAATGATTTCAGGTTTTGTGATTAGGTATCTGAAATCTTAATTTGACCACGGTTGTTGAAGAAATTAGGGGTTTATACATAAAATTTAGGGACAATTACATTTACACCCCCTCATCTCTCCTCATCTCTGTTTGGTTGCTTGTAGATGGCTGGGAAATATAGGTGGAAGAGAGAGAGAAATGTAAGACAGAGAAAGAGAGAAAAAGAATAAGACAAGAATTTCTCCTAATTCCCCCAACAAAATTTTCCATTTTGGTGAAAAAATGGGAGAAGATTATGGGGGGAACATCTCCGCCACGTAGGCGCCTCCTAGGATAAAAACCAATAATGATGTGTAGAAGTTGTCTAGTGGTCAAAGGTGTAAATGACAACCAAACATGCTTTGGAAAAATCTCTGCGAGATCTCATGCATTTGAAACTCCTACAATCTCCCCAAAACAAGCAACCAAACGGGGCGTAATGCTTGTTACGTGACGGGGTGGACGGGAATGAAAAAATTGTGGGGGTGTCTTTGATGGATTTTGAACTATAGGGGGAAAAGTCAAGGGGGTTTACTTTAAAATGTCAGAAAGTTGAGGGGGTGTCTTTGGTACCTTTGATACTATGTGGTTAAAAGTGGAATTTGGCCATAGTTGAGACGGTGTATCTGTATTTTTCCCTTTTGAGCTTAGATTTCAAAAATCATAATCATCTCTAAGAATGCGAATAAAAATGAAGGGGATGCATTTAGGGCCCGTTTGGATACCTCATATTTTGTATTTTTATTTGGAATTGAGTTTTGAACACAAAATGAAAAGATCCGCCAGATCATGTTGGAGAGAGAGAGAGAGAGAGAGGGGGGGGGGGTACTTCCTACTGGAGGGGAGAGGTTGAGGAGCAAAGAGGGTGAAGGAAACTGCCAGATCTATGGATTTCCAATTACTTATTTCCACAGCATATTTGGAAATTTAATTTTTTTTTCACTAGATTTGGAAATCCAAGGATTTGATCCAGATCCAAATCACAATGCAAAAATTGCTGCAAATGTGAGATATCCAAATTAAAATCTTCTTGGCATCCAAACGAGCCCTTAATGATTTTTGAATAACAACCCAAAATGAGCAACCAGTTTGCTGATTGTTGAAGAAGATGCAATTGAAGAAGAAAGAAAGAAATAGCCATGCCATACCACATGATCACTCTCTTTAAGAATCATCCTCACACTTTACGGTGCAATTGGGATTCCCACGGACCTCGTCGGCTCTAGTAGACGTGCACTCGTTTATTAGTCCTCTCCTAACTACTTCAAAGTAGTGCTTGTTGAGAAAATCCGCTGAGCAGATCCGATCCAATCGTGCACAAATAAATGGAAAAGTAAAATAAACGCAAGCCACAAGATGAACATCGAGATTTTACGTGGTTTTGCCAATGCCTGCATCCATGGGCGAGAACATGATCGTTCACTATGAAAAACAAGGATTACAATGGGTTAACCCAAAACCCACAAACATGCAACTCGTTCCTTACTTCTCTCACCCAAGACCGTACACCGAGAGTAACCCGATAGAAAACCCGAGAACCCAAGAGAAGAACCCAAATCTCTCTCTCTCTCTCTCTCTCTCTCTCTCTCTCTCTCTCTCTCTCTCTCTCTCCATGGCTCCACGTTCCTCTTTGCAGCCATACACACAAATAGCCTCCCACAATTTGATCGCATTGAGAGCTTAAATACCCTAGGTTTTCCCAAAACCTAACAAAGATAGTTACAATTTTATGCATTTAAATTTCAGTTTGTTTGAATATATAAACTGTAATGGAAATCTATTATTGTCCAACATTCAAATTTACGACCCTCAACGATGAGTGATATTCTAAGGGATTGGAGAGCAATTATCACGGAGAAAGGTGGAAAACGTAAAATCTCTCCAAAATGGTGTTCCCCACTCTCTAGATCAATCAAATTCAATTTTGACATAAGCTCCAAAGGTAACCCTGGTCGGGCAGGGATTGAAGGAATCTTCCGTATCCTTGTTGGGCAAGAGATCTTATCTTTTTCCAGTCTAGTGGGAATCTGTGATGCAAATGAGGCAGAAGCTCATGCCTTCCTACGGGGCCTGAAATGGTATTCAAATGCTAGATCAGAGTCACTGATCATCGAAGGGGACTCTTCTAAAGCCATCGCTTGGGCTGCTAGTAAATCGCAAGGGCCTTGGATGTTAGCTAATGTAATACCATAAATTAAGGACTTGGTAGAAATCATTAAGCCAACACTTAATCATATGAGAAGATTGGCCAACACTTGGTAGCAAGGAGTCATTTCTTATTTTTCTGTATCTTAATTTGATCAGGTGCTGGTCCTGGATCGGGAGATACGTAGATGGGCTATCCATGATTTTAGGGTGTGAGTTGGCGGGATCTGTATCTTTGCTGCTTATGTTTTGCATTGAGAGGGATGCCTCGTCCCCTGTAATGTAATTCATGTTAAGCTATGTTGATGGTCTTTCACGTAACCTCATGAGCATTAGTCACTTATGTGATAATGGGTATGAAGTAATCTTTAAACCTGACAAATGTATAGTTAAAAATGAGGTAGATGGCACTATACAATTCAATGCATATAGAAATGGTAATGTTTACACAGTTGGGCTAGATGAACTAAGACTACAAAATGTAACTTGTCACTTTTCAAAAAAAATTGCGACCCATAGCAAAGTTACAATTTACAATCATGAGATTGTCCTAAATTGCTCTCCCCTTCCATATTTCATCACTAGTCACCCCAATCCCCATGTATGGCGTGTTTATCATGATCAGAGTGTTGATTCAATGTGCCATTATCAAACTATATGGAGTGTTTTTTTCTTATGACATAGGGTATCCCCACCCCATTTAGGGCAGGGCTAATCCCTACGGATCCGTGCAATCACCTTTAAACCACATGCATCGGATAAGCCCGGGGTTCGAACTCTCATATGTGTGGAGCAAAGTAGCAAACCCACAACGCCAGCCAGCGTGCCAACCCTGTACGGGTTAAACTATATGGAGTTTGCGAGTCCTGTATCCAGAGGATGATCCTAGCTCCTTTACCAGAAGAGGGTTTTCTTTGGATTTCCCTCATTTAGATTGATTGGATTTGCAATCCATGATCTAGTAAATCAGATCTCAATCAGCACGCCTGGTCTTAATAACATATGTTCGATTTGTGGCCCACCAGATCAACGGCCCCAATCGCCTTTGACATGCAATTTCCCCCTCCTTTTGACCTTTTTACACAAAGTAAAATTACATATTTTCCTTTTCCTAGCAGTGTTTTTTTATTCACGTGACGGTCTCAATGCAAGCACTTTTTAAGTGTTTGAATTGCCTCTCAAATCAAGAGAAAATGGGAATCTATTTTACTTTCCCCGTAGGCTTGTACTTCTATATTACAAACATTCCAAACGGACCCTTTGCTGTGTTTGATTGTATGACAGGGTGGGGTAGAAATATTGCTTACAGATGATGGTAGCAAACCTTCGTCACGACTAAGTGCATCGCCTAGAATCAGTCTGTAACCTTTTTTTGAAGGGATGAGATTAAAAAACATGTACTCGTTAGTCGTTACTATACAGGTGTTCAATTCGTTTTTAGCCATTGGATCATCTATCTTAGCCCAACTTATAGAGTAGTGATTAGTGTGCACCTGGGGCGATTTACTTTTTTAGCCATTAGGCCCTCTATGTAAGCCTCACTAGTATCGCTATACATGTAGGCCTCATTAGTTTTTGGCCAAATGGGGCCTGCATCTCAGGCACACTACTAGACAGATTAGACCCTCTATGAATATCTGACTAATTACTTTATAGATGGGTACCATTGGTTCTTGGATGTTGACCCTCTATTTGGCACCACTAGTAGATCATTGATTACTTCTGTTTGGCACTACTAGTAGATCATTGATTACTTAGCATGTAAGGTTTAACACTAGTATAAATATTTACACTGGAAAGAATTAAAACTAATTTATACCAAACAATGACAAAGCTAAAAAGGTCCAAGACTATATCGAATAGGAATAGGGGTGTCTAACAGACCCTAAGGATTGATAGTATGGGCATTCGTTTTGGTCCGTTGGATCTGAATTGGATCCGAATGCCATGATCTGATAAAATCTTGAATTGAATGCAGACGAGAAGGATCCCGGAAGAGGGCCGACATGTATAATTCTACATCCTCTATGGTCTTACTTCACGTCTTTTCTTGTTAGGAAAAATTGCCAATATGGGAGACACCAAAATAAGAGAATTGCCAACAGGGGTCACTCTTGGACAATTTTAAAGGGGTCGAAAACAGAATTTGGAGGAAAACCTGACCAAAATGCCCCTATGGGTTATCATGATTCACGTTTTTAATTCATAAAATAATCAAGAAAACCTTAAGAGTGTGTTTGGATTGCCGGAATCAGGAATCGGTATAGGTATTAGATTACAATCCAATTCCAATTCCCTTCGTAAACGGCTAATGATTCCAATTCCAGTGTTTGTGTAAGCACTAGCATTTGTCTAGGGAATCAGTGATGATTCCAATTCTAGGGTTTGGTAGCGTCTGGAATGAAATCAAAATTTCAATTAATATAATGAACTTGTAATAAATCTATATATTTTTCATCTAATTTATATTGTCACTCTTAATATTCCAGCGTTTTTGCCCTTTCTTTCTTTTATTTTGTTACTCTTTCCAATGGATAATATAAAATGGGATTTGCTAGCGTCCATGGCATAAAGCATTTTGAGGCTGGTCTGTTGCATGTCAGAGCAGCCAGCTCATGAATGAAGACAAAAGCTGCTGCAGAGTGAGCCTGCGTGTTGCCTTCTGCGATGGTCCCTAGCAAATCCCACATAAAATATATATTTGTCCTCTTTCACTGAGGCCCAATCTAATATTTTATTATATATTTCTTTTCACTCCTCTCTTATGATCTTATCAAGAGAGCTCTAATATTATATTATATATTTCTTTCAATTCTCTACTACAGTAGATTATGATGAGATTAACAGGTGGCCTCTGTTTTCTTGCTTTAAGCCATTTTAGCATCTTCTTCCTTTTTTTAATACAAATTGAAAAACAGAAGATGGAAGCAAAATCTGGTATTCGTCGTGGAGTGGGATGAAAACGGAAGAAAATCATTGCGTGATGAAGGGAGCCATTGTCTGTTTGGAATTGCCGGAGAAAACCCAACAATAAATACCTTGGTTCCGGTATTGATTTGCAGCATAGCCGGAAAGAGGAGATATCGATGTTTAGAGAAGAAGAGACGAGAGAGGGAAGCTTAAGAAAGGAAACACGTAATACTGGAAGGTAATATGAGATGAGATTTCACGCCTTTTTTTTCTCCCGATTCCAGGAATCAGAATACCACCCCCTTGGGCAGGTATCAAAACGCGCTCAATATTCCAACGTTTTTTCCACCTGGAGACGAAGCCAAACGCCGGAATCCCCTACGTCGGTATCAGATACCCATACCGATTCATGATTCCGGCCATCCAAACACACCCTAAGAACGTGATAGCAATAAGGGCACGTTTGGCTACCACGGTTTCTTTTTTTCCATGATAAATCAGTGTCTGCAACTGGAAATGAGGGTGAATTGGCTAATAATCAGGAAACTAGTGTCTCCGAGTGATGAGAAGCAGCTAAAAAATCAGGAAACTAAAAACTCCACTCAAAATAGGATCGACTTTTTTGTGACAATCACAATCGTGCCCTCTCAAATCTCTCTCCTGCCACTGCCCCACTCAAAATTCCTGGATGCCTTGCATGGCCTAAAAGAATGTGGTAACAAGAAGAGAATGCAAAATTATTAAAATATATCAAAGCTATTTCAGTAAGAGATTTGCTAGGGACCATTGCACAAGGCATTTCGCGGAACGGCTGTTGCATGAGTACGGCCACATAAGAACTTAGTATTGAGATGGTCCCTAGCAAATCCCTTTTAGTAACTGAGTCCTCCACAATGCAGTGGAGAAAAGCTTTGATATACTTAACCCTGGGAACCTAGTATTTTTCAGCTTTAAGTCAAAAATAAATATTCTGTTTTTTTATGGGTAAGTAAGCTTGGGTCGAACCTGAGACCTCAAGGTTGAGATACAAAGCCTCAACCATTTAACTACAGCCCGATGTATTGGTTCGTTGAACTACAGGCCCAATTTATCGGTTCAAAAGTAAATATTCTTGTTTTTGGATTCATGTTGAACTTTGATTTACTAGCGAATTCATGTTTTAATGTCCCCAATGCATCATTTGAATATGAAAGAGAAATCATAACAAACTAAAGTGCTTTGCGATAATGTAAATCAGAAACAGCACGAATGTAGGCGATATATTTGTTTAACCTAGCTGGGGGATGCACTTGTTCTCAAGCAAATAGGTCCAAGTGATAGATATCCACAGATGAATGTAGTATCAATGTATCGGTTCTTGTATCAATTTACATGGGCAGGAACAAGAGAAGGTCAAGCAGTTGGTACCTGGCAAAGAATCCGGTCCACTTGATTCGAGCAAAGCAAACTAAAGCCAAGCAACTGCAGCCTGAGACTCTTTACCACTCAATACCCAATTCCCTTGAGAGAAATAGATTGTTGATGTAGAGAATAACAGGAGCTGATGAAGCAATGTAGTTTTGCATCTGAACCTTCGCCGAGGCCTCTGAGAGCATCAAAAGATGTGTAATGCATTTGTATCATAGGCATTCTATATGATATATTGAGTCTGTATGTGCGTATGTACAAATTTCTTTATGAAATTTTTCTAAAGGATTCATTTAGCCGACCCCCAACTACTTTGGGACAAAGGCTTTGTTGAGTTGAGTTTTGAATGACTGATAATTTTACTGAGGGAAGGGGGAACCCCGGGACCGAGATGGTCAGGACATTGAGAAAAGAGAGAAAATGACAGCAAAAAACAGCAAGATACATCGCCCCTCAAGGAGGGAGAAAATAAAAAATCGCCAAACTGTTTGTACTGACTCCAGCCCGAGCTAATCTGTCAGCATCACAAGTAGACATGGAAACCACTAATCTTTAAATGTCAGTGGGGACGTCTTTATCGCCGTCCAACCAATGACAGTAGAGATTCATTAATAGAGAAATTTTGTTACTGTTGTCTGGCACCAGATCATTTTCCTTTTAATTTTCATAAATGAACATGATATTTACGACTCCACTATCTAACTATGCATGAGTTCTTACCCTCCTCATTTAGTTTCCTCAAGAGTTGTGCCCTTGTAGGGAGTGCATACATTCCCGCAGCCACAGCTTTCCTGATAGCCCATCCATGGTGAGGAGCAAAGACCTGTGCATAAGCCACTGACGCGGGAGTCTTAAGGGAACTCTCCCTGCAAATAGAATTCATGAAATATGAGTGACCTCAGGTGATGTGATGACAGTTTGGATTTTATATTCAGGAGCAGCAACATGTCCATCAAAATATAGCTGCTAAAGCATGCTTTATTAATGCCAATGAAAACTACAATGGTGGAGAGAGTACATAAACAAGTTCAATAAATCAAGCAAGTCTAATTGTCCTTTTTTTTTCTTAATAACGAAAATGTAAGATTTCTATGGACTCAATTGAGTCAAACCTGGAAATCAGGTGATTTGAATTCCATGTCATGACTGCGTTTCTAAAAAAATGGGACTCAAACTGTCTGTCAAGAAACTTAAAATATAGAGGAAAACCCCCACAAATTCTTTAATTGGATCCCCGCTCAATTAGAAACTCTAGACAATAAGCAACACAAGTAAATACTTACCATTCTAATTTAGGACTTTCTAATATCGAATTAACTGAGTAGGAAACTAACCCCTCAACAATGAAAATAAAAACTATACCAAACATAGAATTTCCTAAACAACTAAAAGGACTCTTAAATCAAATAGGTAACTACCCCAACATGACAAGACTTACTAAAAGTAACCTAATCATATTGGGAAACAAACTAAGCCTAAATTAATTCACAAAGGCCAACTTAAAACTCACTCACAAAAAATAAAGGGAAATGATAAATGCGCCCCTTTTCATTACTTAGGACACCCAACTACAGTGTATCTATGACTGCAAAGGGGCTGATGTACTTCACATTTGAAGGAGTGAGCGGACCTGATTGCCACGTACAATGCACCTGGGTGTCCCAAGTGATGAAAAGGGGCGCATTTATCATTTCCCAAAATAAAACCTAAAAGGCTAAAACCCATATTCAAAATTTGAGTCAATTGTTTTTTTAATTGCAGACCTTGGTCAACTATTCAAATTACATATTCACCTCTCCTATGATTTTTTTTAGAACGTTCAATTGTCGGAGGTTCCTTGTGGGCCCCACTTGATCTTGAAGACTCTTAGAAGAATTTCTTGGCTTGAAGGTATCCGATGACGGTCCCCATCAAGAGGACTTCAAATATCTCAATATTTTCTCTGTAGCCTCAAGATGAGATGATCTTGCAACATGCATATATTGGCTAACCACGCACAAAATAAGCTACATCAAGCCATGTTATTCAAAGAAAAATATAGCACGTGACCATCAAGTCACTAAAACAGCCCCTTAATTGGAAGACCATCACCATTTTCGCTCAACCTATGGTAGGGCTCAATGGGAGTCTGTTGGACGACCACCCAACTTCCCTATTTCTTTCGAAAATCAAGGATCTAGTTCCTCTAAGGCTCCGTTCACTTGTTTTCCCAGGAAAGAAAAAGAAAAGGTTTCCCGAGAATCTGACGTGGCATTAGGAAAAGAAATCCAGGGAAACTATGTAGGAAAAGGTTTCCCGCGCCTATTCACTCGCGCAGGAACTGTGCAGGAAAAGGTTTCCCGAGAAACTGCTTGCCTAGTTTTCCTAGGAAAGCAAATCCCACCAAAATAAAGGGAAAAAGAATCTCACACTTGTGAGAAAAGACTCATTTCCACATCATTTTTCCCAATTTCTATGTCAGATGTGACATTTTCCACCTAGGCTCCATCAAAATCCCGTGAAGACAAGTGAACATGCGAATTTTAGCTTTCTCAGGAAAAAATGGGGTGTTTTCCCGGGATTTGGTCTCCCGAGAATGCGAGTGAACAGAGCCTAAGAAGATGAGTATTCCCATTTTTGACAGAGCTACCTCAATCCCAGGAAAATATTTTAACTCATCCAAGTATTTAATTTCAACGTCAGCAGACAAAAACTCTTTTAACTGATCAATCTACGCAGGGCAATTACCTGTAACGACAAGGTCATCCATGTATACTATGAATGCAGTGGTGAACTCCCCTGAATGTTTCACAAAGAAAGTACGGTCACATTGGAACAAGTTGTATCCAATCCTTTTAACCGCTCTGATGATCCTATTGAGCCAAGCTTTAGGAGATTGTTTTAGCCTATAGAAAGATTTCTTCAGCCGACATACTTTCCCTTCATTTCCCGGAGACCGAAGACTAGAGGTGGCTGTATGCACGCTTCCTCATGTAAATCTCCATCAGGGGGAAGGAATTCTTCATGTCTGGCTGGAATGTGGTCATGACAGATTTTTGCAAGGAAAAGAAGCACTCAACTATATTTCATTTTTTGCTATAGGAGAAAATGTACAGTCAATTCCTTAAGTCTGTGTATAAATTTTAGGAACTAACCGTGTTTTACATTTGTCAACTATTCCATCAACCCTGTGTTACACGGTAAACACTCATTTAGAGCCTACTGCCTCTTTCCCTTTCGATAGATCTACCATTTCCCAGGTCTGATTTTTCAGCAACGCCTTCATCTCTTCCTATACTGCCTCTTTCCACTTTGGTTAGGAGATAGCCTCTGTAAAACTACTCGGAATAGACAGAGAAGAAATAGAAGAAGAAAAAAAGCATGATTTTTTTTTTAATGACAAAAAAATTCATTAATAGAAGCGACCGAGATGGTCAAATACAAAGAAGAGAAAAGAAAAAAAAATGAAGAATACAAAGGACATACAAGAAACAAAGGCATGATCTGTTGGAAACAAAGAATAATAACCAAAAAAATTAGAAATAGGATGCGAAGTGCTATGATACTTTTCTTGCATAAAGCAATGGGATATCAAGGTCAGAAGGAAGAACAAATTCAACAAGACTAGACTCAAAAGTAGGATGAGGAGTAGGTTCAATACCATTAGTAATCGAATCCAAGGCAGATTGGGAGAGAAGGATCTACGGTTGGCTTTCCTTTCCGTCGCCTCACATGCATTTGTAATTTTTGAGCCCATGTAGACCCTGTAGAAGGATGAGTAGGGAGATGAACAAACACAATCATAGGAATTGGACGAGGAGTAGGAAGAGGAACGGATTCAGACATAGGAGTTAGTATCCCTTTCAAGAGGTGTAGGAGGTAAAAAATGGAGTAGACTTAAGAAATGTGATATCTATAGCGACATCCGTTTTCCAGACATACGATCAAGACATACCACTTCTAAGTGGATGAGTAGCCAACAAATTCCCCGCAAATAGCTTTAGGATAAATTTGGACCCATAATATGAATGAAACAGACACACCCAAACACATGAAGAAGGACAAAAGATGGCTGGCCTGGAGAAAAAAAGAAGAATAGGAGACTTCCATTGTAGCATACAGGATGGAATCTAAATTTTCAGGAATGCCACTGTGAGATCAGCATCAACACAGGACATTTTGGCCTCATAAATACTCTAACAGTCCATGAGTAACCTCTAGCAGATGGCAGCTCTTTCTCTTCTGTAACCCTATTTTGTTGTGGGGTGTAAAACAAGGTACTTTGATGGAGAATACCCTGATCTTCCAAATACGACTTGAGTATTATAATATTTGAATATTTTTATTTGTTTCTCAAATTAGCTCAGTAACATACGATAGACCTGAAGAGGAAGACATTGGTAGAAGAAAAAGGGTAGAAAACAAAGCAGATATACCCATCATGTGATTAGAGGCTCTTGATTAAATAACCTACGATAGACCTGAAGAGGAAGACATATAGACATGATGAGGAGAAGATTGTGTACTTAGAGGAAGTGGAGATCGAGGCACCTTCAAGTTGAGAAAGGAAATGAAGAAGAAGTTCCATCACATATCCAGCAGCAGATACTAAGACACTAAGACCGATGAGGTGGTAGACGTAGCAGAAACATTGGTCAACTGGGAATTTTGGGCTTTACTCTGGTTATCCCTTTCTGGTCAGCCAACAATATCTCGGAAAGTCTCCTATGTATGACAATTTTCACACAATAATCACATATCAACTTATCATTGTCATCCGGAGCTCTATTAAACTTTTGATGTTCTCCCTTTTCCAGTAGATGACATAGAGGATGAAGATAGAGTCATGTGCAATGAAAATGGGATCGACCTCCAAAAGCCCATCTCTCCCCAAGATTTGCAACTAGGCCATTTCATACCCTGGCATTCAACACGGCTATGAAATTGAAGATTATGTTTTGCTCAACTGGTTTTTGATTTTTTCCTAAATCAGGTAGAGTATCCCATTCCAGTAACTGGTAGTGATCTAACTCCTCCCACAACCCTGAAGGGTGAAAATATGAAATAAAAAGTGACACTGCTCTTCTCCCCTAGGCGAACAGTCACGATCTCCTGCCAAAGATAATATACTTGTTCAATATTCTCTTTTCTTCTTCCTCAAAGAATAAGTTCAGGCTGTCTTAGCCTAAACTTCATTTGCAGTCAACAAGAATTCAGCAACCAAGATATGACCATCATATTTTTACACTCCCATTTAGCATATGCCAGATCATATTCCTTCGGTGCATTTGCTTTCCCAATAACATATCCCACTTCACATCCGCCTCCAAAAACATCTTGGGAATTGTGATCACTCAAGATAATTCGTCATCCAACTTAACTGTTGTGACACCATTCCGAAAAAAAAGGAACGAAAAAGAAAAAAACTTACTGTTGTGATCTCCTCACATTATGGGTATTGTCCCCATAACTACCCGTGGTAGAACTAGCTTCTGAGGCCCCAACTATTGTAGAGGTGATCTTTGAATTACTGTCACTCAACATCCTTTCCAGGAGATCAATTATGAGCAGTACACAGTGCGTAATCTATCCGTCCTCACCAAAGAATGTCTCCCAATCAAGTGAACCAAACTGAAAAATCTTGATCGGATAAGGGAAAAAACTAAATCTGATCAGAAAAACTCCAATATGGACAAAAACACCAAATATGATCAGAAAAAAATCCGGTATGGACAAAAAACTCCAGATATGATCACATACACTCCGGATCTGTACTCAAAAACTCAACATCTGATGTTCCTCTATTTTTTCGAAGAGAAAATCAAGAACAACATTCAAGTCGCCATCAAACAAATAGGAAAAAGCCATCACAAATCCCCTCAAAAAAATTGATTATACCCTAGACGAAGATGATGTCCCTTGGTTGCTGCAGACTTGCGGATAAAAGAAGAAGATGTTTTGATTCCCTGCTCTGATACTAGGTTGTGATCTATAATGAAGTTGATGGAGAAAGGAGAAACAAAAGAAGAAGAAGAGAAGAAAGAGAAAAGAGGGAGAGAAAACAATTTCAGTAACACGACTTGAGGTAGAAGCCCCTCTGCTTGACTTCTATTTCCTTAAGTTATTTACATAAAAAGGAAAAAAAAAACCCTTGCAGGCTACAATACGATATAACTCAACAATTAGTCCAAAACTGGGATTCCAATTGTCTTCAAACATGGGTTCATGTTTCTTCTACACTCAATAAAATCAATCTGAATGCTTCGTGATATAATAACCATTGTTTCATGAAACCAGAGTGGTAGTAGAAGCAGCCACAGGAACAGGAATAGAAGGAATGGATTCACAAGTTGGAGAAAAAATTTGTGGTTCTCAAAATTTTCAAGGAATACCTAGGAAATATTAGTAAAATCTTATAATAATTAAATATATATATATAGAGAGAGAGAGAGAAATTATATGATGCCCGACCGTCAAAATGTAAAGGGCGGAAGGAGACAAAACCTGCTGCCTTGGTTTTTGAACCAAGGAAAAGTCAAAAACGGTGCTTTCCCTTGGATTAAAAATCAAGGGAGAGAGGGTTTGTCTCTCTCCGCCCTTTATTTTGACGGTTGGGCATCATATAATTTCTCATATATATATATATATTGAACAAAGTTAATGAAATCGAGAAGGAAAGAACAGGTTGGTTTAGGGCATGTCCTAAACCATCACTCTAAAGTTATCATGTGTACCAAAACAGTAGTTTTTTTTTTTATCATTTTTCCAATTTTTTTGAAGAAATTCTTTGCATTTTGTCAAGTATGTTTTTTTCATAAAAAGACAGTGATTTATATTTTGTTGATTATGTGGGGTGAGAGGAATGCAGGTTAGGGACGTCCCGAAACCACGTGGTTCTTCCACGTAGCTCCGTATAACAAGCTTGAGTTTCCAGATTCACAAGCAGAAAATCATACAAAACTGAGTTAAAGATGGCATTTGTGTTATCACAGTAGATGCACCTGGTCGTAAAGCAATGTGAGGTTGGAAGTGAAAGAAAAGCACAAGAATTAAAAATTCAACCCAGAAGTGGCATCATTGAAAGAATATTTATGAACTAGTAAGATAAAATGCTTTCCAGGCATTTGCATCACCCAATTGACACAGAGAAGGGGCCTGCAGACATACTCTGATGCTAAAATTTGCTCGAACAGTACCCTGACCATGTCAAGTCCACGCTTCACTCTGAGAAGGTTGCGTGAATGGCTACCACCTTTCCTCACACAATTTTGTTCAACATCATGATCAAGCAAGGATTGTAATGTATCAATAGACGCCGATGCTTTTGAGAGATCATTAACCTGTTATGCAAAAGGGAAAAAGAATTTAAGAACCAAAGTATATGCAACAGTGCAACATAAGCGAAGGAAAACAATGTGAAAACATGAAAGGAAAACAATGTGAAAACCATTAGCTACAAATCTATAGTCAATCCACATAATTCAAAGTTCCCTTCTAAAATACATTAAACATCCACTCCAAGTCACATAGTTTTAAGCACTTTTAGCACAAAAGTAACTTTTTTTTTAATAATGCAAATGTAACTTATTATGTACTTGACATTTATTCAGTTCCATCACCATAAGGGGTATGAGAAAGATCATTAAAAGAGAGTTAAAGCATTTCCTCTAGGGTTAGAATATGGCAACTAACCTAAAACAGCTCAATGTATTACACTTCTTATACTTATAAATTATAAGCATACATGGGCAGTCATCACGGTATACTAAATTCATTTTTTTCATTAGATTCTAAATTCTGCAGTGATCATGGAGACCAGAGTTTCGCTATAGCAAGGCACACAAACACTTAGACTAGGAGCTTCCTTCGCATGAGCACCAGTCGTAGCTCCAAACTAGTTACCGGTGCTCCACTTTGACAGAAGATTCTGGTGGTTGTAGGAGACTCCCTAGCATGGGTTCCCTGAGAACAGACACAGGCAATAGAACCCTTGCAAAAAACTTCTATCCTGATCCACTCAGTACTTTTACGAAATAATATATTGGAAAATTTTCCAGTGTTTGATTCTACACCCCACTTTTCTTCCCCATTCCCCCCACCCTTACACACCCTCCACATACACCAAGTAACCCAAAAACAACTTATGATAATCAAATACAGCTTCAGATATACATTTCCTAGTTGGGTCACAGATTCATGGATTATCTATCGAAATTAGCAAGAGAATAACAAAGTAACTGGAAGAGAATTACTATTTTTTTTAACCCAAGAAGAGAATTACTATTTAAAGACTCCAAACTGAGAGTAAGTGTGATTTCTAACCATCGAATTCAATAATAGATATACTGATTGAAGCATATACTCATGAATTATCAGCAAAATCACCAAAAAGAGAAGAGGAACTGAAGTATTGAACTGTGAAGAACAATTAGATATCGTAAAAATCCGTGATTTCTAACCATTGAATTTGAGCACAGCTCCAGATAGAGATTTACGGCCCATTTGGATACCCCACATTTTGTATTTGGATTTGGAATTAAGTTTTGAATACAAATTGAATAGATCTGGCAGCAGCTCATGTAGAGGGAGAGAGAGAGAGGGAAGGGGGTACTTCCTAGTGGAGGGGAGAGGTTGAGGAGCAAAGAGGGTGAAGGAAACTCCCAGATCTGTGGATTTCCAATTTCTTATTTCCACAGCAAATTTAGAAATCTGGATTTTTTTCATTGTCAGCTGCTGAATTAGAAATCCAAGAATTTGATCCGATCCAAATTACAATGCAAAAAGGGGCTGCAAATGTGAGAAATCAAAATCAAAATCTTCTCGGCATCCAAACGGGTCCTTACCCATTGATTACTGATTGAATGCAGATTCACAGAATACTAATGAAAATAATAATAAAAAAGCAAAAACAAACAGATGGTACAAGAGAGAGTGAAATACAATTACAGAGACGAGAGGTTTAGGGCCTCTTTGGATCCCCCCAAAATCAATTCTTATTTGCAGATAAAATTATTTGAAGTTAATCTTATTTGCAAATGGAACATATTAAGGCCTCATTGAATGGCATTAACTATATCAATTATAATGCTATTATAATAATCATATGCAAATAAGCAAATTTAACTTCAAAATTATGTACAGATTCTCAAATTATAAAGTTAGAAATAAGGAACAATCAGAGATCATTAATCATTGGAGAGAGAGAGAGAGAGAGAGAGATTTACAGATCTAGTTACATATTCGCAGATTTACGATGGAAAAGAAATCCATGAAAATGAAGAGACGATTTTGTTAGATTGAAAAAGGAAGAGAGGATTTTGTTACCTTGGAAACGTAATCCATTTCGGCAAACTTGAATGCGATCCCTAGACAGCCGAAGAGGACTGAGACGTGAGAACAAGCGAGCGAGAAGGGCGCCACCTCCACATCCAGGGTCTGAGAATTTACAGTCGATGCCAGATCTTTGAAGGCTTCTGAAATCTTTCTCAGAGGCTTTTCTCCGTCCCCCATCAAAACCTCACCTAAAACTCTCTCTCTCTCTCTCTCTCTCTCTCTCTCTCTCTCTCCCTCTTGCTCGCTTGAGAATGACAGAAAGAAGCAGGTGCGAAGGAATAATAAACGTACTCTTGATCAAACAGAAGCCTATTAGATGGACGGTCTGGATTGATCATCGGTGGAGCGACATTATATAATAGTAGATATGCAACATCCTCTTACAGTGAGGTCACCCAATTTCCCTATTGTATGTGGCCCTCGAGCTCATGAGTTTTGCTTCCCTATTGCTTCGTTTGGTTACGTTTTTTTAAGTAAAATAGCAGGGAATGTAATTCTCCTAATTACCCAAGGGATGTTTGGTAGGGATTTAGCAGAAATTAGAATTTTGACCGCCGGTTATGTCGGGCGCTTGTCGGGTGACGTGGAACCCTCGAAATTCGCCGGATGAATTTCTCCAAATCAAAGAAAAAATGGGAGAATTTCTCAGAAAATTCTTTTTCACCGTAATTGTCATAACTTTCTACTTTTGCTTGTAGTTTTTTCCGTAATTGTCATATCTTATTACATTTTGTTGGTATTTTTTTCGTAATTTTCAAACTTTATAACCTAAGTAATTTTTCATTTAAAACTTTATAACTTCCGCTGTTTTACTTTTTTTTTGTAATGATTATTTTTTTGCTTATTTTTGCTTTTGCTAGCAACTTTGCCCATGTGCGCATCTTTGCACAAGGATGGCCACATGCCGAGAAGTAGCATAGGAGAAGTTTGCTAGCAAATTCCTATTTAAAAAAAAATGTTATCAACACTACTGTTTTCTTATGAGGGCACTCTCACTTTATTAAAAGTACAGTATGGCCCACACCATAGGATTATCCAAAGCGTCCATTAGATGGGCCATAGCCTAAATAGGTTATGCTCCAAAAATCATTTCCATAGGATGATCCTAACCCTCCAATCTGAATGTTAGAGGGTTGATCCTAACCCTCTATAGATCGGAGGGTTAGAATCAACCAATGGAAATAATTTTGGGGCATAACCTATTTAGGCTATGGCCCATCTAATGGACGGTTTGGATAATCCTATGGTGCGGGCCATACAGTACTTTTTATAAAGTGAGGAGTGTCCTCATCAAAAAACAGTAGTACTGATAATATTCCCCAAAAAATCTTAAAAAATACGGTAAAAAAACTCCAGCACATCTCCTACCCCCAACCAAACAACGTCGGAAAAATGCCCACAATCTCCTCGTTGACTGATTTCCTTTTGATTTCCCTTTGACTTCTTCTTCTCTAAATCCCCCTAACATCTACCAGCATCCAAACAGAGCATATGCATTCTCCATAGGGCAATCTACTTAGTGTATAGTGCGAGTGCCACCAGAGTCTTGGGTTTAAAGAATTTAATCATGACTCTACATGATTAGATCCGTCGATTTGTATCAAGGGCCTAGGATCATTCAATCAAGTGTTCTTAATGACATTTAACCAGACTTAGGTTGTCCTCAGTATCAATTGATTTTACCAAGTGCATTAGCAAAAATATCTGGGTGTCTCATCCCCTTTGAGGTGATGTGAGAGATTGGTTGGAAAGAAATGCTCGGACTTTCGAAGAGAAGTTTTCTATCATCCCTTACGCTAGCTTGTAAGATCATAATGAACTTGGCAAATTGGGCTTGACAAAGTAGTGCCTTTTGGGGTTACTCTACATATTGCATTTTAAGAAATTGGAAGACAATCTAGGTGGGTTCCATTCCAAAGGAAAAGATGCTAGTGATTTGGAGATCCCCCTACCTAATGTTCTCAAGCTCAATGTCGATGGTTGCTCCCTTGGCAACCTCGTCAGAGCAGGTATTGGAGAGGTGTTTAGAGCATGGTTTTAAATTTCAACCGAAATCTGAAATTTCGGTTTCAGTTGGACCAACACCGAAGAGTCTAATACCCGAAATGGTATTTTATTTCGTCCAAAATTTTAGAATTTCGGTCGAAATTTCGTCCGAAAATCTGAAATTTCACCCAAAAACTGTTTTTTTTTAATTTATTTAATATTTTACCGAAATGTGGTATCGAATAAAATATTGTTTTTAACGTTTCGGTGGGGTCCGAAATTGAAATTTAAAACAATGGTTTAGAGATAGTAATGGCGCACTATCATCCACGTCTTCTGTGGGCCAATTGTTATTACAGACTCTACCGAAACAGAGGTTCACGTTTTTCACTACGGTATGAACTTATTCAAGAATCAAATGTAGGGTAAGCTAGAGGTAGAAGGAGATTCTTCAAATGTCATTTCCTGGGTTCAAGGCAAGAGCATTGGACCATGGAGATTAGCTAAGTCTCTGGATGAGATTATTTGTATGATTAACAATAGTTTTCTTTCTTTTGTTCATGTCCCTCGGAGGGCCAGTGATCTGGCGGATTCGTGGATTCGTTGGCTAAAACTGGAGCATTGAGAGACTAGGTTTCCTCTGGGTACTCTCTCCCCATCGATGTGAATTTGTAATCGCTTTTGCAATGAATATAGTTACCTTTCTTTTTAAAAAAATAATATGAAGAAGAAGAAGAAGTGAGGCCCAATATGTGTCTCTTAGGCCATGTTCATTTAAGATTTTGACTCCAGAACTGATTATTGGACTCAGAATAAATATAGGGTATTTAGCTAAACAGAGAGTTTAGATCTCTCTAAACCGAAGATAGGAGTCCAGCCCATTCCCATTGCCCCACCTAGATCCAGTGAAACCTGAACCCATATGGTTCAACTTGACTTCAGCTAGGGTTTTGTTGGCATTTGCTAGTGTCTGAATCCAATCCCATCTCCCTAATTTTTTCGCGAATTTATAGTTCCGTTCATTGGTATACTACTTAATATTTATACTTAATACTTAATTTAAATGAAATACAATCGGATTCAAATATTTCCTCTCCATCCCTGCCTCAAAGGGACAATTTGAGTGGAATGCCGACCCCTTTTTTTCAGAATGAGTCCGTTTGTTTTTATGTGATTTCGTACTATACAATTTCTTTGTTTGTGGGATCATTTTCCCTCGAGGGGTAATGAGAAGAACTATAGAATGGATTGTTAACCATGCCTAGATCTCGGATAAATGGAAATTTTATTGATAAGACATCTTCAATTGTAGTATCCTGATTTCAAACAAAATTGAGGTATCGTGTTTTTTGTATTTTTTCAAATTTTCCATGGGCCAACCTAGACTCAACGTGACCGGATTTAGTAAATTGGATTAGATGGGTTGGGTTAGAGTTGAGAGATTTAGGCTCTGTTTGTTTCAGATAAAGACAGCCAAATATAAATTCAAAATTACATTTAAATTTGAGTCCAATGACAATAGGTTGTCATGACTCATAATCTGAAACGAACAGGGCCATAAAGGCAGGTTGGGATAAGGTTGACCGTCCTTGACCCGAGGCTCGGATTGGGTCAAGTTAGGGTTGAGGTAATGCTACCACGGATTGGGGTTACGGTTGGCCTCAACCTTGCCCGAGTCGCACTCCTCCTCCCAAAAATATGTAAACTATATTGATTTTTAGACCTTTTATCGTACGCATAAGATGTCCCCTCGGCACGGGACTGGTGCCGTGTCGATCACTTGATGAATGTCAACAACATAATAGTCTCGATTACAAATACCCATCTCCTTGTGAGACCCAAGATAGATATAATTCATTACGTATCATTAATCTCGAGAGTGAGTGTTTTCCGAGTTGCTTTTTGTCTTACGCTTCTTCACTTGCCCTAACTACCCTTAATTAATTATAGCGCGGCCCACGTTACTTTGATACAACGAAAGTACTAAAGAGGAAACCCAACTCAAAAGGTTTCTTTAGTTTTACAATGAGTGACAGTTTAAACAAATACCTTGTTGTTGGCATAGGGTGGAAACCAATTTAAAGCCATGGTAGGGCCTGAAACCATCTTGAGTAAAGACATCATTATAGTTTTTCATAATACAAAACAAATGAGGAAAAGTTCTACAACAAATAATTTTGGGAGTGAGGGGAGCATAAAAAGCTCCTACAGACCAGGAAAACAAAAAACTAGGTATTATTTTTCACCATTTTTAGGGATATCTATTGCTCTCTCCACTCCCACCCACTCAATTCCCCCTCTCTCAGTGTCTTCACCTCTCAAGCAATTGGGCCTACGAATATTCCATGGAATAGTTTTTCATCGACTCTACTTTATTGTATGATGGAGACAATGAAAAAGTGTATTTGAAGATTTAATTCCCAATTCCTTTTTTCTCCCCTTTATTCTTTCCTGGCCATCCCCTCATATTGCAGATAGAACAGTCGTAGATACTCTAGTCTAGATGGAGGTGCTCCAAAGAAAAAAGGGTGAATAGAGAGAAAGCTTCAATAGGGTGCTAAATTATTGTGATACAAAGGTTCAGCAGCTAAGACTTAATGGGTCCCACCTTTCATTGACTGGCCTTACCTCTTTTCCTTTTTTTTTCTTTTTTTGGGATGGGTGAGATTTTATTAGAAGGCACTGCACCGAGACAGTCATGAGACCAAGAAAGACAAAACAAAAGAAGGGAAAGAGACAAGCAAATACAAGAGCTTGATTAGCCTCACTCTAGATCTCCTATTGCCCAAAAATCATCCTAATCATACAATCTTAACAAACACACACTGTAGCTAACAAACATCTAATCTACATATAAATTATTTCTTTCATAATGTTCAAGTTATTCTGCCCGCAAGGTCTACCGAGTTTTGAACTGATTCAACTCGTTTTGCTGTCAGGCTGCCGAGTGGGTCAACTCAGCTAAGCTTCAAGTTGATTTGTCTGGGTTTTAGTATGTTGAATTTAACATAAGATTGGTTCAGAGATTTTGATGCTCCACCGTTCGCTGTTCTAGTTTAGATAGTGACAATTTGACTCTCTTATAGCTAGTTAGGATGCTCCCAAAGCGCATAGCTCTGCTTGTTTAAGATTATGACAACCGATTGCGAGTCCAACCCTATTCTTGAAAAAATGACTGAATTTCAATTTGCATTGTTTGGAGGACAATTTCAAACAAAACAAACTGGAATTGGCAGAACAGGAGACTGAGGGGCCTCTCGCCACTGAAATTTGTTACGATTTCCAAAAAAATAAATTTTTATGGGATTTGCTAGGCAATTTTACATAAAGCCATCTCTGCGAAAAAGTGAGCCTGTGTGGCTGTTTTCTCATGCAAAAGTGAGCCGAGAAATGGCTTTCCGCAAAATTTCCTAGCAAATCCCTATTATAAACATTATTTGCGAATTATCTTATTTTCCTTCAAAACTATTTGCATATGGCATTATATAGAAATGACATTTAGAAGCATACAGAGAGGCCCATAATTTTTTGGGTGAGAAACTGAGAATACTTTCTATATATACTAAGCAAATCTATCGCCGAAATACTGTTCAATTTGAGGTATTGCCATTGTTGAGCTATAGAGATCGACTAGCAACATGATCTTGTCTTGAAAAATGGCTATGACTCAGTGCCCATGTGGATTACAAACCTAGGTCTCAATCACAACATAGGGGTGCAAAACCAATTATTTAAAAAATATTAAAAGATGTCTTTTTCATGGTGCTTGACCAAAGGTCTACACGGCTAATGAAATAGGCTAATTTTTTATGACAAACAATATTAATGGACCCAATCACCATACACATGGCAATGTGACCATGTCTTGCGATGATTTTCTTCTTCTTTCAATTTGTGATGGGACGTAAAATTTGTTTTATGCCTATTTCACGTCGAAAGAAAGGAGTAAGACGATGCCTGTCATTGAAGATCTTTCCATTTTTCTAGTCAGATGTGGAAATGAAATCTGCACTCCCTTGTTTTGATCATGACCGTCCTCATATTTTTGAGGCCGATAAGAAGTTTGGGGCTCACAATCGATGTCACAATCTCAAACGAACATGGCTAAATTGTTTCCTTGATTGGATGTACAACCAGAGGCACAATTGTTCAATGATCTGAAACATTTGTTTTCTAGGCCTTGATAATCCGCTCCAGGCAATTCTAACCCTCTAATTTGTAGTTCTTAAATCGATGGTCAGAAAATAAGGATGCAGTTGTCCGGCCACAAATTGAAGGGTTAGAATGCATGGCCGCCCATAGAAAGGCTAAAAGATAAGTGATTTTGATCATTAAACAAGTGGCCCTACTTGTACTTTTGCCAGCCCATATTCTCCCTTGAAAATATATGGGAATCCATCATATAAGAATCGAATTAAACCTTTGCTCATTTGCTGAAACAAGGGAAAGTGGATAACAATTCCTAACCACAGAGAAGAATGATAAGCAATAATCAAGAAATAAGAATGCTTTAAGTTTAAGTGCTTTAAGTATGCACTCAAGACCTTGGAGCCCACCTTCTCTATTGATGAATCAATGGAACCCATTTCATTTCTCGAGGACCCCGTTGCTTCCATCAATGGATAGCTTTCCCCGTTTAGAGAAAAGAAGCTCTGCATAATCATGTAGACATACTTTATAATTAATTCATAGGCTAAAGGTGAAAATGATGCTTCAATCATTACAAATAAAAGATGCTTAAGTGTAGTGATAATAGCTTTGCTTTGAGCTTAAACAATGAAAATAGGGATTTTCAATTGTTCGTTATAGTCCGGTGAACTTGGAATAGAGACACACATACACACACAGAGAATAAACCCCTAACCCTTTCTTATTTCTCTTCGAGGAATGCTAAACAGAAGGGTGCCCTTGCGAAAACCATAGGCAAGGGCTCCCTCGTTGGATCCACATCACCAAAGTGCATTAAATATTTCTTTACTTTTACGTCTTCCGGTGTTTGTATAATTGCACTTTAATGACATGGATCCAATGGGGTTGCCCTTTCGGCTGGTTTTTGCTAGGTCGCCCTTAAGTTTAGCATTCCTCTCATTATTAACCCTACCAGTAAAAAGGCATTAAATGAGGCTGTCACTTTGTAAAGGATATCAAACAATGCAAGTGCTCCAATCTCCCATGCAGTGATTCGTATCTTGGATTTCCCGTGCCACAAAATTTACTCAGTTTAAACAACCTTAATTACAATCTGTAGCCTCAGATAGTCAGATGAATGGCTCGCAAAGCAAATTTTAAAGCATGGATGGTTTAGCTGGGTGTCACTGGGGCTCCGTTTGCTTGCCTCCCTTAGGTGTAAACCATAGATGCTTGAAAGTGAAAAAAGCTCATTTCCTCTTTCCTTTCCAAAAGATAAGTAATCCAAACAGAGCCCAGGGAACTTGGGAAGGAAAGTGAAAAAGTACCGTATATTTTTTTTTAATTGTGCAAAAAAAGTATTGTACTAGCTCACTTTGGCTTAGCCTTTATTATCTTTGTAATGTTTGCTAGAGCATATTAACTTCAATTATTAAAAATATTGCTAGAGTATTCTCCTCTTCTTCTTTAAGCCATTTGGATCTAGACCTTTGGCTCTAAGACTATCTCCTCCTGTAGGACTAGGTGGTTGAACTCCTCTGTTAGATTTCCCAGCTCCTCCACCACCTTCCCGTTGCCCATACCTTGGACTTCCGCCCTTTTCAATTTTTGAATTTGTAGGGGCGGGCGCTATCATTATCTTTATTAAGAGTCCAGACCAGGGGCAATGCTGTCACAAGGCCTAGGACCACGCAGGCAGCCTCCAATCTGGGTCTGTAACCTGCCTCAGCCAACAGGATGCTTGAGAGCAACCAATATTTTCTTTCCGCCTCATAACGAGTATTTTCCTCACTCCACTCCTTTGGTTTTGCTTTGACATAAAAAAAATTACGTCTCATCACCATCTGGCTTCTTCCTATTGAGATCTTTAATTTGCTCCGCACCGGATCTGAGACTCTGGATTGGGATGTGATAAGATCCCAATCGCCAAGCACATATACCTCAGGAAAATTATGAACGGCTGGGATTGCCCAAATTCCAAACGAACTCGAATGTGACCAGATGGTCACCTTCTTGTAAGAGCCCATTCACTAGCAATTACAGAATGTTTAGGATTGCCTGATCCAAGTGACTTTCAAATATGGCATCTACAACCCCGGTTTAGATTGCCTATGGATAGACTTTGATACACGCGCAACACATCCCTCTTCGTTTATAGATTGGCCCTATGTTTTACCATTTTTTCTACTTGCTTGACTCTGGCGACAATATCACGTGCAAATCATTTCTTTTTATTTCGTAAGAGAAATGATATCTCCATTCCCTTCTGATAATGGCAATCGTTTGGTAAACATTTTTTTTTAAAAAAAAAAAATTGGCTTTTGATAGCTGGTCAGTGTGCTTAGCAACTTTGCTTAAGTTTGAACAGCTAGTTATTAAAATATAAAATCCTGAGATATTGGCATTCTTAAAATGAGAACAATTGGGCAAACAATTACCATCAAGATCGATGCTAACAGTCAACTTTTGGGTCCCACATAGGGACATGAATGTGCAAGAGATGGCTGATCTAGTAGAATATCATGAGACAACCCTCATGGCCTTGGCTCCTAGTGGACTGAGCATCCCATGTGTGAGATAGAAGAGTACAAAAATCAATGGTTTAACTTTTTCTTGGTAGAACCCTGGGTTATCCAATCTGTACATGTGGCAAAAGTGGGCCCAAAAAGTATTTCTTTTTGAGCCTGATAGCCACCTGTTTTTAGCATTTTTTAATTAAAAATAAGGAAGTGCAAATATTATTTCTCTCTTTTTTTTTTAGCATTTTAAAGGAACACAAGTGCCAGTATAAAATTCAAGAAGGTTTGCAAGTCATTTTCTTGGGCTTCTTATAAAGCACTGTTGGTGTTAGGGAGTCGAGATTACATGCAAGAAGAGTAGGTTGCACACTTGCACCTTTTTAATGGCCAAAATATCCTTTATTCTTTCATAATGATAATTATGGTCCATTGGAGGAATGCTTATAGTTGAAAAATGTAGACAGGATTGCCCTACATAGGAGGACTTTCTTGTCATTTGCAAAAAAAATAATCAAGGGTTTAATTAAATAATAGCTCAATAAACGGCGTTTTTATACCAGCTCTTTTATTTCTTATGGTAAAGCTATATGGTTTCAGCTCTTCACCTCATGTTTTCCATGCATTTCCCTGTTCATTTTGGATTCTGAGTATTGATTCTGACTCCACGACTGATTATTGGATTCAAATTTGTGCTAATTTGAATCTAGTAATCGCTTTAGGAGTCAGAATTAATTCTCAAAATTCAAAACAAATTATGCCCTAATTTTGAGACCAAAAATCAATTTTAGGCTAAAAAAGGTTGGTGCTTTGAAAAATGTTGCATGTAAAAACTGAAATTTCTCAAGTTTGGTTACACCATTTTTTGGGGCTAAGAATTTCTTTCGGCTCTGTTTTGTCTAAATTTTGTTTTAGGTCCATTTTACGTTGAAAGAAACAGAGCCTTCGTGCATGTTTGGCAACCATAAAAAATTATTCCATAAAATATTCGTGGTACCAATTGTGAAATTAGAGAAAGAAAATGGAGAGAGTTGAGCGAGCTCGAGTGGGGGAGCACGCAGAGAGCACGAGAAGTTCCAAATAACTGAAGCGTGGCAGGATGTGAGTAGAAAGAACCACCATAATTTGCGGAAGAGCCAGAGAGAGAGGAAGTTGAGTCGGAGGTTGATAGAAGCCCTTGACTATTAGTGGTTCTCGAGTTTCTTTGTGTTTCCACTTTTCCTTGGATAGCAATATCTAGGAATAGGTGCTGTCGCTTTTTTTGGTCTGCATACATATTCTTGTGATAGGGTCAGTGTTTGTTTGTTGATTGTATCATCTTTCATATTCTAATAAACCGGTAGGGCTCCCTGCAAAATCCCAGCTCACCTATCAAATAAATAAAAAATTCAAATAACTAGTGAAAAAAAATACTCTACTTCAAAGTCGGTTTTCTTTTTCTTGTTTTTCCGGAGCTTTTCATGCTCCACTCAGTCCACCCTCTCAGGTCTCTCCCTCTCCGCCTATCTCTCACAACTGACCCCAAACACACAACAACAAAAGAGTCCTTGGTATAGTCACATTTCTCTTATTGGGAATTTTCTTAGGAGGAAAAAAGGATTTCCTGCAATATTCCAGATAGGGCCTAGACAGCTTGAGCACATCCAATCCAAACTGCACTGCATTGACCGTTTAGATTAATGGCCTGCCAAATATTTCGGTATGCTGAATAATAGTATTTGGCTTTTTCGGTGGGTGAGATAATTTAGATCAAGACAATAGTATTTTGCCATTTGATATTGGGGATTTGCTAGGGTCCATCGCAGAAGGCATTTCGCGGCTGGTCTGTTGCGTGTCATACCACCCACCTCGTGAATGGAGACAAAAGCTAGCGATGGACGGTAGCATTTCCCTTGATATTATTATTGAGATTTTATACGGTGCGAGCCCTTACAATCGCTTATTTTTCAAAAAAGTACTATACGGACCATGTCATAGGATGATCTCAACCCTCAGATCTATAGAAGAGATGCATATTATTGAAACCTCTGTAGATCGGAGGGCTAGGATAATCCTATGGAAATGATTTTTGGGGAACTACCTACTTATGCTGTGTTCCATTGTATGGACGGTTTGGATCATCCTACAATGTGGTCCGGATAGTACTTTTTCACCGTATAAAAACTCATTATTATTAGGCGCTTTTGGATTGCAATAACTTATTTGGAAGGTTTGGAAAAGAAAAACCTTTCCAAAATTTCATGTTCTCCATTGCCAGATTACACATGGAAAAAGGTGACTTGAACCAGCGAAGTTCAAGTTTTACCCATACGACTTTTAATTTATAATGATATTCCTAAAATTTATCAGAAATAACAAAATTATAGGAAAATTTTTTCTCAAGAATTTTTTCTTCCTCCAATCAAAACTGGGGCTTAGGGAAATACTATATCCACCCAGTTATTTACTAGCGTTTTCCCCTTGTACCGGTTTAGGAATGCTTCAATGGGGGCGTGATCCGATTACAGCACAGTTGGTGTCACCTTTAGAATGATTAGCATATAGTTTTTGGGTTATAATGGATTAAAGGCAAGGTCTATCAAATGGGACGATTCGGATCATTAAAAGGTGGGACCTACTATTTTGTAGTGTGTGAACCTTACCGTATTACAATGAGGTCGAACTCTTCTTGAGCAGTCCAAAAAAATGGTTTTTTTTTTTTTAGGGAAAATTACATTTACACCCCCTCTAGTTTCTGACACATCCACTTCCACCCCTATAGTTTAAAACGTGACAAATACACCCTTGTAGTTTCAATTTGTTTAAGGTTTGCCCCATCAGTTGAATGTTCGTCCATAGATTGAAGGGTTAGGATGATCCGATGGAGCTGATTTTTTGGGCACATCCTATCTATGTCAGGACCCATCAAATGAATGCTTTGGATCATCCAAATAATGTGGGCCCATACTCGAATCCAAACCCCAAAAAAACCAGCTCCATCAGATCATCCTAACCCTTCAATCTATGGACGAACCTTCAGCTGGGGGCAAACCTTAAACAAATTGAAACTAGAGGGGTGTATTTGTCACGTTTTAAACTTAGGGGTGGAAGTGGATGTGTGGGGTGCAAATGTAATTATCCCCCCCCTTTTTTTTTTTTTTTTTTTTAAACTAAGAAAATTGTCATGAACAAGTGAAAAACCAACTAAAGGTTGTGCGTCTATCATCACTCATCAGCCTTATTATCCTCGTGAATTTGCCATCAATTATTGCAGGGCCATTTTGGTCCATAAGAAAAAAACCAAATCGTATCCTTTTTGAAATTTAATAATGTTAACGATTGTGGCTTTCTCTGATTCGCTCTTTCCTAACACGCATTTTTTGGCACTCTTATTGCCACGAAGATATAATCGTATCCGTTCTTCCAACTGGTGAGTAAAATCCCACCCATTGCCCCTAATATGACCTTTAATGGATGATCCTAGCCGCTCGATCTATCTAGCCTCATTTAGGGTTTCATTGAGAAATTTGAAACCGTAGATTTTTTTGCAGCCATAGGGAGACGATTTTTTCGCTCCCCCAGTAGGATTATGCGCCCCACTTTTAAAGTGAATTGTGTGCAGATTAAGGCTTTTTGAGATCAAATCACGTTAAGAGGGGGCGCATAATCCTAGGGGGGTGAAAAAATCATTGCCCTCATATAGATGTGACCAGGACGATGTGGGTTGATTACTTGATTCTTAATGTCATACAAGATCAACTATGTCGATCAGATGTCGCTTGTGGGACCCTGAGAGATGATCGCTAAAAAGTAAAAACCGGCCAAAACCAGGGCAATGATAAATTCGAACCTAATGTAGGATAATTCGCACCACTGTGACGTTAAAAAACGTTAGCCTGTCTACCCATCCCCTCCTTTACAGTGGTGCGAATTATCCCACAGGGGGTGCGAATTTATCATCGCCCAAACATTTTTCCCACCTATTTCATTTTTTTTCCTCTTTAAAAAAAAGAGCACGCGGCGGAACTTTATGCGGGTTTTTACCCTTCCGGTCATATAAAAACCGGCCAGCTGCCGGAATATCTCTCTCTCTCCTCTCTCTCTCTCTCACAAGTGGGTAGTTTTTTTTTCTGTCATGCATTACAAGGAGGAGCATGCATTTTCTCTGGCAACCAAAACCCTAGAAATGGCCACTTCCTCTCTCGGACTTAACTGGATCTAGAACTCTCAAAGGTGAGATCGATGTTTTTTTATTCTGTTCTTCTAGACTAGATTTTCGACTTTATTGTATCGGATTCTCCGCTGATTTCCTCTGTAGATCAGTGTAGAATGTTGTCATTCTAGTTCAGGAGCCTGCATTTTTTGTCGATCTTAAAAATATCTTAGGAATTTGTTAAAACTAGGGTTTCTGTTCAAATTTCAGTGATTTTGAGTGTTATTTGGTCTTCTCGCATTGTTTCTTCATATTTTTTATTTTCTACTCAGATGGCTCTGAAATGCTACGGTTGTAGGTAGGAAAACTTACGCAGTTCTTTGACATCTGAATGATCTCTGAAATTAGACGACTTTTTAGCGTTCTTTCCTCTGTTTTTTTCTTCTTCTCCGTAGGAGATCGTAAAAAATTCTTTGGATCTGGGGGAAGTGCTTGCATTTTCTCTGGCATCGTTGAACGATCTCTGAATTGGCTGAGGTTAGGGCTTTTACTTGATTTATTGTATTTTTGAGGGGTTTGGACTTATAATTTCTCATGGTGTGAGTGTCGATCAACTTATGTTCTCTGAATTCCTGCAAATATATTGAAAGATCTCTGCATTGAAGACGATTTATTTTTTGTTTCTTTGTTTTGTTGCAGTTTTGGTGGGTTTTAGCCCTGGAAAGGTGTATTTGACCGAAATGGAGGCTCAATCAGTGAATTCTAGCGAAGATGTGGTGAAGAAGCCTCAAGCTTTGCCTTCTCCGAAGCAATCTTCTGTCAGTTCTTCTGAAAGTGTTAAAAAACTGTCAAAAACTGCGAAATCTGGCGTTTCTCCTATAGGTAGAGTTTCAGTACCTACCACTTCAAGCAGAAAGAAAGCAGAAGGAACAGTAGTTTCAGATTCGAGTTCGAATGCTCTCAAATCTACTGTAACACGGTCGACTAATAGCTCAAATGCAGCTTCCTTGAAAAGAAGAAACAGCACCGGAGGAGTGCTGGAAAAACAGCCCATTACAGGTCCGAAACCATCTGAGAGCGGGCCCTCAGTGGCGCAAAAGCGCATAACTCGATCTGTTTCTGGGTCAGTTAATCAATCTCGCACAGAACCAAGACGGGCATCATTGCCCTCGATTAGCAGTAAACCTGCAATTCCTGCTAGGCTTTCGGAGCCAAAGAAAACATCCCCAATTTCACCTACAACTAGAGCCTTGAATGCATCACTGAGATCGGACACCAGCAAGCGGGACTCTGCCCCAAAACCCACTGTTGACATCAGTAAGCAAGATTCTGCCCCAAAGTCCTCGGTTAAATCATCTTTATCGTCGTCTACTTCCAGGAGGGTTCCTTCTTCATCTTTGGATAGTAGCGGCAGTAGCAGTCTCAGAAGGACAACTTCTAAGGCTTCTTCTCCATCAGCTCGTTCACCTTCGATCACCAGTGGCTCGAGGTTTGGGTCTTTGTCATCATCAGTGGACAGGGGTTCTTCTTCTTTATCAGGTCGACGCAAGGCATTGACTCCAGACAGTAGAGATTCTCGCTTTATAATGCTGCCGCAGGTGGAGGTCAAAGCTGGGGATGATGTTGTAAGCACTAGCTTAATTAACTTTTACCTGATGGTTGCATTATTTTACAGGGAGTGTGCTTTGCATTATTTTACAGGGAGTGTGCTTTGCATTATTTTACAGGGAGTGTGCTTGATTTTTGTGGAAATGAATTTGAATTTAAGATTTCAGTTTCATTTTCTTTTGGGGTAGAGTTTTTCATTAGAGAAAATGATTCGTTTACTTTTTCTTTAGAAGGTGCTGAGGTGTTCTCGTTGTCTGTTTAATAGGATAACTTTGATTTTTTTGGTTCGTCATTGTTATTATAATTCTTGTTACTACCTTTATTTTGGGTTTAGATTCTTGAAGACGTGGAATTAAAGCTATGAGGATGGCAAAAAATTTGCATGAGGCTATAATTTTTCTGTCACACAGTTCTTTAAAGTGACTAAAATTGATTCTGATATTCTTGTCTTTTGTTCCAGAGGCTGGATCTTAGGGGCCACAGAGTTCGCAGTCTTGGTGCTAGTGGGTTGAACTTGTCCCCAAATTTAGAGGCAAGTAATCTTATAGGGACGTTTTATCATCATACTTGTATTGGTTTTTCATGCTTCAGCAGTTCTGTTATCAGCATTTATATTGAAGGGGGAAAAACGATATATGCTCTTAATTGGTTGGGTACTTGTTGAAGAAAGTTGCTATGCAGGATGATGCTTGGAAATAATTGTAGTGCATAGGAGTGTAACCTGTGTGATACATTTTTATACATTTTGGATTTGGGGAAGTGAATATAGGTTGTGTGGTTGTCTGTTACCATTGTTGGAGGATTACTGGGATCAATCTATCCTAGGTTGACCTCATTAACACAAGAATTTGTTACCAATTACCATCAAGCTTTCTTAGATTAACCTCAGCATCTTTATGCATTTTGTGTAGTGGTATTCTACAAGAATTTGTATATTTTGTTTATTAAGTGTTTTTATATGTTGTAAGGCCTTACAACAATATGGTAGGGGTACTACCCTTGATATTTGATCCAACAACAGCTCACTCAAAAGTGAGCTGCTGTTGGATCAAACATCGAGGGTGGTACCTCCACCGTACAAGGTCCCTATTGTTGTAAGGCCTTACACCATATAATTTCTCGTTTATTAATCTGTTTCCACTGCTGGGAGCTGCTGCAATCAGGCTATTTTAGGATGAACATATGTACTTAATTGTGGTATATTTTGTTCACTTTTTCTGTGATACTGCTGCTTTATAATGGCGATTCTTGCAAACTTTCATAAGCCAGTTTGCAGATCTGGATGATCTACGTCTTCATTATTAACTTTCCACATCTAATTACTGTCTCACATGACACTTTCTCGCCATTAACATTCCTCTAGTGCAGTTCCTTTATCTCAGGGACAATCTTTTATCATCCTTGGAGGGAATTGAAATTTTGAAGCGGGTGAAGGTTTGTTTTCCTTTCCTACATGCTTTAAAATCTTTTTTCCATGTATCGATGGTTATCCTCATATTAAGTCACATGCAACATCATTTTTGAGATTGGGTTCATTATAATTTGAAATTTCCATTATCCAACAGACAAATTAATGGCATCATATTTGATATAAAGAACTCTTTTCATGCTAGGTTCTTGATTTGAGCTTTAATGATTTCAAAGGGCCTGGCTTTGAGCCGCTCAAGAATTGCAAAGTCCTCCAGGTCTGAATCTCACGTGTTTTCTTAAGGTCATAAGAATCACTATGTGCTTTTATGTGTCTCAAGTTGTAGTTGAATTATTTTATGCAGCAGTTTTTAATATGCATTATTCATGCAGCAATTGTATCTTGCTGGGAATCAAATCACATCGCTCGTAAGCCTTCCGCAACTTCCCAATTTGGAGGTTGGTGGAAGCTAATACTCCTATTCTAATTGATATTGATATTTATGTCTCCCATGTGCATGATGTCATTCTAACTTGCCTGGCTCAATTCTAAAATGCTTCCTCTTCAGTTTCTCTCAGTTGCTCAAAACAGGTTAAAGTCTCTTTCCATGGCGAGTCAGCCTCGTCTTCAGGTCTGTTTGTTTCACATTCTTTTCTCAATTTTTATGGTTGCTTTCTGTCTCTTAAATCTCTTTTCCTTTGGACTTTGCACAGGTATTAGCTGCTAGTAAAAACAAAATATCAACTCTAAAGGGTTTCCCACATTTACCAGTTCTTGAGGTTAGCTTTCTTGTTTTGCATTTGAAATCCTAGGCTGTGATACATTGCTAATTTGTTATTCAAACTGAATCATTCCAATTTTACATGCTCCAGTAAACTTCTTTCAATAGTTTATGGAAGAACAATAATTCTAGCTTGCATTTATGTGCTATCACATACTACAATTAAGTTCAGAAGTTTGAAGGCCATGAGCATCTGTTTTGCTTTGACACTCCAAAGTTTTCATATCTCGTTTTGGTGCATACCTCAAGAATCTGCATGTGTGACACACGATAACTTTGCAAATAAGTTAGGTGAACAGATTCATTCAGAAATAGTCCATTAATCAGATGATGTGATCTCTTGATTGGGGAAGTGGATGTGGCCCATCCATGGTCAGCCTCTACACCTTAGGTTCTTGCATTTGCAAATGGTTGCAGATTTCATTAAACAACAATTAATTTGCAGGAACATATCAACTGCGGCCTTATCAATGTTGTGCACATGGTTTTAAATTTCGACCAAAATCCGAAATTTCGGATTTCGGTGGAGACCGACACCGAAATGGCCTTTCCCCGAAACGGTCATTTATTTCAGCCGAAATTTCGTTTTTGCCCGAAATTTAAACCAAAAAACCTTTTTTTTTATTATCTTAATATTTTACCGAATTTTCGACCGAAATTTACTATTAAATAAAACACCCTCTTCTTTGTGGTACTGGATTTCGACCGAAATTTCGAAATTCCAGGGGTCCGAAACCAAAATTTTAAACCATGGTTGTGCATTGCTGACCCTGGAATATGAGGATTTTTTTAACTGTCCATATCAGTACATTATAGAATGTCACAATCTCTCGAACCATCCAAATCCAGAGCATTTGCTGCTGTTTCCTTGTTCCACATCCAGTTGCTGGTGTCACTATTCATCACTGCCATTCTTGGAGGCAAAAGTCGTATGACTGTTGTTTGACCCCTCACCCTCCTATCCATTCCTATTTTAAGACAAAAAGCCTAGTCTGGTCATTTTAAAAAATTCTTTAAGTTCCATAAACAGAGGTAAAGGCTGTGGAACAACCATAAAAAAGGGGGTGAAAATATCGTATCCCTATTCATAAATATCATATCTGGGCTTGTAGTAGTATATATGATATTTCGTGTATAATATGCAATATCTATACTATATGAGATGATGTAATAGTTTGATATTTTGCGCATTGCAATATTTACTCTACATATCAAATTGTTTATATTCTCAGATCTTCAGTATGCATGGGGAAATGATACGCATGCTCCCTTGTTTTGGTAACACCATTTCTTACTTTATTCAACACTTTCCTGGCTGTTGATATTGTTTTGGGAAGTGTAACTGTGTGATAGGCCTTCAATAGCTAATTAGAACAGTGTAAACTGAAGAGAAGAGTGCCATTACTAAAACTAGGGAGTGTGTATATCATTTTCCTATTTCAAATTGCTTAATTGTTATTTATTTGCCTACTTAGACATTACCAAATATGTCAGTTACATGGACATTGAAATACATACATGCCAAGAAACCTGTATGGGTATATTCATATAATAAATGGCTGCACTCCTAATACTTCTATATGAAAATATGATTCTATTGTCCAGTCTGAATGTGTCTTCAACAATTACATTATGTGCTGCAGCATTTGCGTGTGGAGGAGAATCCAATACTGGAGATGCCTCACTTGGAAGCAGCTTCAATATTGCTTATCGGCCCTACTCTAAAGAAGTTTAATGACAGAGGTATGTTGGAGTACATTCATCAACACGGTTATTTTTAGTCTGCCAGTGTTTTTACCTATAATTTTAATACTGGGGAGTGGGTAATGTCCTTTTTTTTTTAACCATCTCCTGTCAACCACCAGTGTGTTTATTTGGCCCACACTACTACTATTATTTTTTCATTACTTTGAGCCCACATCTAGCCCTCCCCAGACCCCACAATGGCGGGAGCCTCATGCACTGGGCTGCCCTTTTTTTTTTGTCAAATGAAGTAATGGTATTGTTTTACATTCAACCCATACAAGCCTTTCATCCGAATTCCTTCAATTTCCTTGATTCTTTTTTACATGCTACCAAGGTTTCATTATTGTACACATTATGACAAATTGATGTAGATCTTTCTCGTGAGGAGCAAGAAATTGCAAAGCGTTATCCTGCTCACACAGCTTTATGCATTAGAGATGGTTGGGAGTTTTGCCGCCCCGAACTTGCTTCAGGTGAGTTATGTGGGATTTTCTAGTTTTTTAGTGACTGGTTCTCATTCGGTTTGTCACTTATTACAAGAAGGTTTCATGCATATTCATGTCTTGTGTACACATCTTGGTATTGTGATCATGAGAGATTTACACATCATTGAAAGACTTTAGTTCAACTGTCGAATGTTGAAAAGATGGAGAATACTATCTAAATCTTAAATTTGTAGCTGTATTTTTCCTGCGCGATTTATGCATTACCTATTTCTACACTTTGGCATTTTCTTTTTCCCTGGAGCTGCTTTTCTTCAGAATTTTGTATGATCAGTGTTCAAAATGTCAAATCAATATACTGTCAAAGTTTCATTATTCAAAAAAAGAAATATACAGTCAAATTTAGGGTCAGTCAAAGCTCAAATCGGCTGTCTCTGACACATCATTGAAGAACTTTAGTGCAAGAATGTTAAAAAGATGGAGAATACTATCTAAATCTTAAATTTGTAGCTGTATTTTCCTGTGCGATTTATGCATTACCTATTTCTACACTTTGGAATTTTCTTTTTCCCTGGAGCTGCTTTTCTTCGGAATTTTGTACAATCAGTGTTCAAAATCTCAAATCAATATACAGTCAAAGTTTCATTATTCAAAAAAAGAAATATACAGTCAAGTTTAGGGTCAGTCAAAGCTTGAATCGGCTTCTCTAATTGCACTCTAAGATAAGTTTTGTAAATTTTTTTTTTTTTTGAGATATTAAGTTTTGTAAAATTTTATGAGGTTCTTTATCTACGGTAGTATCAACTTTATTCATGTGATATTTGAGCAGACTCGACTTTTCGCTTTCTGGTTGAACAATGGAAGGATCATTTGCCTCCTGGCTACACACTCAAGGAAGCCTCTGTCGATCAACCATTTGAAGAAGATGCTTGTCACTGCCACTTTGATTTTGCCAATGACCGCTCAGTCAGCAGTGATTCCGAGTTAGTTTTGAAATACCAATGGTTTATAGGAGAAAGAACTCCTAGTAACTTTGTGGTTATTGCTGATGCAGTTGGAAAGGTATAAAACCCACCTCTTATTTACTGTACGCTAATTGTTTCATCTTGCCTCCTGTGATGTTACATTTTTGCGATATTGTTGGTTGATGACCAGGTTTACTGGCCAAAGCATCAGGATATTGACAAATTTCTGAAGGTTGAGTGCACTCCAATATTGGGAGAGACTGAATATCCCTCTATATTTGCTGTTTCTTCACCTGTTTCTCCTGGTACGTCTTCCTAGTACTTGGCGATGTTGGAATAACTCATTTTGATCTCCTTAAAACTGAACTTCTTCCTTAAATTAATGAATGTTCTGCATGTATATGAGTTGTATTTGCTGTTTCTTCACCTGTTTTGCCTGGTATGTCTTCCTAATACTTGGCGATGTTCGAATTAGAATTACTCATTGCGATCTCCTTAAAACTGAATTTCTTCCTTAAATTAATGAATGTTCTGCATGTATATGAGTTAGAAATTTATGGGAGCACTATATGGTAGATCCCAGACAATGGAAATGCCTTTAGAGTTTAGATTGAACATTCATGCATCTTACTGCATAGGCAAAGTTTAAGTTCCAATTTCCTTCACCCTCCGATCTTGAGTGAGACTGAATATCCCTCTATATTTTCCATGTCTTCACCGGTTTCGCTTGTTATGAGCAAGGTTTTAAATTTCGACCGAAATCCGAGGTTTCGGTCGTTAACGAAATCGAAATTGGGTAAAGTCGAGAAGTTACTTTATTTCGACCGAAATTTCGTTTTCCTCAAATTTCGGTCCGAAACTTAAGGCATTTCATCCAAAAATCTGGATTTTTTGATATTATTTTGAAATTTCAGTTGTAAATTTCGATTTGGGAGAAAAAAATAGCCGTTTATGGGTTTCGTCTAATTTCGCCCGAAATTTCGGTTTCGGTGAGGACCGAAACGCATTCCGAAACTGAAATTTAAAACCTTGGTTATGAGCATACTTCCAAGCACTTCGAAGTGTTGTAGTAAGAATTATTCTCGTTGTAATATTTTTTAAGTCAATTGTTTCCTTCATTCAATGAAAGTTCTACATGTATATGAGTTCGATATTGATGGGACATTCGATGATAGATCCAAGACAATGCAAATGTATTCTGAGTGAACATGCATATGTCGTAATGTGTAGGCAAACTTGAAGTGCTATTTTTAATTTGAAATGGTCTCGAAGTGCTAATTTTTTATAAAAATTGCCTTTTCTAATAGCATTGTTATTAATTTGAGCTTCCCAACTTTTTGTTTTCTAACGAACCATTCAATTTTGGTGTTTTTGGGGTGTGTAGAAAATCCTTTAAAAAGAAGGAAATGTGAATGGAAGATCCAATAAAAAATTGACTAATTAACGGTACGGTGTGCATTTCGGTGAGGGATGGAAACAATAACATTTTTTGTCATTTCGTGTCCGTTTCAGTGGAAATTTAAGACCATGCTTATACCACAGAACTTGCTCACAAAGACAAGTCATATAGAGTCTAGTGTAGACGAACAAAATAAACTACATGTTGCCATGTTGCCACTTCACAATTACAGTTGTCAGGTTTTGTCAAGGTGTACTAACCCTGCTACAAAGTAATTGTGAAACTTTAAAGCTAACAATGAGAAGTCAGACATTGTTGCTAAGGTATAATGTTATAACAGAATAAAGAGGCAAAGAAAACAGAATAAAGAGGCAAAGAAGCATTCATTATAATAAATTTGTAGGTGCTATTTCTTCCTCTGTAATAAATATTTTCCAATCTCATTACATGAAACTCTTGTTTTTGTCTTCCGTGGCTACTTAGATAAGTATAATTGCTTCTTAATTCCATTTGCTTACTCAGGGTATGTTTGTAGAGACAGATGTCATATGATGCTTTGAGCCGTTGTCATGTATTTGTTAGCTTGTTCACTTCTGACTATGCTATCTTGACCAGGAACTGGATACCCCAAGGTTCTGAACCTGAGAGTGCATGGCGAACTTGTGGAAGGAAATGTTATCAAGGGCTTTGCTGAGGTTGCATGGTGTGGTGGGACACCTGGAAAAGGTGTGGCGAGGTGAGATTGTTTTTTACATTATGATTAAACTGGTTTCTTGGTTGGCAATTCCTCTTTTCAACTCTTTCATTGTGTTTTTTGGAAAACAAATTTTGGTATTATTGTTTAGCAAATGTAAATTGAAAATGATATTTTCTTTTTCATATTTTGACAGCTGGTTGAGACGAAGATGGAATGGTAGTCCTGTGGTAATAGTTGGCGCTGAGGATGAAGAGTATAGATTGACTATCGATGACATTGATTCAAGTTTAGTTTTCATGTACACTCCAGTAACAGAAGAAGGTGCTAAGGGAGAGCCTCAGTATGCAATGACTGATTTTGTGAAAGCAGGTGGGAGCAGCTTCAGAAATTTTGAATATGCTATATTTTTGTAATTGCTAAAATTTGAGAATTTCTAGCTTTTAGTTGAATGTGTGATCCTGTACTGTTGATGTGGGTAATATTTCCCAAGGAAGCAGGATTCTTCCCTGGGAGCCTTCAATTCCCGCTTTGATTCCCGTTTCGATTCCCGCTTTGGCAACCTTAAGCAGGATTCTTCCCTGGGAGCCTTCGATTCCCGCTTTCGATTCCCGCTCTGGCAACCTTATTATTTCTTTCATTTTGTTCACTACTGCTGTAGTTTTTTCTTGTCCTGTATCAGCTTAGTCAGTGATATTAAGGCAAATGAATTTTACATGTGGTTCGTCCCATTGTTATGTACTGATTAACCTGCACCATTTTGTTCACCATGAGGGAAAGAAGAAAGTAATGACCTACAATATTTTGTTTATTTAATATCTGCTTATTCTTAGTTACTTTTGAGGCCTTTAACTTATTCCCTATTTGTACTTGTTTACAATGATCATGGTACTAATGGAATTCTGTTGCCCTTTTGATTCCCTTGTTGCCAGCTTCTCCGTCAGTCAGTAACGTGAAGATTGTAGGGGATGCTGTTGAAGGAAATACCATAAAAGGCGTTGGGGATTATTTTGGAGGAAGAGAAGGCCCCAGCAAGTTTGAGTGGTTACGTGAGAATAAGGAAAATGGGTCTGTTTTTCTTTCATCTTTTCAGGCCTAGATACAGCGCCCCCCCCCCCCCCCCCCCCCCTCCTTTTT
Organism: Tasmannia lanceolata; assembly: GCF_043159265.1. Classification (NCBI taxonomy): domain Eukaryota; kingdom Viridiplantae; phylum Streptophyta; class Magnoliopsida; order Canellales; family Winteraceae; genus Tasmannia; species Tasmannia lanceolata. The sequence goes on along the minus strand of NW_027518685.1, from coordinate 9,333,928 downwards.
TTTTTTTGAATATATATATGAGTTAAGTGAGACGGCTTAAAATACAGTGGGCCCACATTGTTTGGGTGATCCAAACCATTCATTTGATAGGCCCTCACATTGATAGGGTGTGCCCAAAAAATCAGCTCCATTGGATGATCCCAACCATTCAAACTGTGGAGGCAAAAATGGACAGATTTGTGAAGGTTTTTACACGTCCATTTTTGCCTCCACAAATCGTAGGATTGGGATGATCCTATGGAGCTGATTTTTTGGGCACACCCTATCTATGTGAGGGCCCATCAAATGAACAGTTTGCATCACCGAAACAATGTGGGGCCCATTGTATTTTAAGGCGTCGGTGTAGCTAAGTTAGCTACACGTATGTGTAGCTACACTTTACTCTCCCTCTCTCTCTCTCTATATATATATATATATATATATATATATATATATATATATATATATATATATATATAAAGGAAAAGGATTGTAAGCTCGAGTGTACCAACCTTATGGTACGCTCGAGTGCCCAATCACATGTGTCCCAAATTTTTTTTGTGGTGATCCAAAGCATTCATTTGCAAGGCCCTATCATAGATAGGGCGTGTACCAAAAATCAGCTCCATTGAATCATCCTAACCCCTCCAGAGTGGAGGGCAAAAAAGGGCAGATTTGTGGACAAACAGTGTCTGTCCATTTTGACCTCCACAAATGGATGGGTTAGGATGATCCTATGGAGCTGATTTTTGGTACACACCCCATCTATATAAGGGCCTTTCAAATGAATGCTTTGGATCATCCTAAAAATGTGGGCCCACATGTGATTGGGCACTCGAGCGTACAATTCTTTTCCTCATATATATATATATATATATATATATATATATATATATATATATATATATATGTATGTACTATTGTTGCTTCTCATTTCCATGAGTTTTTGCGTACATCTATCACTTGAGTTGTCTACTTGCTAACTACTCGATGGAAGAGTTTTTTACCTCCTTTGTAAAATTGTAATTTTCTGATTTACAAATTATAAAAAAATTATCAATTTTCTTTTCCCAATGATATCTCGTGAACAGGATATCTGCTTTTTGGAAGTGATCTTTTGTTACAATAGGAATATATTATACACCTAAAGATCCTAAACTTCTTGTACCTAAAGAGGCTTAGGGGATTGCTTTCAAGTTATATGAAAGTGAGGTTTCAAATTTCTGTTTTGGTTTCAATCACCACGGAAATTGAAACTTTTTAGTTTCAGTTGGAAATATTGGTGATAATCCTGTAAAATCCCGGAAACATATGGAAGCATATGTGAATGATAGAATTTTAAGATGGAACTTCAAGAAAAATGCTAGAATAAGAACAAATACATACTTAGAAACCAACACATAAATAGGACAGCTATCCATGATGATTTAACAACATCGAATAGTGACATGCTTTGTTGTGCCTGTGTGGTAATTCAATGCATGCCATATTTCACATGTCGTATAAATATTTACGTAATACATACCCCACATTTCACGTGCAATTCTTTTAAATATAATTATGTAGCACAGACTGATATAGTATACCCCTAATACACGGTTTTGGTTATGGGATGTGTTTTTGGCATGCATTTCAATGGGGATGAAGACAGAAATATTTCGGTCATTTCATTTTGGTTTTGGTGGAAATTTAAAACAATGTATGAAAAATCTGACATTGGTTCTATTTGTTATCTATTTCAAGACAAATATACATGTAGAGGCTTATGGGATTGCTGTATTTTATACCAAATTCCTGCATTTCTGCGGTGTCTGGTAACCTGCCTCATAACCATAGTTCAAAATATCTATGATAGGGATACTTATCGTCTGATACGTATCCGCATCTGCGAGGTCCACTGTGATATGGACGCCTTGTATCATGGATTATAAAAATGTCACAATCATATCACCCTATACAATTGATATGCAAGGTGTATCGGCTTATACAACTGATATGGGGCTGTACTAGGTTCGTACCGTGCCATGTTCGGATGAATATGCCACTTCTTTTTTTTCTTTCAATTTTTCTGCCATTTTCAACGGCTTTTGCTTGATTTAAGACTGTATGACCAAAAATAACATAGATTGTTAGATTCAAGTATGAAAACAATATTTGCAACAATATTTGAGGAGATTTGGCTGTTACTTATGTGGATTTTATTGGTTTTTTTTTGTTTTTCCTATTTTTTAATAATATTTTATCTTTTAATGATAGATTTACATGTTTGTTTGGGACAAAGGCTTTGTTGAGTTGAGTTGAGTTGAGATAGATTTACATGTTTGATGCATTGTTTGAACTTTGAAGTAGGCTACATTTATCAAGTTATGCATGGTTTGTTTTTTCCCCTCATTTTTAGTATAAATCTTCCATTTCATTTAAAATATGTTGTTTGTAATTGTTATAGCGCTAGATCTACATATCATTAGCATGATCAATCTATGTGTCTATCTATGTGCGCGCATTTTAATGAAACTTTTTTTAAAAATATTTTTCATGAAATTTTAACATTTTAATAATTATCTTTCTTGTATGTTTCATAGTTTGGAAATTTTGGCCTGGATCTGTGTAGATTTAATCTTATTTAATTTACTTATTTATTTGTGGGACTTATAGTACTTATGCAGTTATGTCAGTGTTTTACCTATTTTTATTGTTTCTTTTCATGAAATTTTTCTAAAGGATTCATTAGCCGACCCCAACTAGTTTGGGACAAAGGCTTAGTTGAGTTGAGTTGAGTTTGATTGCTTCTTTAGTTAAAATAATTGTTTCTATACTTTTAGTTCAAACAGTAATGAAAAAATCCTGACAGAAAAATAGGAATACAGGCAGCAGATATGCTCGCCAACACAATGCAAATCTGATAATTCTTGCTAAAATTATCAAATTATAATTCTTAGTTGACGTTGAAAAATCATTAAAAAAAAAAGTAAAAAAAAAGTGCAGCCCAATGAACGAGGCTCCCGCCAATGCGGGGTCTGGGGAGGGCTAGATGTACGCAGCCTTACTCCTGCTTTGCAGAGAGACTGTTTCCGTGGCTCGAACCCATGACAACCAGGTCACAATGGAGCAACCTTACCGTTGCACCAAGGCTTGCCCTCTATTAAAAATAAAAATAAACGCAACAAAACAAATTGATCAAAACATTGCATATCACTTTGTTTTGGGGACCATGAGTATCTGGATCACCTGATCCACAAGCGTATCACTGATAAAACTGATGCGTATTATTGATATGGCATACACGGATCGTTTCAGCCTCTGACTGATACGCTGGCCAATGCCGCTGTTTTGAACCTTTTTTTGGTAGGTAGTCTGGCATTCAACCTTCGATCTCTAAGTCGAATAACAAAGCCTTAGAGCATTGGGCTAGAGGCTCAATCCGTAATTCTCGAAACTTCCTGGCTTCTACAGTTTTACTGCTTTTATGTCAGTCATTTTTCACAAATTACAAAGATCCACTTTCTATCTACATGTGGAAATCTTAGGGCATAGATATAGAAAAGGAATAGGTGCAGAGGTATGCTAAAGGAATGAAGTACACATGCATGAGGATGTAGGATGTGGTCTAACAGGCAAGAATATTGATAACTATTTTTTAGAAGTTGGTAATGACCATCTGTAACCACCTTTTTTTGCGCTTGACCTTATTTTAAGGCATGCTATTCTGTTTAATTAAATGGCAGGACGTCTGGTATTCGATTTAGAACTGTTAAAATCTGATGTTTACATGAGTTATGTCTTGGTGGATTAATGTGGTTTTCTTTTCTTGAAGGTTTAAACATTGACTAGTTAGAAAGGGGACCTTGTTTTAATCTTTTGTTGGAATCAGTACCTATTCATTTCTTGTGCTTTCTCAAGTGTATCTTTCCAAAATGACTCAGAATTTACCCATTCTGATAATTCTTATTTTTTCTTCGGAAAATGTCAAATGCAAATTTAATCCACTTATAGTCGCTTCTTCATTCAATGTTTTCTTTACGATTCCCTTTTGCAGCAATTATGAATTGCTTTCAACTGGTACTGCTGAATATACTTTGACTAAAGAGGATGTAGGAAAGTCCTTGGCTTTTGTTTACATACCTATCAATTTTGAGGGTATGTTCATCTCCTCCTGTTCCTTGCCAAACCATTTCTTAACAATTTTACTGTGCATCCACATGATGCATTATTATGGTGTGACCTTACTGTTTATTTTTCAGGGCAGGAAGGGGAATCTGCATCTGTTTTCACTGATGTTGTAAAGAAAGGTACTTTGAGCTAAATTATTGTATACAGTATTATGGGGCTGAACTTGGGTCTCCTATTTCTTCGAAAGATATTGAATACCGAATGGAATTTTACTTAATATGATTTGAGAATGTTTAGCAAGCTGATGATAGAATTAAATCTTGTTTTTGATCTTGTACGTTGGGGAAGTTGGCTTCTGTTCATGTAAGATAGGGCGGATTCTTAGCAACATTTCACATTCATCTCCATGAGCCTTAAGTCAAATATCGTTCTCGGGAATTTCTTGTGAAGTGAAAATCTCAGGACATATTAATTTTTTATTTTTCTTTCAGGTTTATTTTGGGAAAAATGATAAAAATAAAATTATTTAAAAATATGTAATTTAAGAAAAATATAAAAAAATATCATAAAAATGTAGTGATATTATCACAATATTTGTCACTGTAAATGATTAAAATGAAAATATCGCTATATTTAACATCTCGAGATTATTTTAGAATTTTGTCGTTTTATCAAAATGTCACGATAAAATCACAATATTTTTAAAATGCTGTGAGGTATTTGTTACATAGCATGAGAGTACTGTTATCATTATATGAAATATTTGTGCTTTTTAATTTTAGAATTGTTGGTTTCTGCTACTTGCCTACGAGTTTCTATGATTCTAGCATCCCTGAAAATTCAAAGAAGCCTATCAGATTTTTCATTTTAATGGTTTGTAATGGTTCGCCACCACTTTTATTTTATTTCTGTTTATGTTATTTATTGTTTCGGATTCGTTGTTATCCAAATTTCAGCTCCTCCCAAGGTAAAAAATCTGAAGATTATTGGGGATCTGAGGGAAGGCAATAAACTGACTGTAACTGCTACCGTCACTGGTGGAACTGAAGGATCTAGTAGAGTTCAGTGGTTTAAAACGAGTGGTTCTAACTTGGAGGCTGAGAATGGTCTTGAAGCCGTAAGCACATCCAAAATTGCAAAGGTTAGGAAGACTCCTTTCTACTTTTATTTTGAGTATATTTATTTGCGAAAGTATGTTTTTTTAAATGAATATTCTCAAACTGATTGACAATTAACCTTTGTACAGACTTTCCGCACCCCCCTAGGTGCTGTTGGCTACTACATAGTGGCAAAGTTTACTCCAATGGCTCCAGATGGTGAATCTGGTGACCCAGCATATGTTATTTCTGAGAAAGCAGTTGAAAGTAAGTAAAATAATATTTGGTTTTGTTATATTGGGCTACCCATGTTCCCTATGCTAGAAGGTCCGAAACATCAGTTTCGTATAGTTGTCAACCCGTGACTCGACTCGTGACTCGATTTCTTAATTTTATGACTCGTGACTCGTAAGAGTTTTTGACAAGAACAGAAATTTAGTTGAAAGAAATATTTATATATCAAAAGATGAAGCATCTAAAAAAAAAATATAACCCAATACCACATAGATAAAGCACTAAGCCAAAAATATCTATAATATATACTAAGCAAGTAATTTTTCAAATGTCAGTCACCTTTTCCAAGAAATTTTTTTTTTTCTGAAAAAATTTTCAGGAAAAGTTTTTCCTAAAAAGTATTTTCCCCTAAACCATGCTTTGAACTTTTGATGGGGTGGGGCCCATATTCTATACCCAAGAATAGCATGGGTAGGGTCCACTATTTTACACTTGATCCGGTGAGCTCACCAACTCTATCCAAAGTCCAAACCCATGCATATATCGTGGGACCAACTATTTTACACCTCATGCTATGATGGGTTGGGGGCCAATATTTAATGACCATGCCTAGGGGGCCCAGCATTTTATCCCTAATGTTATTGACGAGGTGGGGTCCACCATCCCTACCCCAAACTATGCATTTGACTGGAGCGCACCATTTTACATCTCATGATTTGATGGAGTGGGGCCCACCATTTTACACCCATGCATAGCATGTGATTGAATACTAGTAATTAACTATATGCTTGTAACTTGCATGGACCAAAATGATTAAGTTTTAAGTTCCAACTTCCAAGTTTTCAACCATCAAAACAAGAAAGCCCAGGCCCAACGACTCGATTCGACTTGTAAGAGTCTAATTTTTTCGAGTCGACTCGCAGCGACTCGTAAGAGTCACCAGACGACTCGTAAGAGTCACCAGACGACTCGTAAGAGTTGAGTCACACATACGACTTGCCTTGAAAACCGAGTGACTTGAGTCGACTTGAGAGTTGACTCGGACGACTCCTAAGAGTTTGACAACTAATATCTATCAAGGAGCCTTGAAGAAAATCACCATGAATGGTCATAGTGGTTATTTGTTTATGTTATTGTTCTGTTTCTCTCTTCAAGAGAAAATATTAAAATAGTTACATGCAAATGTTCATGATAGTACTATTAAACCAAGTCCCATAACATCATTGGAAAGATTGTCTGAAAAATAGTTACAAGCAAATGTTCATGATAGTACTATTAAACTAAGTCTCATAACATCATTCGAAAGATTGTCTGATAAATAGTTACATGCAAAGAGGCTGACAGAATATGCTTTTCAACAATTTAAGGCTTATTTTTTCTTTTCATTTTTCGGATGGTAATGCACACACATGTATGATAGTATGTATGTAATTTTACACACGCAGACACACATGTTTCTATTATTTACTCAGGTTCTGCATTTACTTCAGTGATTTAAATTTCTCTTTTCCCCACCCAAGTGACAAACTTTTTCCTGCGTATAGTAATTCCTGCAATCTTCATGTTCTCCAAACCTATCCAATTTGATTGACCATTCAGTTAATTCAGACTCGTTTTTTTTACTGAACTGTTAGAAAAGTCTTAAGTCCTCATTTTCAAGCATGGATACTGCTGGAACCTCTTGAGAGACAGAAGCATGGGCCTACTTATTTACTGAATTACTTCCTATGTTTCAGTACTTGCATATGTTCCCTGGTATGAAATGACTATGATGTTGGATATACTCCAGGTTTGGGTTGGGGCCATGTAAATTCATACTGTACTGGTTACTCTAGGAATTTGGTTCATTGACATCTTGAACCGGTTGCAAGCTTATTTGATGTTTTAAACTAATTTCATGGTTTGTTTACCGGAGTGGTAAATGCATTAGTCACTTGAGATTGGAGCCCTTTTTTGCCTGTACAACTTTTCCAACCTGTTGCTCTCCATCGCAGCTGTCATCTTTGGCCTGCAATCTGCAGATTCATTTGTTGCTTTACAGATATAGAAAGTGCATGAAAGAAAATTCATCTGCTTCTCATTTTATTAATCATTTTTGTGGGTATATATTTGGCATCCATGAAACTTGTGTCTCCGTGTGCGTAACAACTTATTCTTAGTTGAATGCTGCAAAGTATTTGATACAGATTAGGGCTCTGCCATACTGTTCAAGGGCGTCAATCATCCTCTGATTCCTCTTCTTGCCTCTCTGGCTCTTCCTCAAATTCTGATGGTTTTTTCTACTCACCTCCTGCCACGCTTCATTCTGCCATGCTTCATTCTTGTGGGCTGGGTCTCCTTTTGTTTGGCCATCTTCTTCTGTTCTTGGGGCTTGTCCATGAGAGTTGTTTTTGAGACACCATTCATTTTCAGGTGAATAATCATCAACTTCTTCGTTGTGGGTAGGATCGACCTCAAGATTCTCAAGAGTTGAAGAAGTAAGAGGGGGGCCTTCATAAAGAATTTCATGAGTCTCTGGCTGAGTTTCTTTGTATTCCATCAATTCATGAGTTTCTAGGATACTGAAATTATTTCGTAGGGGTACCTCTTCTGTGATTTTTTCCTGCCTTGTCTGGGCTGACTCTTTTTTTTTTCCTTTGTGAGGAACCTTTTGCACTGGAATAGAGCTATGTATCCTTGCAAATCATCTTTTCTCTTTGGAATCCACTCTTGGCCTTTGTGAATCATCATTTGCATATGTAAGCATGCAAAATTAGTTTTATTGGGTTAGATAACAAATAACTTACCTCTGTGAGATTGGGGAAGGAATAATAGTTAGAAAAACAGATCACAACAAAGACTACCCTGCCTTCAGCGTAACGTGTAATGCACTTGAGTTTGTAGTTCTTAGCCTTTCATATTAACATTGAATTTCAATTCCAAAAATTATGCTTCAGTCTTATACTATCCATTCCCGAAGCATGCTTAAAATCTTTGTAGAACCTAAGACCCATTTTTAAAAATAATTCCGTTTCCATTTTCCGTTCACAGGCTCATTTCTCGCTCGCTCCCTCCCTCCCTCCCTCACGCACGAACGCACCCGATACGGATCTAGGGTAAGAACCTCCTAAGCACAGCTGACGGGCATGTCTATCTGCGTTTGCAGTATAATGCTTCCTCCTCTTACATGGAGGAACCATTAAAGTCTTGACAGCTGCATTTTTTTTCCTTTCAGCAGTCTCACAGACAGCAACGTCGGTGCCTTCTAACTCCCCCTTCTTCCCCCTGCTTATCCTTGCCGTGTCGGCCACCACATTTGTGTGGAATCTGTCCAGCTGTCCCTTTTAGATACATGAACTTCTCCTTGATTGCTCTCCGCAAAACTCCCCTTTTCCTCCCATGGCCTTCTGTAATGCAAGCGTCAGACGTGTTGCCTAAACTGTTCTAAGTGTTCTTGAGATCACTTGAAGCCTCCTATGCAAATCAATTACACTGATGGAATATGTTACTAACGACTGATTATATGTTGAAAAGGGGAACCAATCCCCTTCCCAAGGAAACCAAGGGAAGCAATTTTATTTATTTTCTCCGTTTCAGAATTATGAATTTTCCAAAATTTACCTACATTTGGTGCAATAAAACTGGTTTTGGGACTGTTTCAGCAATAAGGGACTGTTAGGCTGGAAATACGTAATGTGGGATAATTGTCACAGGTGTGGAAGAACCATATGCATTACAGTATATGGGTGTTAAAATCTGGTTTGAAGTTCTTGGCAGAAATAAGGATTATAGGACTGATTTTGGGATTGTTGGTGTTGAAACAGTCCAAGAAGGTTGGTCGGCCGGGTTGACAGTCAACAAGGGTTGTTTAGGAAAGGGTAGCGTGGTCGAGGATGGAAAGATGGGCTGCGTGGGTGTAGTAAGGGTTGCGGGTGAGCGAGTAAAGGGTTAATGGGGTCTAGCCGCTGTATTAGGTATGTAAGGGTTGGGAAAAGAGGTTTGCACAAGTTTCTACCGTGGAAAGATGGGCTGTCTTGGGTGTAGTAAGGGTTGCGGGTGAGGGAGTAAAGGGTTAATGGGGTCTACCGACTGTATTAGGTATGTAGGAGTTGGGAAAAGAGGTTTGCACAGGTTTCTGCGGCTGCATTAGGTACGTAGGAGTTGGGAAAAGAGGTTTGCACAGGTTTCTAGACAGCATGCTTTGTAGGTTTCAGATTTGCAGGTTGCAAGTAGGAGAAATTTTTTTTAAGAGAGAGAACACTTACCCCTTAGGGGTTCTCTCGAGCAAGGGTTCATCCAAGTTTTGGAGCAAATTCTTCAATCTTCTATTTCATTCTTCAGAAGAGGCCAATGACCTTACGTTTACAGACTAAAGGAAGCTACTACTTCTAATAAAACTTGGATTCCTAATCCTATTATTATGTCTTAAATAAAAGAACCGCCTACTTCTAATAATACTTGGACTCCTAATCATATTATAAATTAAATAAAAACTTAGCACAAATTAAAACTCTTAATTGAGACTTCTATTTTTAGTAACCCACACTTACTATTTTTTTTTAGTAAAATCTACAAATTACTGTATTTAGTAAACCTGGACTTACTAATTTTAATAAATATGAATTTATAATATTTATTAAAGACAAACTTACTGTATCTAATAAGTTTGATAAGAACACCCTAAAGGTACTCTAATGCTCCCCCTTAATTGATTGTGGCACCCCATCTATAACATATACTTACAATTAAAATATAAGCCCTAGGATGGTCCCTTTCACTTACTCCGGCATACTTTACCCTTTAGGGTATTGCAACATCACGTTATAACATCTACTATCTTGCAAGATTATTTTCTTTGGAACTTTTCCATGCAATTACACAACTTCTGTTCTGTTTATCTCTTGGAAATGTTGTCGCTGCTTACCCTATTTATTTTGCTTCTGATTTTGCAGCTCTTCCTCCGAGCCTGATTTTCTTGTCTGTCACTGGTGATTATTTTGAGGGAGAAATATTGACAGCGTCGTATGGATATATAGGTGGTCATGAAGGACAAAGTCTCTACAATTGGTATCTTCACGAGGTATTGATTTTATTTGGTATCTTTTGCCTTGCCTACTGGTTGAGGAATTGCTACCTATAAAAGAAATTGCTTCATGTCTGTTCGAAAATCTTAACTGCAAAATCCCTCCCTACACTTTTATTAACCCTGAAAATAAAAAAAATGAAAAACTTTTTAACGCTGGCTGTTTTTTTGATTATGAGACATTTGTGTTGTGCAGATTGAAACTGACACAGGTGCTTTAATACCTGAAGCATCGGGGCTTCTTCAATATCGCATAACAAAGGATGCAATCGGCAAGCTTGTTTCTTTTAAATGTACTCCTGTCCGTAATGATGGGAGTGTGGGTGAACCAAGAATTTGCTTGGGAAAGGAGCGGGTTCAGCCAGGCGAGTACATTTCCTTTGTGGTTAGGATATTGCAGCTGGAACTTGATTGATAGGGTTTTAACATTTCCTCAAAGACACGGCATAAGCCAGGTCTATCAGACCCAAGATTTTGATTGTGTGGCCACTTGACTAATGAGTTTAAATGTAAAAAGAACAAAACATAGAAGATAGAAGACTTGATATGACTATGGAAGAAGATTGAATGTTGCTGGACAATGCGCACGTCTAGGGGGAAAAACCTCAATGATATTACTTCAATTGATCATAGAAGAATGCATTTCGTTTACAATTTACAATTTCCACTCTTTATTATCTCGCCTAGTACTCCAAGATACTAGTAAGCTCCTGCTCTACTTCCTAGAAACTTTGTACCCAAATCATAATAGATAACTCATAGAAACTCTCTACCAAAATCATAATAGATAACCTGAAACCAACTACAATATCCACCCCATGAGTGAAACCAAATCTACATGACACCTATCTCCTTACGTGGCTTAACACTCCCACCCCATGGAATTCACCTTGTCCCCACGGTCTGAAGTAAGGGAACCGAGAAGAGATAGATTGCCAATCTTCCCATGAAACATCTGCAAAAGAATTGGACTATTGCACCAAAAAATGTGTCACTGCCCTATTGTTGTGATTAATGAGCTGGCAGTTTAGAATAGCCAGAAGCTCTAGGTCAAGTTGTCCGTTATCATCCCACTTTGGGTAGTTGTGTCTGTGGTACCACTTGTTGTCCAACCTTCCTCTTTAGGAGAGCAATATGAATATAGGGTGGGTGCAATGTTTTCTAGTACATGGTAGTGGCCAAAATATCACGGAGCTAGCTTGAGATCACGCTGGAGGGAAACGATAGCCTGTTTGTAGGGTTGTAACCTCAGGAATACCTAGTCATTGACCTGGAACTCGCGTTCGCTACGATGCAAATCAGCAAATCTTTTCATTCGCTGCTGAGCCTGTTGCAAGTTCTCTCTTAACAATCAAATGACGGCCTCTTGATCTCGAAGCTGCTGGTCTACCACTGCAATACTAGAATCACCAAAACTGTATGAAACATGAGATGGAGGGAGGGGGTTGCCCATCCAAAGCTTCATAAGGTGTCATTTTGGATGAAGAATGGTTGGTACTTGGTAGTATTATACAACCACTCCGCCAAGGAAATCCACTTAATCCATTGTTTAGGTCGATCTCCCGTCATATACTGTTGGCAACGAATGACAATCTCGATCTCCCGTTATACGAGGAACTCATTCCTTGCAATTGAAACAATTCCCTCAAAAACAAACTTGTGAATACCACATCATGATCACTAACAATAGTTGAGGGCATACCATGCAACTTGTAGATGTTGTTGAAGAAGCATTGGGTGAGGTCCTTAATGCCTATGTTGCATGGATTCGGATTCGTGTGTCGGGTTCGAAGTGTCGGATTCGGCAAACCCCAAAAAGTAGGATTCGGATTCGGTAATTTCTACATAAAATAAAATTTTAAAATTAAAAATATGGAGGGTTGAGGTGTTAGAGTTTTTATTAAGAGAGTCGAAGAAGGAGGAGGAAGGGGGTCGAGGCGCTAGGGTTTTTATTAAAAGAGTATGGCTTGTGCTTTCATATAAATAAAGTTAAGAAGAAAACACACTTAAAGGGGAAATATATCGGATTCGCTTGAAAAAAGAGGATTCGTGCGGGACACGGCTACGACAAGAATCCAGGTGTGTCCCACGTGAATCCAAGTCCGATTCGGGCGCGGAGACGTGTCGACACGGATTCGGCATAGGGGGCAAAGAATCCATGCAACCCAGGTTATAGGGGTGTGAAAGTGGCAAGAAATGAGCAGACTTGGTTAGTCGATCGACCCAATTCATAATAGGAAGCTCCTACTCCACTTCCTAGAAACACTACCCAATTCATAATAGATAAGCTGAAACCAACTAATAGATAACCTGAAACCAACTACAATAGCCATCCTATGTGTAAAAACAAATCCACACGGCACCTATCTCCTTACATGGCTTAACAAAGCATAGAAATGATACATGAAGTACTTCAAAATTTAGTTATTGGGTTCTTGTCAGGACCCAAGTTCTTGTCAGGACCCAAGTTTTTGAAGTGTGGCCTAAACCTGTTCAAACTATGAATCCTATATTTAGGGTCATTTTCTTTTCATGTTTTTCCCTTTAATTTTTTGTTGTTGTTGTTGTCCAGAGTAGACACTCCCTGTATAAATGTATCAGACATTCCCTACAAATGCCTCAGACATTCCCGATGTACCTTGGCACACACATTTTGGTGGACATTATAGAGAGCAGTGCTATTTTACTTCTAAAGGATGATTGTCAGGCCTTGTTTTTATGTTTTTAAACCTGTTCAAACTATGCATCCTATATTTAGGGTCATTTTCTTTTCATGTTTTTCCCTTTCATTTTTGTTGTTGTTGTCCACAGTCCCACACACCCCGCATAAATGCATCAGACATTCCCAACAAATGCCTCAGAGTCTCAGACATTCGTGATGTACTTTCATGTTCATTTTGGTGGACATTGTAGAGAGCAATGGAATTTTACTTCTAAATGATGATTGATGCATTTCTTTTGTGGCATGCAACTCAACAAACAGGAAGTCCAAGAGTGCTTTCGCTGCAGATCATAGGGAAAGGAATTGAAGGGTCTACGCTGCACGTCGACAAGAAGTATTGGGGTGGGGAAGAGGGAGATTCAGTTTTCCGATGGTTTTTGGTGAGTTGTTTTTTTTTGTGTGTGTGTGCAGATATGCAATGTTTCTCTTGTAATTGTTTTGTAAGATGGCGATTGAAGCTCGGTTCTGTGTGTTATAGTTGCTCATGTAGTATCCAGGGACTACCAGTTGATCACTGTAGCATTTAATTTTTGTTGAATATATGAAGCTCACGGGATTTCTTTATCTCTTTCGTGTGAAAAAGTGTTTCTATATTGTAATGCAGTTGGTTGATATTTAATTCCTGTATTGGTAAATGGCACAATATGTTTACAGTCTAGGCCTGATGGAACACAAAGTGAAATCAAAGGTGCAACAAGTTCATCCTATACCATATCGAAGGATGATATTGGTGGCTTGATTTCTGTTTCATGTGAGCCTGTTAGAAGTGACTGGGCTCGTGGTCCTACTGCTCTTTCTGAACAAATTGGACACATTGTACCTGGTAAGAAGTTTATGTCCACCTGTGTAATTTATGGACTGTTACCATCTGTATATATGCTGCGGATACATATGGTTATTAGCAACCTCTTCATATCCTATGATTGTTTATTGTTTGTTTGTTTCCAAAAACATTTAAATTTAATAACAATAACAACAACAGAAACAGCAGCAGCAGCAGCAGCAGCAGCAACAACAACAACAATAATAATAATAAAAGTAACAATAATAATAATCATAATAGTTTTCTTTCCATGCGGTGGATGCTGCAGGCCCACCAACTTGTTACTCTCTTGAGTTTCTTGGATCGATGATGGAAGGACAGCGTCTCAGCTTCATTGCCAAATACAGTGGAGGGTGAGATTGCGCTTCTCCCTTCTGCATCGTGTTTCATCTTAACTTTACTCTGTGCTGTACATGAACCTGAAATTCGGTTTCTTTATGTTTAGTGAGAGAGGAAATTGCACCCATGAATGGTTTAGGATGAAAAGCAATGGTTTGAAGGACAAGCTCAGTGGTGATGGTGAGTTTTCATGTATTCCTTGATGATACTTGTGCGTTTTGCAATATCTGTAGTGAAGTATTAACAATTGTAAGGTCAAATTTAAAAAAAAACTGCAAGGTTAAGTTGCCATTCAAAAAAAAAAAAAAAAAACCTTTAAGGTTAAGTTATCGAAAGTATTCTTTTTCACAGATTTTCTGGATTTGACTTTGGAGGATGTCGATAGAGTTATTGAGCTTGTCTACACACCCATACGCGGAGATGGACAAAGAGGGGGTCCAAAGAGCATTGTCTCAGATGTTATTGCTCCAGGTAAGTGGTGGTTTTCTTATCGAAAATGTTACATCTACAAGGGGCTAATGAGCATTATGTTCTTAATGCTCTAAAAACTCACTGCCTTTTCTCATCTTTTATTTTTCTAGTTGTTGTGTCAATAATCACGAGAATCGAAATTGGCAGTCATTAGCATGACAGCACCTATAGTTATATGGCAGCTCGTAACTGAGCAGTAAATGAAAGAATAGGAGGCAAATTCCTAAAAAAATGGGCTCATAAATTTCATTGCACCTTCATGGACAACTTGGTAATCATTAGTGCATCTTCATGAGAAATAATGTGACTAATTTATGTTCAGTAACTAATAATTAGAACTGGATGGTCATTCTTATCTCTCCCAATCCAGTTTGGAATGAGTGCACCGAGCATGTAGAGGTGGCACTTTCACTTTGTCAGAAGAAATGTCACATCAAAGAGTTACATACTTGTATACCTGTCTGTATTTATTAATATATCGATATAAATTTATTTATTTATTCATTCATATATGTATATATATATTAATATATTTATTTATTTATTTATTCATATATTCGAGCATCAGGCTTCACCACTACTGCCTGCTCTCTCCTTCATCAGCACTTCCCAGTCCACAACAGACCTGATCTTCTCTTGATCCATCTGAATCACACCCTTGCCAATCCAATTGAGGGTATTTTAATCATTCTATAATTTATATTGGTTTTCATATTATGTCAGATTTCTGTAATTTTCACATATTTGTGATGAATTGAGGGTAGACTCTATATTCCTAAGAGCTCATCGGTAACTCCCACATTAGCGATCCAGTTGTACAGAGAACTCAAGGGATGGGATTAAGATCAGCAAACTGGTAAGTAGGACTAAGTGCTGTATGATTGTGCCTGGCACATCATGGCTGTCTCTTCCTAGCTCCTGCAATGGAGGATGTCATTAAGCCATTTTCATTATGACGACAGTGGCAGATCAGTAGAACTGAATTCCAATTGGTGTCCAAAGCAGGAGGTTGTTTTTAGAGAAGCATAGGACATAGTAAAATTGAAAAGAATGAAATTGTTGTTTCGGCCACATAAAGCATATAGATTCTTTTGAGCATGATCATCTATAAAAGATTAAGATAAATGGAAGACTTTCCTACGTATCAATTTTTTATGTTGTGTGTTATTTAATGTTTGGGAAATATTTATCATTCCCTGTATCTCCTTTTCTCAGGATGACTATTCTATTACCTTTTCATCATAACTAATCTCTTCCATCTCTTGTACTGTTTTCTGCAACAGCGGATCCGATGGGTGTTGAACTCATAATCCCAGACTGCTGTGAAGACAAGGAAGTGGTACCTCAGAAGTCGTATTATGGGGGGCAAGAAGGTAATGGAGCATATACTTGGTACAAAAGTAAGAGGAAGTTACAGGAATCTGATTTGATGAATGTATCTGTTGCCTTTGAAGACGTCCTTATTGTTGCAACAAATTTGTAAGTTTCATGCTATCCTAGGGCACACTGTATTCTGTCAATATGTTTTGTTGCGCAAATTATCATTTCAACCGGATGATTTATTACTGAGACAGAACTTATAAGCCATTGCTGGAAGATGTTGGAGCTTATTTAGCCTTGCATTGGGTGCCCACTCGTGCTGATGGGAAACATGGGGAACCAATGACAGCAATTAGCAACCATCCAGTCATGCCAGGTATGTTTTAAGTTAATTGTTATTTCTCTAATTTATGTATATTCTTGTTCATTACTTATTACTGAATTTTTGTGAGGCAGCTCATCCAGTAGTTTCCAATGTTCAAATTAAGGAGCTGTCTTCTGGTATATACTCCGGAGAAGGCGAGTATTATGGTGGGCATGAGGGATCGAGCCTTTTCAGCTGGTACAGGGAAAATAATGAAGGTGCCATTAGTCTAATTGATGGTGCTAACTCTGCAACCTATGAGGTTACAGATTCAGACTACAGTTGCCGTTTATTGTTTGGGTAACTATTCTGACTCACTATCTTGTACTATCTGTTTGGAGGATATTGGCTGGAAGCTCTAGTTGGAAACATAACCTCAATACGAAAAATCACTGTCTGATATTTGGTTAATTCACCACTTGAAATATCCATATTTTTAAACCACAGTCACAATGTTACTTATTCTTGGTAGCTACAATGAAGTCATTGTTAAGAAGCCCGTTTGCTATCATAGTCACAATTATCTCTGTCGAATAACTTGTTAAAATGTTACTTGCAGTTACACACCTGTTCGCTCAGATTCAGTTGTTGGGGAACTCAGATTGTCCGAGCCTACTAATATTATTCTTCCAGGTAAATTTAAACCTTTAATTTACAAAACCTCAACTCCTGAAAAATGTCTGTTGTTGGATTTGGAAATACCTTTGGTACCTATTCTCATTTCGGTTATCAATATCACTTATTAAAAAGTTTTAAATTCTGAATTTTGTTTGGGAGGTACTTTTCACTCACTTATTCTTTGTCGCTTCAGTGAATAGCTTGGCTGCAAGGGTATTTAGAAGTTAGAACTACAATCACACGGTTCTGTTCAACACTTCAACTGATTCACTATTTGGTGTGCATTGAGCCATTGACCTCTTCCATAGCAAGTATTCCCTAATACCCACAAATGGTGAACTAGTGTAGAGAACTGAGTATCCAGAGTCCAGTTTAGGTCCTTCCTCTCTTAATTTTACTAGGATTAGGAAGGTAGCAAAGCGCTAGCTGCAAAATGCAAAATCACTTCAGATGATTGTGAGCCAGGTGGCTAGCTCTTCCATTGTAAAGACAGATTTGCTTCTGTACTTTATGTCCTGGTGCCCAGTTCAAGCTCCATATCATTTATCAAATAATTTATGGAAAAATAAATTGTAGTCTAAAGGTTTTTCTCAATAAAATAAAAGACACTTTTCTGTTGAAGATTTCTGTCCTAGAACTCTAGAACCATCTGGGCATTAGCGATTCTTAACTTCCCCTTTACCCAGTTATTGTTGTTTCTTTTTTCATCAGGAACCAGTATATCGATGTAATGTTGCTTGTCTTTAAAATTTTCCAAGATACATGCCTTTTATGTTAATTTCTCTCAACCTCCTCCTAACAACATATTCTTACTGCTTTTAGTTGCTAGTAATATGAAAGAACGGGCAAACTCTACCACCCTGACTCACAACTTAATAGACACTGCCTTTCTTTCACCCTTTCTGTTCTCTTTCATGCTCACCACCAAACATCTCAATTCCGCCTTAATGTGGAGATGCTTTTCACATCTTCCCATTGTAGCCTTTGGAGCCTTGACACTTGTTTCAGATAATCCACATCAATGGTAAGATCAATGTGGTGGCAGGACTGCTTTGTTGGGATAAGTCATAGGTTAGAGTTGACATAGGTATGTACTTTTTTGGGTACCCTTAAATGTAGTTACCTCCACAGAAGGCTCTCCTTATTATACAGTCGTTTTCTTCCAATTTTTGGCTGTTGCAGATGTGCTTTGGACATTTTAAAAACTGATGAAGTGTTCCATTGATGTTCAAAATATGGATTACTTCTATATTTCCACATGCATGGATCTTTTCAGTTGTTTTGCATTCAAGTACTATGCTCCCTTGTTATGGCCCACTATACTTGTTTTAGATATTGATTAAAAGACACTAGTAGTTCTATAAATGTGTTATATTAGTCTTCACATATGCCAATCACAAAGGCTGTACATCATCCTTCAGAGCTTCCAAAGATTGAGATGCTCACTCTCACTGGAAAGGCAGTAGAAGGTGAAATCCTCACAGCAGTAGAAGTGATACCGAAGAATGAAATTCAGCAACGTGTTTGGGACAAGTACAAGAAAGCAATCAGATACCAATGGTATACGTCTAGCCATCCTTGTTTAACAGTGATCCTATTGTTTCTTGTCGTTCCTTCCTAAATGTGATACTAGTAGCTGTGGTGCAGGTTTTCTTCATCGGGAATTGGGGAGAATCCGTCCTTTGAACCATTGCATTCGCAGCGTTCCGGCTCATATAAGGTGCGTTTGGAGGATATAAGTCGATGCCTGAGATGTGACTGCATTGTTACAGATGTGTTTGGAAGGTCGAGTGAGCCATCATCAGCAATAACTGCTTCCATTTTGCCAGGTATTTTCCCCCTTGATTAATTGAACTGTACTACATTTCATCTTTCTATTTATCTTTTGTGCCATTGAGCTCTCACAAATATGTACAATGTTGTTTTGAAACCCCACCCCTGGTTACTCATATTTAGAACAAAATGCTGTCTGCTGCATTCATGCCGCATAAGTGACCCGACATGATTTTTTGATTGTCTATGAGTGTCTCCCAAAGTTAACTCGGGATGTTCGGAATGTAAGCTGCCAATATGGTTGATAACATGATGCATCATATCTTTTAACTCTATGATTCAAGTTATTGTTTTTTCTCAGGGATTCCGAAGATAGATAAGCTGGAAATTGAGGGCAGGGGTTTTCACACGAATTTATATGCTGTTCGTGGCATTTATAGTGGAGGCAAGGAAGGCAAAAGCAGAATTCAGTGGCTTAGAGCGATGGTTGGGAGTCCTGATCTTATCTCTATACCTGGTATGCTAAGTGTTTGGATGGATATGTTGATTGACTTTTTACATGGTACCTGAATGATTGCACTCTAATCTGGAACCAGCTTTGCTGTGTTTATTCAGTGGAAAACATTATTCTTCAGTGTTTTCTACTTTCTACCCCATTTCATTCATCACATTCTCTTTTTTGGTTATAAAGAGTCTGCTGTCTTTCTTTGTTGGAAAGTCCCCCTTTTCCTTTACTTTGTGCATTCTTTGAATATAAAGATTTCTTTTATTTTACACTGATATCTCTAAAAGCAAGTATTTTCTGTGCCCTTTTTTACTTGCACTTCCTTTTTATCAGTATCTTTTTCATGGCTGAATTTGGATGATTCTACCAACTTACATGAAAAGTGTCCATTTCACATGGATGATTCATGTGATTTCACTTAGTGTAGGTCTTCTCAGTTTTTTCATCGATGGGTTTTGTCACGGCTGTTCCTTTTTCACTTGTTTGACCCCCAGGAAATGATTTGTTGTTGCAGGTGAGACAGGGCGGATGTACGAAGCTAATGTTGACGATGTAGGGTACAGGCTGGTGGCAATCTATACTCCAGTAAGAGAGGATGGTGTTGAGGGGCAGCCTGTTTCTGCTTCAACGGAACCAATTGCTGTTGGTAAGAGTTGCATATGTACTTTGATTACAGGGTCTGTCTTTGTAGAGGCCAAACATATCCCTGAGTTTCTATAATTTATTATGATACTTTGTCTGTTCTTCACTTCTTGCCCTACTATTTGGTGATTGAGTGTCACGTCAATTATTTAGATTTTTCTGTTGCTGTTTGTATCACCAACTGTCTTGACCTCATTAATCAAGTCCCTATACCCAATTACTGTATCAATTATTATTACTTACGGAGTTTCACATAAACCCAGGATTTGCTAGCATCCATCGCGGAAGGCATTTTGCGGATGGCCTGTTGCATGCGAGAGCAGCCACCTCGTAAATGAAGACAAAATCTTCTGAAAAGTGAGCTTAGGTGGCTGCTCTCGCATGCAATAGGTCATCCGCGAAATGCCTTTTCCGATGGATGCTAGCAAATCCCCATAAACCCTCCTATGTATTTATAATATCTACATGTATCCTTCTGTTTTGTTTGCGTTTATTTGAGTGGGCCTGTTACCTGTTTGCAGAGCCTGATGTTCTTAAAGAAGTGAAGCAGAAGCTGGATCTTGGGGCTGTGAAGTTTGAGGTGATGCCCGCAGATTTGAATGTTTAAAATTTTTTTTTTTTATGAATTAGGACTGTTATGTGGATTTGATGAGAATTGCAAATAAGTTATAGTAACGCCAACCAAGCAATCGAGGTAACCCCAAATTGTTGGTGATGCTTGTCATTTTAAAAATGTTTTGTGGTAAAATTTCATTCTTGGGTACAATTATTTCCATATTTTGGAAGAGTTAAAATTTTTACTATTAAAATTGCATCTGTGAGAATATGCAACACAACTTTAAGGATGGAATTTTTACGTAGATGAACCTATAGTTTCTAGCATGTAAATGTATGGACTCCACATAAAAAAATTATACAGGAGGGCCTTTGTCATGTTTGTATGATGGAAGTTCAATTTGTCTAATGGGCAAGTACCGTGTTTTTAATTCTAAGAAACATTTTTCTTTGTTCTTTTATTTTCTTTGTATTGGAGAGAACTTGTCTTGCTTTAACTTGATCTTTGGATATCAAGGCAAGTTTTTTTTATCTAAAGAAAGGAAAAAAAATTGTCACTTATACAAATCAAGACAAAATATTTTTTTTGTTCTTTATTATTAACTATATTATTATTATTGCTACTATTATTATTTTAAAATAACCTCTATTGACCAAAGAAGTTCTTTCAGACATGTTTCTCTAGAGATCGAACTTACAAGTTGGTTTACTTGTTTTTTCTAAAAATCAACCTCTTGAACTAAGACACAGAATTCTGTTTTATGTGTTCTTTTTAAACAAGCAAACTATCTTGACTTGAGATAAAGAGAAGCTGTTTTATTTCTTCAAAAAATTAAGTTCAAGACAAGATGTCTTTGCTTTTAATAGTGTTGTTAGCGTAAAACTGTCATTTGTCCACCAAACAAAACTAGCTCTCATTTTATCAACATGACAGGATTTTCTTAGGTGGTGTCTATCCATGTAAAATGTCATAAACTATATATCTATCTACAAACTAATCCCTTGAATTACTATTCCTTAAATTAAATTTGAAAAATAGTAGGGCCTTATTATTATTATTATTTTTTATGTTTCTTCTTTGAAGTGAAGTATTCCAAGCAGTATCTATCCCTTGTACAGACAGGGGCTTCTTTGTTTCTGTTGAAAAATTACAGATTTATCCATTGATTAACTTCCTGAATTCTCATGACAAGATTGTGATTTTAAATTAAGTTCTAATGGCATGATTTTAAAGGGCATTGTCATAAATTAAATTTGATTCTCTGGCGTCTTGTTAACTTCAAATTCAAAGCATTTTCTGTTGGAAAATAACAAGCGCATTCCTTGATTTAACTGCCTTTAATTCTAATGACAAGATTCTAACTTTCATTTTCTTATGAGCTATGATCCTGCATTTGACTCACTAAATCATCACTGTGCAAGTCACTCCTTATACTTGATATGGCGGTGGTAAGACACGAGACACAGAATCTCCTACCACCTGCTATAATTTACACCATGGTGGGATACTTTGGGTCCCACTCTCATCACAGTGATTCATTTAGCCATGACTGTGCAAGAGAGACAGTTGATTATTTCCCATTTTCTATTGCCATAATATCAGGTGCTCTTTTTTTCGTTTTGTAGTTTAACATGCATTTTGTTGTGATTATTGAAACCAGGCATTGTGCGACAAGGACCGCTCACCAAAAAAGGTATCTGCCAATGTATACTACTTATCACACATATAATGTTCTTAGTTACTTGTACTTGGTGAAACAAAGAGAATACTCAAAGCATGGGTTTCAATGGGCCAGACCCGCATAATCGACCCAATTTTGACCTTGTAATTTGGCCGGATTCAGATTTCAGACTCTTTTTGGCAAAAGCTATGCTTGGATCCTGCGCCTTGATGTCCCCAAGTAGTTGATGTGTAAGAGAAATCATTTAGCATGTTGTTGTTCATCATTGTTGCAGGTTCATGGAGTGGGGACTCTTGAAAGAAGAATTCTCGAAGTTAACAGAAAGAGAATCAAGGTTGTGAAACCTGGTTCAAAGACTTCTTTTCCAGCTACTGAAATTCGTGGAAGTTATGCTCCTCCTTTTCATGTAAGTTTATGTTTCATATTATGCTACACTCCGGGGATTTTATTTTTTTTTGAAAATTGACAATTTCATTAGGGAAATGATTTCAACGCAAACATGTTTTGATACATGATGCTCATGTTTCTTGTCTTTTATATTTAAAGAGCTGTAAAAGGGTTTTTACGGTGCCCAAAAAGCACTTACGTGGCAATTAAATGCTAAAAGACAAGATACGTGAGCGCATGTATCAAAACATAGTTGTGCTGACATCATTACCCTTTCATTACTAATCAGGGTGGGGACAAGATGTCCCACACCAAGTGCAAATGTGGAAAGTAAAGCAATTACAGAATCTGCCACATTAATTAATTTTAATAAGCAGTTACCAACATGGTCTCCCTAAATACTCCTTCCTTTGCTAAGACAGCAATTAGCCCTTGAATCCACCAAGGACCCCTTGAAGCATTCGAAGCCCAACTAATTGCTACACTCTGGGAAATACAACTGGTTTTCTCAATGATAGTAATATTGGCTATATTACATAGATTCTTCTGGGATTGGTGAAGTGCCCATGTAGGATTGCAATACTTTAGGATTTGTTGCGAATTGTCTAAATTTCTTTAATCTATTTTTTGTTTCTGAATTCCACAATAAATTTGCAATTATAAATTATCACATATTTTGTGTTTTTTCTATCGTGATGGTAAGGTTTTTTTACATGAAAAGAAATAAAAAACAAAACATTGTATTTACTTAACCTACCAAAATTCACATTCTATAATCATATCTTGTAAAATAATTAAAATTAGCCCAATCCACGAGTCCTATTTATGAAGTTAGCTGAATCTGACACTCTTATCCATAGCCATGCATTTCAACATAGAATGTTGGTACAAGTTTGAGAGAATGAACACACTTGTTAGAGTTACCTAGATGCGCTCACCCTACAAATGTAACTGGTTTTGGCCAGAGGCTTATGAACCAGAGTACTGGAACTTTTTTTTGGACAGTTAAAGTTAGGAACTGCAAGTATAAGTTGGAAGTACTTGCATACTTGATTTAGATAATTAGTAAGTGATAATGAATCATAGGAAGTGCCTTGATTAGAGGGATTTATTCTAAGCGTGTCTCACCTTAAAAGCAGGTTAGGGTTAGGGTAGTGGCTTGTGAAGCCAAGAAACTGTATTTGGAAATCCGGTGTAACATTTTCATGATTTAGATAAAAGGAAACAATGGAAATTATTCAGAGGAGGTACTTTGAATTACATGAATCTGTTCTAAACATAGTGATTGTGCAGGTGGAGCTATTCCGAAATGAACAACATCGCTTCAAGATTGTAGTAGACAGTGAGAATGAAGTGGAGCTTATGGTGCAAACCCGGCATTTGCGAGACATTATAGTTCTCGTGATCAGAGGCCTTGCTCAGAGATTCAACAGCACCTCCCTCAACTCGCTCCTAAAGACAGAAACATAAAAACCCATGTAGAAAAGAAAGGACAATAGATACAGCCAGTAAAACTTTGAGGTACATGTGTGATTGTCGGAGTTCCTTATTTTTATTTACTTTTAACACACTGTAATTTGTAAATCTTTTACAGGGCATTTGTTGGTTAAAATATGTGTTTGTAATGTTATATATACTGTGGAGGGAAACCCATTTGTTTCTTTAGGTCCCGGAGTTCCCAATTCATTCCGTGTATATCAGTGTGTATCTGGTGATCATATTCAACGCCCAAAACCAGTTGGAAGGTGGTGGCAGTTTTACAGACAGTATCACAGTAACTATCTTGGACATAGCCTCTTGTTGCTTATGAGGGAACCATTAGAACTTTTGTGTATTTTATTTTCAATGGGCTGTTTGGATGGATGGAAACTTTTTTTCAAAGAATTTTCTCATGGAAAACTGAATTTCCCAGTGGAGAAATGATAGATGCAAGAACTTTTTTTTTTTTCCCATACTCGAAAATTTTCCCTGTTTTAAAGGAAATGATTTCTTCATGTGATTTTGATGGTTCATATGGTCAGGGCGATTGATCCGAATTAGGCTGACCCGTAGTAGTTTGTTGTTTGTCCAGTGTTGATCAGATGATTTTGATTGTTCTTGATGATCATACCCCTTACATTTAGTAGGCCTCATTTAATCTGAACGGCTCCGATGAGATGTCGATTTGAATTTAAGATGCTAGGTCTTGTTATCTATATCGAAGGGTCCACGTGATGAATGCCCCAGATCTCTTGCGGGTGGGCCCAATTATAGACCCTTCCCTAGGCTCTGTTAAGTATCAAAATATCGTCATTCTCATAAAATTAAATGAAATTTGAATAAGAATGACTGTCTTTTACACATCCAAGAAGCAAAAGCTAATCTATAATAATAACATGGAAAATCTAACCATTTCTTGATTTACATCCAGAGACCCCGTCATTACTTTACCATTCTTCAGTGATCTCCCCCTTGGGGGGCTCCGGTACCGGTGCAACTCCATCATCATCGCCCCTCTGTTCCTGCATTTCAACATCAGTCTCCTTTGCCGCATCATAAGACGCATGAAGCCCAAACAAGAAGTAATACGCTAGTATGATAACTGTCCATATTCCAAACCTTACAAATGACATCCCATCAATTGAACCCAGCAAGAAAACATTAACCCCAATTGACGCCGACGGCAGCCACGGCACAAAGGGCACACCCCAAAGCCTCGGCTTTCTTGCCTCCTTAACCATCACTCTCAATCCCAAAGTCCCCAAAAACCATAATGGCACAGGCATCACATACATCCACCCACTCTCACTCACCGCCCAATACACTGCCACCGCAACTGATGACCCCACAATCAAAGCCAAGAACCCTACAAGTTTATTCCGGTCGGAATCCGATGTCTCTCCGGCAATGTAGTATTGCCTCACGAGGAGTGCGATCGCTACGAGAGAGAATATGAAGAGAGTGGCAATGGAGAGTAGGTTTGAGAGAATGCTGAGCTCGGTGAAGAGGGCGAAAGCCGCGCTGGCGCAGACCATTACGATGGTGGCGTTGACCGGCGTTCCGGTCTTCTCGTTGACTTTGGCCAGCCATGGTGGGACCATGTGGGTCCGGGCAATGTGGGTCAGATACCGGGCCTGACCCACGGCTGCTGCTAATAGAACAGTGGTCATCCCTTTCAAAGCTCCAAAGGCCACAATATACTTGGCCCAATTCATACCGACAGCCTCAAAAGCTACTGAGAAAGGCGCATTTTCGTCTATGGTTTTGTATGGTTGCATAAGGCAGAGAGTGAGGGCGAGAAGACAGTAGACAGCCATTATAATTGACATAGATCCTACAAGCCCAATTGGAATGTCCCGGGCTGGATTCTCGGTCTCCTCGGCCATGGTCGATACCTGTTGAAGAATAAATGATTAAATAACATCATCTCTAAAAGCTCAGGCCGTGGATGTTTCAGATTGTGACAACCGATGGTGAGGGCGCCAACCGATTATTGGCACCAAATTAAATTCTTAATACATGAGTTGTAGGGAGGGACTCATGTCACAAAAAAACAAAGATTAAAGAAAGTGTTGCATTCAAAGCGGATTTAAAGATTACAAATTGACTTATCATGCTCCTGGCTATGAAACCAAAGAAATTGACATAATTTTTGGCCAATAATCGGTTGGGGCACTCACCTGTTGTTGCAATCTAAAATGAATAGGGCCTTAAGCTTTTGGAGTAATTGGTTGTCTCACATGTTCATAATATTAAAAATTCACGTGTACAACCAACCCAAAAAAAGAGGGGCCACAGTGAGGGGGATAAATGATTAAGTAAAACCAACTCTAATAGCTTAAGCTTTCGGAGTAATTGGTTGTTTCAAAATACCGCGTCGAATCCAATGTAAGCGAAGAAGAGCACCGCCGAGGCCTTGAAGATTCCGCGGGCCCCGTAGGGTGCGAAATCGGAGTAATTGGCGGTATTTGATTGGGTTAATCCAGTGATTATGATGAAGACGATGATGATGAGGTGAACGATTGTGGCGATGTAATTGAAGCGGGAAGAGCCTTTGGTGCTGAGAGCGGCGGCGATGCCGATTATAATAGTGATTAAGACCGCGATTGGGTCGATGTGGTTGTAGTTCGCAGCGAGGGATGGGACGATGATTCGCAACTTATCAGGGTTGAGGTTGAGGAGCGTTGCGAAGTAGGATGTCCATGAGCGTGCAACAGCGGCGTTGCTGACTATGTATTGGAAGACAATGTTGCCGGCGGCGATGAACGCAATGAAATCGCCGAGCTCCACCCTTACAAATGCAAATGATCCTTCTGTGCGTAAGTCATGAAAGATTAATTGATTAATAAATTAATTAATTAAGGGTATATTACAAAGAAATTGCTTTATATTTTTGAAATATCGGTTCACTGCTAGCGTATAGCTTTTTATGATGATGAAAAAGACGTAAAGGTCCTCTCTTTTTTCTCTATTTTTTCTATTTTTCTCATCTCTACCACCACCAGTTTGTTGCAACTTGGATGAAGGGGAAGAGGAAGAGGAAGAAGAAAAAGAAGAGGAAGGAAAGAGGAGGGAAAAAAAAAAGAATTAACGCATGAAAAAACAGGAGGCACCGAGAAAGTGAAAAGGAAGAGGAAGACAAAAAAGAGATTTGACACCGGGAAAAATAGAAGGCAACCGGAGAAGTGAAGAAGAATATGAAGAAATGGAAGATACCCTAAAAATGAAAAAGAGAGGAAGAAAGAAAAGTTGGGGTCGAGTCTCGAAAAGTTTGGGTAGAGTCCGGAATAGTTTGGGTCATTAAGAAAAGTCTGGGTCGAGTAGGATTTGGGGTCAAGTCGGGTAAAGTTCAGGATGTTTTGGGAAAAGTTAGGGTCAACCTGAACTTTTCCCAACTTGACCCTAGCTTTTCCTACTCACCTCAACTTTTCCCACTAGTCATTGAAAATTTTGATATGAGCAACTTTTAAAAGGTCCTTAATTACTAAACCAAACTGTTTTTTGATAATAATGCCCTCTAATATATTTAAAAGTCATGATTTTAGAATAGAAAAACACATTAATTTTCGGGAAATGATAAATGCAACCCTTTTCATCACTTGGGACACCCAACAGTGTACGTGGCTATCAAATTATTATTTTTGAACAGGTAACGATAACTTGATTAATATATAATGATTACATGGGAGGGATACGCGGGCTATCAAATTCGTTGAATGCTACTGAAGTGAAGTACATCAGCCCCTCTACAGTAATTGATACACTGCTGCTGGGTGTCCCAAATGGTGAAAAGGGGCGCGTTTATCATTTCCCTAATTTTCACATAGCCTTAATTATGATATTTTTCGAAGGGATTCGATAGCGTCCATCGCGGAAGGCATTTTACAGATGGTCGGTCGCAGGGGAGAGGAGCCACACAGGCTCACTTTTCAACAGATTTTGTCTTCACATACGTTGCTGTTCTCACCTGCAACAGACCATCTGTGAAATTCCACGATATGGAGCTAGCAGATCCCTTTTTCGAATGATTATAGATGCTAGAAAACTGTATTATTTTGACAAAAACTCACTTGTAATTTAGAATATGTTCTTTTGGGGCTTTCTTCAACAAGTCATTTTTTTAGAGGTGTTTAACTCTACGTTACAAGTTAATAACTTAAGAAATAATTGAATAAGATAAGAAAAGGATGAGAACAAAACTAGGAAACATTATGTAACCATGGACTTGGTGTGGCACTGGTAACGACGTCGATGACAAAAGCAAGCAGGGCAGCAACACCCGATTCTCACTTGACAATGATAGTAGGAGTTCGCTAGTTTTGTTTATCCTAATAACTTATGTAAAATGTGGCCATTAGCAATATTAATTATTAGAGCCCCAACTGTATATTATATCACTCTATATGAAAGCCATAACTCAGAGCTACACTAATCACACAAACCCCAGTATCCATACCTGCCACTGGAATTTCTACAGCAAATTCCGTGTAACAAAACACAGCAAGCATGGCAGAGATGCCAGAAACCGCATAGGAGAGAATGACGGCGGGACCAGCTTCTTCCCGGGCCTCGAGGCCCGTCAAGACGAATATTCGGGCGCCAATGACGGCCCCCACGCTGAACCATATGATGTCCCACCAATTGAGATTCTTCTTCATTGAATGCTGGCTCCTTGCTCGCATTTGGTTCAATTCAGTTTCATCGAGGGACCGAGTAAGAATGCGGTCCTTGAGCCGCGTAGGCGTCTCGCCCAATGCCTTGGTGTAATTCTCCCAGCTTTTGAATGATTCTTCCGGGAATAAATTGTTTTTTACATGTCCCATGCATCCTTTCCTCTTTACAGCCCCACCATCTTCTGTTCTTTCTCCCATTGCCTCTACATAAAAAAGATGTGCAACATGTGATACACTGAAGGAATGGTGTATTGGCTACATGTTAAGATGTAATTATTTTATTAACTGGTAGGGGTAAGAAAGGCAAGAGAGACTGAGCCAAGATCAATAATAAATTTTTATAAAGAAAAAACTATGAGATCACACAATTCAATCCAAATTGCTTACGATTTTAAAAAAAAAGATGTTCATCCAAATTGCTTACAATTAAAAAAAAAAAAGATGTTCCAAACCAAATCACAAAGGTTATCCCAGCCCTTCCCCTTGAGAAAGAGAGAAGCCCATAATCAACTAACAAGAAAATCTTCTCAAAATCCGTAAGGAACATAACAAACAAAATCTTATCTAAACCCAAAACAAACGAGAAAAGCTTACCTTATTTGATTGGTGTGGATAGATCTCGTGCAGGCAATCCTGAACAAAGGAGAGAGATCTTTAAACAGCAGCAGAACCCAGATCTATCTCTCTCTCTCTCTCTCTCTCTCTCTCGCTCTCTAAGATTTTATTACTTAGAATGGCAGAGATGACACATAGAAAGATAGAGAGAGTCGTCCAAGGAGAAGGATTTTGTCTTCATGTGATCTGAAATTCCATATTTTAAGGATGGGATTCTAACTTTTAAGAGAGAGATAGAGCTAAGTGTTAAGATGAGGTGGGATTCTAGGAGAAAAGAGAGAGAGAGATGGGATTCTCCAGCGTTTGAGGGTGTTAGTTTAAAAAGATAGGATTCTAGTTAAGAGAGTGAGGTAGCTAAGTTACATAAAATGGGATTTGAGTGATCAGAACCGTTCATTTGTTCATCCCCAATCCCCACTTTCGATATACCTTGCCACAGAAAAACTTTTCATTCAGAGGGATAGGGAACGGTTTGTAGTGGTGTTGTAGCTTCACAAGATATCACTACCGTTTTTCATAGAAAATGAAAATTCCAAGTTTAGGCTGATTCATTTTTCATGGAAAATTTGCAACCACTTTGAATCCCTTGCAGCCAAAAAAAAAAAAAACACAACATCAATCACCCAATTGTAACGTAAAAAGATGGGGTCAAAGTTACTAAAAACACTCCTCTAATCTGACTTAAGCCAAATGAGTTTTTTTTTATTGTGATGAATTCTTTAATCAGTAGGATACGAATCACAATGTATATGGAATTCACATAAATAGTTATCTCATAACAAGAAGGATGAGAACAAATGTTGCCTTTTCTTAGGGACCCACAAATATGTGACACTATTCTAGTTGCTTTAATAAGTTTGATCTTGACAATGACTGACCGACTAGTTGGACTATTATTTTAACATCCATCTGGCCTTTTGTTGGGAGAGAGCCCAAATCCTAGGGGTATCATCCCTCTAACTAATACTCTACAACATCAACATTTGAATTCTTCATCTATACGGATTACTCATCAAATGGTTAGGATCACCTCATCACATTACATTGACCATTTCAAAATGATAGAAAATGACATAGTTGCCTAGGGTCATTTCTCTGCTCCGTTTGGTTGCTGGGTTTTTTTTTTCCTATGATTTATCTAGGAGAATATTTAGTGGCCACATCAGCTTTTTCTTGATGACATCAGCAAAATCTTGTCTTGAAAATGGTGGTCTCTCTTTCTCTCTCCACCCTCTCTCTCCACTCATCATAATATCTTTCTCTAATTAATGCTTGTCCCCTTCTTTGTCTCCTACCTTTACCCTTATAAATCCCAGGAAAAGAAAAAAACCCGGCATGGGTTTGTTAGTTTTGGATTTTGAGTCCAAAACCGATGATTGGACCTGAAATGACGTTAGATTTTTAGAACTGATTATGATTCCAAAACTGATTATTGATTGGACTCGTTTAATTTTAAGACCAATAATCAGTTTTGAACTCACAATCAGTTCTCAAAATCCAAAATGAACCTGGTATTTTGGATTTTGGGAATCGATTGTGAGCCCAAAACTGACTGTTAGACTTAAAATTAAACCCATTTTTATAATCAGTTTTGATTCAAATTGATTCCCAAAATTACATCAAAATTTTGATTCCAATAATCAGTTCCGAAAATCCAAAACAAACATGTTTAAATAATACAGAAGAAGAGAAAATAGATCTGACAGTATCTCCCTCATATACATTAAGTGCCAACGTTCTATGGTTAGACCTGTTAGCTTTTAGTCCCAATTTCAATGTGAAATCTCATAAACCAAAGTAGAGACTGATTCTTTCAACCAAGTGGGATCGTTGCCTAACACCTTTTGACCCCACAATCTTACCCCGGGCTCTAGGCATGTACTTTAGGTCAATTTTCAAGAAGCTGGATTCTCTCTAGTTACACAAAAAGTGCCGTTGAGAGAGAATTTCCTCCACCATAGGTGCCCATACTAATGTATCATGGGTTTTGCTAATGGGCACTTGTTAAGGAGCATTTAAATGTTCATGAGTCTCAAAATATGTGTTAAAAGTCTCAAAACAAGCATAAATGATAAATTGATGTTTTCAAGAGCAATAAAATGCTCCTGTAAGATCATTGGCAAAACCCATATATCATATTATGTTCTAGCGAGGAATCTTATGCGCCATGATTTGGGTCATACTTGACATTTGCTAGGCCGTAGTCTTTAGATTCACGGTGAATCAAAACAATGATCCTAAGAATTAATGTTGTGAAGTGGGTCCTTTGAGGCGACTAAATGTATGGTGGCAGTTATAATTTGGACTTGGTTGGGTGGTAGAAAATTAGAAATACATGATCGACCAGAGTTTTGTTTTTCTCTTTTGACGAGTGAGGCAATAAGTTTATCTAGGTTGCGGTGACTTTGTCCACTACGGAAGCAGAATATATAATAGCTTATTGTGACATTTCATTGGAGTAAAAATGGACTTGGTTGTCCGGGTGTCAATGGAACTAGACAATCCGATGGACTATCCGAATCCAAAGTTAAATGGACAGCACCTAGGCACACTACTAGGATCATGTAAATATTTCGGATCCCAATCATTGGATCCGAAAAAATTACCTATCACATCCAGACAATCCAATTTTTATAATTTTGTATTATTTCAAGGGTGTTTTAGTAAAAATGAGCCATATCCATTTTTCATGCGATTTCTATTTTTTAGTATTTTGTCATTCATCTGTCTCAAGTCTTGAGTTATCATCTTCTCTCCTTCTCCAACCATATAAGTCCCTATTTCATTTTGTGGTTGCCGCAGCTCACCCTCTTTTGAGAATTTTAACTCTCTACAATGTAAGTAGGACTACTTAGACACTCCGACGGACGGTCTAATTTGATATGGATGATGACCAAGACATGGGAAGTAGGATCCAAAGAACACTCCGAATCCGATCCAACCGATATGGGATTTGAATGGATCGTGACCGAGACAAAGGTGGATCAAATCCGAAGTGGTCTGTTGACACCCCTACTTGGTTGGGTTTGTTGATTTGGACATTGTACAGAGCTAGAAATACATGATCGACCACGAGTTTTGTTCTCTTTTGACGAGTAATGCAATAAGTTTGGTAGCTAAGTTGCAGAGACTTTGTCCACTACCGAAGTAGAATATATAATAGCGTGTGCATTGCATTGGAGTAAAAATTCATTTTTTTTTTCAATGCACAAACTATTTATGTAGCTTCCATTGAAGATGAACAAATCTCATTCTTGAAGAATCACACTCATAACAATTTAACAAATAAGTAGACGAAGCCGATTCTGAGAGAGAAGTTTGTTTAGTACAATGTCTTGCTATTACTTGATATATATGCAGGGAAAATGGAAAGTAATATTTTCATGAAAACTTTTTTATTTCTTTATTTTACTGTATCATATTCTCTCTAGTTAGGTTAACATCAACTTTTTGGAATTTTAAATTCTAAGGTTTGGTTCCACCTCTTTCAACTAATCTGAGAAATTCCACCCCCTTAGGTTTAAAGATGTAAACATCTCAAATGCTTTGGCACTAAAGCAGGTTCTTTTATTTTCATTGATCCTTCATTTGTACACACACACATCCAAATAAAACACCATAACAAAGCTGTCCAAACAAATCTACTTTACTTACAGACCATAACCCACATTAATTCTCTAACTCTATATATCACCAGTAGAAACCTTACTAGCTTTTTCATCACCCTCCACGCCGGATTCCGGTGCAGACGTGCCATTCCCCTCCTCCATTGTCTTCCACTTCGCCGGATTTCCCGCCTTCATCTCTTCTGCCTCCTTGGCTATATCATAAGACGCATGAAGACCCATGAAGAAATAGTACAGCAGCAACAACGCAGTCCACACTCCAAACCTCATAAAAGATTTGGCATCAATCGAACCAAGCAAAAATATGTTAATAGCAATTGAAGCAGAAGGGAACCATGGAACCAAGGGTACTCCCCACAACTTTGGGTCTCTCGCTTGAGGAACAAATAGTTTTAGAGCCAAAGTAGAAAGAAACCATACGGGAACAGTGACCACATACAGAACCCAACCCTCCTCGCTCACGGCCCAAAAAATTGCGGTCGCTATTGATGAACCGAGTATAAGCACAATGCACGCAATCAGCCTATTCCGGTGGGATTCCGACGTGACGCCAGAAACATAGTATCGTCGGACGAGGAGTGCAACGGCCACGAGCATGAAGATAAATAGGGTTGAGATAGAGAGGAGATCTGATAAAATTCCGAGTTTAGTGAAGAAGGCGATAACCGCGGTGGCAACGAGCATAACTACGGTGGCGTTGATCGGAGTGCCGGTTTTGCCATGAACTTGGGCCAACCATGGTGGGACCATGTGGGTCCGAGCAATGTGGGTCAGATATCTAGCCTGACCCACGGCGCCCACTAGTAGGACCGTGGTCATTCCTTTTAAGGCTCCGAATGCGACAACGTACTTGGCCCAATCCATTCCCACAGCTTCGAATGCGACCGAGAAGGGAGCATTGGGGTCTATCTGAGCGTAGGGTTGCATTAAGCAGAGGGTAACAGCGAGAATGCAATAAGCTAAGGTTGTGATGGTCATGGCCCCGACGAGTCCGATGGGTATGTCTCGGGCCGGGTTTTTGGTCTCTTCAGCCATGGTGGAGACGGCATCGAAGCCCACGTAGGCGAAGAAGAGAACGGCCGAGGATTTGAAGATGCCGCGGACTCCGAAAGGAGTAAAATTGGAATAGTTTTTGACGTCGGCTTTGGTGAGGCCAGCGATGATGATGAAGACAATGATGACGAGGTGGATGATGGATGCGATGTAGTTGAACCGAGATGTGCCTTTGGTGCTGACGACGGCGAATATGCAGATTAGGGTTATGACGACTACTGCGATTGGGTCGAGGTGGTTGTAGTCCTCGGGGAGGCTGTGGGCGATTATTCGGAAGTCTTCGGGTTTGTGGTTGAGTAGGGTGGCGAAGTAGGACGTCCATGCACGAGCCACGGCGGCGCCGCCAATTACGTACTCTAGGAGGATATTTCCGGCGGCGATGTAGGCGACGAAATCGCCGAGTTCCACTCGGAGATATGCAAATGAACCACCTATGTCATCAGAGAAATATTGTCAATTTTTCGGGTATATAATATAACCCAATTATGCTCTAATATAAGCCCAATAAGATAATGGACCCGTGTAGTAGTGGGCCTACACGTGCTTAGAGTCCATTAACCCGTCAATAACCCTAGTGAAAATGCACAATCCAATTTTAGCTTATATATAAAATAGGGGTTTTATCTTGTAAAATCCAGAATTACAAAATCCTTGTATCCAAACACTGACCATAAGCTATAACCGGATCGAACATTTTCAAGATCATAAAATCCAAGATTTGGCTTATAAAAACCAGGTTTTAGCTTATAAAATCGAGAGTATAACCTGTAAAATCCCGGCTAAAATTAGATATTGCATAATTTTAAATTACTAAAGGGGGAAATATTTTGCAGATTTTAAAAGCAGATTTTCAGCAAAAATCCCTTTCCTTATCTTCTCATCTTATTTATTACCTGCAACTGGGATTTCAACAGCAAATTCAGTGTAGCAGAAGACAGACAACATGGCAGAGATACCAGACACAACGTAAGAGAGAACAACAGCTGGGCCCGATTCTTGACTAGCCTCTTGCCCGGTAAGGACAAATATACCGGCACCGATAACTGCTCCGATACCGAACCAGATGAGGTCCCACCATGACAGATTCCTCTTCATCTCGTGCTGGCTCCTGGCCCTGACCTCGTTCAACTCAGTATCATCCAAAGACCGAGTCACCACTCGGTCCTGGAACCGAGTCAGGGTCTGACCCAGTGCCTTACGGTAATTCGTCCAGTTCTTGAACGATTCCTCAGGGAGGAAAGCCTCTTTGCTGCATGAACAGCCTCGCCTTTTTACGACGCTGTTAACAGGAACATCGTTGTTGCCTCCTTCGCTGTTGATTCCCATTTTGCCTCTTAAATTGAGAACTTCAGAATCAATAAATTAAGAATTTTGATTCTGTTGTTTCCCTTCCGATGGCCTGTTAGGAAAAAAAATATAATATGAATAAGTTAACTCAAATGAGAAAAACAGAGAAGAGATTTGAAGG
Organism: Tasmannia lanceolata; assembly: GCF_043159265.1. NCBI lineage: Eukaryota > Viridiplantae > Streptophyta > Magnoliopsida > Canellales > Winteraceae > Tasmannia > Tasmannia lanceolata. The sequence continues at coordinate 9,298,331 of NW_027518685.1, read as the reverse complement.
GAAAAAGAAAAATTGATCTTTTTTTTTTTTTTTTCTGTTTGCATTAATTTTTGCGGAAATTAAGAAGCAAGAGACTGCAGAAATGGCAATAGATCAATGAAAATCTACAATAATAGAAATTTACAGGTAATTTAACTAACTTTCATCTAGGTAATTAAAAAATAAGCAATTTGATAAAAAGTATCAATTTTCAAAGGTTTCTAAGATTAGATGAAAAGAATATTGGAAGATTCAAAAGAAAATTCGATTTTGTTTATCATAATATCAGGGAAAAGGCCTTGAAAAAAAACTTTCATTAATGGAAATGGAAAAAATAAAATAAAAATAGGGCAAATAACTTCACCAAAAATATCCAATGATATGCCTGAAAAAGCTTCAACGATTAGAAAAGCCGTGATTTCCAAATCTCAAGATGAAAAAAAAAAAAAAAAAAAAAAACCCTGATTCATGTTTTTTATGAGTAATCAATGAAAAAGGTCTATTAAATAACACAAGTACCTTTTTTCACAGAGCGGCTAAGCTACTAAAATACAAAAGCTCTTAGACAAGGATTCGATAAAAACATCTCAAAAATACTTCCAAATCCGTTGAAAACCAGAAATTTTCTCGAGAATTCCTTCAGTCACGAAACTGAGAGTCCGAGATGTGGAAAGCTAAAAGTTATCGATTTTACTAATAAAAAACAAAGAAGGAGACAAGAATATTCTGTATTTTATTCTAAAATTCATAAAAAATAAAATAAAAAGGAATCTGAGATTCGTCCTTACAACAGAGTTTACCCGTGCGTCGGACGGGAATGAAAACTGCTCGTGTGGGAAACAAAACGGGATATTTAAAGGCGGTGGAACTGTCACCGGCAGTTCGGGTTGCACCGGAGAATACTCCGACACGTGTCGGTAGTTTTCCTATTCAGATTCAATGTACCGGTGTCATTGGTTAAAAATGGTAATAAAATTGGTTTTTGGAAATTCCAGTTGTAAGTCGCCTTTGACCGTACGAATGGGTCCCAGTATTTAAGTGATCCGACGGCTAAGATTAGTTGAAAACAGCTGGCGGCAGATGCCACATTGTTGGAAATTTGGAATTGAGGGTTGTTGTAATTGGTTACGTTTGGCATGTATTGTGTGGACCAGCTTGCCTGTAATTTTAAGAGGAAATGATTTTTTTCACCCCGCATCAGGATAAAGCGCTCCCTTCTTTGACGTCAAATTACATTAAAAGGGGGCGCATTATCTTACATTGGGGCGAAAGATCATCGCCCATTTTAAGACGTGCTTTGTATAGAAATGGAGATACTCTGATGAGGAATTCTAGACTGAAGGGAGCCTTTCAAAAAAGAAGTGAAAGGGCTCTCCCATTGGCTGCACATCACCATCATGCGTTAATAACCGCGGAAAAGTCATCTAGTGTGATAAGGACTCAGAGCTGTTTATAGAAGTCAAGAGAAGTTGATGCCCCGTGCTCACAGCTTGCTTTCTAAGTCGGGCCGAGTTTGGTAGGAAGAAAAGACAAAGGAGGGCCACCATGGAAAAATGTTTCTCGAAGAAGCTTTTTTTGCTTTGAGATTTTTAGGGCGCTGATATTGCGCCCCCCCCACCCCTCCCAAAAGATCAAAAGAGACTCTAAGGGCGGTATTGAAAGATATAAGGCCAAACTAGTCGCTAAGGGGTTCACTCAAAAAGAGGGAATAGACTTCAAAGAGACTTTCTCTCGAGTATCAAGAAAAGACTCTTTGAGGATAGTCATGGCTTTGGTGACTCATTATAACTTAGAGTTACACCAGATGGATGTGAAGACTGCATTTTTAAATGGTGATCTTCATGAGGATGTCTATATGATTCAGCCTGAAGGTTTTAAGGCTGAGAGCGAAGAGCACCTAGGATGTAAGCTTAAAAAGTCCATTTACGGTGGTATCTGAAATTTCATGAGGTAGTGTCTAGTTTTGGGTTCAAGGAAAATGCTGTAGATCAATGCATATATCTTAAGGTTAGTGGGAGTCGATTCATCATCCTAGTATTATATGTTGATGATATACTACTTGCGAGTAGTAACTTAGGCATGCTGAAAGAAACAAAACAATTCCTCTCAAGGAATTTTGATATGAAAGATCTTGGTGAAGCTTCCTATGTTATAGGAATAGAGATTCATCGAGATAGGACTCGAGGATTGCTGGGATTGTCTCATAAGACCTATATAGAAAAAGTCCTTAAGAGATTCAGCATGGAGAGGTGCTCCCCTAGTCTTGCCCCTATAGTTAATGGCGATGTATTCGTCAGTTACAATGTCCTAGGAACGCACTAGAACGGGATGAGATGAGACATATTCTTTATGCTTCCGCTGTTGGTAGTCTCATGTATGCTCAGGTCTGTACCCGTCCAGATATTTCATTTGCAGTTGGCATGCTTGGTAGATACCAAAGTGACCCAGGTCTGGATCACTGGAAGGCAGCCAAAAAGGTTATGCGTTACCTGCGAGGGACTTCAGATTACATGCTCACATTTAGGAGATCGGATAGCCTTGAGGTGATTGGCTATTCTGATTCCGATTTCGCTGGTTGTTGGGACACCCATCGATCCACTTCTGGTTATATTTTTATGCTTTCAGGAGGACCTATTTCTTGGAGAAGCGTCAAGCAGAGAATGACGGCTTTATCCACTATGGAGGCAGAGTTTATTTCATGTTCGGAGGCTTCGGCTCACTCCTTATGGCTGCAAAATTTTCTTTCAGGGCTTAATTTGATTGATTCTATTGAGAGGCCGCTGAAATTTCTCTGTGATAATTCCGCTGCGGTTTTCTTTTCCAAGAACAACAAGTCTGGAGACAGCTCGAAGCATATAGATCTAAAGTATCTTGTTCTGAGGGAAAGAGTTCAAAATCATGTATCTGTGAAATACATAAGCACCGCACTTATGTTGGCGGATCCCTTGACTAAAGGCTTGTCACCAAAGCTCTTCAGAGAGCATGTAACGCGCATGTGATTGGTTGACACTTTTGATAGCCTATGATAGTGGGAGTCTGCATTTGGTATTGAGATACACTATTGTGATCACATTATATTTTAAGATTCTAATATATATATATATATATATATATATATATATATATATATTATGATTATTTTCTACCGCTCCATTTTGTGCACATTTTGTAAATGGATTGTTAATAAGAGGTAGAATGTGTCTGTATGACTGTTTTAGACCATGTTTACATCTTATACATGTATGCTTTTACATTCATGTTAGTAAGAATTACTAATAATATAATCATGGGGTAGGCTATTGGGTAGAGTTGGTGACCCAGTGGTTACATGGTTTATTGTTGGTAGTTTTTGCTAAACGGAATGCTGTGTTTATTATCTAACTAATTTAAAGTTATGATCCTTATGTTTGGCTCAAAGATCTTGCTAGCCAAGTGGGAGAATGTTAGGATTATTTCCTAACGGTGGATATGGTTGTTGCAAGATCGACAGTCAAGATCATTTGGTGTGAAAAGGTATAAACGTTTGAAAAAAAGAGACGTTTGGGGAGAGGGATCGGCGCGATGAGGAGTCGCATCTCTTCTCTCAAACGCTTATAAAAAGGAACTCTTGGGTCCTATTTGCTCACAACAAATTCGTTTCAATATTTGAGAATCCACGCTTGAAGAGAAAGAAACCGGTCCCCATCACCGACGGTTGTGTAGCGAAGAGAAACTCAGAGAGAAAGAAAAACCCAATTCATGGCTTCCGGTATGTTTTTCTTTATTTCAATTCAATCCCTGTTGTTCTGTAATTTTCTCAATGTTCAATCGCCAAGATCTGTTGCCTCTTACAGGTGTTAGTTTAAAAAGATAGGATTCTAGTTAAGAGAGTGAGGTAGCTAAGTTACATAAAATGGGATTTGAGTGATCAGAACCGTTCATTTGTTCATCCCCAATCCCCACTTTCGATATACCTTGCCACAGAAAAACTTTTCATTCAGAGGGATAGGGAACGGTTTGTAGTGGTGTTGTAGCTTCACAAGATATCACTACCGTTTTTCATAGAAAATGAAAATTCCAAGTTTAGGCTGATTCATTTTTCATGGAAAATTTGCAACCACTTTGAATCCCTTGCAGCCAAAAAAAAAAAAACACAACATCAATCACCCAATTGTAACGTAAAAAGATTGGGTCAAAGTTACTAAAAACACTCCTCTAATCTGACTTAAGCCAAATGAGTTTTTTTTTATTGTGATGAATTCTTTAATCAGTAGGATACGAATCACAATGTATATGGAATTCACATAAATAGTTATCTCATAACAAGAAGGATGAGAACAAATGTTGCCTTTTCTTAGGGACCCACAAATATGTGACACTATTCTAGTTGCTTTAATAAGTTTGATCTTGACAATGACTGACCGCCTAGTTGGACTATTATTTTAACATCCATCTGGCCTTTTGTTGGGAAAGAGCCCAAATCCTAGGGGTATCATCCCTCTAACTAATACTCTACAACATCAACATTTGAATTCTTCATCTATACGGATTACTCATCAAATGGTTAGGATCACCTCATCACATTACATTGACCATTTCAAAATGATAGAAAATGACATAGTTGCCTAGGGTCATTTCCCTGCTCCGTTTGGTTGCTGGGTTTTTTTTTTTCCTAGGATTTATGTAGGAGAATATTTAGTGGTCACATCAGCTTTTTCTTGATGACATCAGCAAAATCTTGTCTTGAAAATGGTGGTCACTCTTTCTCTCTCCACCCTCTCTCTCCACTCATCATAATATCTTTCTTTAATTAATGCTTGTCCCCTTCTTTGTCTCCTACCTTTACCCACATAAATCCCAGGAAAAGAAAAAAATCCGGCATGGGTTTGTTAGTTTTGGATTTTGAGTCCAAAACCGATGATTGGACCTGAAATGACGTTAGATTTTTAGAACTGATTATGATTCCAAAACTGATTATTGATTGGACTCGTTTAATTTTAAGACCAATAATCAGTTTTGAACTCACAATCAGTTCTCAAAATCCAAAATGAACCTGGTATTTTGGATTTTGGGAATCGATTGTGAGCCCAAAACTGACTGTTAGACTTAAAATTAAACCCATTTTTATAATCAGTTTTGATTCAAATTGATTCCCAAAATTACATCAAAATTTTGATTCCAATAATCAGTTCCGAAAATCCAAAACAAACATGTTTAAATAATACAGAAGAAGAGAAAATAGATCTGACAGTATCTCCCTCATATACATTAAGTGCCAACGTTCTATGGTTAGACCTGTTAGCTTTTAGTCCCAATTTCAATGTGAAATCTCATAAACCAAAGTAGAGACTGATTCTTTCAACCAAGTGGGATCGTTGCCTAACACCTTTTGACCCCACAATCTTACCCCGGGCTCTAGGCATGTACTTTAGGTCAATTTTCAAGAAGCTGGATTCTCTCTAGTTACACAAAAAGTGCCGTTGAGAGAGAATTTCCTCCACCATAGGTGCCCATACTAATGTATCATGGGTTTTGCTAATGGGCACTTGTTAAGGAGCATTTAAATGTTCATGAGTCTCAAAATATGTGTTAAAAGTCTCAAAACAAGCATAAATTGATGTTTTCAAGAGCATTAAAATACTCCTGTAAGATATATCATATTCTGTTGTAGCGAGGAATCTTACGCGCCATGATTTGGGTCATACTTGACATTTGCTAGGCAGCGTCAGTAGTCTTTAGATTCACGGTGAATCAAAACAATGATCGTTAGAATTAATGTTGTGAAGTGGGTCCTTTGAGGCGACTAAATGTATGGTGGCAGTTATAATTTGGACTTGGTTGGGTTTGTTGATTTGGACATTGTACGGTGGTAGAAATACATGATCGACCAGAGTTTTGTTTTCTCTTTGACGAGTGATGCAATAAGTTTATCTATGTTGCGGTGACTTTGTCCACTACGGAAGCAGAATATATAATAGCTTCTTGTGACATTTAGTGTGCATTTCAGTGGAGTAAAAATGGACTTGGTTGTCCGGGTGCCAATTGAACTAGACAGCACCTAGGCACACTACTAGGATCATGGACATATTTCGGATCCCAATCATTGGATCTGAAAAAATTACCTATCACATCCAGACACTCCAATTTTTATAATTTTGTATTATTTCAAGGGTATAAATAAGCCATATACATTTTTCATGCGATTTCTATTTTTTAGTGTTTTGTCATCTGTCTCAAGTCTTGAGTTATCATCTTCTCTCCTTCTCTAACCATAAGTCCCTAATTCACTTTGTCGTTGCCGCAGCTCACCCTCTTTTGAGAATTTTAACTCTCTACAATATAAGTAGGACCTACTTAGACACTCCGACGGACGGTCTAATTTGATATGGATGATGACCGAGACATGGGAAGTAGGATTTGAAGAACACTCGGAATCCGATCCAACCGATATGGGATTTGAATGGATCGTGACCGAGACATAGGTGGATCAAATCCGAAGTGGTCCGTTGACACCCCTACTTGGTTGGGTTTGTTGATTTGGACATTGTACAAAGATAGAAATACATGATCGACCACGAGTTTTGTTTTCTCTTTTGACGAGTGATGCAATAAGTTTGGTAGCTAAGTTGCAGAGACTTTGTCCACTACCGAAGCAGAATATATAATAGCTTATTGTGACATTCAGTGTGCATTGCATTGGAGTAAAAATTCTTTTTTTTTTTCAATGCACAAACTATTTATGTAGCGTCCATTGAAGATGAACAAATCTCATTCTAGAAGAATCACACTCATAACAATTTAAAAAATATGTAGACGAAGCCGATTCTGAGAGAGAAGTTTGTTTAGTACAATGTCTTGCTATTACTTTGATGTATACGCTCGGTAACATATGAGAAAAACTAGCCTTCAAGTGGGAGCTTGTTATTTGTTAATATAGTTTGGTTTCTATTAGAAAACTAGCTCCTAAAACCAACAATTAATCCTAAATTTGTATTAAACAATAAATGTGTTCTTTTAGAGTTGGACATTCTTTCAACAAATATATGCTTATAGTTAGAGAAAAATGTTGAGATACATCACCAACCTATTGCTGCTATTAAGGAGAACGGTTGAGATTTGTGTTGCTGATATGAAGAAAGAGAAGCAAGTCATGTGCAAAGAATAAGGATCAAATCATTGATGATCTTATCCAAATAAATCTGGTAGACAGGTGGCAGATTGTTGCTATTCTTAGGGGTTGTTGCTTCAATTTAGGAAATTAGTTTCTTATCTTATTCTATAAAATGTAAGCCTTGAGCTCTGTTCTTTTTCACCGAATAAACTCTGCATTTCTGTTCTTTTTCAGTAAGAAATATTCAGTTTTTGTTACAATTTGGTATCAGAGCCAGGTTGCTGAAGAGTTTTTCTTACTGCAATAGAAATAATTTGGTCGAAGCTCATCAACTATGGAGCTTGCTAATTCTGTCAGTGGTGTTGAGAAATTAACTCACACCAACTACAACGATTGGAAATCTTGCTTGGAGTCCTATCTTCAAGGGCAAGATCTGTGGGAAGTCGTGAATGGAGCCGATACAATTCCATCAAACGCTGATCCTGAGGCGATTCGGAAGTGGAAAATTAAGGCTGGAAAAGCCTTGTTCGTGCTCAAAGCTACCACGCAGAAAGATCTTCTTGACTACATCCGAGATGCAAAATCTCCCAAAGAGGCATGGGATGCATTCGCTACTCTGTTTTCAAAAAAGAATGGAGCTCGATTACAAATGCTGGAGAATGAAATTGGATCGATAAATCAAGGTAACCTGACTATTTCAGAATACTTTATGAAAGTTAAAATGATATGTCAGGAGATTTCTCAACTCGATGAGGAATCAAAAATCTCGGATGCAAGGCAAAGAAGGATCATTATCCGTGGATTGAAGCAAGAGTACAGTGCCTTCATGACCGCTGTTCAAGGGTGGCCTGTTCAGCCGTCTCTGCTTGAGTTAGAAAGCCTTCTAACAAGCCAGGAGAGTTTGGCCAAGCAAATGGGGAGGATGTCTGTCAAAGATAATGAAGAAGTTCTCTTCGCTGGACGAGGGAACAAATCCAAATACAAGAACAAGCAAAGCCAAGGAAGTAATCAAGCAGGGGAAGCCCCAAAGGGTTGGGAATTGGAGAAACAATATTCCAATTCAAAAACCAAATCAACCTGTTACAATTGTGGTAAAGTTGGGCATTTTGCCAGAGATTGTTGGTCACCGAAGAAGAAGGCTGAGGAAGGTAATGCTGCTGTTTCAAATATTTCGGGTTCTAACGATGACAGTGAAGAGGAATGGGGAGCATTTTTCTCGATCATCGAAGATCAACCGAGGATGTACATATCTGAAGATCAAGAATGGGCAGAGTTCACACTTCTTGAATATCAATCTGATGTTGCATTCACGGTGATTGATGAAGAAGCTGACATTAGTCTAGCAGAAGCAAGCAAGCCCAAGAATTCAGAATGGATCGTAGACTCTGGTTGCTCTAATCATATGACGGGTGATGAGAGAAAGTTCTTAAGCAAAACTGATTACAAAGGAAAAAGAATTGTGGTCACTGCAAACAATGCCAAACTCCCAATAGCTCATGTCGGTAATGTAGCTTGCACTCTCACATCAGGAGAAGAAGATTTTGTTCTGAAAGATGTGTATCATGTCCCGGACATGAAGAAAAATTTGTTGTCAGTCTCCCAATTGACCAAATCAGGAGCATATGTGGTGTTTGGACCTGAAGATGTGAAGGTCTATGAAAATGTGCATATTTCAGGTAATCCTTATATGCAGGGAAGAAGGTTTGATTCTGTATATGTCATGACAGCACAAGAAGCTTATATTAACAAAACAGGGAGGCATGAAACAACTGATCTATGGCATGCAAGGCTTGCTCACGTTGGCTTCACTAAACTCAAAGTAATGATGCAAAGAAAGCTGGTGCGAGGACTCCCCGAGTTAGAAGTACGTTCAGATACAGTATGCTCAGGCTGTCAGTATGGCAAAGCACATCAACTGCCATATGCTGAATCAAAGTTTCAAGCAAAAAGACCACTGGAGCTAGTACATTCAGATGTGCTTGGGAAAATCAAAACAAAATCTGTTGGAGGCAAGTCATACATGTTAACTTTCATCGATGACTTTTCCAGGTATGTTTGGGTCTATTTCATTAAAGAAAAATCAGAAGTGTTTGAAAAGTTTGTAGAGTTCCATAATCAATTAGAAGCTAATCTCAAGTATAAATTAAAATGCTTGAGGTCAGACAATGGTGGTGAATACTCATCTACTGAGTTTTCAGCATATGTACTAAAACATGGAATATCTAGGCAATTCACCTGTCCTAACACACCCCAACAAAATGGGGTGGCTGAGAGGAAGAATCGACATCTTGTCGAGGCAGCAAGGAGTATGATGCACTCCAAAAATGTACCAACCAGATTTTGGGCAGAATGCATGAACACTGCCACATACATCACAAATCGGTTACCACAACCAAGACTTGGGTTCATATCACCGTATGAGAAACTGTTTAACCATACACCAAGTGTGAATCATTTTCGGGTCTTTGGGTCTGTTTGCTATGTTTTTATACCTGATCATCTTCGTAGTAAGTTTGACAGGAAAGCTACTAGATGCATTTTCACAGGATATGATTCTGAAAGAAAGGGCTGGAGATGCATTGATCCTAACACAGGACGAGCTCATGTATCAAGGAATGTGGTTTTTGATGAAATGTCTTCATGGTGGTCATCTGATCATACTGTTATACCAGAAAACAAGCAGCTTGAAGTAGAAATGATGGAGGAAACATGTGCTCCAATAGAACCAGCAGCTGTTCATGAAGAGATTAGCGAGCATGACAAAGAAGTGTTGATCCAATCAAGCCAACCAAGCTGCTCCCAAAGTAGTTTTCCTAGTATTGGAACAAGTGCCTATGAAAGTGAAGATAACAATGGAGGCAGCAACAATGAAGATGAAGGACCACGAAAGTCTAAACGTATACCTAAACCAAATCCAAGGTATGCACATGTGAATGCAGCAACAGCGTTTACAGCAACAGCGAAAGATAAGGAGCCAACTTCGTTTGAAGAGGCACAAGATAACAGCAATTGGAAGAACGCAATGGAGGAAGAAATAGCGGCCTTAAAACAGAATGAGACGTGGGATCTTGTGCCACTACCAGCTAAGGCGAAAACCATTTCATGTAAATGGGTCTACAAAATCAAGACAAAGGCTAATGGTGATATAGAGAGGTACAAGGCGCGACTTGTGGCTCGAGGCTTCTCTCAACAGTACGGGTACGATTATGATGAAACATTTAGCCCTGTGGCTAAAATTACAACAGTCCGAGTCCTTATTGCTCTTGCCGCGTGTTCAGAATGGAAGTTATGGCAGATGGATGTAAAAAATGCGTTTTTACATGGCGAAATTGATCGAGAAATCTTCATGGAACAGCCTAAAGGATTTGAAAGCATGACATGTCCACAATATGTATGCAAGCTACGAAAAGCACTCTACGGGTTGAAACAAGCTCCAAGAGCTTGGTTTGGAAAAATTGCAGAATTTCTTCAAGCTATTGAATACTCAATGACCTCTGCAGACTCTAGCTTATTTGTAAAACTCTCAAATGGGTTGGTCTCTGTTATTCTAGTATATGTTGATGACTTAATTGTAACAGGTGATGATGAAGAAGAAATAGCTAGAGTTCAGAGCAATCTTGGAGTGCGATTTCATATGAAAAGACTAGGAGAGCTACATCATTTCCTTGGACTTGAGCTTGAGCAAAGTGAGGAGGGGATATTTCTGTGTCAACAAAAATATGCAAAAGATTTACTTATGAAGTTTGGAATGTCTGAAAGTAACAGTAGTGCAACTCCTATGGAAGTCAATGCTAAACTTCGCGTAGATGAAGAAGGAGACATCAAGGACTCTACAAGGTACAGGCAACTGATTGGAAGTTTGATTTATTTAACACTAACTAGGCCTGATATTGCTCAGGCAGTTAGTGTAGTAAGCAGATTCATGCAAGTTCCAAAGAAGCCTCATCTTGAAGCTGCCCGACGAATACTAAAGTATATACAAGGCACCATTGGCTTCGGTATAATGTACAAGAGAGGAGGAGAGTGCAAAATCAATGGATTCTGTGATGCTGATTATGCAGGAGATCAGTCTACAAGAAGGTCTACAACTGGTTATCTTTTCAGCCTTGGATCAGGAGTGATATCATGGTGCAGCAAAAGGCAACCCACCGTGTCTTTATCAACCACAGAAGCTGAGTATCGAGCTGCAGCGATGGCAGCACAAGAAAGCACGTGGATAGTAAGATTGTTTAAAGAACTCTATCAACCAGTGGACTACACAGTAGACTTATATTGTGACAGTGAAAGTGCAATTAAGCTCGCAGAAAATCCTGTGTTTCACGCTAGAACAAAACATGTTGAGGTGCAACATCATTTCATAAGGGAGAAAGTCCTAAAGGGGGAAATCAGGTTGGTATCAGTTCGAACAGAAGGTCAAATAGCAGATGTACTGACCAAAGCGCTCTGCTGGAACAAATTTTCAAGATTTAGAGATATGATGGGAGTGGTGGATAGGAAGTTGGTGATGAGGGGAAGTGTTGAGATACATCACCAACCTATTGCTGCTATTAAGGAGAACGGTTGAGATTTGTGTTGCTGATATGAAGAAAGAGAAGCAAGTCATGTGCAAAGAATAAGGATCAAATCATTGATGATCTTATCCAAATAAATCTGGTAGACAGGTGGCAGATTGTTGCTATTCTTAGGGGTTGTTGCTTCAATTTAGGAAATTAGTTTCTTATCTTATTCTATAAAATGTAAGCCTTGAGCTCTGTTCTTTTTCACCGAATAAACTCTGCATTTCTGTTCTTTTTCAGTAAGAAATATTCAGTTTTTGTTACAAAAAATTCCAGTCCTCTGTTAAAGTTAGACAATTTTACCCGAATCCTATAAAATGTTCTTGTGTTTGGCATTTTTATATGTTTTTTCCTGATTTCTATGAGGGCATTCTTCGATCCAGGGAAAATGGAAAGTAATATTTTCATGAAAACTTTTTTATTTCTTTATTTTTCTGTATCATATTTTCTCTAGTTAGGTTAACATCAACTTTTTGGAATTTTAAATTCTAAGGTTTGGTTCCACCTCTTTCAACTAATCTGAGAAATTCCACCCCCATAGGTTTAAAAAGATCTAAACATCTCAAATGCTTTGGCACTAAAGCAGGTTCTTTTATTTTCATTGATCCTTCATTTGTACACACACACATCCAAATAAAACACCATAACAAAGCTGTCCAAACAAATCTACTTTACTTACAGACCATAACCCACATTAATTCTCTAACTCTATATATCACCAGTAGAAACCTTACTAGCTTTTTCATCACCCTCCACGCCGGATTCCGGTGCAGACGTGCCATTCCCCTCCTCCATTGTCTTCCACTTCGCCGGATTTCCCGCCTTCATCTCTTCTGCCTCCTTGGCTATATCATAAGACGCATGAAGACCCATGAAGAAATAGTACAGCAGCAACAACGCAGTCCACACTCCAAACCTCATAAAAGATTTGGCATCAATCGAACCAAGCAAAAATATGTTAATAGCAATTGAAGCAGAAGGGAACCATGGAACCAAGGGTACTCCCCACAACTTTGGGTCTCTCGCTTGAGGAACAAATAGTTTTAGAGCCAAAGTAGAAAGAAACCATACGGGAACAGTGACCACATACAAAACCCAACCCTCCTCGCTCACGGCCCAAAAAATTGCGGTCGCTATTGATGAACCGAGTATAAGCACAATGCACGCAATCAGCCTATTCCGGTGGGATTCCGACGTGACGCCAGAAACATAGTATCGTCGGACGAGGAGTGCAACGGCCACGAGCATGAAGATAAATAGGGTTGAGATAGAGAGGAGATCTGATAAAATTCCGAGTTTTGTGAAGAAGGCGATAACCGCGGTGGCAACGAGCATAACTACGGTGGCGTTGATCGGAGTGCCGGTTTTGCCATGAACTTGGGCCAACCATGGTGGGACCATGTGGGTCCGAGCAATGTGGGTCAGATATCTAGCCTGACCCACGGCGCCCACTAGTAGGACCGTGGTCATTCCTTTTAAGGCTCCGAATGCGACAACGTACTTGGCCCAATCCATTCCCACAGCTTCGAATGCGACCGAGAAGGGAGCATTGGGGTCTATCTGAGCGTAGGGTTGCATTAAGCAGAGGGTAACAGCGAGAATGCAATAAGCTAAGGTTGTGATGGTCATGGCCCCGACGAGTCCGATGGGTATGTCTCGGGCCGGGTTTTTGGTCTCTTCAGCCATGGTGGAGACGGCATCGAAGCCCACGTAGGCGAAGAAGAGAACGGCCGAGGATTTGAAGATGCCGCGGACTCCGAAAGGAGTAAAATTGGAATAGTTTTTGACGTCGGCTTTGGTGAGGCCAGCGATGATGATGAAGACAATGATGACGAGGTGGATGATGGATGCGATGTAGTTGAACCGAGATGTGCCTTTGGTGCTGACGACGGCGAATATGCAGATTAGGGTTATGACGACTACCGCGATTGGGTCGAGGTGGTTGTAGTCCTCGGGGAGGCTGTGGGCGATTATTCGGAAGTCTTCGGGTTTGTGGTTGAGTAGGGTGGCGAAGTAGGACGTCCATGCACGAGCCACGGCGGCGCCGCCAATTACGTACTCTAGGAGGATATTTCCGGCGGCGATGTAGGCGACGAAATCGCCGAGTTCCACTCGGAGATATGCAAATGAACCACCTATGTCATCAGAGAAATATTGTCAATTTTTTGGGTATATAATATAACCCTATTATGCTCTAATATAAGCCCAATAAGATAATGGACCCGACCCGTGTAGTGGGCCTACACGTGCTTAGAGTCCATTAACCCGTCAATAACCAAGTGAAAATGCACAATCCAATTTTAGCTTATATATAAAATAGGGGTTTTATCTTGTAAAATCCAGAATTACAAAATCCTTGTATCCAAACAAGGACCATAAGCTATAACCGGATCGAACATTTTCAAGATCATAAAATCCAAGATTTGGCTTATAAAAACCAGGTTTTAGCTTATAAAATCGAGAGTATAACCTGTAAAATCCCGGCTAAAATTAGATATTGCATAATTTTAAATTACTAAAGGGGGAAATATTTTGCAGATTTTAAAAGCAGATTTTCAGCAAAAATCCCTTTCCTTATCTTCTCATCTTATCTATTACCTGCAACTGGGATTTCAACAGCAAATTCAGTGTAGCAGAAGACAGACAACATGGCAGAGATACCAGACACAACGTAAGAGAGAACAACAGCTGGGCCCGATTCTTGACTAGCCTCTTGCCCGGTAAGGACAAATATACCGGCACCGATAACTGCTCCGATACCGAACCAGATGAGGTCCCACCATGACAGATTCCTCTTCATCTCGTGCTGGCTCCTGGCCCTGACCTCGTTCAACTCAGTATCATCCAAAGACCGAGTCACCACTCGGTCCTGGAACCGAGTCAGGGTCTGACCCAGTGCCTTACGGTAATTCGTCCAGTTCTTGAACGATTCCTCAGGGAGGAAATCCTCTTTGCTGCATGAACAGCCTCGCCTTTTTATGACGCTGTTAACAGGAACGTCGTTGTTGCCTCCTTCGCTGTTGATTCCCATTTTGCCTCTTAAATTGAGAACTTCAGAATCAATAAATTAAGAATTTTGATTCTGTTGTTTCCCTTCCGATGGCCTGTTAGGAAAAAAAATATAATATGAATAAGTTAACTCAAATGAGAAAAACAGAGAAGAGATTTGAAGGGAAAAATAAAAATTGATCTTTTTTCTTTTCTTTTTTTCTGTTTGCATTAATTTTTGCGGAAATTAAGAAGCAAGAGACTGCAGAAATGGCAATAAATCAATGAAAATCTACAATAATAGAAATTTACAGGTAATTTAACTTGAATAGACAACTTTCATCTAGGTAATTAAAAAATAAGCAATTTGATAAAAAAAGTATCAATTTTCAAAGGTTTCTAAGATTAGATGAAAAGAATATTGGAAGATTCAAAAGAAAATTCGATTTTGTTTATCATAATATCAGGGAAAAGGCCTTGAAAAAAAACTTTCATTAATGGAAATGGAAAAAATAAAATAAAAATAGGGCAAATAACTTCACCAAAAATATCCAATGATATGCCTGAAAAAGCTTCAACGATTAGAAAAGCCGTGATTTCCAAATCTCAAGATGAAAAAAAAAAAAAAAAAACCCTGATTCATGTTTTTTATGAGAAATCAATGAAAAACGTCTATTAAATAACACAAGTACCTTTTTTCACAGAGCGGCTAAGCTACTAAAATACAAAAGCTCTTAGACAAGGATTCCATAAAAACATCTCAAAAATACTTCCAAATCCGTTGAAAACCAGAAATTTTCTCGAGAATTCTTTCAGTCACGAAACTGAGAGTCTGAGACGTGGAAAGCTAAAAGTTATCGATTTTACTAATAAAAAACAAAGAAGGAGACAAGAATATTCTGTATTTTATTTTAAAATTCATAAAAAAAAATGAAAAGGAATCTGAGATTCGTCCTTACAACAGAGTTTACCCGTGCGTCGGACGGGAATGAAAACTGTTCGTATGGGAAACAAAACGGGATATTTAAAGGCGGTGGAACTGTCACCGGCAGTTCGGGTTGCACCGGAGAATACTCCGACACGTGTCGGTAGTTTAAGTGATCCGACGGCTAAGATTAGTTGAAAACAGCTGGCGGCAGATGCCACATTGTTGGAAATTCCAGTTGTCACTTGCCTTTGACCGTACGAATGGGTCCCAGTAGTTTAAGTGATCCGACAGCCAAGATTAGTTGAAAACAGCTGGTGGCAGATGCCACATTGTTGGAAATTCCAGTTGTCACTCACCTTTGACCGGACGAATGGGTCCCAGTAGTTTAAGTGATCCGACGGCTAAGATTAGTTGAAAACAGCTGGCGGCAGATGCCACATTGTTGGAAATTTGGAATTGAGGGTTGTTGTAAACGTAAAAGTGTAAAACGGTTGCGTTTGCCATGTATTGTGTGGACCAGCTTGACTGTAATTTTAAGAGGAAATGATTTTTTCGCCCCGCATTAGGATAAAGCGCTCCCTTTTTTGACGTCAAATTACATTAAAAGGGGGCGCATTATCCTACATTGGGGCGAAAGATCATCACCCATTTTACGACGTGCTTTGTATGGAAATGGAGATAGTGTGGTGAGGAATTCTAGACTGAAGGGAGCCTTGCAAAAAAAGAAGTAAAAGGGCTCTCCCATTGGCTGCACATCACCATCATGCATTAATAACTGCAGAAAAGTCAACTAGTGTGATAAGGACTCGGAGCTATTTATAGAAGTCAGGAGAAGTTGATGTCCTGTGATCACAGCTTGCTTTCTAAGTCGGGCCAAGTTTGGTAGGAAGAAAAGACAAAGGAGGGCCACCATGGAAAAATGTTTCTCGAAGAAGCTTTTTTTGCTTTGAGATTTTTAGGGTTGATATTGCGCCCCCCCCCCCACACACACACACACACAAAACATTGGGGCGAAAAATCATCGCTCATTTTAAGACGTGCTTTGTATGGAAATGGAGATAGTATGATGAGGAATTCTAGACTGAAGGAAGCCCTTGCAAAAAAGAGGTGAAAGGGCTCTCCCATTGGCTGCACATCACCATCATGCATTATTAACTGCAGAAAAGGCATCTAGCGTGATAAGGACTCGGAGCTGTTTATAGAAGTCAAGAGAAGTTGATGTCCCGTGATCACAGCTTGCTTTCTAAGTCGGGCCGAGTTTGGTAGGAAGAAAAGACAAAGGAGGGCCACCATGGAAAAATGTTTCTCGAAGAAGCTTTTTTTGCTTTGAGATTTTTAGGGCGTTGATATCCCCCCCCCCCCCCCCCCCCCCACACACACACACACACACACAACATTGGGGCGAAAAATCATCGCTCATTTTAAGACCTGCTTTGTATGGAAATGGAGATAGTGTGATGAGGAATTCTAGACTGAAGGGAGCCCTTGCAAAAAAGAGGTGAAAGGGCTCTCCCATTGGCTGCACATCGCCATCATGCATTAATAACTGCAGAAAAGGCATCTAGTGTGATAAGGACTCGAAGCTGTTTATAGAAGTCAAGAGAAGTTGATGTCCCGTGATCACAGCTTGCTTTCTAAGTCTGGCCGAGTTTGGTAGGAAGAAAAGACAAAGGAGGGCCACCATGGAAAAATGTTTCTCGAAGAAGCTTTTTTTGCTTTGAGATTTTTAGGGCGCTGATTTTGCCCCCCCCTCCTCACACACACACAACATTGGGGCGAAAAATCATCGCTCATTTTAAGACGTGCTTTGTATGGAAATGGAGATAGTGTGATGAGGAATTCTAGACTGAAGGGAGCCCTTACAAAAAAGAGGTGAAAGGGCTCTCCCATTGGCTGCACATCACCATCATGCATTATTAACTGCAGAAAAGGCATCTAGCGTGATAAGGACTCGGAGCTGTTTATAGAAGTCAAGAGAAGTTGATGTCCTGTTATCACAGCTTGCTTTCTAAGTCGGGCCGAGTTTGGTAGGAAGAAAAGACAAAGGAGGGCCACCATGGAAAAATGTTTCTCGAAGAAGCTTTTTTGCTTTGAGATTTTTAGGGCGTTGATATCCCCCCCCCCCCCCCCCCCCCACACACACACACACACAACATTGGGGCGAAAAATCATCGCTCATTTTAAGACCTGCTTTGTATGGAAATGGAGATAGTGTGATGAGGAATTCTAGACTGAAGGGAGCCCTTGCAAAAAAGAGGTGAAAGGGCTCTCCCATTGGCTGCACATCGCCATCATGCATTAATAACTGCAGAAAAGGCATCTAGTGTGATAAGGACTCGAAGCTGTTTAAAGAAGTCAAGAGAAGTTGATGTCCCGTGATCACAGCTTGCTTTCTAAGTCTGGCCGAGTTTGGTAGGAAGAAAAGACAAAGGAGGGCCACCATGGAAAAATGTTTCTCGAAGAAGCTTTTTTTGCTTTGAGATTTTTAGGGCGCTGATTTTGCCCCCCCCTCCTCACACACACACAACATTGGGGCGAAAAATCATCGCTCATTTTAAGACGTGCTTTGTATGGAAATGGAGATAGTGTGATGAGGAATTCTAGACTGAAGGGAGCCCTTACAAAAAAGAGGTGAAATGGCTCTCCCATTGGCTGCACATCACCATCATGCATTATTAACTGCAGAAAAGGCATCTGGTGTGATAAGGACACAGAGCTGTTTATAGAAGTCAAGAGAAGTTGATGTCCTGTTATCACAGCTTGTTTTCTAATTCGGGCCAAGTTTGGTAGGAAGAAAAGACAAAGGAGGGCCACCATGGAAAAATGTTTCTCAAAGAAGCTTTTTTTGCTTTGAGATTTTTAGGGCGCTGATATTCCCCCCCTCTCTTGACGGCTGGCTAACGTCAAACGTTAGGATTTAACGTATATGTCACTTTCCCACCATTTGACGGGTCTCTCTCTCTCTCTCTCTCTCTCTCTCTCTCTCTCTCTCTCTCCACACACACACAACAGGCCAGTTGGTGGGCCCATCTTTGAACAACGTAGGCCCCGCTCATACCACACCATAGGATAATCCAAACCGTCCATTTGATGGGCCATAAACGTAAATAGGTTGCATCCCAAAATATCATTTCCATAGGCTGATCCTGGCCCTCCGATCTAAATAGAAACTACATCTTATGCAACCTCTGTAGATTGTAGGGTTGTGATCATCCTATGGAAATGATTTTTGGGGCACAACCTATTTACATTATGGCCCATCAAATGAATGGTTTGGATCATTCTATGGAGTTGGTCGTAAAGTAACATTAAGGCCCGTCCACAATATAGGACGATCCAAGCCGTCCATGGTTTGGATAATCCTATGGAGTTGGTCGTACAGTAACATTAAGGCCCAATTGTAGGCCCCACCGATATTTTTTAAAATTGAAGCGTACCGTCCACAACATAGGATGATCCAAGCCGTCCATGGTTTGGATCATCCTATGGTGTGGTTCGTACAGTAATTCAGGCCCAATTTAGGCCCCACCCATATTTTTGAAAATGAAGTGTACCGTCCAGACCATAGGATGATCTGAGCCGTCCATTTGATGGGCCATAACGTAAATGGGTTGTGCCCCCAAAAGGGTTGGCCCATCAAATGAATGGTTTGGATCATCCTGTGGTCGTACAGTAACATTAAGGCCCGTCCACAACATAGGATGATCCAAGCCGTCCATGGTTTGGATAATCCTATGGAGTTGGTCGTACACTAACATTAAGGCCCAATCGTAGGCCCCACCAATATTTTTCAAATTGAAGTGTACTGTCCACAACATAGGATGATCCAAGCCATCCATGGTTTGGATCATCCTATGGTGTGGTTCGTACCAATTTAGGCCCCACCCATATTTTTCAAATGAAGTGTATCATCCAGACCATAGGATGATCCGAGCCGTCCATTTGATGGGCCACAATGTAAATAGGTTGTGCCCCAAAAATCATTTCCGTAGGATGATCACAACCCTACAATCTATAGAGGTTGCATAAAATGTAGTTTCTATTTAGATCGGAGGGCTAGGATCAGCCTATGGAAATAATATTTTGGGACACAACATATTTACATTTATGGCCCCTCAAATGGACGGTTTGGATTATCCTATGGTGTGGTATGGGCGGGGCCTACGTTGTTCAAAGATGGGCCCACCATTCCACCAACGGTTTCTGTTGGGCCCCACCAACTGGCCTGTTGTGTGTGTGTGTGGAGAGAGAGAGAGAGAGAGAGAGAGAGAGGTCTAATGGTGGGAAACCGTTAGCCAGCCGTTTGGGAGGGGGGGGGGGGGGGGGGGGGGGGGGGGGGGGGCGCCCGATTTTTTTTTTTTTTTTTCGTTTCCACAGTTTGGTGGGAAATGGTATTAGAGGAATGCAAAACTCTTGTAAAAATCGATGGAAAGGACCAAAGGGGAAAATTTAAAGGTCAAAGAGTATTAACTGCACTTCAAAATGGGGCGCCCTTTCAGTTTATTCCTCTCATTATAAATTAAAGATTCCTGTGAATTTTCCAAACTTGAATTGTCATGGTTCAAAACTTATATTTTTATTTTAGGTATTTGCTAGGGACCATCGCAGAAGGCCATTTCGTGGACCGGCTGTTGCATGAGAAGCAGCCATTGGATGAATTAATTAATTTAACAAGACAAATGGTGAGCCTATGCGGCTGCTCTCTCATGCAACAGCCTGAATTAAATGAGTAAGACAAAATATGAGCCTGTGTGGAACGTATGAGCAAATAATTTGGCGTAATGCCTTCCTTGGCACCACTTTTACATGTGAGAAGAACCATTTCATAGTTGATCGAATTTGTCTTATTCAACATGTGAGGTGTCATCTCTCTCCCGAAAAGACTGAAGAGGGGTGCAAAATTGTCTAGACACTCCTTATACTTGGGGATTTGCTAGGCAATTTCATGAAAAGCCATTTTCGCAGCCAACTTTTGCACGAGGGAACAGCTACACAGGCTCACTTTTCTCAAGTTTGTCTTTTTCATTTAATTCATTTAAGGTGGCTTTCTCTCTTGCACTACCTCAGTGGCAAAGATGAGTTTCTGTGAAATTGCTTAAAACAAGTCAAGAAAGAATTCATCACCCCAAGGTCCCAACTCCCAAGCTTATAAGTCAAGTAGTTCCCCGTCATGTCTTTCAAAGTCAAGAAGTAACTTTTTCTTTTGAGTAAACAAAGTCAAGAAGAAAATATCTTCATTCTAAGATCGACAGGCACCAAACATTCGCCGTTTGTTAGGATTTGGCCCTACAGAAACAGAATGTTCTTGTTGAGGAAACTTTTTTTTAACATTTCTGCCAATTTTATTTGTCTTTTTCAAGAAAGGAACTCTGTGGTCCAAGAAAGGAGGGTGGAAATATTCTTTGTTCACTACCCCACCGCGTCTGCGTAAACGCAAGGCTTCTGCCACTATATATGAACATCTTCTGTTTATTTATTTGTAGACGGCCATTTTCTATGTGTTTTACCTTCAAACGTCACATTGGTGTAGAACCTCTTGTCCAGTTGGTTAATATTTTGTTCATAAACCTTGAAACGTCACGAGGGGTCACTAACTAGATTTTGAAAAAATAGTCCCACCATTGCGGGGTCTGAGGAGGGCTAGATGTATGGAGTCTTACCCCTGCTTTGCAGAGAGGCTGTTTCCGTTACTCGAACCCGTGACCACAAGGTCACAATGGAGCAACTTTACCATTGCACCAAGGCTCGCCCTCTCATTATCTAAATTCTAAGAAACTCTTAAAAAAAAGAGTGCTAGTAAACACGGAAACTTGTTTTGTGCCCAAGAAGACATGCTTTTGATAGTTGGGGCTGAATCTTGTTCCAAGCGAATTAACTAAAATACCCTTATTTCAAGGTAAAATTTCAAACAATAATTAGCAACGGTTAAAGTATAAAAGTCATTGGTTGTTTCACGTGGTACGAGAGCACAGAGGTCCCGACTTCAAACTCCTTGATATTAAAAATCCACATGTGTCACGCGTAAGCCAACCCTCAAAAAGAAGGGTCACACGTAAGGAGTGAAGAACTATAGAAGATTGAAGGACGCCATCACCTACCACTTAAGCTTTTGGAGTCATTGTTTGTTTAAAAAATTTAACAACCGCCTCCTACGATGGCTTATGGCAGCATTAGTTAGGAAAAGATGGGAAGTGCCGAAAAATAAGGAAGACAAAAATTTTATTTTGAGCGGATATTCGCATTACCATGTTTTGATATTCTCACTCTCACCTTGTCTTTTCTTCTTTAATTTGATTGTGAGAGCATTTTTGGAAGACTAATGCTAGACTCGTACCGTCGAACGCTCAAAAAAGGGTTAAAAGGGCACCCCATTGGTCAATATCCATTTATGATAGTTATGATCGTGATTTTCTATGCCATCGTAAATGGATATTGACCAATGGGGGCGCCTTTTACCCATTTTTTTTGCAAGGGCACCCGTGAGTCTAGCATTCTTTTTTGTGGAAATTGTGATAACCATTAACAGCTAGTTAAATAGTAAAAGACAAGGTGAGTTAGTGCAATTGTAAAAACATGGTAGTGCAAATATCAATAGCCTTAGAGCATTGTTATTCTTTTACTTGCTTTTCAGCCAGCCACTTCCCACCCTCTCCTCACTCATGCCCTCAATTCTCTCTTCCTCTCCCACTCTCCCACCACTTGATAAACTCATATTCCATGGAAAAAAAATTCATGGCTGCCAAACATGGCCTAAGTCTCTCTCTCTCTCTTCCACGTTCTATCACAATTGGACCTACAACTATTCCTCGCTCTCTTCCTATCTTTCACAGTTGGACCTACAAATATTGTATAGAATAATTTTTCATCATGGTGGCCGAACATGCCCATGAAAAATAAATTTTCTCCACAAAAGAGTACCATGGAATATTTGTGGGGCTAGTTATGAGAGATGAGCAACTAAGTGAGTCTTGAAAAAAGGAAAATAATTGTCACGTTCGTTCCTAAAAGACACTTTTTTGGGCATAAGCGAGTGCCTCTTCTATTGATCTATAAATAATCGTAAGGTTCAAGAAAAGCTGAACTGTTGATTTTTGTAGTCTTTATCTAATGCATGGTACGCCCGTTTCAAATGAAACCAAGACCATGTGGGTCGCCTCATAATTTTCTACCAGATCAGCCTCCTTGATTCGCCCACAAAATTGAATTTCACCAATGATACTTTCTGCATAATTATAGATTTAAAAGGATTTAATAGTATGGGTTTCACGCCGCCCTCGATATTTCGAGAATTTATATGATGGGTGGCCGTGAAAACAGGTGAAGTCTGAAAAAAGTAGGTACGGCCCACTTTTTTCGATGATCCAAACCGTTCATCTGTTTGGGCACAACGTAAATAGGTTGTGCCCCAAAAATCATTTCCATAGGAAGATCCTAACCCTCCGATCTGAACTGATCTGAAAATGGATATTTCCAAAAATCATTTATAGGATCTTCTACAGATCGGAGGGTTATGATCATCCTATGGAATTGATTTTTGGGGCACAATCTATTTATGTTGTGCCCAAATAGATGAACGGTTTCGATCATCGAAAAAAGTGGGCCGTACCTACTTTTTTCAGACTTCACGTGTTTTCACGGCCACCCATCATATAAATTCTCCGATATTTCATCCAACAATATCGTAAAAGCGGCATAAAAAAATTTACACCCATTTCTTCAGTCCAAAATGGGCGTAAGATTTCTTTTACTTGGAAAGAAACGGAGCCTATTGAGGGTAACTGATTGACTGGTTCACTTCCCGGTTGCCCAAGTGGGGATCTATACCTAGGGCAGCAGCAGAAATTAAGTACAAAAAGTTGGTACGAGAATTACCCAATTTGAGGAAAAAAAACCTCTACATCATGGTCTCCCAGAGATGGTTAAATCATTTCAATTGACAAGTGAAAAAAGGGTACAACCCATGGGAAGAATCAAATAACAATACCCAATTTAGTTTACTCAAAACTTCAGTGCAGTAGCAACAAGCAGAAATCTCGGCAAAGGTTTATTTGAAAGAGAAAACTGGAACAAATGCTAACTCATTGCATTTATATCTGTACCCATCAAAGGTCAAACCACTTGGTAGTTTTCGGTGAGAAGCTGTGTTCTTTGAGCGAACTTTGGCGAAGGACCGCCTCTCAGAGGCAACACACTAACAACCTGCACGTACAAATATGTATCAAACCACATGCACCACAATCAATACATGGGAAACATAACTGTGTGGAAATGTGCTTTCACAACCCTTGAAATTAATTGGAATAATCATGGCATTATCATTTTAGGGGAATGGGTTTTGGCGGAATTGGTGGTGGAAACAGGATTCAAGTTTAGAGGCCCTAGAAGCTTTCACCAGCACACCCTCGTCACAATTAAGCAGCTCTAAAAACCAAGGTTTTAAATTTCAATTTTTTGTCATTACGGAAACAAAAATATTTTGGTTGAAAATTTTGATGGAAATCCTGTAAAATCACATAAACATTGGAAACATATGCAATTGATACAATTTAAAGACGAAACTTCAAGAAATGTAAGAATAAGCATGAATACAAACCTAGAAACCATCTCACATAAGCAAGACAACCATTCATAATGGTTTAAAAACATCGAAGACATGTAATATACAATTTTGAAGACCTAGTGACATGCACTTATCGCAAATGTCTGATAATTTAGTACATACCAAATTCCACATGTAATTCATATACATATTTATATATAATACATGAACCATATTTTGCATGCAATTCATATAGGTATATAATTATGCAATACATACTGATATAGTATCCCACTATTATACTTACAATTTTGGTTTATGCATTTTGTCGTTTCGGCTTAGATTTTGGTGTGGATGGAAACGGACACATTTCGGTCATTTCGTGTCGGTTTCGGTGGAAATTTGAAACTTCGATTTCGGTGGAAATTTAAAACCATGATTAAAACTACAGCAGAAAGAAACAGCCTCAAAACAGACTTATAATGATGACCTCAGCAAGATTTCACGGTGACATCCGTAGTGGGTCCACAGACCAGTTAAAGGCAGAGAATTCAGAGATCCTCACTGTTTTATATTATTACGAATAATGGCGCTTTTTCCTGGAAGTTTTAATATGAGAAAGGAACTAGGTAAATTTGTAATAAGATTCTGGACTGTTGTAGGATTTCTGTTTGTAGTTTCAGTCCAGTTAGTATTCGTGTTAGCTACGAAATTTTGTAAGAACAGTTAACTGTTTCAACATTGATTTTTTTTTGTTGATAGATAAGCTGGGGTTTGGCAGAGCCCAACCATCTTTATTCAATAACCACCATCTTTATTCAATAACCAAAAATAAATAAATAAATGAATCACATCTGATATATTCCTTTACCGTACTACCATTATAAATACATCAACAAGATCAGATAAATTGGGGTGAGAGAGGGCTCAGCTGTCGGTCTGAGGATCGGTCTCAGCCTTTACCACAAATACAATGAGACATACGGTCAGTCTATCCATGGGTACAGAAATAAGTAGATCAAAAAGTTCCTACGCAGCTCCAAAACCTCCACCAACAGCAAGATATACAAAAAGATCAAATCAATCTAGGGTTGTAGGCTTCAAGTGGAATCAGGTAGGACACAGATTAGTGAAGTGCCCATGACAAAATTTTGTCAATGCTGGGGATGATCTTATGTTGAAGGTGAGTAGAGTAAGCAAATGACATTATGGAAGTACCAGAAGCTAAAGACACATACAAAGATGAAGGATAAACCCTTGTAATTCAGCAAACAATGTGCCTAGAGCACCGGATGATTTGGGAAGGATGTATACTAGAGAAAAGAAATACAATGTCATTACTAATTAGTGAAGGCAGTAGTTGTGAGAATGTCTCTCAACTCATGGTGGAGGATAAGTTAAAATTAGAGGATAAGCCTCAGTCCCTACAAGCATGGTTGCAGAAAGGTGGAGAGGTACAAAATTTCTATGGAGCTCCTTTTTCTTTTGTTCAAGACTTCAAGGTAAGTATAATGACAAAATTAAGTGTGAGCGGTGGACATGTCTATTGCCATGTGAGATTGGGAAGATAATGGCAGTATGATCGGAGAAGTGTTCATCGTGTAGACAGCTTTTACAAAGACAATGTGGAAGTAGTACTTCCACTACAAAAGTGAATAGTAATTCCAAATCTCAAGAGGAATGCAATTTTCTTTCAGTAAGGGGTCTTTTTGAAGAATCTATGAAGAATGAGGTAATAGTGGACTTGACAGAACTTGTCGGAGAACTGGTTTATAAATTATGATGTCTATAACAATGGTGAGGAAGATTTCAATGAGGAAAGCATCTTGGTAGGACATGTGACTAATAGAGGAGAAACATTCAGGGAAGGAGCCAGAAATTTACAGTTGAGGGGGCCGGATTAATTTACACTTGTCTGCATTGGTCATTGGGGGGGCCATGGCCACTAAAATATCTAGGCATGCATGTATAGCCATGAACCATAAAAAGAATTTTGCAACTCATGGGGGGGGGCCATGGCCCCCCCTCAAGATATATGTGCATCCGCCCCTGGAAACACTTGCCTAGTATAGAGGACAAACGCTTGTATAGTGTGTTCTTCATTGGAGAACTATACCTATAGAGTTAGTCAAGTGGATTGACATGGAAGGATTGGAGAAGATGAATTGGAAAGCTATTATGCATATGAAGATTTCAAGTCAAGATGCGTTATTTCAAATGGAAAGGGAGAGAAGGCCGGAGCGGCTAGGCGGCCCACAAGTTCCCCCAGCAGGCCCTTACCAGCATCTCTGAAATTTAAACGTCTCTAAACTAGACCACAATGATGATGTCAGCATGACATCATGCTGGCATCAGCACAGGAGATGTGTATGGGGAAGAAATTCAGGGATTTTCTTTGCTTTAATTTATTATGAATTATGGTGCATTTTCAGGAATTTTAATGAGTCCTGAAACTAGGTAGTTCAGTCATTAGGTTTTGTTCGACTAGGATGTAATTTGCAATCAACTAGAAGTTGTCTTTGAGCCTACATAGCTTTGATGAAGAGTCTATATATGGGATGAACAATGGACGGATTCTGAAAGGGATGAAGAATTTCTGTTTATCCCTATTACGAGTTATGTCAATCGGCACACCATCCATTACAGATATCGTTTGTCTATTCCTGCATAAACAGGTCTAGCCTTGTAACTGATTTCTTTTACTTAAGTTGCAAAATGTAAATCTTCAGTTCCTCCGTTTAAAGTTTACTGTTATTTTTCGTGCTTAAATTTCCAAACAGTGTCCGTAGATTTCTCATTGTTTTTTTTTTTTTGCTAAATTATTTCTGTGAATTTTCCGTTAGAGGCTGCATCAAAACAACACACCAATGGGCAAAAAGAACATCCTAATAGGACCTAAAGTGATCATCACTAGTCAGGTCCTGAGAAATAACACACTGTAATTGCTTTTTTTTTTTGGGCCTCAATCACTACAGAAAATCATCTCAGAAGGCATTTCGCGGTAGGGGGTGTTCTACTTAGTTGGCCTCAACTAGTTGTAAGTAGTGTTTGGTTGTAAGTTGTAAGTTCATCAATTCTACTAGAAAAAAACCACTTTTGATAGTGGTTTGTTGGTATGCCACGTGGGCTGACAAAGAGGAGACACAGAAACAAGCCGAGTAGTCTCTTGGTAATTTGAAACTCTACATGCAACCAACCAGAGTTTTTTGCTGATGTGGCAACCAAAAAGCACACAACCCCTGATAAACCCAGGGATATTTTGAAACCAAACAGACCTAGTGGTTTAACAAAACTCGAAGTTGCATTGTTAGAAAAGTATTCTAATACCCATGCTCTGAAAACTACTAAGAAGAGCAATAAAGAGAAATAAACTACTAAAATGTAAACTGAAGCCGAAATTCCACAAACCTTTATGTCACTGAATGTCTTTGCAGCAGTAAACCTTACGTTAATGGGAAAGAACACTGAAGAATCAGCTGGAGGAACGATAAACTCCATCGATCCACTGCCAAGGATCAAAAGGTAGCAAAAGGTTCACAAGTTATTTTAATAGACTACGAGCTTTCAAAGAAATATAATTTCAAGAGATGAAATTTATTCAAGACTCAAGCACTCGCTGACCTGCGATTAGAGCTATCAATAAGAAGGATGGACCACTCTATGACAGAACTCCTTGGGTCATACCTGCCAGCGAAAGAAGTGTCAAGGTATCGAACAATTAGTGCACTAACAGCAAAACATAGAAACAACTTGTGATCATGGAATTTTGACTGCCTTTGAATTTTTCTATCAGTAACTTTTTAATGGACTAAATTTTGCTCAAGGATATCCAAACCACTTGGGAGAAAGGCCATTGAAACTTAGCAAAGAATGGTGCCCAGGATTTATAACTCTACTGGTGAAAATTAAACCTTGTTTCTTCTCTGTACGAGTCATAGGGCAGCTATTTATGTTTATAATTTATAAAGAACAACAATTAAAAAAGATTTTACAAGAACATAGATTTTAGTTTATAGCATCTATACTCTTGTTCTTTATGACATCTAACTTTATGAGCTTAGTATAAATTATGACCATCAACAAAATAGAATAGAAATCCATTCAGAAGAATTCCATTAACTCTGGAATCATTTCCATTTCAACAACATCCAATTTCACAACTAAAAGGGTCATATCCATTATTTATTGTTTCTTTAGATTTTATGCATTAATTCGACTCAACGCACTCAATGCCAACAAATAAACGATAACAGAAATAAGCAATGGAATTTCAGCACCACCAAGAATGTCAGCTGCAACCCTATTTCATGGGCTTAGCTATGCAGAGTGGATTCATAAAGTTGAAGTGGCAACAAGTATGTTGAAAACCTATGCACAGCAATAAAAGATAGCATTGGAAGCACTCACCTCCATTCGCCATCAATTTGCCTAACACTTGGTGGCTCTCGAAGTGCTGGAAGTGGCACAGAGACCACAACATTTTGTAGGTCAAACATCCCGGAAGCTTCATATTCAATGTTTACGTATGTCTCACTTCCGGAAACAGAGGGCCAGCAGTTGACTGCAAAACGAAACAGGAATTAAAAAAAAAAGATATAAGAATAACAATAGAATACCTGGGAATAATTGTAACAAGAACAGAAAAACCTACTGGTCAATGGCACAATAGACTCATCCGTGCTCTGCATTCTCCATTTCAGAAGGCCAACACCTGCGGCATCACCAGCTTGACCAGTGGGAAAAGGCCTGTTAGGATCCTTCAGGCCAAGAATATTTTCATTGGAAAATAACTCCCTGTTGATGTTAGGGTGAGTTTTGAAGAGGACGCCAGGATTTCCACCAGTTTCAATCTGCAAATAAGATGAAATAACAGTGATATGTCATTAAGACAAGCAGGAAATCTTTCAATTCGCAGCAACAACATTTAAAACAAGTGAATACTCAATACACTAAGATCTGATCTGAGATTTGAAGGTTGATTAATTCAATCTCAACCATTGGATTCTAAATTGAGATGCTTATATGATTCAACAGTCAGATCAACTTGATTTCAGCTTGCATCATCTAGATTAACCCTAACTGAAATTTTTGAGATATGTATCATATAGAATGGTTATATCTGAGTTATTTCGACCATATTTTTGGACAATTTGCAGAAGAATTGAATTGAATTCTTCTATTAATCCTACATCATATTTGATATCAAAGCAACAAGAATTAATATTGGACATTAGTGTAAAATGAACCAAGGAAGCAGGATTCTTCCCTGGGAGCCTTCGATTCCCGCTTTCGATTCTCGCTCTAGCAACCTTGAGCAGGAATCTTCCCTGGGAGCCTTCGATTCCCGCTCTGGCATCCTTGAAATGAACTAGTCAATGGTTGTATCTTCCCTATTGCTCCTGCATCACTGAGGCAGCTATGACCATGTCTCAGAAGGAGCTGCCTATCATGTCAGGCCTCACCTTATTCTTGCCTATTGCCATTGATCACTTTTTTTAATTTCAGAATCAAAACCCCAATCGTTGGCACATCAATAGAACACTAGCCATTTAGGCTCCACAGCTTATTAAAGAGCCTGTAGATTGGCCAGAAGGCGAAGTTACGGAACCACCACCTCAAATAGAACCAATCCCCCATGTTTCCTTCTGCCCACAGCTTCGCCACCCCCTCAAATTTTCAATTTGATTTGCTTCTGAACTGAGCATACTCCTGACTCGAAGGTGATACGTGTCGCAAACTAGAATCGCCTTACAACCCCCAACTACCCTCCCCCCCCCCCCCCCCCCAACTTCTATTTCCAGGATGGCTGGGGGAACAGCGTAGGGACAAATGACGTCAACGATTTCTCCCAACAGGCGACCGATGATGAGGCAATTGCCGCTAGTTCGGCCAATGACCATGGTCCGTTCAGCAAATCTCACAGTCCTCTGCAACATACTACTCCACATCTATACTATATTGCATTTTAAAGATTATGTTCTTTAAAACGCTTCTTACAAGAACCTGACTAAAAAATATAGTCCACCACTCCACCATACCTTAGTGCAACTTACCACTTGAGCAGGGAGGCAATGGCTGGTAATCCATGTTACACGGTTTCTTCTAAATGGGCAACGTACTCATGTCAGGCATGCATCAGATTCCGATACTTGAAGATTCGCTGTGACACTTCTAGATCTGTTTTATTTGATTTTTTCTCAACACTACTGCTACAACTTTACAATTATGGCATGTTTTGAGTTCTATCCAGCCTGATAGTAAGTTTTCTATATGGAAATAAAACATTATATTAAATTAACATATTAAATTTTTTAATATATTGGTGTAACCCTATTCTTGTGTAAAATATTAAAATTTGAGAATTGATTAAAATATTTTGGCTAATCTATGAATCTTTCTTCTTGAAGTTTTGCCGAATCCGACACTCGATATACCCCCATACTGATGCAAGATAGCCAGTAATATTTTCAGATTCACAGAGAACAATTTCTGGTAAAACGAAATAGAGAAGATGAGAGAAAAGCAATCAAATAACCATTAGAATTGGAAATAGAAAGTAATAGCAACAGTGAATTATGGGGGGAGGGGGTAAACTCCGCCAATTGATATCTTAAATTGATTTCAACAGCAGCTAGTTTGGTACTCCAACTCTCATAGGGATTTCCTAAGGTTATTTTGATGATTTTTTTGTGGATTTCAGTTATTATATTCAAGATATGTGGTTTCTGATTTTCACGGCCTCAAAATCTTCTACTTGATTACCTCAGCCCAGCAGTTGTTGATGCCCCCCCCCCCCCCCAACCCAAAAAAAAAACCCAAAGGGAGCAGAGTCAATGGGCATAGCGATGGCCAACCAGATCAAAGGAGCTAATCATTATACGAATGTGCCGCTATTCTGGTAACCACTGTTAACAAAAACATTAGCACAGCTTGTCTTCCTAGCATAACTCTTATTGCTATCTTTTAGTAAACAGCTAACAAAAACGTAACCTCTTCATCCATTGCGACAAGTAACACACATGGCATGCTTAAGAAGAAAAAAACAAGGTTGGAAAATTGGTGTCTCATGAGCAAAACTGAAGAATAATTGGCAAATCACCTCTTCATCCATTGTGATATTGCCTGTGATTTGGAATACTATTCTTCTCTGTTTTGACGTGGACTGGGTTTTTCCAGAATCCATTAGCGGTCCTTTTTAATGGCTGAAACATCCGCAGGCCTGAGAGAAAAGGAAAGTCAATGTATGCCAGGTGTAAACCAAAGCCTAAATGGACTCCAATGCACGTGGCAATCCTGGGCTGGCTGGGATCGGAGGAGTGATCAGAAATGACAAAGTGAGGTCAATAAAGGTTTTTCAGGCCCCATAGGCTTTGCAGATTCTAACGAGGCAGAGATTAAAGCCCTGCTCAAAGGTCTTAATATCGTCAAAGATCCAAGGATTCCAAATCTTGGCAGAGGGTGATTGGGCAAACCTAATAACCTGAGCATCCATTGATTCTAAGGAGCCGTAAAGATTTGCTAATATTATCTCTCGGAACTGCAATCTTAAGGAATAGATGTGCCTCTCCTCCCATACCCCCTGACCGGCGAACAAAATGGCAAATGATCTGTCAAATCAGGGGAGTATAGAGATTGCTTCATTGTATATAGTTCTCTCCCTATGGAGTAATGGGTTTTTTCTGTATTTTGTAGGCTTAGGGCCATCTCATCCCTAGCCGTCTCTTCTTCTTTTTTTCTTTCTTTTTTTTTTGAAAATGGAGCCGTCTCTTTGAAAAATAAATTTTTACCTTTAAAAATAACAAACGTAACCATTTATTTTTAACAAACAGGAGATGCTTAATATAGATAGGTATATCACAAAGAAATTCAATCAAGAAAAAATATCATCATCTTATAATTAAGTACATACAATAATTGAGGAGATACTCTATTTTCTTCACAGTGACTTCAAACCAGCAATTCTGGTAAACATTCAAGAGTATGAGGTCATAAATGTTAAGGACGTTCAGAATAGTAACAAAAGGCATTAATCCACCAACCAATAAAACTGTTTCAAGTTCCACTTCTAAACAAAGATGTAAGTCAGTTATTACTTTATAAGGACTCTAAACCCTGAAATCAGCATTGTTAGCAGACTCTTTTCTAACTTTGACCAACCCCTTTTCCTAGTGATTAGACTTGCCTACTACACTTTTGGGTTCAAGACTTTCTTTTTACCCTAAAAAAATTTTGATAGTTTTTTCTTTTCTTTTCTTGTTTTTTACTTTTAGGCCCCGTTAGGATTGCAGGAATTTTTTTGGAACAGTTTGTAAAGGGAAATGTTTATAAAATTTCCTACTTTTTTAACTCGCAAAAAAAGATAATTTGAACCCACACTAATTAATTTTTACTAAGAAAGACCTTCAATTTATGATAATAACCCTCTAAATTAACCATAATCATATTACTTCCCTCTAAGTCATGGAAAGAAAAATTCTCCCAAGAAAAAAAATTCCATCAAAAATGTTTTCCTTGCAATTCAAACAGGGCCTTAGAGATTGGAAAAGAAATATTAAAGAGAAAAAAAAATACAAACCCAATTCACAATCCATAGTAAAGTGTTTGCTGATGAGTTTGAACAAGTTCTATCCATGCATCCACTCAAACACACATGAGAGAGAGGGGGGGAGAGATAACCTGAACTTGAATGAGCCCATCTTCCTGGTTCAAAATTTGAAGCGAAAGGGTACCCTGAACATCAAAGTTGCCAACCCCACCATCCCGCTTGAGTGTCACATTAAGCCTTTCCTCAGCAGTCAATGTAATGGGATCAGTTGGTGGAATGGATGACTTTGAATGAATGGCGGTTGGTTGTACATCCTCAAGAATCACTTCTCCTTCAGCTTTTAAAGATTCCAAAAATTGGTTTGTCTTTTGTGTTTTCCCAAGTTGCATACCAAGTCCTTTTGGAGGAGCAGTGGCAGACGCAGGGGGACGACCTGGTGATATAAATATTTCACCAATGAAAATGTATAAATTATCTCTTGTTAAGAGTAAAATTATCAATAATCAAGTATTTTAATAAGTTAAGACTTCGGTAGTAAATGGCTGGTATGCTTTTCTTTCTTGCCCATAATGGTAACAAAAACATTTTATTAGAATGAAGAGAAACTATACAAGCATGAATGTGATGTTATGTATTTGTTCTTCAAAATTTTCTTATACACCCAAATACAATGTTAATGTATATCATGTTTGTTTAGTGTATTTTTCCTCTTCACTCTGGCAGCTGCATCGATCGGTTATATTTTCTCAAAGCTTCAAAGTGTGGGATCCTCAAAGCTTTGGAGATTATATATAGAAGTCAATCAATCCTTAAGAAATTCTAAAGAATAATGGGTAATTTAGCTCAAGTAAAGACTGTTTATGCAGTTATGAAACATTGATGATGCTACCACCAAATTCAAAATTAAGTTCCATAATTCATTTCATAGCAAATTAAGCACACTTCATTGAAATTCAAGCATAGAATAAAGCAAAAACCTTTAGACTTGCTAGGAAAAGGCTCCACATCAGCACCCAATCCAAATCCAGAATTGCTTCCAAATCCACCTCCACCACTACTAGATATACTCATATCACTAAAGCTACTTTCAATTCTTCCCTGAAGAGCCATAAATCCTCCTTTATCACTTCTGGTTCTATCAATCTGCAAAATTTTAATATATGATTATACAAGAAATTAAGAAAAATTGCCAAAGAGCAACCGTAAACAGGGGAAAATTAGTGATAACCACCAAACAATATAAGGAGTCTTTGAGCTTTACGTTGCATCATGAACAAATACCTTGCTTTTGTCAATCTCACTGGCTTTACGCTTCATTACATCCTTGGTTTCATTGATCTTGCTCTGCATTACCAGCTTGTGCAGTCTTTCTTCATGACTTTCCATCTCACAGTATTGCTTAACTTGAGCAACAGTTACACTTTCTTTGTGGCCAAGAGAGATCACTTCATCAAAAGCAAAAATAAGCTCAAAAGCCATCTTGCAAATACCCTCTTCATCCAGAGAGGGCGCATACTCAGGAACCTAAATAGAGTTAAGGTATAAACTTAATATATCGCTTGCCACATAACTTCTAGACATAAACAAATGTTTGCAATCATTCAAAAAAAAAAAAAAAAAAAAAAAAAACCAAATGCTTGCATGACTTGGAAATATTTTGACACTGAAAAGACTCCTGCTCTTCACAGGAAACAGCAAAAATGCCACAGAAATTTTAAAAGACGAGAATATCGAAGTCACATAACTGCTATAATAATCAAAATCCCTAAGAATGCAAAAACTTCAAAAATGTTTTATGGAAAAAGGACCCACATCTACAACTTCCATGAAATAACAAAGACTCTTCATTCTAGTAATGTGTATATTAAAGGATTATTTGGAAGCATAAAATTTTAAGCATCTTCAACAAAATGGTCCTTTGATAACACGAGGCAGTTATGTAAGACTTGAAAATTTATGGAGAAGAATTTGCATCTAAGGAAGTAGTGTCCTTTAGTCCCTACACCATAAAACAAGATCAGATATGACACAACCACTCAAAAAAACCACTAAAAAAGCTCTCCTCCAGTGCAGGACGCAAACACTATTATATGAACCCCTTTACAAAGGATACAAGTTTGGAAAGCAGTCTCAAGGTCTCCAAATCTTCAAGAATGTTGCTCTGCTTGTTTGTTACAAGTAACAAATACAGAGCTTCTATGGGCTGGTAGACATAGCGCACATTCTCAGTCTCAACATATGTGTGTTGTTGCCCTATGCCAACCAACTTGGGAAATGCTGCGAGCAATCCTTCTATCCTTATACGAGACATCACCACAAACTGCCTCGAAACCAGAGCTGCAAGAAAGGTATACAGAAAGTAAGTAGAATAATACTGGTGGTGTCAGCTAATAATAGCACAATAACAATAAAATATATATCAGAGACAATAACTGCTTGCGATCCATCTTGATAAGAGAGTAAATGGTCAAAGGAGCAAGAAAATGAGATAGCTTGACTGCTAAATAGCTAGCCATGCAACTTTATTTTAAAACTGATATTGAGAACAAATAAAAGATGAATAATTTCTGGAAAAATCCTATGAATAATTTTGTGTCTGTCAGAAAGAATGAGTAGAGATGCTTGTGCAATAAAAAGAAAACACCAGGTTTAAAATAAAAAAAAAGCATTTCCGCATACAATTCTGCTATTTTAAGGCTCTATGTATTTCAAGAAAATGCCCAAAGACACCTTCAACAATTTCAGTACGAATAAAAAGAAAGTCAACAAGTAATGAAATTGCAACAATGTTGTAGACTCAATGTCAAGGTCTCATATACATTAAGTGATAATTGGTAACAACAAAATACAGAAAACCATGAAATGATTTTCATTCATTCAGCAAACGCACCTTTTCCAGATTTGTTTATGATAGAAGCTGCAAGAACCACCTATTCACATAGCCGAAATAAAAAAGAAATTCAGTACCTAGAACATAATAAATATTCATAATTTTCTTCATTCGAAATAGAATGAAGAAAATAATTGTAAAGGAAAGACCAAAGCCAGGACCGAATAGTAGCTTTATACATCATCATAGGTGAGCTTATTGCAAGACCTCTTATTGTATGCTAAAACAATGACCCGATCTGGTAAAATCTTTTCTCTTGAGGCAAGGTAAAATTTGGTGATCCACAATGTGGGTAACCTTAACCATTCAAGATTCATAACATAGGGCACTCAACAAGAGAAGTGTAATATTTTCATTAACAGAACAGACATACATATGTATGCATTGATCCTTGGATATAACCAATGTTAGAATATGATCAAACAAATATAAATCAGTGAGAAAAGATTAAGAATATGATTCAATAAGAATCCAGAGTCCAAAACTTAATACAACCAGATGAATATCATTCAAGAGCATTGTCAATTATCCAGAAATAGAGTAAAAAAAAAGTTGGAATGAGTTATGCTTTTACCATTGTGAAGTGCTTCCAAATGCCAACAAGTATAAATCGTCAGGGACTACAAGACACTGATCTTATCAGGGATTAAGCAACAGAATACTCTCAATCAATTGAACACCTGGAGAACCAAAGTTAGTAAACGGCGCAGTAAGGATGTGATTATTACAAGAAAATAGCAGGAGATAAATGCTTGTAAGCTTCTCCAAGATGGAGGCAACTTATACAAAATTATTTCCTAAAACACCATCCAGCTTACCCAATAGGTTACTATATCAGCCTAATGAAAATTCAACCAAAACTGATGAAAAAATCTTTGGAATATACCATACATTAACCAAAACAGCTTTGGACCCCAAAAAAATGGTGTAAATCAGACAAACTAAAGAAAGAACTGCAAGAAAGAAAAATGCAGATTCGTCAAACTAATCACAATTCGATCCTACAGGAACATGAAAGGCAAATCATTGATAAAAAAAGGAGCAAATCTTTGATGCAACAGGGAATGAAGGAAAGAAAATGGATCAGAGAAAAATACCTTAAGAAAAAGAAAATAGGGAATATCTCTTGAACAGATCTAGGTTATTTCAACAGATCTGGCCTCGCCTTATATAGATCTGGGCAAAAAATTTTGAGAACAATCAAATCCTAGAAAATATAAGACCAGAAATAGAGATCTACGACAAAGATAAGAACAAATCTCTAGTAGTCAAATCAACAGAATATCATTTTCATCGTTAGAAGAACAAATCGGTAATATAATCGATATAAAAATCAACCATGAAATCAACCTGCAACGCCTGTTACAGATCCTGGAAAATAGACACGAATTTTGATGGGAAGAAGACCTAGCAACAGCAGATCAAGATCGAGAGAGAGAGAGAGAGAGAGAGGGTTCTTAGACTCTTAGCGCTGGACCCACACCATAATTCGAAGTGTTATTGGGATATTAATTCCCGTCACGATCCATTTCAAATCGGACCGTCCATGAGAGAGTGTCCCAGTAGAGACTTGAGTGAGATGAACGACATAATAATACTGAAAATAGGAATCGTTAGGAAAAAATGCACACTCGTTTTTAAAAAACCACTAAAATAATTTATGTAGTTTTAAAAAATTGGATGCAATTTTTGAAAAATAGTGTAATAAAATCAGATTTAGAACTGCCCCACCCGTCACGATCCAATTAAGTTCGTATTTGGATGGTCCATTGGATTGTCTTGGTCCATTGACACCCCTCTGTGGGTATGGTGCGTTTTTTTATGCGGAGAGAGAGAGAGACCCGAACGGTAGGGTTGCAACTTGGGTTAGATTTTACTCAACCTACTTGACCCGACCCAGAGAGAGAGAGAGAGAGAGGGCGAGCGCTGAACGGTAGGGATGCAACTTGGGTTAGATTATACTCAACCTACTTGACCCGACCCAAAAATGCCCCTTGACAAGTCGAGAAATCATGGGTCTTAGGTTGGGTCAGTTTTTAGGTTGAAAAACC
Organism: Tasmannia lanceolata; assembly: GCF_043159265.1. NCBI lineage: Eukaryota > Viridiplantae > Streptophyta > Magnoliopsida > Canellales > Winteraceae > Tasmannia > Tasmannia lanceolata. Next base: position 9,260,765 of record NW_027518685.1, on the reverse strand, counting down.
GGGCCCCATATAGGTCGGATCAGATTTAAAAAAAGATATCCAAAATGCAAAAACAACCGACCCAACTTCTTGGAATGAAATTAGACTTGGCCTCATAATGTATATCAAACATATGCAAATTGTACTTCCAAATCATTTTTCTATTATGGGTTAGCCGTGTCCGTACATTACGGATAGATGGGTGAAAATCCTTGTGATTAAATAGATGTGTGAAAATATATACTATGACAGACCACAGAGACGGCATAAGAGAGAGAGAAAGATGAGATGAAACTCATAGTGGTCAGTTTGGCAGTTGCGAGGTCCAATTTTTGGGGTCCTAATCGACATATTTTTGAGCCCACAACAAACCTACCCTTGGAGCCAAGGGTGCTCCTAGCAGTTTCTTCAACTCGAGCGCTAGCAACATGTTTGTGAAAGTTTTCACTATGAGTGGTTAAGAGCATGCAATGCCTGGTTAAGAGCATCTATACACACAATAACCAACTCTTAAGACAACGTTTTGTTTTACAATCAATGATCAATTACCAATGGGGGACAAAAATTAGGTGGAATTATCAACAGGACCCATGCTTTTCAGAAATTATCAACGAGGGACAAAAGAGGTCTTGTCATTAAAAGCTAGACGAAAATGCCCTTTTCTTAAGCAACACGTTTTGCTTTTCCACTTTTTCCTCTTCTCTCTTCTTTCCTTTTTTTTTTTCTTTTACTTTTTCATTTTCAACTTTGTTTTTTTACCTTACCAGTCATCTTCTTCATCATTTAGCCACCATTGGAGGCCGAAAAACTCAAAAAATTGAAACGTGAGTTCATTCCCATCTTTCTCTCAATATCTAGGTTTTGTTTTAGGGTTTTGCATTTCTCCTTCTCCCTTTCAATGGGGGATGAGGAAGATGAATTGTACGGTAGAAAGAAAAAAAAGTGAAAATGTTCGAGTGAAAAAAAACCAGAAGTAAAAATGTGTTCATAAGAGACTTGATAAGCCCATTCGGAATTTGGTAACCCCATTTTGATACTGGATCCTCAACCCCAGAGACTTGAAAACCCCCTTCCAAAACTCCAGTACCCTTGGGCAATTTTAAGGGATTTGATAAGCCCATTCGTAAATTGGTAACCCCATTTTGATACTGGATAACCCCAACCCCAGAGACTTGAAAACCCCCTTCCAAAACTCTAGTACCCTTGGGCAATTTTGAGGGACTTGATAAGCCCATTCGTAAATTGGTAACCCCATTTTGATACTGGATAACCCCAACCCCAGAGACTTGAAAACCCCCTTCCAAAACTCCAGTACCCTTGGGCAATTTTGATGGACTTGATAAGCCCATTCGTAAATTGGTAACCCCATTTTGATACTGGATAACCCCAACCCCAGAGACTTGAAAACCTCCTTCCAAAACTCCAGTACCCTTGGGCAATTTTAAGGGACTTGATAAGCCCATTCGTAAATTGGTAACCCCATTTTGATACTAGATAACCCCAATCCCAAATACTTGAAAACCCCCTTCAAAAACTCAAGTACCCTCGGCCAATTTTCAAGGACTTGATAAGCCCATTCAGAAATTGGTAACCCCATTTTTTATACTAGATAACCCCAATCCCAGAGAATTGAAAACCCCCTTCCAAAACTCTAGTACCCTTGGCCAATTTTTAGGGACTTGATGACCCCATTTTTTATACTAGATAACCCCAATCATAGAGGCTTGAAAACCCTCTTCCAAAACTCCAGTACCCTTAGCCAATTTTCAAGCACTTGATAAGCCCATTTGAAAATTGGTAACCCTACTTTTGAGAGTTACTAACCCCCTTCCAGAGAGTTGATAAACCCCTTCTACTACAAACCCCCCTGCCTATAGCAACTCTTCTAATGACATTATAATTCTGCTCATGGTAGAAATAACAAAAGAAATGGATGTTGTTTTCATTAATGTGTTTCATGTATTACATCCCAATTTGTGTATTACAAAAAAAAAAAATTTAAGTAAATCAAAAAATGTGTAGCCATCCATTCATGTATTACATCAACGTTTTCTTATACAACCACTTGTCTTTCAAAAAAGTGAGTGAAGCCATCCATGCATTATCTCCAGAACTCACCCTAAAAACAAATCGCTTAAACCCTAAACAAGATAAATCAAATACAGAGGAATGAAAAATAGTGCAAAACCCTAAAAAAAAAACAAAACAAAACCTTAATACAAAGAGATAGATTGAGATAGATGGTAAGAACTCAACATTCAAGTTTTCAAGATTTGCCAGCAACAATGGTGGCTGAACAAGGAGGAAGATGACTAGTAGGGTAAAAAATCAAAAAGGTGATAATGGAAAAGTAAAAGAAGAGGGAAGAAGGAGAAAACAAGGTTGAAAACGTGTTGTAAATGCCAAAGGGTATTTATGTCCAGCTTTTACTGACAAGACCTCTTTTGTCCCCCGTTGATAATTTTTGAAAAGCAGGGTCCTGTTGATAATTTTGCCTAATGTTTGTCCCCCGTTGATAATTTTTGAAAAGCAGGGTCCCTGTTGATAATTTTGCCTAATGTTTGTCCCCCGTTGATAATTTTTGAAAAGCAGGGTCTGTTGATAATTTTGCCTAATGTTTGTCCCCCATTGGTAATTGGTCCTACAATCAAATCATACATGAATAAACAATGGAAGTTGTAGCGGTACAATCATCGATTATGAATGTGAGCCGTCCACCATATTGATTTCAACAGTCCATTTGTAGGCCATTAATCAGACAGTTGATGTTCTACAACTGATGAAATTTGTTCCATAGATTGGAGCACCCACAGGGTTCACAAACACCAAACACACCCATGTTCAAGATACACGTCAAGAAGTGCAGAAAAATAGGCCGCAGAATAGACCGTACCGATGACATCATACTGATGTCAGCAAATGGACCCCCAGTGTGAACTTTTTTTTTTGATAGGTAAGCTGGGGTTAGGCAAGACCCCTACCAGATATCATTGATAAGAAAAAATGTAAGAAACAATTAGGGGTGCTTAGAAGCCAACAGTCTCAAAGGGATGCAAGAATCCCGTTGGAAACCAAAAGAACAAAAAAGATACAAAAGAAGATTACAGCCTGGTGTAGGGGGTTCCAATTCGGTCTTCGTCAATGATCTTAAGGAGGGATGGGGGGGCCAAAGAGGGATCAGTGAAGATCCCTTTGCAGGGGCAGTTTCTCTTCGAGAGAAAGTCCGCGGCGGAATTTGCTTCTCTCCACGAATGGGAGATTCTCCAACTGTGGAGGAGGAGGAGCTGATTTCTTATCTTGCGCAACAGGGTTCTCTTTGTCCATGGAACAGTGGCAGTCCCCTTAATAATATCAACAATGAAAATTGAATCAGATTCTATCCACAGTGATTAGATGCCCATGGCAATGGAGAGCTCCAATCCTTTAGCAACTGCATCAAATTCGAGCTCAAAGATTTCCTGCTTAGCAACATTTTTCGAGAACATTGCAAGGGACAGCCCATGGGAGCCACAGATGAGGCCTCCAATCCCGCCACCTTCAGGCTCCAAGGAGGCGTCTGCATTTAGCTTGAATTCCAGGTTATTTGGAGGGATCCAATAACAGATTCTTGGCTCAGCTGTTTTTTGGGAGAGTTTGAGGTTGAAGTGCATTGCCACTTTTTGGTTCTTTTGAGTGGGAATGTCATAGAGATTCATTCCATTAATCTTGGTGCTTGTTTCCATGAGGATGGATCTGAGGATGTATTTCTTGTGGGTGCTCGATGATAGGAAGATTCTTTGATTGCGCTCAATCCAGAGATGATGGATTAGGGAAGAGAAACAATGCTTTAGGGTAGTTGCCACCTGACCTTTTCCCTTGCTGTGAAGTCTCACCCATTCTTCCTCTTCCAGCAGGGAGAGTCTCAGCCTTCTTCTATAACCAGCTCTCCCGAGAAGATTTTTCCAGATCCAAGCTGAGTAACTACACCTAAAGAATAAATGATCCACAGATTCAGGCTCAGATTTGCAGAGAGAGCAGATTGGGTCAATCATAATGCCATAAGACCTGATTCTGTCTTTTGTGAGCATCTTGTTGTGCATGGCCTTCCATGGAGTGAAGGCGAAACGGGGAATGTGGCCCTGGTACCAAATGGTTGCCGGCCAAGGGGGCTTAGGAGTCTTATTTCTAAGTGTGTCCCATCCACTTTTAGTGTTGTATGCTCCATCTGTGGCTGGTTTCCAAATGGGATGATTGCATTCATCATCACTTAGAATAATCTGACTAAGTACAGCCTTTTCATCTCTGAGGGATGGATTGTGGAGCTGGGGTTTCCAAATTCCATCCATACATATGTCAGAAAGGAGATTTAGAGAACTGAGGGAGTAATCTGAATGATTTCTGTGGAAGAGAGAGCTCAGTGTTCCCGCTGGAAGCCATGGCTGATCCCAGAGGTCAACTTCTTCTTCATTCCCAATTTGATAGCAAATAAAAGGTTTTGCCAATTCCCTTGCTTTGAAGATGTTTCTGATTCCCCGGGAAGGTTTTGACGGCATTGGTGCAGTCCAAATATTTTTCCTTTTGACATATTTGTTTTGAACCCAGTTTGTCCACAGAGATTGTTTCTTTTGAAGGAGGTGCCAGAGCAGCTTGACTTGCAGAGCCCTGCAAATATCTTCCAGAGTTCTGATACCTGCCCCCCCTTCACTTTTCGGCTTACACATTTCAGACCAGCTGATTGAGTGAATTTTTTTGATGCAGTCAGGGCCACCCCAATTGAAGTCTCTGAAGATTTTTTCGATTTGTTTGAGGATACCTTTGGGGAGAGCAAATGAGGAAGCCCAGTAAATATGGAATGAGCTAAGGACTGATTTTACAAGCTCAATTCTTCCAGCTTGAGCTAAGTTCTTGCAGCACCAAAGTTGCATTCGCTTTCTGATCTTCGATATGAGAGGAGTGCAGTCATTTGCAGAGAGCCTAGAAGAGATGAGAGGGAGGCCCAGGTAGGAGATTGGAAGCTTGCCTTCTTTTATTTGAAGCATATGAGAAATTCTTCTTTTTTGAGAGACACCCAGACCCGCATAAAAGGCTACACTTTTGACCTTGTTCACTTCTAACCCAGTTGTAATAGAAAATTTATTCAGGCAGTCAAGCACTTCTGAGGCACAGGAAATATTCCCATCTGCAAAAACCATTAGATCATCAGCAAACATTAGATGGGTTATGGTGGTGCTACCTCTAGAAAAAGGGGAAGTAATCCTTTTTTGATTCAGAGCTTCCTCAAAGAAGACGGATAACATCTCCATGGTGATGCAGAAGAGAAGAGGGGATAAGGGATCTCCTTGTCTTATGCCATTTGAGGAGGTAAAGTGGCCATGGGGTGAGCCATTGATAATGATAGAGAAAGATGGTTTGTTTATGCATTCAGAAATCCACCCTAACCACTTATCATCAAATCCTTGCTTCTCCATGAACTCCAGAAGAGCATTCCTATTCACATTGTTAAAAGCTTTAGCTAAATCCAACTTGAGGCACATAGTTCTAGGGAATGAGTGGGTGTGAAACTTGTGAAGGAGATCATGTGAAAGAAGGATATTCTCGTGGATTATCCGACCATGAATGAAAGCTGACTGAGAAGGGTGAATGAGGGAATCCATCACAGACTTTAATCTTGTTGCCAAAATTTTTGTTATAGTTTTATAAACAAAATTACAAAGAGAGATGGGACGAAATTTTTCAGGGGTGGAGGCCTCAAGGCATTTTGGGATCAGGGCAATGAAGGTAGAGTTGATCTCCGAGAGCAAAGTGCCTTTAATGAAGAAGTTTTGGATGGCTTTGGTGAAGTCATGTTCTATGAGGTACCAGAAAGTTTGGAAGAAGGCTGCATTAAAACCATAGGGTCCTGGGGACTTGTCCCTGTTTGCCTTGAACACCACCTCTCTAATCTCCTCTTTTGTGACTTCCTTTGACAGGGAGGAGGCTTGATCAGCAGTTAGTCTTCTAATGGGGTTTGGAGGGGGGAGGTTTTGGGATTTACCATTGTTCAGCACCCTAATGAAGTGATTGAGAAAGATGTCTGCAATTTCCTTGGGGTTAGAGGTTTGGGAATTATTAGGACCATTTATGGCAAGGATGCTATTTTGGTGATGTCTGGATTTCATGGAGGAGTGGAAGAATTTGGTGTTGGAGTCTCCAAGTTGGAGCCATTGCACTCTAGATTTCTGCTTGAATAGAGATTCTTCTAGGGATGAGGCTATTATAAGGTCAGACCTGAGCTTGTCTTCAAGAGATATGAGATCAAGGTTGAGAGGGTCAGATTGAAGAAGGGTTTGGGTTTCAGATAGCTTAATTCGAATAAGAGGGGTAGTTATGTCCACTCTTCCAAAGATGTCTTTGTTCCAAGCCTTCAAATGGGCTTTGACTTCTTTGAGTTTGCAACAAAGTTGGTACATTGGGTTTCCTTTGAAATTGAAGTTCCAAGCTCTTTCAACAATTGGGAGAAGAGATCTGTCCTCAATCCACATGTTCATGAATCTGAAGGGTTTAGGACCAAGGTTTTCCTGAGGGTGAATGGAAATGGATAGGGGGCAATGGTCTGAGATACCAGGAGGAAGGAATTCAGTGAAGGCTCGGGGGAATTGGTGAAGCCATAGCTCATTGACCAGGGATCTATCAAGCTTGGCTACCTTTCTATTAGCAGAGGATCTATTGTGCCATGTCCAGGTTTGGCTGTCTGAACGAAGATCAGTTAAGGAGCAGTTGGTGAGGCATTCATTGAATTCTTCCATCTCATTGAGGTGATGGTTTGTGTTGCCAAGTCTCTCACTAGCATATCTGACTACATTAAAGTCCCCCACCAATAACCAAGGGAGAGAAATTCCAGGTTCCAAGCTTTCTAAATTAGACCATAGGGCTCTACGGGAGATATAGTAGTTATGGGCGTAGACTGCAGTAAAGTTGAAATATTGATTGGTTTGGATGATCCGCACCTCTGAATGGACATATTGGCTGGACTCTTCGAGAATATTGATGTCTACAAGGTTTGGGTTCCAAAGGATCCAAATTCTGCCCTTTATGACAGCAGAATAGTTTCCATGAACTTTCCATCCTTCACAGACTTGGGAAGCATAGTCATTTAGCTTGTGAATCTTTGCTTTTGTTTCAATAATGCAGCATATTGGAGCCCGAGTCTTTCTGATGAGCTCGGTAATTTCTTTTCTTTTGTTGCTGGTACATAGACCTCTGATATTCCAGGAATTTACAATCTTCATTTAGGAATAATGGCGAGGGAAGGAGGGCTCATGGAGAGACTTGCTGAATGGCAGGGAGGGGTCTTCTTCAGGCTAGCCAGATCAGGGGGATGGGGGAGGGGTGGGCTCAGAGGGGTTGTTGAGGGAACGGTCTGGCCCAAGAGGGAAGGGGATTGTGGGGGAGGGTCCCTTCTATAGTGTTGATCTGCTTGGGACTCAGGGCTTTTAATGGAGTTTTTCTTTTTTCCTTTTTTTCTGGATGATGGGGTAGAGGAGGTAAGGTTTGGATTTTTTGATTCAGGGGAGGGGATGGATTTTGAGTGCAGGTCAGATTGGGGAGTGGCTCGGGCGGCGTCAGATTGGGAATCAGCAGGAGAGATCAAGGAGATTTCCCGATTCTCACATGGCTTTCCAGAGCCTTGGAAACAAGGGAAATGGAGGGATGGACATTCCGTAAGGGACTCCGGGCTTTTAATGGGGTATTTCTCTTTTCCTTTTTTTCTGGATGATGGGGTAGAGGAGGTTAAGTTTGGATTTCCTGGCACAGAGGCGGGAGAGGATTTGGAGTGTAGAGTTGCAGCCGACAGCTGGGGGTCAGATTGGGGAGAGGCTAGGGCTGTTTCAGGTTGGGAATCAGCAAAAGAAGCGGGCTGAGGACTGGGTTGGCGATGGTTTGGGTAGGGCAAAAGATTTGCTTCCGAAGATAAGGAGGTGGGGAGCGGGTTTTGAGAGGGCTGAGGAAGAGTTTCTTCCTCAACAAAATCTCCCAGCAAATCAAACACATTTGAGGTGGAGATTTCCCCCCCAACCTGGCTTATTTCCAGATCAGACTCTGGAAGGAGCTTTTGAGCAGGAGCAGAGATTTCAGCAATAGGACCTTTTACAATCCAATCTTGCTTTGACTTAGGTTTTGGTCTTTGGAATTGGGAACATTTCTCAGTTGAGTGGCTGAATTCCTTGCAATATTGACATGCTTTGGGCCGCCAGTCATAATCAACTTCTTGGGTTTCAATGCCTGTGGGAGTTTGAATGTGAAGGGTCTCAGGGAGGACATCATCTACTGATATCTCCACACATATCCTAGCAAATGTTAATCTAGTACCTTCAGCAGTTTGGGTGACCATGTATAGAGGGCGCCCAATCAGACTAGCAATCTTTCCCAGAGCAGTTGGGGTCCAGAATTTTAGATGAAGACCGGGGAGTTTGATCCAGAGGGGAATGGAGGTTAGCCTTGGCTTCTCTAGGGCACATTCTGGTGACCACTTTTGAATGATAAGGGTTCTTCCTCCATAAGTAGTTGGAGTTTCTAAGACCATTGTACAGTCTTCTTCATTGCTGAATCTGAAGAGGAAGAATCCTTTGGGAAGGGCCATGAGCTTGAAGTCTCCTTTTGGCATCCATTTTCTCATTAGATGCTCTTTTAGTGAAAGGTAGAAGGGGCCTCTACCAAGAAAATAACCCAGGAGGCAGTGGCTCCATTTGGGAAAGGGGGGGGGGGGGGATTTTTAGTGTGATGACTTGTGGTATATTTTTGGTACTATAGAAATGTGTAAATAGTAGTTCTAGATGGGGTGCCTTTTACCGATTTAAATTAAAATGTGTAAATATGGGTGCTAGATGGGGTGCCTTTAACCAATTTAATTTATTTGACAAGTTCCTTTATATGGTTAGCAGCTAGTTTTATTGTAAAGGCTTTATCTTTCCACAGTTGCAACCGCATTGACTGCATATCGGCCGCGTCTGGACGAAACAGGCACCATATCAGGGTCAAAAATCCTTTCAATTCTGGGTCTCATGAAAAAGTACTTCAAGCCTTTTCTCAGCTTTCTATAAGATTATGATCATTTTCTTGTAATCCTTACTCCAATTGATGTTTAACATTATGCAACATGTGCCACGAGTACACCGGCAGGCCATGGTGTTGCCATGACCGACCCACCATACTACCATAGCGCATCATACGGATGATAGATAATAGATTTTATTTTCTGGAATAAACATTTAAATACACCCATCTTTGTCCCAAGTTCAGGATCAGTTTGCTGCAGAATAAATCAGAACCCACAAATTAAAATAACAAAAAAACTTCCATAAATGCAGAAAACTGTAATGATTACAGTGACCACATCCTTGCCACTCTAATCTGTGTGCATACATATCTCCCTAGTCATACTCAATAAGAGAAAATTTCCAAGCTACCTTATCAGGTTGGCATTTTTGCGAAGGTCCTGGAAATGACAAGAGCAACATAATCTCTTGATAATGACAATCAATATATGAGGAAAGTGTTCCTAAGCTATAGCTCGGATAAGCTTATCTAAGCTATAGCTCAAAAACACATGTGGCCCCATATTTTTTGGTGGATCCTCTTCCATGGATAGGGTGCGTACCAAAAATCAGCCCTATAGGATCATCCTAACCCAATCAAATGTGGAGGGGAAAATGGACAAATAATGTGTCTCCATATTTCTGCCCATTTTGTAACTGATAATGTGCGAGTTTGAAGAAAACGGTTTTCAACGAAAAATCGAATTTCTACAAGGAAGAACTCTGGACTTCAGGAGAAAAGCGGGGAGGGGTGGAGAGATGTGATTGGTTGTCTTGAGAGAGCGTAAATGGAGTACGTCTTGATATCAATTTCTTACTGGGCATGGATTTATGGTGCCGTGGCGGGAGTCTGGTTTATGCGGAATTACTAGCGTACCCCTAGAATTGACATAAGTCAAAACCACCCGTGGGGACCGCTCCTTCTATGATCCAATTATCCAGATCGTTCATCTGTTGAGGGCCCGATACCCCGAGAGGATGATCAGCCACATTGGAATTTGGAACTTAGACATGAATTTTTCCGCAAGTCGTGAACTTTTTTTTCCAGAAAATAAGTAATGACGGTATCTGAGAAATAAGCCGACATATGGACTGATATTGAGCCGTAGATGGAGACTATTCCCAAATATTCCTGATATATCGACGTATCAGAAGAGATATAAATTTCTAAGACCCATACATTGCAATATTTAAAATCTTAATATATCAACCTATTGTATTAATAACACTATTTCAAGTTATTTTTGGGGAATTTTGCTTATAAATCCATAAGTTTTTTGAAAATAAATAAACCATTATTTCAAATCATGTCTAAGTTCCAATGTAGCTGATCATCCTCTCGGTGTATCTGGACCTTTCAAACTTTGCCCCCAACAGATGAATGAATAAATCCATTAGTTGCAAAGTAATCATCGATTAATCATTAAAAATTATGAAATTGCCAACTCTTTCCTCCATAAATACTACACAAAACTTTTGTTGATGAAAGGAAAAATATCTAAACTTTTCTACTTTCTTACACACACAAAAAAAAGGATAACTTGAACTGACCCTTGTAAATTTTTACGTAGAGCGACCGTCAATTTATAATAATATCCCTCTAAATTAACCAAAATCTTATCATTTCCCTCTAAATCGTGGAAAGAAAAAAAAAATCCCAAGAAATTTTTTTCCATCAGAAATGTTTTTTCTTGCAATCCAAACAGGGCGTAGTTCTAATTTCTAAAACTTTGTATTTTTTTTCTAAAAGTTTGTGTCTTTGTTATTTTCGGGTCAAAAATCATGCTCTCAGTATTTTTCTTAAAAGAAATCTATTCTCTAATGTATTGACGTAAGTAGTATTTTAAAGGCTTATAGGAAAGTCATGTTTTTACGGATGTGGGCTAATTAAAATCGACTTCCCAAGTTATTTAAGTAAGGTCCACTGGCAATATGATCTAGACTAGAATAATAAAGATGAGACCCACCTTTGGTATACACCTGACTGGAGTTTTGCTCCCCAAAACAATAACCAAAGAATTGGATTCGACAAACTGCAATCCCGTGCTGTTCTACAACACTACAGAACTGTACATGGACTATCTATCCCATCAGCTTCCATGGAAGCCAGAAAAGGAAGATCAAAGAAAAGCATCTATACAGAAACAAAATCAAGCTTCAGATTCAAAACGAAGAGGAACGAGAAATAGAACTACAATCAGTAAAGATGAAGACAACTTCTGAAAACAAAATGAGGTAGAAAGAGAAGAGATTTACAAGTTTGGATGAAATACAATTGAGTTAGAAAAAAAAGAGGATTTCCTAATTGCAAGTTTAGATAGCAATTCTTACCATAGACAAAAAACGAAATGAGTATCAGAGAGTTAGATTCTCCAAACTGCAATTTTGTCATTACTGTTACAATGTGCAAAGAGTTATACCAAGACCACCCATTCTCAACCCCGTCAATGGCCGAGGAAAGAAAAGAAAGACAAAACATAAAACAAGAATTACCCATAGCCAGTGCAGGAGATGAATTTCAAGGGTTCCGTTAAAAAGAAAAATAAAAAATAAAATACAATCAATAAGATGATGAAGATGAAGAACTCAAACAAGAGATAGAGAAAATGAAACAAAGCTTACTCATCTGCAGACAAGTTGTTCTTCTGCTTCCCTGGCCTATCCTTCAACTTTTCAACCTTCCCATTTCTATTGTTCTGGTTGCTGACCGAACCCTCTTGTGCGCTGCACATCTGCGACTTAATCTTGAATCCAAACTTCCTCGAAACACTGCTCCATGTGCTTCTTTCGCGACCCAATTTTTGAATCTCTTGCCTCATGCTCGAGCATTCCTTCTCAAGCTCAGAGACTCGCAACCTCATGTTATCCATGCCCACTTTCAGCACCTGGTTCTCTTTCACGGCTGTGGCCCAACCACCACCCTCGTTGGAGCCTGGAAAGCCACTCCTCAATGGTCTTGACCCTTCGAGGTTCTCGGAGACCATGAAGCAGCCTGCAATTGAAGTTCTCAACTGTAACTGTTCGAAAAAGAGAACCTGGACTACTACTCTGAGCGGCAGCCTCTCGTTCTGAGCAGCATGGGTACAAGCTTCTAAGGACAGCTTCTGGCAGTCCATAAGCCTGCAAAGCTGTTCCCTGTCGGAGTCGGCAAGCCAAGGGTGCGCCTGCATATTGACGACCTCATTAAAATTTAGTTTGGACTTAAAAGATAGATAATAGACAAGGAAGTGAATAAGAAATGAAGTCATATGACCAGGGATCAAAATCATAAAACTCAATCAGACATCAATGAAAGCCTGAATCGGAATTGGCTAAAAAGTCAATCGAGTATTCAATCAAGTTTATCGAGTCAGAAAAGCTCAAAACGTAGCCTGATCTGACAACTACTCGATCAAGTTTTCCTAGTACTAAATTGATTACCTTCAGGTCTTGGAAAACCGAGTTACCATAGAGAACTGTCCTTCTCAAATTTATACCATGTCAAGCAGCATTGTGTTACCGTATGATTTTTTCATACTCAATTGTTTCCATGTGTACCCCCACCTTCACTTCAAGCATACACAACATGAAAAAGGAAAATGTTTCTAGAAATGGCCAAAGACCTTGCTATTCTTCATAACATCAAAATCTATTTAATGTGACCAAAGCCCAGCTCAAATGGTTGGCATATGATTTTTTTTTAAAGAGTTTTAGTTTCAAAATATAAAAGCTAAACCCAGCATTAAAAACTTGCATCACAATCTAATGGTGATATAGATGAAGTGATAAACGGATGAGAAAAACAGAATGTGAATATTCATACGTGTATGTGCAAAAGAGAGGCATTGGCAAAGAAAGTATAAACCACATTTAAGTATTTAACTTGTATGAATGATTGAAATGATTGACACATAAGGGTTTATAATACCTTCAAGTATATGTCAATGGCACGATAGAGTCCGTCATCTAACGGCCTAGCATAGTCTGGGACGGCAGCAGCCAGTGACTGAAACTTCGGTAGCTTTAGATTAACATCTGGTGCAACCTCTGCAAGGTATCCATCAATAAGCTTGGCTACCATCGTTATTGGTGTCAGAGAAGGCGAACCCATTAATTGCCCGTCATCAACTGAACAGGGGGAGGCTCCTCCAGTTGCCTGGTCAAAGCCTAAGAAGTGTTCAAGAATACGCTGAACACATTCTACGTTATAGAGTGTCTCCATGGAGTATGAGAAGTTAGGCATCAAAAGATCTTCCAAGGTTGCCTGGTCCAGCTGCATTCCTATTCTCCTTTCCAAGTTTGACATGCAAGATGGGCTAGCACGCAGGATCATGGCAGTCCGAAGAAGACCAAATAGGAAAATAGTTGAGACTACACCCTTTTGCATGGGCAATAAACTATCAATCTCTTCGAGAAAATGTTTCTGTTCTTCCTCGGATTGTACTGCTGTCGGAACTATGGATACTATACGGTTGCTAGATTCACTCACACCATGACGTCTATTGAGTCCAGGCAAAACTCTTTTTGCATAGAAAGTAAGGGAACCGGCAATAGTCTCTTGTTTAATGCCTCGAGATTCCATGGCCGATATAAGCCTTTTATACAGAGGAAGACTCAAAGATGAAACATCTTCATACCACCAATCTGAGCTTGAATTCCTAAGTCTGGCTCCTGTGCTTATCCCATTCCACAGAACACTCCCACCTGGGCTTTGCATAGCCCCATGCTCCATCGGCCAACCAAATAGGTTTGGATCCGTACACGCTTTAACAGCTAGTGACTCAATACATCTCTTCACGATATGTAGTTCTTCAGCGTGAGGGAGAAGGTTCTCACATGTCTGTAGTGCCTTTATCGAATCTTTCCAGTTGCGGAGAACTACTTGATTGAGGAAAACCTCAGCCTGTGAAATCAAATTTCCCTCTCCATATTCTTCGGTCATCTGAAGGTGCTCACCAGCACAACGTAGGTAAACAACATTTGAGGCGGTGAGTTCTAGTTTCACACCATAGCAGAACTTAGCAACAAGTTCAAAAGCTTTCACACCACCAGGAATGTCAGGAAGTTGTATAAGACAACCCTCTTCTCCATCATCAGTTACTTCAGCAATCAATCTCTCCATAAGCCCACTCCTTGAAAGCAACGGGAACTGCACCGAGAGTACCAAAAATGTGAGACTAAGATGCACCAGGCGTGCAATATAATATAAAAGCCCCGGCAAACTCTTAAACTTTTGCAAATGGCAAAGATAACTCTCAGCATATAGAGCGTACCAAAATTTTAAGCAATGGGCACCACAACCCACTCTGATTTTTTTATTCAATGAACATAAAAAATAAAGCTTTATTAGATCGAATTTCTTTTATTAAATAAATCTTTATAGATAAACAAAAGATACAGTCAAAAGCAGGCCACATCTGATTAACAGGGATAATAAGTTACAATTTAATGACAAAAATCGGCTTCATTACAATTTACTCATCTCTTTGTAAATAAAACAGTTTTGATCACCTTGTGAAGCAATTAACTAACTTGTTCATCTCCATAAATTCAAGTACTACATTATCTTCATAAATGGGATTTGGAGCACAGATCAGTAGATATAAATGTAACCACCTAAGCACATAAAAGTACCAGCTAGGATCTGCTTCATGGTTAAAAGAGGGTTCCACCGAAAAAATAAAGCTGTCAAACAGGCTATTTCAAACTTCAAGCAAAATAACACACCTTGTGAAGATGAAAGGACATCTCTTCAACTTCGACAATTATATCACTCGGAAGGCCAGTTGTGCAGAACCTGCAAGTTGTATAAGCACAAAGATATAAACCTCGTGAATCACCACACAACAGAATGAAGCCAGATATAGAGATGTACACAGAGGCGATGAAGAGATAAGCAACATGTTGATACATCTAAATGGTTGAATGATGGCAATGAAAGACATTAATAAAAAATACTAAACCATAGAAGTGCTAACTATAGAAAGAAGCCGAACTAAACATAGCTGAATCGTAAGTACATAAAAATCATTAGAAAGAAAATATAAAGAGTGACCTGTTCTAAAAGCCGTTTGATGTGTTCCATTCCTATTATAGTAATTTCATTAAAAAATTGGAGCATCATTGAAGCACAACTCAAACAAGTCTGATAAAACCAAAGCTCTATGCCTCTAAGTTTCTAACATTCAATCATTCAATGGGGAGTATACCGTCTAGAGTTCATATTGTATTCAATCAATATCATACATGTGTAGATATCAGTCTCTGATAAATTACGAATATTGTAAAAAGCTTAAGGAAACAGAAATAAGGCAATAATCTTTAAAATTCACTAGCTTAAGACATTTCCATCTCTTAGGTATTGTCAGCACTGTTTGGGAACATTTTAAGTCTTACCTATTGTCATACGGTTCAGCTAGAAACTGATACTATGCTGATAGTATTGAACTAACTAGGTCAGGTTTAGAAATTCAATCAAGTACTTGAAGGGCCTTCCAAGTCAACTCAAACAGATCAAATCTTGGACTGTATCAAGGCCGAAGAGCTGTATGGATACGAGAGTCGGAATCCAACACAGGTATCAACTATCAAGTGTCGGATCCGGCAAACCTCAAAAAGAACGATTCGTGGATTCACCAAAATATTTTAATCAATTCCCAGATTTTAATTCTTTTACATAATAATTTGATTATAACAAGTAATATGATGAAAGTATGAAACCATTCAAAAAAAACAAACAAGTAATATGATGAAAATTTTAACAGGCAAAGTAGATATAATGTTTTATTTCCATATAAGAAACTCACTATTAGGATGAATAAAACTCAAAACATATGGCAATTGTAAAGTTCTTGTAGTAATATTTAAAAAAAGAACAAATAAAAGACATCTAGAAGTGTCTCAAAGAATCCTGAAGTATTGGAATCCGAGATGTGTCAGACACGGGTTCTTCGCTCATGTAGAAGAATCCATGTAACATGGCCGAAAAGCATAAGTCGGATTTTATGCATGATACGACTCAATCACATAGCTGAAAAACTCCATCAATCACTTGAACGACATCAAATCCACTTGGAGTCAAGCCCTCATCATGTATGGGCAAGTTACAAATTTTTTTAAGCCTTAGTTTAGGAACTAAAGAGTTCATCCCAATATCAACCCATCCCCTCAAGTGCACAAACTTCCATCCATGTTTTCATTGAACAAATCAAGACATGGTGCAGAAAGAGACTCTTTGTGATGAAGTGTTTGAGTTACATAGGGTGTCAAGAATCAAAATCATATGTCTGATAAGATTCAACATGCCAAAAACAAGAATTAAAGATGGATAAATTACATTAATCCCCAAACTAATCATCAGCAGCAGTCCGTTTCATTGTTATTAGTTATCAATCAAAGAAAGAAATGGCTCATTGAGTTTGTAACCATTTGATGCCTAATGAAACTAATAGATGTAATTAGTTGTGTAAAAAGGAGCTTTTAACACATGAACTTGTTACCATTCAAAAAAAAAAAAAAAACATGAAATTGTTGGCACACATCAAAAGAAACAATACAACGGTAGGGTGAACAGCCGTGTCCTTGTACAGGTTGCACTTATTCCAGTCCTAGTGGATCAATCCAAATAAATCTCCAAACTCAACCGCTTTGTATTGAAAAATTTTAAAAAAATGTATTGCAATCAACATCTCACAATGGAAGCCTAGAATTTTTTTACAGTCGAGACGCTGCCCTGGAAATGAAGATTAAAACTGGGGCCATATGAATTTCACAAACAAGTCATCAGTCACAATGATTCAACTAATTTAAGGAGATTAACATTGTAGATAAAACTGTCCATGCAACCTTATTGCTTTAACATGTCAAGTGACTAAGGCTGAAACTGTCAAAAAGATCAAACACATCTAACAGGAACATCTAAATTCATCCTGCATCCCTGCTAGACATTTCCATTTCCATTCCCAGCATCATTTAAGTATTTAAACATGTCAAGTAAAACTGGTTGTTCAACTTTGCATTCATTTAAAGGATACATTACCAAAATAAGGCATTTATTTTCACGATTTTCCAACATTATGCTGTTTCTGGTCAGTCACCATTTACAAAGAACCAATACAGGTTCTCAAGAAACACCACCCTACATGTCAGTTTACAGTCATATGATGGGTCCAATGTTGTATGGTCCACACTACAAAAAAAAAAACAGATCGTTTGATCCAAACTATACGAATCGATTCCTTCCACACAGACAGTCAAAAGGGGAAAATGGCCAATGATCCACATTTGATGGGCAAAAGTCCATTGATCAGAGGCGATCACCAGGTAAGCCTACTCTTTATACCATAGACTCAGAACAATTCCTTGTCTGTGTGTTTTTGAAAGGTCATTCCTTGTGTTAAACTCAACAACAACATCAAAAAGAAAAGGCAAAAGAAACCCTGTGTTTCCAAAACAACTTTAGAAATCAAATTTGAGCTACTAAAAATATAAACCCTGATTGTTCTCCCTATCAGGGCACTCATAGCAGATCAACATTAGCATCAAACATTATATTATGTGATATCAAGATGGAATGCATATTCAGAATATACTATGGTAATAAAGCCAAGTATACACATATTAAAAAAGATTTAGACAGCATATAAAGCTAATGCAGAAAGAAGTAGAGATACCAAGCCTGGCCTTGCCGCTGGAAGGCGTCGCTTTTCGATCCAAGTTTCATACAAGCCATTTCTGATAAATCCCCAGAGGAATAGCTCACAAAGCACCACTAGACACTCTGTTCTATCTCAGTAAAAGCTGAGCCCAAAACCCTAAAACCATTCAAAATGCACCTCTTAGGGTATAGTCCACCATTTGCTTCTTCAAAGCCTCAAACCCCTTATAAGGAAGCAAAACTTGGAACCCAAAAAACATGCACAGCAAAGCTTATCCTCCAAAACCACCCGAATTCAGGACAAACAAGTATGTTTCTCCCCTAAATGTCAAAACCCAATACTAAAACCACCCCAAAACGCTGAAAAACCAAATGATTCTTCCCCAAAACCACCAAACTCAAAGGGGACCTAAAATTCCAACCCTAAAACCACAGCAAATGTGAAAAACCATAAATCTCAGCCCCAAATCAACCCCTAAACATAAACAAAAATAGTAACTTTATGACATGCCTCACAAACATTCTGGCCTAAAACCACCCCAAATGCCAACCTCAACACCAAATAAGAAAAAAAACCAAGCCCATCATTCTCACAGGGAAATAATGAAAAATAAAACCCTCTATGTAGTAGTTTTATTTCCTTTGTCCACACTCCATTACCAAATGTAAAGACGCATGGGATGCCAAATCCATCTGTCGAAATACAAGAAAAATCAGTGCATGTTTAAGGGGCGCTTTAAAAACAACGTTAAAGAGGTGGGGTCTATGGCTTAAACCTACTCATTTCGCTCTGGAAATTGATTCAGAGAATCTGAAGAAGAACAGTTGCCAGAATAAAAAATAATAAAGAAATTAAATTTAAGAAGGAGAAATATTAAAGAGAGACGTTTTAGAAGCAACTGTTGTCTGCATGTCCAGCTATACCATGTGCAGGATTAGTAGGAATGAGAAAGACAGATAAGGATAGTGACTACGGCCCTTTTGACTACCGAAGTACATGTTCACCCAATATCAGCCGAACACGTGGCATATCTTGGTGGGACCCTTTCCCAGATCAGACAATCCTGACCATTCGTCAGGGGAGAAGATCAGTGAGTTTTTGACTTTTTTTCACTTTTTTGGGCCTGTCTCATCAACTATAGGCCCACTAGATCCTAGACATGCCACATGTATGGTAGAGATTGTCCCGAACCTAATACACATATGGCCAATCTTGGATACCTGGAACTTGAAATTTATGGATTTGCCATGGTTTGGGAGAACGATTATGGGGTTTGTTTACTGGGGTCGAGGTTTTGTTAGAGTCAAGCAAGATTGCTTGAAGCATTACACCCCCTAGGTATCTAATTTGAAATACCCAATTTGTTGCCTCCGGCCCCTATATATAGAGATAGACTAGGGTTATTAACTGGTTAATGGACTCTAGCCCACGTAGGCCTATTTCACCGGTTCATTATCTTATTGAGCTGATATTATAACATAATTAGGATTATACTATATACCCAACAAGTTTTACTTCTAATTGGCCTGATTTGAGCCAATATCACTGTCTTCATGCAAAACCCTCAACCTGACTCTAGTAGTTCATAACTTTAACTGTAAGAATTCTTAGAACTTAGAATGGGATTCCGTCTCAGTACGTTTTCATAGAGATTTTGAGAAGAGTTGATCTTTAGAAAACACAGTACGACGAAAGCTATGAGATGCACTATCGAGCAGTGAGCTTCATATTCAACGAGCAAAATGTGATCAATTGAACAATTTTCATCATCCACTACAAGCACTAGTGAGCAATTGTACCACTCACTACAAATGACATTTTGGCAAATAATAGTTCAAAGACTACTAAAGCTCGTGTTATATACTTTGCTGGTTTGCGTGGTTTGGGTTTGGGTTTGGGTTTGGGTTTGGGTTTATGGTTCACAACTTCTGCGCACAAAATCCAATTTGTTACAGGTGGGCTTTTTGGTTGTATTTAGCAAAATCATTTGAATCATTTTCAAATACCTGTTCATTTTGGATCCTGGAAATTGATTTTGAGTCTGAAATGTATTATTGGACTCAAAATTCCGTTTAATCTTGATTCCAACAATCAATTTTGGGCCAAAAACCGCTTATCAAAATCCAAAACGAACATGCCTAATTACATGGATATTAGAAGCAAAATTTTTCAAGTGGATGGCAAAACTATATAAAACACTTGAAAATATGAAAGTTCGAGGTGAAATTTAGGCATATTGAAGTTATTGAACCACATATCTTTCATGTCAACTCATAATTAGCCAGTTTGGGTGCATTATTATGAAACGTGCTGTAGAGCGGCATGCGTTGAAATGATATGGTCCCACTTACATCAATGAGGCCCTAATATTTTCAATGGTCTAGTTATAGACCAATTGTAATGTTCCCATTAAAGCATTACGAGGCAAATTCAATATAAAAATCAAAGTGGAAGTCTAAACTGAAGGGAGCCCTTGCAAAAAAGAGGTGAAAGGGCTCCCCCATTGGCTGCATGATGGTGATGTGTAGCCAATAGGAGAGCCCTTTCACCTCTTTTTTGCAAGGGCTCCCTTCAGTCTAGAATTCCTCAAAAACAAAATAAATAAAAATGCAAAAAATTTCTTAAAGAACTAGATAAAATACATTTTTATCCTATGATAATCCAAGTAGAGATTCTTTTTTCCGAATAAAGAAGAAAATAAATTCTAACACAAAGTTGAGGGGAGCAATTTCCAAATACAACTATTATGATGATAGAGAAAACTAACTAATTAATCTTTAAAAATGGTATTCCTAACTCTTAAAATTAGGCAGGCCACCATATTAGTTTGTCGTTTGTGTAAAAAAGTAAAAGCAGGTCATAAAAGACAAATGAGATGGCCGGCAAGTCCCAAATAGTAAGCGTGACAATAACATAATTTCCTCTTTCATCTTTTCATGAAAATATTTTCTAATTTGGCCATGTTTGGCAACCATGAAAAATAATTCTATGGAATAATTGTAGGCCCAAGTGCGTGAGAAGGGCAGATGAGGATTGGAAGAAAGACGTCGGTTGGTGTGAGTGGAGAGAGCATAACATAATTAACATTCCTTAAAAAGTGGAAAAATACCTACTTAAAAGTTAAAACTGGCTTTTTTATTTGAGGAATTCTAGACGTGCAGCCAATGGGGGAGCCCTTTCACCTCTTTTTTGCAAGGGCTCCCTTCAGTTTAGGCTTTCTTTATTTTCCTGATTTTTAAGAACTTTTCGTGCTCCCTTCACTCCCGCCCTTTCACGTTTCTCCATCTCCCACTTATCTTTCACTAGGGGTGGACATGGTTCAGGTCCAACCCGAGGAACCGAACCGGTCACTTTGGTTTGGTTTGGTTCGGTTCGGTTTCAATTTTAAATGGTTCGGTTCCGGTTCAGATTTCTGGAAACCGATTATATATGGTTTGGGTTCCTGGAACTGAGAACCGAACCGAGAACCAAGCGTGATACGCCCCCTAACGGATAAAATCACCCCCTCCCCATAATGGCTCCGTGAGAATGGTCTACTTATGCGTGAGGATAAATTCACCCCCATGTAACGTATTTCTTTGCCTTTTTAGAAATTAGAAAGTAGAAACCCTAGTTTTTCACTTTTCCCCTTTATCGTTTTTCTTTGCCCACCACCAACATCGCCGTCTCCACTCTCCATCGGCTCTCGGCTCTCCAACCTCTCTCTCTCTCTCTCTCTCTCTCTCTCTCTCCAACCTCTGGTTTTTTTTTCTTATCTTTTCTGCTTCGATAAAACTAGTTGTAGAGGCTCCTATGCCAATTTGATGTGGACGCAATGATGAATATTTAATAGAAAACCAATATAACTGTTTGTAGTTCATGGAGCAGAAAACCACATGAAAATTTTCTCTATTGAGAAGATTAGGAAAAATATATGATAAATGGTTCGGTTCAGGTTCCAATTTTCGGAACCGATTATATATGGTTCGGTTATGGGTATACCCCAGAACTGAACCGAACCATGTCCACCCCTATCTTTCACAATTGGCACCCGCAAACATTTCTTCTACCATCCTTTTTTAATGTACTTTGAATATGTGGAGCCGATAAGGGGCTCAATTTTGCAGCTTAGCATTTGTCACATGATATGCATAGTTAAACCTAATAAGGGGTTACTCTTCTCTTCAGCCTTCTCCCCCAAAAACAAAAAGGAGAAGGATATGCCAAAATGCCAAAAGGGGCATAAAATTCATTTCATCTTTATTTTTAGGGAGATGATTTTTTCGCCCCTGTAGGATTATGCTCCCCTTTAACGTGAATTGTGGGCACTTTAACCTTTTTACGTGTTACGTCAACTCACATTAAAAGAGGGGCGCATAATCCTACAGGGGGGATCATGCCCTATTTTTATATCTTTTATAGATGGGTAAGCTGGGGTTAGGCAAGACCCCTACCAGAAGGATAAACATAAAGCTTAAGAGCAAACCCTCCATCATGCTGGGGGGCTGACAACAACAAGGAAATGAACATACAAACAAAATAAGAAATAAAACCAAGAGGAGTGCCGTTATCAAAATATGGGGATTGGGTAATTGTTTCGCTAAAATAGAACTACCTCTTGTTTACAAGTTATAAGATCACCGTATTTTACAGTAATGAAAGTAGCTTTAGGCTGTTTGTTTTGGATTTTGAGAACCGACATGTGACTACAAAACTGATTATTGGACTCAAATGACTCAAAATCGGTTCTCAAAATCCTAAACAAAAACTAATAAAACATGGAAGTTATTATGGTGACTGTCTGAAAAAATGCGAAGTCATAAAAGCATTTGCTTGCCTTATCAGTTACGCTTCCTGACCCCAACGCACATTAGTTAAAGTAAATAACACAATGATATTTTCATCCCACCTACAGTACGCATTCCCCCCCCCCCCCCCCCCCCCTCTTTGTGATTTGATGTCAAAAAGCATTAAAGTTGCTCGGGGTGCAACTCGGGTCGGGTCGGGTTGAGGCCAACCCTAACCCAATCGCCCCAAATCGGGTCGGGTTGAGTAGGATTGGGTTCTGGTTGAGTCAGGTTGGGTTCGGGTTCATCTAGGGCCAAAGAGAAAAATACAAGAAAGAAACACATAATCCTAAAAAAACATGATAAAATTAGAAGACGGAGGTCGGGTTCGGGTTGCCAAGACCTCAACCCTAACCCTACGCGAATTTAAATCGGGTTGGCTTTTCCCAACCCTAATCCAACCCAACCTGAGAAAAATGCCAACGCAACTCAACCCGAAGTCAGGCTGAACCCGTCGGGGTTGAGCCCGACCCAAGTTGCACCGGTCGGTCTGTTTGGTTGCCAGTAAAATTTAAAACCTAAGAAGTTTTTAGTAAAATTTTCGTCCCATACTCCCATCCCATGTTTGGTTGCCTTTTAGCACTAGGATTTTTTTAATCCCACTCTTGGAATGATTGCTTATGAGTATGACATGGACTCCTTGTCCCCTCTCTTTTTTTTCCTAGGGAATAATGTCCTCTCTCTTTCTCTCTCTCCTCCCTTCCCATATTTGGTAATGACACCTCTAAATTTTGTTAGATTTTGATTTTCAAAATCTTATTTTTTGGTCAAAAGATAGTGTTCGGAAAATGTTTTCTAAGTGTGTTTTGGAAAAGGAAAAACTTTTCTTTTAAAAAGTTGCTTTTTGCAAAAGAGAGAGAAGAGTGCAAAAGTAGTGTGAAAAAGATAGTCCCATACTGACTCATAAGAAAGAAAAATTTGGGCTTATAAAGCCTTACTATTTTCTCTTCTTTATTATGGTGCTCAATGGGTCTTAGCCTTGAGTTGAACTGCGGGACGGTGCAATGCACCGTTCGCACACACGCACGTGGCGTGGTCTATAGGGCGCTTTATTGGCGCTTTTTCAGAATTCAAACCCGCTGAAAGGATGTCCATAAAGGGTGTTTTCCAACGGGAAAAGCCACCAGAAGCTCTATAAAAACAGTAGAAAATACTCATTCTATACATAATTCGGATTTCTACTTTGGCATATCAAAATCACTATTTCCAGCACAATTCTCTCTCTCCAAACCCCTACAAAGTTTCTGTTTTTACTGTTTTAGAAGTTCTCTTCAAGTATTCTGTTTTCTGTAGAAACAGAACACTTAGGTCTCAATTACTTGAAAAATTCAAAGGTGATTCAGGCTTGATTCCGTTCAGTGCAGAACGTCGTCAAACAATCGATTTAGAACCAGGCTTCATTGTATCTTGGAGATGAGTTCGTGGTCCCCTCTGCACACTACTGGTGGGAGCGAATATCATCTTAAGGAGAGCGTTTACGCGCCTCGAAGCATCTTCCTATCTTCTTCTCCTACATTACACGGAAGATTTCCAACAAATTTTGGCAGGAATTTTAAGAATTATAGGAAAAGAAAACATAGCAAATCCCGTTGATTTCACTGTTGGGATTAAAAAGCTCCTAGGATAAAAATTTTACTGGCAACCAAACGGAGGATACTGCAGAGGGCATGAAAACATCCTCTCCCATTAAGTAATTGGGTGGCCGGGAGAAGAAGAGGGGTGCGAATTTATCATTCTCGTGTTGTGAATCGATCTCCAGACCCGAAACCACGAACTCATTCCTTTTCTCTCTGCCTTGGAGGATCTAGAATGGTGGTAGAAGAGCTCTGTGGGGATTGTTGAAAATGATCGAACTGGGGTTTCCACATTTTTCTCATTTAATGCTCTGTGAATGGGAGAGAATAAATGAAAAGCATGTTGAGGAAATATACTCGATCTAGAATACTTTGCTATTGCCTACCTTCCAAGTAGTGGGAACAAAAATGAGAATCCGAGGAGAAAGACAATTACACGTTGGAACTGCTTTTTGACCTCTTTTTTTTTACTCGAGCTGGTAACCTGAAATTACGATTTCTTGTCGGTTATCTTTAGCTTTCATGAAATGGCTGATTTGGAATTTTTTTTTCCTGGAAATAAAACCAGAATCATTCGAGGAGTTTTGAAGGTTGATGAAACACACTCGAACTAGGGTTTTGCTCTCTGAAACAACTAACGTTTGAAGATCGGAGAAAAATATTTCCTCCGGCATTATTTTTCCCGCCGCTTCCCTTTTTCAACGTTTTTTTTTTTTTTTTACGCATCTAGAAGCGTTTCTTAAGTCAAGATTGAGAGGATTCCACGCATTTCGATAGTTAAAATGGAGCTGGTTACCATGCGCACTCCCGCTAATGTGCGCATCCCTTGCTAAAGTCTACACTTGTCTTCTTTTTGAGTCGGTTCTCAATTCTCAGTCCTCCCCTCCCAGTGTCGAAGTCACAATGGAGCTGGTTACCATGCGCATCTCTTGCTAATGTGCGCATCCCTTGCCAAAGTGCACACGTGCCTTCTTTTTCGGTCGCTCCTCACTCCGCCCAGTGGTGTCGAAATCACAACGGAGCTGGTTACCATGCGCATCCCATGCTAATGTGCGCATCTCTTGCTACAGTGCACACGCGCCTTCTTTTTCGGTGTCAACTCACTCCTCCCATTGTTGAAGGAATCCTGCAATTACATTTCTTCCCATTAAAGATGGAATAGGACGCAGAAACGGTGATTTTCAAGTAGTCCGATCATCTATTTGCTCTGCTTACTAAGATGCGCACATGGTCCAGAATTTGGCACATTGCTCCCCTTTCCGGCAGCGTGTCATGATTGTGAAGCTGTTTATTTTCTTGCAAAGGGCAGAAACAGAAAAGCACTCGATTATTGATATCGCTTTTTCTCTCTGAAGATTCTTTTTTCCCTGCTCTGTTTCTAACACTGGTTTTGGCTCAGTTGCAGTAAAAGTGATGTTGAAGGGAATTTCCTCACTGCTTTGTTTATAAGCTAGATTCCCAATTATAAATTCCTCTTGGTTTCTTCTTTTAATCTTCCACTTTTAGCTGAAAAAAGTAAGAAAAATTGGCTGCATTTGGGATTTTCGTTACTTAATTGATTTACAATCTGCAGCAAAAAGTGGGTTCTGTCTTGTTTCCCTTTCATTTGGATCTTTGAAAAAATGGGTTGTGTTTCTTCGAAGATAGATAAAGAGGGGATCGTTCAGAGGTGCAAGGAGAGAAAGAAACTGATGAAACAGTTAGTGGGTTTTAGAGGTGAATTTGCTTTAGCCCAGATTGCTTATTTACGAGCCTTGAAGAACACTGGAATAACCCTTAGGCAATTCACTGAGATAGAAACCCTAGACCTTGATAACAACACTCCCTTACGCCGGGCATTACCTCCTTCTCCACCACCTCCATTGCCTCCTTCACCTCCACCTCCACCGCCTTTTAGCCCTGATAAAAGAAGGGTAACAAGGGTTTGTGATGATCAGAAAGTTGAACATTTACAAGAAGAATTTATTGAAATTGATGAGGAAAACAGTTCCACCCCACCGCCGCCACCAATTTCAATCTCGAAATGGGATTTTTGGGACCCTTTTGGGCCTACTCCACAAGCGTTAAATCAAAAGAAAAATGGGGCTGTTCAACAGGATGAGGAAGAAGACTGGGCTGACACTAATACGGAGTTCGAGGAAGAACATGAAGATGAAATTCAAGTTGATGTTGTTTTGACGCCACTTATAGAGAAATCTCCTGCAAGAGAATTGATGGATGATAATTCGTCTATGGTGAGCTGGTATACTAAAGACACTGACATGGCTATGGTGGTTTGGAGGAGCAAGAAGAGCTTGGCGGGTATCGTTAAGGAGCTTGATGATTATTTTCTGAAAGCTTCAGCAGGGGTAAAGGAGATAGCTGTTCTTCTGGATGTCAATGGAGGCAACCACCTTCGCCACAATTTAGAAGACTCTAAGAGTAATGACATCTTCAGACCTTTTAGAATTTCAGCCTCTTAGAATAGTAGCTTTTCAATGTTGTTTTTGGTTTACTTAGTAGATAATCTTCATTGGAAGAAATAAGTTGTAAAAAGCATGAGAGTACAACCCTTGAAACCTTTTTATATACATTCTTCATTTAGCTCTTTCTCCCACAGTATTACTTATTGCTATCTTTATGTTATTTTTCTGTAGCTTCTCTCTCCCTTTGTCTGTGCATATGTCTTTTCTTTGTTTCCTTTATTTAGCTAGCCATGGAAGTCATTTTGAGGGGCCTCAGTTCTTTTATGGTTGAAGTACATACTATAGAGAACTCTCCTTAATTAGATGTGTATTTAGGATCTTATTCTCCTAAGTTTTCTCGTGGAACTCAATGGTTTTTATTAGAACTTACCATTTTTTGCGGCCTTGAAAGGTCTCAAATCTTCTTGGATTAGCAGGTGTTGCCAGGTCCAATGAACTTGACAACTTGCTTAAGGTTGATGATGGCTGTGTATTCTATCTGAATGAGTGTGATTATGGAGAGATGAATGATGATCCCATCTCTTTCAATCAAACCATAATGAACACTAGTCTACCCAATGGCTTAAAGCTATGAAGGAAGAGTTGCTTTCAATGGAAATGAACCACGTTTAGGAGCTCAATGAGTTTCCAAAGGGAATCAAGCTAGTTGGTTACAAATAAGTTTCAAAGCCAAACATGACTCCAAGGGTAAAGTCTAGTTGTAATGGCTTCACTTAGAAAGAGGGAGCATACTATAAAGAAACTTTCTCTCTGGTTTCAAAGGAAGATTTTCCAAGGATAGTCAGCACATTAGTAACTCATGTTGACCTAAAGCCGCATCGATGTTAAAACTACTTTTCTGAATGATGACTTGCATGAGGTTGTATTTATGGCAGAGCCCGAAGGTTTTTCAGGTTGAAGATAAGGAACATATATATTTTATAGACTTAAAAGTTCTATATACTGGCTAAAGGAGGCTTCTCGACAATGATACCTAAGGTTTCATCAAGTGTTCTGTGTTTTGGGTTAAAGAAAATTATTGTAGAATAATGAAACATCTTAAGGTCAAAGGGAGCAAAGTTCATCTTCCTTGTGTTATGTGTTGATGATGTGCTATTTATTAGTAGTAATTTGTCCATGTGGTGTCGAAGCCAAGCAAAGATAGACTTTTGGCTTGAGTACTTATTCGGCCCAACAGTTATGAATTCCTCCGTTGCTATCTTTTTGGTTATGTTTGGTTTTATTTCTATCTAGGAAATTTGGCATGAAGGGTCTTGATGAAACATCCCATGTGATATGACTTGGGGTTCACTTAGATAGGACTCGAGGAGTGCTGAATTATCTCAGAAAGCCTATGTTGGTAAGGCCCTTAAGAGGTTCAACATGGATAAATGCTTTACTAGTAATGGCCCTATGTTTGAGGGTGATATATTCAGTCAGTTTTAAGATATAGAATGGGAGCAGATGAGAAGCCCTTATGGTTCCACAATTCGGAGTATCATGTATGCTTAAGTCTGCATCTACCTAGACGTAACCTATGTGGTTGGCATGCTTGTAAAATACCAATGTCATTCTAATATGTATCATTAACAAGTTGTCTACAATGTTATGCATTGTCTACAAGGAATCAAGAATTTATGCTCACATGAAGATCAAATAACCTTAAAAGTAATTGATTATTCTTATTCTGACTATTCTGGTTATTAGGACACCTAGAAGATCCACATCAAGATATATTTTTATTTGCAGGAAGTCTTGTTGTGGAAGATTGTCAAACGTACACTGAAAGGTTACTTCCAATATGAAAATGAAGTTTATTGCTTGTTTCGAGGCATTATGTCTGGCCTTATAGTTGCAAAATTTTATCTCAAGGCACTAGGTTGTTGACATTGTTAACAAGTCGCTGAGAATTTATAATGATAATTTCGTTGCAGTTTTCTTTTCCAAGAACAAATTTTGGTAAATGGGTCAATGTATATTGACACTAATTATTGTGAGGAAGAAGATTCATAATCACATAATGTCTATAGAACACATAAGTACCACACTATGTCTGCAGACTGTAGGATCGTTAGCGCAACCAAGTTTCCCAAAACCAATTGGTGATGGGAGATGAGCAACTAATTCTCTTAAAGTCTAGGCTAACCACAACACAACACCTTGTACTGCTATCAACGACAGTGCAGAGTCCCCTTACTAAGGGAGGGATGGACATAAGGTGCTGCACACCTCATGAATGCGCCTTAGGCAGGGCTGTCAAGCCCCTTTTGGCGCCCGTAAGCCAGCCCCCTAAGGAGGACGGTTGGCCCCCATAAGCCAACACTCACCCTCATTCTCACTTTCTAAAGCAAGGCGAGAGTCAGAATTTCTTTGTACACACACAAATACACACACGCAACAATAGTGAACATATGGTTGCCATTTAAAAAAGTATATAGGCCAATTTTCTATGGTTATGGTGAGCTACTAACCCTCACTGTCAAAAGTTAAGAACCTTATCATCACCTTTTGACCGAAAATCCTCATTAACTATCATCAAGAAACCTTTATCGATTCCCACTACACCTCTTTAATTATGCGGTATCCCTTACCCTAACTCTCGCACTCACCCTCTAAAGCAATACGAGACTCTCTCCCCCCCCCCCCACCCACCACCACCACCACACACACACACGCACACGTGTGTGTGTGACTTCAGTATGGAGACATCAGAGTTCTTTTTTAGTGCACTAATGTTGGAACCTTGCTGGTCTGGTATTATGGAAGAAGCTTCCTATTCATTTTCATTTTTGATTTCCAAGCTCCATGTTTCTTCATCTATTATCATCTTATTCACTTCATTAAGTTTGCTTGAGTTTCTAAGACCTACGCTTCCATGTACAGGGAATAGCAGCAAATCTGCAAAGGTCTTCAGTATACTGTCTTGGAGTTGGTCTTCCAAATCACTTCAGCTTAACCAGGATGCTGTTGAATTTCATGGTGCCGGTTACGAAGCTTGCAAATCCGGTAGCCATAGCACAACATTGGACAAACTTTATGCTGAGGAACAGAGGCTCTATGATGAAGTTAAGGTAACTACCCTATTGTCATAAAACAAGGTTAATCAGTGAATTAGATGTTTTTTTAGTATATGACCAATAATCAAATATTTTAATATGCTGGAATCTTCTATGGTATAATTGTGAAATGATGTGGTTGGTTTAGACGTAGGGCTGTCAATGGACCTGGACAGTTCGATGGATCCAAAGGATCCAAATCTAAATGGGTGGGACATAAACATCTATGATACCCAGATACAAATACAGGTACGCACATGGGAATGGAGATACGACTCATCATTTTAAAAAATGCAGGACACGTATCCATATCCTATTCCATGAGATAAGACACACGACATCTATAAATAAAATATCATAGAACTTGACTAGAATTAACTCAGAGGGGGTAGAGTTGATAATAGTTTTAAAATACCATTGGTATCGATGTGAAAATTTGCAGAAAAATTTATTGGGTCTTTATTGCTGGGGGTCCCAGCAATTTTGAAGAATCTGGGCTGTGGTTTTATCGTACAATAAAAAAGTGTATGTAGTTCGGTACTTGAGTGCAGACTCTAATTTTATAAAAGAAAAATTGGTGGGTTCTTCGGCATAGTTGAACTTGAAATTGAAAAGACCTATTTCCTATTCAACTTCTTGTTTTTTAACATCGATAGTGATGTATCCTTGAGCTCCTGTGTCACAACCATGGTTTTAAATTTCGACCGAAATCCGAAATTTTGGATTTCGGTGGGGACCGAAACCGAAATTTTCCGAAATTTCATTTTTCGCCATTTTCGGTAATTTCGGTCTGAAATTTCGATTAAATGCCATTATTTATTAAAAAAAAAAGGTGTTACAAAATTTCGGAATTTCGGTCTGAAATTTGGTCCTGAATTTCGAACAAAATTACCAAATTTCGGTGGGGTCCGAAATGGTTACCGAAACCGAAATTTTAAACCATGGTCACAACATCCTGATTTTAGGATCAACTCCAGACCTTTATAAGACTACAAACCTGTGACCATATTATTTCTGTTTCGATCTAGTTACAGTCGAACTTGAAATGGAAAAGAATTATTTCCTATTAACATTGATAATGCCAGACCTTTAGGCTACAACCCTGTGACCATATTATTTCTGTTTTAATCTTGTTACATAAGTGTGGTTGACATTACCATCCATTGTTGCTTAGCTCAACCACTGTTTGTGTGATGTCAATGAAGTAACAGATTCATTAGCTGGAGGTGTAAAAATGATGGTTATATATAGATATAGGGCAATCTCTATCTTGTTTAAATTGTATTTGTCTGCTTTTATCATTAAAGTTGTATCAATCCACATGCTTTATATGCTACTGCAGGAAGAAGAGACTGCTCAGTTGCAGTATAAAAAGAAAACTGTATTATTGCAGAAACAAGAAGCTGGGGATCATGATTTGATGAGGATTGAGAGAACCCGATCAAGTATTGAGATTCTGCAGGCTGAGCTCAGGTGTTTGGATGAGTCTATAAATAGATCTTGCACTTCTATATTGAAGCTTAGGGATGAAGAGTTGCATCTTCAACTGGTTGAACTATTTTCCGGGTAAATGGAGGCAGAATTATTACTTCTTTGTACTCTAATGACCTTGTGGGTTACCTTCTATATTTTGTGTTTGCTTTCATTTTCCTCACGTTTTTCAATGAATTATTTTACATATGTTGGCAGTTGGCACCCTTTTTAAATTTCTTGTTTCCAAATAATTTCGTATCAATCATTTTGCTAGTTTAGGTCATTTTGTCGATTACTTCCTAATAGTTCCTATAAATTTATGGTTCCATGTTTCAAAACTCAATTAGCTATTAATTTGTCTTAGAGTGTTTTCTGTTCTTGTTCTATTTGCTGCCGAGTTTTAATTTTCTATTTCAATGGGTGTTGAGAAGACCAAAACCTACATTACGGTTATATATGACTCTTCTTCTGTGGGTGCAAATGCCACTTCAGAGCTTCATGATTCCTAGACCCAATTTGATGATAAAATAGCTTATTTTCTATTCCTTGTTGTCAGTGGCTCTTGCTTCTGGCAACTATCCTAGTGGTGATGAGCCCAGAAGCGAAAAAACCCTTTACTATGACATACTATAATATCATCATCATCCTAAGGAATTCATCTCTCATATTTATTTACTTATTTATTAATTTTTTATCTTTTGTTTTTATTTTCATCTCTCATATTTATTCCTTCTGTCTTTTACCTTTTTTCAGGCTGGCGCAGATGTGGAGAACAATGTATGAGTGCCATCAGGTTCAGAACCACATTGCCCAGCAGATGAACCATCTCAACAACCACCCAAGCACTGAACCCACGACGGACTACCATCTCCAGGCCACAGCCCAGCTCGAAACTGAGGTCACTGCCTGGTACAAATCCTTCTGCAACCTCCTCAAATCTCAATGTGACTATGTACACACTCTCAGTCAGTGGGTCGTACTCACTGAATGCCTTCTAGATAACCACCCAACGAATTCTTCACCCGGAATCCATGCCCTCTGTGAAGAATGGCTACTTGCCCTCAACCGGTTACCTGAAACGGTACTACCTGCCTTGATATTGTGCTAAGTTTTGTGTATACTGTTCTATTATCTTGAGAAATCATGTTCATAACAAATCTACCAAACTTACCTGAATTTCATAGTGTACACATGCGCGTGTGTACGCATTCGCATGTGTACGCATGTGCACATGTGCATTTGTGTGCCTGTGTGTGCGTATGCACGGGTGTATGTGTAGAACTTTATGATGCTGGCTCCATGACTTTGATGAGGATCATAGCATCAGTTTGGCAGGTTTTATAAGCTGGCAGTTTTTGCCATTTAAAAAATGAAAAAGAAAAAGCTGGCGGCTTTTGTAGCATTCGCTACACTTCAAGGGGGAAAAATAATTTATTTTGTACTCTTTCTTGCCCTTTCCTGTGTTGTGTTTTGTAATGAAGTGGTTGTTCCTAACAGAACTTAACCTAGGACTTGGTTTACATCACTTACATTTAATACTTGAATTGATTAGCATCCTAAGTTATTACATGTCATGACACAAGGCTTGTTACTGTCTCCGATGGAAAGTTTCTAGAGCTGTCAAGATGTTGATATATGGATCTATGATCAAATTGCTTGGATGTTTTTAGGATGTTGACATTTTGTCAAGAGTGAATGAAAAACAAATTAATCTCACAGTACAGAGGCACATAAATCATAGTTGGACAAAACAAGTTCCTGCAAGTATTTTTTTTGTGTGTGTGTGTGTGTGTGTGTGTGTGTGTGTGTGCGTGAAGAGAAAGGGGGGGAGGCGTGGGTGGGTTTGGGGGGAGTGAAAAGAATGAAACAGTTTCAAGCAAATATAGAAATAATGAGTAGTTATGGAAACGAAAAACATATCAGCAACACATCATAAATACATGCATGCCAATAGGTAAACTCAACTCAACTCAACAAAGCCTTTGTCCCAAACTAGTTGGGGTCGGCTAAAAAACAATATAATTAATAAAAGCAAGAAGAAATAATCCAAAGAGCACATGAAAAAAGGAGGTCCGAAATCAACTAGTGTGTGTGTATGTCATTCATGCCTAAAACGTGCATTTTCCAGCCATACATGTACCTCTGAAGGGAAAAATGACAAAACATTGCAAGAGCATGTAAATGAAGTAGAAAATGTTGATTCACTTGTTCCACATTTTCATTTGTAAAGACTGCATATCTATAGTTGTTATCCCCTCCGTTCACTTTTATTAAAATGTTCATGTTTGGTTATTTCTAATCCTAACAGGTTGCATCCGAGGCCATTAAGAGCTTCCTGTCAGCCATCCACTCCTTAGTCTTGCAGCATGCAGAAGAACGCAAACTGCGGAAGAAGGCCGACCGGCTTGAAAATAGGTTGGAGAAGAATCTAAATATGCTAAGCAAGATGGAAAACAAGTTCAGTGAGAGTTTAGTCAACAATGGTGCCTCCACCCTCAGTCCAAATAATCCGTTATCAGTCAAACGTGCGAAGATGGATGCCTTCAGAAAGAGGGTGGAGAATGAGAAGTCCAAGTATCTGAGATCAGTTCAAGTCAGCCACGCTATGACACTGAACAATCTGCGTACGAGCCTCCCCAACATATTCCAGGCATTGACGGGATTCTCAAGCGCATGCATGCAGGCATTTGAGGCCATCCACATGCATGCCAAGGCTATGAATCACGATGATACCATCCAGTCCTCCCCCATAAATTGAGCGGTTAGATTTTGCGACTCTCTTTAAAGGTACCATGTTATGTTCTATGTTCAGTTCAATTGTTTCAAGGAGAGCTGCTATTCGATTCGTGTGCTTTTTGCCTAAAGAAATATTTACATGCAAATGTACAGATGGGGGCCATCTGTTTGATGATCTAAACCATTCATTCACTGGGCTCCATCTGTCCAAAAACTCTCCCCGATTAGACATTTTTAACCCTCTGATTTGTGGCCTCTTAATGGATGATTGAAAAATAAAAAGCCAATGTCACACATTGAGCAAGAAAATCTACCAGCCTGAGGTTGTAGGGTCGATTTTGGGAATTTGGGTTGGGTGTTTACCATAAATTTGGGTAGGCTCAAGCCGATCCGACCCAAATTGCACCCCTAGTTGTAGGATCATCCAATGGCGTAGAGTTTTTGAGATGATTGTTTCAATCATTGAATAGACGTCTCTCCATTAAAAAAAAATAATAAAAAATCATTGAATAGAAGTCCCCCTTCAAAGGGATGCTGCAGTTATATTTTATTTCTGGTTTCGTTGTTTGCAGGTACATGCAAACATTCCAGGAACAGCTAATACAAGGATTAAAAAAAGCGGTTGAATTCTATACGAGCAGCGTGGACAATCCCAGGAACACCTTATCCGAGGATTTCTATCCCTGTGGAGAACAGTCCCAGTGGCTTGAATCCATATCTGTTGTGCATCACGACAGGGGTCCTGGTTTTGAACAAATTTGTGTAGCATTGGCTGAATTTCTAAAGTATATACCCCACCTTTGAAAAGAAAAGGGCTATTGATTGCCTTGTCTCTACTTTCTTTCTAACGACTCAAAAGCCCAAGTATCCAATGTTGGAAGCCTCTTTTCTTGTGTCCAATGTTCATTTTCCTTTGTAATCTCGACTGTTCATTTGGTCAAGCACATCGTGGACGGTCGACTAGGCGGAGGCACATATAGCATGAGGGGGCCATGCCCCCCCCCCCCCCCCCCCCCCACAATGATTTGCAAAATCTCTAATATGGTTTTTGGCTGTACATGCATTCTTAGCAAGTTTAGTGGCCATGGCCCCCCAATGACCAATGCGGGCAAGTGCAAATTAGTCCCCCCCCCCCCCCCGGCAACTGAAAATTCCTGACTCCGCGCAGCGTGTCTAGATTAAGATATTGGTGCGAATTTTGAGCTGTTGCCCATGATGGGAATGTGGGCTTTAGTGGATGGAGGACATCTCAGAGCCTAGACGACCGGGCTGTTGCCCTTGATGTCTACCCTTTTTGGTTTATTTTGTGCTTGAAGGTGAAGAAGAGAAACAAAAGGGGGTGGAAATATCATTTCCCTAACATAAGATAGTAATATAAGTTATTTGATCCCTATATTTGCTTGCTTCCTTTTAAAAGATCTAAAGAGAAGACAGGGGTGGGTTGTCCCCCACAACTCAGACAAATTATTAAAAGTAAGGAAGGGAGAAAGATGAACAGAGAATGTTTAACCTTTGCAAAGCAGGGACTGTAGAAAAGAGACTCGGCTCAATCTACTTTGTACTTTATTATTATCATTTTGGGAGGACAAATGCAGGCCACGATCTACTCTGTTGGGCAGGGATTTGTACCATTTGGGCTTCCTCATAATAATACCAGACCAGCGGTCCCAATTAAACATGTATCTGCCCAGTGGGACCCAATGTTCACTTTTAGAAAAATGGCCAGTACAACCCTTGCAATGTAAATATAAGTGCACAGGGAAAAAGCCACTTTTGTCCTCCTTCCTACAAGACATTTATTGGGCCCCACTTTCACCTTGTTTACCTGTTGATTCGAACAGCAACCATAGCAGACCAAATCAAGCTAAGATCACCTTGATCGGATGATCCTAGGCCTTCGATCGATCTAGCCTAATTTAGGGTTCCCCCGAGAAAAACTTAGTCGTTGATTTTTGTAGTCAGAAGGGATTTCCGTCCAGCCGTCCAGGATAAGACCAAAGTTCATGTAGGTCCCTCACATTATGTTCCTCCTTGTAAAATCTTTTATATGGCGGACGATTGTATAGCTTACAAGTGCAGAAAAAGTATGGTGATGCCCTTATAATTGGATGATCTAATTCATTCATTGGTTGGGCCCCAGTATAAACAGGCCATGCCCAAAAAATCTCATCCACTGGTTTGGATCACCCAACAATGTGGGCTCCACCGTACTTTTTGATTGCAGATAGCTATAGGGCTGTCCACCCTACAGCATGCCATTCATCTCTTTCTCCCCAACTTAAATATGATGTGCTCTTGATCCACTTCGAGGGAAGGATCAGTCCTCTGTGCACAAAGACACAATTTCTAGGGATAATTTCTTCAATTTTTCAAGAAAGGTTGCATACAAGTTAGTTATTTATAGAAAATCCCTAATCTAGATAGCCCTTATCTCTAAAAGTCCTACCTAGACTATATTCTAAACAGATTGTATTTTAGTCACGTAACAATCTTCAACAGCAGAAGAACCAAACTATCTTCAGTTGATTTTCATTACCTTTTTAAGTGACTTTTATGAATCACTGGATTGACTCCAAATCACCTCGCAGTTTAAGTAGAGCCTATTTTTGTTGATCCTTTATTTTATTTTATGATAATATAGAGGCTATTGATATCCACACGACCATGTTTTGATAGGGCGCGCAGTCCCCTTGCAAAAACCAGCTGCAAGGGTGCCCCCATTGGATCCAAGTCATCAAAGTGCAATTATAATGACACTGAAAAATAATGGTGGAGTTAAATTCACCAACAAATAAAATCTTGATAAGACATGGATGTGAAGTAAGAAAGCATGCGTCTGTACAGATATCCTTATGTCTTGGTACCTTGGTACTTCGACTCTATCTCTTCTATTTAGAAGTTCTTCAACAGTTCCTACGACTTACTGTAAGTTGTATGGGGTAAATTTAAAAATAAAATAAAATAATAATTCTAGATAGGGAGCAAAACGCGTGTTTTTGCGGATATTAACATTCTCCGGAGAGCCTTGAAAAATTACTACACAGCAAAATTAATATCAATCCAACAGTAATTTTCTATTTTTCTGGTACAATTTAGATCCTTTGACATTAGAGTTTTTCATCTTTACAGCCATTTGCTTATGGTATTAATCTTCCAAGTGTCAGTTTTCAAAGCTTCTCATCCTTGACTCGTCATTTTCCATAATATTAGAACTAATTTTGAACAATTTTTGGATAACTAAAGCAAAGTTGTTAGCACTTAGCAGTGATATTTTAAAGCATTTGGATTTCATTATTTTCAAGGCATTTCTTGAAAATAAATACCATTTGCATGCAAACTATGGAACCCTTCTTTCTATATATTTGAGACCAGGAATTTCAAGTAATACAGGATTAGGCAGAGGTCACCTTTCTAGAAAACACAACATACATAGGGTCTGAGCGCCCAGGATTAGGAGAAATATCCATGGCCTGCAAGTGAAAATGCAAATCCATTTACCAATAAAACTTCATTAGATGATTTATCCTAGATTTGAAAGCAAAATTATCTAATTTAAATAGGAAGCATACAAATCTTGCATCAGAATAATATCTACTATATCATCAATATTATTTAAGTAGGACGGGGCTTAAAAGAGATGAAATAGATCTCATTCAGATACCCTGAAAACAATACTATCTATCTTCTCTTTGTTTGGTAAATAATCGATACTGAACACACGACCTTAACAGTTCCAACAAAAAGCACTATCCAAATGAGATATTGTCTTCAACTCTCTTAATTTCTATAATGAACAATTCAGAGGTGGATTAAGTGAAAATCCATGCATGTATGCATGTAACCTTCATGAGTGAAGTTTAATGAATAAAGAAATCTTTCAAATCCATTTGGGAAAAGGGTACTTGAAATAGTCATTTTGTTTTCTAAATCCTTGCATGTCATGCATGTAACCACCATGAGTGAAACTTCATGACTAGAAGGCATCTTTTACATCCATTTGGTAAAAGGGTAGTTGAAATAGTCACTTTGTTTTCTTTCTACTCTATAATATAAGAATATAATAATTGTTCTTATGTTCTTGCATTTACATGTTTTTAAGCTTAAAATACCATTTCAATCAAATATACATGTTCTTGTTGACGTACCTGAGGGGGTTCAAAGCCTCCAGCATAATGGAAATAGGACCCAACAATCCAAGCATGATCAGCATCACCAGTTGATGTCCATATGGAGATAGCCTTTGTCCAGAAGCAACGATTGGAGAAACTGCAACGACATCATGGAAAAGGAAATTAAGAATTATTTAATCAATAACAGCAGTTTTTAATGTCTCACTTTAAAGTTTGGTCAAATCTATGTTCACAATTATTCTGTAAATGATTACAGGGTTCTCCAATTATTCCTTTTTTTTAATGGGGTTCTCCAATTATTTCTTAAGCACACAATTCAAGCTTTAGATAATTTCTATTGAAAAAGGATAACATTTTTAAGATGTAACCATTTAAAAAAAAAAAACAATTTTAAGACGTCTTATCCATATTCCACCACACCTCTATGAACCAGTTTCTCCAAATTTCAAGTGACGAAAAACTTCCAAAATACTATGTTAATCACATTCTTGAGATGAAAATGTGTTTGTGTTTTATTTGATGCTTTAATGATCAGTGTAGCATGTTATGGGCGGGTCCATTTTCATTAATACAATTCCTTCTTTTTTTCAACCTCCATACATATAGGGAGATGATAAATCCTTTCTCAGCAACATGATGTCAGCATGATTTGAATCATCCATTTGATGGGGCCTACAATGAAGATAATTATTGAACAGCTATCTAGATACTATAAGCAAAGATAGAACAGTTAGGACCATTGATAACAAGCGATTTTCTAATAATGGCATCTTTAGATGGGCTTCCATCTTTGTATCATTTGCCCGAATTGAAGGAGATGATCTCATGGAAGATCATCTCTCTTGGTTAAAATAGTAGTATTTTTTGCTTGAAAATATCTTTCTAATAGTCTCTCTCTCCATCGGGGGATGATAAATCCACCCTCATTTTTTCACTTCTCCTGCCCATTGACATGATTTGGATATAAATCAAGATATATCAAGAATGAAGAAAAATAAATAAGAACACAAGAGAAGAAGAGAAGTACAGAGGGAGAGCTAGAAGAGAGGAAAGAGGTAGAGGAGAGAGGTGATCGTTGGGTTGACAGAACCAAACTCAGGAACCCTCATTATCTGTGCAGTTTGAGAACCCCCAAAGAGGCCCCACACATAAGTCACACTTATGCAACTTAAGTTACAGGAAAAAAATTTACAAAGAAACCCCTTTACAATTTAAACCCGTGACAATAGAAGACCTCCCAGCAACTTTACAAATGATAGGCCTCATCTCATATATTCTTGATTCTCCTACATTCCCCCTCAAGCTGGAGCATAGATAATTACACATGCATAGCTTGCCAATAATATTATGAAGACGAGCCTGAACTATAGCCTTAGTAAATATAGCATCCAACTGAGAAGCAGACTGAACAAATGGATTTGAGATAACCTGAGAAGACACTTTCTCACGAACAAAGAGACGTGCCATCACATATGTTTGATAATTCAGTAAATAACACATTTCACATGTAATTCATAATGCATACACCACATTTAACATGCATTCTATATAAATATAATTATGTAATACATGCTGATATAGAATACGATATATTCACCACATTTAAGATGCATTCTATATAAATATAATTACGTAATACATTCTGATATAGAATACGATATATTATAATACACTTACGGTTTTTGGTTTCGGTATGTAATTTAGTTCCGGTATGAGTTTCGGTGTATAGAAATTAAAAAAATTGGTCGTTTCGTATAGATTTCGGTAAAAATTTAACACCATCTCTGGTCCTCTTGTAATTTGTATTTTGCACTTTTTTCTTTCACCTGAATAAAAGCTTGTTGTATCTCTTCAAAAGACAGAAAAATTTACATTTAGATCTCCAAACAAAATGCACTTACAACATCAAAATGCAACAGCAGGGATCAAATTATAGGAAACCATAAACAACTATCACCTCATTATAGCTACACCTCCTGGTTTAAGAATCCGTTGCATCTCCTTAAAAACATCCATTGGCTTGGTCAAATAATCAACACTAACCTGCAAGGTGTAACACATTCAAACAGGAGAGTATTCAAAATATAATTGTTTTGTAATGTATGATGGGCTGCATGCTAAGAATATAAAACAAGTAGATGTGATACTTTTTCTCAAGTCTAAGAGAATGAGATACTCAACAGTTTAACAGCATATTGTAACAAAGTTGACTTGTTGGTAACCAGTAAGCAACCAAAAAATATTATAGTACTTTTTGTTGATCAGAAAACTAATAGGAAAGAGGATTAAACAGCAGAGACGAATATCAATACCAAATTCACATAACAAGCTTCACATGGAGTCAATACTTGAGCACGCACTACCATGAATATCTCCACCATGTTTTGATCATGTTAAACCACAGATAAGTTTTGGTTTAGAGAGGATTTCAGAGCATTTCTAGACTTTTTTTTTTTATCTCTTTCGAAGGACAATTCCTTTGGGCCTTTTAAAGAAAACATAATCTTCCCACTATATATATGTTCATTAACTTCATTATTAAAGTTGAATACATAAAATATCTTTTCTTAGAATGGTAGGGAGGTTATTCATTTGTCAAAAGTGAGAGTGACTGCCGTCATCATCCCTTATTAATTAAACCTGTTGATAAGTATAAAGCCTAAGGTCATAAAGTTACTAAACATCCAAGAAGTATAGGTTAACTTCTGTGTTAAAAGGAGTAGCCTCAATTTTATTTTGATTCATGAAACAGGAGTCTAGACAAATTCATCGTTTATACAACATAGGATCATGACATATACTGAATGGGAATTTCAAAACAAAGATAGAATTTCCGAAAGGTATCAACAATAAAAACGAAGTTAGAAGGAAAGATCACATGAAATACTGAGCACACTTCACATAAATAGAGATAAATGAAATATTGAAATGTACCCGTACCCTGTGATACAATAGCAATGAATGAAACATAAAATATCCAAAGAATGAATGCTTTGACATTTCCCTTAAAAAATATCCCAGCAATGACACCTTACTTGATGATGAGGTAAACTTCTCTTCCAATACGGACTTTGTCAAAATAATGTTAATTTGTTTAGAGTCGTGGATAGTAGAACTCCATTTGCTTCTAACTGTAATTTTTCTTTTATGAAATGATGAGCTATGACCCAGTGGTGAACACCATGCACAATATTAGCTGTCATGCAAACTCTTTACTTTCCAGAATTTCTGGTTGTTTTCTCCTCTCAGCTCATTACTCAATTACCAAATGATGCAATAAATGACTGAGATTTTACGAAACAAGAACAACATTTTTACATGGCTACTGATATTTGCATTGCCATGTTTTAATAATTGCGCAAACTGGCATGTTTTACTTGTCTGACGTTACCTAATTTGAATACATGAAGTCCCAATGCTATCCAACATGAAGATATTTGAGGCTCCATTATTAGTTAATCAGGAAAGACATTTTTTTTTTCAGTTGTTGTATCCATAAATGTTGCTGTTATACTGATGCTATGTGCCTCCAAGATCACAGGCATAGGAAGCCCCGACAATACAAATGAATTCTGTAAAGGAAGGGACTAGGAAGACGGCCTATAGAAGAGAAAAATATTAAGCAGATATACAAATAAAAGGACATACCACATTTGTTATAACATCGAAAGAATTATCCTCGAATGGAAGTTTGGGGTTTACATTTAAATCTTGTACAATATATTCTGTTAAAACCTGAAAAAAGACATTGAGAATTATTAAAAGCGTTATGAAGCATTGGTTGATACAATTATTAAAAATAGCATACATGTGTGTGTGTTTTATCACAACAATACAATGAGGTACAAAAAACGTATAGTACTCCAAACTAGGCTATAATTATCACCGTTTACAGCTTTCTGCTTGTGTTACGTTATCTTTCCAAAATGCATTTAAATACATTACATGTAATTCATAGCAAAAGCGAAAGCCAGGTGCAAGATATAACAAAGAGATCCTAACCCTATGACCACAGAACTTTTCACTAAAAATAACCCATACAGACTTGTGAGGTTTTGAATTTCGGACTTTGCAAAGATGGATTTCTTTTTCAAATGTATCTATGCTTTGGTCTAGAAAACATAGTGGAAAATAACTTCAACCATATCTGGCAACTTTGTAAAGATACCGGATTCCGCTTGAGTTCTTCTTCATTCATACCCATGCCTACTATCCTATCTTGCTTGTATCCCGCTGGAAAATGGCTCACCTAGATAGATAAAAGCAATCATCTGAGTTAAGATAAATTCATATACAAAACACATACATATGTATGTATATATGTGAGTATAGAAGTTTGGAGTTTTTCCTTATTAAGATAACAATTTTATTCAATAATAATGGATTACAAATACCAATAAAAAAAAAGGATTATTTTAGGGGGTAAAGATTGACTGCCCCTCATAGAAGATTGGAAATTGCTTACCCAGCTGCTACACAAATCTAGTAGGCATATTCCTGGAGTGTTGCTTGGCGGGAAAACTTTTGAGTAATAGCTGGTAAGTGCACGAATAGCGGGGTCATCGATATGTGTAACAAAGCGAGGAGCCGAATAGAACATTGAATCGGATGATCTACCAAAGAAACCAAGCAATGTGTTTTAGAAATACAAAATTTAACCCCAAAGCTTAACTTAATTCCACAAGACCAGCTATCCAAGTACCAACTACTA
This sequence comes from Tasmannia lanceolata, assembly GCF_043159265.1. Classification (NCBI taxonomy): domain Eukaryota; kingdom Viridiplantae; phylum Streptophyta; class Magnoliopsida; order Canellales; family Winteraceae; genus Tasmannia; species Tasmannia lanceolata. The sequence continues at coordinate 9,218,147 of NW_027518685.1, read as the reverse complement.
TTCCCTCAACAAATTGGGCTTGTATCAAAAGAAGCAAAAGCCTTTGCGATGAATTATCTTCTCTTCAGTTGCCTAAAACTTAAGCATAATGGGCTAGTAATAAAATAATTAATAAAATAAAGCAGCTTCTGAACACCATAAAAACAGGAAAAAACACATGCAATGAAGGGTAAAAAACAGCTATGCCAAGAAATCCTACAGGCCGTTAGGATACAAAGATTTTATAATCCAAGATTGTAAAATCCTGGATTTCACAAGCTAAAACCTAGAATTTATAAACTAAAACCTAGATTTTATAAGCAAAACCCTAGATTGTGCATTTTCAGGATTGTAAAATCCAGGTTTTAGCTAGGTAAATTTCAGGATTTTACAATCCTGGATTATAAAATCCATGTATTCAAGTGTTTAATCAAAACCCTAGTAAGAAAGCTAATAGAAAGTACTCGTCAAAGCGCCGAAAATCCTCCTCCTTGAAGGGGAACTTTTCAGGCCATTCCACGCTCTTCAGCACCTTTTAAGACATAACCCAGAACAGAACATTAGTCATCTCAATTGGTTCTATTATAAGAAAAGCTAAAACAAAATACAAAATGAAGATAAAAACAAAGAAAAAAAAAGAGAAAGGAAATTTCAAATGAGGAGGTTTACCTGCTCAACGGTTGAGATTCCTTGTTGTTTGGCAGATGCCATGAAAGAAGAGCTTCCTCCTGTTATCATTTTCACAAATCGCTCCAAAAACGAAGCTCCTAACCCTAGAATTAGGCGACGAGGCGTTCTTCGAGTGGGTTTTGTTGGGATTGAAAGAGTGGGAACACCGTAATATGTAGGGCTGCGAGCTACCGTGATAGGGAGAGTCTGCAGCATTGTTAATCCAGCATGACGAGACATTACACCATTGGATGTGTGTATGTACTGATTGTTGCTTTAGAAGCCTCTGGCTCGCTGCCTCTTCCATTTATTCTTGCCCTCACAAATAATGAAGGAATGGATGGTTATCTTCCACGTTCTTCGTCTCTGATGTCTTATGTTTGCCGGGAAATGATATTTACACCCCCCTTTTCCCGCATTTCTGCCTCCTTTGTCTCTTTTTTCCCCTGAAAATCAAACGAAATACATTCATTTTTTAGGAAGGAAAATGATTTTTTCATCCCCACTATAGGATTATGCACCCCACTCCCTTTTAACAGAATCTTGGGAAGACTTTAACGTTTTTTGACGCCAAATCAGGTTACAGGGGGCGCATAATCCTAAGGTGGGGGGGGGGGGTGAAAGAATCATCTCCCTTTTAGGAAACGTAAAGCAAAGAGGGGGTGCAAATTGAGGAAAAGGGGTGGAGAAATATCATTTTCCAGGAGCCGCACAATGACGGTTTATTTGGTAATGGCACTCGCCTTCCTTGTTTAGGAGAACCCTATAGCGTCCACCTGTACCATTTTATTCATATGAATAATATCCGCACGCCCTTCTATTTGGTAATGGCACTACACATTTTATGATATTTATTGGGAAGCGATATATTCCTCACCTTTTTTACTTGGGACAGCCCCATCTAGTGGAAAAGAGTAGTCATAAATACACTAGATGGGGCTGCCATTAAAAAAAGATAGATATAGCCTTGCAACAATACTGTAGAGGTACCTCACCCTTGATATTTGATCGAACAGCAGTACCTCCACCGTACAAGGGTCTTATTGTCGTAAGGCCTTGCACCATATACCACAAGGTTGTGCGGGTATTATTTTCTTTTATTTATTTACACGCCCGTCCATGCTTTCATAAATCATAATAAGGCAAACTCACCTTGTCTAACAACTTTTTAAATGGTTACTGGGAGCTTTATGGGAATTGCAAGAGGTTAGATAAAAAAACAAAAGCCCAGTTCGCCCCATCATCAAAGCAAAGTCGCGCTGATATCAGTAATTTATTTAAAAACCTGGTTAGTCTACCAACAGATCCCTGCTATACACAGATTAATATTTCTCATTATCAACATCTAGGAGGTTAAAATAATCATAGAAGCCCACCAAAGAAATCCCAAAAGTTTACAAGCTATGCCAAAGAGCTTTTACAAAGCATTCATTCTCAATCAGAGTTGTTCAAGCGTGGCAAACAATCAACTTCCTATTCTTCAATTTCTTACACAACTATAACCTTTTTTTTTAAACATTTACATAAGACCGACTCTTTCAATTATCCTCAACCTTGTTCTTTATAAGGAGTCCAGATCAATTTGCTAACGTCCACCTCTAGACCTCCTCGTCCCGCTGCTTTTAAGTGGCGATCCAGTACCTTTGGGTCCGCGCAGATTACATGCTGCCCTTTCCTGTATTGAATTAGGTCTAGAGTCTGAAGGGTGCTCAATATATCATCAGCTTTTATGGCTGTCATATCACTAAGTTCCTGCAAAAAGAAAATTTTGCAGGGTATGTAAATCCCTTAGTAGCCAAGGAAGAAAAGAAAAAGAAAAAAGAAAACAAACTTCACAATAACAAATTCACCCAATATTTCTTCTAGAAAAAGATACCTATATTATTAAAAAAAAGATTACAAGTGCACTTTGGTGGCTAAAGAATGCCACATATAAAACGAGGCGCTACTTGGCACTTCTAGGAAAATGATACCTGCAGCCTCCTTGTTTTGATAATGCCACACTCCACCATATTAGACAGTTTCCTGACTGGATGCGAAATTAACAGTTTGTAATTAGAAACGTGTAAAGTAAAGTGTATCCTTTCTGTAGCAATGTAGCTTGGGGAAAAAGATATGGAAACCCAGCATATGATACAACCCAAGTGTTCCACATGTACAAAAATAAAGGGTGACACAGTGCACAAGGCTCCCGCCATTGCGGGGTCTGGGGAGCGCTAGATGTACGCAGCTTACACCTGCTTTGCAGAGAGGTTGTTACCGTGACTCGAACCAGACACAATGGAGCAACATTACCGCTGTGGCAAGGCTCGCCCTCTATTTCCACATGTACAAAAATAAAACACCTTTTTGGTGAGTTTCTGTTTAAGTTTAATTGTCAGTCTCTTGCAGCGTCCTGACAATAGCTTATTTGCTTGACTTTCTTTTCTTTTTTTTCTTTTGAAAATTGACATTTTTTATTCCAAAAAGTGCCAAATAAGGGACAAGTTGTCCCCTACCAGGCTACAAGCAGTACCGCCCCCTACATACAATAGGATTAGCTTACATATCTGTTATGTGCTATCCATCCCCATTCCCAATTATATTACCCCATAGCCTAACTTGTATCAGATCCAACAAAAGTGCCTCAATTGTGGTCCCCACCAAGGCATAATACTTGTTCGTCATGCCACACAAACTTCTCCACCTCATTCCAACTGGCGATTTCGATTTTCAAAACCCCCGCTCGAAGACCAAGAGCTATTGTGCGCCCCTAACCGTGCACGATAGCTATTTCTTCTAACGTACGCCATGCCATCTTCTTCGGCTGCATTTTCAGAGAGAGCCGGTAGTCTTCTCCGGCAACTATCCCCGCCGGCCACCACCTCCTTCTCCACGGTCACCACCTCTAGTCCCTCCTACATCTTTTCCACAAAAGCTATATATCTATCTCCACCTCTTAAACCAGCCACCACCACCTTCTTCAAGATCTAAAACCACCTCCGCCGCAGCCCAGTTTCTTCATCCCATTCCATCATTTTCATATCAATAACCCATCTTCACCACCCGATCTCCGGCGGACTTCATCTCGCACCATCATCAAGCCCCGGCGTACTCATTAAGTCCGGCCACAATGGCCTCCCGACAGCCTCCACATTCGGTAACCCTCGGACCTTCCACGGCCTCCAGATCCAGCCACGACAGCCTAGCTTCTCTCCACGGCCTCCAGATCTGGTCTCCACGGCTGCCCACGACCTTCCAGATCCGGCCTAAAATGGCCTAATTATGGACTCCAGATCGCCTCCACGACCTCCCAACGGCCTCCACAGATCCTTGGGGCCGCCACCTCTTTTTCCTTTGCAGTTTCCTAGAAGGCAGCCTCCCCTGAGATCTTCTTTCGCCCGATTAGTCTACCGATTTTACTCTCCTTCCTTCTCCAGCAATCCAAGGATTGGTGAGAATTAGGTGTCGCCGGGGATGATGGTGGTCCCCTAAAAAGGGGCGGCGATGGCAATGGCGGCCACTTCTCCTCTCTTCTCCTTCAGAAAAACCCCCAACAAGAGAGAAGATCTCCTCAAGTCCCTCTTCTTCTTCTGCTATGTATGAAACCCTAATGGATTTGCCTCTTCTTTACAAACCCCAACGATCCTTCCTCCTCTTTTGCAAAACCCCCTACACAAACCCTCTTTTCCTACCTTTTGCTTTTTGCCCTAGGAACCCCTTCCAAGCTATTTGGAGGCCTTTTGCTTCTCCAATCGAGAAGACTTCCTCCTTCCAAAAGAACAGAAAAGTGGAAAAACCCCTCCCAAAACCACGTTTAAATCCCTCTCCTTCTAATAAATCTAGTGAAAGAGAGATGATAGAGAGATTGCAGATGGGCGGCAGAGGGTGGCCAGATGTAGGACGTAGTCTTGGCAGGAGAAGTAGACGGAAGTGGTCGAATAGGGAGGCAAAAGCCCCCCTACCCCCGAGCTGCTCACCCTCTTCTCTTTTCTTGACCTACAACCCTCTTCTCTTGCCACACTTTGATTAGAAGCAAGATTAAGATTGAGGAATTTTTCCCTTGTTTGATTGACTTTCTGTTGTGTCATAAAAAAGGCTCCCCTTGTATCCGAATAATTTTGTCTTATTGTTGAAGACCGTGTGCAGAAATTAAGACAAGCAGAAAAAAAGTTGCAGTTTATTCAATATGCTAAGTATTTGAAGCCCCAATCGTGCATACCTTAATAGAGATGTTGCTTTTGTGCTTTTTCAGAATGTCGAGAAGAACCCTGGTCCAGTACCCTCTGTAGCTCAACATTCCAAGGTCAGAAAGTGGTCGTTCGGGCGTCCCTACTTTGCCTTCCTTCTTTGAAAGTTCATAGGCTGTTTGGCATTAGCATGTCATTAAAACCATTTTGAATTGACATAAAGAATCACGAATAAGGATAAAAACTGACTGTACAATAATTATGATGGTTCTCGTAGAAGCAATTCAATCATGGCGATTAACCCATTAAAAGCAAGCAAAAGTTGAAAAAGGGAAATGATTTTAGCACTCCACTGTTTTGATAGGTAGCGGAAGCTTCTTGCCTTTAAGTGTTTAAAGGGCTGTCAAAAGGTTATTTACAGTTCCCAAAAAGCTTTGACAGCGCCGATTAAAAACAAAAAAACAGGCTACTTTCGCGATGTATCAAAACAGTGGAGGGTTAAAATCATTTCCTGTTGAAAAAATATGATCAATTACTGTCGAGATACCACCAAGGACAAGGCGGGAGATTGTACATCAATTTAATGATGGAAAACTCGCATCCCCACCACTGCATACCCATCATGGTTACTGCAAACGGGAAGAACTAAAAGACTTGGAGAAAGAAAACTCTAGTCGTGGCAAGAAGAAAGATAGAAGGGACAGCGTAAGGTCTGGCAACATAACCCACGACTCCCAAAAAGAGTTATCAACTCTATAGGAAAGAATCGCTAATGATAAGCTCGCTCCGGTCAACTCCTTGTTTAGCCACAGTGACAAACTGTCCACTTCCTGATTGGCTGATCTCTAATTATGATGTAGGTGTGGACTGATTTGCTTGCATATATCAGAAATCTTAGAATTATAGGTGCTAACTTCCACAGACCTACCGTTGCCCCTTTGGCGACCAAATGACTACTTCTGGATCTCCTTCCAAAGTCATTAAAACCGTGAAGACCAAAGAGTGACGCTCTACCGTTCACCTAATAGATTCTGTTATCCCATATGGGCCAGAAAAGCACCTGAGAACACATCCCTGCCAATCCCTAAAGATTCCTCCAATGCCTGTGGGGCCGAGATTTCCTTAAGAGCTGCCATGAAAATTACTTTTATTATTTGAAGAAGAGGCGGGCACCATCTTGGATAGAATTTTAGTTTTGCTTTTCTCTCCCAAAGGGTCACTTTCCAATACTTCAAGACAACACAAGAAGGAAAAGCCCCAACTGACGTCTTCTCATTTGTCCATGCAAATAATTCCTGCTTGATTTCCGATATGATCTTGCCAAGGGATTTGCTTTTGTTGATGAAGATGGGATTGTTTCCTTCCACCCAAATGTGCCACAAAACCATGAATGGCCCATTGCTCCATGTGTCCACTGAGAGAAAAACACTTTCTCAAAAGCAGAAATGGGCTTTTGTATAGCAGCCAGTTGATCGCAAAGAGCCCTGAATCGATTTTGTATAGCAGCCAGTTGGACCGAACGTCGCCCAACCTGATCTCGACGCGGAGAACGAGCAACTCCAACAAGTGGAGACTTTCACTACTCTAAGCCCGCATCCATGAGGAAGATACCTTCTGATCTGAGTACCTTCGAGGGCCATTTTCATGGCTAAGCTACATGCAAAGGATCACAAATGATGAGAACAAGAAGGAAGAAGAGAAGGTTGATGCAACGCCGTTGTTATGATGTCTTTATAAAATTTGAAGATCTCTAAATATCACTAAATTAAGTACCACCAGCATATATCGAATTCTCAATCTTAAATGAAACCAAACAAAAAATAAGTGCTTAGTTCTGAAATAAAAACATAAAAATATGATAAATGTTCAAACTAATAAACTATTATGCAGCTAACTTTCCCAGTCCACCTAAGTGTTCCCACTTGCAAAGCTAGATATGCGAATTTGTAGTAGAGTCGATGAATTGATGGCCTGCTTGAAATTGGAGGAGCAGGTCTTGTGCTAGAAGCTGGCATCAAAGCATGCGAGGATGATGTTTCATCATATTTTTCTGGAAAATCGTCTGAAGCTTCAGGTCGCCTTTTTTGACGATCCGGGTCACAAACGACCCACGTGATCATGCGACCGTGGATTGCAAGTCGGAGGGTGGGATGCTTATTCTTGGAATGTTTCTTTCAAAGATTATTTCAAAAAAATCCAGATTTAAGTAGGTGTGTAAAAGAGAGCTACTACACAAAACTACACATTTCTTTCTTGCTTTTTGTTTCTTTTTTCCTTTTTTTTGTTTGCTTTAGTCATCTATATAATGTAACGACAAGAGGAAGGAAAAGGATAGATTTGAATAAAGTAAATTTTTGGAACATCATTTGTGAAGAGAGGCTTGGCTCTTCACATGGAACTTGACTCCTTCACGTGTCATAGTGTTTTTAACCAAAACCGTGGTATGGGATTTTCAAACCCCCACGAGTTGATTTAGTTGCTCCTTGTGTGATCTCCATCTCGTGTTACTGCTCGATGATCCTGCATCAAAGATGGCCGATGCAAGCCAAACAAAAAAAAAAGTAAATCAAAGGGAATGAAGGAAGAAGGAAGAAGAAAGTTAAATAGCTCCATACCAGGTTAAAAAAACAGGACCAAGCTAAGTGATCTGCTTCACCATTTGCATACTGCCAAACATGCTGAAATATAACCAAGTTGCCTTCGACCCCATCAAGGACTTCTTAAGTCACATTAATGCATCTCCATGGATATGTTTCTCCCTTGCACATCCAATGGATCACGTTAAGGGAATCTCCTTCAATTCTGTGATACGATCTAAATCATATATCTCGACTAACCGAACTCTAGCGTAGGGCCTGCACTTCAGTATTGGATGCATCAATCTGGGCCAACAACCAAGAAAGACCCACCTAGTAACTCCATTGTATCACAGAAATGACCCCAAAGAACCCGAGTCAAGGATTCCCCATACTGGGTACGTCAAAGATTAGTTTAATAAATCCATTGAAGCGCGCATGTGTGTGTGTTGGGGGTGGGTGGGGGTAAGGGTTGCAACTTGGGTCGGGTTGAGGCCAACTCAACCCTAACCCGAATGAGCTTAACCTCAACCCTAACCCGACCCAACCCGAACCTCAACCCGAGGAGTGTAAACCCGACCCAACCCAACATAAACTTATTCAACCCTAACCCGACCCGACGAACCCGATTTCACTCATTAAAAACATGATGAGAAGATACTCACCTTCTTTTTCTTTTGATTGGAAAACTGCCGCCGTGTGCACACTGGGAGAGGGAAAGCTTCATCAGATTTTAAAAAATCAAAAGAAACGAAAAAACCTCATCCTCTGCACACAAGGAAAGAGAAGCAAGAACGAAAAACACAAGAGGGGGGAAAGAAATAAACTCAGGGAAAGCTTCGATTCTGATTTATTCTTATTTTTTCTTCTGTTTCTTCATCGTCTTCTTCATTTGATCGTCGGTCGTCGGAATCTACAGAATGGTTGTGGTGGAATCTTGCCGTGTTCTGGAAGGAGGAGGCGGCATTCACGCTGCTGAAAATAGAAGGCTCTTAGGTTTACATTAGAAAGAAGACAAGATGGAGGAGTAACAAATGCTTTGGTGGAAAAGAGGATATAAATAAAATAAATGTTATTAAGTAAAAGTAACTTTGGTAGGCTGTTGTACACATGGAGCGAGAGAGAAAGCTACTTTATTCTTGGCATTGGGAGAAGTTAAAAACATAAAAAAAGAAGGGAAAGAAAGAGAAGTAACGGTTGACAAGAAAAGTGACTTATGGGTGATAGCTGTCAAAGTCTACTTTTTGGGAAAACAGATGGCACCATTTTTTTCATTGCTTATTCAAAATATTTGAGTTCTTCACAAAGGCACTTCGGGTTTTGGGTTGGGTCGGGTATTCAATGCCTACCCAAACCCAACCCGAAATAAAATTGGGTTAGCATTTCCACCCCTAAGCCAACCCGAGTTTGGATTTTCCCAACCCAACCCGCGCCAAAATCGGGTTGAACCCGACCCAAGTTGCACCCCTAGGTGGTGATGGTGGTGGTGTGTGTGTGGGGGGGGGGGGGGGGGGTGGGGGGGGGGGGGGGGGCTTGGGAGTTAATTTTACTTGCAGGGATCTTATGTTCTTAACTATGGCGCACCTCATCCCAGGATCTTCTCAAAGAAGTTTCTAAAATATCATTGAAGTCTGGAAGGACACTGGCCCACTGAACGATCAATGAAAGAATTTTTCGGTTCATATTGTGACACCCCACCGCACCATAAATCACTACAAAATTTAAATCTATTACCCTTGCAAGCTCTAAAGCAGATCCTCTTTGGAATAGAGGCAAAACTTTTTGAATTTCCCACCTATTAGTTGTCCTCTTGAGTCTATAATGATCAACCATGTTCCAACCCCCAAAGTTGACACCGTATATCTTGGCTATCACATTCCTCCATAGTCGGCCATCACATTCCTCCAAAGGTAGGATTTATCCACCCCAAACCTCCATAACCAAAGGGCTTTATTCATTGCCTTAATATTTCTGATTCACAGCCCCCCAGAATATTTGGGATAGCAAACATCATTCCAATTTACCAAATGGGGCCTTCTCGACTCAGAGTCATCCTAGAGAAAATCCCGCTGCAATTGTTCAATACACTTGATGACACTAACAGGACATTTAACATGGGACATATAATAGAAATGGAAATTCACAATCCTTCCTCCCAGTGAAAGGAGATTTCTCTTCCATGTAAAAAGCTGCATATCTATCTTCTTCACAATGGGATCCCAAAGAGCGCGGTGTGGCTTACCCCCAGCAAATCAGAAGAATCAATTTGCTTAACCTAGTACCAGTTTTTCACATGATGCTAACAAGACTAAGAGCTCTTTATTTGACTATAACGTGGATACAACTTGAACAAATCTACTGATAATCAAGAAACAGACATAGGAAGGATGGTGTGACCAGAGCAGATTATGGCCCATGGCACCAAAAGAATTCTCAGCAAATCCGGTAGTCCAAAATCCAAATAGGCCAAAGGTGGGGTCCCAACAATGCAATACGGTCATTCTACATCATGATATTATGCATGTCAGTATGTGTGCCCCAACATATTAGTCATCTGAAATAGTTTATAGATATTCCTACCCAAATAGACTTCATTAAAAAAAATCCTGCTCAAATAGACTAAGTCACTAAACAAGAAACATAGGAGAGATGGGGAAAAGCTCACAGAATGCAATTAGGAATTTTCCATATCCTTTTCTTTGGTATGGAGGAAGAGTGAGAATGCAAGCCAAGTTATATGATTCCTCTGAATGCTTTTCCTGCATCATTAGCCAAACCATTGGAAGAAAACATTTAAGAGACTGAAACCAAAAATATGTTTTCCCAGCATCATGCAAAGCACTGAAAGAAAACATTTTGAAGGATGAAACAAAAGCAAAAGTGCAATGCACTCATTAACCATGCCACAAACATGTTAAAAACAGAAGAATAAAAACCTAGAAGAAAATGCAAAATTTCAAGTGCCAATGAACTTCTTAACAAGCAATTTTTTTATTAAGTCTTGACTTGATGCCACCCATGAAGCTCATGTTATTAGACCATTTATGTTAGTTTCTGGTCATCACCTTGACCAGCAGCTCACTAGATTCCTGATATGGGCATGGTCGCTATATTTGACACATATATTAGATGACTGCTGATCTAATGCAGACAAGACATGCATGTCTACTTAGCCATCAGCCCACCACTGGTTTGCATCTTTGCTCTTACTTTTTTTTTAAAAGAAAAAAAAAAGTAAGAGCATCTTTGCTCTTACTTAACTGTCATTTCATTCAAGAGACCTCATACATAAATCTATTTCTTTCCGGCAGCATATTGCTGATTTATCTCAAACATGATGTCTTTTTGGGTTCCTTTTCTTGAATGTGTGCGTGTGGGGATGACTAACTGATGTATATAAAGGCTAATTTTTTTTTTAATAATTACATAATTGTATTAGAATTCATACGGAGCCTACATAAGATAGGGACCAGGAGTCCCCCTTTGTATTACAATGTATGAGGGCCCAGGAGATAACTCCCGGGCCACAAAGTAAAAAAAGGACAGAAAATCAAAAAGGTATCCCCTTTGTCATTCCCCTATACGTCCCTCCTTCGAACCAGAACTTCCAAATCCTGCCGCCTACCTAAAAGGCCGTTCGACATCAATTTTTAAAAAACTTTGCTTACCCCTAATACAAGCTTACCCAAAACAAAGCGTTGCGATCTTCCATTGAAGACCTTAAAAGCAGACTCCCCTTTAAGACGTGCATTTTCCCATTTCCCTCAAGAGACGCTCAATCTCAAATGCGAAAACTTCCTCATCCGACACAATAGCCGAGAGATCCTCAGCATTTGGTTCCATACCTTCAGAAGCCTTTTTCTGGTCAATCATGTCCTCCAGCTTTTTTATTCCCACTGCCTTGTCTGCTTCCCATCGGAGGCGCCTCAGATTCCTCTCATCCGCCAATGATTTGTTGAAGAAGGGATGTTTATGCATATCCAGGCGACCATTTTCTTTTTATAATAGGATGACTCACTTTGTTTTACACTTCTCAGATTGGCTGTTGAGAGCTTTTTGGGAATTGTAATAGCCTCTGACAGCTGGTTAAAGCATGTAAAACAAGGTGAGTCCATCCCATTATCAAAACATGGTTGTGAGGATATTAGTGTGTGTGTGTACTGTCATTCCCAGCAGCTCGTGTACATCATATGAGCACCTAAGATGTTATATAACTGAGGCTACCTTGGTGTGCGTGGGAATTGTTGTCCCTACGGAAGCCTATTTTTCTGTGCCTTAATTTAACAGTGAAAGACTAGAGCGGTAGTCAAACAAAGTCTTGGGTTAGTGTCACCTGATCAGGAGGAATCAGAGGAACCCAAACACAATCTGGGTAAAATAAATGGTGTAGAGAATACTGCTCTATAAAAGTTGATAGTTCGGATATTAAATATGGCTCCATACAAGAAATATGGATATGGATGTGGGTAAGTAAAATGTGCATCATTCTCAAAAAGATTTGAGTCTTCCTAGCCAACACAGAGTTGGTGTCCATATTATTGCCACCAAATGCATCTGGCCAGAAGTTTTACTGTTTGTGTATAATAGCAGTTCTAGTAAGAGGCGTAGAGTGCACCAATGACATATTGACCTTCGTAGAGTGCATGAATGACATACTTTCCATATAAGGAAAAGCATTCATGTGGGAAATAAGCAGTTGCCTCCATAGTCCACATGAAAACCTAGGAAGTCTAGGAAAATTAGTAGGACAGAATTCTTGATGTAAGCATGTCAAACAAAATTAACCTTTTTAAGGAAAAATTGACATTTTCTATTTCCTCTCTCCTATCGACTCAAAGAAGAGCAAAGATGAAAGAGGAAAAGGAACGAGAGAGAAGGGAAGCAAAGAAGAGGATAGAAGAAAGGGGGAGATATATATATATATATATATATATATATATATATATATATATATACACACACACACACACACACACACATATATATATATATATATGAGGAAACTGTTGGTGAGCTTAAGCGCACCAAACTTATGGTGCGCTTAAGCTCCCCAATCACATGGGTCCCACATGTTCTGTGGTGATCCAAACCATTCATTTGCAAGGCCTTATCATAGATAGGGGGTGTACCAAAAATCAGCTCCATAGGATCATCCTAACCCCTCCATTTGTGGAAGACAAAAATGGGGCAGATTTGTGTCTGTCCATTTTTGTCCTCCACAAATGGAGGGGTTAGGATGATCCTATGGAGCTGATTTTTGGTACACCCCCCATCTATGTAAGAGACTTTCAAATGAATGCTTTGGATCATCCTAACAAAGTGGGCCCCCATGTGATTGGGCGCTTAAGCTCACCATAAGTTTGGTGAGCTTAAGCGCACCAACAGTTTCCTCTATATATATATATATATATATATATATATATATATATATATATATATATAGAGAGAGAGAGAGAGAGAGAGAGAGAGGCCCCAATGGAGATATATTATTCCCTCAAGAGTGAATTTCCCACAACATTTTGATCTCAAGCAAGGAATCATTGTGACAGGGATAGATGTGAGTTTCTCCATAGTATCAGAGACCAATCCTAATCTGACTTATTACCACCATCACAACTCCTTCGTCACACCCCCGACACCAACCTCTCAACTCCTCCCTCAGCCCAACACCATCGCGGCTGCAAGGCTACTTTCAACGGCCCTCATCCCATTTCTACTTCCTCCTTGTCAAAGTCGTCATAGACAAGGGCCCAGTTTGGGAATGCCATGATCAGCATTGTTGTCTCCATCGCCGCCTCGTTCTTTTGTCTTCTCTCCACGTTTCTCCTTTTATTTTTCCTATTCTTGTATCTTGTTGGGTTAGAGGCAAGGTTCTATGTCCTCCTCTTGTAACTATTTTTTCTTATTAATAAAATTTAAGGTGCCACCCCGGGTTCCTAGATAAAGTCCGGGTTAAAAAAACAAAGTGACAGGCAAACGAGACGAAGAACAAAATAGGTGAAGCTTTTGTATGGTAATATGACATGAGATGCGGCGAGATGTACTCTAAAAAACAAATTCTGCTGTTATGTTTGTTGTCAAGCCCAAAACCAGAGAAACTAACTACTTTTAGATAAGGCAGAGTCAAAACAAAAGACAGTGGCCTAATACAGATAGATTAGCAGAATATAATCTGGGTAAATACCTAGATTTCTCCAAGTAAAAATGAATACAATAAATGTTACAAACAAGCCAGAAAGAAGTGGTGTCATGAGGAAAAGGCGAGCTGCAAAGAAAAAAGTTAGAAATCAACAATCTAAACGATATGATCCAGTGCATGCTCATGAGTCAAATGGTATGTTTTTTTTTTTTGAATGGCAAGTCAAATGGTATGTGAACCTTCAAAACATTATGTTTTAAGATCCTGTTCTGACCACTAGCAACTACTATTGCTAACACGTCTGATTATGAAACATAAGCCTAAGCTAAAAGAAAACCACAATGAACACAACAGTTGAGATAAACGAAGGCTACTGATATTGGCACTACCGTGTTTTGATGATAAGACAAACTCACCTTGTCTTTTCTTTTTTAATTGGCTGCTGAGAGTTTTTTGGGAATTGTAATAGCCTTTGATAACCGTTTAAATTAAAAAAGACAAGGTGATTTCGTCTTATTATCAAATCATGACAATGCGAATATCAGTAGCCAAAAGAAAACTAAAAGCTTTTTTGTTAAAAATTCATTGACAATACCCAAATTCAAAAGCAAAGATAAACAGAGAAAGAGTACAGAAAGTGTAGTACACAGAGAAAGGCTACAGAAAGTGTATTACAAGTTGTCTTGGTATTTGACTTTGAGAAACAATTCATCTTATGCATGAGTCAGTCACTCCATAGTCCATACCCTAATTTAACTGCTACACTAATATAAGCTTTTATTTCTATAAGCACCAGAAACTTTGTTGATAAGGTGACAGAGGCATCATACACAAAAAACACGGACACAAGAAATTAAAAACACTACTACTAGAGAAGAGACCCCTGAATCAACAGACCATCTATGGACCCCCTCCTTAACCAGAGAGCAGGCCATCTGATTTGTTTCTCTATGAATGCGATGAAATGAGATATTCAGTTGGGCCCAAAGATCATAAAGTCCTTCCAAAAACATCTGCTGCTCAGTAAGGGAGCTTGTCAACAAAAGTAGCCAATCTGATACGGTTAAGGATCTCCTACCAAGACAAGGGTTGGAGAAAGGACTAAAGAGCCAATAACGATCCAGAAAACTTCAAGAACTGAAGAACTCTTCATTATTATGTTTAGCATAGGCAACTCTCAAGTCTTAACATTTAATAGACCAGCAAAAAACCTAAATGAGCCACAGCGGCACATGCCCGACATACCTGTATTGCTTATAGAATTATCGTGTTAAAAAAACATCAAGTGATGGTCCTTGTCGTCCACAAATGGTTCCCAAGCTCTAATCAGATCGACTATCTTAATACAGTAAAATTCCTTGCACACTAAGGAGACCAAGAACATATATAAAAATTAATTTGCTCCTTAACCTTAGAAGCAGGCCATAATTTATATCTAAAATAATTTCTTCCATTCCATAATGCCATAATATGGTCCATTAAAAAGATTCTAGAAGCATAGATACATCAAGAACCAAATATCAGTACACTAAAGCAGCATACAAATACCCCTTATAAGGAGCTAACAGAAAAATTCCAGAAACAATTACTTTTTTTTGCTATAACCACATCAAACAATTACCTTGGAAAAATATCCAACCATGTGGCATCCTCGATCATCGCATTCACACAGTATGTAAAATAGAAAGAGATCAACATCATAGTAAAGCGTCTTGTGATCGAGAAACAATTTTGCCAAATAGCAAAGGTTCTGCCCATAAACCTTGTTCTTCTTGCCATCAACCTGTTAACATGTTAATCCTCAGCAACATGCTACTACCCATCCTTAAACAAATAAAAACAACAACCAAATACAACTTTGAAACATATAACAAGAAGAAAAGAGGGGACTGATCCACAGCAACGTGCTGATATCCATCCTAAAAAAATAAAAATAAAAACAACCAAATACAACTTTGAAAGATATAACAAGGAGGGGACTGAGGCATGAAAAACACACGAAATAATGATAGTTGCAAACAGATATGATAAGACTGAACTGTAGATTCAAATAGAAATACTGTTAAGATTGCATCAAAGCCAAATATAATCTGAAAACATTGTGCATCAGGATTTTTTAAACAAGTGCAACCTTACATATGGAACTATTGTGCAATAATTGAAAATAAATGAAAGACTTCACAAAGAACAGATTCTCACGCTAATCTTCCATAATCACTCAGCAAAGAGTAGAAAAATCAACTAAAACTAATTCATAAAAGAGAGAGGAACTTGCCTCAAACATTGATAGTGTTCCACTGCGATAGATCTCATCGCCTGGGGGATGCTTGAGATCACACTTTCTCTACACCGTAAAAATCAACATGTCATATATAAATAATACAGCCCATTGGATAGCTAAAAAAGATCAAAATGAATGAAAAATGCAATAAACTCATGCACAAGAGACAATTATAATGAATAAAGAAGTCTTTCAAATACTAAATAGAAAAAAGTGAAAGCAGCAAGCAGGACACAAATTCTTAAGAAACGGACTAGTTTTAGGCACTGATATCAGCATAACACCGGGCTCACATGGGCTATGGCTGCACGCCCTGCATGTGTGCCAGAAGACACCCCCACCCCCACCCCCACACCTCTCGCGGCATCCTCAAATCATTGTCATTTTATATTAGGGTGTGTCAGCACCCCCGAGAAGTAAGATACACTGTGTGCATCTAAAAGAACGCATTCCGGGAAAAAAGTGTGAAACACATGCAGTGTGAGGTTCATCAGACGAAACTTTAATGTATATTGGCAAGAGAATCAAATGGAGTAACTTCATGAAAAGAAACAACTAAACACAAGCATCAAATGGACTAGTGCATTAACAGAACCTGTAGCTCCCAAATAGTATGATATTTGTACAAAGTGAAATGTAGCTCACCATATGCCTCTGAAGCTGTTCTTTGCGCTTCATGAAGTTGAGGCAAAACTCACAAAAATATAGCTTCAAAGAGTCATTGTATTCTGGTGGGAAAGGCGAGAAATACCATGTCTCAATCTCATATCTTCCAAGCTCTATGGTTGCTATGTTTTTCACTTTTGTAAATTCCTCGTGTTCACGTAAGCTGGCAGCATCAAGCTCTTCATGGCCCTGGCTATGAGAACATGTAAGCAAGTCTAAGCAGATTGCAACATAAAACGACAAAGAAAAAGTAGACAAAACATAACAGTTTCACGCGTGTCATAAGTGCTCATTTCAATCAAAAGTTACGAGGTAGGGAGTACAGAAGATTTTCATACCTGCTGATACGTTTTACCTTTCATTAAAAGAATTTAAACTTTATCCAGATAAATAGAAGTAAAAGAAGAAATAACCCACCAGCACAAATGTAACCCGACGATGAAAATGTCACAGGAAAGAGTTAAGAAGGCAAAAAACTTAGAGGCGCACTAAATTCATTTTTTCAAACCACGAAATGTTTACCAAAAGCACTAAATTAATTATTTTCAAACCATGAGATGTTTACCAAAAGCATTATAAACTCATAAAATTCACCAAAATATGCCACTAAATTCCAAGGTTATAAAGATACTCCCAGACAATCAGAAACATCGAGGTGTGAGAAGGTTAAAAGACTGAAAAGCTGATGGATGGGGTGGATATAAAGACTTAGAGAGGTTAAATAGGTAGTGTCGGAAAGTGGCTCTGGTGATTTTATAGGTAATCAATAATGGTTATGAGGAATGGTTAATAGAGGAAATTGCGGATTCCTTCGAGAGAGGGTGGTAGGTAGAGAAGTTTCTAAAAGAGAAGGTTGTAGGTTTGGTGCCACTTTGTTTGGTGGAAGTAAAGTTTGGAAAGGGAATCACATTTAAGATTAGACGTACGAAGCAAGACTATTTTGGTATATGGGCAGGGAAGCTTTAATGCTAAAATAGTTTAACGAGCCAATGACTCTAAGAGAAGGTTCAGAAGCAAAAGGAGGTAAGGATATCCAGAGCAAGACTATAGCATGGGTGAAACATTCCGGCAGTTAAATCTTCAAGCTGAAATAAGGGGATAAAATCTGGTTTTCAGAAGATGTTCGATGGGAGAGTATCTCTTGGAGCAGAAATTTCCTAGATTGGTTACTCTAGCTACAAAGGGAGGAGTGGAAGTTCAAAGACTAGATTGCAAGAGTGGGAGGAAAAGTAGGATTTTATCGGATTTCCACCGAAATCTCCAACTGAAACTGAGACGTTTCCGTGGTGACCGCATATCCATTGTGACAATATAATGGATGGCCGGCTACTGTTAAAGTGCCTTTCAAAAGGGGATATTATTGGTGTGTGTGTGGGGTGGTGGTGCGTGGGTTGGGGGGGGCGGGGTACCAATTACCAAAAGACCATTTATTTAGCATTACAAGAGAGCATAAACATATACTAGATAATAAAATTTTAAAACCTTGCAAGAGGGCATAAACCTCGTATCTATTCGAGTCACTGATACCTCAAGGATCTGAATAAGCAAGATGACACCTCTAGTCTCTTTAACATCATCAATGGAAGCAAATGCCAGTATTTTCCACAGAACCATCATTAATATTTAACATGATAGCAACCTCAGGAGGTATTGACCTCATCACAACAAGGACTGCAGTATACTTCACGAGGCCTTAAGGTGTGGGTGTGTGAAGAAACAAGAGTGAGTACTTCCTAAGAGGAGGAAGAGATTCTTTTTTCTTTTGTGAGTGTGTGTGTGTGTGTGGGGGGGGGGGGGGGGGGGGGGGGTTGGTGTGTTTTAGGGGGCATAAAGCACGCTGGAACAGGGGAACCAGGAAAAAAAGTCGGATGCAGACCCGAGCGAACGGATTCTCTCAAGGAATGGATTGCGCTACCTTGAAAACTCACCCAAACGAAGTCACGAGGTTATACTAACATCAAAGTGGAAAGAGGACACTTTTATCCTTCCCGGCCTACTCTCACCATGGAATCAAAGAGATGTGGGTCAAGGAGGAGGATGAGGAGGAAGAATAGAGGAGAAAGAGGGGAAGTATGAGGAGGAAGAAGAAATCTGGAAAGAGGGAAAGTAATTAAAGTTCAATACAGCAGGCCTATATATATATATATATATATATATATATATATATAGAGAGAGAGAGAGAGAGGAAAAGGATTGTACGCTCGAGCGCACCAAGCTTATGGTGCACTCGAGTGCCCCAATCACATGGGTCCCACATTTTTTGTGATGATCCAAAGCATTCATTTGCAAGGCCCTATCATAGATAGGGTGTGTACCAAAAATCAGCTGTATTGAATCATCCTAACCCCTCCAAAGGTGGAGGGCAAAAATGAGCAGATTTGTGGACAAACAGTGTCTGTCCATTTTGACCTCCACAAATGGATGGGTTAGGATGATCCTATGGAGCTGAATTTTTGGTACACATCCCATCTATGTAAGGGCCTTTCAAATGAATGCTTTGGATCATCCTAACAAAGTGGGCCCAAATGTGATTGGGTGCTCGAGCGCACCATAAGCTTGGTGCGCTCGAGCGTACGATCCTTTTCCTCATATGTAGGCAATAAAATACCATGGAAAATAAAAGGCCTAAAAACTGAAAACATGGAAATAAAACCCTAGAAACTAAATAAGATGGAAATACATCCCTAAAAGTCCTAATGGGCAAATATGCCACTTATTGGGCCTACAATCTGCATCACCTATGCATTAGCTAAAGAACACATGAGGGGGACCAAATCTAGTAGTTGGTGATTGATTTCCTATTGTAAATGGAGTGATAGAGATTTTCTCAATTTATAGATGAGATTTTCGACTCGACCGTGTAGAGGGTCACTCAGTTCATTACCATCATGGCAGGAGATTTGTGAATGCAAAGGAGGACCGGCTCGCCCGAGCCGGAGTTTCGAGATCGGCACTTGAGATTTTCGATACACCCCGTGCGCGATTTCTATTGTTATTGTAGAGTTTTGTACAGTTCGATCCCATGACCGTCTAAGTCATGATCTTTTCTTTCGAATAGAATTTTACCATTTGAAAAAAAATGGAGTGGTAGAGATATTTTCCTAATCTTTTCTTATTGACAACCTCAACCATCCTTTAGGTACCTTTTCATTGTTCATCTAATAAATGTGTTATCAATCAATAATGATCTTTCGAACGCTCAAGCACTATGACATGTCACTTAGCAAGAATAGAGATGAGAGAAAACTAAACATGACTTTAACAAACCAAGATCAAAGGCACTTGTTTAAATTTTAGAAAGAACTGAAGTAAATAAGTAGAAGACATGATCCAAAGGCACTTATTAAATTTTTAGAAGGAACTGAAGTAAATATGTAGAAGATATGATCATGCTATAAAAATCAAATTAATACAATCAAGCACCTCAATCACAAAATTTATATAAGCATACCTCCACATGTGTCTCGTCAATTTTACGTTTCTGGTGACGTGTCATTTTCAAGCTTGTTGCCTGAAAAGACCATGTGTAAGAAACTTCTTCCAAACTGTAGAAATAAAAATCCTTTCCTATGAGGTGCAAACCAAAAAAGAGCAGGATATTGAGAATGAAAAAACAGAATTAGAAGAGATCCAAGATGGATGCAAAATAACTGGGATAAGAAGGGACACCATATAAAAATTAACTATAGTCAGAGAAAGTGTCCTCCAAATCACCAACCCAAATGCAGAAATGGCATGCCGTACAAAAGTAGTGTCCTTAAATATTCCCCCAAATAGATCAGATAACAATGCAAGTGAACGAAATCTCAACTTGTCATCATATCCAATAATCAAAATATGAATATCTAACATGAAATATAATCTACGTTCAGAACTAGAAGAAAATTTGGCATGGACAATACCTTTTCCTCCACCTTTTCATCAATATAAGCCTCCACAGAATCAAGATCAAGTTGCTCAAGCTTAACCCACTCATCAAGCCTTCTATTGACTGCAACCAAGAAGAATATCATCCACAACTATGAATAGCAAAAACTATTCAAGTAAATAAATTAAAATAATCAGTCATGTAGCAGAGAGTACAATAGATGTCAATATAATGGGAAGATTAAGATTGCATGGTGCAACATATGTGAATGATGGTGATAAATGTCCTGACTTATTCAAAAGAGTTGTGAACCCAAGTGCCATGCAGGCACACTATACTTCCTTCATGGGTGAGTAGTGGACTTTTACCCAATCTGCAGGGGAGGGCGAACTCATTCGAGCCTCTAAAAGAGTTTTATTGAACTCTCTGTTAGGCTGCCTAGGGTTATCCCAGAAGAGGGATTAAAGATGAAATCCTATCTAAAAATGACCATTCTTTCAAGTCTTTCTATGCCCACTTCATGGAGAGCCAAGAGAGAAGCTTTCCAAATATCTGGAGTTATACTGCGTCTTCTAGAGCTATAGTTTCATGTGTTACACAGGTGGTAGGATTCTCAAGGGGAATCAGTTCGTGAGATCAGATAATTTACCTCATTTGTGATCTTACTGGCAAAAATCTAATGTAGATTCTCTTTCCTTGCAATTGGTCTTCTGATATCTGGAAGTATTTCACCAAATCTTTTAACTGTCCAAGCATCCATGATAATGCGTACAATTCGGTTGACCCCTTGAAATGGTGATATAATCAAAAGATTGTTAACAAAAGACCCAAGCAACTTGGGTTGGGCTCCACCCGAACCTGCCAGGTTCAACCCGAAAATTTAACGGGTTGGGTTTTATATTGGGCAATCAGGTCGAGTTTGGGTTGGCAAAAATGAACCCGATGCATTTTCGGGTTGGGTTCACATCTCATCTCTCCATTTACCTTCTCTATTTATCTCCCTCATCCCCCTTGAACCCTCTCGAAACTTCCTACCCAATACACCCTTATTTTCCCTTCAAATCAAAACCTGCAAGCTTCATATCTTGGAAAGATTCAGATTCCAGAAACCTGGATGGTGATGGAAAAGCTTCACATGCATTAAAAGGAGCAGAGAACTTTCAACTTCATTAAGGTTGGAACTCCTCTAAGCAAAAACCTTTGATGTTCCAAGCATCTTCTAAATGGTCCTTTTGAAAGCATGTTTTGTGATCGTCCAGAGAAGCATGAACAAATACTTCTATGTGATACCTTAAGCCGGCCAAGAAACTGCTATCCTCGGATTTCTTCTTTCAACAAGAAGTTTACAGTGGTGGTTGACACAAATGATGCCATGATGGTTGAATTTTTTTTATTTTTTATTTTTTGAACGACGATGCCATGATGGTTGATATTCAGAAGAAAGCCAATGAATAGGTTCCTTTTTTCCCCATTTTTTCTGCTTCTACTCCTGATTTATTTCTTATTTTTCTTAATTTTGCTTGGGTGTCAATTTGCAGAGGAAGGAAATAGAGTGCTCTGTATTTTTTTGAAAGGGAAAGAACTCATACAGCAGGCATCAACCCCTACGGCCCTACCCAATTTGTAAAATCAAGTTGGATTCAGGTTGAGTTCGGGTAGAGTTTATTTTCATGTGGGGTGGGTCGGGTTGACTTTCCTCAGGTTTTGAATCGGGTTGGGTCGGGTTAGGGTCGAACAATTAGTCACTTGGGTTGGGTTTGGGTTGGCCACAACCTGACCTGAGTTGCACCCCTACTTGTATCAGAAAAGTGCTTTCTCATTGATCTAGCTAGAACGCAATGATTGAATTTTTGAAATGCAATTAAGCTGCTCGGGGTATTTATCAACAAAATTATAGTGGAAGTGATTGAGAGGGCATCCAAAACTCGACTCATTGATAAATTCCTTTATGGGAATTTTTTTTTTTGAATGGTCCTTTCTGGGATATAATTATGTTGGTTTTAGGTGAGTAGGGATTATGCAAGCACCGAAAGGCCTTATGATATCTGGCTTGCCCCTGAACGAGGATGGATTAAACTAAATTTCAACGATAGAATCAAAGTGTAAGGATTATGTAAGCCCCGAAAGGCCTCCTGATATCTGGCTTGCCCCTGAAAGGGGATGGATTGAACTAAATCCAACGATAGAATCAAAGTTTCCATTGCGAACAATACCAAAATTCGCAAAGCAGGCTTCGGGAAATTTTTTATGTTGATGGAAGAATTGTTTTTCCATATGCAGGTCCTTGTGGAGATTCTTAGACGATAGACACAGAAGTTAGTGCGGCCTGGTTTAGTATCCAAAAGCTATCTGAGCTCAATGCATCTAAAGTTTAGATTAAGGGTGATTTGGTGTCGTGATATAAATGGCTTAAGAACGAGACTCCGAGGGAAGATTTACTTACTAATCATGGGGTGCTATGTATGGATGAAATGGAAAGGCATGAAATGCCATCCTTGTAGTTCTCTTGGTTTTGTGTTTGCTTTTGCCCTGCTTGGGGCCTTCGCTGGTATTGCTCCCTTCAATCAACAAATTTTTTTCGAAGGAAAAAATTATATATATTTTTTAATTCTAATTTACAATGACATTAAGAAACATTAAGAAATAAATGTACCAGGAGACAGGTAACATGATGCTATGATGTTATAAACACCATGCTGTTTAATACTGCCGATGGAATTTTTTTTTCCATTTTCTCAATCTATGCTTCTCAACAAGAACAAACCCACATAAAAAAAGGTATATGATCTGTCAGTAAGAAGCAAAAAGGAAACAATTATGTTAGGGATGCATATAATGTAAAAAGGGATTACGTAAAAAGACCCTTTTAATAAGTATTGGTCGAGAATTATAAGCTTTTCTATCAATAATGACAAAAAATTAAGTTCGTTATGTGCATTACGTAAAAAGACCCTTTTAATAAGTATTGGTCGGGAATTACCAAGCTTTTCTATCAACAATGACAATTCATTAAGATAGAAAATCATATCATTAAAAAAAAAAAAAAAAATCATACCAGTACGAATAACAATGCAGTCAGCGTCCCCAAATGTCCAAAAGAAACAAAAACTATCAAATCAAGATGGATTCGAGATCCACAACAAAGAGAATGAGGCCCATTTAGCAAACCTTCCAACAATGATTACCTCCTAGTAAAAGTGAGATGCCAAAACTGACTTAGATCAGAGGTATTATTAAAAAGCTCTCAATAGATCCCACAATCTTCCACGAAAATCAAACCTTTCTTTCCCAATTTGGAACTTTTTTTATCCCTATCCAGCGTTCTAGGCCAGAGTTTTATTTCTTTCCTCAACATGCAATGTCATGACTTCTCCCTTCATCATTGCCCGTGATCTCTTGAAAATATGAGCCTTTTTCGCCTTTCTCAAACTTATTTTTTAGCAACTTGAGTTTCATCTGTCTCCGAAACCAAACTTTCAACCAAAAAGACTTCCAGCATTCCATGATCAAAGCCTAAAAACTGAAGACTCTGAAAACAGTTTTTTAACATAAGTGATACATTAAAAGGAAAAGGCCCCAAAGTCATACAAGAACAAAAGAAAAATTGATACATAGAAAAAAAGGCTTAAGAAGAGATTGAGGCTCCATGAGACTCCTTTGAATATTTCATGAGATGGAGTCGCTAAGTCGTTTTAAATCTAATGGCTAATATGATGGATGGATCACACCCATTTCATAGGAAAGGAGGCCTCAACCTCTAAAATGAAATCCAACCTATTATTTAGAGGGTCGCTAATATTAACACTACAAATAAAAGTCTTCCTTTTGTTAAGTGTTCGACCAATAATTTCTTCCATAAATGCCAAGAGAAGGTTTATGGTTTATGGATCATCAAGATATTAGAGGTGGGAGACGAATAGGCCGCTCAGGTCAACCTCAATGTCTTAGGATACCCAAATGAAAAACATTTTTCAAATGTGAAGGATGATAATCCCCACAAATCCAACAGTCTCCAGCAAATGGGAGATAAAACTCAAATTGGTTTAGGTAAAACCCTATCCAAATGCTTCGAACTAGTGGGTTACCAGTCACCTAAAGTAAGAAACTAGCCTAACCATATCATGATAAGACGCCCTAGTTATCAGCCCATGTAAAACTCACGTTTATGAGAGAAATCTCAAGCCACTTGTTTCCACTCTATACCCCCAAAATCTCACCCTATTGTGACAAACATACTAACCCCTCTAATTGCTTCCCTTCAAACCTCCCCAAACTTTTTTCTCTGACCAATATTTTTTAAAGAATTTCCTGGCTTCATCCACATGGCCCGTGAAATTAAGCTCCATTACTTCCGCACTTCAGGTAATTTTCAAAACGGCAAGGAAAGAGTTACCAATAAAAGATAGCCCTCGACTCCAATTCCACTCAATGATAAATTTGGTTTTGATCCTAAGTGGTTTAAGGTCCTAGCCTAATGTGTTCCATCAGTCCTAGGGATTTTTGCGTATTGGTTAGGTACCTAACAATTGTTATCAAAGCCAACACTATGTCCTGTCATGCTCAAGTCACATAAGGGGCGACCTGTGAAAAGGACTACATGAAGCAACCAGAGTGAGAGTTGTCACCGAGCGGGAAGTCGGACGGAAGGGGCGACCTATGAAAAAGGCTGCCTAGAGCAACTAGATTGAAGGCCATCAAATAAGGAGCCGTCGATGGAAGGGGCAACCTGTGAAAAGGGCTACCTGTGGGTGGTTAGGGATGTAAGCAGCGGAGCCTGATGGAATGTTACAATCCTAAGTGGTTTAAGGGCCTAGCGTGCCAAACGCATTCCATCAGTACAGTGGCTTTAGCCATAGTGGTTAGGTACTTGAAAAATTCACACCCTAAACCCAATACAAGAATGAAACAAAGCAACAACCATTGCAAGCAAATGCAAAAAAAAAAAAAAAACATTTGTCCTCCATTTAACCATTATCACCGAAACTCAATCCTAAAGCGAGAAATTTAAGGAGGGAAATAAAAGAACACAGAAAAAGTTAAATGATCCCAAACAGAAACCGTGAAAAAATTAAATAAAAACTTTGTACCGGGTAATTCACATACTTTCTCACTGTCGTTGTAAGATCACCCCTAATTTTTTTTTAGTCGGTTCGTTAATGACATGTTGATATTATTATTATGTTAATGGGTTGTGTTACGGTCAATTAGGCACGTAACAGTTTCCTTGGCACAATTCTCCAACCGAATTTCCATCGAAAACAAACCCTAACCCTAGAAAAATAAAACTGCACAATCCCAACTCGAAAAAAGAATTCATGGTCAGACTTACATTCGGTGTAATGAACATAGTATTCGTATGCGCTGTTCCCACCGCAATGCATTTTGCGGCGCTCGATGACCTTGACGGGATGATATTTACCGTCTCTCCAACGGCACATGACGCGGGTCCCCACCTCTAACGGCAGAACCCCAGTCTTAAGATTCCTTGGTCCGTCCTTCTCCGGCGGATTACCGGCGAATTCACCGTCCGGCAACGGCGTATCGGATCCGTCGTCGTTTTCTTGTTTTGCTTGCTGGTTTCCGTTGCAGTTTGGCGGCCCTCCATTCTCCCCCGTTGAACCCTCCGTCGAACCCTCCATCGAACCCATCTAACGAAGAGAGAGAGAGAGAGGTTAGGGTTAGGGTTTTGGTTGTTGGAGGAAATGGCCGATCTCAGATAATTAGGGAAATATGACAGGACGACGAGAGAACGATAAATTGATTGGTGTCAGTTAGGGAGATGAAATTAGGTCTCGTTATAGTCTCGCGGGATTTTGAATGCCCCCGATTGACTTGTGGATAATAAAGTCTTGAAAAGTTTTTCAACATTCCAGGGCACGTTTGGCTACAATGAATTTTTTTATTTTTTTTCATGATAGACTGTGGTGTCTGGCGAGATAGGGGTGAAGTGGCTAAAAACATGAAACAAGTGTCTAAGTGCTAACAAGTGGCTACAGATCAGGAAACAAAAAAAAAAAAAAAAACTATACTAAAAATGGGATAGACTTTTTCTTGATTTTTAACCACTTCTCACTATCATCTCAATCGTGCACTCCAAGATCTCTCCTTCCACCTGCCTACCCCACTCGCCACTTGAGACACTAATCTTATATATACAAGTAAAGCGGAATCCTCTCAGCCGTGGTGGTGCCACGTGGTGGTGCCACGTGTCACCCCTCTCCATAAATATTTCTCCATCCTGTATATTAAATTCCCCTTATTCCATTTCAAACGTTTCTGTTTGGATTTTATTATTCCTTTAATTTCTTAATTAAACCTTTATTTTAGCAGTTAATTACCCTTAATTAGTAGAGTTTGAATAGAATAGGAAAAGCTACAAGAATCCCAAACATTATTTTCGTTTCAAAGAGTCACATACGTAAAAATCAGGACTTCTTATATGTGTGTGTGTGTGTGTATATATATATATATATATAAGGAAAATGATTGTGAGCTTGAAGCTCATATAGCTTACATGAGCTTGAGGGCCCAAACACATGTGGGCCCATATTGTTAGGATGATCCAAAGCATTCATTTGAAAGGCCCTTACATAGATAGGGTGTGCACAAAAAATCAGCTCCATAGGATCATCCTAACCCATCCAAAAGTGGAGGGCAAAATGAACAGACACCGTTTGCCACAAATCTGCCCATTTTTTCCCTCCGCTTTTGGAGGGGTTACGATGATTCAATGGAGCTGATTTTTGGTACACACCCACTGATTTCTGAGGTTTTCTTGGTGTTTCTACAATTTCACCCTCTATGTTTTCTTGAACTGTTTTTTTAACAATATATTTCCAGGTACGTTGGTCCTTGGAAAACACAAAATAATAAAAAGGATTATTTTTATTTTAATAACCTAAACAAAATAAGAAGAGAATTGGAACAGTGAAGAAATACAAAAAGAAGTTTTAATTAGAGGGATATAATTATGAATTGAAGGTCCCCTAATTAAAATTTGAACTGTGACAGTTCACGTTACAAGTTAATCTCTCTCTACCTTGAAATCTAAATCACCGTTTTCTTTTTTTTCTATTTATAAATAGAAAAAATGATGTCTATTTGTTGCCTTGTGGTTTTACTTTTCATTTAGACGGAATTTTATAAATGGTACTATTTATTGATTTTTTTTTACTCAAAGTTTCACAGATATATAATCTGATAGTTATGTACATATTTTACTACTCAGCGCTCCATGGAAAAAAAAGATGTTCGTCAGCCTATGCTATTCTTCCAAATAATATTTCACAATCGCATGGATAAGGAATACAACTATAATATTTAATTTCTTTTGCCGCCCCGTGCATCGCACGGGACTGCAACTAGTTTATCATGAAAATAAAATCCTGGCTGCTAGACATTGCCCTAATTTATAGGGCAGAGACAAATTCACCCCGTTCACTAGTTGTGAAGCCACAACCGGTAGAAGTGTTATATATCTCTTTCTTCATGAACCCTTGGTGAGTTGGTGGGGCCGACAACCGAATTGTTTTTACATCTTTGAGCATGGTAGGCCCCACCCATATTTATTCTCCCAACTTGTACTCTCTCCTCTCTTTGAACATGAATCCTTAATGGGGCCCAACAATGAATGTTTTAGATTTTCGAAGGAGGGGGGCCCATAAAAAGTGTATTTAAAAAAAAAAAAGGAAAAATACATTTACACTCCCTCAACTTTCTACATTTTCAACTCTAACACTGACTTTTAAAAGTCATCAACTACATCCCTTGGGGTTTCAATTTGTACAAGGTAGACCACTAGACCCCTCTTTTAAAACACTATCAATGCCAATGAAGACCCCAAACGGCCATACCCCCCTCCAAACCCCTATACCCGAATCCAAATACTACCAAAAACACAGTGGGCCCACATTGTTTGGATGATCCAAAGCGTTCATTTGATGGGCCCTGACATAGCTAGGTGTCTCAAAAACTCAGCTCCATAGGATCATCTTAACGCTTCGATCTGTGGACGAACCATCAACTTAGGGGGTCTACCTTATACAAATTGAAACCTCAGGGATGTAGGTCGGGGTTAAGTTGAAAATGTCAGAAAGTTGAGTGGGTGTACCTGTATATTTCCTAAAAAAAAAGTACGTGTGCTCACTTTTGTTTGAAGATCCAAACCATTTATTTGTTGCAACCCAACGTACAGATGCCGTTCCCTAAAAATCATCCCCTAAGATGATCCTAACTCTTCGATTGGAGGGTTAGTTTATGTGATCTGTATCACTAATCTAATTAGTCTTTATTTTAGACGTATATATCATCTTCCGCTTGAATGTACGAGTGTATTATTGACACTAATTGATCACCCATGTTTTGAAGTTCAAAAGTTCAAACGAGATAGCAAGGAGAATGATCTCCTAAGAGGAGATACAACTTCAAAGGGCATGTTTGGCACCTATGAAAAATTATTCCATGGAATTTTGGTTGGCCCCCATAATTTTCTAGAAAAGTTTGGAAAGGAAGAATATTTATCAAATTTCCTACTGTTTTGAAGAGACCCTGTTCAATTTTTACTTACAGAGACCTTGAGTTTATTATGATATACCTCTATAAATTAACCATGATAATACCATTTCAATCTAAATTGTGAAAAAAAAAAAAAAAAAAAAAATCCTAACAACAAATTTATGGCTAGAAATGTTTTTCTTCCAATCCAAACAGAGCCTAAAAACAGGGGAAAATTCCATTTACGTCAGAATGGGTTTTTCCCTGTTTTCAGGGGCTTTCATGCTTCCCTCACTCCCATCCTCTCAATTATCTCCCTCTCAGCCGATCTCTCACAACTGGCCCCACTAATATTCCATGGAATATTTTTTCATCGTTGCTAAACATGCCAAAGAATCATTCACAATCCTTGCTAAAGCTTGCAAATTTTTGAAGGGAAGTGATATATCCGCCCCTTTTTATCACCAGGAACACCCCCTGTCAGTGTTTGTGACAATTAGGGGCATTGAATTCTTCTGACATAAGTACAACACTTTTGTCATTGATACACTGACAGGGGATGTTCCTGGTGATAAAAAGGGGCGGATATATAATTTCCCTTTTTGAATTGCAACACTCCCTGCTAACCCATTGTGAAAACAAGTCGGGCATCGATCAAGTTTTGAATGACTTTTTAGTCAGATCGTTCCTGCGTTTCGGACCAGCTCTGCTTCAAATAGCTCCTGGTTAAAGGCGTAAATGGAGGTTATGATTCTTGGACTCTTTGGAGGAAGGACTCTCGTTAAGGTAACAAGTTTCTTTCAAGTGAACCCTCATTAAAAAAAACCAAGTCTCCGGTTACAGGAATACAACAGTTTGATTGAACAAATTATCTGCTAGGCTCCACTATGTATGAGAGACTCACCACTCACCAGAATCTCCCCCCTATCTGGAATTGTATCTGAGCCATTGCCTTTTTTATTTTCTAACCGTTCATCTAATAAACCAAATAAACCACTTGAAGGCACAGGGAAGCCACCATTATTGAGTTCTGATATTCACAAAATTTCGGGCTATTGTCTATCAGTTGGATGGTCCAAATACATGTTATTCAAATACATAGACACCAAATAAATATAGCCCATCTTATTGCTGGAGGAGTTACGGTGTCAAGGCAAAAATACCAGCAGCAAAAGTAAAGCTGGGGTGTACTGTTTTGGTGCTCCAAACAGTATATCCATCTGTGGAACCCTATCTACTGTCCTCACCTTTACTTCATACTACTATTAGCCATCTACTCGCATGTGTATTTTTAGAAGAATTCTAAGAACTTCTCCGTTAAGTACTACATATCTAAATGGTCCCAATTGACCGATTGATCGTCTAACATGTAATCGGGTTGTTGAAGCCTGCTGCGACCCAACCTGCTCATCACCGCAAGACCTGAAACAATAACAAAATTCAAATGAGAAAGCTACTACAACAAATACATTATGCAAAATTTCATCATCTGTAGCTGATTGTTCAGAAGATAATCAAGGCAATGTTTGTTCTGGATTTTGAGAACCGATTGAACTCCTCAAAACCGATTGAACTCCAATAATCAGTTTTGGACTCGTAATCTGTTATCATAATCCAAAGGCCCTGTTCGTTTAAGATTATACGTTTATAACCACCGATTGTAATTGCCAAACCGATTATTGGACTCAAAATTATGTTTAAGGCCCTGTTCGTTTGAGATTATGCAACCGATTGTGACTCCAAAACCAATTATTGGACTCAAATTTACGTTTAGTTTTGAGTCCAATAATTGGATTTGGACTCACAATCGGTTGGCATAATCTCAAACAAACAGGGCCTAAATTTGAGTCCAATAATCGGTGTCACACTCACAATCCATTTTCATAATCTTAAAGAACAGGGCCAAAACAAACAGGGCCTTAGGGTGTGTTCTTCACTAGATATTTATCAGAAATCGCCGCCAAATTCTGCCCATGGTCGGAAATTACAGAAAAATGCGGAACAGGATGCATTTACAAAACACCATTCTCAGTTTTTTTTATCATTCTTAGCAACGAAAAAAATGCAAAAGTGCTGCCATGAAGGCTTAAAGAACGAGGCCTAAGCATTCAAAGATCAGATGTGCTAGGGGAAAAATCCAGAGGTCTGAAATTCACCTACTTCCATGAAAAAGAACAAAAAACTGTGGTTTGTTGATTATGTTTTCCATGAAGATAATGTAGTGAATGTTTGTAGTGTAATGGCATACCTTCAACCACTTTGTAGAGAGCTGACCACCACGTATCTTTAGGGACCTCGTACTGATTAAGTGTTTCTTCAATTACTGTGTCATGCTTTCCTTCCAAAACACTCTGTAGAGTGATAACAGCATCCTTTGTTTTCTTGAGGATACTGTTCTCGTCTTCGATCTCCAACCGTTGGAGGTCATTTTGCGATGATGTCATGCTAACAGCAAGCGCAAATTGGGCAGCAGCGGCCCAGCGAGAAGATGCCAGCCACCTCCTCTGCCCGTCTCTCCTCTTTGTCTCTTCTCTGCTTGATCTGTTCTCATCATCCCCAAGGACCAGGCTCTAATTTTTTTTCCCAGTGGGGGAGAAAGAATGGAGAGAGAAACACAATAAGAAAATGGAGAGTACACATGTAAAATTTCTGTACATGTAAGCATAAATCTACATTGAGCACAATCCTTTTTAGTGAAGTCGAAAATGTTTTTAATTGAAGGACCTGATTCCTACCAACTGTTATGTAACAAGGACACTCCTTTTTTTTTTTTTTTGACAAGTTTTCATTGGGACGTATCGGTATGGATTTATAATAAAACTTGGTTTAACAATTTTGTTTGGGAAATGATATCAGCACAACCATGTTTTGATATTTTCACTAACACATTTTCTCTTTTAGTATTTAAATAGTTATCAAAGTTTATCATAGTTCCCAAAAAGCTCTCACACACCAATTAAAAAAAGAAAAGAAAAGCTGGTTTGTGCAATTATTAAAACATGGTTGTCCTGATATCATTTCCCTTTCTTTTTGGCTATTGTTTACTTAATTATACGCTGTTCAAAATACTTCTGTTCTATCTAGGATCTAGATAAATCTTCTTGTATTTTAAATTTATATGACCTAATATTTATACACTACACATTTTCCATAGCATCATATAACTGTGCACACATGTGGGCATGTCAGGTTTTCAGAGGTTGTCGTGTTAAATCCAGGTATTATTAAATAAAATAGAGTTATCTGAGGTTTCCAATAGGATCGACACAAAGAACTCTAAGCATAGCTATCCTGGCACCAAATGGTCTTCTTAAAACTGGCTAAATTGTCTAAAAAAGTCAACAAGAAGTAGATTTTCAGGTTGACATGACATAAGTTCATGACAGCCATAAAGAAACTGAGATTGTTTCTCTCCCTAACATACTCTGAATTTTAAATGTCCAAGTCAAGAAAGTTAGCAAAGCTGGGAGAATAGGTGAAAAACCATGAGAGCAATGGCGAAGAAAGGACTCAGAGATGGAGAAGGAAAACAAAGAAACTTGAGGATACGATAGTAGGGAGCATGGAGTGGAAGCATATACAAAAATAGACATCAGTGAGGAAAACAGTAGCAATATGGTGAAATGAAGAGAAAAGTGAACGACGCAATAGTGGAAACAAAGAGAAGGGAAGAACATAGAAATGAAGATTCTAGGCTCCAGCAACTGTTCGAGCATAAATTTCAGTGAAGGGTGAAAGGGAAAAAGGAAAAAAGGAAAAAAGAAAAAGTAAAAGTAAAAGTGGAGAACAGAAAAAATGGATGATTTGAACTTGAAGTATAATAGATGGATACAATAAACCACTATTTACAAGGCTACAATAGAGAAAATGTGAAAATACCCGTAAGTATTGAGCATTTGCAGCTCCGGTACTCTGAACCATCTTGGAGAAAGCGCTTCCTTCATTTAACAAGAGGTCCTCTGGGGTATCAAATTCCATAACCTGTAGCAATAGAAAATGTTAGATGCAGTGATGAATGCTCCCATTTCTTTACAACAATTTCTTAAAAGCAGTAACGTTACCCACACACTACACTTCCCATATCACTAATGTAACCCAAATATAATCATTAAGATGCACTTTGATGTTTCATCAAATACCTTATAAGTAGTTTCTTTTAAATTTAAGATAACAAAGAAAACAGTTACTCCAAGAAGAGAAATTAAAACATTCCCAGTTTTTCAGAATGGAAAAAAGCTTGAAGTATTGCAAAAGTGATCATTTCAGACTGGAATTTGTAGTTGAGGAAAAAAGTAGAGATTCATAAATGACTTGATTACTTGATTCATTCTTGGATACCGGAATAAAATATCCTTCGCAAACAAAAGAATATCAAGTACGTTACAGATACTAAATTACATGCCATTTGTCCTTCAACACATAACAATAAATGATATGGATCACAGAAATCTTTTTCAGAAGTTCAAGAAAACTGAATTTGCACAAAAAACTTGAAGGAGATGCTTCATGAAAGTAAACCAATAAACTACAAAAATTCCAACATAAGAACAATAAGCGGTCAGATATAGTTTATACTTGCACTCGATCATGGCAGGAGGGAGAAGGGTGCTTTACCAAGTTAAAACTTGAAAGCGTACCTGCCCGGCGTTGAGGAGAAGAACCCTGTCACAATCAATGATTGTATTCAGACGGTGCGCAATAATGAGCATTGTGCAAGATCGAAATTCTTCTCTTATTGTTTTTTGGATCAGAGCGTCAGTTCTAACATCCACGGCTGCTGTTGCTTCATCAAGAACAAGAATTTTTGATCTCCGCAGCAGCGCACGAGCAAGACTTAGTAGTTGCCTTTGTCCAACACTAAAATTTTCTCCAGACTCGGAAACCTTGACACATCAAAAGGATGATTGCTTTCTAGTTAAACCCTGATGCTTATGATGCCTATGAGTAATAGCCCAAATAATTGATAATCGATATCTACTATATTAGCTTGTTATGCACACATTTCCAAGCATTTTAGCATCTAGTAACCAAAAGGGACTTTTAAGTTTATTTTAAGTAAATACGATCCAGTGACAAAAATCCTTAACCATCTAATCAAAATATGAATCAATTAAAAAAAAATTTCCTCCTTTTACTGCATTTCTGGCTAAGTCCATCCACAATAAATGACAAAGCCACTTATTAACCCACATAGATGACCATAATAGCAATGAATGCAAACATGTACCTCGGCGTCGAGTCCCAATGAGTTCCTCCTGATGACGTCCTTCAGATGGGCTCTCTCTAGAGCCTCCCAAAGATCCGCATCATTGTGCTCGCTAAAAGGATCAAGATTAAACCGAACCGTTCCTAGATACATAGAGATGACCACTAGAATTAAAAAAGTCACACAAATTGACGTGCAACCAAAATGGTAACGCAAAAGTAACATAGAGAATAGCACTCGTATGTGAGAACTCAAAAATAGTGTTCCTGATTTTACAAAACAATGATCAACAGTCACACGGGACTTTTCAAATATAACCACTGCTGTGAGCATTGAGCAGAAAACAACACCTCAGTTTAAAAATCTGGCATTCTTAGTTATCAGTTCCACATTCGTTTTTGTAGTTTGGCCAGTTGAAGAAAACCAGAAAATATATCAGGTTTCCTGATTTGGTCAAATACAAATTTGGCAAACCTAACTCTAGTTTTCAGTGAGTGCCCAAGAGTTATAACAGAAAATGATTAATCTTCAGGTCATGTTTGGCAACCATGAATCTTTTTTCCAGGAAAAATAGCTCATCCAATGGTAAGTGAGGATGGGAGAGGGAGATCTGAGAGAGACTGAGTGAGGAAAGCGTAAGAAACGGCTGAAAACAAGGAAACAAAAAATTTCACTTAAAAGACGATTTATTTTTCCTTTTTTTTAGCTAATTCTTACACTCTCCTCACTCATGCTGTCTTAAGTCTCTCTTTCTCCCAACCCCCTACCTCTCACTCACCACTTAAAGTGCTAATTTTTCCTGGAAAAAAAGATTCATGGTTGCCAGACATGGCTTTATTGTCTCAGACACCTGTTCATAAAACCACGATATGTAACACTCCGAAACAGGAGAAATATGTTGGAGAGTAACAGAGTGTATTGGTTATTTCCTATAAGTTCCACTCCTTTAGAAAATTTCCAAAATATACATCGACTTATATAGTCAGGTGCATCATCAGTGGATAATCTGCGAGGAAGAGTAGAACTGCATGCCTGAAAACAGAACAGGAGACTGTGGTATAATGCCAAGAACTTTGCGCAAATCTGCCAGGCCAAATTTTGCAGCATCACAATCGTCAATAAGGATTCTCCCCTTTTCCAGTTCCACAATTCGAAATAAAGCATTGAGCATGCTAGATTTCCCAGCCCCCGTCCTTCCAACAATTCCAACCTTCTCACTAGGGGAAATTGTAAAAGACAAGCCATGGAGAACAGGAGGAAGTTCCGGCCTGTATCGCAGAACAACGTCCTCGAATTTGATAGTTCCCGATGAAGGCCAGCCCGGTGGGGGCCGGTTGCTTTCAATAACAAGAGGAGCTTCAGAAGGCAATTCTATATATGTGCCAACTCGTTCAACGGCATTCAAACTATTCTCAGCCATACTCGCGAGTCGTAGAACAGCTGTCAATAGGCTTGTGATATTTAATGCATATGTGAGAAGAAGACCCATAGTTGACGCCAATGCCACCTGATTTTCCGCACGTTGGATTTGAATGACGGCAAAAGTTGCCGTTAACCATATCATGGCGCCTCCCAATGTTTCCAGTCGAATAGCAAGCCACCGGTTTGCACTCATGTTCACAAGCGTATATCTCACATTATTGTCCATAGATTTCCCGTTGATGTAAGCCATTCTATCATATGCTTTGTATGCACGAATTGTTGACAGACCATTTAGTGCTTCTCCGAACTGGGCATAAACGGGCGATCTGGTTGTAGAATCCAAACGTTTTACTTCACGAGCAGTACTCTGCAACAGATATCACATAATGAAGTGTTGCCACAGAATTCACTAGATTGGGAATTCTCATAGTCTAAGAAATTACATTTCCTCTTCCTTTGAAATCATATATGATATAAAATATAAGAAAAGAATCCCACATTTCAAGATAAGAGACAATTTCTGAAACAGCACAATGAAATATATTGACAGGAGATTTAATACGATGATCAAACAATCATTACTATTTAAAAAAGTAGATGACTTAGGAACTGCAGGTCAGCAAGTTCTTCTGACGCCCCTGACTCTCATTTTTTTGTGTTTCCTTTCTTCCTTCCCCACTACTTGATGCATCCTTCCTATTCTCTTTCTTCTTTGACAGTTACTTTAGAAGTAACACTAAAAATATTATGTAAAAATACCTTGTTTTATGCAGAAATTACGAAAGAAGTTCAGCAAAAAGACTGAAATATGCTTAGAGTCAAGGCTTCACTGAGTGACTCAGCAAGAAAATATGCACAAAACATAATGCAGGAGACGAGATAAAACTAGATATGATATAAAAGAGTAACAATATCACTTAATGATATGAGAAACAAATCTACATGAAATTATCTTACTTCATAGAATTTCATGTACCTGATAATAGAGGTAGGCTGCATAAAACAGAATCAGGAGCGGCATTATGGCCCACAGCGATATGGTGCTCACTATGCCAATCAGCACAAAAGTTGAAAGGAGCTGCGACACTTGGCTAAGAAACATGTTTACAATGACAGCAACGAAACGGTCAATATCACCTAGATCCTTCGCAAATCTATTGATTATCCGTCCAATCGGATTTGTGTGGAAGAATACCATAGGGGCTCTTAGTATGGAGTTAAGCATCGCATCGTGCAGCCTTTTGGCAGCATAAAGACTTGAAGTGATCAACCAATAGGAGTTTAACAATGTTACTAGTACCTGAACACATTGAAAAAAATGCAGAGTAAGCTTTCAAAGAAGCAACTAAAAGGACCTGATGGAAAACTGGGGGTCAACTGGACGAGATTTTGCAAGTGAATATCACTTGGAAAATCAAACCAGGTACTTGTCAAAAAGGGAAAAAGAACACAAAAGGAAATTTTGAATTTTACTTATCCACTTTATGATGGATATACCTGACCAAAAGAAAGAGCTCCATAAATCAGATTGTAGAAACCAGGTCCATGGCTCTTTGCAGTTGTTTGATCTGTCCAAACACTTAACCACGTGCTACTCGTAACTCGGAGGGCTTCAGTTAGGATATAGCAGATAAAGAGAATCAAAACCACCCATAGACCTCCTAATGCATTTTGATACCTGCAAAAGGCAAAATCAATAGAACATTACATGGTATGGATAGTAAACTTCACTATCAATCCGAACAGCGGCGCCCACAAAAGAAATGAGAATTGAAATAAGTTTTAGTACTAAAGAAGTACCCAATGTGCAAAAGAGTTAAATCATATACGTGACAGTTTGGTAATATGATCCAAAGTTCAATATAATGGAAACAACAACCTTCAAAAAACAAAGGAGATAAATGAGCAATTAAACCAATCGTTCTTAAGACTGAAAAGCAACACCCACCCCCGCACAACTGTTTCTTCCACTCTCATAGCAACCAACAATTTGCACCTTATCCTTATGAATTAGCCTATAAAGACCTGGATGGGCATCACCACTACCTAGCCATATATCTTGCTAAAAACTCATTCTCTCACCTGGACCCACTCTACACCTAAATATTTGGAAGGACATCCTCTCTAACACAACAAACCATCTTCCATGTACCTGAGATTTTACCCTTACCAAATTCTCCCCCTCCTCGATCTCCATTGCTACTTATACAAGAGAGTTTTATTCCTTAGGCACAAGCTGTTGAGACCAAGACCATCACACTCTAGGTTTATAACCATCCTTCATGGGAAACACATATGGATCTTACTGGGCATG
The DNA here is from genome assembly GCF_043159265.1 of Tasmannia lanceolata. Lineage (NCBI taxonomy): Eukaryota > Viridiplantae > Streptophyta > Magnoliopsida > Canellales > Winteraceae > Tasmannia > Tasmannia lanceolata. Next base: position 9,180,365 of record NW_027518685.1, on the reverse strand, counting down.
GAAGATTGGTTGATAGCTTTGTCCATCATACTATGACATGCCATGATATTGCTCACACCCTTAGACCTTCAATGCTTGCAATTGACTGCAGCACATCAGATTTTCTGTCACCTTACGTACAACCTTTATTGAGCTCTTCTTCTTTCCATTCTTTGTGAACTAGTTATCATCAATGTGGTCTACTTGAGGTTCACCTACAGCTCAGTTTAGAACTGACTAGGTCAAAAAGTAAAAAAATTGGAAGGTTGAAGGTTCGCCCAAACCATTTTGGTAACAAAACCAAATCAGAAACAACACAAACATGTTGACTTTTAAAACAATCAGTATCACTCAATTTGAGACCAAATCGAGTTGAGATTAAATGGTTTAAACCTTCATGTGTTCTGCATGGATATTCCATGCATAATGTATATGCATATTAATATATATATATATATATATATATATATATATATATATATATATTTGAAATGGATTAATATTTATATATTGAAATAGTATTTCTAAAAAAATGCAACAAAAACCACAGTCCTGCATCGATCTAAGATTACATGTCTAAATCATAAAATAAAAGAGCACAATTTATTACCTTATGAGGACCTTCGAACTGACAACACCTGTTTCCCGTTCCTCTCGCTTTATGAGAACAGACTTTCCCTCTTTCTCTTTCTTTGAACCACTTACATTTTTTGCCAAACCATCTTCCATCTTGATGGGCTCCCCATTGGCAACAGTTTTCAGTGTATTTTGGCCATCATTTTCACCTACTTCATTCTCTTCTGCTTGTTCTTCCATTTTGCCAGCATTTTCCATTAATTTTTGAAATAGGAGACCATTATTAGTTAGCTCCTCAAAGGTTCCCTCCTCTTTCACCATACCTTCATGAACCAGTATAATCCTATCCACATGCGGAAGAAAATGTAATTGGTTTGTAACAAGCACTCGAGTTTTTCCTCTCAGTTCATCCTTGATACATTTATCAAAAACCTGGAGAAAAGATTGACACACATTAGGACACCAGCAAATTCAAATAAACTACTAACAGTTCTTTTTTAAGCCTTACCAACCTAGTTATTAACACACACACACACACACACACACACACACACACACACACAGAGAGAGAGAGAGAGAGAGAGAGAGAGAGAGAGAGAGAGAGAGTGAGAGAGAAAGAGAGAGAGTTTCACTTATTTCCTCGGTGAAAGAAAAATAAACCAGCCCTTCATATAAGGCTTTCCGAGGAGTACTTCCCACCTTTCATACTTTGATATCAGAACTTTTTCTTTTTGTTGAAAAGAAGAAGCACTTTCTTTGATATCTATTTATGTGTAGTAGCTTAAGTTTCTTCCATTCGTAAAATACCACCTTCTAGCACTTGTCAACTACATACTATATGACTCCTAAAAATGCCAAAATAAATATGTAGCTTCAACAACTATCCAGAAATTTACCAAGTAAACTCTATTTTGTAGATTTTGGAAATCATGCAAGTAGTGACACAAGTTATATCAGATTACTTGAATATAGTTCATAATCTTGACAGCATGATATTACCTGTCGACCAACATGAGCATCTAGTGCACTTAAAGGATCATCAAATATGTACACATCTGAATTGGAGTATACAGCCCTAGCCATGGAAACTCTCTGCTTTTGCCCACCACTAATATTGACTCCCCTTTCACCAATCTCTGTGAGATCACCACCCTGAAAAATAAAAGTCACTATAAATGCAAATGCTTAACCTAAAAACAAATGCACATATGCATCCATATTCATAACCTGCATATGCTTCATGAATGTGCAGCAGCTATTTACAAGAAGATGAAAAACTTTTACCCCCTGTTTGGATATGTGGATTTCAGAATACAGGTTTTAGCTTGAAAGCAGTGTAAAATAATGGATTTTACAATGGAAGTAGATTACAGATGTGGGGGAAGTAGGTTGCAGATGAAGGGTTTAAGTAAGAAATCCAGGTTTTAGAAATCTCTCCCCAATCCTGGGATTTCTAAAACCCAGAAACAGGGGCGATCTCCTACTCTCTCATTCGACGGAAAGAAGGGCGCGAAATCAGAAAACGAAGGACGGTCTCCTTCTTCTCTTGTCTTCCATTCACGATTTTGAGGAAATCCTAGATTCTAAAATCCGCGTATCCAAACGGCCCCTTAAAGTTCCGTCGTAATTACCGGGAGTAATTCAATGTCATGCTCCAATGCAGTCACTTCTATTGCCTTCTGATACTGTGATGGTTGAAAAGCAGATCCAAATAAAATGTTGTCACGTACCTGCACAGAAGATTTTTTCAAGTTGACCATACACCACATTGATTATCATTATAACATATTGCAAATAATAGGAAAGGAAAGCTCTAAGATTATAGAAACTCACAGTTGCATTGAAGATCCATGAAACTTGTGGAACGTAAGCAACGGTTCCCCGAATAACAACACTCGTTCCTTCCATTGGAGGCAATTCACCAAGCATTGCTGATATAAGAGATGTTTTTCCCTCTCCAGTACTGCCAACAACTGCAACGAGGCTACCAACTGGTATCTCCAAATGGATGTTTGATAACGTGGGCTTCTCTGCCTGAAATAGTTCATCAATTTAGAACACGAGCAGTTTGAAATATTCAACAAGCATATTTGAAAAGACTAATGGCTTCCAATAGGACTTTCTCACTGCTCTATTTTTTTCCTTTTTTTTCTAGAAGATAACAAGGAAAACCCACATTAGTAACACTAAGTACAAAAAGGTAAGAGAAAACCAAAAACATAAAAGGGACGAGGTGTCATTGAGAAGAAACTAAAGGAAGAAAAATAGCATGAAAGGCTTCAAAATAGTCATCTCTTGGCCGATATGAATCTCTTCTCGATCTACTCTTCCTTAGCTATAAGTGTCCACCACATCATTGGTACTTCTTGGAACCTGTCCATCAAAGGAACTAAACTCCCTATTTAGATCTAGTGTTTCTGGCATCACATTTGTTCATGGTTTCGAATTTCGGTTTCGGAATGCGTTTCGGTTCTCACCGAAACCGAAATTTTGGCCGAAATCCGATGAAATCAATTCAACAACTATTTTATCTAGTAGTTTATTTCGACTAAAAATTTCTGAAATTTTGGTTATTTCGGCCAAAATTTCGGCTGAAATTTCCCGATAATATTAAATAATTATAAAAAATTGAAATTTTTGGGTGAAATCCCTAAAATTTCGGATGAAATTTCGGGATAAACGAAATTTTGGCTGAAAAAAACTACCGTTTCGGGTATTATCGATTTTGGTTTCGTTCTCGATCGAAACCCGAAATTTAAAACCATGCATTTGTTAGGCTTAGCCCAACATGATATTGTTGCCAATGAAATGACTTTGGTTGAATCATCATCTACTGTAGCTCATTCAGTAGATCCATCTTGAAAGATTAGGCGATTTCTTGTCCTTGCCTTGTTTGATTCTTTTAACACCTACAGGACTGGAAAATACCATAAGAGTCTCCCCCTTGCGGTGGGATGGTGGGTGAGAAGAGAGATAGATAGAGATGAGAAAATGGATTGGGGTTGGGGGCATGGATGCTGGTTTGTAGTGTTTTTTTCCTTCTGAATGGTGAGAAATTATATTGAGAGAAAGGGGAAACCCTGCGACTGAGAAGGTCATTACAAGTGAAGATGTAACCAAGAAAAATAAACATACACACACACAAAACCAAAAACCTCAAGGGGGTGAAAATCAAAACTCTCCAAGCTTTCCCTGTCAACTCCCGCTCGGGCTAGTCGGTCGGTGTCACTGTTAGCCGATCTTGTCATGTGCTGGTATGAAATAGATGAGCCCAAGACTTGGTCTATGATCTCATCCCTGTAGTGATCAAATGCAGAGGAAGACGCTGGAAGCTCTGATACTAAATGACGCAGGGGCGGATAGTGGGTACAATTTGATGCATGGGCAGAAGCTTAACTTTAAAGTAATGGTCTTAGGAAATTAAGGTAAATTAGAGGGAAAGGGAAACAAAAGGGTAGTTGAAAGCATTAAAAAGGGCTTGGAAAATGGCGTAAAAGTGCCAAAAAGGGCATGAAACTAATGGAAATCAAATCTTGCTTGAAAGGAAGGTAAAAGTGTAGGGAATTCTAAGGATAACTAATGGTGTCAGTTTGGCAAAGAAAGAGATGTATTGTTGTTGGTTTCAACAATGGGAGGTCCTTGATTGCTTGTATGGGTTAAAGGGAGGTGGTCGCTTCTTGATATTCAAGAATTAAGATGTAGGGAGATTAAATTAATAACAAGAAAACACGATGGGTTGGTTGGGTAGTTAAGGTAAACAAGAAAATCAAGAAAGGTGAGACGGTTAAATAACATCAAGATTGTTATAAGAAATCAAGAAAGGATGGGAATTCTTTAATCAATAAAGTTGGTTATCAGTTACACAATATGTATGGGATGAGTGGCTCTTAATCGGTTAAAAGTGGGTTGTTTGGGCTGTTGGGTAAACAAGAAAAAGGGGATTTTGGTTGGTAAAAATCAGTTCAAGGGTTAATGCTTAGAATCGATTGAAGCCAAGGGGGTATTTGGATGGTGCTCGATGGAAACAAGGGATCTAATCGGTTTGGGGGAAGATGGTATTCGGGTAAAATAGAAAGGCTTTATGGGCGGCAAAGTGGGTCGAAAATAGAGACTAAAACCCAGGGATTTAAGGGACTGGAATAAGAGGGTTAGAAGGCCGCTTGAGATGGAGGTTTGGCTGAGGATAGTGTGTTATGCGGCTAGGTTATGTGGGTAATCAGGTGATGTTTAACGGATGTATTTAGATGGATTAGGTTTGGGTTGAAGACTGGTTCTAGGGTTCTTGCCTACACAAGGTAAAAGGGATCGTGCTGCTGTGATCGATTTTCGAAGGGCTAGGGCGGAGGTTTTAAGGTGCAGCAAAAGGGTTTCTCTTTTGTCACTTCATCTAGCGGTGGAGTAGAAAAAGAGTTTACGTAGGTGCCTGAGCTGTACCTTCCACACGCATTTTGACTTTCACTTACCTAAACATGGGCGTGGATGCCTTAGAGACACTAAATTGTGTATACTTGAATTGCCTAATTGAAATAAGCAACTAATAAAAGCTAAGATATGGATACTGTTTATATATCGAAAATGCTGAGATAAGTGCATAACCAAAAATACAAAAATAGCAAAGATGCAGAACATATAATTCATCGTAAAAAAGAAAAGAAAAAAGCAGACCTTTGAATCCCAAGAGAAGAATCCATCCTTGATTGAGATGGCTGGCAACCCTGGCTCAAGAGGTGGGTTTGGCAACAGAATTCTTTCTTCTGTTAACAATAGGTCCTGCAGGCGCTTTAATGACACATTTGCATTTACGACCTGTCAAACAAGATTTGGATACTCTCTCAAGTATGAGAAGAAACAATTAAGACACTAAGACTGATTTTTTGTTACAGATGTCCTTGAAACAAGAATTCTCACAATTCTGAAGTAAACAAGATAAAGCAACGATTTGAGCAGCTTTCCACTACAAAGAACATTCTTGTTCAAGTATTCATTGATGAATAATATTGATAGCACATAAGGTGAACTAATGTTAGCTAGTCCAAAGATTTTTAGAATTTATAGTGATCCCTCTGGGCGTTGGGGATTCAAGATCAACGAATAATAACATTTTCCACTTGTCCGAATGGAAAAGTGGAAAGCCCCTAAATACATTCCTAGAGCAACTCTCTTAATATTCAACTTCATAAAATTCCTAAATTGCGTAGGATTCATCCAAAAGAAAGGGCCACATATAATGTAGAGCTCATGTACACAACAAGTTCCCCTTTCGTGGAGGTTAACTGAAGCAAGACTGGATCGTGAGCTAAGTTTTTAAAAGCAAAAAGATAAAAAGGGAATTGGGACGGTCAACGAAGCAAGGCATGGACATCAAAGTTTATTGCTTTTCTACTTGAATAAAATTAAGAAGTGGCATTGGGGCAGACAATGAAGCAAGGCATGCTCCATACATGGGGCTGTTGAGTTGATCTATAAAAAAGGGCATGTAATAACTGCATAGAGGAACATGGATAAATGGTGTATACCTAGTTGGAGGAGACAGACATGAAGCTATACTTCTACAAAGAATTTGGGAACATAAAATCACTCAAAAAACTTAAATAAATTTAAGCTTATGATCCCCTGGACCACAACTGAGCAGTATAATCCAATGTCCCACTTATCAGATTTTGATCATCTTGTTCCTAAAGATATTCGACATGAATGGTTCAAGAAATGGCCATTTGAGAAACTCGACACCCAAGCTAACTATTTCCTGAATAACACTGCCTAGCTCTCTAGACGAACTTAATTGACTTACCATAATGAAAAAATATAATGTTTTATCTGCTTATACTACGATAATTAATATAAGTCCCAACCTCAAAAAGAACCCAGGCTGTAATTTAGAATTATGGAAAGATTTAAAAGTACAAAAAGGATAAAAGTGCATCACCTGTGTTATCAAATTAGGAAACATGAACAAAGGGAACCGCAACACTGAAAACAGTGAAAGGGATGTAAATGCCTTCGCAGGTGTCAAATCCCCTCCAAGCAAAGTGTACATTCCAAATGAAATCACAGTAACCACAGCCGGAATGCTATTCAGAATAAAACTATTGAACTGCAAAACATGGCAGTAAGTCAGAAAAATTATAATAAATCACTATGTACAATAGATGATTAAACACTCTTGACATGAATTTTAAGAAATCAAGATAACCCTATTGAAATTTTGCATCCTAAATGGAAAAAAAATGGGGAAACCATGGCAACATATTTTCAACTGTACCGCTGCTAGTAGCTGTGCCTTTCTGAACCATGACAACTCATCATTTCGGATGATTTGCACTTTAGATTGGAAGCTGTTCTCCCATGCATAACATCTATGGCCAGTTTTAACAGAGTCATAAGCATTTTAGATGAGGACACCATACAGAAAACTGAGAAGAAAATCATTCTAAAATTGAAACATACTTCACAGTATCCATGGCAGCCAAGATTTCATTCATAAGGCCAATTCTCTTGTCAGTACGTTGCAAGCCCTCCTTGGATAGTTTCTGCATTCTGCTAATTACAAATGTCTGATCCCACAAAATGATAGAGGGATTTAGAAGAGAATCAATATAGATGGAATACAATAGATACTCCTGAAAAGAAATAAGTAGTCTTTCCAAGAATTATACATGTGTATTAAGCGTAACCTCCAGCAAAAAAGCACAATAACAGATTCCAGACATGGAGCACAAGAAAGAGAGTTGTTACCTCAACACCTCGAAGCTGCCCTTTAGTCAAGGTAACATATTATAAATTATCTGTAGTATATATTAAACGATACAAGATATGCATGTATATGTGTTTATGTACATATATATGTATCGATATGCATATATAACATGGATCATGGGATATACAATATTGTAATATATCTAATATATACTCCATCATCACATTAAATTGAATGAATTTTGCACGGATATGCATGTATGTGTTTATGTACATATGTATCTATGCACACACATACACACGCACATGTGCGTGTGTGTGTGTGTAACATGGGATAAAAAATATTGTAATATAGCTAATATATACTCCAACAACACATTAAATTGAATGAATTTTGCAAAATTATGTATGTATGTCATGCCATGATATATATTTGTGGAATACTGCAATAACTTATGATATTTTACATCCCAGATTTCTTTTGAAACAAATTGAATTTAACTTCTAAATAATAAAAGGAATTATAGCCCTCACATAGACAGATGTTAAACACATAAAATCCATATCAAGCACCAAATATCCAAGTACAACAGCACAAGTATACATGGCCAGGTAGCATAGTTAAAGAGTGAATTTAAACACCATGTACCAAATTAGGATAATTAATGTAGCTATAGTTCTTTTTGGGAGCCTAAAAGCATTATGGGAAGATAGAATGGCCAATCATAGGATAACCAAGTTGTATTAGGGGATTCTCAGAGATTACAAGGACACTGAGTTATGACATAACATGCATACAAAACAAGAAAACATAACTAGATTTAACTTGGAAGAATGAATTAACAATATGATGATAATAACAAAGTAAACCACGTGCTCCATCACAAACAAAAATGATCCATTCTATTTAATTTATTGAGACTGCCATCTCTTTAAAACCTGATCGTTTATTTGATGACAAAAGGATCCATGTAGAAACTTCTACGACGCCAGTATCAAACCTTCTTAGACATGGCATGTTATGCCTACACAAGAATCTTTGTGTAATAGATGTTGGTGTGTATTAATGTAATACCCGGCCGCACCAAGGGTCGGAAAAGTTAATAACTTTAATTAAATCTTGCCCATAGATCCTTGATCAACGATCTAGATCTTCGATTTGGAGCCGTTTGGACCATCGGATTTGCACTTACTATAAATAGTAATCCCCCTTTTACTATAAATAGCAAATCTGTTTTTACTATAAATAGTAAGTGGACCCCACTTATTATTTAAAAGCTTTTTAAAACTTTAGTTTAGTTGCTAAATTTGATAAATGCATCCTTGAGGAGTTTTAATTAACATGGACTCTTGCTAATTGTGAAAGAGTTAGATTAGGAAACTAACTTTTAATATTGAATCTAATTGGGAAACCCACTCAAAACACAAAACTCATTGGCTATTAAAAAGCCAATTCGTGTGCTTTTGCACACTGTGCGCACGCCCATAGCAGTGAGAAACCGAGAGGGAGAGAGGAAGAGAGAGAGAGAGAGAGAGAAAGAAAGAAGGAAAGAAAAGAAAATAGAGAAAAGAAGAGAGGATAGGATAGGAGAAAGGAAAAAGAGAAAAAGAAGAAGAAGATTTAGGGTTTGATCTTCGATTAGATCTTTCGAAGAAGATTTAGGGTTTGATCTTCGATTAGATCTTTCGAAGAAGATTTAGGGTTTGATCTTCGATTAGATCTTTCGTCTTCGAGTAAGTGCCCGAAAAACCTGTTTTTCTTATTTCTTGTTCGAATTTGGTGTATTTGCTTTTATTTGTTCCTAATTTATTCTAATTAGGGTTTCTAGTTATGTTTTCTTGATTTGTTGGCTTTCTTTTTAATCAAGAACCTTGTTTTTGGTTTTTCTTTTAAGTTATTTGATGTGAACCTAGATAGATATCATATTTTCCATACGTAAAACATTGTTTGGAGTAATCTAAAATTTTTAAGGGATTGTTTTTGAAGCTTAAGGCCATGCGTGTGGTTTCCATAGGGTTTCATCACTGTTTTTCAATAAAATCAGCACACAACAGTGAGATGTGTGGGCTGTTTTGTAAAGATTCCTTCATGTTTTGTTATATAATTTATATGTGTTGTTTTTTATGAAATATATGATACGTATATATGTTATATATTATGATTTTGGTGAAAATCAGCCCGTTAAGGCTTATATAAGGTTAGATATTAATTATAAGGATTGTTTTTTAAAATCAGATTTATATAAGTTGAATAAATATCATGTATCAACTGTTTTGAGGGAAAATCAGCACTATGCGTGCGTTTTTAAAACAATATATAAAATGTTTTTAGCAAAAACAGTCCCTTACATGTATGATTATCATAATAGGACAATGCTTTTATCCGAAAACATCATTTTGTAAGTGTGTTTCGACTTAGAAATAAACTATTTTTATAAAAGCAGTCCTCTTTGCTGAAGTTTCAATTCTTTAACATTAATCTTTCACAAAAATCAGCACTTATATGTGTTATATATATAGTATATATATTATGTGAGATGTGAAGACCCTAACTATATATATAATAAACAAGTCAAATTATGTCTATTTTATGAGAAATAAACCATGCGTGCGACATGGATGGATTTTTGTGTATGGTCTTTGAAAAATCAGCACTTAGAAATTTATATTTCAAAGCTTTGGTGAGTCTTTATAAGGAAAAACAATAAATACGATATAGTTGCGAAAGGTGACTTTTTCGTATAATAGGTTATACGAGGAGTAGATTGGAAATAAATTTTACGAGTGAAAACTAATAGGTTTAGACGAATAAATCAGTTTAGAGAGGAATCATTGCACTTGAACAATTTGAATGACACCCTTGACATGTAATCTTTACATTTTCACTTTGGGACTGATAAGTAGAATCCTTTCACTTCATCTTACTCTCAAAATACTAAGGCAAGTGATAGTTGACTCATATAATAATGGTTTCAAGAATGATTTAGTATTATAATCGTGTTTCGTATGATGATGTTCTTGCCTCCCCTTGTTTTAAAACTGTTAAATAACTGTGGGAAATAATTATTTTGTGACAATTGGATTGCGATATATTTCTAAATACCAGGACATTGATTGTCGTATATTTATATATACGATGACTTGGATTGCGGTATATTTATATACCAGGACATTGCTTGCCGTATATTTATGTATACGACAACTTGTATTGCGGTATATTGATATATACCAGGACATTGCTTGCCGTATATTTATATATACGATAACTTGGATTGCGGTATATTTATATATACCAGGAAATTGGATTGCGGTATATTTATATATTACCATGACTCGTGATATTTCTTTTACATGCATTCATACTGTGACTTTCGTTTTCATGCCTATTTATTAATTGTCTTGTCTATGACAGTTCATTATTCACAAGAAATATTATTATAATGCAATCTCATTTTTGTTTACTCTTATTGTGTGAGCCCCTAAGTGAGCTTGCTCTCACGCTGTTTACCCTTTAGATTCTGTAGGTTGATGACATGAACACAAATGAGGGAGCTTAAAGGGATCGAGGGAAGAGTGTTTGGCCATGTGGCCTTGTTGGTTTGACTAGTTATCCTTGTTAGCAATCAGCCTTAGTTTGTTTTATTTCAGTTGGTTAGTTTCAGCTTATGTAAGCAGACTTTTGGATTTCAGTGTTGGTAGTTCATAAATTCAAAAAGAAATGTAATTAGTATTTATAGTTGTGAGTCAACTTGCTTTCCTCTTGGGGTAGCGATTCAGATTTTTATGGGTATAAAAAAAAATTGTCCAAAAATCCGTGTCGTTACAATTAACAAGTAAGTTTTGACCGTTGACCATAATACTATCTTCTTAAACAGAGGCCTTGGCAGTTTTTTGACATTCTCATGGAAAAGTGAAGAGTGGTACATAATATTCACTAAAAAAGCAATAAATCAGAAGGATTATCAATTTAGCCTGCATGAAGGTATCCATATTTCCCTGTGTAGGTTTCTGCTTATTGTTTGGGAAGACTTTCCCTACCCTAGAGAACAATTGAACTTATACAACCAACACCACAATCCATAATAAGATGCTGCCCTTTGACAAGTAAATTTTTTGTGGAATTGAACTAAAAAAAGGAGAGAATGGTGTGTCAATTTTTTATCATAAGCATAAACTTAGCAATTTCAAACATGTGCTTCTAGTCTTCTATAAAGTATGAAAATATTCACGTTAGTAAAAAAGCGTATGAAAATATTCACGTTACTCAAAAGAAGTATGAAAATATTCACGTTACTCAAAAAAAGTACGAAAATATTCACGTTAGTCAACTAAATAATCACGCTAAAAAGCAAAATGCCACAGTTTTGAAATGTTATGTATCAAAGAATCAGACAACTGCACACTAGAATAAATGCCACTCAGAGAAGTGACTGGATTCATAATGAAAAAAATTATCAATCATAAGATGTAAGAATCATTTAATTGGCTGGTAGGAACATTTATGAAGTCCCATCTGAGACCAAATCAATGGAAAAATGGCATACAAATGAAACCAAATCAAAAGCAACCATCAGCATGAAACTTATGTACCTGCAGGGGAAACATAAGGACTAGTATTAATGCGCCTACAAGTGAAGCTACACCAAGTTGCTGGTACAGAAGAACAATAGAAATGATGATACGAAACGGAGCCGACCATAGACTGTGAAGCTGTTGGCAGATTTGCTGTACAAAGAGAACAACAAATTACACATTAACTACATATTCAACGCTAATAAAATAGCTCTACTATACAAAAACTCAAACTTGAGTGAACCTTTCAACTTAAAACTGTAAGTAAACCAGACGGTCCTCCCTTTTAAGCATGAATAAATTTCATATAAATCTGGACCTTCCATATACTTAGAAGTAAAATGATTCAGTAGACAGAGGGGTCCACTAAAATAAGTATGACTACGAAAAAAAATTAATGAAATGGGAACCACAAGTTCCGAGCCAACCTCTTAAATTCAAATTCACACGGATCTATCTCCAAAGTTGCACACTGAAGATTAGCCATGAATTACGATGCACCAAATATGGTAAATATTTGTAAATAGATCTCAACCATGGGTGCAAGTTCTAAAATCTATAAAGTTCCAAGTGATGATGCACACAGATAATAAAGTTAATGGAAGATTTTGTGAGCTGTCAGAATTTACCTGATGAAAAGAATAATCAGTTCAATGATCCATGTCACATTTTGAGCATTCAATAACTAGATTAATTTCAAGCGACAACAGATTTAGGCAGGGTTGTTAATCTAGATCTGTTTCCCCAATCAAACAGCGTTGGGCACAACCTGTTTTTCTGAACAATTGGTATGTTCGAAAATCCCTTTGTTACAAGAATCCTACATCACTATGTTTTGATAAAAAATAGTAACTTTAACCAGGAAGACAAGATCTAAAGTTCATCAATTGGTTCAGCTCCCTACTCCAATCTTCTTGGAAATCATGTCAGCTACTCACTTTCAGAAAAGGTTCTAATGAAAATTGGTCACTATGCAACAAAGAAAATCTTTTTGAATGGTAATTGTTCTCATTACAGAGCAAGGCCACTGTATGGCGTGGACCCACTGCCATAATTACAGGGACCAAGTTCATAAATACTGCAGGCCATCACCAGTCCGATCCATAGCCCTGATTCCACTACAATCAGATGATCCTACTTGATAAAAGTATGATCTTGTGGATGGGATCTCCATTGTTTGCATGCTTGATCTTGTGGATGGGATCTCCATTCGGCATGGATCGGGGCCTACTAGGCTGCTTAGCTATCAGTTATCACCCAAGACATCAATGTGAACACCAAACATGTGTGCCATGTGTACAGTGGTGATAACTGCTTTTGGTAATCAAGACTATGAAGGAACTGCAATTCCATGCAAATAATTATCTACTTAACCCAAAGGAACACATGATACCACGTGTCACTCAAGATTTGTCTGCCTAAGTGCATTATACGGGAAGACAAGGCCGCATAAGAACACGCCATTTTCTTTTCCATTATAGGCTTCCTCATCAAATAAAACCAGATCAATGGTGCAAGGTTTTTCAATAAAATCAATGCAACCATATTAAGAATAAAAGTAAATATCCATTTGAGTTAAAATAAGCAATGCATATTTTAAAGTAATATTGATGGGGACATCAACAATAGGCGTGGATTCAAGGTTTACGAGCGCAGACGTGGACGAGATTGATGGCGGGGACTCTAGTATGAGCCACGGACATTGCCATTTTTTTTTATCATTATTTACTTTCTATTTTCGTCATTTTATTTGTAGCTTACCTTTTAGGCATCAAACTCATCCGTTTAGTGTGTTTATGGTATTATTAGAAAGGTTTTTCAATTACCTATCTTATGGGCTCAAGATCACATGATTTGGATGTGATTTGAGCAAGTTATGAGTGTTTTTAGGAAGGGGTATAGGTCAATTACGGGATTACTATTTTTGGTAAGTTTTTATCTTTATTTAGCTTTGCTTTATATTAGATGAATGGTTCGGATTAGTTCTTAACTTTAGGTTATCTTCTAGGGTTTCTTTTTCTTATAAATACATCTTATAAAAGCAATGTAGGAGACTTTTGAATATTGAATAGAATTGAGATTTTCTTTTGTGAGAGCTATTGTGGCTTGGACTTCTTCTTCTCTTCTCCTCTTGGTGGTTTGGAACCATCTTCTCTCATCTTCTCTCCTCTATTATCTTCTATTTCTTCAATCAAATCAGCACAAAGAAGGTTAGTAAATCAAAATTTCTTTTTTTTTCTTTGTTCTTGAACCCTAAAATACAAAAACTCAAAATCCATAGATCTCTCTCGTTCTTCAAGATCTCATTTCAAGACTTTGAATGATTGTTTTTATAATTATACCTCAACCTAAACACCCAAGAACCATAGCTTTAAATCTCTTTTGAGCCTTATTGAAAATTTGCACCATTTTCAAGCCCGAAAACTCTTTTAAAAAATCCATAGCCTAAACCTACCATCAAATCAGAGCCAAAACCGTAGATTAACCGTTATTTTACCTTCTAAACCTTAACCGAAGATTTGGACAGCAGTATTAAACCAAAATTCCAGATCTGTCAAATTACCAAAATACCCCTACAACCCAAAACTGGACCGTTTTGAGCCTTTTACTGCTGCTGGACATTTTCCTTTATTTTTCTTCATTGGATATTATTATTTTAATGCTTGTGTGACTTCTATTTCATTGCATAGACCTAGTTTTGGACTAATCTTTCTATTATCAATTCATCTTACAAATCTTTATCGCTTTGATTGATTTGTATAAGGTTTAGTTCATGGCTAATTACAATCTTTACAATTATTTACGCTACTCAAGTCTCATTATTGCTGCTGCCCATAGATTAATTAGGTGTTAATTCGACCCTAGGTTAGTTGTTAAGTGCTCTTTTAATTTTCCGTGTAAGCCCTAAATTGTCCTAAAGTTTTAATCCCATTAGGAGTGTAGGATTTTCCCTATTCTAGATATTGTCCTGCATCAAGTATACATGCAAGCAAAACATGTTGGGACACCAATGTTACCTATGGAAAGCAATAAGTAGTAGAAAGCAAACAAAACAAAAAAGAAGCTATTCAAATCTAATAGAATCAATAAAAAAAAACAAACTGTAGCAATTAACGAGTGAACCATAGAACCAAATCATTCATCAATGACCAAATACTCAAACTGTCGAACACTAGCCAGTTATTAGTCTATTATTCTCCAACCTCTAATGCAAAACAAAAGCTAATTTTTGAATGTTTGCATGTAATATTCCAGAAGGAAAATAAAAAATAGTTTGTTTCTCTACGGACTCCTATGTCATCATCACTACTGTTTCTTTTCACTCTTCTATTTACATCTCATCATCCTTTTTTCTCCTTTGAATGACTGTTACATGTATTGGCTACTCCATGGGTGAGTTAGTTCCTACTTCCTTCTCGGCCTTATGATATATCAACTCGTGAAACCCCACAACAATGTCAATCTAGCCAGATGAGGACAACAACTTAAACAGTAGATCCTTCATATCGATCAGTTACTAGTGTTCTCCAATCAATTGAAGCAAATAGGATCATAGGTCCATGAGTTCTTGCCATGAATTGAACCAGTCCCCTTGGCACTGGTTATATTTGCTAGATCATCCAACCTATTTTGGACCAGGCAAGTCATTTATTTCATGCAGATATTAAAGACCAATAAACAGTATACTAACACTTAGCTAAAGAAGACAACCATACCAATTACATTAAACTGCAAATTAAAATTTAGAAATTATAATTCATATTGAGTCAAAATTTACATAACCGAGCATGCTCCAGCTCATACTTTATAGAAAGAGTGTTGGTTTGCATGAACTCTTGAAGCGGCGCTGCATGTCCAATGAACTAAAACAAGGGGCGGTCTGCATATATTATATGCCATTGGCCTTCTAATTCTAACTCTATATTTTTTAGGGCAGTGATAAATCGACCCCCCAAAATGATAAATCGACTCCCCATGTGTCTATCTCTCTCCTCTTTCTCTCTCTAACCCAGAGGAGAGAGAAAGACACTGGGAGTCGATTTATCACTC
This sequence comes from Tasmannia lanceolata, assembly GCF_043159265.1. Lineage (NCBI taxonomy): Eukaryota > Viridiplantae > Streptophyta > Magnoliopsida > Canellales > Winteraceae > Tasmannia > Tasmannia lanceolata. The sequence goes on along the minus strand of NW_027518685.1, from coordinate 9,164,492 downwards.
CCAATGTTTTATCTATCAACTTTGCATTTGTACTATAGATAAACAGTTTCTCAAGGGCCTGGTCCTAGAAGAGCAAAGTGTGAGATCTGGCAAGTAAAATGCACATCATCCTTTCACTGTCCATATATTTCATACATTCTACGAAATATACTAAAAGCTGATGCCATTACTCTATAAAAATCAAAGAGGATCAGATGTTCATGTGTTGTCTCATGACTGAAATATTTAGCCAATGACAGATCCCATCCAAGCAGCTAACTTATTCAAACAGAAGGGTGGGACCTGACTTCATGTGCTTCCTTCCATGAGGCATTTTTTTTTTATGGCACTGGGTATCCCCGCCCCATTTTAGGGCGGGACTAATCCTTATGCATGTGCACAATCACCCGTAAACCACACGCATCAGGTTTACTACAGGTGGATTCGAACTCTCGTCACTGGGGAGCATACCCATGACTTTAAGCCAAAGAGCCACACCCGTCTGGTTATGAGGCATTTACTATTGCGGGACATAATTAATTGCATGCAAAGGAACATGGCATATATTCAAATGCAATAATTCAACTAAATCTAAGTTAGTTCTTAATAGCACACTGCCCATCTGCATATATAGTAGCGCAAAGATAGCATGCCTGAAGTGCTTCAGCATCTGTTGTCATCAAGTTAGTTATTTTTCCAGTAGAAAACTTGTTGCGGCCCTCGTGTGTTAATCTGAGGGATTTGCGAAATACAGCAGCAACCTGAAATAATAAACAAGGATCAAGGATGCATGAGTTTTTTATTATTTTGATGTCCTCAATATTATCCATGTGTTGATGGACTTAGAATTGGAGTTAAAAATAAACAAAATGGACTTCATTGACTGTAAAGAAAAAAAATGCATCAGATTGGCATTTAAGAATGAAATTTAATGAGACCGGGAAAAGAAATGGGCAAATACTAATTTTCCACCTCCATCAAACAAATAGAAATGTTGAAAAAGCAAAATTAGAGGAACTGTTTCTGAAATATTCTGATAATTAAAAGGGCAAGTTCTGGCTGAGAAGGCTTACAAAAATACTCATCTCAAAGCACCAACAGTAAAATAAAATGCTAAATGCTCACATATACAAAAGCCATAGCAAGTACTGCCAAAATAAATTTGGCAAAACATTACATGATAAACAGCAATCCATGAGCTGAGTTTATTTTTGTGATGTCATTCCCTTGGACGGTATATTCCTATAGAAGGATTGAAAACAGTTAAAGGAGGCGAGCCAAAAGCCAAGAACATACCAAGGTTGCCCTTAGCCGGTAACCGACACGCATGACATTCTGGAAATACTGCGCTTCAAATAGAACCCCCAATGCCTGGAGAAAATTAAGTCAAAAAATTAATTTTTTTTTTGAATGGTAAGTCAAAAAATTAATAAGAAAAGAAATATTAAAATGATTCTGAAATGTACAGATTATTCTACAATTTCTAGTTTAATCAAGTACCAAAATCTAGAAAAGCAGCATTGGCTTTTTACTTAAAATCTATGTCATCAATACCTCCGATATGTTCAAAATCTCTGGTTTTTATTGCGACATTTTGATAAAACAACAAAATCCTGAGATTTTAAAAATATAGCGATATTATCATTTTTATCAAAAAGTATCGCGATAATATCACGATATTATCCCGATATTTTTATTTTATATTTTTTTCTTAAATTTTATATATTTATAGATTTATTAAATAGTTTTATTTTTATTGTTTTTTCTCAATATATACCTGAAAAAAATATATATATATATCCTGAGATTTTCCCCTGCCGAGAAATTCCCGAGAATGATATTTGTGACATAGCTTAAAATTCAAGCATCTGATTGTTAATCATTAACTCATAGATATCATTCCAAATATATGGTTCAATTTTTTTGCAGGTGATGCAACTAAAGAGACTAGGGGAAAACCAACTAGGCTTGTACAGTCCTTGCTTGAATGCAACAAAAAGTACTTGAGATCGTAAGTCACTTCTAGAACCACTGTTATCCAAAAATGCCTAATTTGACAGCTAAGAAAAGAAAGTCAATTCTACCAATCTCCCTAAACCAAGTGAATGGAATATATTCCATCCAATGCACAAGCAGTATCCCTATGGCTAGAAGAACCTGGAAAATATATATTACACTTGGATGGGACTTGCGATTTTCCGTGGACCCAGAAGAAATATTTGTGTGACAGCTAAAGAGCATGGCTGGAAGATGGAATTTTAATGTGTCTTTGAATCACAAATCCCACTGGCTAGAAGACAGAATTTTAATGTGTACTTGAATCATAAATCCCACTCTTGTGCTCATTCTTATACTGGGGTTCATGATAATAGATGCCATCGGTTATCCTCTCGAGACATTTTTGCTTGTGTGCACAGGCAAAGAGCATGCCAAATGATCATCTCAACGGAACCTGTGCATTTAGATCCGAAAGTATTCTCCATAAATGATTCACTTGCAGGCACGCGGTGTGGAATTATATACATTCTTTAAGCAAATACGAGCTAAGCAAGGTCCTAGCTATTTAGCCATGTTAGTAAGTTCCAACATTAATACTCGAAAATATCCTTTGTTATGAGGTATTTAATATCAGAAACAAATTACTTGGTGATTCCTAAGTACTGATTGTTCCTATTTCTTCATTCTACAAATTGATTGCCGCATTTAGATCCTAAAGTATTCTCCATAAATGATTCACTTGCAGGCACGCGGTGTGGAATTATATACATTCTTTAAGCAAATACGAGCTAAGCAAGGTCCTAGCTATTTAGCCATGTTAGTAAGTTCCAACATTAATACTCGAAAATATCCCTTGTTATGAGGTATTTAATATCGGATACAAATTACTTGGTGATTCCTAAGTACTAATTGTTCCTATTTCTTCATTCTACAAATTGATTGCCATATCCCCTTTAGACTGCATCAATAGTTCCAAAAAAGCCCAAAAGTTTCACATGGAAGATGGCAACCTTTAACAATAGCATCATTTTAGAAACTATTAATATTACAAGAAAAAGAACTTTCTTTCGATAGAAATTACAAAACTAAACAACAGGTAACTATCATCCAATGAGTCTAATATTCAAGCCCAAAGGCTATGCTTTATAAATACAAGGAGTTAACTTGAGAAAATGTCTTACACTGGACAAACAAGCACCACAGTTATTCTTTTTTAACACGTAATGGACAATGGAAAGAGACACAAATGGAATGTTTTTCTCACCAGAAGTTCCATTGTAATCATGCTAATTTCTACTCATTTTTTAATTTCATCTATTTTATTCTTCTTGTTTTCTTTTTTACCTAGAGAAAGCTGCTCCTATGTTTCAATATTTCCCTTTTTGTACAGGGCTTCATAAATATTACTTGACATCAGTTAAAAAGATATCTATCCAACCCTATGGAAAGCAGAAATAGAGGGAAATGGTAAAAAACAGGTAAGAACAGAACAGTTAAACTTTTGGGAAAGGAAAACAAAAGGTAAGCAGGTCTAGGCTCGTACCACTCCCAAAAAAATTGAGAAGGCGTAGATGTAACCAATCCAAGCTGGATCCCCTTGTTGCATGGACTGCACATAATGTTGAATAACAAATTAATGATTTGAATGGTCCAAATCTAAATAATAAAACCCAAAAAAAATAAAAATAAACTCAGTGTCAATAAAACAACTGCAGTGAGATAGATATGAAATGGCACTAGTTAATGGAAATGCATAATTAATATTTATCGAAAATAATACTGCAAAGTAAGCACATAAATACATAACTCAAATGGCATACCCAAGTACAGCCTCTATGTTGATGTTACCATATACAAAGGGGCGACAATTTTGAATGGGAGATCTAAAACATCTCCATCAAATCAAGTCAAATTCATGGAATCAAATCCCTATGCTCCGTGGATAGGAAACAATTCTAAGAGGGAAAATTACATTCAATAGTTCAAGTCCAGTGTGTTAAAACTGAAATTCTTGAAATAAAAAATGATACCTACCAATCAGTTCTTCAAAAAAAAAAAAGATATGTCCAATCAACTAGGTTGTCTAGAGAATCATTAAAAAAAAAAAATTAGGGTGTCTAGAGAATCCCTCAGGGGCTGATACCCATATACCTGAAGTCATCAGCCATGTGGATACACGGAGAAGGTCCTATGCCAGCCCACATAAAAAACTAAAGAATGAATCTTCTTTTACCTTAATTTGATCCTTGTGGTTGATCTTTAGTCTTCAATATGCTTTGATACCATGTAAAGTAAGAAAAAATAAAGGAGAGAAGAAGAAGAAGAACCACAAGGAGAGAGTTTGTACAGTTCAGAGAGCTTACCCCACAACTCAAAAAAGAGAAATTATTAATATTTAAGGAAGGTAAAAACATTACAAGTATGCCACTACTCCAAAAGTACAATGAGCCTCATCCTAAATACATGAAAAATAAAAGAGTACACAAAATATCATAAATAATAATGACAATATGATACATATACTTGAACAATAAACACTTATTAAAAACACCACAAGTCCAGCATCAACTTGCCCGAGCCGACTCAGTTTTACCTAGGCCGAGTTCTCGTGCAGGTTCTAGTTTTTCCTTATCAAGTAGAGAGAAAAAATCCAAATCACCTTGTTTGATGAAACATTGGCTTAACATTGACTTGCTTACGTCAACTCAGTTTCACCTTGCCCAGGTCGTCCTTTAATATAAATGACAGAAAGACCATAATCTTTACGGGCATATGAGAAACAATTAAGAAATGACTAGCGTTGGCACTCAAAGAGCTTCACACACAAAATACCACCCATAGAAAGGATTAGTTACATCACATAATATTCCCACCAATTCAATACGGAAAACAGATAATGTCCATCCTTCCTAAAAGTTCATTGTTTTCAATCAATTATGTTGGTTCTAATTTACATCCTTCAAAGTCGAAGAACCATAGGGCTTTGGGTGAAATCATTAGAAGTTCCCAACTAAAAAAATTTGGAATCTTCCAAATTTACTTTTGGACTGGAAAAACAGATAATGTCCATCCTTCCTAAAAGTTTATTGTTTTCAATCAATTATGTTGGATCTAATTTACATCTTTCAAAGTCGAAGAACCAATGGATTTGGGTGAAACCATTAGAAGTTCCCAACAATTTTTTTTGGAATCTTCCAAATTTACTTTTGGACTGTGTCAAGTTCAGCTCCTTTGTTTCAGTTTATCTATTTTCTCCACATTTGATTGAATCTTAGGTCTCAATTCACTTCCGATGGGTTTTTCGTTTTTCTTCTGAAATGGAACCTTTCGGTGCTCCATTTCAGAAAAGATACTACAAAGTTTTTCAAACTGGAAAAAAAATAGAGAAGGATGGGAAGAACAAAATCAAAAGCTAAAGCAAACGAATACTACATATCTAATTAAATCTATACTTTATTAGTACCATGTTAACATCTATCTAAAATCAACGTATTGTACGTATCATCTATATGAGCCATATAAAAGAGGTTTTTGTTATTGTTGAACCCCTCACATTTGGTTGGATATGGTTTTTTCAACTGACAAGCCCCTTGAGGGAATCTAATTTTTCTACGGAAAAATGGTAAAAATAAAAAAATAATAATAAAGTATCGGTCTAACATACTGGAACAAACAAGAACAATCAGACCAACAAGAACAGTCTGGAATACTCAGAATTGACCATAATCAATGATCAGAGTTATATTATAACATAAACAAGGAGAGCATTAGGTTTATAAAAGAAAAAGCATCTACATTCATCATTACTTATTGGGAAAACCAACAAATATTCGGCCATTCAAATATGGCACAGAAAGATATTACAAATTATAACATAAACAAGGAGAGCATTTAGGTTTCTAAAAGAAAAATCATCTACATTCATCATTACTTATCGGGAAAACCAACAAATATTCAACCATTCAAATATGGCACAGAAAGATATTACACTATGAAGATATGATGCATCAATTAGTCAAAAAGAAGAAAATTACAAAATATGAAGCCATTGCTTGAAAGAAAACATACCTGTAAGAGAAGGTTCAAAATTACTGGACCCACAAATTGAGAAGCGTCATTGCCAATCTACAATTTGGAAAAAAATAATTAATATGATAAATTAAACAAAGTTATCCAATATATAAGTGAACATAATTTACCATAAAACATCTGAGGCATTGCCAAAATTTTCTAGTTTTTCTTTCTTCACAAAGTCTTCTTATTAATCAAATAGAAGAAAGTAATAGTTTGTTAGTCAGCCATTTCCTATTTGTAACATGGTAATATAGAAAATTTCAGACTGAGAACCCAAAATTAAGCATCAAAGATGAAGATGGAAGTGAATTTTTTTTTTTTTGAATGGTCGTATCATTTCAATGATAGATAAAGGGACTGGATGGTTATACATCAAGAAATACAAGATATAAAGCATATAGAAGACAGAAGGTAAAGTTAAACAAGTGAAGAAGATAGAATCAGTCTCCCAAGGAGGTAGATCATCGTATAACCCCAATTCGTCCAAGGATACCCCATCCCTGGCAAGCCTATCTGCTGCAGCATTGGCAGACTTCTTGTCGTGAGGGAAAGAATCACCATAGCCCCCATCCAGTGGTGGATCTCGTCGAAAAGATGATCAAATCTCCAAGGGCCAACATGCAAACCATTAATCCATCTAATCACGTTAACATAGTCCCCTCCACTACTATTTTGTCCCATCGACCTGCCGCCAATAGTTTCATACTTTGGTGAGCCGCTCTCACCTCAGCCTCACAGCATTGGTGACACCAATGTGGCCCGAGAAAGCCCAAATCACAGACCCTTCATGATCTCAAAACCCCACCAATACCTGCCAGGCCAGGGTTTCCAATGTTCGATCCATCAAAGTTAAATTTTAGGAAGTGAATCTCCATCTAGAATCAGTTATTAACTCTTAGCATGCTCAAAAACTCATCATTGCGTATTTTTTAAGTTTAGCCAATCAAATAGACGGGGCCAAGCTTGTCAACATCCATATCAAACAATAGAGCTAAATATGCAAACTCCACATTTCGACACAATATTATTGGAATATAGTGCTTTTTGTGTGCATGAATGGTGACGTGAATAGTGAAAAACCCTAATACAATGAAGGGTATATTTGTCATTTCAAACATAATTCACTTATGAGTAAAAAAGGAGAGAAAGCTAATTGTATTGTGTAACTTTCATCCCCACAAAAGCTTGTCTCCCTTCTTTCTTCATTCTTTCCTTTTATAGCTTCTCGATTTACATGGTATCAAAGCGGATCTAGATACAAGAGAAATAGATTCAGTCTTTTCTTTATTTTCTCATCTCCAGAGCAAACCTCAGGACAAGGCATCGAGTGAGAAGATAACTAGATCGCACTTCCATCAGGCCGTACTGCTAATGATGTCAGTCACATGAGTGTGGGAGCCGGTTTTTTCCCGCCGCTTGCTCTTTGGAAGCGCGGGATCACCACGTCAGGTTTTTTTTAGAGTGGGGGTGTTTGTTTGTCTATGTTTCTTGTGAACTCGGGATCGCGGTCCGGATTTCACAAGAAAGAGAGTTTCAAAGTCGCCACCTAGGTTAGGACCTAGGACCCGTGTCTGCTTTTCTGATGAAACGGAGATAAAGATCCGAATTTCATAGGAAAAGCAGTGACCGAAGTTGTACTCTAGGATTGGGGCATAGAACCCGTAATTTTACTCTGTTTGTTAAGGCTTGGTCTTTACAGAAATCTGAGTAAGGGTTATGGTTACATTCGGGGAAGGTGTGGGGAACCCATCATGCCCGGATAAACCCGGTCTCTTGACTTGATTTGGCATTTTTAAAGAAATTTATCAGAAATCTTCACTTTTTATCTCTGTTTGTTAAGGCTTGGTCTTTACAGAAATCTGAGTAAGGGTTATGGTTACATTCCGGGAAGGTGTTAGGCACCAATCATGCCCGGGTAAACCTGGTCTCTTGACTTGATTTGGCATTTTTAAAGAAATTTATCAGAAATCTTCACTTTTTATCCTCTATTACGATTAGGCTTAATTCTCGTACGTAAATGAAGTGGATTTGCAAAGAAAAGAAGAAAATTGGTTTGGGTGTTATCCTGATTGAAATCATATAAACACTGCGTACTTCGAGTCCCAGGAGGATCTCACAGTGTAATCTCAATCGGGATAACTAAAACAAATTGAAATGACAATACATAAAGGAAAGAAAACAGTAGGTTTCTGATTCTCTCCGTTTGTCCAACGTCGTTGGAGCACCAGGGCTCTCGTCACTGTCTCTTTTGTCTATGGTGGGACCGGAGAAAGAGTAGGGGGATAAGAAGAGAGGACGTAGCCCTATTTACAAAGAGAGGTAAGGGATTTATGTTACAGGACCCAAGACAAGAGTAGCCCTAGATCCCATAACAACCCTGTACCGGGTTTTATACTAGAAATGCAGAAAGCTAGGAAATAAATGTAATTTTACCAAAGGAGCGAAGACGCCTTCCGAAAACTCGGCGGCGTAATAGCTCAAGTTGGACGATGTAGCTTCGGGTTCTCCGAAAATTCGGCAAAACAACGACGCTAGTTGGACAAAGTAGCTTCGCGTTCTCCGAAAATTCGCCAGAACAACAGCGCTATTCGACGATGGAGCTTCGGGTTCCCCGAAAATTCGGCAGAACAACGGCGCTAGTTGGACAGTGTAACTTCGTGTTCTCCGAAAATTCGGCAGAACAACAACGCTATTCGGAAGATGGAGCTTCGGGTTCTCCAAAAATTCGGCAGAACAACTGCGCTATTTGGATAAGATAGCTCCGAGTTCTCCAAAATTCGGCAGAACAACGACGCTAGTTGGAGGGTGTCGCTCCGAGTCTTCGAAAATTTAGCAGAATACCGACGCCCAGTACGAGCTCCTTCAGAATTTCTCTACTCTCTCTCTCTCGGGTAAAGAAACTAGGGTTTTTTAAACAGAGTTTACTTTGAAAGGGGGTTTGAAAAGCAAAGAGACAGAGGTTTTTTTTATCTAAACCAATTTCAAAACCAGTAAAAATCTAAAAGATTAAAATCTTATCTGGTTAAATTCTGATTTTACTCTTACCCCCTATTTATAAGGTTTGGAGATTTGCGAAATTAAATTCGCAATTTGCGAAATGGCTTCGCAAATTGCGATCCAATTTCACAATTTGCGAGATTTGATCTGACAGCCATGTCAGGTTGGCTGTCAAATGTCAGGTCGGCAAGAATTTCGCAAATTGCGAAATTGCATGTTTTTTATGGGGGGTATTTTGGTCCAAAACTTGTTTTTTGGGGGTTTTTTGGAACTTCAAAAGACCATATCTTGTTCGTTTGGACTCCAAATCGCACGCGGTCGGATCCGTTGGATTCCTTGTTGCAAGGAGAATCCAACAAGTCTGGTCTCACGAGTTGGTTTGGGTATGAAGTGTTTTTGGGTAAAAACATACGTTTTTTACTCAAAGTTAACTTCTGGTTGAAATGCTGTGTGAAAACGGGCTTTTTCACTGTGCCATAAAAAGGCAGGTGCCGTGTAAAGACGGGCTTTTGTTGTAACTCTGGGACATTCGTTTTCTGAGAAATCTTTCCCGTTTCATGAACCAGAGAGAGAGACCGAAAGAAAGAGAACAAGAGCTCTGAGACTCGTCATGAGACTCTTCCTCGCGACAACCTATCATTAGTACCACCTTGACAAAATTGGGTGTCAACAATGAGTCATAGCTCATCATATTTAATCCATGATTTTAAATTTCTACCGAAACATACACGATATAACTGAAATGTGGTGTATGTATTATGTATAAGTATTTATATGAATTACAGGAGAAATGTGGTATGCATTGAATTATCAAACATGCACAACAACGCATGCCCCTAGGTGTTCGTTGTTAAACCACCACGAATGGTTGTCTTGTAGCTCTTGCTTACCTGATGGGGATGGTTATCTTGGTTAAGTGATGGTTTCTAAGTGTGTATTTGTGTTTATTCTAGCATTCCCTAAACTTTCCTCTTAAACTTCTATGATTTGCATATGTTTCCATACATTTTTGTGATTTTACAGGATTTCCAGGTGAACCGAAACGTTTCCGTATCCGTAGCGGCCGAAACAAAACCACAAAACCCACATTTAAAACCTTGATTTGATCTTCCTATGGAGATTTGAGTAGACTGACCACAATAGGTATTTTTGATATTTTTGCACATTTTTTGGATTGAGTTACAATGTGATTCATAAAGTTTTTGGATTTCTGATTTTCGAAATTAAGAAAGATTAAATCTGGAGTGTTATGATCCGATCTCTTTCTTTGACATTTTGGAAAAACTAATGGGTAGTAATTTTTTATATTGGATCTTATGAAAGTGATTTCGTAGAATTTAAATGAGATTTGATCTGCGATAATTTTTCCTGAAGCTTGTATGCATGTACAAGTGTACAACAACCCAATTTTTGACTGATTTAGTAAAAATCAAGAACGGATAGATTTTGGGTTGTTGAATTATTTCTTAGGAATTTTATTTGTTCATCATACACTTTGATCATGTATGAAGAACAGTTCATCAATAAGCGTAGTAATCACTTCGGATTAGGTTGAAACATAGGGAAGAGGTCGTGTGGATTACACCCTGGAGTTCAAATTACCATTGTCCGACTAGACAGAACAAATAATCTTGAATGGTCTCAATCAACATGGATGTTCATTGGGAGCAAATATGGATTGGGGTAGATCAATGGTCGGATCAAAGAGCCAAAGGAAGATGATCCTAGTAATGAAAAATGGGAGTAAAAAAAATCTCACAGTAATATCTTGGTTGTTGCAGTCGATGCAATCTAGCATCAGTAGAGGGTTGTTTCTACGAACAATCAAAGAAATCTAGGATACTGCATCCAAGACTTATTATCACAGGCATGATATTTTTCAGATTTATTAGCTACATCCACAGATATTTAATCTCTCTCAAGGAAAGATGTCAGTAAGAATGCTACGGTATTCTAAGAGTTAAAAATTAAAAATCAAATATTGATGAACAATTAAAAAATATCATTATCAGCTAATTCCATCGACTGCTGAGATGAGGAGGTAAACAGAACAACGAAGGATACTTGACTTCCTCACTAGACTGAACTCGGATCAAGAGTTACAAAGAATTCAGATTCTTAGAAAGGGCTCTCATTCTTCAATCGAGCTGTTTATAACTATATTTGTGGACAGGACATTGGAGAGTGAAAACCAGAACAATATGAAGACCATTTTTGTCATTTCTGACGTAACTCACTTATGAATAGTGAAAGAGAGAAAGCAGTGTATTGTGTAACGTTCACCCACATGAAATCTTGCCTCCTTTCTCCTCTTCTTCTCCATTTTCTCTTCTTCCCAATTTACAAGAATTCCAATTTAAGATCTATGCAAACCAATTTTGTCCCATGTGTCAGATAAAAGGGCGAAAGAAGCAAGCAAGTATAGATGCTTCGGCAAAGAACTTCATGCCATAGAGTTACTTGGGTCCTCACAAGTCAGATAACACATAAAACAATGAAAACAATAACAGGGAACCAAATCCTTTGACATGCATGAACTGAAAATATACAACAAATAGAATCTCCAAGCCTCGCGAACCCACAATATGAGAGGAATTGAAGAAAATAGCACAAAAGATGGGTGCATGCATTGATTCCAACCATATTCAGCTGGAAGATATGGTACTAAGTCAAGTTCTAACAAAATACAAATAGCTGCAGTGATGATCTCATGCCACGACAGAAATAATTTGAACATGCTTTAGAACATTATCCTATTGCTAACAACAAAATTTGTAAATATACATAAATGAATTACAAGTTTTCAATGGCAATGGAAAAATGATTCTAAGCAAGAACAATTTCTGAAAATAACAAACAAAGATGAACTTGTTACCTTGAAAACGCCTCCCAGCCAAAATCTACAGACAAATATAGGGGGAAGAGATTATCAAGGGTAATTATGTGTGCATATGATTTTATTTTTTTTGAATGGTAACAAAAAGAATGTGGGCATAGACATGTATTCTCTATCTAATCATACCAGAGAGAAGGAAAATAAATAAAAATCATGGAACCCATTATATGTATCAGTAAATACCTTCCCCCAAGGCTACAGTGAAGGGCTCTTAACAACCATGGTTTAGGCCTCTGAGATTCTTCAAGCCAGCATTTCTGAAACCTATAAAATGGGAATCACTATAGATGTAGTACAAGCTTGATAAGAGAATATTGATTTACAAGGAGACCAGAAGAAACATACTTGCTATACAGTGTCTCAGTCTGATCCCACGAATCTAATTTCCAAACATCCTTCTCTGTGATGGGTCTTTTATAGCCTTGCTTCATAAGGGGTGTCATCCATCCAAAAAATATTTCTAACAGAAGAATAGTGCACCAAGAGAAATACACAGGTTAAAAAAAGGCACCTTTTATATTTATTCTTGTGAAGCAAAATGAATAACTTACCAGTGTAAGGAATACAGAATACAAAGATTTTTAACAATATTTTGATAGCCAGAACAAAGAACCCCAATATTACTTACGGTTAAATATATTGGCGTGCCTCTCAGGACAAATATATTCTCCTCCAGGAAGTTCTTCATATTCGGTGCTGTCGAGAGACGCCTCAGTCCCGATGGGGATGTACCCCGGATAAGGATCCAAATTAGGAACATAAACCAGCAAGAGAATTCCAAACAAAACCTGCATAAAAGAGCTCCCCACAATTTATGAAATGTGCTAGCATGTTTTCGAACAAAAATAAACAAAGGTGAAAACTGTAACGTCGGCAAACCGAGATGCATGATAGATCATCCACAGGAGGTCCAACGTGATAAACAATAAATTCAGGATGTAGATGCATTAATCTGGAAATGACAATAAACACACACACACACACACACACACACACACACACACACACACACACACACACACACACACACACTAGTGTAGATAAGTTATCTACACACTAGCTTAAAATACAGTGGGGGCCCACATTGTTTGGGTGATCCAAGCATTCATTTGATGGGCCCTCAAATAGATAGGGTGTGCCCAAAAAATCAGCTTCATAGGATCATCCTAACCCTTCGAACCGTGGAGGCAAAAATGGAAAGATTTGTGAAGGTTTATACACGTCCATTTTACATCCACAAATCGTAGGGTTGGGATGATCCTATGGAGCTGATTTTTTGTGGACACCCTATCTATGTGAGGGTCAATCAAATGAATGGTTTGGATCACCCAAACAATATGCCCTCTACTGTATTTCAAGCTAGTGTGTAGATAACTTATCTACACTTGTGTGTAGAAACTGGTTTCTCTATATATCTATATACTATATAGCAGAAGAGAAAAGGAGAGAATTATTTGAATTCCTCCCAAAATTCTAATAGAATTACACATCACTTTTTTTAACAAAGGCACCCATTCAACCCACATATTTTCAATCCTCCCCCTCCTTTATGCTTTTTAACAAAGGCACCCATTAAAGCCACATAATTTCAATCCTACCCCCCTCCTTTATGCTTTTGTAATAAAAAAAGTGGACAAAGTCAACATAGTGACGTTTTTTCTTTGCAAAATTACGGATTGGGTACATATGTTACATAATACTACGGATTTTTGTGAACATATTACATAATACTATGGATTCAGGACGCCTTTCAAAATATTGACGAATTCCGGGCACCTTAAGAGGAACAACATATTATGGAAACCTCTATAGATTGGAGGGCTAGGATCAGCCTATGGAAATGATTTTACGGACACAACCTATTTCTGTTGTGTTCCATCACATGGACGGTTTGGATCAACCTATGATGTGGACCGTACAGTTCTTTGTCGGCCCGTGCATCGCACGGGGTTTTTTACTAGTATATCTATATACTATATAGCAGAAGAGAAAGGAAGAGAATTATTTGAATTTCTCTCAAAATTCTATGAGAATTACACATTCACTTTTTTTGACTTCTTTTAACAAAGGCACCCATTCAACCCACATATTTTCAATCCTACCCCCTCCTTTATGCTTTTTAACAAAGGCACCCATTAAAGCCACATAATTTCAATCCTACCCCCCTCCTTTATGCTTTTTTAATTATGGAAACCTCTATAGATTGGAGGGCTAGGATCAGCCTATGGAAATGATTTTACGGGCACAACCTATTTCTGTTGTGTTCCATCACATGGACGGTTTGGATCAACCAATGATGTGGTATGTACAGTTCTTTGTTGGCCCATGCATCGCACGGGTTTTTTTTACTAGTGTGTGTGTGTGTGTGTGTGTGTGTGTGTGTACATATATATAAGTTGAATTATGTACGTAGGAGTAAATAATGGAACAAACCTGGAAGAAGATCTCACTGATGTACAGATAGAAAACAGATCTGCAACAAAAAAAATAACCATAAGAAATTCCTCCTTCCACGTAAAAATATAGAAAGCTCATACAAAAAACTTTACAAATATATTGACAGCGTCTGGCAGATTAATATAAAATGTCTGGAATCCCATTATGATATCAAAAGCTATATTCTTAAAGTAGCCAATTATCAAGGGGAGTTTGGTGTAGATATATTGCACACACACACAATACACGTCGACCTATTGCATACCATAAACTAGGTAAATGGTGGGGAAATGTTCCCACGTAAATTTATAAAAATAGAATATATTTGTTTGTCCTAGCATATTTTATGTGGGCCCCACTACTAATTAATTATATAGTGCATAGCTATTGTGTGCAGCTTGCATGCCTGTTTGTATTTTGCGTGTATGAATATGTGTGTGTGGTTGGGGGCGTGGGGGGGGGGGGGGGGGGGGTGGGCGTGGAGGTGGGGGACTACGCAGGCATGCAAGATGCACAACTATAATGTGCAGCTCGCATGCCTGTTTGTAGTCTTAGTGTGTATGAATGGAAAGTGATGGGGGACCATCCAAGATGCCATGAAGGATCAATGAATTAAGATGTGGCCCATCGTTGATGTTAAAATTGTTCTATTTAATTTTTAGAGTGTTATTAAGTCTTTTTAATTTATAGGAAGGTATCAGTCTTCTCACATCAAAATCACAAAGTTCTTTGAGTTATGAGTGTTTTATATAGGCCCCACGCATGTATTACAGGAATTGTAAGTGGGGAGCAAGCTTTTAATTCATTAGAGGGCATTTTAGTCCAAGTTATTAGGGTTTTTTTAGCAATTTAGAACTTTCTAGTTCTCTTGTTTTTTCTCATATATTGTAAGCCTCATGGCTCATGACGAACCCAGCTAGTGTCTGGATTAGACTTAGTCACTTTGAGTTGGGTAGATTTTTTCACCTTCTTCATAAATTTTTTCTAAAGGATTCATTAGCCGACCCCAACTAGTTTGGGACAAAGGCTTAGCTGGGTTGAGTTGAGATTGTAAGCCTCATGGCATTTTTCTATGTTATGGATGAATCAATGAAAAACAGTTTTCTCTTGCTTTCTTGCAAATCATGTATGTGAAGATGTGATGCCTAGGACCCCATAGTGCGATGCCCTGGGTTTTAGTTGCTGAGATTCAAGCCTTCATATCTATCTCTTTCATGTTTCTTCTTCTTTTTTCCCCAAAAACCACCTTCTCAGGTACCCAAAACCTCCATTGATCTCACGAAAAACCTCTCTTGCATTATTTTCCACCTACCTTCTACCCAAACCCCCTTAAAATATCCAATATATATATATATATATATATATATATATATATATATATATATATTTCCGACCTTAGAAATATCATTCGAATCCATTCATATCCCGACTCTCTCTCTCGTTTAGCCCCAAAACTCATTTTACACGTTCCTGCCATCCTTCAATAGCTTCCCAGCATATGGCTACACCACCCAAACCTATCCTAAACCCCGTAGAATTATTTCCTCAGACTAATCACCTATTTTTTAAGCCAAAACCCCAATTTTCACCCATCTTTTTCACCCCCAACGTCCCTTTCAAAGAATCGTCTTATTTTAGTTAGGTTTTAGAGCGAAATATTAGTTCGACCCTCGATTGTTCTGCATCAGTATGTAAATGCGTGTAGTAAATACACACGCAAGGACATACACAAAACAAGAGCTACTAACCCTCACCCTCGGGGCAAGAATCTTATCTCTCACCTTTCAACAACCCCCCTCGCCTCCCTTAAAATTATCACATAAACACCCTCATTAATTCCCACTACAGCACATTAGTCGTGGATTATCCCTCACCCCAAACCTCAGCATTTTAAGCAAGGTGAGAGTTGAAGTTTTCCATACAGTATATATGTATAGAGAGAGAGCCCAACTGTGGCATCACTTTTTTTTCTTTCTAATGCAAACATACATCAAAGGGTAATTAAGACTTATTACAGGAGAAAGGACAAAGAAACATGAGCGCAACTAGTGGCATCGTGCTTATGTCAGTGCATGCATTGTTGATGTCAGCAGATGGCCCACATTCCACCATTGATCAAAAGAAAGAAGTGCAAGTTCTACATCAGTGGTGGCCTTTCTACCCTGCAAAGGCAATCAAAAGTGACCTACATTTTAAAGTTCAGAGACTTACAACGCATTATGTATCAAGGCCGATGAGATACATTAGTAAAATACATCTGTAGCAGGGTTTCTTGAAGTTTCATCAAGTTGTATCTCAACATAACAACTTAAGTAATCCTTAATATCAGACTTCTTAGTTTGAACTTATGTAATTATGTTAGCCCTGGGGCTGAACAGAATCCTAGGGGCATTTTAATCCTTCATTCATTGTGACTTTGCCTCTTTTCGTCCATTAGAGAAGAGTTTGACATCTGATATTGACACTTCAATATCAATTCCTTTTTGAGAGGCCTGAGGGTTTAAACTTCAAACATATTTCAGTATGTCAAGAAGTTACGAATTCATTTTCTTTCATGGTAATAGCAAATAAGAACAACTCCTCGGAGCTCTAAAGGGATTTTGACGTGATGCACGTCTCCTAAGCAAAGGAAATAGCAGAGAGAGTAAAGACCATGCTCAATCGGTTGGCCTAGAGGACTTCTTACGTGAGTCAATCCACGGCAGTGACACTGAGGGCGGCGATTCTGGTAGTGAAAGAGAAGGTGGTTCGGAATCCTCCTGTTGGGACTAGCAGGCCTACCCAGGTGTTCCCGACGCTAGGAAGAGGTCGTGGAGATGTTTCTTCTACTTCGGCAACGACCCTTCGTTCCACGACGTGATCCGTTTGAGTCGCAGTTCGAGAGTGGATTTTATGCTACAAATGCAACCAATTGGATCACAAATCAACCAGCGTCCCCAAGGCGGCATACTACCAATCTAGCTGTTGGTGACGAACATAAAGAGGATGATCCAGAGCAGTAGTATAATGAAGAGTCTGAAAAGAAGTAGCATATAGAAGAGTCTGAAACGAAGTAGCATATAGAAGAAGATTCCAGCCCTATTATTGATCTCCTAGGCGATCCTTGGTGATGCAGCGTGTGATGTGCACACCAAAAATAGGAGTTCGCGCAACACGACAATCTCTTCAAGTGCAAGTGCAAGGTTAAGAACAGAACATGCAACATCATTATTTATTTAGTATGAAGAACCTTGCGTCAAAGTCCATGGTGAAGAAACTCAAGTTAAAGACAGAGAAGCACCCTACTCCCTACAACTCGGTTAGATTTCAAAGGGAAACAAGAAGAAGGTAACTAAACGTTGTCGATTTCTTTTTGAAATTGATACTTAGGACTTACAAGGATGAGGTTTATATGACGTTATAGATAAGGATACTTTCCATCTATTATTGGGGAGGCCTTGGTAATTTGGCAAGGATTCCATTCATAGCGAAAGGGATAATGTCTTTGTTGTTCGCTAGAAAAATAAGAGTTATGCCTTCAACATTTAATGGATGAGGAGAACCCCAAAGCATCTCTAGTGTAGGGGCACTTGACATTAAAGAAATCCCTTGTCATATCCAATAAGAAGCAGATACATAAAGGCGTAAAAAAGAAGCTTACTGAGGCTAATGCAAAGTACAAGGCCGAAAAGGACAAGCGTCGATGTGTCAAGCTCTTTGAAGTTGGAGACAAGGTGATGATCTTCATGAGGAAGGAATGGTTTCCGGTTAGTAAATATAACAAGATCAAGCATGGGAAGGTGGGGCCTTATAAGATTCTAAAGAAGATCAATGATAATGCCTACATGGCGTGGCGGATTTACCGAATGAGTTAGGGATATCAAAGAATTCCAATGTTTTGGACCTCTATGGGTTTCGTGATACACCTATTGGAGATGGTATGACAACATCACCACTTAACTCGGGGTCGAGTTCTCTTCAAGTGGAGGGGACTGGGGTGATCCATGTCACCTTAGCTAAGGAGGACTTTGGGTTAAACAATTCCAAAGGGAAGGAGTTTTACACAATTCTGTTTGGGGTAGTGGAGCACCATTGGCATATAGAAGGAGAGTTTATAAAAATCCTATATGCCCTGTTTGGTTGCAAAAAAGGTGGAAGACAGCTAGGCATTTTATGGGATATGGAATGCCAAATGTTGTTTGGTTGTCAAATTTGAACTGAAATTCCATTTGACTTCAAGACATTGAGAAGACATCATCATTACACTTTTTCCTAGGTGGCGCTGATGTGGCGAGAGTTGTCCCCTCTACTAAAATTCCAATACAAAACCTCCTTTTTGGAGTTTTTTTGTGAGAAGAAGAGTGGAATTTGTTTGTCTTATATAATCATTGCCTTTTTCCTTTCTTTCTCTCTCTTCCCTTTCTCTCTCTTCCACCACCCATTTTGATAATGACACCCAAATATTTCCACACCTCTTCTAGCAACCAAACGCCTTACCGCTTTTTTCCTTTTGGCTACCACTCTTCTCCCCTAGACAAGCCTACACAACTTCCATGCTTTTCACCTCCCCCTTTGACTACTTCTTCCAATAAAATCCCAGCAACCAAACATGGCCATAATGCAACACGTATTGGTTTTTTGTTGAGTGTAGGTTTTATTGGTTATTTACTATTTTTTAAAGAGTTTAGGGGTTAGTTGAGTTTACGTAGGAAAAGAAGTCGGGTCTAGGTAGTTGAGTCTTTTTTTGGAGAGGGTTAAAAGTTTATTTTAAAACTCATGTCAGAGGGGTTGTTTTGGACAATGGTTAGTAGTGCCCGCCCACTCTGTCACACCCGCCTGCCGGCCCGTTCTGAAGAATTCATGGGCCGGCAGTGGAAGGTTTGGATCTTTCAATCTTATGTCGTGAGGGATGTGACCTATGTTATGTCCATAAGATACCACAGCTTTTGGTGTTCTATGATTCACCTCCGAATAATGAGTAGGATATTTTGTTTTGGCTGAAATAAAAATAGTCTTCTTCTTGGTTTTTTCTTTGTTCTACCCAAGTTGTTTTCGGTCTGCCCCTACCTCTTTTTACTCCATCAATTTGGCACGAGTCGCCTCTTCTCACTGAAGCATCCAAAGGCCTATCTTGGATATGTCCAAAGCATCTTAAGCGGTGCTCCCTCATCTTCTCCTCAATTGGTGCCACCCCCACCTTTTTACGAATGTCTTCATTTTTAATTTTAAGAGACACTCTGTATGTGCATTATTTTGCAAATAACAAAAGGTTCTTGTACTTTTGTCCCAAAAACTTTGTGTTCAAGTCTTACTAAATGTCTCACATCGGTACTGTTTTGTCTTGTACCTTCTCTAGAGAGCTTTAGCAGAGAAAAAGAAAAGAAAAGAAAAGAAAAGGAGTTGAGGCCCCGTGGTTGCACTTGGTATCTTGAAACAGAACAATGACCAGAATAAAAGAACTGCTTTGAAGCTGATACAATAATGCAGCTTTAGCTACCAAACCTAAAAAATGATAAAAAGAACTCACTTGGTATAGTACCCTTTGACAGAGAGAACAAGACTGAGCATGACAGAATCCCCAACCAAAACATAGATGACTCCAAATCGGACATACCACCTCAACTCACGAATGTAGACTATAGTTTCCACACCAATCATGATCAGCATGCCACACCAAGCAAGAGCCTCAATGAGAAGAGAAACTATCTGCATGAGAAAAAAATAATTAAGTACATATACATCATATTAGCTAATTCATCTGTGCAGGAAATATAGCAAGGCATAAAAAAGGGAACTAAGCAAGAATCATTGAGGTATCAGCACTCAAAAGTTTGGACTTCGCTGGTGCAGCAGAAATAAAATAACAATCATAAATTTCAAACTTAAATTCAACCCAAAACAAAACCAAGCATACATCAATAAAGAACAAATTGAAGAGCAGAATATGATGTTGTTTCAAATAGAAAAAAAAAACAGTAAAACTCCTTGCATATACTTCAAATATTTTTTTTAAGACCTAAACTTTCTCAAAGAAAGGACTCCCAATCCCTAGATACTTTCCAACCTGAAAACAGACCTAGAAGACTTCTACTTTAACTCAGATTCTAATTATACTTAAAAAGACAAACTTTCTCAAAAAATCATCCGAATCTCCTCTAAAAAGTTAACTTTCTACATTAAATTGTTTTTAAATATAAATCAATCCTAATTCAACATCCTCAATTCAAAATAGAAATTTTAGAAGCTTCAAGCAGTCCTACCCTTTTCCAAAACAAGACTTTCATATAAGAAAAAATAAATAAATAAATTCAAATAGAAATCAGAGAACTTACTTTATTCTAAGGTCATCCCTCCTTCTCCTATTGGCCTTTTTTACAATCAAAATGCCAATAATGCATTTAAATCCAGTTTATCAAGCCAAATTCAAACAGTGGACTACTACTTTGTCAGACAGAAGATGCTGGAGAGATTAAACCAGCAAGCAAGTTTAAATGCAAATATTAAACTTGATTGCTACCTTGATGGTTGTGTAATTTAAGTGCCATAATGTGTGGTTAACCTTTTTATATTTCAAGTAAGCATTTTTTTGTCCTACCAGGTACTCTCATATCCACTATATCAACACATGAATAAAACCTATAAATGGTTTGGGTATCTCAATATTTTCAACAATCGAGACAAGTATCCATTTATATCTGCTTCTTGAACGAGTAACAAAAGCTTTTAAATGTGAATATATGCATAAACCAAAAATTGAAAATAGCAAACTACCAATCAGAGTTAGTCAGGGCAAAAAAGTAAATTGATTTTTTTTTCAGAGATGGCCTCCGAAAACCCATAATCCGCAGTCATGAACCAAAAACAAATGCACAAAATAGAACAGATGAAATCACAGAGACAACTGAAGATAAAAATGGACAGATTAATTTTTAGATGAATAAATACAATTTACTCGACTAGGCCTTTTTGTGACGATGCAATTATTCAGAGGAGAAAGAAGTATTGAGAGATGAATTGTTGCGGTGTGCTTGATGTAAACACATAACCATTGAAAAACTAACAAATCAACTAATACAAACCCCTTTCACAATGTTGAAAATCCAAATAAAAGCCTAAAAACTATCAAGCTAAACCGAAATGAAAACCCACCTCGAATGGAGCAAGGGCAGTCTGGCCGTCCAAATTTGCGATTGACATGCCCATGACTAACCTGAATAAAGGCTCAGCAGTACAATACACAGCCAGCAGTGCCAATACATAATTGTAGGCACGTGACCTCAGCTGAAATCTCTGAACCTTAGAATCCTTCTTACTCCGCCATATTCGGTAACAGCACAAACTCAGAAGAACCAAATGAGTGATACAAATAACCAAGGTGTCAATGCCACAAGGTGTATAAGCACCAAAAGCATTCTCCACTGCCTTCGACCAGACTCCATCTTCCACCGGCCGACAATACCAAACCAGCGGCTTGAAAGCCATTTCCAATAACTTGAACTCCAGTCACCCCTCTAAATGAACATCATCATCATTCTCTTTTTCAAAAAACAACCACTTTTTGATATACAATGGAGATACCAAATCAATGTATTACAGGTAACCGCCTCCCTCTCTTCCTCAAATATTATTCCTGGCATTCGACAAAGTGAGATTTCAGCAGACATTTCATAAGAATAAAAAGCTAATACTTCTCAATTATATAATTAGACGACTCCTTCCCGCTTACAGAGCGTTTATAACACAATTCAATTGATCAGAACTCAAAAATCACATGGAAAATCTGCAGAAATCGAAAGAGTTCAAGAATTATTTTTCAAGTTGCACTCAATAGCACTTCTCTTGCTCTAAACCTAATGAAGGTCAACACAGAAAACAGAGGAAAAAGAATAAATAAGACAAACATGAAACCAAATTCCATTGGCCGACCGAAAAATACCATAGAAACGAAGAAAGCAAATCAATCTTCTTACGATCTGTTTATTAAAGACCAGCTCTTTAAAATCAATACCTCCAACTACTCAAAAATTCGGCATCTACTCACTACTCTCAAAACCCAGCTTGATCATTCCAAACTATTTTCATAAATTTGCCCCCATACACCGAATTTACGCATCCTTTGACGATTAATTCACAGAAAGGAAGAATCAAAAGACAAAAATGCATACAAAGATCAATACCTCTCTAAATTTCGGTTTAGAATAGTCGCCGACTCAAATCTCGCAACACAAAACTAGCCTTTTGCACGATTAATTCATAGAAAGGAAAAAAACGAAAAACAAAAAGCACACTAGGATCAATACACCTCTAAATTTGGCTTTAGAATAGTCGCCGACTCAAATCTAGCAACAAATTAAACACAAAACTAACTTTTCGAGGTTCATTCATAGAAAGAAAAAAGCGAAAAACAAAAGCGTAGTGAGATCGTTGCCTCTCTAAATTTCGCTTTAGAATAGTCACCGACTCAAATCTCGGAACAAATTAAACACAAAACAAGCAGAAAGCTATTGAAAAAATCATTGTGTTATCCAAATCAAAGCATGCTAACCTTGACAAAACCCTAGCTCTCGCAAGAAAACAGTTTCTGCTCTCTGCAAGATGGAGACGACGAGGTAAAAATGAATGTAGCGGGCATCAATCTGTGTTAAATGATGAGGATTCTTTAGATTCTCTATATGCCTTTTTAGTTCTCCATTCACGAATCAGATGCGGATTTTCCTGGATTTTTATTTCCCGGTTGAGTGGAAATTGCGGGAACAAGACAAAACCATTGGAGCGTCACCGCTTACGAAAGATGAGAAAGAGGTAAAAAAGGTAATTGGCGAAAAACTAGAAAAAGAAAGGATTTTCCTTTCTTAGTTTTTATATTATGTCGGCTTGTGACGTCTCTCTCGACGTCCCTCTCTATCTGGTCAATGGCGGGAGCTTTTCTCTCCTGGTTTTTGGATCACTGTGAAATTAGGTCAGGAATGCTAGTATCCTTCGCCAGCATGGAGGAAAGTTAGGTTTCGCCGATTAATTGGAGCATATAAAGGGACCCAAGTTCTTTCACCCAGCATGGAGGAAAGTTAGGTTTCGCCGATTAATTGGAGCTTACTCCCGTTTCCACTCATCTCAAGTTTAGGCCTCTAGGAAAAAATTCTTTTCATTGCAAAATGAGTTTTCTATAACTCCGCCGAGTTTAAAAAAAGGATGATGATAAATTCGCACCCAATGTAGGAAAATTCGCATCACTGTCGTTAAAGTCTCCCACAATTCACGTTACAAGGGGTGCGAATTACCCTATAGGGTGCGAAATTTTAAGGAAATGATATCAACAAAACCATGTTTTAATAATTGTACCAACTCATTGGAAAACGAGTTTTATATTGCTCCGCCAACTTTGAACAACCTTTTTTAGTGTTAAAAAAAATGGAAATGATATCAACACAACCTCGTCTTTTATTATTTAAATAATTGTTAAAGGTTATTACATTTCATAAAAGGGAAATGATATATCCGCCCCTTTTGATCACCAGGAACACCCCCTGTCAGTGTTTGTGGCAATCGGGGGTATTGAATTCTTTTGACATAAGTACAGCAGCCCCTCTTTAGTCATTGATACACTGACAATGGGTGTTCCTGATTATCAAAAGGGGCGGATATATCATTTTCCTTCATGAAAAGCTTTAAAAAAGAAAAGACAAGCCGAGTTTGTGGAATTATTAAAAATGGTTGTGCTGATATCATTTTCCTAAAAAAAATTTTGTTGGAGAAGCTTGACCGTCCACTCCTTGTTCTCAGAATCCAAATGGCCTCTTGGAGGCAACGATTCACATATCCCACCAAGCTAACAATGCCATATTGCCAATCATAGATGATAAAAAGGAGTGCTAATATCAAAACAGGGCGCTGCACATATTAAATGTGAAAATGAAAGAGGTAAGTGATAAATGCACCCCATTTCATTACTTGGGACACCCAGACGCAGTGTATCTACAACTGTAGAGGGGGTTGATGTACTTCACATGGGAATGATTCAACCGACCTGATCGCCACGTACACTTGCATCTGGTGTCCGAAGTAATGAAAAGGGGCGCATTTATCATTTCCCAAGAAAAAAAATCTCACGAGTTATGTTCGCGCATAGCTCCTTTTATTTTCTTATTTTATTTTAAAAAGAAAGAAATAACATGTGGAACACTAGTTTTAGTTTTTTTTTTTTTCCTTTTCCCTTTTCATGGCCCTAGTCCAAAACATATGACACTTATGGATGAGCCTGAAATTATAACCTTAGCGGGCCCTACATGGGTGGGGCAGCAGCTAAAATTACACCAATCCAATTATAGTAAGCCTTTGACTGGGTCTCTTCTTCAACTACTAGTTGGCGAAAACTACACTAATAATCCCTCATTTGAATGGTAGTTTTGATGTTGCATTCATGTATAGCTACGTTTAACTACTCTGGTGAATTTTTGGATAGGTCCCACCATCTGCATTCAATGTTTTGATATCGTCAACACTCTATTTTAGACTTCTACAGCGGTGTTGAGAGCTCGATGGAAATCGTGAGTCACCGAAAAATGCGTATAGGAAAGGGCTGCCAATATCAAAACAAGTCCTCTCGGGGTCAAACAGCTACACCACAACAAGAACAACTACTTTACTCAAAATATGATTTATTTTTTCCTCCCTCAGAAGCCTCCTTCTACACCCTCGTTACCCCTCTCGCAAGTCGCACCACATTATAAAAATAGTATTCATGGAAAAAAAAAAATTCATGATTGCCAAACATGACCTTGTGTTTCCTTAGAAAAATTGAATAGGGTGATAGGCAAATACAATAATTCAAGATTGGACAATTACCTCCCCAGAAAGCGAGAGGCCGAGAGCCATCTCTTTCTTTCTATATTTCTTTTGTTTGTTTGTTAGCCTTGTAGGGACCCCTGTCCTTGTAAATTCCTTAGGGAGATGATATTTTCACCCCCTCACCCTGCATTACTTGCACACACCCATTTTAATCTGATTTGACGTGAAAAGTGGGCAACGTCATGTCAAATCGTATGAGGGTGTGTGCAAGTACTGCAGGTGGGGTGAAAATATCATCACCCAATACTTAAATATAAGCCTTAATTGTGTACAACGTAAGTAGGTAGGACATAGAACACTCAGATGGACAGTCCATTTAGATATAAACCGTGACCTGTCTCATAAGATAAGATCCGAAAAGGATCCCAACTTGACCAAGACATAGGTGGATCTGATCCGAAGTGGATCCTTTGATCAAGAAATGTGTAAAATAAGAAGGGTGCCAATATCAAA
This sequence comes from Tasmannia lanceolata, assembly GCF_043159265.1. Classification (NCBI taxonomy): domain Eukaryota; kingdom Viridiplantae; phylum Streptophyta; class Magnoliopsida; order Canellales; family Winteraceae; genus Tasmannia; species Tasmannia lanceolata. The sequence goes on along the minus strand of NW_027518685.1, from coordinate 9,138,835 downwards.
ACAAGTGAGAATTGAGTGTACATACGAGTAAATTTTTAGGTGAAGTTAGTAAGGCCGGGCCTTTGGCCAATAACAGAAACTCGGCCTTTTTGGCAATAATTTTACCTTGGAGACATACCTAATCAATTCTTTTTGGATGCAGTATCTTTGAAGACTTTTTAATTTTACGTGGCACGGCTATATATTTCAAGCTTCATAATGTACATTTGTCGCGACATCAATTTGGACTCTTCCACCCAATAAAATATGAGCGGTGAGTGGTTCTGAAGTTGACATTTCTTTACGGAGAAAGAGCCTTTTTTGGCCACCAAAATTGGAGAATTTATATGATGGGTGGCTGTGAGAAAACGTGAAGTCTAAAAAAGTAGGTACGGCCCAGTATTTTTTATGATGATCTAAACCGTTCATTTGTTTGGGCACAAGGTAAATAGGCTGTGCCTTAAAAATCATTTCCATAGGATGATCCTAACCTTCCGATCTGTAGAAGATTCCATAAATGTTGCTTCATGATTTTTGAAAATGGAGAGATTTGTGAAGGTTTTGACACGTCCATTTTTCCCTCAACAAATCGTAGGGCCTTCATGATTCACCTTTTTATTAATTTAGTATTTTCTTTGTAGATAAAATCCCCCTGTATTTAATGCATCTCACCTCATTTTCATTAGCGCACTGCACAAGGCTTCTTCTGGTTCGTCTGAATGTGTATTTGAACTGACAGAACCTTGGGTTCGTTTGGATCTTGGCCGTTGGTATTAACTAGAGACGGAAGGATGCTTGCACGTGTTAACAAAACTTTTTAGAACATTGGCGCCTTTATTCACAGTTGGTTTGGTTTGGATTTGAAATTTCACTTTGAACCCAGAGTCCCTTCGGTTTGTTTAAATCTTAGCCGTTGCCAATATGCATAGACGGACGGATCCACGACCCCACACGTGGACATCAATATGAAACCGTGACGTCTTCTAATAATACCGCCATCTTTGTATGGGATTCCGCCGGCGTACCCATGAATTCCGCCACCGTACACCCTATTTCCGCCCGCGTACCCCTTGATATTCCGGTGGCGTTCTCAATATTCCGGCGGCGTACTCAATACGTTTGGAACACATGTTAAAACCCAGAAAATAAAACTCAGAAAATCCGGCGGCGTACTCTATATTTCAGTGGCATACTTGATATCTTTGAACGATATGTGTTTCTTGAATCCGGCGGCATACTCTAGAATCTTGAGGCGTTCTCAGCCAAAAGAAGCTTGAGAAATAATAAAATATTCAATAATGTCGCCGTTCTAAGCCAAAAGATATGTGAGAAATAATAAAATATTCAATAACGTCGCCGTTCTCAACCAAAAGAGATGTGTAAATAATAAAATATTCACTAAATTAGCCATTCTCAGCCAAAAGAGAAGTGATAAATAATAAAATATTACTTTAAAGATAATGATTGACGTTGGGCTGTGGATTTGCCAGGAAGGGCAACATACGAGGACTATGATCATTTTAGAAGGGTATTGAGGTCTTTTCTACCCGATTTTGAAGAATCACCCGTGTTTGATGATTGTCGATTGTCTTAAAAAGGACCTTAAATCTATAATTCCGCGAAACTAACACTTCATTTCCGTACTTTTCCGTTTTTGAAATAAGTGACGGCCATGAAAAAAAAAAATGATGCTGAAACATTACTAACGATCCAATCAATACATATCTTTTTCAACCATTCATTATGACTTACAAGCCACCGGTAAAGTTGTGATCTTTAACAATATTCTGGGATCATAGTTGATACTGTTGTAGGGTCCATTCCCATGACGTGACCCACTCCAACACACATAGGTTTCTTATTTGCATCCTAATGGAAATAAATGCATATTCCTATTTTGATAAGGAAAGAAAGAGAGATGTGGTGTATATGGAGAGAATGAAAAATGTGAAAATGTTAGAGGGGAAAGAAAGCGAAAGATGGGAAAAGGGAAAAGAAGAAGAAAGGATCAAAACATAGGGTTTGGAGCGTTCTTAATGGAGATTTTCACTGCGCCGTTGAGTTTTCTGATGCACTTGATGTTTTCATCCTGAAGATCATATTACATATTTGTGGCGAGAAAGTAGGATTTGTCTTCTTAAAGAATAACCCGTGTATCTCTCTAATTTCTTGCATTTCCTTAAACTTTGGGTGAAAACTTGGGAGAGGCATTGTATTACCCATTTTAATTAGTAGATATTTCATCGGATTTGCTCGTGTTTTTTCCTCTTTATCCCACATAAATCTTTTGTGTTCTCTTGTGTAATTGTTCTCTTGTTGGTTTTATTCTTTAATCCACACACAGAGACACATGTATATATGTGTGTGCGCGCGTGCATAACGGGTCTATTCGCTAAGAGAATAGAAATCTCCAGATAGTTTGTTCCTATGATTTTAAATCTTGCTTGGATAATCTTGAAATTATCTTATCTAGTGTTCACCAATTTTGTTCTCAAAATATTTTATCTAAGAAGAAAGGTCAATGTAAGGAGAGGACAACAAGCCCATCCAAAGATAATTGCAGCTTTTTGTCCCATGATGAACATCCGCCCAAGGGGCATGTTCGAAAAAGAGTCCAACTTGTCTGCTCAACTCAACTCAACTCAACTGCTCAACTCAACTCAACTCAACTAAGCTTTTGTCCCAAACTAGTTGGGGTCAGCTAAATGAATTCTTTAGAAAATTTTCATGAAGAAGGTGATAGAATTCTACCCGGCTCAAATTGACTATATCTAATCCCGGCCCTAGTTGGGTTCGTCTACATGGATCATTTTCTTCCATTCTCTCCTATCCAAGGCTATATTCTCTGTTATGTTCCTAGCCATCAAGTCTTTCCTCACTGTTTCTACCCAAGTCATTTTCGGCGTGGCCCTCTTTTTACTCCATCAACTTGGCACGAGTCACTTCTTCTCACTGGAGCATCCGAAGGCTATGTTGGATATGTCCAAACCATCTTAAGGGTGCTCTCTCATCTTCTCCTCAATTGGTGCCACCCCCACCTTTTTACGAATGTCTTCATTTTTAATTCTATCTAACCTTGTGTGGCTGCACATCCATCGAAGCATTCGCATTTCCGCTACACTCATCCTATGCACATGTTGCTTATTAGTGGCCTAATATTCTGAACCGTACATCATGGCCGGTCTCACAGCTGTCTTATAAAAATTTTCCCTCAACTTGGTAGGGATTTTATGGTCGCACACAACTCCTGAGGCAAGCTTCCACTTCAACCAACTTGCTCTTATTCTATAGTTAACATCCTCTTCAATCTCTCATTCCTTATGTAGAATTGAATCAAGATAGCGAAAGATATCCCTCGCAAGGTACCTCTTGTCCAGTCATATTTACTACATCCTAGCCCGCCTCCTTACATTACTAAAGTTGCACTCCATATACTCTGTCTTAATCCTACTTAGTCTAAAACCTTTGGATTCCAAAGTACTTATCCATTACTCTAACTCAGGAATAATTCCTGCTTTGGTTGCAGATTTTCATTTATCTTTTAACGCAGTTGGATTGTTTGATTTTGACGCGTGGGTGATTGAATTTTCCAGATATAAGCGTGAAGACATCAAGATTCAAGCATGGCAGAGTCATCAGAAAGCAAAAATAGAAGCAGAAATGAGGAGAATAAAGGAATACCACATTATTCTTTGCCTGGTTATGATATTCTTTTCTGTAAAAAGGAAAATGATTTATTGCGATTATGAGGAGAATAGAGGTATATCGTAATAAATGAATCTACTGCATTAAGGGGCAGGACTTATTTCAAACTAGAATGAGTTCAACCTGTCAAAACTCAGATACACAATTTTTATTTTTTTTTCAAGCACAAATATAAATGTAATCATCAAACTAAAGAGACCATTTATTAATATTTTCTCAAAGGAGATAGATATAGTCTCTGAGCTGAATCAAACACTGCTCAATAAGCTTTTACAATAACAAAGAGAGGTGTTTCCCCCAATCGCTCACGGCCCTTTAGCGCTGGAACTTCGACATACAGGCACATTCAACCACCTCTGCTCCGACACGTTTTAGTAGCCTGACAGCAGCAGATAGGGTACCCCCAGTCGCAACGAGATCGTCAATGATCAGGGCACGTTCTCCTGCTTGAACAGCTCCTACATGCATCTCAATTCGATCTGTTCCATATGATGAAGCATACTCTTCTGAAATAACCTCACCAGGCAATTTCTTTGGCTTTCTCATAGCAGCAAACTTTGCCCCAATACCCAAAGCAATAAGTGGGCCAAATATGAAACCTCTTGCTTCAATTCCTGCAACAACACTGATGTTTTTGTCACTGTATCTCTCTACAAACAAATCAATGGTGTCCTTAAATGCCTTGGGATTGAGACACAACGTCGTTATGTCCCGAAACATGATTCCTGGTATGGGGAAGTGTGGGATCACCCGTATTGTAGAAGAAATTCTTGAGATGCGATCTTCTTCTACACCTTCAGAAGCCATTTTCTTAGCAAAATCGCTGCGCAAAAAGACTAATATACTAGGCAGAGGATTTCAAAAGATTTTCTGAGGATTTCAAAAGATTTTCATAGCCATGCTTTATGGTTTTTGAACCTTTTTTTTTCTTTCTGTCATGATTCCTTCTTTTCTAATTTAAGGAGGGTACAAAATAAATTTATATCCATTTGACTTCACATTACATGTTAATCTGACCCGCATCTCTTCATCTCACTTCTTATGCTGTAGGTGTTTTCCTTAAACCCCAAAACCTTACACCCAGTACAATCATCGCCTTGAATATAGGCGCTGAGTCCCAAGAGTTTCACTTGTTTTGGATTTGATTTCACTAGTGTTGTATCATGTTCCTTCCCCATATCTGAATTTGGAGAGAGGTGTAGTTTCTAATGTATACGTGAAATTGAATAGGAGCAATCCCTGTAACCATTTTCATAAGCTACAAGTCATGCCATGATCTGATTAATCTGAAATTCTAACTACCCATCTTATAAAAAAACATGCGGGCGGACGTGCGGGCGTGCATGCTGTTCAATAGCTAGAGAACACCGGATTTTCGTGCAAAGCACTTTCATGCCATGATATGATTAATCATAAACTATCCATAGCAAGAAAATAGATGGGTGTTGTTTTTAAACGGGTTCATTTAGCTAGAGAACATGGAAGTTTCAAAAAAACAACCTTGCTCAGGCAACCTTTTTCAAGTTAGGTTTCTCCTCCACAGAGAAGCACTTGTTCCCAAGAATCTCATACTTGTTTTTCATTTGATTTCTGTTGGGTGTTGTAACATGCTTTTATGACTGAATATGGAGAGAGGTCTAGAACTGTTCAATGAACAAATAATTCAAGAAAGGGACCGATATTTGGCTTACTCGAACCGAAATTTGGTTACTTGAACCAGAATTTGGTGTTACTCAAACCCAAATTTTATGCACTTGTAAATTTCAGAATGAGGACAAAACTGCAAAACTTAGATTGCACTTTTTTTTTGAGAAGGAAAACTTAGATTGCACTTATCGATCTGTTTCTACCCAAGTCGTTTTCGGTCTGCCCCTACCTCTTTTTACTACATCAACTTGGCACCGGAGCATCCAAAGGCCTACGTTGGATATGTCCAAACCATCTTAAGCGGTACTCTCTCATCCTCTCGTTAACCGGTGTCCCCCCCACCTTTTTACGAATGTCTTCATTTTTAATTCTACCTAACCCTGTGTGGCTGAATATCCATCGAAGCATTCGCATTTCCGCCACACTCATCTTATGCACATGTTGCTTCTTGGTGGCTCCAAATTTTGAGCCGTACATCATGGTTGGCCTCACAACTATCTTATAAAACTTTCCCTTCAACTTGATAGGGATTTTACCGCCGCACAAATCCTTACCCCGCCTCCTTACATAACTAAAGTTGCACTGCATATACTATATCTAAGTCCTACTTAGTCTAAAACCTTTGGATTCCAAAGTTTATCTTGTCTGCAAGTGGTGTATTTCCTCCTAATGACAACAGTCTCTAGTTCATGCAAGGTGGGCAAAAGAAGGAAAGAAGGGGCGGAAAGGGGAGGTGGTAAGAGGGCCATGGGGGGGGGGGGGGGGGGGTTGCAATATGAAAGAGTCAAATGGCCCTACAATCAGGGAATTCCTCCCTCCCCGGCGAGACACACACACAAATTTCACGGCCTTTTGTTTGACCTTTTCATGAGAATTAAGGCATTTCCAAGAAAAGACAGAAAATAGGGTGGAAATACTGTCATTTTACTACAAAAACAAATAAAAGGGAATGGAAATATCATTTCCCATAATTGTATTGTTCACAGAAACTTTCATAGCATGCCTTCATTTCCAGTGTTCTACACACCAAAAATAACAGAATTTTATTCAATTTAGGTAGATTTCACTTTGCTTTGCTTGTTTTACTATTTCCTGTTGCCGGATATGCCCGATCCAGCTATTTTTGGTATTTTGTAATACAGGATGGGACTCCTGGTCCCCAATGTTATTCTAATATCAATGAAATATGTCAATTTAAAAAAAAAAAACCAAAAATAATAGACATTAATGATGAACGAGCGGACATGCTTGTATTCAACATCCCAGCCTTCCATATTTATACAACGGCAATACAGTTTTTAAGAGGCTGCTTTTGGATCGAAGATCAAGGGCTGTATGTACTGCCCTTCGTACAACGAATATGAGCATGTCCACTCGTTAAATAACAAAATGCAAACTAGTTTTCTAACATCATTTGCAAGTCTGGAAATGGAAACATTTACACTGCGGGAATTATTCCAAATGGCGAAGAAAAGCAGGTATTCCTCAACTTGATCAAACAGCATTTCATAAGATGGAAAACACGTGTATGGTGCTCACCAAGAACACTTTCAGACAGCGTGAAAAAAGAAAACATCCTCTTTCTCGTCATTCAGATGTTGTGGAAAGCTGAAACACAGTTCAGCATCCAAAGGTATATATGTTCTCATCTAATCTACAATTTTCAGATTCAACAGCCCATTTGTTTGTCATCTCTAATCTAGAAGCCAACACAATAACAATTTCTACAGAAATAAAATTGTTATGAACAGAGAACTGTTCCATGAAGCAGGGTGGAATCAGTGATTTTTTGGGCGCTACCTGTGATCCTGCGAAAGCTCTCACTGTTATCAGCTTGGGGAACCCTGCGCTTTTTTTATCAGCTTTAAATGCCTTACGTATTTACAGAAACCGGCAAAAGAATTAGAAGCCGAGGCATTTGTCAATCAAAACGATGTGCCCTGAGATTGCCATCAACCTGGAACCATCTGGATAAGTTTTGCAAAGATGCCAATAGTATCAGAAACCGGCAAAAGAATCATGCAGAGTTTAATATCAATGATCAGCTAGAGAAATATCATTTGAGTAATCAAGAATTTTTTGGAAGTGACAGTATCACAAGCTTCATAGGGAGGAATATCAGCAACTCTTTCAGAAAATGCAGACAAAAAATCACAAATACAACCACTTTAAGGAAAAGAGAAACATTAGCTAAATGATTGTATTGCATATAGAGATATGAAATGAAGTCCAGGGAGGCTCAACCCGTACCCGAGGGTTCAACCTGATTTCAGCTTGGGTTGGGTTGGGAAAAGCCAACCCGATTTAATTTTGTGTTGGGTTAGGAGTGAGGCATTGGGCAACCTGATCCGAATCCAACCCAAATTTGGCACCAAATTGCACCCCTACCAAAATCTCAAGCAAGATCTAAATTTCTGACAGAGAGCCTAATAATCATCTTAATCAATGAGACAAAGGTTTTGGGTGTTGAAGCACCTCGTTCTTGAGTATCTTGGCCAAAACCAATTGGCCTGATTCAGCAAAAGCAACAAGATGAGGTGTTGTCAACAGGAAGTACCAAATAAACAATGGTACTAATTTTTATTTTATTTATTTATTTATTTATTGAATAGCTGCAATTTCATTCGAGGAAAGGGGCAAGATCGAGGAAGTCAGCCCTGAAGATACAAAGAACCCACTAAACAAAGAAGAGAAAACAAATTACAATCACGGGGTTAATGATACTAAATAAACTATGTTAAGAACCAAAAAGCCTAGAATTGCAAGATTCCAATGCAGAAGCAGCAGCAGCAGCAGCATCATAAGAGAAGATTCATGCAAGTATACGCATGCCTAAAAAAAGGAAAAAGAAACCTAAAACTGTGATATAAGTTTATTACCAGCTTCGACGCTGATCTGCTTTTCAACGTCAACATTGCTGCTTCAGCAAAAGCTTGTGCAGCTTCTGCATCAGCTTCGGCTGCTTCAGCCTCTCTTGCGGCTTCTTCAGCTTCTAACATGGCCGCTTCAGCCTCTGCAACTGCTTGAGCAGCAGCAACAGCAGCCTCCTGTGCACTCATATTTCTCATCTTTGCAAGCTCAGCATCAATCTGAGATTTACTAAGAGGTTTTATATCGTCTTTTTCAACTCTAGACGGCTCTCTCGGCTTTCCCTCCAGAAGTAACAGCCCAGAGGTTCTTCCGTCAGAAAACGATGAACTCGGTGCAATCCGGTACTTGCGCTTTACCTATTGAATACACAGTGATACCCAACTTTAGGATTTCAACAGAGGAAGAAAAATGACAGGTAAGATTGACAAAGGATATCATCATTTAAGGAGTCAAGGAAAGACAAAACTAGCAAGCATGATATATTTTAACAGAATGTAAAAGAAAATTCCTAACCATATTTATACATTTGAAATTAACAAGAACTCTGATTCATAAAAATTCATAAAGTTATGGAAAGAGCATTGAGGCTTGAATATCCAAACTGCGCTGTTTCTTAGTAGTTAGTAGCAATTTTAAATTTTACACGCTGTTGGGATCGTAGATACGCAGATACTACATCTAACATGTCTCTCAAACAAAACTCTGATTATTTACCTCATTAACAAAAAAAATCTGATGGAAAGGAAACCAAAAGGGTTTGAGCTTTAGAGTTGATGGAGTCATGGAATTAACTTGATCAATGAAAAAGGATACAAGAGATCACCAAAGCAGCACAAAAGGCTAAATCAAGCAAAACCAAAACAAATCCAATGTTTCCAAAATATATAAATTCTGAAGCCCAACTTTACAATTAGAAGACAATCAAAGAACAATTACAAACAGAGTCTGAGGGGGAAAAAAGCACAATTTAGAGGATACCAAGATATAAATCATTAAGCCTCTGAAGGAAAAAAGCACAATTTAGACGATACCAAAATATAAGAATCATTAAGCAGCACAATATAATTAGCTAATCAGCTAGACCGATTACATTCAGTTAAAGCAAAAACCACCACAAATTTACTGACTCTTAGGTGAAGAAATCCAGAAGCTTGGACAATTACATAATTCTGCAAGCTAAAGTCTATAATTAGTTGAACAGAACAAATCACCCACAAGTGTTACCAAACCAAGGCCAATGATAATTGCAATGACTCCCTTTTTTTTTGAAAGATAATTGCAATGACTCCTAAATGCAGAAACCCAGAAGCTTAAGCCTATAACTAGTTAATCATACACTATATAGTTGGCTCCTATAGGTATTGACCCCTTCAAAATGAGAAAAATCTCATGCAAGGTTGTGGCAGACCACTGCAGTTGTCTGTACCAATGTTAACCAGTGAATGACACCAAGAAAGTCCCCAACAGAAGTCAGAATTTGAACCAAATCACCATGAAATGACTGGATTCCTAAAGGACTTTTGAGAAGATGCAGGGTCTACGGACAAGAGCTTTGTTCACCAATTTTAAAATATTGCAAGCTTTCTAGTTTAGGAGAAGATTTTCTTTGCGACATTCTAAAGCTTTGAAGTTCAATTGATTTCATCGGTACTGTGCCATGATCTTAATCAATCGGATATGCAATACCTTAATCAACTTTCCACTTGATGTCAAAGCCTTTAATTTTGCACACAAGATCCTTTTGAAATTTGGAGGTGCCCAGTATTCATCCTGCACGAATAAAAAAGGCTGAGGTAGTTAGAACGATTTCCAAATGGACAGCCTACAATATCAACGTAAAATATGAAGTAAATCCCTCACACCAAAGATATCCAAATTTCGAGAATGGGTAGCCTGCAATATCTATTCTGAATCTGAGAAATTAGATGTGCTTCTACACGAGAATATAAAACATTCAACTCTGCAAAGGTATATAGATTCCCAAATTCTATATCATATAATAAGTGCAAACATACCATTTAGAATAATAATAATGATAAGTGCAAACGTCTCCTAAAATGCATGAATCCAAGTTTCCAACCATAAAGGAATCATGTACCGGCAGCAAAAGATATTGCTTAGAACACTAAGAACAAGATGAAAAAAGGTGCTCATCAGAGTTTGCTAGAATTGTTTTTCACCCTTAATACTCCGTTTGGTTGCCAATAAATTTTTTGTCCTAGGAAGTTTTTAGTAAAATTTTCGTCCCATCCCATGTTTGGTTGCCTTTTAGCACTAGATTTTTTTTTAATCCCACTCTTGTAATGATTGCTTCTGTGTGACATGGACTCCTTGTCCCCTCTTTTTCTTTCCTAGGGAATGATGTCCTCTCTCTTTCTCTTTCTCCCTCTCTCTCTCCCCCCTTCCCATATTTGGTAATGACACCCCGAAATTTTGGCGGGAATTTTAGGAATTGTAGGAAAAAAAAAACCTAGCAAATCCCGTTGACTTCACTGGTGGGATTAAAAACTCCCTTCGATAAAATTTTTACTGGCAACCAAACGGAGCCTAACGGATTCAACAAAAGATATTGCTCAGAACATAATGAACCAAAGGAAAAGAAAATGTCATAAGAGTTTCCTAGAATTGTTTCACTCTCGATGGAACACATGAGTGAGGCTTAGTCTTCTCAAGAAAATAAGATACACAAGATTTATTGGTAAAGGTTCTTAGCCCTATAACACCCGATCAACAGCCATGTTTCTTACAGCAGTAAAACTTAAATAGAAGTGTAATTAAGTAGAAAGAAAGCGTGACTGCCTAAACCAAAATTCAATAGCTTCATTAACTATGACAGATAATGAATAATGCATATTGTCAACAGAAAATAAAAAAGAATTAAAAGAATGTTCGGATATTTATTTATTCTTGACTTGCAAGTTGCAACTAATCAATGACAGCAACAATCAACTTCTATAATACCTCTTTTCCTTCTTGTCACTAACACGGAAGGCCATGTAATATAGTGGAGGTGGAAAATAAAGTCAGGCTACAGCGCAGATAAGTGGTAGCATGCAGAAACCAACAAGGCGATTGACAATATACATGATGCAGCGAATAAAAAATAAAATTTCTTAATGGACTCAAATCTCTAAACCTTACTGATTTATTTCCAAAGCAGAAATTCAGGCCTGTTTTATGGAACCAATATTAGATCCTTAGGTTACTAAATGTTGAAGAGTCTAATTATTATGATAATGACTGATGCGTAAAGCCTTGCACGATTGAAGGCTTGCCCTAGCATCGGTGCATGTTGGGGCGCCGCACGGGTTATTCCGTTGCTCAAATATTTGGCCCGTGATAGTTGGTATCAGAGCAGAATGTCCAAGCTATGTATTCAGAGTGGGCTTTGAGAATTGGTGCCAGATGGTATCTAGTGCCAGATCAGAGCAGGTTGTGAATCAAGAGTTTTCAAGGAGCTATGATACAGTTGGTGTCTGTGCTGGCATAGTTGCAGCAAGTGACAGTGTTTGCGGCTATGATTAGTGCATCTCTAGTGCATGTTGCTTTGCACAAAGGAACGGGAAATGCTTTCTGTTGTGGCGGAGTTGGAAAGAGCTTGAAAGTTAGCACACCAAGTTGGAAGTGCTAAGTGCGGATGTCTTTGAATCTAACACTTTGAAAGTCCATTAGTCAGCCGAAGAAGAGCTGAAATTGCGTGGGTATGTTCCTTTCGGGGGACTCTCCCTTATTCTACTTGAGTCGCGCAACAGAAGCACGATGGCCTGCAAAGATTAGTTCCATCAGTGTTTGTTCAAGCATTGCTCAATGGATTTGCTCGAAGCTTGATACAGTGTTAGAGCTGCAACCATCAGCGAACAGGTTGGCATCTTTCAGTGACCCACCGATGTGTGAGATCGGAAGTGGCAGTTGGGGAGTTGTGAATGCTCCGTTGCAGTGTTGGCTAAACATTGATGTGTTAGCATATGGCCTTAAGGGCTTGCTATGAAGGACTTTTCCTATGCAAATATCCTACCTTTGGTCATTCCCTAGGCTAAGGTTCTTCCTAGCTTCAGCCTTTATATGGCCACAGACATCAGACGATGTTGGAAGGAGATTTGCTATAGCAGAGATTTTGCAGAGGTAGTCGCTCTGAGATTCATTTGATGGAGTAAAAAGAGGTAGGGGCAGACCGAAAACAACTTGGGTAGAAACAATGAGGAAAGACTTGATAGTTAGGAACATAACAGAGAGCATGACCTTGGATAGGATAGAATAGAAGAAAACGATCCACGTAGAAGAACCCAACTAGAGCCAGGATTAGAGCAGGGTAGATTCCTTTCACCTTCTTCATGGAAATTTTTCTAAAGGATTCATTTAGCCGACCCCAACTAGTTTGGGACAAAGGCTTTGTTGAGTTGAGTCGCTCTGAGATGGAAACCCCCTGATCATGGCGGGTTAAAGTTAAATTTTGATAGTTCCAGCTTTGGTAACCTGGGGCTGGCGGGTGTCGGGGTTGTTCTTAGAGATGACAGTGGCTTGGTTTTCCCTCCTCGGATTGATTCCCTCGACTAGTAAGTGATGGTGAGAGAGATCTGTAGTGCAATAGAATAGCACAGCAGTGTTAGTCAAGAGAGATGGTGAGAGAGAGATGTTATGTCCGGTAAAGATTTTCTACACGGTGATCCTTGTCTTCCCTCCTCGGATTGATTCCCTTGACTAGTAAGTGACTTGGTTTTTAGTTTATGTTAGTTCATTGTTGTTATCTTCCTGTTATTTGGACTGAAGTTCAGCAAGTTCTAAACTCCTCTGGATATCCTCTCGTGTCCATGGACACCCACAAACCCCCCGATACTGGACAATCTGTTTCCAGGCCTCTTGATGCACTTCTGGCTGAAAGAGATGAGCAAGAAGCATCCAAGAAAATGAAGAAGACAACTGACAAGTCATCCTCTGGAAAAAGGAAGCAAAAGATAAAAACTGGAAAAAGGAAGCAAAAGATAAAAACTGGAAAAAAGAACAATGAATCTTTTTCAGCACCTTCTACAACCTCTCCAACCAGCAAACCTTCTACCCTCCTACCAACCCTCATTCTCCCTGAACTGGAACCTTCCTTGGGAGCAAGGTTTTAAATTTCGACCGAAATCCGAAATTTCGGGTTTCGGTCGATGACAAAATCGAAATTGGTTAAGGTCGAAGCGCTACTTTATTTTGACCGAAATTTCGTTATCCTGAATTTTTGGTCCAAATTTTAAGGGATTTCATCCAAAAATCTAGATTTTTTTATATTATCCCGAAATTTCGGAAATTTCGATCAAAATTAATTAGGAGAAAAAATAGCCGTTTTTTGGATTTCGACTAATTTTGAACGAAATTTTGAAATTTCGGCTGAAATTTCGGTTTCAGTGAGGACCGAAACGCATTCCGAAACCGAAATTTAAAACCTTGCTTGGGAGAGAGCTTGAAGATGATTCCTATTCCAGAAGAGTCTGACAAAACCCCTAGCAATCACCCCAAAAATAGAGAAAATCAGAAAGCTACCCTATGGCTGCTAGAAAAGGTGGTAGCTACTCTGATCATGATAGCTGTAGCCTTGAGCCTCACTTAGCTGGTCCTCCTATGAGAACTCCCCCAAGGAATCCTATGCTGCCTGCTCACATTACAAAGCAACCTATGGGTAATAACCACGAACAGTCCTGCACTCCCCGTGAATCCCACCAAAATTTGATTTCGGAAAATGACCCGGAAATGACTGGCCTCCACTACAGTCCGGAAACCCTAAAAAAACCGTTGAAGAGAAAGAGAAGATTAAAAAACATCCATTCAAGGAAACTCACGGAGCTCTCTGTTTGAAAAGAAGGGTGTCCCAGTGTCCTCCAAACTGGGTTTCATCCACTCTGTGGAAACGGAGAGTGAATCAGAGATTAATTTTGAAGACTAGGAACGGGAGAAGAACGATCGGAAATGGGAGACCTCCCTAGTTGGATACTTTCTAGGAAAAAGGCCTTACTTCATGACATTGAAGAATCATCTGAAGAGGGCCTGGAAAACAAAGGGCGATTTCCAACCTCCAAGATGGATTCTTCCTCTTCCAGTTCAACAACTCTGAAGGTTGTGAAAATATTCTTGAGGGAAGCAATTATAGCTATTGAGAACGCCCCCTTGTGTTTCGAAGATGGACCCCAAACATAGTCCTGGAGAAGCTAGCTCTTTCTTCTGTACCAGTTTGGGTGAGATTCCCTGGTCTCCACCTGAGATTTTGGTCTGCTCATTGCCTAAGCAAGATGGCTAGTAAGATTGAAAATTCCCTTTACATGGATGCCCATACAACAGATGCTACTCGCCTCAGCTATGCAAGGGTCTGATAGAAGTTGAGGCTGGAAATGTTTTACCAGAGGGTTTAGATCTAAAAACTTCATTGGGAACAATTCATCAGAAGGTGGAATACGAGTGGAGGCCCCCTTCCTGCACAGAGTGCAGAACGTTCTCTCACTCTAGCTCATCATGCCCCAAAAACCAGACAAAAGAGTGAAAAAAAACAGAGGCAAGAATGGAGACCCATTCCCCCAAAGGATACCAATTGCACTACAGAAAATCATCCTGAAAATTTTGAGGAAGTGGTGGTGAAACGCTCAAATCAGTTCCAAGAACAGACTTTCCCAGCTTTGCTAGGGACTCAAGGAGGAGAAAAGGCTGAGGGCTCATTTGCCATCGAAACCCATAACCCATATGATGCACTATCAGTGTGGGAAAATCAAAGGCCTGGCTATTATGGTACTGATGATGGTGAAAGGATTGGTACTGAAACAGAGTATTCCTCCTCCTCCCAGGATGAGTCAGATCAGGATGCTGGAGAAGAAGATCATCCCCAACAGAATAAAACAGTGCTCCTCCATCAAAGAAAATCAGAATCCCAAAGGTTCAGAAATTGAGGAAGAGCCAGAGGGCAAGAAAGTTTAGCCAGAAGATGACCGACTTTAGAGTTCACGTGTATTCTCTCTTGTTTTGAGTTTTGTTATCAAGGGTATCATGTCCTTGGTTGTTCTGCCCCTTCCATAGACATTGTTCTAAGGACTGGGGGTGTTGTTGTTCCTTTTATTGTACCATCTTTCTTTAATCCATATACTGGTAGGGGTCCGCCTAACCCCAGCTTACCTATCCTAAAATAATTATGACAGTGGCTCATCCAAGTGGGGCCTTCTCTGGGCCTATCAGTATTACGGACTCAAGGCAGAAGTCAGGGCAGCTCTTTAGGATATCAGATTAGTTGTGGGTTGAACAAGAGATCGCCTCATCCTTGGAGATTTTCAGAGTTCATTGATGAGTTACGGAAACAGCCTCTCTGCAAAGCAGGGGTAAGGCTGCGTACATCTAGCCCTCCCCAGACGCCGCAATGGCGGGAGCCTCGTGCACTGGGCCACCCTTTTTATTGATGAGATTCTTGATCCTGTGGAGGGGCATTCAGTCCATTTCATCCATGTGAGGAGATCGGCAAATGGTGAGGCAGATCGGCTTGCCCGGGCAGGTGACCGGGCTTAGAGATTTTTTATTTTCTTCCTCCTTGAGATTTGTTTTCTCAGTTGTGTTTTTATTTTCACTTCCTTCCCCTTGTACTTTTTGCAGCCTCGACTCTCTTGATTGTGTGCTTTTTAATGAATTTCGCCATTTCGAAAGAAGAAGAAGAAGAAGATGCGATACAGTGGTTGCAGGTACAATAAAGATAAACTGGTAGTATGCAGAAACCGACAACCACAATAAACAGGAAGGAGCAACGAGAAAACAAATCAAAACATAATGAACTCGATCTCGTTTTCACACAGCCACGATCAAACATCTCCCCTCAGAACTATACTTTCAAGGCAATACAGGAAAAGAATACCTCTATATACATTGCAATGGCTGTCTTGTTAGACCCACTAGGCTCCTTCAAATTGGTTATGGCTTCCAATATAAGATTGTCTAGCCTACAAAAATGAAAAAGAAATCAAAACATTGTCAGGAATCATATGAAATGCAAATAAATGAAATTGGTAGCAGTCATATGCATTGTCAATTTGTCAGGACTCGGGAATCATATAGAATTCAAATAAATGACATTGATAGCAGTTGTATGTCCAATCGGTAGTCCAACATCCTTGGCATGTTTCTAAATGACAATATCAGCACCTAAAGAAATTGGCTGGCACTTCTCAATTTATTAAACAATTCTCTGATTGGCTGTTGATAGCTTTTAGAGACTTGTAAACTGCCTTTAACAGTTAAATATAGCAGTTTTAATTACACTTCTGGGATTGCATTTTATATCTCAACTGCTGTGTACATAAAAAATGCCGTTTCATCTTTTCCACCTCTATCTCGATTGTTGTGTACAGTTTTTTTATACCAGGATAATACAGCTCTCTCTCTCTCTCTCTCTCTCTCTCTCTCTCTCTCTCTCACACACACACACACACACACACACACACACACACACACACACACGAGCGCGCAACAGGCCATCCGTGAAATGCCTTCTGTGATGGACGCTAGCAAATCTCTTTTAAATAATACGCTTTCTAAAGTGTCAATTATATGTATTGCTTGCATGTACTCTTTAAATCCTTGTGCTTTATCCCTTATTTATCTAATAAAAAAGAATGAAATTACTAATGGAAGACACCAGAGAAAAGGAGTGAGACGGGGCCATTTCATCTTCTTTTTTTATTATTTTCCTATGATCCAAAACCCTCTTCAAGAGAGTGATGGATCTCACGAATAAAACTAATGATTTCCATGTTCTTCTTGTACGTAAACGCCACATCATTTGTAAAGGCACTTCATTCAAACCGTGTACTTTCAACTTTCTTCATCTCCCCATATTTCCCATGTGTGGAAACAAATTCCATTAACCATAGGAAATGATGTATCAAGTCGAGTTACATGTGCCAAGGACTCCACAACAGTAATCCGCCAAGAAAAGCGTGAAAGGGGGATAAAATAAGGGCCAGAGAATGACCTTATGCTACAATAAAAAGATGGCTCACATGGATACCTTTGGTCGAAAATTTGGAGGGATGAGTCATGTTTATCTTTCAAGATTTATGGTCATATTCTGTTATTTCAGAAGTAAAGATTTAGATAGGAGGCCTCCATTCAAAAAAATGTGTAGATTGAGGCTACTAGGTGCTGAATTAGGAAAATTGGTTACTTCTTGTGTAAACTACTCTATTCATGCTTCAGTAAGCAGCAAGCATACTTCCATGTGTGGATCTGGAGATAATTCAGCAAGGAAAATTTAGAATGGGATTTTTCTCTTTAGAAATGTTCTAGTGGAGATCTCAATTGAATGATTTCTTGCTTTCTGCTATAATTGCTTGATTTCTATGTGCCCCTTACTCCCTTAGTATTTGGAAAGGTAATTGAAGAAGGGCTCCGAGGGATTGTCCTCGTCCAAGTCAACACAACCACTCTTGATCTCTTCCGCCTTGAGGCCCCAACCTTCTTTTATTTTCAATCGTTAATGAATTTATTCAAAGAAAAAGAAGAAAACAAGGAAAATGACCAAAGTGCTCATACAAAAAGAAGAGAAAACAAAGTGAACATAAAAGAAACAGAAGTACACGTCAGAGGGAGCAATGTTGTTTTTTTTTTTAAATGCAGAGGGAGCAATGTTATTCATAATAAAAGCTGCTCACTACTCTCCTTAATATAATAAATCAGCCTCCAAGCCAAATTTTAGCCAAGCTATTCCATCCTCATAATTTATTTTTATTTTTTGAATGGTTGCAAATTTGCAATTTCATTCAAAAAGAAAAAGTTGACCGAGATGATCCCCAAAGAAGTACAAGCAGCACAGATAAAAAAGAAGAGAAACAAAAAAAAAGAGAAATAAATTCAAGGGGGAATAAAGTCGAACAACTCCAGACCAAGCCTCCCCACCCATTCCACCCTTATAATTGCATTGATAAACCTATAAACATTAGCATATAACCATCTCTAGTCGACGGAGGCCACTAAAATAGTCAACAATCTTGTTAACAACCTCCTTTGGATCGTCCAAGCATCCACTTCTAAAAGGATGTTGGACATTAAGTTTCATCTTCTTCTAGAATTGTCTATCCAATGGATGTTGGGGATTGAACATCCAAGTAATCTCATCTTTTCTCACCATCTATATCCTTAGTTAAGGAGTGTTACAAGAGAAGAATGAAGACATAATTAGTGATGGAGAATCCTCCCCATCACTTATGTATTTATATATAGAGGAAAAAGATACAAAGACTACAGTGCCCTTAGGCAAATACACACTTCTAACACTCCCCCTCAAACTGGAATGTAGATATTATACTTTTCTAGCTTGTTAAAAATGTCATTCATCTTAGCTTTACTCAAGGGCTTGGTAAATATATTTGCTAGTTGATCTACTGATCTAGTGAAAGTAGTGCATATGTCCCCTTTTTGGATCCTGGCGTATGAAATGGCAATCCACCTCTATGTGTTTGGTTCTTTCATGAAAAAGCGGGTTGGTGGCAATGTGCATAGCAGCCTTCTTGTCACAGTAAAACAGAGGTGGGTTGGAGGAAGAGAAACTAATCCCAGACATAAGAGAGTGCAACCAAATGAGTTCTCCACCAGTATGTGACATGGAACGATCTCTGCCTCTACACTCGACTTGGCTACCACATCTTGCTTCTTACTTTTCCATGACACTAAGTTAACACCAACAAAGGTACAATACCCAGTGGTAGACCTCCTATCTGCCGGTGACCCTGCCCAGCTATGAAGCACGGGTACGGGTACGGGGTGCGGGTACGACATGACACGGGTACGTGATTTGCCAAAAAAATCGGGTGCGGGCATGTTTGGGTACGCTGAATATAATAATATATTTTAATATTTTATTAAATATTTATAAAAATTAAAAAAAATAATTGTAGAGCAATCAAATAACAATAACATCATCAAAATGGAAAATTCTAATATTACTCTTCATTTCATGAGTGATTAAGTTCCATATTTCATAACATGAGTCATTAATACATCATTCATTAGAAAAAAAGTCTGTCGCCAGTGTGTTGACCAGTGCCTGACAAGATGAATAATTTTTAGAGACCAAATTATGAGATTTTTTATACCGGACTTTTGGGATTTAATAATGTTTGGGCATGATAGATTTTATGAATTTTTAAAATTTGAAAAATACCCCACCGTTTGGAAGTTAAGAAAGTTAAAATTTTGACCCGACACTTCTTCTTCGAATTTGTACTAGAACAGGAGAGTTGACTTTTTTTCCTTTTAGATTTCGGTCTTGAAACTATTTTTAATAAATCCAAATGGGGGGTATTCCGTTATCTACATGTAAATCTTAAGTAAATGGACATTTACTTAAATGGTTTACATGTAAATATTGAGTACAGGAAATGAGAGAGAAGTACAGGAGAGGAAAGAGAAGCAACAGGAAGAAGCATGACGTGTTGGGTACGCGTGGGTGCGCACACCCAACAACCAAATTTGGTTTTTTTTTTCCTTTTTAAAATGGGGTACGTACCCAGGACGTACCCGCACCCCATACGTGTCAGGTTCGAGTGCGGGAGCCCGGGGAGAGTACCCGTGCTTCGTAGCTGCCCAATCTGCATCCCAAAATCCTTCCAACTTCTCATGCCCATGCTTCTTGAACAGCAACCCTTTCCTTGGCACACTTTTCAAGTAGCGAAGAATCTGAATCACGGCGGCCCAATGAGAGGTGCATGGTGCACTCATGAACTGGCTTATTACCCCCACTACGTATGAGACATCTGGGCGAGTAGTTGTGAGGTAAATAAGCTTCCCAACTAGTCTTCTATATATGTCAGGGTCATTTAACAAGTCTACCTTGTCTGGATGTAGCTTTGTATTTGGGTCCATGGGAACAGTCGCTGGCTTCGTACCCATAGAACCAGTCTCATCTGACAGATCTAGTACATACTTCCTCTGCAAGAGGAAGAGACTACTACTAGAATAAGCTACCTCAATCCCCAAAAAGTAGCTTAGACACCTAAGGTCTTTTGTGGAAATTCTTTTTTAAGGAAGGCTTTTAGACTCTGTATGACAGTCGTGTCACTCCCTGTAATGATAATGTCATCCACATAGACTATGATAAGGACATGCCCAGCATCATATCGCCAACTAAAGACTAAGTGGTCAACTACACACTTTTTCATGCCAAATTGCATAATCGCATCACTGAAGCACCCAAACCATGCTCTAGTAGATTGTTTGAATCCATATACGATTTGGGCAGTCGACACACTGAGGAAGACATCTCCACCTGACCAACATACCCAGGAGGTTGCTCCATATAAACCTCCTCAGTCATGTCACCATGGAGAAAGGCATTCTTTACATCAAGTTGATATAGGGCCATCCTCGGTTGACAGCGAGGGATATCAACACTCTCAAATATGGTATTTTGGCAACTAGTGAGAAAGACTGTATGTAGTCAACCCCGAATGTCTGTGTATACCCCTTGGCAACTAAGCGTGCCTTAAGGCGCTTGACTGTCCCGTCTGACAGATATTTGATGGCAAAGACCCAACGAAAGCCCACCGACCGAGCACCATGAGGAATAGGGACCAAGTCCCAAGTGTGATTAGCCTGAATGGCGGCAATCTCAAGATTCATAGTAGCACGCCAACATGAATGAGCAAGGACTTCTGGGTAAAGAAACAGAGGACAAGGCAAACACAAAGCTACGAAACATATGAGTGAGATGATCATAGGAGACAAAGTGAGAAATAGGATGTGCAATAAAACGAGAACGAGTACGGGAAGCAATAGGAGAGTATACAGCCACATCTAGAGAGGAAAGAAGAGGTCCCTGAGATGGAGTCTGGAACTCTGGCTAAGAAGACGATGCCTTAGGTGGAGGGAGGGGAGCACCAGGCCGTTGCCGCCGTTGATAGACCTGCAAAGGAGCCGAAGAAGGGACTGAGGAGCCCGGCAAAGGAGAGGAAGGGGGGACGACAAGGTCAGGGAGAACAGGAGGAGGAAGGGGAACCTAAAGGTCAGAAACGATAGGACTGTGCTCAGCAGGAGCAGTAAAGAAAGTGGCAGACTCAAAGAATGTGACAACGGCAGACACAAATAAACGTTGCAGCCGAGGGGTAAAACGATAAGCCTTTTGGGTGCGAGAGTAGCCCAGAAAACACACCTCTCTGCCCGTGGATCTAGCTTTTATAGACGAGGGGAATGGTTGTGGACAAAGCACACACAGCCAAAGACCCTAGGAGTAAGAGGGAAAGGAGCATATTGAGAATGTAAGACAGAGAAAGGAGACTTTCCCTCCAACATAGAGAAGGGAAGTCAATTTTCCAGAAAACATGAGGTGAGGACGGCGTCGCTCCAATAGGCCTTAGGGACCAGCATCTGAAAGAGGAGAGTACAGGTAATATCAAGTAAATATCGCGATTTCCTCTCGGCTATACAATTTTGATGAGAGGTGTACGCACAAGAGGATTGATGCACGATCCCATGAGTGGAGAAGAAATCCGGAAAGCCATTAGAGGTAGAGAAGTACTCCCTAGCATTATCAGTGCCCAAACATTTAAGAGTGCAATTGTATTGAGTAGTAATCTCTGCATGAAAAGTGTGAAAAGCAAGAAAGAAAGATCTCAAAGCGGTCTTTAAGTAAAAAAGAGCAATGTCGAATGAGAGAAGTCATCAATAAAAATGATAAAATATCTATATCTAAAAAGTGACATAGTCCTCGAGGGACCCCATACATCGGAATGGACTAACTTAAAAGGACGGGAGACCCAACTAATGACTTTGGAGGAAAAAGACACACGATGGTGCTTCCCAAGTTCACAGGACTCGCACTAAAATGTCTAAAGAGGACCAGAAACAATGGACATCTGCTGAAGGCGTTGTAGGGTCTGATGACCAAGACGACAATGCCACTGATAGGCATCGGCAGAAGTATGCAATAGGACACTCGAGGGTGTGCAATCAAGACGATACAGGCCATCCACCTCACGACCGAACCAATTGTCCTCCCAGTCGAGAGATCCTGAAACAAACAATAAGAAGGAAAAAATGTGACATAACAATTAAGATTTTTAGTAAGTTGGCTGACAGAAATTAAATTTAAAGGAGACTTAGGAACACAAAGAACGTAAGATAAAGTAAGGTCAGAACTAAGGGTGAAAGTACGAACACCAGTGATGGGAGCAGTGGTCCCATCGGTGAGAGTGACAGAGTGAGAAACATAATGAAAACGTCGAAATGAGGTAAAGGACGCAGAATTACCAATCAGATGGTTCGAGGCCCCGGAATCAATAATCCAGAAGCTGAAGCTAGTAAGTAGAGACGCATGCGAACTACATGGATGGGCAAAACCTGCAGTAGGAGGCCGATTGCTCAAACATAGGCGATGAAACTCCTCATAGTATGCCCTGGAGAGAGTAAAAGTATCACTGGGCAAAGCCATCGACCGGGACGGAATGAGAGGAATCGCCCACAAGACACTGCTAAGCATGGGAATAAACCTCCTGAGGGAGGGAAGAGAGCCAGAGCCCAAGATCTGCTGTCAGAGATGAATGAAGTCAGGACCCAAGGTGTCCAGGAAGTGAACCATGCGGAGCTGGTCCCGCTGTCGTGTTAGACTAGCCAAGTCAGATGTGAGAGGCATTAAGACATCAAGCTGCTGGCAAAGTGAGACAAACTGACTGTAATATGCAGCGAGAGGGGTGTCACCATGCCGAAGGCACATCCACTCCGAGTAAGTGGAACAAATGCGGGTGAGGTTGTCAACCCCAGAGTAAAGGATAGCGGTATGGTCCGGATTTGCTTGGATGTCGGAAGGCACATCATGGTGCCAGCAATATGAGGGGCCATACTCTGCCAGAGAAGGTTGCGAATCAGGGCATCCTCTTGCTCCCATGGAGCATAGGAGGAATCATCAGAAGAGGGAGGATCATGCCGAATGAAATAAACCTTGCATCGAGCTTGGAGATAGGTCTCAACTGCATTTTTCCAATGTAGATAATTGGACACGTCTAATTTGATGGTAGTCATAAGTGGGGATGAAGCCTCCACAATAGGGAGAACAACTAGAAGATGGAGCAGAGGGGGAAAGAGTCGAGCTAACAGCTGGAGTAGTGCTGATAGGAAGATCCATAATGACGGTGGGATCCATGACAAGATAGAGAAAAAGGGGACTCTCAACCACCACAACGGCAAAGGAGAAAGAGGAAACCTAAAAAAAAGGAGAGAACTAAATGACGTGCCCAAAAATCATCCTGCGACTCCACAGAGAACCAAGAGCAAGGGGAGACAAGATACAAAGGCCATGAAGAAATGACATAAAAGGATCGGAGCCGCGGGAAGAAATGGGAAGGGGGCCTAAGATGATTTAGGCCATAAAGAAAAGGGTGTGAGAAGTTAGGGCGTGAAGAGTGGAGAGGGTTGGATAGGGGCGTTAGGGTTTAAGGGTTGAGAGAGGGAGCAGTGAGATGGGGGGGCTTACGGCGTGCGGTGAGAGCAGCGAGGTAGGGTGGGGGTGGGGGCATTATGGCGTGGGGAGAGAGAGAGAGAGAGAGAGAGAGAGAGAGAGAGAGAGAGAGAGAGAGAGAGAGAGAGAGAGAGAGAGAGGGTACGGTTAGGGTTTAGGCAATGGTGGAGAGGAGGAGGAGAAGAAGAGGAAGAGGGGAGAACAATGGTGGTCCCTATGGAACCAAACTCTAGGGCTCTAATATCATGTTACAAGAGAAGAATGAAGAGAGAATTAGTGAGTTGGGAGAATCCTCCCCCTCACATATGTATTTATATAAAGAGGAAAAAGGTACAAGACTATAGTGCCCTTAGGAACATACACACTTCTAACAGGAATACACCAACCCTATTTTCCTCAAAGAGCAACTCCCCTTCTATAGCATCATTATCCACTCTATCCACTCCCCTTCTTTAGCATCAAAATCGACAACCACCTTGAGTAAGTGCATCAGCCTAAAGACTTGACTTTAGCCTTCAACATAAAGATGAAATCTATCTCACCATTGCTCATTTCGCTCCTTAACTTCATATATACATAAATGACAAAGGCCCTTGAGTGCTTTTCAATACGTCTAAAAGGACGGGCAGATAGTCAAATAACAGTTAAAGAGTGACCCACTATTATTTCCTCGCTAATTTTTAATTTTCTCCAACTAAGTTTCTTAAAGAGTGATAAAGTCCACCTACTATTTCTTATAGATGTCTTTAACCAGAGCTTTCTACCCAATGTCTACCAAGTCCACCTACTATTATATGGTAGGACTCCCATAGCCTAATAAAAGGCAGGTCATCTCCTTTTGTTCTCTGCCCTCTAGAAATCCTCCCTACGCCCTCTTGTCACAGTAAATTGAATAAGATTTTGAAGTTTTCTTCCCCTATACTTTTTATGTCCCTCCCTTCCCATTGCCTTTGAAATCCTCATTTTCTCCCACCTTTTTGTTTCTTATGCAAGTCCTAGTCCACTCTAAATATCATTAAAAGGAGAGACCCAAATTCCTCCAACATCCTCATCCTCATCCTCCAACTTGGAATTAATCCACAAAGAAAAATCTTCAACTACTAATCATATTGAACTCTACTCTTATCTTTTTGGAGACTCTGATTTGTATCAAGACTAAAAAAAATTGTTCCTCCATTGTTTGCCCACCTAATAGACAATGTTCATTCTTATCTTTGTTATACTAAAAGGAATTGTTGTGAATCAATCAATATTCAATACAGGGAATAAAAAAAAGCCCTGTATTGAATATTGGTTTGATGCAGGAATCTCCTTAGATTGCTTCTCAGGATGACAAACCATTGGATTGATGCAGGAATAATATGAGTTGAAAACAAAGATATATCAATTACTAAAATGTGTTATTCAATCCCACTAATTTCATCTGAGTCCTGTATAAGACAAATTCTAATGCAACTAGAAAATTGTTCGAAAAAGTTAGAAGATGAATTGCACAACTCACCCAAGAATAAAGTGTGAACATGCCCCCGCCACCCCTCCCTCCGAGCGCAACAAAAAAAAAGCTGAATTTGGATGTTACGAGCATTGGGAATTAAATTGCTCGTCATTTTGAGCACACATTCACATTGGAATTGAATTTATTTTATCGAATAAATCTAGAATATGAATGTTTCTATGACAGTATTAAACATCTTATCGAAAACTTTTTTCAATAGCCCTCCTGATAAAGCAATCTGGCATTCTGATGAGATAGGAAGCCTAGGAGGAGGTTCCGTATATCTTTCCTCTTCAAGATCACCATGAAATGAAGGAATGCATTCTTGACATCCAGTTGCAGTGGCGGCTTCAGGAGCTCCAAAACAGAAAATGCTACGAACCCCAACGAGAAAATGAGTCTTACATACGGTTCCCGCGGAGGATTTCATTAAAAAGAGAAGGCCCAACCGAGAAGGTCGGAACAAGATAAAAAGTACAAAGGATAAAAACAAAAAGAAAACTATCATTTGGGGGGGGGGGGGGGTCTACCCCGATGAGCCAACGAATGACATTTAGAGAGTCTCCCTCCACTATCACTCTATCAACGGAAGACTTTGCCAAATACCGAAGAAAGAACTGCCCTTATCTCCGCTTTGTTTGAGTCGACCGTCCCTACGGAACCCGAGAAGGCCCAAACCGTCTCTCCGTGATCATCTCTAAGAAGATCTCCGACCCCAGCCAGGCCCAGGTTCGCCAAACTGGAAGTATCAAAATTTAGCTTCAAATGGCCATGCTCTGGCTGATCCCAACTGATTGACGACGGCTCTGTTTACTCTCTGTTATTACACAACTCGCCACCCATACCAATGGTCATAAGCAGGGACGAATCTAAAGGTGGGAAGGGTTTTGACCCAAGCTATGGTCAATGCAAAGGGTTTTGACCCAAACATTTTTATTTTTTTTTACTTTCTCCTTTACTTCCGTGGTCACCTCGATCATGTGTTCTATGTTTTCTCTTGTTTTGAATTTACTAAATTTCTTTTGACACCGCTCAAAAAGACTTGGTAGGAATGACTTCTCCCCAACAACAAATTAACTTGGATGCCCCCTTTAGTTCATCACTGCACATACGTTGTGCAATGCTACAAATTGACTAGCATCGAATGTGGAACATTTTGAATATAGTTTATATAAACACATCTTATTTTTGAATAATTTGAAGATTTTTCAAATTTTAAATAATTCTGAATAACTTAATATATCTTACAATCGATGACCGTACAATTCTACAAGTGAGGGCCTCAAAAATTCAAAATCCAGTAAATACTTGTATAAATATACATTGAATGATTAGAACATGGTCCTAACCTTGGAATAGATCTCTTCGGGCCTGTAATCTGCAATGTTCCATTAGAGATCGCAAGAGGCTTAGCGTCAACAATTTCATCCTCTAAGCTATCAACTACAGTGCTGAGGGCCAAAGGGTTATCATCATGTCTAGGGATCTGCTGACTCCTTTTCAGTGCTAGCCTAGCCTTTTCCCGAGATCCCCACCCATTTGCTGTCACACTCATATTTCGCCACTTGTCCTGTCCAGAGGTAAAACCATACATCTCAATGCTAAATTAGAGAACCGCTGCTCTTAGCTAATAAATCAAGGTTAAGGGATTCATACTTTGAGATCCACGTTTGAACGCAGATACAAAACACCACTGAATTCCGGGTCTTTCAGTATCGTGCGCCATTTCCCCGCACCATGCTTAACTACTCCAGCTTTAAGGGCGGACTCTTCTTCTGCTGACCATTTCTGCTTAGGAGCACCCATCGACAGGAACCCTGACACCTTTCTAAAAGATTCCAAAGGCGCAAACCTAATATCCTACATCAGTTAACACATCCAGAAACAGATAAACAAATCAATAATCACAAACCAAATGACAGAAGTTCTCTGCAAAATCTTCAGAAAAAATATATGATTCTACACAGTCAACAAGAAGCAAAAAGCTAACGAAGGTCAAGGAATCATGTTTAATCCAAAAATAATTTAAAATTCAGTCACCTCCATATTGATCCACTAATTCGTGGTTATCAATCACAATCAAGCAGGAATCCAACTACACCAAGACAATAAAAAATTTCACTTCTAGAAATGCCAGGAGATCCTGCTATTTTCCAAATGGATGCGACAGTGCATGAGGAAAATTCTTTAAAAGTAATCAAACGACAATGCAAACAATGTCTAGAACAAAAAGCAAAACCAGCGGTTAAAAAGATCAGAACAAATTTGCAGAATCCTGATTCAGAAACTTAAATGGAAAAAGGACCTGAAAGCAAAACAGACACAGAACCGATGGAAGAGAATTATATAACTCAAAAACAAACTTCTAAGACCCCGTTATTCTCCCAAATGAAGTGCTTAAATCAACACAAACTTCGGAACATACAACCCTAAGAAAAGATGAAATGATTTTAAATAGCAACTGAAAATCATACCAAAGAAACAACAAACAAAATTCCAGCAAAATTAGCAGATAAATAAACCTAAGCAGGTACATAACAAGACTAGGGCGGATATTAAGAGATCTTTCGGTTCCAAATTCTAACAACTGAGTAAAGAAACCCAACCATTCAAAGCTAAAATCAGCAGAAAATCTTATCACAAGCAAGCAAGAACTGAATCTGTCATAACAAAGCAACCAAAATGGATCCAAATAAACAGAAGTTAAAGCAATTGCATTGGTAAACCCTAATTCTCTCCAATCACAATTGCAAAACCAGCAGAAAATTTAGAAAATCGAATCTGAAGAAAGTAAAAAAAAAAAAACTGAGCATGCAAAAGCTAAAATCAACAGAAAATCTGATCACAAGCAAGCAACAAGCCAGTATTTGGAAAGAACTGAATCTGTCATCAGAAAGCAACCAAAATGGATACAAATAACACAATTGCATTGGTAAACCCTAATTCTCCCCAATCAAAATCGTAAAATCAACAGAAAACACAGAAAATCCGATCCGAAGAAAGTGAAGATGGGTTTTCAATTGTTGTAACAAAACAACGAACAGAGACATAAATTTAACGAGAATTTTAGAGAAAAGAAAAACAGAAATCAATTCAAAAGATAAACCCTAGCTCTTCAAAAACGCGATCTGAAAAGCGACACACATTTCAGAAAAAGTGCAAAAAAAAAAAAAGAGTTTTGCAGCAAGCTACCAAATTAGCAGGTAAAAAATAAACCCTAACCAATTGGTTAAAACGATCAGAACGAAATCCGATTAACAAAACCCTAATTCTCCCCAAACGCAATCCTAAAATCAATAAAAAGTCAGAAAACTCTATTTCAAAATACAGGAAAGAGACAATTTTAGCAATCTAGAGAAAAAATAAAACGGATTGAATCGAATCGATCGATGATTAGGAATAACTGGAAAATTAAAAATAATTAAAAAAAGGAGGGAATTATAAAGAAAGAATTTAACCTCGGATTGTGGCCGCGATCGAATTTCGAATTTCTCTACCGAAATTTCGGGGGGATTTTTGTGGTTGTCTTTCTTTGCGATGCTCTAGAGAAGACACCATTTCATTAATTCATTCTACTGATGTTGTTTTTTCATTTGATTTTTTTTTTCCTCATTTTTTTTTTTTTTTGTATTTTCTATTTTTCTTAGGCGAGAGTTAGGGTTTGGGTTAGAGATGTCACCAGAGGAACGTGGGAAAGAGGACGAAAGGGCTGGAGGAGGAGAGAGATTTTTGTTTGATTGTTATTCAATAAATATTTTTAGTTTTGGGATTTGTTAGGGACTTTTGAAGAAAGGCAGTTCGCGAGTGGCTGTTGCATTTGAGAGCAGCCACCTCAAATGACTTAAATTAATGAGACAAAATCTGCTGAAAAGTGAGCCTCTGTGGCTGCTCTCTCATGCAAAATCCAGCCGCAAAGTTTTTATACGAAAGTCCCTAGCAAATACTCTAGACCTTTTTTTATCTTTTTCTTCGTCCGACCATGATTTTAAATATCCCTACACATTGGCATATAGGATCCTAATATTGGTGCTACTTGTTTCTATAATTGCACTGACTCATCTTGTCTTTTATTATTTAATAACTGTCAAAATAAATTACACTTCCAAAACAAATCTCAGAAGCCCATTAAACAATAAAAGACAAGCCGAGTTTGTGCAATTATTAAAACTTATTAGTGCCAACATCAGTAGCCAGCCGATATATTGATAAAAATGGGTATTTAAGGGGTTCGATGACCTTGAATACTTAGAAATTAGAATAACCCTGAATATTTGAAATTTTTTTAAAAGCAATGATAGAATGAAGGGTGCCCTTGCAAAAACCAACTTCAAGGGCGCCTTGATCGGTCAATTTCAGCAAAAATCAAACCCGTTCCACTTTTTATGGGGCCATCCAATTTTGCCGGCACCATTGTAAACGTACTTTTGTTGAAATTGACCGTTCACGGAGCCCTTGAAGTTGGTTTTTGCAAGTGCGCCCTTCATTCTATCACTCCTCGTATTTTAAATAATTTTATATGATGTCCGAGCAAACATTCACGCAATCAAGATGCTGCCCTTGATATTTGATCCAACAGCAACACACTTTTCAACGAGATGCCGTTGGATCGAATATCAAGGGTGGAACTTCAATCGCACCCCCTTCGTGTAAGCGCGTGCCCTATTATAGAATGAAATGGTAACTGAGAATGCAGAAACCAACACCAACAATGAGAATGTGTCATTGTGTCATGTGTGCCATAAAATTGCTTTTTTTGCTGACCCTCCGAAGCCAAATGACTTATTGTATCCCGCCTGTGATGTGGGGGCAATATATCGGTTATATCGAACTACCTCACGTATTAATATAGGGAAATGTTATCAGCACCACTGTATTTTGATGAGGGCACTCCTCACTTTATTAAAAGTACGGTATGGCCCGCACCATATAATGATCCAAACCGTCCATTAGATGGGCCACAGCCTAAATAGGGTGTGCCCCAAAAATCATTTCCATAGGTTGATCATAACCCTCTGATCTGAATGTTAGAGGTAGATCCAACGGTTAGGATCAACCTATGAAAATAATTTTTGGGGCATAACCTATTTAGACTGTGGCCAATCTAATAGACGGTTTGGATCATCCTATGGTGTGGGCCATACCGTACTTTAAATAAAGTGAAGAGTGCCCTCATCAAAATAAAGTAGTGCTGATAACATTTCCCTTAATATATCTATCGATATTAGCCAATATATAAAAATATTCCAAAATGTTTTCGATATCATATAATGGTGCCAATATTGATATACTAATCACTAAATTATGATATTTAAGACCGTGATTCAGTTTAATTAAGTAAATACAGTATAGTTAGAAATAAAAAGCAAATCAATTTTAGCTATTTGGATGATGGTCCAAATACGATCTCGCATAATTTAGAATCAACAATCTTAATTGTGTCCTGTATATAGTAATATTAGGGATGAACAGGACAATCTTGATAATCAATATTTCTCTGCCTGAAATCTAAAGATGCTCAAAGCAATCAAACGATGAACCTTAGGTTCAATTGTGATAATGGATCAGAATTCAAAAATATTAGAAATTTATGTCCTTCCATTCTCTCCTCACCTTGATCACCCATCTTCTTCGCCCCTTCGATCTCAATTCTTCATATCCATCAACCCTAAAATCTAACAAGGCTGTGAAAACTTATATAGTGCATGTACAGAACTCCTTGGATATGACTATCATCTTTCCCTCCATCTTTTTCTCAAACCAAAATTACTACACAGCAATGAAGGGAGAAAAATATCATGAATTTTCTAGCACCAAGAAACTAACATGAATCCAAATGTGGAATCAGAAGCCACAATTCAGTGATGAGGTTGTGTTTTCCAATCCCTCCCTCTTTCTTGCCATAACTTAAAATCCCTTTGAATCCCAAATTAGAAAAAAAAAATGGAAAATAAATAAATTAAGAAACTCGTCTATTCAATCATCGGGCATGGCAGCTACATTGACCTCTCCAACGGTTTCTGACACATTCAACTTAACCCCTAATGTTTAAAAAGTTACAAGTAGATCCCCTGTAGTTTCAATTTGTATAAGGTAGGCGCCCTAACATAGATAGGGTGTGCCTAAAAAATCAGCTCCATCGGAGCATCCTAACCCTTCAATCTGTGGACGAACAGTCAACTGAAGGGGTCTACCTTACACAAATTGAAACCACAGGGGGTCTACTTGTAACTTTTTAAACATTAGGGGTTAAGTTGAATGTATCAGAAACCACAGGGGGTCTAAGTGTATTTTTCCCTAAATTTTTCAATGAATAGTGGTTTTTTATTTAATTATCTACAGAGAATGTCATTTTTAGTCTGATACCTTTTTCTTCCCTTATCTATTCTGGGTGAGTAAAGTCCAATGCCTGTGTGGTAGTGATTCTTGAATTTTTTCAGTTTCATGAGTTTGTATTGAAGTAGACTGTAGGGCTTAAGTTTTCTGTGAATTTCGTGACTTTCATGATAAATCGGTGTCTCAACGTGGAGATGAGGGTGAAATGGCTAAAAATTAGGAAACAAAAAACATGAACCAAGCACTGCCCTACCCCTCTCTCACCACTTGGCCTACCCCTCTCTCACCACTTGGAGACACCTATCATGACAAAAATAAATTCTTGGAAGCCGGACATGGCCTTAGCGAATGAAGATTATAAGAAGTGGTTTTGCTGCCATTTGTCTCTAACCATACCGTGAACTACGCACTAGTATGCAAATAAAGAGAAAACATTGATAAAAGAGCTATTTTTATTGTCCGACTAAAAAGCGGGAATTGCTAGCTTCCATCGCAAAAGGCAAAAGCTTTTGTCTCCATTCACGAGGTGGCTGGTCTGACGTGCGATAGACCAGCTGCAAAATGCCTTTTACGATGGACCCTAGCAAATCCCCTAAAAAGTATATCATTTTTATGACTTTGTCATCGCTGTGTATATACTGGTTACGAGGGACACCCGTGGTTGAGCCCTCACTCACGGCTGCCAAAAACTCACCAAATGTAGTTCTTGTCGCGTTTAATGTATAACCTTAGAAAGCAGAGAAGGACAAGAGAGAAAAGAGGAAAGGAAAATAAGAGGAAGGCTAGGACATATATAGTTATCAAATTAACTCTAAGAAGATAAGATTTTGAGTATAGATTTTGACTTATGAGTTTATGATTGGGCTTTCAAACAAGCTTATGAACAGGCTTTGTGGATGGGCCTTTACTAAAGTAAAAAGAGGAGTGAGCCCACAGATGAAATGGACTGTGATAAGGAGGGACCTACTAATATTTTACCCTTACTCCGATTTGGCTGCAATGGATCTCTATTGTGACTGAGGTTAGACCTAACTTTAGAGAGATATATGGTATTAAAAGAGTCATGAATAACATGTAATAACACAAAAATTGGTAAGTAAACAAAAGGGGAAATAATATCCGTATGGTTGCGTATTTTCTTTTAAAAAACATGACAAATTATCAGAGACGGGACTGGTGATACCAAGTGGGCCTTCTCTAAGCCTATCGGTATCAAGGATTCATACCTCCAAAGAATAAGACTAGTGGGTAGAGGAGTCGGGGATAATATCATTGTGGAGGGTGACTCCCTTAATGTAGTCAGGTGGCTTACCCCCTGGAGTTTCTGAGAGATGCCAGAAGAGATATTGGACACGGCGGATGGTCACTCAGTTCGGTTCCAATGTACTCGGAGGTTGGCTTGTTATAGCATAAAAGATTAAATAACGCCATCTCTAACGGCTTAAGCTTTTGGAGTAATTGGTCATTTCATATGGTATCAGAGCTATTTGCATGGGTTCGAAACTCATTGATATTAAAAATCCACATGTAATGGCCAACTCCAAAGAGTGGCCACATGTAGGCCAACCCTAAGAAGAGAGCCCACACGTGAGGAGGGGTGTTAAAGTAGAAAAGATTAAATAACACCATCTCCAACAACTTAAGCTTTTGGAGTAATTGGTTGTTTCATACGGCTATGGGGTAGCAGATAAGCTTGCGTGGGACGGAGTCGATGCCCCTACGCTGAAGATTTTCGACTTCTTAATTGCCACCTTGACAATGATTGTTCTCTTGTTGTTCGCTTTCTTTATGTTTTCCTTGTTCTCCCAACCTGTTGTGATCTTTATTTTATTTAATAAAATATCATTATTTTAAAAAAGATATGAGTTTCCGTTCAGTTAATGGTGACTGCCACAATCTTGATGTTGTTTGCCGCTGGAAGGTTTGGTTTGGCCACGCACTGCTGGCTTGAAGCTTGAAATAACTGACTCTGGCTTACAGACTGGAGTTTTTCTTGGCCTTAAAAAAATCATGGGTGCAATATAAAATTCTTCTAGATTTCTAGCACTCATCTAGTTTTCAGAGATGTGTATAATTTCTTCTTTTGACCAAGCTTCTCCTTGTTCTTCTGTATGACTGTATCATTGCTGTAAGAGTGGGGATGCCTGCACTGTATCGGTGGGGGTGGGTTCCACATCCGATCAATCTGGACCGTCTATCTGGTGGGCAACATGTTGGATTTCGAATGTGAGGGATCTTGTCTCCCACGTTCAAGTTCAACCTCTCAATTTTATGATTCGGGATTATATAGTAACAGAAGGCAACATGGGAAATAATATTTCCACTCTCCTTTTAATCATTGGAGTGTCAACGGCTTGGATCCACATTCTAATCGGATCCAAAATTTTCCTTCTGCTCTGGTCGGATCTAAATTTGGGCTTTTCATGTTTCTGCAAAACTTGTGATTAGGTCCGGCCCATTTACATCACTACGTAACTTTTCGTTGACTTTTCTAAAAGGATCATATTAAGGAAACGTAAACATTGTGATCATCATGCATAGATATACTCGTATACTCTCCTGAAAGAGAAGAGGATATAGGAAGCTTTAGCTTTGTTTCTGAGATCTATTTATTTCTAAGTTTCCTTGTAATTCCTCAATTTGGAGTGATACTTGAATCAAAAGCATAGGAATTTCTTGAGTTACCAAATAATACACAGTGTGCGTTGAAGTATAAATGATTAAATAACACCAACTCTAACAGCTTAAGCTCTTGGAGTAATTGGTTGTTTCGTATGGTGTCAGAACAAAAATGGTCGGAGTTAAATATGGCCTCTAAGAGGGGCCACACACGTGAGGGGAGTGTCGAAGTATAAATAATTAAATAACACCAACTCTAACAGCTTAAGCTGTCATACAGTCGAAACAAGGTATATAGTAAGAGAAGAATAGATACCACTGGAGACAAGGAAGCCATTCAATGGATTCTGGATTATTCATCGATCCTTCTTTTTTTCATTATAATTATAATTACAAGAGATGAGGAATAGAAATCCTTTATTTTTGTAAGTCGACGCTCTTTTAACTTTTGAATATTTGTCTTTATCAATATACCATTACTTCTACATCTTAGTTAATAATTAGGATTCATAAAAAAGATGGAACTAATAATCTACTCATAGGAGAATTCTTTCCCACTTTGAAATATCATTGCTCACGACATTATCCAATCTCAAGCATAAGAGGAATGATAGATACAAGGGAGCCCTTGCATAAAGAGCCGCAGAAAGGCTCTTGATTGGATCTACGTCATCAAATATAACTGATTTTACTTTTTCAACCAATTTTAAAATATAGCCGAAAATGATGTGGATCCAATCAAGAGCCCTTCTGCGGCTCTTTATGCAAGGGCTCCCTTGTATCTATCATTGCTCCAGGCATAAACATAGTAAATACAATTTCATTTGAGACTTCATCATTAGGGAGGATAAATCACCTCTTAGTCTGTATTATGGACCCATTGGCGAAATATGACCGAGGTTGCATGGTGATATGATTAAGGCCTCTTTGTATATCACCAAAATTGGTCCTTGTTACAAATAAGGTAATTTTACTTTAAGCTTAAATGCAAACTCAATAAATATATAATTTCTGAACTATCATAACCATTTTTTACAAATAATCATTCTTACTTTAAAACCATTTACATATAAAATTATACTATATAGTTTGTAATGGTAGACAAAGAGGCAGTAAGGTCTTGTTTGAATTGTAGGAATTTCTTGTCTTACAAGTAGATAGCACTTCATCAAACTGACTGGTTTTAGTCACACAACCATTGCATGGAAAGTACGAAAGCACCATAAGAGTAATCCAACAGTCTTGGATCTAAGCTCACACAAGAGAAGAAGAATAATTTGTAGAGAGAATCACTATTTTCTTGGGGAAAGAGCACTAACTCATTTATTTAGAATCAAGCCTCCAACTCAAGATGAAAGACAACTTATAAAGCATATTCCAAGAATGACCATTAATAAAAAAAAGTTAATATCAAGCTTAAGAAATGTGTTGATTTTATATCACCATTCGAATAGAGGGACTTGCTAGCCAATTTCGCGGAAAGCCATTTCGCAGCTGGAAGCATGTGAGAACTGCCACACAGTTTGGTTTTTGGGCATATTTTGTCTTATTAATTTAATTCATTTGAGGTGGCAGTTCTCACACGCAAAAGCTAGACGCGAAATGGCTTTCCGCGAAATTGGCTAGCAAATCCCTTGAATAAAATATCTTATCATCCAACAGTGAAAACTCATTTATCCTTATTTTGCAACCCGCCTATGCCTTGCCAAAAAAAATGGCACTAACCGTACCCGTAGTAACCCGGGCACTAGGGCCTTTACATGCTAGATAAACAAATCGAAGATGGGAGAATTTATATGGGTGTAAGCTTGTATAGTCAAGTATTTTTTTTAAAAGTTCAGTAGGGCACACACCATAAGATGATCCAAACCATCCTTTCGATGGGCACAGCCTAAATAGGTTGTGCCTAAAAAATCATTTCCACAAGATGATCATCCAACCCTCTGATCTACAGAGGCGTCCTAAGGAAATGATACTTTGGGCACAACCAATCTATGTTGTGGCCCAATGGACCCCGTTTGGATCATCCTATGGTGTGGGTGGTACTGTATTTTTTTGAAAAATAATGGACTACACGGTCTTAACACCATATCAAAACTCAAAATTATGCATGCCCATTTAAAAGGAATAAACCACTTTTAAGGTTGTGTGAGAAAGAGAGACCATTCATTGAGTTCACGTGGCGTATTTCTAGCAGAGACACGTCATGGTTAGGACTTAGGAGCAAGATGCACTTTGGGCTTTTTAGAAGCTAGGTTTCCATGGCAGAGCTCCCTGGGTGTAGCTTCATTAATAAGTGTATAATAATTGTACGGTACTCGATTCGTATCTCCTTCACATTTCAGAATGTGGGCCCGACCACGGGCAGTCTGCATTGTCTATGCTCATCATCTATTGGCTGCTCCACTATTCTTTCTGTACATAACTACATCTAATGGGGCCCACCATAGATGAGTCAAGTCCAAAAGCTTCATCAATTACACCCATGCGAACCATCCAATCGGTCTCTCCTTTAAATGGACGGTCAGATAAGGTGCAGCAGGTGTGTTATTGGGAAAAACCAGAGGAGAATGTTACCAAATTAAACTCGGATGCCTCTATTGCTGATGGAAGTGCTGGTATTGGAGGAATTCTTCGTGATGATGGTGGAAAGCCGATTGGTTTATTTTCGCTAAGGGGGGAGATTAAACCAATTCACATGCTCGAAATGGAGGCCATTTTGCAGGGGTTAATGCTGGCTCTATCTAAAAGGATAAGTAATATTTGGGTTGAAGCAGATTCTCAAGTGGCGGTGGAGATTCTTAATGGTGGTTATGAATGTCCGTGGCGGGTTAAACCTCTAAGAAACAGAATTCTATCGTCTCTTGGGAGATTTGAAAATTGGAAAGTTACTCATGTTTGGAGGGAAGCGAACCAACCGGCAGATTTTTTATCTAAAGCTGATTGCCCATGTAAGGGGGTGGACATAGAGTCTATGGCCATCCCCCAAGATCTCATCATGTTGATCGAGCAGGATTCCGTTGGAACCTGTTATCATAGATTGTAAATTCTTTTCCTTTTAATATATTCTGGTCGGGGTCCGCCTTAACCCCAGCTTGTCTATCAAAAAAAAAAAAAAAAAGATAAGACAATAATGCCCCATTATCGATCAACCAACAGGATTTCCATTATTTTTTTGGCAGCTGATAATTGCACTACCATGATTTGATAATTAAGCGAACTCACCTTGTCTTTTTTTACTTAACTAGCTGTCAAAGGCTATTTCAATTCGCAATATGCTCCCCCTAAGGCCCTAACCAATTAAAAAAGAGACAAGGTTAGTTTTCCCCACCATCAAACCATTGTAGTTCAAATATCTTTAGCCTAAAAACACATGGGTCGATTTATCCAAAAGGGAAGGGTGTCAATATCAATATATATTGCTATCTAAAAGCACAAGTTTCCACTCTTACCTAATCCCTCTAAACACTCTTTATTGAGCTCCAAAACAAAATTGTCACTATGCTTTAGTTGCTAATATGCATTGATTGCCATTAGGTGAACCATTACCATCAGAAGATATCACGTTACAAGTTGAGGGTTAAAAGTTTTGAGGTATAATTTTTGGGATTTGCTAAGGAATTTCGCTGAAGGCAATTTACACTTTTGCATGAGAACAGACATACCGGCTCACTTAATTCATCTGGGTTGGGTGCTGTTCTCTCATGCAAAACTCAGCCACGAATACCTTTCCTCCAAATTCCCCAGCAAATCTCATAATTTTTCATCAAATGATCTTTGGAAAAAAACATCCTTTAGATGTGTGTTATTTTTGGCGAAAAAATCTCACTTAAAATGTCTTCGAGGGGGGGAAAATGCACAATTTTTTTGTTTGTGGCAGGATGTGCCCTAAGCATTTGGCCTTTATATGCCCTGGGTCATTTACTTTGTATTTGTTATCCGAACAGGATCCCGTTTTGTAAGTGTTTTCTTGTTTAGGGGTGTAAATGAGACGAGCCGTGCCTAGGCCCAGCTCGACTCGGCTCGTTACCTGGGCTCAGGCTCTCGAGCCTTACCGAGCTCGTTAGTAGACCCCTAAAATCCTATATTCACGCCCCCTCATCTTTCCTGGACAGCCCTATCTAGTGTAATTCGACTACTATTTTTACACCACAGGGGTGGTCCAAGCAACAAAAGGGGTTCCAAAAAAGAAGTGATATATTCTGCCTCGGCCTTTCACTCCATGGGCAGCTCTTTTAGTGTGTATATATAATATATATAAATATGTTAAATTGAGCCTTAACGAGCCTAGCCGAGCGTCCCCTTGCTCGGACCCAGCTCATTAAGCTTAACGAGCAGGCTTGCTGATTAAGGATTCGAGCCGAGCTCAAGTGAACTTCCGAGCCCGAGCCAAAACTTACACCCTAATGCTTGTTTACATTAAATAGAAAGCTTTTAAAAGCAACCTAAAAATTACAAACGAGATTAACTTCATTTCATGAGCTCGTGAAAGCGACTATTCAGGTAATGAAATCAATGTTTGTGTGTTCTAGAAAATGAATTATATTAATGGCAATCAAACGACTCTTACGTAGTCCTTCTCTGACCACTCGATTAATTTTTTATTGCTCTTCTCCTCTCAATTTCTCGCTTGCAGTTCGTACACATGTCTGATAAAGCTACTTGCAAGTTGCAACACCTAACTTTCATACGAAAAAACCACCTCCTGTAGCGTTTGAAATTTTTGAGTAAAAGAAATCAATGGAGTTTCGCTCGAGGCTGGAGCTCTGTAATATGTGTATGTACCTCAATCCATTAAAAAAATATCTTAATGGAAAAGGAATATTCTCATTAAAATGCCAAAATTAATTGTAAAACTAGTGAATAGTCACTTCACCGAATATTAGCGAAGACCAAGACAGTGTCAGTGTGGTAAGCTATCATGCTCGAGCTTCCAGATGGCAATTGGGCCGTGCCACCCCGCGGCCCGGCCTGCACCGCACAAAGATGTGAGCCGTGGGGGGCTGTGGGTTTAGGTACGTGGCATGAAATGACACGGCATGACAAGCAGCACAACACAGCACAGCACGGGCCCAGCACGACACGGGCCGGCCGCAGGCTGGAAGCCGTGCCGTGCTTAACCTCAACCTTATTCGTGCCCGGCCCGGCCCGGCCGGTGACCGAATCGTGCCGTTCTGTGCCTGGCCCACGAGCCACATTGGTCCCAGAAGTATCGTGCGGCCCATTTGCCACCTTGACTCGAGCTGGTGGTGTTACTCCCGTAACTATATCCACCAACCGTAGTTAAATTCAAATGGGGCTGACGGTTGAGTACAGGTTAACCGGAGTTAACTATTAACGTGGCCCATTTTAACTCATCCACGTGGCACTTGGATATGGAGTGACGTCATCGTTGACGTTGACGATCGCCTGTACACGTACGGACGTCAGCGTTGGGCTACGAGAACGGCGCAAAGTAGGGACCACCATTTGACGTATATCAAAACATATCAGATAGTTCCACGTGTTATATTCTTATCGGTGCAGATTATACAGAATTGTTCACGGCATCTTTCTTTGTTTCGGGCAGCGAACCACTGGAATACATTTACCGAGGGACCTCTCAGCGAAAGAGCAATCTTTTTTCCCAATTACGGATAAGCCCCTCATATTTCTTCAAATGGCTAAATTACCCTTATTTGGCTATTTTATTCCTCTGAGGATTACTTTTTGTTCGAATTTTAATAAGATTTAATAAAATTATTTTTTGTTCCAATTTTATGCTAAGTGATATATTAACCCCAATTGCTTCCCTGGGCCACCTCCACTTGAGTATTTTGATAATGGTTTCAAATTTCGGTTATGGAATGCATTTCGGTCCTCATCGAAACCGAAATTTCAGCCGAAATTTGACGAAACCGTTAAATATAATATTATATCTTATACCAAATTTAGGTAATTTCGGCCGAAATTTCAGAAAAATATTGTATAATTAAAAATTTTGAGATTTTTGGTTGATTTTCCAGAAATTTCGGAAAAATGAAATATCGACTTTTCGGTCGAAATCGTGTAACCTTTTGAGTATACCCGATTTCGGTTTCGGGG
This sequence comes from Tasmannia lanceolata, assembly GCF_043159265.1. Lineage (NCBI taxonomy): Eukaryota > Viridiplantae > Streptophyta > Magnoliopsida > Canellales > Winteraceae > Tasmannia > Tasmannia lanceolata. The sequence goes on along the minus strand of NW_027518685.1, from coordinate 9,098,654 downwards.
CTGACCGAAATTCAAAATTTCAAACTTCCGTCAAAATTTAAAACCATGATTATGAATTATGATTAACTTTCATCACTACAAAGAGGTGGTGCCCAGGAAAGAAAAAGGGACGAATATATTATTTGCCTTCTGTATTGAATTATGGAAGTTTATTAAATATTGTGTTTATTGGAAACGGTTTGTCTGATGTGACATTTTGTCCGTATGTTCCCCCATCAAAACAGCGCGAATATTGGCTGGGTGTCTTTTGCCTTGCTTTCTATCGTTGTTGGGCAAGCGAATAGAAAAGTTGTGTCAATGTTACCTGGAAGAGTGATTAATCTAACTATCATCCTTTTATCAATGGCATCTTGCCCAGCTCATTTTCATATATGATAATACATTTACTTAATTACTCACTCTCTTTCTAAGAGGGTAAAAATGTATTGAAAACCGAGCAAGTGAAAACATGAAAAATGAACTTCAAATCTCTCTTTCTCCCTCTGGAGGAGACACACCTATCTAATGACGATATTTAATAAAATCTCAGGTATTCAAGAACAGATCATCCGATATGGATTCTCTGACTGTGGGAGATGGTGATGATAGAGAACGAGCTTTTTATCTATAGATGACATTTAGTAAAATCCTCAAAAGTTAGACATATACTTTGTTTAACACGAAAACTGTTCACACATGCGCGCGAGGGACCGACAAGATCTTAGTGTCCCTTTAGACGATCATGGCTGATGGCAACATAGAATTTGATTTAGTCTGGTTATGACAATATGGTATTAACAAGTGTTAGAATATTGGTTAGATGAGGTAACATAAACTGTCATAAGGTCTAGAGCTCAGAAGGGATGACTTGATAGATACTCTTATTAAAATGTAAGATTGTTCAATTCATGTGGGGAAAGATTATGAGATCTTATTGTTAATTTTTCTGTTTATGCCAATATAAAAATTGTGTTTATCTGCTTATGATATTTACTAATATCTTGTAAAGATATAATCCTCATGTGGGTATACTTGAAAACAGATCTTCTCATATAGAATCTAAGATTGTTGAGGGGAGAATTTTATGATCGCAGAGTTAATCTACACATTTATGGTAATGGAGACTCAATCATGCATTTTATCAAAATAATTTGGGATTGTCTGGGAAATTTCACAGAAAGTTATTTCGCGGCTCACTTTTTCAGGAGAGAACAACCACTAGTGGCAGATTTTGTCATATTCTTTTAATTCATCAGAGGTGGCTGTTCTATCCTGCAAATGTGAGCCGACAAATGGATTTTTGTAAATTGACTAGGTGTTACGTAATTTTTGTTTCAGATGTCTCAACATTCATATTACTAATCATATGAATTGTCTCTCTCTAAGAAAAAACTTCATATATCAACATTGACCACATTAGGATCGTGGATAGGATTGACATTGACCACCTTATGGTTGAATGAGACTCCCTCAACATCATCAGATGGATGGATGGAACTCAACCCCCCGCACCCCCAGTGGAGGTTTGTGTCTTGTTTCGAGGAGATACAAGATCGGCTAGACGGTGCTCTGGTTAAAGTCCACACGTAAGGTGGTCACCTAATCTCGAGGAAAATGGCTTGGCTTTGGCTGGGTCAGCCAGCCCAGGATAGCTTTGAGCTTTTCGAGTATCTCCCTCTTTTGCATTATTTTCACTATGTGCATCTTCTTTCTCATCGTTGTACTCTCTTTCTTCTGTATCTCAGACCTTCGATCAGGCTCTTTATCCTCATTAATTAATAAAAAATCTACAATTCTCAAAAATACAATGGGTGGCAGTATCACTTTGGAAACACAATAGAATTGCCACTATGTTAAATCAGGGGCGCTGGCGCTGATATCCCCTCCCCCCCCCCCCCCCGCGGCGGCGGCGGCTAACGTACTCTCTCTCTCTCTCTCTCTCTCCACACACACAACAGGAACAGTTGGTGGGCCCAACAGAAACCATTGGTGGAATGGTGGGCCCATCTTTGAACAACGTAGGCCCCGCCCATACCACACCATAGGATAATCCAAACCGTCCATTTGATGGGCCATAAACGTAAATAGGTTGGCCCCAAAATATTTTTCCATAGGCGGATCCTAGCCCTCCGATCTAAATAGGAACTACATCTTATGCGACATCTATAGATTGTAGGGTTGTGATCATCCTACGGAAATGATTTTTGGGGCACAACGTGATCCAAACCATGGACGGCTTGGATCATCCTATGTTGTGGACGGTACGCTTCAATTTGAAAAATATCGGTGGGGCCTACGATTGAGCCTTAATGTTAGTGTACGACCAACTCCATAGGATTATCCAAACCATGGACGGCTTGGATCATCCTATGTTGTGGATGGGCCTTAATGGATCATCCTATGTTGTGGATGGGCCTTAATGTTACTGTACGACCACAGGATGATCCAAACCATTCATTTGATGGGCCAACCGTTTTGGGGGGAACAACCCATTTAAATTATGGCCCATCAAATGGACGGCTCGGATCATCCTATGGTCTGGACAGTACACTTCATTTTCAAAAATATGAGTGGGGCCTAAATTGGGCCTTAATGTTACTGTATGAACCACACCATAGGAGGATCCAAACCATGGACGGCTTGGATCATCCTATGTTGTGGACGGCACGCTTCAATTTGAAAAAAAATCGGTGGGGCCTACGATTGGGCCTTAATGTTACCAACTCCATTGGATTATCCAAACCATGGGCGGCTTGGATCGTCCTATGTTGTGGACGGGCCTTAATGTTACTTTACGACCAACTCCATAGAATGATCCAAACCATTCATTTGATGGGCCACAATGTAAATAGGTTGTGCCCCAAAAATCATTTCCATAGGATGATCACAACCCTACAATCTATAGAGGTTGTATAAGATGTAGTTTCTATTTAGATCGGAGGGTTAGGATCTGCCTATGGAAATGATATTTTGGGACGCAACCTATTTACGTTTATGGCCCATCAAATGGATGGTTTGGATTATCCTACAGTGGTGTGGGCAGGGCCTACATTGTGTAAAGATGGGCCCACCATTCCACCAACGGTTTCTGTTGGGCCCACCAACTGTTCCTGTTGTGTGTGTGGAGAGAGAGGTCAAATAGTGGGAAAGTGACATATCCTAACATTTAATGTTAGCTTTGATGCCGGTAATGTAGCCAGAAAAAATTGAGTTTCTTGTAGTGATTTTTATCTAATCTGCATAGGTCTTATCCGATTTATCAGAACAAAACAAATTCAAGTATATGTTATGATAAATAAATTGTAGGTTAGTAGAATCAAATGGTATTAGAAAACAAAATTCAATCGATTGAGAGGAGACTAGGTCAGTGTCTTTATGTTTGATCAGTCAAGTCATTTGAATAAATGAACTCAAATTAGGTCGAAAACCTACTTAGGAATTGGATCACATGAACATGGCTGGAACTTTACATGAACATGGAAAAATCCGACAATAACACATGGCAAATTGGAATCGTCCAACGTTTTCAGACCCGTGAGACGGAATGGTTGGGCCCATCACATGACTCAACCATAATATGAACCATTCATTTTGTGGGTCCCATTCGCACGAAAATCATTAGGAATGTACGATTTGAAACATTAAATTGGAAGAATTTTTGGCCTATAAGAAAACTCTGTAGTCTGTAGTATGAACCATCCATTTTTAGTGGGTCCCATTAGCACTAAAATTAATCATTAAGATCGTACAATTTGAAACTTTAGATTGGAAGAATTTTTCCCATTAAAAAGAGCTCTATATTTTTAACGGTGTATTGACAAGCCATCACTTTGAATAGTTAGAATTAGTGGGTCCCAATCAAGGTATCCGTTGAGACATCGGATCTCTGTTGTGGGGCCGGGGCCAACCAGATGGATGGTCTAGTTTATACCATTAACCTAAATATTTAGCATCTCACATTATCAATATCGGCGATTTATAAGTAAATGAAGAAATTATTATGTAAGACTATATGGTCATATCAAATTTGCCCTAAGTTAAAGGAAGGCAATTTTAGTTAGGTAGTGAGTGTAGACTGGTAAAAGATGGGTTCCGTCCTGAGCATGTGCTTATAGAAACAAACAAACAGAGATCTTTAATGTGCTGTAGGCTTCCCTTTTTGAAAGCTTTAGTCCTAATCCATGGAACAACTTCATGTACTTTTGGCCTCCCTTTAACAAGACAAAACATTTGCCCACAGAACCTTAGTGGGCTCTTTCGTCACATTCAGCTCATTTATTTTGAGAACAAGTTAAATAATACAGAGTAGCAGGACTTTGCAGCCTTGTTCCCTTGGTGGGTCTCACGTCTGTTGTGGGCCCAGTTTCATTGAAATTTGAAAAGCATGAAATGATATACTGGCACCTTTTCCTTTCATGGGCCACCTGTGTTTGTAGTGTAAAAGCGAATTCACAGATACACCAGAGGGGGCTGGCCCGAGGAAGAAAAGGGGGGCAAATATGTCACTTCCCATGAATAGCCCTTTTTTCGTGCAATGGTTGACATGTCATGCATGGCTTCTCTACTGGTCTAGCTACTTGGTGGAGGGACAAAATCTCGGCCAACTATCCATCCTTTACCCTGTTTGGATTGTAGGAAAAACATTTCTGGCCAAAAATTTACCTTCAATTTTTTTTTTTTTTTTTTTTTAACGTTTTAGGGAAATGATTTTGATATGGCTACTTGGTGGAGGGACAAAATCAAACGTGGAATCGCACTCTTAGTGTCCTACATCAAAATATTATCTCTTTCCAAACCTTTCCAAGAAAAATCGTGCAATCCAAACAGGGCCTACTCAGTCAGTTCAAGGTAGGTGGCTGTTGGAATTGTAGTAGTGCTAGGAAAGGAATTCTAATAACAGTATTTTTAATTAAAAAAATGTGTACATAGATACGTGTCCGAGGCAACAGCCGCAAAACTAAACCACCTCATTTACTTTATAAAATGTCCTAAATACCATTATATTTTTTAAATTTCTCTATGTTGTTTTTTTTCGAACATTTAACCTCAAAGTTGTGATACAAAAGCCTCAACCAATTGAGGTGTAGGCACTTCATATGTTCTTACAAGTTAGTCATGGAGAGCTAGTTTGGTAATTTCACTATGTTCATTTTCAAATCCTTAGAATATATTGTGCTGGTGCAACGTCGGATAAACGTTGTTATAGCGGAGGGTGATTCTTCCAATGTGATTAAGTGGTTGGAGGGGATAACTACCAAAATGAATAGATCTGCCAGCTCATGTTGAGGGAAACAGAGAGGGAAGGGGATAATTCCTGCTGCATGGGAGAGGTTGAGGAGCCAAGAGGGTGAAGGTTACTGCCACATCTGTGGATTTCCAATTTCTTATTTCCACAGTTTATTTGGAAATCTAATTTTTTTCACTGTCAGTCGCTGATTGGAAATTCAATGATTTGATTGGGATCCAAATGTCAACGCAAAAAGGGTTGCAAATGTGAGAATTCCAAATCAAAATCTTCCCGATATCCAAACGGGCACTAATATAATTCTTTGCCATTCCAAAAATAAAAAATAAAAAAAAATAAAGGACAACGGAGCGGAGTGGGTATATAATTTTCCTCTATATATCTCAGTTGTCAAACATATAAGGTCATGCTTGGCGATCGTAAAAAAAAAATACTCCATGGAACATTTGTGGGGGACTAGTTGTGAGAGATGGTTGGGAGAAGGAGAGACTTTGAGAGAGTGAAAGTTAGGGGAGCATTAAAAAATCCTACAAGCTGATAAAAATCAGAGGAAAACGAAAAACCAATTCTAAATAGATAAATTTTATTTCACTAGATTTTAGGGATTTTGTGTCCTCTATCCACTCTTGCCCACTCAATTCTCTCCCTCTGTGTTACCCCTCATACAGACGGTCCCAGGAGTATTCCGTGGAATAATTTTTCATGGTTGCCAAACATGGCCATAAAAAAGAGATTCTCAGAACCTTTATATGGAGAGCTAAAGCGTGTGTTCTCCTACCTCTCCATCATACGTAAGCGTGTCTGAGCTTCGATTTATGTCTTTCTTTACAAACTTTACTAAACGAGGTAAAACCTTATTCCCTTTCTACGCTTGCATGCTCAAACCTTCACATCCATATATTACGAGAAGGCCATCTGCTGCTCCCACGAGGCGAAATGCCAAGCAACACGGTTTATGGCACGTGTGAGGTCGAGACTAGAGGACACTGCTTCTGCAGATTACACGTGCATGGAACTCCACCGTTGTTATACTTCTGTTAGTCGCCCGTTAACTGAAAAATGCGAAAAAAGGTTTGGGTGGTCGTGCCATGTTGCGCAATGTAAAAAAGCAAAGAATCATGCACGTGTGAAATTCACAGCAGCGGAAAGCTGCTGCGAGAGCGCTCGGGCTGAGGACTGTAAGTCACGTGCCTGCTTAATGCGGTTCTGCCTGGTCTAACCGTGGTTAACCTTCTCCTTTTATCACCGTTCGCCAATACGAATAACCAGTGTCTTTTCTAACCATCCCACACCCCACGAAAAGGAGCAGAAAACCAAAGGCGCCCTTTCTCTACTTTTCCCTAATCTCCCATACGTGTGTGTGAGAGAGAGAGAGACCTTTTTTAACAAATCATAATTCTAATGAACCCAAAGTATATAGATTTGAGAGACATTGAAAGAGCCCTATTTTTCATAAATCTTAATATTTGGGAACTGTTAGGTCTAAAATTGGTAACAGGTTATGGTAGGGCCGGAAGGGCTGATCTGGCACGCCACAGCTGGCGAGCAAGGCGCTTTCCTGTCCTGCACAAGACACATAAGGTCAGAAGGCCGAACCGGGGCGGTTGCTCCGGACGGACCCTTCGACACTCAAGTCAGTATGAGCAGGGGTCATAAGTCCGAACAGCAGAGGACCGGTTAAGTGCCTTGAGTGATGATTTTTGTTCACCCCCACCTTTGAGCAAGTGAAGGCTATTTATAGTGATCCTGAGCCACCTACCAGGACAGGTGGTAGCCCCTGTGTGGACCAGGTGTCATCCCTAAGAGGGACAGGTGGAAGTCCCCGATTGGTCCAGGTGTCATACCTAGCAGGGACATGTGTTGGCTTTGCAGTGGTCCCTGTGAGGGCCACGTGTCAACAGCCGATTGGTTGCAGATTTTGGACCCCATCAGGAACCTTAACTTTCGCTTTGGCGAAGAAGGGTTGCCAATTTTTGTCCACTAAAGCCACACAGTAAAAAAAGGAGACACTCCAACCCAACCCGACCCCAAGGGATTCAACTTCTGTACCTTAGAGATTCACCGCTATGTTCGATGAAATTAAGGATAGAATTGGGCTTGCGTCTATTTCTTTTAACCATGTAAAGAGGTTCGCTAATGGCGAGGCAGATAGGTTAGCCAAAGAAGGTGTTTCTAGCAAGAGTATACAGCATTTTAGTTTCCTTCCCCTCTACTTTTGGCTTCTCATGTTCTATTTTGTTTGCTTCTTTTCTTTTTATTCATTTGGGGATCGTCTCGGTCCATCTTCAGTTAATGAAACCATCTTTACCATTTAAAAAAAAACAGCTTAAGCTTTTAGAGTAATTAGGCCTTTAACACAGCTATTGCCTCATGGCATGTCCTAGGTTCATAAGCCAACAATTCCTTGATATTAAAAATCCACAACTACACTCAACCCAAATAAAAAAAGGGCCACATGTGATGAGGATTGCCTAGGGAATGATTAATAACAGCAACTCTTAACAACTTAAGCTTTTGATGTAATTGGTTGTTTCCACTATTAATAACAACTTAACAACGAGATTTTTCTGTTAGTGCATATACCAAAAAATCATTTCCACTCTTGTCTCTTTTTCATCTCTTCTACATTTACTTTTACAGGTTTTCGAATCTTCCAAAACCAACAACAGAACCTATCATCCAAGTTTTACTTTATGAGAGAAAGTCCAATTAGGATGATAGGTTTTGTTGTTGGTTTTGGAAGAACCAACAACAAAACCAATCATCCAAGTTCTCTTTTTCATCTCTATGATATCACTTTGTTGAAAGCTTAAAAAGCCTAACTTGATCTATATGATTCTTAGCATGAGGGAAATAATAAAGACAAGAGATTTGTCTCGTTGTACCAGACAACTTCTAAGGGAGAATAATCAACTTTTGCTGTGAGCAAGAACTGTAATAGACTCTCAGAGGGTAAGTAGTAACTCAATCCTTAGACCTTTACACCCAACAGATCATACTTCAGACCACAGCCTCATATAGCTTAGGTCAAAACAGTACTCTTTGGATAGGAGGAACTTTTTGGAAAACTTTATATAGGAAAAATATTTCTAAATTCGGTACTATTTACACATAAAAAAGATAACTCGAACGAACATTTAAAATTTTTATTTATAGGTACATTCGGTTTATCACTATAACCCACTAAATTAACCACAATCAAATCGTCTCCATGTAAATTGCTGGGAAAAAAACAATCCTTTGGAAAAATTTTCCGTAAGAAATGTTTATCCAAAGTGTATATTATCCTTTTCTATTTGGCATTTGCTAGTAAATTTTGTGCAAAGTCATTTCGCGATTGACTTATGCGTGAGAGAATAGCCACCTCCCGATGAATTAAATGAATAGGACAAATTTTGCTAAAATTCCGCTTGTGTGGCTGTTCTCTTATGCAAAAGTGAACCGGAAAATAGTTTCCCGTAAAATTGCCTAGCAAATCCGTTTTTCTTTCCTTTATTGGGGAAAAAACTAGTGGCAATTTTTTGAAGCTGAACATTGATGGTGCAGCTTGAGGCAATCTTGGTATTGGAGGGGTTTATTATCAGAGATAACAATAGAAGGGTCATATTGGCTTTTTATCACTAGTGTTGTGAATCCTAACATGTTGGCTGAGACTAGAGCTGTGGGGGATAATCTTTGATAGTGTCCTCTTTCAAGTAGTAAAAATATATTGACTGAATATGTAGTCTTCTCCATTTCAACATCATAAAAGGTAAAATCAGATTCCCTCGGCGCATTCACTATATTCTAAAAGAGATAAGAGCGATATTATCTCTCATATTTTGGGAAAGTAATCTTGTCGCAGACAGCCTGACCAATCATGCGACTCTCTAACTGATGTAGTTTTTTGAGAATGAGGTACTCTCCCCCAAAACCCTAGAGGAAACCCTAGAGGAGCTGTTAGATGCGACCAATTATGTATTCCTTATATTTGCACAAAATAAATTTTGTTTTTTGTTTCTTTATTAAGGGATCAATGGTTTGTTTTCTCTTTCCATGCTTCTTGTACCTCGTATGCTTAGAGGCAATGTTTTGTGCCTTCTCTAGTAACCTTTCTTTATTACTAATAAAATTTAAGGTATCGCCCTAGGTTCCTAGGTAAATTCCAGGCAAAAAAAATTCCTTAGTCATTTGGGAATTGCTAGGGTCTATCGCAAAAGGCATTAAAGGGCTGGTTTGTCCCACGTCAAACCAGCTACCTCATGAATGAAGCCAAAAGCTATTGACTTCATTCACGAGGTGGCTGGTCCGAGATGCGTCAGCTAAATACCTTTTGTGATGGACCTTAGCAAATCCCTTATCATTTTGTTTTTTCGTTAGAAGTATGAAATTCCAATACCCTTTTGCTATTAAATTTGGTGGAAACTTATCTCGCGGCTGACTTTTGCATGAGAGAATAGCCACCTTCGATGAATTAAATAATAAGCCAAAATTAGCAAAAAATTCAGCCTATGTGGCTGTTATCTTTTAGTGCGAAATGGTTTTACACGACATTGCGTAGCAAACCCCTTTTCCTTTTTGTTTTATATTCAAGTATGAAATTCCACAAAAAGAAATTCCAGTAGGGTCCCACCTGTCGCCAGTGGGAAACATTTACACAATCCCAACATGGGAACATTTATAAGTCAATCCTAGACGTAGATTTTTATTCCAAAAAAATCGGTTTCAGGAAATAAAATCTCGGAGGTGTTTTATGTCCGAAACAGGTATTTCGCCATCATCATAAAACTATATTACCACACCCTGTGTTTCTCCTCTTGTCACTTTTGTGCTTCTTTTTCAGTTTTTCTTCGACTCAGCGTTCTCTCTGTTTCTGGTTCTGAGAATCAATATTCCTGCTTCTAGAAAAGCTTAGATTCGAGCTTTTCTTTCTACTTTCTTCGATTCTCAGTTTTTTTTTTTAATTCCTTCAACAAGTCTTCCTTTCTAGAAAATCACTGAAAGAGAGAGAAAAAAGAAGTTTGAAGACAAAAAACGAGATTCTTTCTATTACAATGTCTAAAGCGTGTTCTAGGAAAAGCAGAGTAGAAAATCTATAAATTTGTGTTCTAGGAAAAGCAGAGGCAAAATCAAAATCATCAACCTCAGATCCTAAAATGTTCGAGTTGTTTCCAGATTTCGAAATCAGCTCAGAGACATTGAATTCAAGCAAAAACTCAATGAGCAGTGATAGCTGTTCAAGTTTTAGCCGTCTATCTTTCGACGGGATAGAAATTCCGGCGAAAACATTATCTCCGTCGCCGGAAAACCGCTCATCTAAACCTCACAGATCGTCTGATTCTGCCTGGGAGGAGATCCGATCGGCGGCATTACGGCGAAAAGACGGCCTCAACTTTCGAGATTTCAAGCTCGTTCGTAAGATCGGGAGTGGAGATATCGGGAACGTGTATCTTTGTCAGCTTAGAGACTCAGGCGAGGGTTTTTTTGCCATGAAAGTTGTAGATAAAGAGGTTTTAGCAGTGAAAAAGAAGGAGGAGAGAGCAGAGACAGAGAAGAGGATCTTGAAGATGTTAGATCATCCTTTTTTACCTACTCTCTATGCTGAATTTGGAGCTTCACATTTTTCTTGTGTTGTGATGGAGTTTTGCTCTGGTGGAGATTTGCATACGCTCAGACACAAGCAGCAGGCCAAACGCTTCTCATTGAGCTCTTCAAGGTCTGTTTTAAAAGTGAAATTACATTTTTCCTCCCTTTTTTTTTACAATGTTCTCAGCCTAAAAAAAGCTCTTCTTTGGATTATATTTTCAATTATTTGCAGGGTTATGTTCTTTAGACTAATGGCCGTGTTTAGGAAAATCAAATCTTCTCTTATTTTATTTTTTTTGGATGTTATTTTCAATTCTTTCCAGGTTTCTGTTCTTCGGACTAATTGCTGCGTAGAGACTAGAGACAAGGCGGCCATGTTTTTGGAAAATCAAATGTTCTAATTTTTTTTTTACTATTTTTATTTTACAAGTTTTAAAATCCCTATTTTTCTGCCATTTGTTTGTAATTTTTTAATTTTCGCTTTATGCAACTCTAAAAAAATGTTTCTCCTCCTACGTCCTTTTCTTTTGCTTAATTACGCTCAGAGGAAAATTCCAGCTTTTGCTCTGCAAAATGTCGATTAATTGAAAGGGACCCGATGTTTAAACACCCTTGTTTGATAGTTGCACCCCCTCTATCAAGTCATTTTTATTGCTTTCTCTGCTTCTTCACCTGAACAAACTTAATTCCCCTTCATTTTCACTTTCCCCTTTTACCCTCCTGTCCAGAGATTTTCTCAGATTATCCTCCTTCCAGAGCCGAAAACTTCTTTATACAGCAATAATCCTTTTTTACCCTTTTAAAATCTCCCTATCCTTTTCCGATTTCCCAAGCAAGAAATCTCTGCAGATATTTTTGGAAATTTTCCTCCTATTAAATTCCCACCCAGGCCCGATTCGACTCGGACCGGGTTGACTATGACGAGTCATCACCAACACTAACTCACCCGAGTCGTTTATATTGTGCAGGTTTTACGCAGCTGAAGTCCTTCTCGCTCTAGAATACCTCCACATGCTGGGAATCATCTACCGCGATCTAAAACCCGAAAACGTCCTAGTCCGATCGGACGGTCACATTATGCTCTCAGACTTCGACCTCTCACTCCGATCAGACGCAAATCCGTCCGTTCATTCCTCACCCGAACCCTCCACAACCACAAATTCCAAACCCTCCCCTCTTTCCTGCCTCTTTCGGTCCCACAGAAAGATCCGAACCGTGTCCTTAAACCGGCAATTCGTGGCCGAACCTGTCGGAGCCCGGTCCAGCTCATTCGTCGGGACCCACGAGTACGTCTCTCCGGAAGTCGCCGCCGGCAAGTCTCACGGCAATGCGGTTGATTGGTGGGCTTTTGGGGTCTTCCTCTACGAGCTCATATATGGTCGAACTCCTTTTTCTGGTGAAAGTAATGATATAACGTTGAGAAATATTGTGAAGAAGCCTTTGAGTTTTCCGGGCCCCGTGGGTAATGGGTCGGAGTCTCTGGCCCGGGATTTGATATCCGGACTGTTGGAGAAAGATCCGATTAGGAGGCTGGGGTCTTTGAGAGGGGCTGCTGACGTGAAAACGCATCCCTTTTTCAAGGGTTTGAATTTCGCTTTGATTCGGTCGTGTCGGCCGCCCGAAATACCGGGTTTAAGGAGGTCGAGGACGTGTCATTATGACCGGAAGAAACCGGTGAAGTTCGAGTACTTCTGAGAGAACTTTGGCTGTAGGGTGTAGGATTTTAGAGCGCTTTGTTAGGAAATTTTTGAATTTCATACCCAACAATGTAAATATCACGTCTGAATTTCAATCTCTTTTAACCTATCCATGACTGCATGGTGTAAGATATCGGCCGATAAGTAAGGTTGAACTTTTTCTTCTTTTTTTTTTTTTTTTTTTTCAGTAAGTTGTTTCCTTGCTTCTGTACCAAGTTTTGATTGCAAAACTAAATCTGACGGAAAACATTTTTTTGAAAAAAAAAAATCCTTACATGTTTTGGAGAAAGTCTTATAATTATAGTTAATTTAGGGGATTTGTGAGGGATCCGAACTAATTATGGTCAATTTGAGCCCGGTAGATCCTTTTACCTTCATGAAAATTTTCTAAAGGATTCATTAGCCAACCCAAACTAGTTTAGGATGAAGGCTTAGTTGGATTGAGTTCATGAAAATTTTCTAAAGGATTCATTAGCCGAACCAAACTAATTTGGTCCAGAGGCTTAGTTGGGTCGAGTTGAGTTAGAGACAAATAATCAACCCAAAATCAATTCTAAGCTGTTCCAAAACGATCAGGGGCGTTGGTGTGTCAATCGATACAATTTATGGCTCCAATCACCGTAGATAGCTGCCACGTGTGTGGTAGATAGGTAGATTGGGCCCACAAACATAAGGAGAGCGAGTGTTTTAAATCCCACGCGGCCAATCCATGTGGCCAGCTGCTTAGTTAATGCCATTGTCTCTCCTTTGTCACCCCTAAAGTAACCAGCCACGTTGGCATTCCACGTGTTAACACTCCCAACCTTGGCTGTTCCAAATGGGAAACGTAGATTGCATTTCAATCATAGGAACAATCAACAAATATTTAAAATGGAAGAAAAATGAGGACTTTGGGAATAGGCGTACGATTAAATAATAAACAGTAGATTTGACTTCTAATCTCTTTTGCTTATTTCTTAATAATTGTTTTCGGTAAATGAGTTGTTTTGTTTGGGTTCTGACTTTTTACTGTACGGTTACTTAAAAAACGGAGCCCAATTAAAAGTTAAAAACTAATCCTTTTTATTTATGGAATTTTTCCTCAATATTTCGGTCGACAGCTGAAATGTGTTCACACGCTTATGATTAAGAAAGGAATTTTAAGTCGGTCAAAAGAGGAGCTTATGATATGTGCGTGTCATTTACAAGGTTCAAACTGAATAGACCATTTTTGCCGTTTAATTAAAATGCTTATAATTTAATTCATCAGAGGGGGGTATTCTCTTCTAAAAAAGTGAGCCCTAAGGGCTTTCTGGGAAATTGCCCAGCACATCTTTATTTGGGGACACGATCAAATTCAAATGAGACCGTCCCTTAGGCTCTGTTCACTTGTTTTCCCGATAAAAGAAAAGAAAAGACTTTCCGGGAATCTGATGTGGCATTAGAAAAAGAAATGCAGGAAAACTGTGTAGGAAAAGGTTTCCTGCGCCTGTTCATGTGGGCAGGAACTGCGCAGCAAAAGATTTTCAGAGAAACTGCTTGCCCACCTTTTTCACTAATTTTTCCGGGAAAGCAAATCCGTCCAAAATAGTGGGATTTGATTTCCCACACTTGTGAGAAAAGAGACATTTTCACATCATTTTTGGCAATTTCCATGTCGTTATTTGACATTTTCTACCTACAGGAAAGCAAGTGAACACCTTGTCAAGGAAAAAAGTGAATGTTTTCTAGGGATTTGCTTTCCAGGGAACGCAAGTGAACAGAGCCTTAGAGTATCTTTGCTTGTGTTGAAAGTTGAAACCATGGCTATAACTTTCGGTACCGGTTTCGGACCCTACTGAAATCGAAATTTTGACATAAATTTTGAAATTTCGTTCGAAACCATGTTCCTTAATGTTCAGAGTCTTTGAATCCATCGAACCATTTGATTCCATTTACAACCCTAATGAAGACAAGAGGGTTTCAATCGTGAGGTTGTTTCACCTCCTCATGATTTGAAATTAGCTCTTTCACATAAATTGGTCTCACTATAAAAAAATGTTTTCAATCTCAACTTAACAATTATAATGTTGATTTTTGATCAATATGCTAGCGATTGGTGGACAACGTTTCGCAGCCTAGACTTATGTCCAGTGCCTTGCTACCATTCTACGACGTTAACTACTTACGACTGTTCAATAACGATGAGGAGAGTCCAGGGCTTGTTTCTTCCCTGCTGACGACTAAGTTTAGTCTATAGTCTGACAGTGGATTTTAGAATCTTGGATTTCCTCAAAATTGTAGATGGGTGACGAGAAAACTAAGAGACCAAAAGGAGATCGTTCCATTTTTCCAGGTTTTAGAAATCTTTGTTTCCAGGTTTTAGAAATCTTAGGACCAGGGAGAGATTTCTAAAACCTAGATTTCTTACTTAAAATCCAAGAAACACTGTCATGACAGCAGTATGAGCTTGATCATGAACCCTCTTTTACACTGTTTTGAAACCAAAACTTGGATTCTAAAATCCGCTTATCCAAACGGCCCCTAAGGGTTGTATGGTCTAAGGGTGGTATGGTCATATAAACTTGATTTTTCATATCGAGAAAAACTAAGCCCATTGTCAAAGTTTCTGTCCCTTTGTTTAAAAAGAAGCGGGTCTTCCGGTCAAAGTTGCAGCGACGTGAACGTGTGGGCGTTGCGTGTATGTATGTCCTTGCGATAAAAACGCCTGCAGAGAACGCAAAAGATGCTTGTGGGATGGGTAATAGCCCGTCCCTTCCCGATTTCCATTGCCCGTTGGTTGAAGCTGCAAACATCCGTATTACTGCCATTTTTATGATAAAGAAATGATATGCACACGCTCATAATAGCACACGATAATTTAATTTGTTTGATAGGTAAGCTGGGATTGAATCTCTAATCACTTTTGAAATTAGGTCACTTCAAAGATTTGATTTAAATACACAACTATTTATGGCAAATCTTGGCATTACCATGTTTTGATAATTGCACTAACTCATCTTGTCTTTTATTATTTAAACACCTCTTAAAGATTATTAAGCTCCCAAAAAGCTCTGAGAAGCAAAATAAAAAATAAAAGACAAGCTGTGGTTGTGCAATTATTAAAGGCGAGTGAGTAGTGGCGCTACAATGTTTTTATAATTGCACAAACTCATCTTCTCTTTTCTTATTTAATTGGCATTTTGGGAACTGTAATAACATTTAACAGCTGTTTAACAAGATAAGTTAGTGCAATAATAAAAAACGGCATGGCCATGGTAGTGTCAAATCAGTAGGCATATTTGCTATCAAGACGCGCTTGTGTCTCAGCACAGGCAAATAACTAACTCTTGGGTTGGAGAGATAATATGAGTGTTAGAAAGAATGGAAGATCCCTGACACGGCGAGTTTTCTTAGCAGTTGGGATTTTTTGTATTATTTATTACGTGTTTTTATGTGAGAGTCCAGGTCTATATGGTAGAGGGGTTATAGGGTTTTGATATAGTCTGACGCGTAGGCACAAGTCCCTCTGTTCTCTCACGTGATCTTCTCAAGAAAGAGAGAGAGAAAAAGCGTGAGAAGCCGCCATGACAGAGACTAACCACTAGCGGTGAGAGTGTCTGACATTTTACACACACACCACGAATCTGACGCTTACGTGACCCTCTCCCTTCTGACGCAAATCCAACGCCACGGTTTTTCTTACCATGACATGACTCATGATTGTACCCCCAACATATAGACCCTGCCCGCTCTGCCCGTCTACGCTGCCCTATATTAGGGATTACCCTCTCCGTTGACATTCTAATCGTGTATATAGCGTTGATTCCCAAATTTAGGATAGAGATTTCCCGAATTTCACTGTTTAATGACTAAACAGACCTCAAAATTTTCAAAAAGGTAGGAATACTCTTGTGACTAGGAGGGTACTCTTGATTGGATAATCCTAGCCATCAAATCGCAGGACTTCAGCCCATTGGATTTGAACCATTGATGTAACCACTCATTATTCGTATATCTGCATTCCAAATTTCCAATCAAGAAGATTTTGGGGGCTTTTTTTTATTTCTGTGGATCATGCTCTCACTATTTTATCTTGTGGGTCCCAATCACTAATATCCCAAGCTCGAGCTTTTTAGTATGGCCTATCTAGCATCTACTGCGGGTAGGGGTGGCCAGAACCGAACCAGAACCGAAGAACCGAACCGGAACCGAACTGTAAAAAAATATTTTTGGTCCGGTTCGGTTCCGGGTCTAATGTTCTCGGTTCGGTTCCGGAACCGAAGAACCGAACTTTGAATATATATATATATATATAATATTTTTATATTTCTATTATACATATACTTAATAATATAAATTACTTATAATATTAATAAGTAATAGTTAATACTATTCTTATAATAAGAAAGTAACTTATATTATAACTTTAATTAAAAGTTTTTATAAATTATAATTAATAATTAATAATTACCCATTAGAACCGAACCGATTATGTTCGGTCCGGTTCGGTTCGGTTCTTACGGTTCATGGAACCGAGAACCGAGAACCAAAAAAAAATGAACCGAGAACCGAACCGGTTGGCCACCCCTAACTGCGGGGACCTGCAAATGAATGGTTTAGATCATCCAAGCAGATGGACCCCATTGTGTGGCACCGTATTCTTTTTGATAAGGGTCCACTGAAGTGCTCTTCAACTATTGTTCATGTGGCACACCTTGTAAGTGTTCATCATAAAAGGAACACCATCATAAAAGGAACACGGGCAACAGATCTTTGGTGGTTCAACTCTGAGAAAATCACAGTTAACCATATGGATTGAAATTGAAATAGTAAAAGAGCATACCGGAAGCCATGAATATTGTCTTGTTGTCTTTTGAAATTGTTCAACTCCGGTATATCTTCTTGTTCCACAACAGACAGTGATGGGGACTGTTTTCTTCTTCTCTTAGACGTGGATTCACAGAGAATGGAAAAGATTAGTTGTGTACAAGCAGGGACCGGAGGCTTCTCTTATAGACGTTTGAAGGAAGGGATGCAACTCTTCATCACGCTGACCCTTCTCTCAAACGTCTCTTTGTTTACACCTGTTCTAAATATACCCTTTCACAATATAGGGATAGATCTTATTCTTTAAACACTTAACTAACTAAAATGATCTCGGCCGTTGATCTTGCTTAGGCCACATCCACCATTAGGATTAAATCCTAACACACCTGTGATTGAGTCTGTTAATCTAGTAGGCTTTTTGTGCTGTCAATCCTAAATGTGTCCTATATAAAGGTTGATTAAATATGTTTGATCGGTTGGTTCTCACCCTAGATATGTTGATAAAAATATCTTCGAAAAGATTGTCATAACTCGCTAATGTTTTTGGTGACAAGCTGACAAATGAAAGGTTCTAAAAGGTTATATGAAAAAAAAAAAAAATTCTTGGAAAATTTGACCATGATTTTTTTCCTCTTTTCTTGTTTGGTTCACAACTTCACATCCTAACGTTTTTTTTTTGGAAGATGGAACGGGAATACTAAAAAGATTAAAATCCTCCAAATTTTTGAAATTTAAAAATCTACTGTTTGGTTTGTATTTTCACGAAAAACTGTTTAGAGGAATGATGACACCGAAGGGTGCCCTTGTTGGCTTCAAAGCGAACCAAGTGTGCCAAGGAAACAAACTTTTAATCAGAGAGCATTTTTCAAAGGTACGGATTTGTTGTTTGGGGGGGGCGGCGCTGCGGGGAAGGTAGTGAAAAACATTTAACCCACATGGAATAATTTAGAGAAGGGAAGCTATCCTATCAGGGGACCCGCTGAATGACCTAGGCAACTATAACTTATGAAAAATCACTAAACTACCCCTATCTCAGGAAATTATCAAAATGCCTGTCTCATGAAAAATGACTACTTCTATGTTCTATCCCATAGAAAACGATAAAACTATCCATATCACATAGAAGATGGCCAAAATACCCCTAATACATGAGGGAAGAGTAAATAAAAGAAGAGAAAACGGTTCCTACACATGTGTAGATAAGTAATCTACACACTAGCTTAAAATACAATGGAGGGCATATTGTTTGGGTGATCCAAACCATTCATTTGATTGGCCCTCACATAGATAGGGTGTTCATAAAAAATCAGCTCCATAGGATCATCCCAACCCTACGATTTGTGGAGGTAAAATGGACGTGTATAAATCTGTCCATTTTTCGCCTCCACGGTTTGAAGGGTTAGGATGATTCTATGGAGCTGATTTTTTGTGGACACCCTATCTATGTGAGGGCCAATCAAATGAATGGTTTGGATCACCCAAACAATGTGGGCTTCCACTGTATTTTAAGCTAGTGTGTAGATAACTTATCTACACGTGTGTAGGAAACCGTTCTCTCGTAAAAGAATAGGATATTTTGATCATTTCTTCAAGGGTATTTTGGATATGTCCCTAGGTGTTCGATGTTGTAAAATTATTATTGATAGTTGTTTTGCACATGAGATGGTTTCTGAGTGTGAATTTATCCTAATTTTATCATTTATCATCTTAAAATTTAGAGAATTTTAGAGAAGTTCCACTTAAATTTCTAACCAAACTAAAATGTTTCCGCAAAACCGAAATTTAAAACTTTTTCATTATATCATTTGAATGACACCAATTTCCACCAACTGCTCTGGAATCTAACTCCTTGGTTCCTATGAACTTTCTTTTTTGAAAGACGACAATTTTATTGATACTATGAAAGTTGCATCGGAGACCCAGAGGTCCCAACTTGCAAAATACATAGAATCAATTAAGGATGGCCACGAGAAAACCAAAGGAGAAAATCTACTGAGGATCCTGTGAACTTCAAATAGCTTATTTTCTAATTAAGGCCCCTGTAGCCTGCTTAATTGAAAGTTTTTTTTTTTTGGGTCGGCAAACTGGGGTTAGGCAAGACTCCTAACAGAATTTTAAAGGAATAAGCAATCGGGTATGAAGGTCTCCATTGGAATCCTTAAACACAATATCTAAGAGATAAGGAGGAATGGCTACCATACTAATATCCATCCCTTTACATGAGCAATCGGTCTTAGACAAGTAATCAGCAGCTTCATTGGCTTCCCTCCTTCTGTGAGAAACCTTGTGTGAGAAACTTTCCAGTGGATGAAGGCGTCGAGGCGGCCTCTAATTTTTGGCCATAATGGTCGAGCACGCCATGGGCATTCAAACTCTCCAGCTACGAATTTAACAACCAGCAATGAATCTGATTAAACTCATATCTTTGTGACTACATGCAAGAAGCGGACCCAGCAATGAATCTGATTCAACTCATATCCTTGTGACTACATTCTTGAGATTTGCAAGAAGCAGACCTCGGTGAATGGCTTTCATTTCCAGCAAGTGTATGGGAGCAAGTTGAGTATTCATGGAATACAATCCTATTATGTTGCTTTGAGAATCTCCAAGTATACCCCTAATCCCAGCGCTGCTTTCAGTAAGAGCAGACCTTGGTGTTGAAAAAGAAATCTAGGCATTTAGGCCAACTGAAAGGTTTAAAGAAGAAATGACAAGAAGACGATAATGAGAACTGGAAAAAACAAATATGGGTTCATGATTGAGTTTGGTGCTTATTTTTTTAGGATAGTCGGAAATGTTGAAAACATAAAAATCATAAACATTCCATAAGTAGGCATAAATATACATGACATTTCAATTTTTTTAATTTTCAGGATAGACATTTATGGAATATGAAAGTGTTTCCCCTAGAATCTCATTAATAAGAAGAAAATACAGATAGCAAGGCTTATTGAGAGAATGGAATTTTGAGTACAAACAGAGGAGGATTTGGTCAAGCTTATAGTAGCACAAACCTTCTACTTAAGGTGCCCTCCTAGATGGTTTGAAACGTAAAACAGCTAATTTTCAACATTTTATTGCAGCTCCAACTTAGCACACGCACCTGTTTCCTGCCATCGTATGCTCTTGAATCCAGTTGAGCTACTAGGCTGTTTAATTAGGTAAACAACTGAAGTGAGCACTTTGAGAAATGTCAAATGGTTGTTGCATGAAGTAGGTAAATGCAAATGATATAACAATGTAGTGCTATCAATCTCTTTCGATGTACCTCCGGTGCTGGTACTAGTGCAGATTTCAGAAGGATCTAGCACTTTCTAGCATCAGATGAACATCTGTCACCTGGAGCAGATTAACTTCATCAATAGCAGCAGGAGTCACTAGTAATAAGCCAACTTTATATTAAAGGCCAGTACGTTTCATGCCACTGTTCAAACTTCAAAGATCCTTCCATTTCAAAGCCATGTTACCAGGGTCTATAGGCACACAACATTTACATGTTGTACAACTCGAAAAATAGAATAAAAAAGATATACATTTATGAGACCAGCAGATGTACCTACCTGTCATTTTTTGCAACTTTGTATAATAGATATTCATGCCTATTTTGCTAATGCTCACCCAAAAAAACCAATTATCAAAAGGGTTTCCTCGACAAAGTGATAAATCCATATGAAGATTACTAAGCAAGTATTTGCATATGAAATAAGCAAGTCCAACGAAAGAACTAAGGAACACAGTCCAAAAGATGCTTTATGTATCAATGGGAGTTTGTTTAGCATAAGGATGATCGTAATTAACAGGAACAGGATACCATTCAACCCTCACGAGGATGATAAGCGATTTTGGGGCAACCAATCACTAAAAAGCAAAGCCCATTAATGGCACAACCTCTGACGGTTGATGGGTATAATCCATCTCGGTGTGCCCAACGAAAGGAGATTCCTATGTTAATGTCCTAGGTAGCTGCAATTACAGTCAAGGTGAGGCAGTGTCAAATATCAATAAGGGCTACAGCCATTTCTACCGAAATGGGAGGCTTGAGAAAACAAACAATCAATCAAACAATATTATCTCTTAATTAGTTTCAGCTAGCAAAAAACTACTTGAAGTTGAGGGAGTCAGAAAGTGAGGCAACCTTCTAAAGCTATCTCTTCAAGGTTGAATGTAGGGACAACAGAGTGCTAACAATTTGATAACCTGAGGGGGCTTACCACATGTGGAAACAGAGTTAATCAGGAATGAGTAACGGAAACATGCATCATATTGCAGAAGAAAGCACCATAAAGCTTTGCCAAGCTAAGTCTAATAGAAGGGTGACTGGCATTACTACAAAGTTGAGATGCGTAGGGAGGGAAGAAACAATATGGTAAATCTATAATTTATACTAAGAACAAAAGGTGATATCCTTTGTTGATGGTGGAAAAGGGCTCAAGTATTCAGTTGGAAGGGTTCTTAAAGGTGCTACGTTAGTCTGTTTTTTGCATAGTTATCTAATAAGCGCTAATAGGAGGGTTCTTTAAAGTGTTACAAGTGGCACCCTTATCAAATACTATATTTTAAGGGGTCACAGTGATTATAGTGGTAAAAGGGTTCTTTCAATCTTCGAATTCTACCAAGTCCACTTGTTCCTTCTTTCTGTGGAATTTCAATGTTGTGTGATGCTATTTGTAAACTTACCTAATATTCCCATCATTCCTAGATTCATTGAATAACCAATATTCCTCTCCTTAAATCCTAAATTTCCTAGTATTCATTTAGTATTCATTTTTCTGGTAATGACTATGCCCATTGCTCCAATATATCATTACAAAACAGAAAAATTTATACAGGTTTTCACGATCAATCAACTAGTACATAAAAATAAAAAATAATGTAAATAATAACAGCAATTAATTCAGTTTTCATCTCAAAAAGTGGAGACATTTAATGCCATAAAAAAATGACAGAAGAAGATATTACCAACAAAGGCATCCCATCCAACAAGGAAGAACAACTCACAAGGATCTGAAATAAAATAACATGGAAGACCAAATAACTTTATGAGAACTTCCAATACATCCTTCCTAAAAAAGGTAAAGGTTGATACATATAATTGCAGATCGAAACAGATAACAGCCATTCTATTGAAATACATTTTTTCCTTAAAGAGCAAAAGCAACTGCACTCATAAGTTTAACAGCACTACGCTCCCAAATAACAAGCAATACTGTAGTCACCCACAAAATCTCAACAGCCTTCAAGATTCAAATCAGTGGGAACTCTATGTCTTCACCAAACCATGCATCCTCGGAAGCCAAGATGTGAATGTCGCTGCCATCTGAAAATTCATAATAAGCATCATCAGACAAAATATCAATGTCGGAAAACCCAGATGGATAATCTTCGTCATACGATCTACATCCTCCAATTTCGGTGTCAAACCCATAGTCATCAGTGGAGTCATTGGGTAGCCTCAAGTAACTGATCTTCTCCATGCAACTCCTTTTCAAACTCCCTTCTAAATTGACATTGAAGCACTGTCGTAAGTCAAGGGATACAAGGTGGGGGCATCCACCAAGGATGGCTTCCAAGCCTTCATTGGTCAGCAAATTGCCGAAAAGTTGGAGATGGCGCAATTTGGGAATGTTCTCTGCAATCGCAAGTGCCTCCTCGTCGCACTCTATACCTTTATATCCGCTGCAGTTCAGTCGTAGACACTTCAGCTGAGGGCAAAAACGGCCAACAGCTACAAGCACTTCTTTTGAAAATGAACAATAGGAAATTTCGAGCTCCTCCAAGAGGGGAAATTTTTTGGCAGCTTCAATCAACCCCTCATCTGTGATGGTATAGCAATACACGAGCCGGAGAAATCTAAAAGGGCCAGCTCTGAAAGAGGTTACAACATTAGCATGGATGATGAAATCTAAAGGTTGAGGAACAAGTAGGCCTGTAATCACCTTCATGTCTCTCTCTCTTCAGTCCAAATTCGAAAACAAGAAAAGTACGAGAAGAAAAGCAGCTCTTCTCTAAACATTAAAGTATAGCGTCAGCAAAAAGAAAAAAAAATTAAGTACCTTTATGGAATCTAAATAAAGCAACAAATACTTCAAAATAAGCCAACAAATTGGCGCAGTGCATATTCTATTTCTTCTACAGGAAAATATAGAAAGAAATGTTCATACTTTTCTATAGTTTAGATAGAACAATATTGTAGAAGAAAAATGGGGTCCATTTTCTAGAGTTTAGATAGGGCGATACAGTAGAAAAATTAATGGGTCCCATCCATATGTTCAAGGGGCTTTATGTTGGGAATTGGGATTTAGTTCTTCTATGCTTTAGGAGTATTTTGTGGATTTCTTGTACTTTGTTTAAGTCACTTGACTGACTCAAGTGCTATTAAGTTGTAGAAAATATAAAAAGAAACGTTTATCATTTTCTATAGTTTAGATAGAACAATATTGTAGAAGAATTAATGGGGTCCATTTTCTAGAATTTACATACAACCATACTGTAGAAGTTTTAATGGGCCCCATATATATATATATATATATATATATATATATATATATATATGAGAAAAAGGTTTTTGCGCTCGAGCATAGAAAGGGCGACGGGGGGGTTGTGATCCTAAGCATTCATTTGGAAGGCCCCATCATGGATGGGGTGCCTACCAAAATTCAGCTCCATTGGATCACCATAGGGTGTCCATTTGTAGGGCCAAATGGACAAATACTGTTTGTCCACTATCTGCCCATTTTTTGGGCCCACAAATGGACGCCCTAAGGTGATCCAGTGGAGCTGATTTTTGGTGGACACCCTATCCATGAAAGGGCCCATCAAATGAATGCTTTGGATCCCACCAAAAAAATGCTTTGGATCCCCCCCCCCCCGGGGTGTTTCTGCGCTCGAGCGCAGAAACCCTTCTCTCTCTCTCTCTCTCTCTCTCTCTCTCTCTCTCTCTCTCTCTCTCTCTCTCTCGATAATTACTGATAATCATTGAAGCAAATTCGTTTCGAATTTTTAGGCATTATATGATAGCAGTAAATGTGGAATATGAAAAGAAGTTCTATGTAGAAGGAATTTTTAAAGGGAGAGATAATTATTGATCATTGAAGCAAATTCGTTTCGAATTTTTAGGCATTATGTGGTGGATAACTGGCCGTGTAAATCAATGGTAGATATCCCTGAATTTTTGGGATGTGATACCACAAGTGAAACGACGCAAAAAACGTGGGATGGTGGGTCTGTGAAAATAAAGACTACTAAATGATTTGATTTTAAAAAAAAATTCCATGTAGGAAATTCAGGAGCCACATAGATTGTAGGGAGGAAGGGGGTCGGCTGCCACATAAGTGGTGAACAGTAAACCACCCTTCCTCTTTATTATATATAGATGTAAAGCTGAGTGTGCTAACTGTGGTGCTGCCAGGTGGAGCCCTTCTATACCCCGTTCTTTTATCACACGTCTCTTCAACATTCCAATAAGCGATTTCCAATTATTTCTATACCCCTTTCTTTTATCACACGTCTCTTCAACTTTCCAATAAGCGAGAACCCAATCAATTCTGGCCTATTCGTTACGATTTCCATTTATTTCAATAATTACTCAAAACATCATAACGTTTCTTTCCAAATAAGTGCCCATTAGTATAATATAAAATGATACTTAATGACCGTCTCTTCCAATACGGCATAACACTTCACATTCCAAAAGAGGTTTCGGAGTGTAAAGGGCTAGAATTCCAAACGCCATATCCATAGACAAACTTTCTTCTTATTTATTCGTTTGTTTCCTTACTTTTGTTGTCGTTTCCTTTTCCTTTCTTAAAAGTAGACAATGAGCCATAAATAGCGACCCCCAAAATCCTTCACACCCTCTTACTAACCATAAACTCTAAAATCCCCACCT
Source organism: Tasmannia lanceolata (assembly GCF_043159265.1). Lineage (NCBI taxonomy): Eukaryota > Viridiplantae > Streptophyta > Magnoliopsida > Canellales > Winteraceae > Tasmannia > Tasmannia lanceolata. Next base: position 9,073,492 of record NW_027518685.1, on the reverse strand, counting down.
TTGTATTTGGAAAACAGCTTTTTAAAATAGATCGAAGTGGGAAGCCCGGATCTGTCTCTTCTTCTTCCTCCCCCCAAACACTTTATATCTTGGACCTTGAACGTGTCCAGCAAATTCGTAGCAGCAACCATGAGAGTCTATGGTCCATCACACCCCTCAACGTCACTCTATGGCAGCCACAAAAAAACCATCAGTCGCGATCAGAACCAAAAGCGTCTTATACGGTAGCAAGTGGACGGGCGAGATCAAGTTCCTCCTCAGCGCAAGAGCAATCTCCCGCCGGCACCCCTTTCTTCTTTCCTGAGGCAGTTTCCTCCCCCTTGCTTTACTGACTATGAACCTTAGTCCAAATCAATGCTACTGAGTCGTTGGAGTCAATTTTCACAAATTTATGTGTAATCTTTTGGTTAGTCAACTGTATTAAAAGGGATTTCTTAATCATAATACGGCACATTTCATTCACAGAATATTAAGGTCAAATTCCAATATAATTATATGCAACAGATGGATGGTCTGATAAGTGTTATACGGTGGAAAGTGGACGGACGAGATCAAGTTCCCCCTTAGCGTAAGAGGAATCTCCCGCCGGCACCCCTTTCTTCCTTCCTGAGGCAGTTTCCTCCCCCTTGCTTTACTGACTATGAAACCTTAGTCCAAATCGACGACTCGTCGGAGTCAATTTTCGCAAATTTATGTGTAATCTTTTGGTTAGTCAACTGTATTAAAAGGGATTTCTTAATCACAAGGCACATTTCATTCACAGAATATTAAGGTCAAATTCCAATATAATTATATGCAACAGATGGATGGTCTAATAAGTGTGCATCTGGTACCCATTTTATGGTTACCTGGTGCCCTATTCCCTATGACTTGACGATTGAAATGTTCAAATCTATGCATTTAGTCTTAGATGCCCATTCCACGTCAATTATTTGAAATGGAATTTGCCCTCAAGGATTGATTAATATCACTCAAATTAGTTCAGCATGCTGCAAGTTAGCAGGTTAATACACTTTAATACATGCTGTTCAAGCGAGGGTTTGGGTTTGACTCTTTCATAGAGCATCACGATCAACCGCCACCTCTCTTCCTTCCCATACAGTAAAACCTTTTTTTTTTCTTTATTTATGTTTTTTGATTTGATGGAATCACTTCCTAATCTTTTTTTCTACTATTTTCTTCTTGCAGATCGCTTAAGTTCTTGGTGGGGATTTTTGGGGGCTTCAGCTTCAGAATGGAAGAGGACTTGAAAATTTCTCTCATAAAAATGGACACACTTATCTTGCCAGCAAAGAAATGGAAGAGGGTTCGAAATATATTATACGCCAGTTTCAGTCTTTTGGTGTTGTTTTATTTGACTGATGAACTACAAAATGCTCTCATAGTTTTATTACTTTGCTTTTTGTTTCTGATTCAACAAAAGATATCTGAGTGTACGATTTTTGGATCTCTCTGCTTCTTTTGTATTTGCTTGGGAATTTCAATCCCTTTAAACAACATATACAATCTAATTGCAGAAGAAATAGATCTTTTTTTCCCTGAAGTACTTGACTTGGTTCGTTGTGTTGTCCTTGAGAAAATTTGCCCCAAAACAACCCTAAAAATTAGGAAGACTAGAACGCAATTGCATTGAGTTACAGGTAAATGTTTGTTTTTTTGTCAACTACCATGCTCTTTAGGTTTAATTAAATCTTATTTCATTTTAAAATTTCACCTACAGGTTTCAGCTGCTGATTTCTGCAAGTTTAATTAAAGCTTCTTTCATTTCACAATCCTCTGATTCTAATTTCTTCTGTTTTTATTATAGGATTCAGCTTCTAATTTTAAATGCCTTGACGGTACAAAATTTCTTTCATTTCACAATCCTGTGATTGCACTTTCTTCTATTTTTTTTACAGGTTTCAGCTGTTGATTTTACCATCCTCTTTTCAGGTAAATGTTTCCTTCACAAACATGCTCTGTAGGTTTTATTAAAGCTTCTTTTGTTTCTTAATTTGAAAAAAACGTGTTTTATTGGTGTGCCGTTTAAAACTTTGACAACGAATAAAACTCCGTCTTTTTGAGGCAAACGTTTTAAACACGTTTTTTTGGGCCAACTTTCCAATTCTACCCCCACCATATTGTGTAAATGACAAAATTCTAAACTAATTTTCTTGTGTTTCAGTTTTTTTACTACGTTTTTTTGAACCAGTACCGTATTAAACTCGAATTTTGCCGTCCCGTTTTTTTGGCGAATCATGTTTTGCTAACTATGCTCAAAAGTCAAAACTGCAAACAAGGTATTGAAAATAACAATAGCCTTGCGAATCTTTTGTTCTTTGATAGCCAGGTATCAATGGTACCACATGGTTTTTGTAAATAAATGTAATGTTTTGGGGTCAGCAGACATGGCTCCAGAAAGTAATAGATTTCCTTATTGACTATTGGAAATTTTTATTTGAAAAAAGTCATAGATTGTTGGCTAATGGTTGGTTACTAATTGATGCTTCTTTTTATTTGGTTTGTTATGTTTGTGTTTTTTATACCAGTCTTATAGTCTACTTTTTTACTGAATTTGTTCTTTGGTTTATCATTTTTTCCACCTTTACATGCTCTTTGTTTTTCTTTGTTTTTTGTTCCTATTCAACGCACGGGTCTGCAAGTTGCACGGGTCTGCAACTAGTGTTCGAGGTGTTTTCTGTTTGGATTTAGTTCTTCTATGCTTTAGGGGTATTTTGGGGATTTCTTGTACTTTTTTTAAGTCACTTGACTGACTCTAAGTCACTCGGTCTGCTCCTATAATGAGCGGGTCCATCAGCAAACCCTTCGCCAGCTTGGAGAGCATGCAGCTATCATGTCCCCCATAGAATTAATGTTTTCTGTTGGGTTGCGTGTTTTGATAAGACTCACAAGTTTATCATCTTCTTCATAGACAAGCTTATTACTAATCACTATTCTTTGTTGATGTTGAGTCTGTTGATCACTATTCCTCCGAAAAATCACTATTCCTTATGTTTTGTTGATGTTGAGTCTGTTGATCACCTTCTGCCTCTATAGTTTCATGCATGAGATTTGATATTTCGCTCTTAGTCTTTGTGGTGTGAGTTGGGCCTTCCTGGTCGTATTGCAGAATGCAGACAATTTTCAATAGTGGATCTTTGTTCCGTGGCCTTCTACAGATATATTTCTTTAGAGTAATTCTTTGTTGCTTCTCTTCGGCTGGTTTGGAAGTGTCAAAGGTGCCTCTACAGGCGTGCACAACGTCCAGTGAGTAATGAACTTTTCTATTTTCAAATGTATTTTTGCGACTTCTTTTCACATGCCTTAGGAGGAGATTTGGTTTTTTTAGATGTAGCGAGAAAACTTCTCTTTGGATTTTGAAGCTAAACTTCAACGGCTTAAGTCTTGGAAACCTGGGCCTGATTGACATCGAAGTTCTTACGGTAACAGAAAGAGATTGAATGAGCTTTGTTGGGGCCCATTGGTGAGAAGGATTTTAATGGGGCATAACTACATACGTTTCATTATAGAAAATGCCTCGTGGATCAAACGCAGTTGGACCACATTAGCATTAAAGGTGAGACTCTCAATGTCGTCATTTGATGTGATTTAGCTCCACATCATGGAGATTTGACATGTTTGGCGATATGCCAATAGTGATACTAATTTTACATTAGACCACCTCCCTCCCTGAGATTTTTCTTTATTTTCTTTATTGCTTCTTGTTCACTTATTCTACCTATGAGTTACAGGAGGTAGCTAATATTAGCCTACTAGGCATATCCTTTTTTCTTCAAATGTCTAGTTGTCATCATCTGTGCATGGGTTCACTAGGTATAGCCTGAAATATGAATAATGGAGGATCAATGAAGACGTAATTGGAATAAATAGACATGGAATTTCAACATAAACAAATTTTCTCTGTAGCGATATAAAAATACCGGTGGCAAAAACAACATCATAAGATAATGAACCTCAAACATGCAAACTTCAATTTTCTAATCTGAAACCCTAAAAATAATGAACCAACACCATAAAAACGAGATATCAGAATCACTCACCTGTCAGCAACATACTGTAAGAGATCGTCGGTTCCGAACTGGGCCACAGAGAACTCCACCAGCTGCCCACAGCTCCTATCTACAGCAGCCCTCGCCATTTTCTCCAAATCATATTCAAATTCATAAATGTCACAATGATTTAGCATATCTATACGCTGCCAGACCTGAGGCTCGTAAGAAAAACGCATCCATGAAGAACAGACAGCTTGAGCTGTGAAAAGGATTTCGATGGAGCCAAGCTTTTGGAAAATCACAGAGAGAATATCCGTGGGCAATTCAGCCCAGTTTCTCTCTTCTCCAGACACATCTAGAGGTACAGGAGCCATTAATCTGCAGCAGAAGTGGAGGTTTCAGAATTCGTTGAGGCTTTCAAGGTTTACAAAACTCCAAGAAAAAATATCAATAGTTTAGGGTTTATCATGTAATCCTTTTAGAGAAAAATCGGATTTTTATTATTTGCAAAGGAAATATTAAGAGATTACCTGATGCCTACGTACGGGATAAAAAAATACGTCCTGAACAAATTGAGATTTTCAAAACCAAAAGTAATAAAAAAAAAGGAAAAGGAAAAAAAAAGGGGGTTTGTAGATGTGTGGAGGTTTCAGAATTTGTTGAAGTTTCCAAGGTTTACAAAAATCCTAGAAAAAAATATCTATAGTTTAGGGTTTATTATGGCATTCGTTTAGAAAAAAAATCGAATTTTTATTATTTGCAAAGGAAGTATTATGAGGTTACCAGATGCCTATGCACGGTATTCACGGAAAAAAAAAGAAAAAAAAAACTAGTCAAACAAATCGAGGTTTTCTCAACCAAAAGTTCTATAAAGAAAAAGGAAAAAAAGGAACTTAGGCCCTGTTTGAAATTTTTTTTCTTAAATTTCCTACTTATGTTAAATAAAAAAAAGATAACTTGAACCAACACTATTGAATTTTTATTGGGCGCTGATATTCACCCCCCCCCCTCTTCACGGCTGGCTAACGTACATGTCACGTTTCCCACCATTTGACCGGTCTCTCTCTCTCTCTCTCTCTCTCTCTCTCTCTCTCTCCACACACAAATAAACCATTGGTGGAATGGTGGGCCCATTTTTGAACACCGTAGGCCCCGCCCATACCACACCGTAGGATAATCCAAACCGTCCATTTGAAGGGCCATAAACGTAAATAGGTTGCGTCCCAAAATATCAATTCCATAGGCTGATCCTAGCCCTCCGATCTAAATAGAAACTACATCTTATGCAACCTCTATAGATTGTAGGGTTGTGATCATCCTATGGAAATGATTTTTGGGGCACAACCTATTTACATTGTGGCCCATCAAATGAAAGGTTTGGATCATCCTATGGAGTTGGTCGTAAAGTAACATTAAGGCCCGTCCACAACATAGGACGATCCAAGCCGTCCATGGTTTGGATAATCCTATGGAGTTGGTCGTACAGTAACATTAAGGCCCAATCGTAGGCCCCACTGATATTTTTTCAAATTGAAGCGTACGGTCCACAACATAGGATGATCCAAGTCGTCCCATGGTTTGGATCATCCTATGGTGTGGTTCGTACAGTAACATTAAGGCCCAATTTAGGCCCCACCCATACTATTGAAAATGAAGTGGACCGTCCAGACCATAGGATGATCCGAGCCGTCCATTTGATGGGCCATAACGCAAATGGGTTGTGCCCCCAAAATCATTTGCATAGGATGATCACAACCGTCCAATCTATAGAGGTTTCCATAATAAGCAATTTCCCTTTATATCTGAGGGCTAGGATCATCATATGGAAACGGTTTTTTGGGACACAACCTATTTACGATGTGGCCTATCAAATGGACCGCTTGGATCATCCTATGGTCTCGACGGTACACTGTCATAGTGGGTTGGATTTGGGCACCAAGGAGGAAACTGTTCATGTTGTGGAGAGAGAGAGAGAGAGAGAGAGAGAGAGAGAGAGAGAGGGGGAGAGAGAGAGAGGGAGAGAGAGGGGTCTAGAGGTGGGAAACATGCACTAAATGATTCAAGAAAAAAGGAAAAAAAAGGGGAATATATCCTCCGTTTAGAGTTAGCCGTTAAAGCTTAACGTTTAACGTTAGCCAGCCGGGGGGGGGGGGGAGAATAGCCTGCAAGGGGGGGAAATATCAGCGCCCTTTTTATTTAGAGGGATCTCCAATTTATGATGATATCTATTGCTGCAACAGGGTCGGTTGGGTCGGGTTTTTCAAAACCCTAGCCCAACCATGGATCCCATTATCTCGGCCCTGACCCTGAGTCAGGGCCGAAAAACGTCAACTCATTGCCCGCCCTACAGGGCTCAGTCCTAGTCCTGGCCCTGGCCCACCCTGATTGGGCAGGGCCGGGCCGGCCCTAATTGACCCTAGTGTAAATACCTGTTAAGAGTGCCAAAAATAAAACAACCACTTATCATATAGAACAAAATGCTCAATAAACAGAGAAAGGGAACAAAATAAAATAATATGAATTCAACAACATGACGGGCAACAGAGACAATTAATAATAATAATCTAAAGAAACATCAATCCAAGATAATAGAAAACATTAGCAAAAGAAACATGCACATATGGTTCAATTCTATAATAGAAAACTTAGGGCCGGCCGGGTCAGGGTACCCGAGGGCCGAGGCATTATCCCAGAACCCAACCTGACCCGACCTGAGTTAGGGTCTAAAAAAATGAACCCTGACCCGCCCTCAAGGTTGGAAAATCTAGCCCTGACCCTGTTCGGACTCAGGGCGGGTCAGGGCTGACAGGGCCAAACTTGCACCCCTATTGATATCACTCTAGTTTAACCATAATCATATCATTTTCCTCAAATTTGCAGAAAGAAATATTTTTCCTTCAAATTTGTGGAGGTTTCAGAATACATTGAATCTTCCGAGGTTTATGAAACTCAGATTAAAAAAAAAAGGGAATTGCTAGCGCCCATCGCAAAAGGGTTTTCGCGGCTGGTCTGATAAACCCTTTTGCGATGGAGCTTAGCAAATCCCTAACGTTTGGATGCCAGAATTTTTTTGGTTCTCGGGACTTTTGTGGAATTTCCGCAGGAAACTTACGTTTGGTTGCTAGTTATATAGTGGGCAAAAAAGAATCCCACAAACCAAAATAACCAGAAACCCAAAGCTGGAAAAAAAAAATCCCAGGAACCAAAATAATCCCGCACGAAATCCGAGGAACCAAAATAACCAAAAGAAAGAACTTTTTTCTTCCCAACAGTTCAAGCAACCAAACAAAGGGGGATTTTTATTTTACCGGGATTTTTTTTCCCACCATAGTCCGGTCAACCAAACATGGGATTTTTATTTTACCGGGATACTTCAGGGAGTTTTTTTTCCCACCAATCTCCCAGGAAGTTTTCTGTTCCACAAAAGTCCCAAGAACCAAAATAATTCTGGCATCCAAACGGAGTTAGTTTAGGGTTTATCATGCCATCTGTTTAGAAAAAAATGGATTTTTTATTATTAGCAAAGGAAGTATTATAGGTTACCAGATGCCTATGTACGAGATCAAAAAAAAAAAAAAAAATACGTGTTAAACAAATCGAGGTTTTCTAAACCAAAAGTTATATAAGAGAAAAAGTGTGTGTGTGTGTGTGTGTGTGTGTGACTTAGGGTTTGCAGATGTTTTACCAGAAAAGAAAAAGATCGAGACTTACAGGGTTTGCAGAGATTCTTCTCAAAGCAAAACGATATCGAAGGGTTTCTGCGTATAATTCTTCTCGAAATGTCACGGATCTCGGCAGTCTACGTAGTAGAGATCGAAATTTCTACGATTAATTTGCAGATCAACGTCTCAAATGAAAATTTCAGGGATCCGGATAGAAGGAGAATTCTAGGGTTTTTTTTCGGATTCTCCAGGGTTCGTTGTGCCGAAACCCTTTCCTCTCTTCCCAAGTGGAAAATGACTAGAAAATTTAGCTTGACGAAATTATATATGGTTAATAAGGGAAATGATATCACCACAACCATTTTTAATATCTGCACAAACCCAGCTTGTCTTTTTTTTTTAATTGGCTCGTGAGCCTTTTTGGGAAACGTAATAACCTTTTGACAGCTCTTTAAATACTGAAAGACAAGATGGGTTAGTTAAAATATCAAAACACCATCGTGCTGATATCATTTCCCTCAATCAGTGGCGGCGAGGCGGTAAAGGGAAAGTAAGTCCCCAAGAAAGGAAGATGATATATTGGTCCCCTTTTCTTTCCCGGGCCACCCCTTATCGTGTAAAAAGAGTAGTCATGAGAGACTCATAAAGTCATAAAGACAACAGAGGGGGTGGCCCGGGAAAGCAAAGCGAAGTGGCTTAATGAACTGAACCATTTGGGCCTGGGGCCGTTTTGATACCTGGATTTTATAATCCAGGCCTAAAATTGTTCAATTCAGGTTTGGGAGATGATATTTTCACTCCCCGTGCATGTCCCTCAAAAGCGTGATTTGATACGGAAAGTGGGCAACTTTTTTTTTTTTTTGAAATGGGGAAAGTGGGCAACTTTAATGCTTTTCTTTCTTTCTTTTTATGTCAAATCACGTTATAAGGGGATCGTGCACGTAATGCAAGGGGTGAAAATATCATCACCCTTCAGGTTTTAGCTTATAAAATCCAAATTGGAAAAATTGCCAGTGGGGAAACCGAAAAACAAGAATTGTGAGCAGGGGACACTTTTGAAAAATTGTTAAAAAGGGTTGATAACCCCCTTTTGAGAGTATGACAGCCCAATTTAGAGGGTTGATAACCCCATTTTAGAGACTTGATAACCTCCTTTTCGTCCATCTCTAACAATTTTTCAAAAGAGTCCCCCTCCCCTCACAATTCTTGTATTTTAGTGTCTATGGCAATTTTTCCATCCAAATTTTAGATGACGCTAGCAACTCCGTTGTAAAATTTAGGATTTTACAAGGGAGGTGATATCAGGACAACCATATTTCTCACGTTCTTTCTCTGCCTGGATCTGGCGCACTATCCTGAGGAGGATTTTCAGCAGAAAAAAATAGTTCAGAACCCTGGAGGCTGTAGAATAATGGATTCTGTAAGCCCAAGGGTTCCCCATGGGTTCATTCAATCACCTTATTTTGATAATTAACAAACGCAAATTGATTAGTCGTTTATGGACTAATCATCTGCCTTGAGTGTTGTGCTTTAGACATGTCCTACACAAGTCAAATCATACTAGCACACACCTTGTTGGCCTATGCTTGAAGATGAACCAACCAATGGACAAAGGAGCTAGAGCATTCTTGGACAAATCACACCTTGGAGGATCCAGCAAGGAGAAACTCAACATCATCCATATCAAGCATTGAACATACAGAGAAGTTCATGAAGGCCAAAGCTGAAGGATCAAGAACCTAATGCAAAGGACCAAGGAGCTTGTACCACAACTTGAAGATGTCAAACATGGAAGCTCAACCATAGAAGATCCCAGCTCAAGAGAAGAGTTCGAGAGAGTGATAGAAAGCGTAGAATGTATTCTTATCTCTCTTGCATTTTCTCTTGTCAAGGCACATTGTTTTAAACCCCTAAAACTAGTGAACATAATATTTTCCAAAGAGACTATAATACACCCTTAGAGCCTAATTGGTTTAGTGAATGACCATGTAGTGTTTCATCATTGTGGGACCCTCATGACATTCCATTTAACTTTGGTAAATTGAGTTCCGAAAGCCTAAAAGAATTCAACAACAAAAACAGGAAAATATGTTGTTCATAGGCTTTTCGGAACTCCGAGAATTATTCTCGGAGCTCCGAGCTCGGAACTCCGAGAAATGTTCCAGGGAGTATAAAATATACTCTGAACATTTTCTCGGAACTCCGAGAAATGGTCCAGTAGTAAAATTTTATACTTTGGCCATTTTCTCAGAACTCCGATAACACTACGAACTCGAAAAAATAGAGCAGTTGAAGGCCCAACGGCTAGTGGTCTTTTTTACCCGAAAATTACTAGTTTGTCCCTAAAACGGTAATATTGAGTTGGGACACTATATTTACCCATCTAATAGGTCTAAAACATGTGATGACCATTGTCCAACTCTAATAAACCCTAAAAATCCATTTGTGAATTATTTTTGGGTTAATCTCTCACCAATCCTTCATTGTGCCTTGATTTTGGAAAAATCATTTGAGATTGGTTTAGGCTTTTATTTGCAAATTATTCTTGAGAGAAAGTGTGTGAGCTACAATTTGTAATCAGGCCCAGTAAGAGGCTAATACTTCTTCTTCTTCATTCGATCGGTGGCAAGGGCATCCGTGTTTAATTCCCTTGGGTGAAGTGCTTAGAACTCGGCGGAGAAGGAGAGTCATTGTAAAGGTAGAAGTGCATCCTCATTTAATTCCCTTGAGAGTGTAATCACCTCGGAGCTGGGCGTCATGGAGGTCTCAATAGTGAAAATCTTCAAGTGCGACCTTGAGTAGAGTGGAGTAGGCCTTTGGCCGAACCACTATAAATTCTTGTGTCGCTTGCGTTGGTATTTCTCGATTTCTCACTCCCTCTCTCAATCTCTTATTTGTGCTTGTCTTATTATTTATAATTGAGTGAGTTAGCATTTTCATCAATGTGAATATCTTTACATTACTAATTAGCCCACTAAATCTCCTAATTAAGTTGGTTGTTTAAACAACGGTTTTTAAGCTTATATACATTTGTGAAAATTGGTTAAGCTTAACTAATTTAACTTAATTAACCAAGGGATAAAACTATGGTGAAATTAGTAAAAGTTTTTAAAAGGCAAAAGTTTTATAAACATCCTATTCACCCCCCCTCTAGGTTGCCAAACCAACTCTCTACTTGGATTTCAATTGGTACAGAGCTTGGACTCTTGATTAAGACCCTAATCGATTAAGAGTTAAACGATCTTATTTTTTGGCAACTTAAAAGATGGGATCTAGACTACCTATTTTGGATGGTTCGGATTATGGATCACGGTTGATCCATATGAAGACATACTTAAAAGGTCTAGATAAAGATATGGTAAAGATAATTGAAAATGGTTTTGTTTTAAATGTTAAATCTAAAAGATTAAATGATTATGATAAAAAATTATATTTACTAAATACAAAAGCCCTAATTGCAATATGCTGTGCATTACCACCTAACATTTACGAAAAAGTATCCTCTTGTAAAAATGCTAAAAATGTTTTGGACTCTATTGAAAATCTTCAAAATCAAAACATGCGCTTAATTGGATTATCTAATGAAGACCCCTTGGATAATGCCGAATTCACATTTGAAGACTTGTTGAAAATGTCCAATAATTACATAAGAAACTTGAGGATAAACTAACTAAGAATTCAACCTTGAAAAATAATTTAGCTAGTATTCACAAGGAGTTTAGGTCACTAGAAATAAATCATGCACATCTTAGTGAAGAAATTAAAATTTTTTAAAACAAATTTATTGAACTAAGTGATACCATTACTTCACTAAGAGAGGAAAATCAACTCCTTAAAGAAGAAGAAGAGAAAATCAAATGCTTTCATCTCTTGAATTAATAAATTTTAAAACGAAAATCAATGACTTAAACATCAAGAATGAAACATTAATGTTGAAAAATTATTATTTACAAAAAAGTACAAAACATAGTTTTCATCATAGTCATTCTTGTAAATCATCTTGTTCATCCCGTCCATCTACCTACTCATATATGTCTTGTGATTTTTGTGGTAGATTTGAACGTTACAAATCTAAATGTATGTTTAGATTTGTAAAAAGTAATAAGTTTGTTTGGGTTAGAAAAGATACATCAACTAGAACAAACTTGCTTTGAACCAACATGGTTTGGGTTCTAAAATCCCCTACTTGAATCACATCATATGATTAGTAGATTTAGAGGTAATGAGTTTAAAATGAAATATCATTTGAAAATGAATTTTTGATACAATATGCTCATAGTTGGTTAACCTTTTTGTATCAATATTCAATGTGCTTAATTTGAAAATATTTAAAAAAAAAAAAAGAGTGTATAGATACTATATGCCTATCTCTGTTTGAATAACATGTATCTATATATCTTCTTGTAATTCAAAGTCTATATGCTTAAATGTAGTTAATATGAGACTTTAATATATTGAGCTTAATTGAATATCATAATTAGAAACATCTCTCTAAGTGCATACATTATGATTTAGATCTTCTTGCACTTAGTGATCATCCACAAAAGAAAGCCACTCTAGAGAACATTAATGTGAAAATCATAAATTATGCTTATAGGATATTCAACCACACCTTTGTGCCCATGTGTTCAAATTAAGTTTCAAGTACATCTTTAAAATTTGAACTCATTTTGGTAGTTGCTAGGAGTTAGGTTAAATGATCACATCATTATAACAAAACCAAAAGAAAGAAACTCATAAGTTTAAAGACTTGAACTTAAATGGAAATTTTTGGCAATCAAATAATACTTGAAGAAAAATTTGAGAAAATGGCAAAGTATCATTCTTTAAACTCTATTTTTGGACAAATATGGCACTTGTTAGATAATTATGTACTTAAATTATTTTAAAATATTATTTTTAGTAAAACTAAGATATTAGATTCCATGTCTAAGAAAACAACTCAAATCCTTTCTTAGACATCTTTTTATGCCCTAGGTGAACAAACATGTTTATTGCTTTGCACCTAGTTGTCCTATCAAACTCATTCTATTACATGCTTAATGATTTTCATCAAATGCTAGAAGAATCATAGATGGGTCAAATCTTATGTATTTCCAAAAGAGCTTTGATTGGATATCTTTTCATGACTTAGATGAACCTTGAAATGTATAAGTAATGTTATATGTATTTTGTTCAAATAGTCATGAAAGTTCATGTTGGAATATGTGTATCCAAGGTGGATTTTATCATGTGATATATATATATATATATATATATATACTCTAAAATCCTTGGATCTTTTCCTAGAAATACAAAAGGATATAATATGTATGACTTGAAATAAAAATATCATAGGAATCTAGAATCATATTTGGGCATTTACTCGCTTAAGTAAAATTAAAATTCACTAAGGTGGTTGTATACATTAGATTGTGATGGGAACATGTGTCTCCCACACATTTTTGGTTTTCAATAGGGCTTATGCACCTTGTGCCTAATGCCTTGTCATTTTACATGTGGTTGAAAATGTAATGTTTGGACCATGCACATTATGTGTCATGCCCTTTGTGTCCAAACATGGTAGATTATCCATGGAAACCTTGATGATCATATCTTCTCATAAGGTATACTCTCACCTTCATGAATCATGGATGTCTCTCTAAGATATGGTATTTTATTGACCATTCTCACTATGTCTTAGTTCTATAGAATTGAACTCAAATTGGTATATACATATTCTATAGTTATCACTCCTTGTTTGATAATATCTACACATATGAGATGTTAAACCTTAATCTTAAAAGTCACTCAATTGGTGCCCTTAGCATTCTTAGATTCTAAGAGAGAGATGGTACATTCACATTAATTAAAATATCTAACAAATTGGCCTTGTGCCAACATCTCAAACATGAATAGGTATACATTTATATGTGATCTCCCTAGCTAGTTATGTATGTTACATACTTAGGGAAGTAAAGCGCGAATTTTAAAAATATTATACCACATTTAGGGGGAGCATGAGCCAAAGATTGAAAATCTTTTGTGCTATGCTTGTTTATCATTATGAGCTAGACTATGGCTATCATTTTATCATGATAGACTGACACTTGGAGAGTAAGTGTCATTGTAGCCCAAGGGTTGAGTTTAACTTGGTATCTTTTGGAAAATATATTAAAAAACCTTTGGAGTCTATGCAAGGATATTCCTTTGGATTCATGCATTGCATGACTCATTTTCAAATGGGGAGCTTAGTAGGATAAGATTTTGTCTTAAATGGCTTGTCATATGATATTAAATGTGTATATCATTATGCATATGATAAGTACACTCATTTGGAGCATTGTTGCTCCATATGGGTTATGACCGGGCTTGTCTTGTGTTTTCAAGTGTAGTTGAAGACAAGAAGCCCATAGCCTAGGTGTTAGTGTCATATCTTTTAGGCTTTTTTACTTATCTTGGATGGTTTAATATGATATCATTTATTCCAAGAAAAAGTTTTGGTTGACAAGTATTCCATTGTCATATCTTTGGCCTATTATGTCATGTCATGCGTTAAATCTTAGGTTTATCTAAGGCCAATGACAAATACTAAGAGGGAGAGCTAATTGTTGTTATCTTTATGTTTATATGGATTATTGTAAGATGCTTACACTATCCATTTAAGCATTTTCCCACTAATTATGCTAAAAATTGCATATCATTAGATTTAAAAAAAAGGAAGCTTAAATGATCTATCATTTTAAACAAAAGCTAAAACTTGCATATCTTTCTAGATCTACATTCATAGGAAAAAATTATTCTTGCTAATCTTAATCTCTTTGAATTTGAGTACTTATCATGTGTACTTCTTCTTGGCTATCCATATATCCATGATAGAGCTCACTGTCATACCATATATCATAATAGTTAGCCATATTAGGATCAAATGTCCATTTTTATGCATGATAATTTAAGAGAATATTTTTAACTTGAAAAATATATATATTCTTGCTTATCATGATGAATAACTACACATCACCTCATGATAAGATTCTAATAGGAATTTCAAAAACAAAAGGGGGCTTATCATGCTAAACTATACACTTGCTTGTTTTCTTTCATGATAAGTAAAATATAAGCTTTAACCTGGTAATCTATTATTAGATTTCGGGTTATAGCGTAGATTTATATTGGATATATATATATATATATATATATATATATATATATATATATATATATATATACTAAGATACACCATAAAAATTTGTGCTAAAATTGAAATGTCTCTTTGTTTTGCCAACATAGGCTTGATTTGTTTTGTGATTATTCATTTCCTATGTTGATTGTTTCTTATCATGTCATATATACTTTGGATTATACTTTGATTTTAATTGGTAAACCATGATAAGAAGTTAGGGGGAGCATCATATTCTCATTGAATATCTTTGATGCTTTATATAATTGTGCTTAAATGCTTAATCCTTCCTTTTTGCTTATGCCAAAAGAGGGAGAATTTATATAATTGATTAGATCCATTATCATATGCATTCTTGTATTATAACTTGTTAATTATAACTCGTGCATATGTTGAGGGGGAGTAGTAATGAATAAATTGTTATCTAATCCTCATAAGAGGTTCCTCCCACCTATCTAATCAATTTGGTTTGTCATCATAAAAAAGTGGGAGATTGTAAGCCCAAGGGTTCCCCATGGGTTCATTCAATCACCTTGTTTTGATGATTAACAAACGCAAATTGATTAGTCGTTTATGGACTAATCATCTGCCTTGAGTGTTGTGCTTTAGACAGGTCATACACAAGTCAAATTATACTAGCACACACCTTGTTGGCCTATGCTTGAAGATGAACCAACCAATGGACAAAGGAGCTAGAGCATTCTTGGACGAATCACATCTTAGAGGATTGACCAAGGAGAAGCTCAACATCATCCATATCAAGCATTGAACATACAGAGAAGTTCATGAAGGCTAAAGCTGGAGGATCAATAACCTAATGCAAAGGACCAAGGAGCTTGTACCACAACTTGAAGACGTCAAGCATGAAAGCTCAACCATAGAAGATCACAGCTCAAGAGAAGAGTTCAAGAGAGTGATAGAAATGGTAGAATGTATTCCTATCTCTCTTGCATTTTCTCTTGTCAAGGCACATTATTTTAAACCCCTAAAACTAGTGAAAAACAATATTTTTCAAAGAGACTACAATACACCCTTAGAGCCTAATTGGTTTAGTGAATGACCGTGTGGTATTCCATCATTGTGGGACCCTCATGACATTCCATTTAACTTGGGTAAATTGAGTTCCAAAAGCTTAAAAGAATTCAACAACAAAAACAGGAAAATATGCTGTTCATAGGCTTCTCAGAGCTCCGAGCTCGGAACTCCGAGAAATGTTCTAGGGAGTATAAAATATACTCTCGACATTTTCTCGGAACTCCGAAAAATGTTCTAGGGAGTATAAAATATACTCTCGACATTTTCTCGGAACTCCGAGAAATTGTCCAGTAGTAAAATTTTATACTCTGGCCATTTTCTCGAAACTCCGAGAGCTTTTCTCAGAACTCCGAGAACACTACGAACTCAAAAAAAAATAGAGCCGTTGGAGGCCCAACGGCTAGTGGTCTTTTTGACCCGAAAAGTACCAGTTTGCCCCTAAAACGGTAATATTGAGTTGGGACACTATATATACCCATCTAATGGGTTTAAAACATGTGATGAACATTGTCTAACTCTAATAAACCCTAAAAATCCATTTGTGAATCATTTTTGGGTTAATCTCTCACAAATCCTTCATTGTGCCTTGATTTTGAAAAAATCATTTGAGATTGGTTTAGGCTTTT
This sequence comes from Tasmannia lanceolata, assembly GCF_043159265.1. Lineage (NCBI taxonomy): Eukaryota > Viridiplantae > Streptophyta > Magnoliopsida > Canellales > Winteraceae > Tasmannia > Tasmannia lanceolata. The sequence continues at coordinate 9,057,018 of NW_027518685.1, read as the reverse complement.
ATTTGCAAATTATCCTTGAGAGAAAGTGTATGAGCCACAACTTGTAATCAGGCCCAGTAAGAGGCTAATACTTCTTCTTCTTCATTCGATCGGTGGCAAGGGCATTCGTGTTTAATTCCCTTGGGTGAAGTGCTTAGAACTCGGCGGAGAAGGAGAGTCATTGTAAATGTGGAAGGGTATCCTCATCTAATTCCCTTGAGAGTGTAATCGCCTCGGAGTCGGGCGTCGTGGAGGTCTCAATAGTGAAAATCCCCAAGTGCGATATTGAGTAGAGTGGAGTAGGCCTTTGGCCGGACCACTATAAATCCTTGTGTCGCTTGCGTTGGTATTTCTCGATTTCTCACTCCCTCTCTCACTCTCTTATTTGTGCTTGTCTTATTATTTAGAATTGAGTGAGTTAGCATTTCCATCCAATGTGAATATCTTTACATTGCTAATTAGCCCACTAAATCTCCTAATTAAGTTGGTTGTTTAAACAACGGTTTTTAAGCTTATATACAATTGTGAAAATTGGTTAAGCTTAACTAATTCAACTTAATTAACCAAGGGATAAAACTAGGGTGAAATTAGTAAAAGTTTTCAAAAGGCAAAAGTTTTATAAACATCCTATTCACCCCCCTTTAGGTTGCCAAACCAAGTCTCTACTTGGATTTCAGATTCGAGGCAAATTTAAGGGGAAAGGTCAGTCATCTATTATTGCAAAAATTGCCTTCTCTGCGGCGATATACTACATCTGGCTGGAGAGAAATTAGAGGATATTCGAAGGTGCTTCCTCCCACAAGCAAGATATTCTTCATCGCATCCTTCTCAGTATTCGCACTCGCACCCTTCACCTTAAATTGTTTGATGTGGACTCTGCTCAGTTTCGAAAAACTGCTTTGAATTTCGACCTTCCTCTGTTTTAAACCGAAAAGGAGCCAAAGTTCTGTCGCTGGATTCCATCAATTGATCCAATGCTAAAGCTTAACACCGATCTTCGTTAACATCAAATGGAGGTTCTCTGGGAGGACTCATTAGAAATTCAAGAGGGGAGTCTCTTGGATGCCTCTCTATCAACACTAGCTCTACTGAAATCCATGAGTTGGAAATTGATGTTGTCTTGAAAGGAGTTAGGCTGGCAAAAGAGCTAGGGATCAAGAAGATATGGATTGAATCAGATTCTATTCATGCAGTTCACGTCATTAATGGAAGGCAATCCTACCCCTAAAGAAAGCTGAGTACTGGTAGCATCAGTAATCTGCTTAAGAAGTTTGAAGAATGGTCAATATCTCATGTCTGGAGGGAAGCAAGTCAAGCGGCAGATCTGTTATCCAAGCATGATTATCAATGTAAAGGGACCTCCATTCTCCCTAACTTTAGATCCCCTTCTTTAAATGATGTAATGTTCTTGGATTTGTTGGGAACTCTCTATAAAATGATGTAATTCTGCTTTTTTATGTATATATCTGGTGGGGGTCCGCCTAACCCCAGCTTACCTACCAACAAAAAAAAGGACAACCATATTTTGATATTTTCCCTAACCCATCTTGTAAGTGTTTAAAGAGCTCTCGAAAGGTTATTAGATTTCCCAGAAGGCTCTCACTTTCCAATTAAAGAAGAAAGGACAGCTGGGTTTGTGCAAATACCAAAATAAGGTTGTGCATACATTTCTCTTTTACAGTCATTGATTATAAAATGTTTGTAACCAAACCTGCTGACTCAACTAATATAAAAAACTATTCATATGGGTGGAGTGTTTACAAGGGGTACTGTACTGCATAACATGTAGAAACTATCAAAATCCTTTGATTTATGGGGCTGTCTCGTTAGATGTCGACCCCAATTCTTCTTCTTCTTCTTTAATAAGCTTCTAACCACTGATTTGAAGGCTACAAATTGGAGGGTCCGAATCATTAAATGATGGACGATCTTGATGCGTACTGGTCATGGTTTTAAATTTCGGTTCCGGTACTGATTTCAGCCTTGGACGAAACTGAAATTTCGGCCAAAATCCGATAATTAAAAAAAGTATTATTTTTTCTTTACCAAATTTTGGAATAATACTATATTATTTAAAAAAAAAAATCAAAATTTCCAAAATTTCGAACCAGAATTTCTGATTTCAGCGGAAATTTAAAACCATGGTACTGGTCACCCGTAGTAAGGCCGAAATACAAATGGTTTGGATAGTTGACCATATGGGCCCACTCGCATTTCAACTTGCCAAAGTGGTAGGTGTTGTTCTCAATGCGATAGCTACTAATGAAAATACATGCTAGAATGTTAATGGAGGATGACATTCAACGGTGTCGTGCTCACTAACATTTTTTTCTTCAAAGACATGAGTTGGATCTTAGAAGAAGGAACATGTGAGAACCTCTATCCAAATCATCATTTTGTTTACTTCCAGGGTCAAGTGTAAGGATTTTTAATATCGAGGATTTGTTGATTTTTGAACCCAAGACTCAGCTTAAAGGGAAATGATACATTCACCCTTTTTTTTTTTTACTCTAGAAAGCTCCCTATAGTATAAAAGAGTATTCATAAATAACTGGAGGGGGCTGTCTAAGGTAAAAAATGGTGTGAATATATCACTTCCCAAGTTTAAGCTGTTAGAGTCGGTGTCATTTAATCATTTATACTTCAACACTGCTAGATTCACTAATCTTCTCCAATTGGATAATTCTAGACCTTGATCAAGCATGATGAGAAGGCATCCTTTAATATGTCATTGATCTTGGCCATTGATTCTCCCATTCCTCAATCTTGCCAATGAGATCTCCTTATAGCCCCTACCCACTACTTAGGGGTGCAACTCGGGTCGGGTTGTGGCCAACCTGAATCCGACCTGATGAACCATTTACTCAACCTGACCCGACTTGAGTTCCAACCCGATGAGGTTCAACACTTCAACCCGACCTAGCCCGGGTTCAACCCAACCCAATCCGACCTTTCAAGCTTACTAAAATAAAAAAATGTCGTGTTTCACTCGGGTCGGGTTGCCCAAGCCCTCAAACCAGACCCCGCCCAAGCTCAACCCTGGTTGGGAAATCTCAACCTAAACCCAAATCCGTCCTAAACTCAACCCGATCTGACTCTTTTTTTTTTGGGTTAACTGGACTAGAGTTGCACCCTAGTGCCCAGGAAGCCACTGGTTTTCACCAATCACTTGTGCCACGTGAACTCAGCTACGGTGGTTTCCTTGTTTTATTGTAAGGCCTTGCTTGGTTGCAAAAAAAGTGGAAGACTGCTGGGCATTTTTTGGGATATGGAATGCCAAATGTTGTTTGGTTGTCAAATTTGAGCTCAAATTCCATTTGACTTCAAGACATTGAGGAGACATCATCATTAGCTTTTTTCCTAGGTGGTGCCTATGTGGCCAAATTGTCTCCTTTACTAATCTTCCAATGTAAAACCTCTAGTTTGGTTGATTTTAGAAGGGAGAAGAGTGGAATATGTCTTGTCTTGTGTAATCATTACATTTGTCTCTCTTCACTTTATCTTTCTTTTACCATCTATTTTGGTAATGACACCCCCTACGTTCTCCACACGTTTGACGCCCACCCAAAAACACTACTACTTTTTCCCTATTCTCCTCTAGACAACTCTACGCACCTCCCATCCTTGTCACCTCCCACTCGACTACTACTTCCACTACTCTTCCAGTGAACCAAACAAGGGGAAAAAAAAAAAAACGGGGGTGCTTAAAGCAAAACGGGATTTGGATTCGAAAATAAAGACACACGCCCAGGAAGACAAGGAAGTGTGCTCGAGTTTCTTTGAAATTAAAAACACTGTAGAAATGACAGAAGGATTGGTCAATTTCATTTCGTCGTTATTTTCTAAAACTAAATCCCGTCCCTGAAGTGTTTTCCTTAAAAAAGAAGTGAAATTAGAGACTTCCAGACCAAAAAACGTACATCTCCTCTCCCGCACCGTCATCAACAGAAAAACCACCGCTAATTCACAATTTCACAACCTTCCCCGCTCGAAATCATACTCGTCTTCTGAAAACAGCCAAAAAAGCTTCAGATCTCCGCTTTTATCCCTCTAACAGAAATAGAACCACAGAATTCGAATCCAATGCGGAAACCCTAACCAGATCTCCACAACCGCTCAAACCATTTCCCCCTCATAAACCCTAGATGCTTCAGATCTCCGCCAAATTCCTCCTGATTCGCTCATTTTCGTGGCGAATCTAGCATTTCATTCAGGAATCCTCCATCATAATTAGATCTGTAGAGACTTTAATTCCAATTCTCTGATCATTTTCCTCAAGATCCGATACCTGAAACTCTCCATTTTCATTTTTCTTTCTTCCAGTAACACAGATCTAGTTCGGATTCATCTGTTTTCATGGAATCCGAGAATTCGGAGGAAACTATGGTGGCCGGGCTCCTCCCTCTGGCCAGTGCTTCTCAACAGCCTTACGTTTCGGAGCTCCTCTCCTTTACCTTAGATCGTCTTCACAAGGTATATCCAATTCGTCTTCTTTCCTTCTCAACAGCCTTATGTCCATTACCTAATCCTGTTTTGATGTGATTACAGGAGCCAGAGCTTCTTCGTGTTGATTCCGAGCGGATAAGGAGGCAAATGCAGGAGGTTGCGGTTGGGAATTACCGCGCTTTCATTTCTGCCGCAGATGCCTTGCTTTCGATCCGCGAGCAAGTCACGTCCGTTGATAAACATCTCGAATCCCTGGTAGCATTATTCCCTCTCTTCATCTTTTAGGTCTGATACAAATTTTTCTCTTGTAGAGTCTTGTAGTCAATAATCACGATTTCCTTCTTCGTGTTTGATAATTATAAGTAGAATCAGTCTCTCAGGGCTTAGGAATTGAGAATTAACAGTGCCATTGATCATGCTCCATACACAAAACCATTTGATTTGTTGCACATCAATAACATTTAGATTCGGAGTTTTTACACACAACTATCTGTTATTTTGACAATTGGATCTGCGTTATGTGCTTGGAGGCTCATCTCTACCTGCAGTTTTATCGTGAAAGATGTATTTTATCTCCATCCAAATTGGACTGGTAATATATTTTTCCTTCTTTCATTGCTTGCTTTCAAGGTTTTAAATTTCGGTTTCGGCCACCACCGAAATGGAAAATTTAACCAAAATCATGTAAAACTGTGACAAAAATTTCGGTATTCTTAAAATTTCCACCGAAATGTATAAAATTTCGATGTTAATTTCGGTAGAAATTTTGTAAAAGAGGGTGAAAAATGAAATTTCAGAGAAATAATGTAAAAATCCGATTCAATGGGACCTAAACCGAAATATTAAGGCTGAAATTTCGGATTTCGGTCAAAATTTAAAACTATACTTGCTTTGAGGCTTGAGATGGACCCTGGCCAATTCTTAGTGGATTGAACAAAACCTTTAGGGTCAGTTTGGCTGTACATAGTTGCCTTGTAGATTAGTGGTGAATTAGAATTGAAATAGTCAACAAGTATAATAGGAGTGAAGTAGTTTCCTCGTAGAGTAGTGGTAAGTAGTGTTTGGTTGTCAACTTAAGTAGTTTCATAGTGCGCTGTGTCATTACCAATATAGAGAGAGGATAGAGAAAGAGAGAAGAGTGCTAAATCCCAAGACTCTAGTAACAAAAAATCACCTTTTTATCAAGTAATTTGGTGGGGTTCATAAGTCATGCCATATGGGCAGACGAGGGAGAGACAAGGCAAGTGTAGTTTGAATCAAAAGATTCAAAACATGCAACCAAACACCACTATTAGATTATGTGGCTCCCAAAACTGGTCAAACGCCTAGTAAAGCCCATAAATTGTGCAACCAAACTGCCTTATAGTTTAAGTTGTGCTTCTAAAAATGCAAAACCAGGATTGCAACACCTTAGTCTCAAATTTGGAAAGGTTTCGTCCTGAACAACGAAGAAACAAACTCTTTTAGGCCTTTGTTTGGTGTCCATATTTATTTGGATTCCCTAATGGATCATATATAGCAGAAAGAGGGTAGGATATGTAGTTCCTCATATTTATCTTGCTTCTGGATGGCTCACATTTTAGGCAGTCGTCAGGTCTATATATATATCATTAAAACCATGGATCCAAATATTTTTTGGGTAGTCTAATTAATGCCTAGTGGTTCAAGTTTGAGGCTCTTGATTCGTATTGCAGGTCGGCCGATTTCCTTCATACAAACCCGGCATCTGGCTAATTCTTAGGACTCTTCACCTGTTCTATGCCTTATAGTGTTTATGGGGCTGTTTTTCATTTTATTTATTAATGTAGGTCATTTGTTTTCAATTTTGGATAGTTGATGCATCAAAATGTTGTTGCCTGTCACCCTACCTAATGTGCTTTTATAAATGCCTATATATTTGTTATACAAATAAATTGAATTAGTGGAAGTAATTTACGAGGCATAAAAATCACATCAATTGAGAGTATTGTGTTGGCCTTATTCTCCTCTATATCAACCCAAATTTCAGACCTAAAAATGCCAGATTTAGGAAATTCCTTTTTTTTTTTTGGTTTACATAGAGAAAATTAACTTTTCTAAGGGTACAAATTAACTTTTTGTTTACATAGAGTTATGGAGAACTATTTTGGAATCCAAAGGTTTTAGACTTTTAGTATTGTGAGGAGGCGGGGCGAGGATGTAGTAAATATGACTGGATAGGAGGTTATTAAGAGGGATATCTTTAGCTATCTTGGTTCAATCCTACATAAGGAAGGAGAGATTGAAGAGGATGTCAACCACATAATAAGAGCAGGTTGGTTGAAGTGGAAGCATGCTTCAGGAGTTTTGTGCGATCGTAAAATACCTACCAAGTTGAAGGGAAAGTTTTATAAGACAGTTGTGAGAACAACCATGTTGTACGACTCAGAATGTTGGGCCACCAAGAAACAACATGCGCATAAGATGAGTGTAGCAGAGATGCGAATGCTTAGATGGATGTGCGGGCACACACGGTTAGTTCGAATTAAAAGTGAAGACATCCGTAAAAAGGTGGGGGTGGCACCAATTGAAGAGAAGATGAGAGAGCAACGCTTAAGATGGTTTGGGCGTATCCAACGTAGGCCTTTGGATGCTCCAGTGAGAAGAAGTGACTCATACCAAGTTGATGGAGTAAAAAGAGGTAGGGGCAGAGACCGAAAACAACTTGGGTAGAAACAGTGACGATTGAGGGCTAGGAACATAACAAAGAACATGACCTTGGATAGGATAGAATGGAAGAAAATGATCCATGTAGACGAACCCAACTAGTGTCAAGATTAGACTTAGTCAATTTGAGCCGGGTAGATCCTTTCACCTTCTTCATGAAATTTTTCTAAAGGATTCATTAGTCTACCCCAACTAGTTTGGGACAGAGGCTTAGTTGAATTGAGTTGAGTTGAGGGTACAAAAGCTCATTCTCAAAATAGTTGAGTCAAATTCATCTAAGATTATGTTAATCTTTGGTTTTACAGTTGCTTCATTCAGAAACTTGGTGCTATGCTGATGGATGATGATGCATAATTTTACCATATTTGTCTATATCATTGTTTGTTGAGTCTAAGATAGCATCATGAACAGCTACATACTGTCATGAAATTTGGGTTACTTCCTCACATACGTAGTTAATTGTATTTTTTTTCATGGGGAACACTTTGCTTTTTATGCATTCTGAAATTTCATGGTGGCAGCTGATTTGATAATTAAGATACTGTAATTACCGAATTAGTCATCAAGTTTCCCATTTCTGGCTACTGGTTATGTCTGATTGTAATTGTTTCCGTTTGGGGTTTTCCCTTTAATTTCTCTACCTTTGCTATCTCGTTGAAAGTACTCTTCTTCATATGAAACAGATAATTGCCTTATGGTCCTCCATAACTTCTTATCACCGGGACTGACCTTTCCCATGTAGCTTTCTTCTCCTTTGGGTTCTTTAACTTTTGTAACATGAGATCCATTTGGCATGATATTACTTCCTTGACGAAAGAGAGGGAGTTTTGCTTTGAGAGTTTCATATCCTGAATTGTATGATTGCCTCCTACCTTTTTTTAGTAGGTAAGCTGGGATTGAACCTCCGACCTCAGGTCAAAGAACAAAGCCTTTAACCAATTGGGCTAGAGGATCAACCCCTCATTTTATTAAAATGATGCCATGCCCTACTGTCTCTACATGTGGGTACGCAGTAAGATGACATGGATTGTCCGATTGCCTCCTGCCTATCTCTGTATTTTCTGAGATTCTTTTATTTGACAGATCAATGGTAGCACCAGTCTGTTATTAGATCTTTCCTACTGATCTACTGAGCGTATAAGGCTCATCCACTTATCACATGGAAACTTTTTTTGGAATTCGGAAACATTGCTTGTACATATTATAGTATATTCACACGTAGTATTTTTCTTCATTCAGATAAGTTGTCTGTTCTCCACATAGTGTGCGTTCCAGTTACACATAGGTTATTGATTTGCCAAGATTAAATGATCTGGGTTTTTAATTTTCTTCAAATTTTGACTGTTCTATGCAATTCATTTTGCAGATAACTGAGATCCCAAAGCTCACATCTGGGTGCACTGAGTTTATTGACTCTGCACAAGAGATTTTGGAGAAGCGGAAGCTGAATCGAACATTACTAGCCAATCACAGTACTTTGTTGGACTTACTTGAAATTCCTCAGCTTATGGACACGTATGTGTTTGTTGCAATACTAATTATCATTATTTAACTTGGAGAAATGGGTAATATATTAAAGGTTCTTAAAGGCCTTTGTTTTATGTCATAATCCTGTGTTTGTTTTGATTCAGGGATTCTAGATACCTATGTGCTTTCTACTGTTGGTGTTACCTCTAAACAAAAACTACTGATGGTTTTTCATATTTTTTATTTCAGTTCCTTTGGCCTTTTTTGTTGGTAGTGATGGATTTTTTTTTCATATATGAGGCTCTGGTCATTTCCTTTGTTCACCATAATTGGTCGTCTGTTTTACCCTTGTTGAAGCCAAACGATCAGTTTCTGGATTTAAATTTGTCTTCACTGCAATTCAGCAGAGGATAGTGCTCCTGTGGATCTGTGGCCATCATTGCCCTGGTTTCTCCATCACAGCAGAGAAGCAAGATTGTGCTGTTTTGGAAGACTGGGTTGGTGCTTGCTGGACATCATTGGCCTATTTTTGGATCTTAGGGATGCGTTAAGAGCTGGAGAAACATGCGCATGTAATGAGGTTGAAGAACTTGGGAAGAGAGACAAAATTAGGGGTTTGGGGAGTTTTCAGTTTTGACCTTGTTTGGGAAGCCGACCACCATAGGAAAATATTAGACAATACGAAGAATGGCATGGATTAGAGATTGTGAGATAATAAGAGATAGTGGGTGTCATGCATTAACAAGTGACCTAATGCAGGGGAGCAATTAAACAAGCACAAATGGAGCGAATTGAAAACATAAATAATAGAAAACAAGTAGAGAGAACAAAAAGAGGAGCTATTGGAATCAGTGAGTGATAATCTAAAAGGTACACAAACTCTTCACTGCAGAGAACTCCAAATATGATTCATAATTCCATAAAGAACATGCTTAAATACCTCTCAAAACCTTACTATACACCCAAGTTAATCTCAGAATGTAATATAGCATAAAAAAATCCCATCTCAACTAGTGCTACCTGTGTTTGGTTGTATGACCAACAGGGCACGATGAAAACCATTCTAAGCCATTTTCTAAAATTCATGAATAAATATCCATAAATACAGAAAATAAAAAATGATGTGATTCCCCAATTCTTTGGTTGTAGGTAAAAGCTGGTTTCATTGGGTGATGTCATCCACTCCCAAGGATGATGTCATGTACACATCAATTTTTGGGCTACTTCCATCCCTGACCAATTCTTTAAATAATGTCTCATGGAGAAATTAAATCACCTGCCAGGCTCCTACTAAGTTCCCCAAACTTTGGTCAGTCACCCAAGTTTGCCCTTTGGCATAAGAATGATAGGCTATGAAATAATAGATTTAGGGATCTAGCTTCTTCCATAATGTGCACTGAAATGGGCTCATAACCTCACATCTGTGCCTGATAAAGATTTTGGCATTTCATGTCGATGGACAATTTCATTTAATAACAAGTCAGCAACACCTTTAGCCTTCTTATAGGGGAAAAACTTGGCTACTTCTGAAAGATGCTCCACAGCCTTACACCCCAATCGAATTGAGTTTAAAGACACAAATCCATTCTTATGGTCTTCGTGTAGGGGATATAATGGGCTACTTCTGAAAGACGCTCCACAACCCCCACAATCGAATTGGTTTTGTTAACTTACCAACTTTTCCAAAAGCTTAAGCTGTTGGAGAAAGGCGTTATTTATCTTTTATACTTTAACACTCCCCCGCACGTGTGGCCCACTTGGCAAACACGTGGCACATGTGGTCCCACTTTGGGCCGACCATCGCATGTGGACTTTTGCTATCCGGGAGGTTTGAACTCGAGACCTTTGGCTCTGAGACCATGTTAACTTACCAACTTCTCAAAAAGCTTAAGCTGTTGGAGAAAGGCGTTATTTGTCTTTTATACTTTAATAGGTTTTAAGACACAAATCCATGCTTATGCTATGCCAAGGAAACAATATAACTGGAAAACGAGTATATAGCCTATTATTCTGGGTCTTTCCTTTCGAAAGTTGGCATATTGTTATGGATCAAAATTAGCATGTGGAGGAGGCTTCAGAGACTGTGATCCAGCATTTAAATGAAGTGGGGCCAACGAGGGCCACCCAGTTGATTTTGAAGGATTGCTTCACGTGGAGCACAAATTTAGGCAAGTCCTTTAAAAAAAAAAACAAAAAAAAATTTAGGCAAGTCAAATCCACAGCTTGTATGACTTCATTCCAATAGTCCAATACAATTTGTTGCCCCTCATTACGGAGTCCAAAAGTACTGCCATTTAGAATACTTGGCTACTTAACTTTATGGTTGCATTCTATTTAAATTTATTTAAAAATAAACAAAAAACTATAACTTCAAAATTCTGATCCATTTTTAGACATGGTCTGTAGCTTTGAAGCAATTTGAGATTAAAAGGATGATATTTTATGATGTGAAATTATATGGTGTGTGCCCCCATGAACGTAATGGGGGTACGACAAGGCCTTGATATTTGATCCAACGGCAGTATCTTAAAAAGTCGGCTGTTGTTGGATCAAATACCAAGGGTGGCACCGTGATTACTAGCATATACGCCCGGACACCATATAAAAAACTCTTTTATGACAACGATTATACACACTGAGATTTAGAGATTTATTGACCTCGCTATTTATTCTTTGAACTGTTGCCTTTTCATGGATTTTGCATGAAAGCCTTTTGGGTGTTATTGTTTGGCAGATGTGTACGGAATGGAAATTATGATGAAGCCCTTGATTTGGAAGCTTTTGTTTGCAAGCTGTCAACAATGCATCCGAAGTGAGTTTGGCCTCTTGTTTTTCATGGGGGCACAACTAACTTTTCTTCGTTGTTATAAATCTCATGATATTTTTCAAATAAAAAAGAAGAAGTCTCATGATGGCTGACTGAAGCTTCTTGGAACTAAGGTTGCCTGTCATTCAAGCACTTGCAGCAGAAGTTAGGCAGACCACCCAGTCTCTGCTTTCTCAGCTTGTCCAGAAACTTCGATCAAATATTCAGGTTGGCACTTTGAGAAAAAAAATGTTGGTAAAATGGATTAAAAAATATTCTTTTTTATTTCCAGATCTTATGACACTGTGCATGCACGTCCCTCAATAACTCAAATAAATAGATATCAAGTTCACATTTCAATTGTTTATCTCATTGTCATATTTGGAATTTTCTGAATTTTTATCTATATCTTTGTGCAGTTGACAGAGTGTCTCCGAATTATTGGGTATTTACGCCGTATAGGAGTATTTAGTGAATCTGAAATGCGTCTACAGGTATGTGTATCTGAATGTTGTCATGCATATTTCCGTTTTAATTTTGGCAATTCAGTGAACATGCTTAATAAGATACTTACTTAACTTTATATGGTTTGTTTATGACTCTTGTCATCTATTTTGTTATAGTGGCATTCACTCAGTGTGTCATAATTGTCCGGGCATGTTTACCCATTACTGCTTTAACAAGGAATCCTTTTGGTTGAAACAGTTTTTGAGGTGCAGAGAGGCATGGCTTGCTGGAATTCTTGATGACTTAGACCAGAGAAATGCATATGACTACCTAAGAGGAATGGTAGATTGTCATAGGCCTCATCTGGTTGATGTTGTTAGTCAATACAGAGCGATATTTGCCGATGATACATCTGGAAGTGAAGATAACTATGATGGCGGGCTTCTTTTTAGTTGGGTTATGCATCAAATTACTACTCACATGAACACTCTTAAGACCATGCTCCCTGAGATAAATGAAGGTGGATCTTTGTCAAGCATCCTTGAAATGTGTATGGTGAGATCTCTTTCTTGTGTTTTCTTTGTAAACACGGCTTTTAGCTTTTGCTGCACTCCAACCTTTTCTTTTAAAGTCATCTGGGGTTTATTCTGGGAATGCTTTATGCCATGGGCAAGGAGTTCATGTCTTGCCTGATTTCTTTGATCCTACTTTACCTATTTTTTAACCTCTGTGTACATTGGGAATTCATCATTGTTATGACATTCAGATGTAGGGACTCTATAGCCCATAACACTAGCTCTATTGCTCTTGTGCCTAGCATCAGTCTTTCTTGTTATGTTATGCGTGTGTATTATATGTATATTTTCCTCGTGTATTTCTCATGGATGCACTGGGATCCATTCCTCGTTAGCTTGTACTTATGATAGATTATATGAAGAGTTTCTTTTTGAGAAATTATATGATGGGTGGCTGTGGTGAGAAGAGGCGACTCGTTCCAAATTGATGGAGTAAAAAGAGGTAGGGGCAGACCGAAAACAACTTGGGTAGAAACAGTGAGGAAAGACTTGATAGCTAGGAACATAACAGAGAACATGGCCTTGGATAGGATAGAATGGAAGAAAATGATCCACGTAGAAGAACCCAACTAGAGCCGGGTAGATTCCTTTCACCTTCTTCATGAAATTTTTCTAAAGGGTTCATTTAGCCGACCCCAACTAGTTTGGGACAAAGGCTTTGTTGAGTTTTTGAGTTTGAGTTATATGATGGGTGGCTGTGCAAACACGTGATTTTTAAAAAGTACGGTAAGGCCCACTCCATTCGATGATCCAAGCCGTCCATTTGTTGGGCCACAATGTAAATAGGATGTGCCCCAAAAATCATTTCCATAGGATGATCCTAACCCTCAGATCTATAAAGGTACTGCCCCAAAGATCATTTACGGAATCTTCTATAGATCAGAGGGTTAGGATCATCCTATGGAAATGATTTTTGGAGCACAACCTATTTACGTTGTGGCACAACAAATGGATGGTTTGGAACATTGAATGGAGTGAGCCGTACCGTACTTTTTAAAAATCATGTGTTTGCTTGACCACCCACCATCGTGTAATTTTGAGAAATTACAGGTTCAATTGCAGCATCAGTTCTTTTATCTTTCCATCTGTTTGTCCATAAAACTTGATCGTATTATTGACTTATTACACACATGATCCTAATTTCTACGACTGTAGTTGGTCACATGGTTGTTGCTGTCTTTATTGCCTTCATGATCTAATGACAACCATTTTTTGTGTGTGCTCTGACAGTATTGTGCTATGGGTCTTGGTGGGGTTGGATTGGATTTTCGAGGCCTGCTTCCACCTCTTTTTGAAGGGTACATTAGCCTTGATATTTCTATGCATCAAATAACACCAGCTGCCTGTCCTTGCATTTTGGCTAACTATTTGGTCATTTTTCAGTGCAGTACTGAACTTATTTTCAAAGAACATGAATACGGCAGTTGAAAATTTTCAGGTATGCAGGCAAGTGGCACATAATTCACTTTGGATTGTGATTTTATGCATAAAAATAAGTTAATGGTTCAGCAATACAATCTTTTTGAGGGACTTTTTAGCTTTTTGTTTTAAATTCTTCTTTGCCCAATGAAAGTTTTTTTAAAATATGAACACATTACGGCATTACTCTGGGCGTTCTTCATTGTGGCAGACAACTTTTCACTTCTTTGTTCGCAATTGATAATGTAGATCTATTATTGTCCTCTATCAGCTAGTCTTGGATTCACATCGTTGGGTTCCATTACCAGCTGTTGGCTTCTCGAATAATGGTGCAAGCGAGGAAAGTCATGATGATGTGACTCCGCCTTATTATTTGATGGAGCATCCACCTGTTGCTGTGTTTGTTAACGGTAAGTTTGGTGAATACCTGTATGCTCATGTTCTCTGGATGCATTGCCTTCTAATACTCTTGTGCTGTTTCTTTACCTCAATATTTCTCTCTGGGGTTTAAGGCTTTGTGTGTGGAATCTTGATGTTTTTATTTTTGATAAATTAAAAGAAAAATAAACTGAAATAGAGGAGCAGAAAATAAAACGCTGAGATTATTTTTTACCCTTTTTTTTTTTGAAAATGATAGCCAATTTTATAAAACAAGGCGACCGAGGTCGTCAAAGTACAAAGCAACAGACATAGAGAAGAAAAACAAGATACATTGAGAAAGCGAGATACAGAGAAAAAGAGGGAACTAAGGAGGAAGAGAATCGAAAAGAGCTAGTGGGTCCTTAGAGAGACTCCCTCTCTAGCCAAATGATCGGCCGCATGGTTAGCAGAGCGGTAAACATGACAAAAGGACCAAGAATGTTGAGCCATCCAATCAAACATCTCATCAAAGAGGTGATTGAAACTCCATGGGCATTTTTTTTCACCCTAAATTTTGTAACATTATTATTGCAACAAAGTTTCCGATACTTTAAAAAGAAAAAGAAAAAGCAAATACAAGTCCAACCCAAAAAACTAGTTACATGTTGTGCATTGAGTGTCGTATCATTATGGTTATCAATCAAAAAGTTGGCCTCACAATGGACAAGGGTGATCTGCCTGCTCAAAACTGAGAGAAAGCACTGTTAACTTGATATGTGGCATGGTACCAATTGTCCAACACTAAAAAGGTGGCCCAGTGCATGAGGCTCCCGCCATTGTGGGGTCTGGGGAGGGCTAGATGTACACAGCCGTAACCCTTCTTTGCAGAGAGGCTGTTTCCGTGACTTGAACCGTGACCACCAGGTCACAAGGGAGCAACCTTACCATTGTTCGACACTATGGTACTAATAAATTACAGAATAATAAAGGAAATTTCAAAAGAAAAAATTGTACAGTTCTCGTCATTGTCAATTACCAAAATTCTGGAAATAATCAAATGAAAACATTGAATTTCTTGCGATAATTATTTAAGAATTTATAGCTACGCAAATATTATACCAAGAAATTACAGCCTACATGAACAATATGTACGCGCACAAAAGAGAAAAATAGCGAAAAGGAAAAAAGCACAGTAAGAGTATCTTGGTTATGGTTCTCAACTTCTCATAGATGGGTCCCTAAAACAACAACAACAACAAAAAAAAAAGGAATAAAAGTAAAATCTACAGCTTGGGAAGGAATCATTTTAATTTCTTCTACCCCAAAAGGGTGCGTGTCTTTGAATACTTGAAAGTGACAAAGTTACAACATAACCAGGCGTATAAATCAATAAAAGACAAGAAAGAGAGTAGGAATGATGCTGTCTCAAAGAAAAACAACAGATGAAAGGATAAAACTCCTTGCGTAATCTTCAAATTCATAATTGATAAAAAAACTCCCCAAAAGATTGTGATTGTATAGCTTATAACCTAAGTGGGGGCTTTAGGGTGGTGAGAACAGTTAGCCCATGCTCTTTGGGTTGGGTTTGAGGTGCAATCTTCTGACTCGCCCGTTCCAAGTCGAGTAGTTGAGTCATGTGACTCGGGCGAAGGCTCGGGTTACATGGTTCTTAGAGTGGAGGGCAATGCGCCAGGCTGACTTCACAGAGCAGCAAAAACCTCCCGCTCTCGATCGTGGAAGGACAACGGGTTAGTGCGCCTGGTTCCCAGCACGCCCTTGGGGCTGGACTCAATTGAACCACCACTTTTTAAACTATCAAATATCTTTCAGAAAAAGATTGTGATTGTATAAATAGGCCTTTTCCACCAACAAAATCAATCCCTTCCTAGAAACAAACATCCTAGACCTTTCCTGCATGCTCTCTAACTTTAGAAAACTTAAACAACAATCTTGATTCTTGAACAAGGTAGAATACTGTAAAGCAAAAATAAAAAATTTCAAAGAAACAAACCCAAATCTCCTCTACAAATATTACGCTGTCATAAACTGTTTCTAATAATAAATCGGTAGGCGTTTTGGCTGGTGTTTTAGAGAATTGTCTCCCTCATTACTCTCTACTCGTTGCAGGTGTTTTGGCAGCTATGAATGAATTACGGCCCTGTGCCCCAGTAAGCTTAAAACACGTTTTGGCTCAAGAACTTGTCAAGGGATTACATGCTGTTTCCAAATCTCTAATGAGGTACCATGCGACTCGGGTGTTCCGGGGTAATGAGTCTGCACTTTTTCTCTCACTCTGTCGAGCATTTATAGAGGTGAGGAAATTGACTCTTTTTGCGTTCCATCTTTGTAACTTACTGTCTTTATCTATCAGCAACCCTCGCATGGAATAACACATTTTGATTGTAGGTTGCATATCCTTATTGTGCGACGTGCTTTGGTCGTTGTTATCCTGGTGGAGCTGCTTTAATTACAGACTCAAAGAACTTATTTGATGGTATTAACCAATTGTTGGCAGCCATTCCTGTAAGAGGACTTCATAAACCGAAAGTTGATAATAAAGAAGTGAGACATATAACAGAAAATGGCGGACCGTTGGTGGTAGAAAACAATGGGATTTCACCTGATGTTGAAGAAGCAAATGTCACTAGTGACCAAGGTACGGTACTGACTGTAACCTCAGTTGATATGTAATGTGAGTGCTTATCTGGTGAACTAAATTTTGTTTTGTATAAAACACCATGGTGAGCTTAGGATTTTCTCCATCTGAGATGTTAAAGTTTTAAAGGGAAGTGATCCTCTGAAGGCTCAGAGCCTCAGAGCAAAGTTCTTTATAGTTGAATCATGATTGAACGTAGTTAGTGATCTGAAGTGGGTCTTACTTTCTTTGACTGTCTAGAAGGATAAAAAACACTTCCTAACAATTGGACTCTGCACGCACTGGATCATTCTACTACTAATTTTAAATGAAATCATGCAATCTACCAAAAGAAATGTAGATTTTAAATGAATGCAATTACTTTTCTGATCTGATTGAGTGGCAAATTGAAGACGAACACATGAAAGAGCTAACTTATTCACTCAAAATAGAACTTGCTGGTATGAAGTACAGAAAAAAAAGGAAACTCAAATTTCATTAATATCCCAAAAAATCACCGAGGCCCTGTTTGTTTTTTTTACTGTGAGTCCCAAACTGATTATTCAACTCAAATTTATGTTGAATTCTGAGCCAGTAATCGGTTTTGGACTCCAAATCGGTTCTCAAAATCCAAATCAAACAGGGCACCAGAATAATACATGAAATACAGAATCCCTATCTCAAGTTTTGCCTTGATGGTATTAGTTGATATTAGTATTATTAATCTAGTAGATTCACATGGTCTTGGTTTTTAGCGGAATGCTTATCTCACCATCATGATTAATGCCCTCAAAAATCGACAGGGCCTAAGGCCCTGTTTGTTTTGGATTTAAAGAAAAGTTTGCGAGTGCAAAATCTATTATTCGGCCCAAAATTAGCCCTGTTTCTTTTGGATTTTTAAAACCGATTGCGAGTCCAAAACTGACTGATTATTGGACTCAAAATTAAACATAAATTGAGTCCAATAAACAGTGCTGGGCTCAATGGGTTCTCAAAATCCAAATCAACGGGGCCAATTTTGAGTCCAATAGTAGGTTTTGGACTCGCACTCAAAATCCAAAATAATAGGTTTTGGACCCACAACGCGTTCTCAAAATCCAAAAACCAATCCGGCCTAAATCACGAGTGTAAATATGGCACACACGGGCTCAAGGATGAATCCGTGTGCGTGTGTGTGTGTGAGAGAGAGAGAGAGAGAGAGAGAGAGAGAGAGAGAGAGAGAGAGAGAGAGAGAGAGAGTGAGTGTGTGATCATTGTTAGTTATCAAAATGATAAACATCCAAGGATGTGTGTAATTTGGACCGTTGGTCTGGTGGACCATCTTGAAGTGACCTATGTGTGTAATTTGGACTGTTTATCTGGTGGACCGGCTTGAAGTGACCCGCATGGTCTTTGTCCCATGCCGAAGGGACAAGATTAAAGCCTATAATGGATTATGATCATCCTATCAAGGCCGATGGAGAGAGACCAAGTTAAAAAAAAATACTGAAGTAGGGGTTCTATATATATGTTGTGTTCAGGTGAAGCCCATTATTTTTCAGAGGATGATCCAAACTGTTCATTTGTTGGCCCATAACGTAAATTGCTGCTCCCCGTAAATCATCTACATATTGAGGGTGGTTTGTTTTAGAACTTGGAATTTTGTTTAGAAAGTGATATAAAGGGGAAGAATATATCATTAACCTTTTATTTTCGCATGTTATCCAAGCATAAACTTTAGGCTACCGATATTGACACTACCATGTTTTGATAATTGCACTAACTCACATTGTCTTTTATAATTTAACCAGTTGACGAGCAAATTAAGAAATGAGAAGATGAATTAGTGCAATTATCAAAACATGGTAGTGCCAATATCAGTTGCCTAGAGTTATTGTTATGAGGAATGACAAATTATATTTATAGAGTAGTAATTCACTCTCGTTAACCCCCCTCTCTCTCTCTATCAAATGGGTGTGTTGGAAAAAAGAATACGTAGAAAAATAAAAATAAAGTCTATCATCTTTGCTTTATTTCAGTTGGGAGGTGCTATTTTAGGCTAAAATCATAACCAAAAGCTGCTAACCCTATCAAAACATAACCGTCTTCTTACATGGCTGTTGTCATCTTCCCACTCCCAACACACTATAAATCTCCCTCCAAACACACTACAAAACCCACACACAAACACATCACACACTCACACATAAACCCCTGCTCTTTCTTACAGCACATCAAAATGAAGTATATTGCAGTATTTGTGTTGGTAGTCTTAGCCATGGCTCACGTGAGCCACGCCGTGAATTGCCCGGACGTGGACTCATGCATGGGACAGTGTCTCACCTACTTGACTGGAAACGATGCTAAGCCGGTTCCAGCTTGTTGCCTAGGGGTTAAACGGCTTCAAGGCATGGTTTCCACCACGGCTGATAAGCGGCTGGCTTGCAAGTGCCTCAAAACGGCTGCGGCTCACTTCCCCATAAAAGATAGCGCCGTGAGCGCGCTTCCTAACGAATGTGGCGCGTCACTCCCTATGCCTATCTCCTCAACCATTGATTGTGACTCGTGAGACTTTCTTTTTTTCTTTTTAACTTTTGTCCCTCCAAAAACAATTTTTTTTATGAAAAATATTTCTTAATCTTTATGCTCTGTATGGTTGCCGGGTTTTTTTTGTTCCTGGGAGTTATGTGGGAGAAAAAAATACCCTGGGAGATAAGTGGGAAAAAAAAGTCCTAGAAGTATCCTGGTAAAATAAAAATCCCATGTTTGGTTATGTAGGAGAAAAAAATACCCTGGGAGATATGGTGGGAAAAAAAAACCTTTGTTTGGTTGCTTGAACTGTTGGGTAGAAAAAAATTCTTCTCAAGCTTATTTTTGGTTCCTGGGGTTATCTTGGGATGGGATGAAAAGGCAATCATTACAAAAGTGGGATTAAAAAATTCACCCCACAAGTAATCATTACAAGAGTGGGATTAAAATAAACCTAGTGCTAAAAGGCAACCAAACATGGGATGGGGCCAAAATTTAACTTACTCTCCCACAAAACTCCCAGGAACAAAAAAAACCCGGCAACCAAACAGAGCATTAGGGACTGTTTGAATTCGTGGATTTTAGAATCTTGGATTTCCTCAAAATCAGTACAGAGGGGAGAAGGAGGAGACTGTCCATTGTTTTTGATTTCTCACCCTTCTTTCCGCCATTAAGAGAGAGTAGGAGATCATCCCATGTTTCCAGGTTTTAGAAATCTCTCGAAGCCTGGATTTCTTACTTAAAATCCAAGATGCTAAAAAGAAGCGAAACCGACGGTCTCATCCTTCACTTGTCTCCCATTAAGGATTTTGAGGAAAGTCCATGATTCTAAAATCTGTGTATCCAAACGGCTTAGTGATTTGGTTTTAAATCTTTTTAACTTTTCACAATTTTTTAGGCCCAAGTTTGGCAGCCGTTAAAGTTTTTTCCGTGGAATATTAGCCTATCAAATGGTGGGAGAGAGGTAAGGATGGTTGGGAGAAGAGAATTGAGAGAGCATGAGTGAGGAGAGGCTGAGAACTCGCTGGAAAAGAGGAAAAATAAAAATCTATATTCAAAATAATGTTTTTGTTTTCCTTATTTTTCAGCCACTTGGTACTATCTTCTCACTTATGTCCACTCAATGCTCTCCATCTCTCACTGCCCTATTCATCTCTCAGACACTTTGGCAGGATAATATTCCATGAAAATAAAATTCATGGCTGCCAACATGGCCTCAAGGAAAAAAAAAATTACCAACATCGGTTTTATGATTTTAATTGTCAAGTTTGGTAATTCTTATTATAACTTTGATTAGAAAAGTGTTTTACAGTTACACAATTTGGGTTTTCTTATAATACATATTTAATCTATTAAAAATTGTTTTTTGGTCATATTCATACTTAAGTTGTTCGTGCAGGATCCCTTAATATGGAGGTGTGTTTGAAGAATAAAAGAGTGGAGCATCCTAGTGCTGCTGCTCTAGCTATATTAAGTATGTGAAATTTCAGTAACTTTTTTGGGAGAAAGAGAAGAGAAAGGACGAAGGACTTCTCAGTGACATCCTCGCCCTTATAGAGTTGAGACTTTAGAGAGGATTACTGGGCAGGTTATTTACACTTCGCCTTGAAGAGAGCGTGTGATGTTTTTCTTTTCTATAATAAAAGTGCAGTGTTTAATATCAAGCTTCTATATGTAACAAAGCTTCAATAATCAGTATAAAGTTGATGTATTGAGTTATATGGTGTTATATTGTACTCTCTCTCTCTCTCTCTCTCTCTCTCTCTCTCTCCTAATCAAACTGGTAAACCTCATAGGAACACCTAACCTACTCTCCATCTATCTAAACACAACCATCCTCCTTTCTCTTCCTTCGTTTCCCATTTAAACAAGGAACCTAGAAGAGAGTCCTACTCCAAGTCAAATTAGGATGGGCCCACTCAAATCGTGGGAAACAAGAAACAAACCCAACATTCCAAATAGTAGGCATCCATTATAGCCCTCTAATCGCATGGAATCTAGTGTTAGTGAGTGTTTACTAGTTTCATTCTTTTAATCTTTCAATTCCATTATAGTATTATTCTTTCTCAGTTTTTATCTACTTCAAGTATTAGGTATCATACATGCATGTTTAATCATATCAAAAGTTGAGATTCCATAATAAGAATTGAAATATGTTTTGAGTTCATTCGAAAGTTTTCAAAAGTTTTAAATCTTTACTCTAAAGAGGATTTCAATATGTTTTAGTCGGAAAACTTGATCATTTCATATAGATGATCAGCCCTATCTCACTTATGGGTTAAAGTTTCAGCATATAGATAAAAAGTAATTTTTTCTTTCGATTTTGATCCTGATCCTAAGATTCATTTTCATTAAATTTTACATCTCTATTTATGACAATCTTCTTAGATATGAAAATTTTAACTTATATTTTTTCAAAACTCATTGTACCCAACAAGAATGTTTTTTTAGATTTATCATCTAATTTAATTCTGTTATTCGTCAACCGAGAATATACAACACAACCAAGTGTGTGACACAAGGTATATGATTACTTAAAGCTTCTTAGGAGTCATACTTTATACAATTTTTGATGAAATATGTTTTAAAGGTCGGATGAAAAATGTCAGTTCTGGCCAAAATACGTTAGGCATCCCTTTGGCTTTCAACATGCATTCTAGCCAATTTTATAATAGTCGTATTTTTCCTTTTGAAAATCTCATTTTATACATTGATGTGTATACCGACTGTTTTGTTTTAAATAATATATCAAACTTAATAAATACATATTAATTACCTCTATCACTGTAAAAGTGGAAATAATGTCTCTCCTGCCCATTCTTTGCATGGGAGAGTTTCTATTATCTACAATTTTGGGAAAATTTCCATCAATAGAAAAGTAAAAAGAATCTTTTCTAATATGGGTGTATACCATATCAGGAAGTCAAATGTAATTACAAAGATATTGCTAAACCTTGTAAAATACAATGGGAAATACATTCCATTTATTTAGAAGGAGAGATGAGAATGGAATTGGCATCAATCAATTTGATATCTTGATTGACGTCAATTACTCCATTAACAATCACAACACAAGGTTTCAACATTAAACCATTTTGATTTTCATCCAAGGTCTTACAAGCTTTGAAACATTTAAACATTTCTAATTTATTTTTTTAAGAGAAAAATCCAACTCTATTATAATCATCAATGAAGATGAGAAAATGGTAATTCCCTCCTATCAAAGTTATTTCTTAGGTTCGCATAGAACTAAATAGAATTTGATTTGATGGTCTTTTTTAGGCATGCCTCTCACCATATGTTCCTTTCACATTAGAGATAACGAGGGGTCATAATGAAGGTGTCATAACCATGATTTATCTTTGACTATAAGATTGACTTAAGGAAGAACTTCTCATTGAAACTTTAAAGGTAACACATTTTGTCTTGGGCCATTATCATTTGACAATTGGAACATTAATTTGTACGTATTTCTCTTAAAATTGATGTAGTAATCTTTTCATTACAAGTGATCCAACATTCAAGAGATTGTTGCAATCCTTTTATATATAATTTATTCACTATTCACCCTCAATCAATTTGTTAAAGTATAAAAGATTAAATAATGCCTTCTCTAACCGCTTAAGCTTACTAATTGGCCGTTTTGACATGGTATCAGAGCAAAGGTCCTGAGTTCAAACCTCCTTGATATAAAAAAAATCCACATGTAATGGCCAACCCAAAAGAGGGGCCACATGTACCACGTGTAGGCCCGCCCTAAAAAGAGGTGCCCCACGTGACGGGGAGTGTTAAATTATAGAAGATTAAATAATGCCTTCTCCAACCGCTTATGCTTTTGGGGTGATTAGTTGTTTGACACGATAATAAGAGAAATTCCAATTAAAGTAATCTTCACATATTTTCAAATACTTCATTTTTACTACATAAAGCTCACATCTGGAGTTTGTAATTTTACCTACTTCATTTTATATTCCTATTTATTTGGCAGATAGTGTGTCTCATAATTAATTTGCTGATTCCAATGATGAAATTATTTCAAAGTCGACTTTATCCATCACTAGCTTAGACATAATTCACTTTCTTATGATTTTATTTCAACTCATTGAGTTGTGTTAAGTGAGACTCGCTTGATCATGATTTTCTTTCAACTCATTGAGTTGTGTTAAGTGAGACTCGCTTGATCTCTCGACTCAATATCAATGATATTCCATAGGTCTCAATGATTGTAATTTTTGTCATTGAACAAGATAAACTTAGGGCAGTGATAAATTCACCCACTTCTAGGATAAATTCATCTTCTTTAACGCTTTGTAACAAAAAACGTTAAACTCTCTCTCCCTCTCTCTCTCTCTCACACACACACACACCAATTGGAATAGCGACTGTGAGAAGATGAAGGCAAACACGAGATTCTAGTTATCTCTCTTCATCAATCATACAAAAATTACTTTGACTCTAGTCAGGCTAACCAAACAACACTATTCATCATGTTATGTGCATAATAATTATGGTGTGGGTGTTAGTTGTGGGAATGTGTTTTTAGAGTTACGGGTGTTAGTTATGGTGTATGTGTTAAGTAGTGGGTGTTAGTTATTTGTGATGTGTCTTGTTAGTGGGTAAGTGTGCTTGTGATGTGGCACTCTCTCTCTTGCTTGTATTTATGTAGTAGTAATCTAATGAAAAAGAAAAGAAAAGAGAAGATAATTTACAGCAAAGGAGACTTTGTTTTGGAGAGTCATGGCTCCTCTCGAATCGAGCCGCTAGGAGGTCCGGTTGCCTCGAATCAACCATTCCCCCCCTCTATTTCTCTTTTATTTTGTTTATTTTCGTTACGGCCGATTAGGCACGTAACAATTGGTATCAAAGCGGTAGATCCTACGCCATGGCTGTGCAGTTAGAGCTTTTGGAATCCTTACGCGATGATTTCCGGCAAATCAAAGTGATTTTTTTTAAAATGATGGAGGAGGACTGGCGAAACACGGAAGGCTTGGAAAAAAATCAGCGAAGAGATCAAAGAAATGCGTAAAGAAGGAGCAAAGTTATATCTTGAGAAAGTTGATGCTCACGTAGAGAAAATCGTGAAAATCAATGGTGATGAGGATGGAAATTTTTATTCCATTCCAAGTTTGAGAGTAACAAATTTTAAAAGTGAGGTTTGAAGGATCACACTCATTACTTTTGAAGAATACGGAGGTCTAAAGTTGATTGCGTTTCTCAATCGAAGTGCGCCCAACAAGATTTGGGACCCCGGCGGAATACAATATTTTCTAAATTCGACCTTGAGGACAAGGTCGATTCTAAGAGAGAAGGAATGTTATGTGCATAATAATTATGGAGTGGGTGTTTGTGGGAATGTGTTTTTAGAGTTATGGGTGTTAGTTATGGTGTATGTGTTAAGTGGTGGGTGTTAGTTATTTGTGATGTGTCTTGTTAGTGGGTAAGTGTGCTTGTGAAGTGGCACTCTCTCTTGCTTGTATTTATGTGGTAGTAATCTAATGAAAGAAAAAAAAGAAGAGAAGATAATTTACAGCAAAGGAGACTTTGTTTTGGAGAGTCATGGCTCCTCTCGAATCGAGCCGCTAGGAGGTCCGGTTGCCTCGAATCAACCATTCCCCCCCTTTATTTCTCTTTTATTTTGTTTATTTCCGTTACGGTCGATTAGGCACGTAACACATCACCTACCTGTATCCTTTTGTCTCTAATGAAAACATAAATCTCGTCAACGATGATGACCACATACATTCTAAACAAAAATGACAAGATTGCAATCTCACATTCGTAAAAAAAAAAATAGAGTTTGGGTCCAATTACGAAATCTATCTTCTCTCTTTCTTTTCCCCTTTTTCATTCTACTGCGTAGGGGTGCAACGGTTTGACCCCCAAACCGAACCGAAATTTGAATCAGTTTGGTTTAACCAAACCGAAACCAAATTTTCGATTCAGTTTCGGCTTAGTTTCGGTTCAGTTTGGCTAATTTTGGCACCCCTTACTCATAATCATTGGAAACGGGGGCAACGGTTCGGTTTCAGTTCCTGAACCGAAATTTAAATCGGTTTGGATTTGGTTCGGTTAGGCCAATTTTGCCACCCCTACTGCTGGGTCTTCATTAAAGTAACACAATCACAGGATCTTTTCATGTAACTCACTTTTTTCATGTTTGTTTATCGGATTATAATTTGTATGCGGGCTTATGATGTATCTCAAGTTACAGTGAGCAGAGTCCTAATTCAACCCTCATTCTAGGATTCAATTGCAAATCCAGAAGAGGGGTCTTTCCATCTCAAATAAGTTTTCTGGACAGTTTCTTCTTCTCTTCTCATTTCCCCCCTTTTATCCTTCTTTCAATTCGAAAGCCTAAATCGATCAAAATCCCTAGCAGGCTTAAAGTCTATGGTGACTTGCTGTTAATTTAATCCAGCCGATAACAAAGAATGGGTAACCGGGTACACTCTAATGTTTTATGCTAGAGTAGGGATAGAGGTAGGGGTGGACATGGTTCGGTTCGGTTCGGTTTTGGGATATACCCAGAACCGAACCATATATAATCGGTTCCTTAAAATTGGAACCAGAACCGAACCATATATGTTTGGAACCGAACCGAACCAGAACCATATATAATCGGTTCAGTTCTGGGTTTACCCAACCTTCACCAAAAGTAGATATTTTGCCTAATCGTGTTTATAATCGGTTTGGTTCGGTTCGGTCGTGTTTATATATGAACTACAAACACTAACATGCACAAATTTGGGATAATCAGGCACAAATTTGGGCAATGCAAAAATTATATATGAACTACAAACATGCAAAAATTTGGGGGGTGAATTAAAATTTTAAAGGCAAAGCAAGACGTTAAAGAGGGGTGAATTAAAAGGGGGTGGGGTGACTTTATCAAATGAGGAGGCACTGAGTTTTAAGGTGAGGGTCGGTTCTCAGTTCGGTTTTCGGTTCCGGGATCCCAAACCCAGAACCGAACCGAATTTCCACCGGTTCCAGGATATCAGAACCGGAACCGAACCATATAGATATGGAACCGAACCGAACCGAACCATATGTGCCGGTTCGGTTCGGTTCCTCGGTTCGAACCGGAACCATGTCCACCCCTAGTTAGAGGTGGTGAATTTATTCTGGAAGGGGTGAATTTACCTAAAATTGAGGTTTTTTAGAAGCCATAATACACCTTGATCAAGATTGTAATCTCCTTTATTTGAATAAAACAAAGGGATAATTACAGCGCACTATACCCCTCAACTTTCTGACACATATAACTTGCACCACTCTAGTTTCAAAGTCATCAACTACACCCATGTAAGACTTTCATTTAAATGTTATGATTATAATTTTCATCATTGAAGGTGGTAAGATTGAGGTTATTAAGAAGCCATAATATACCTTGAACAAGATTCTGATACTACTTTATTTGAATAAAACAAACTTGATGGACGGATAAATATATTTGAATTCAAGAGAAGATTGTTATCTTAACACCAAAAACATAATAAATGAACGATAATTCGCTTGTTATAATTCTAAAAGGACTTCAAGTTTTAGTAAAACAAATTTTTTTTCTAAGAAGATACAATATCTTTCTAAAAAAAACATCACTTATTCGAATTTAACTCACTTTACTGTTCTTTTATTTTCTAAGCAACATACTATACCCTACCAAATGAAAAATGTAGGGAAAGTAAAGGGTTTTTACATTTACAATGTTATATCAAAATGCTACCAAAATTAGGGGTGCAACTCGGGTTGGGTTCAACCCGAATTTGGGTTGGGTTAAGCTTTTTCGCAAATTGGGTTGGGAAAAACCAACCCGAATTGGAAATCGGGTTGGGTCGGGTCGGGGTGTCTGGCAACCCGACCGACCCGAAATCCGAATTGTCTTTGTTGAATACCAAAATGTTTTGAATATGCATTGAAAATAATGGTGCAATCTCTTTTCCCCAAAAGTAGACAATTGTTATGCACTTTTCTAGACAGCCATTACTTCTCTTCCCATTTTAAACTTCTCCCAATGCCAAAAATTAAAAGTAGGTTTTCCTCTCTTGCTACACGTGTGGAACAATGTAAGAAAGTTTACTTTTTTTAATGACTTTTATATTTATAATCTTTTTTCAGAAGACATTTACTCATTTATATCCTAGGGACACCCGTTTTGTAATTTTAAAAAACCACTTGATAGAGGTAGGAGCAAGGGTATTTTTGTAATTTTCAGAAACCACTTGAGTTTCTTCTCTCCTTTGAAATCGGGTCGGTCCGGGTTGAGGAAATTGGAAATCGGGTTGGGCCAGGTTGAACTCAGCCGGGTTGCAAATCGGGTTGGGATAGAAAAATGGGTTCGTCGGGTTGGCCTCAACCCGACCCAACCCGACCCGACCCGAGTTGCACCCCTGGTCCAAAATCACTTAGTCTACCAAGTGTCACGGGCCTTTTCTTTTCCCTAAAGGATAGGGCCAACCATACATCTTAGATAAGAGTAATATAAATGGGGAGAATATGTCATTTCCCTCTTCTTTTCGCATGTTATCCAGGTGTAAAATTAGGCTACTGATACTGGCGCTACATGTTTTGGCAATTGCACTAACTCACCTTGCCTTTTATTATTTAACCAGCTGTGACAATTTCCAAAAAAAAAAAAAAGCCCTCATAAGCAAATTAAGAAAGAAAAGACAAGGTGAGATACTGCAATTATCAATACATGGTAGTGCCAATATCAGAAGCCCAAGTATAACGTAGAGTAGAACGTCGGAAACAAATAAAGTCATCATCTTTGCTTTATTTCAGTTGGGAGCAGGTGCTATTTCAGGCTAAAATCATAGCCAAAAGCTGCTAACCCTATCAAAACATAACCGTCGTTGTTACATGGCTGTTGTCTTCTTCCCACGCTCAACATACTATAAATCTCCCTCCAAACTCTTTACAAAACCCACACACAAACACATCACATATTCACACATAAACCCCTGCTCTCTCTTACTACACATTCAAAATGAAGTGTCTTGCAGTATTTGTGTTGGTAGTCTTAGCCATGGCTCACGTGAGCCACGCCGTGAATTGCCCGGACGTGGACTCATGTATGGGACAGTGTCTCACCTATTTGACTGGAGCCGACGCGAAGCCGGTTCCAGCATGTTGTCAAGGAGTTAAACGGCTCCAAGGCATGGTTTCTACCACGGCTGATAAGCGGCTGGCTTGCAAGTGCCTCAAAACGGCTGCGGCTCACTTCCCCATCAAGGATAGCGCCGTGAGCGCGCTTCCTAACGAATGTGGCGCATCACTCCCCATGCCTATCTCCTCAACCATTGATTGTGACTCGTGAGACTTTTTCTTTTCTTTTCCACTTTTGTCCTTCGGAAGATAGATGGTCTGTCGCATGTCAAAATCTGCTGAAAAGTGAGCTTATGTGGCTAGTTTGACATGTGAAAGAGCATCTGCGAAATGCCTTCTCCGATGGTCCATAGCAAATCCCCAAAAAACAAATGTTTATGAAAAAGATGGAAATGTTATGAGCACAACCATATTTGACATTTGCACAAACCTAGTTCTTTTTCTTCTTTAATTGGCTTGTGAGAGAGCCTTTTGGGAAATTTAATTACCTTTTGACAGCTCTTTAAATACTAAAAGACAAGATGGTTCGAGAAAATATTGGTAATTTCGTTTTAAATCTATTTAGCTCTCACAATTTTTTTAGGCCATGATGTTTGGCAGCCATGAAAGTTTTTTTCCATGGAATATTAGTATCAATTTTATGGGAGAGGGGCAAGGAGGGTGGGAGAAGGAGAGAATTGAGAGGGCATGAGTCTAGAGAGGGTGAGAAGTGGTTCTAAAATAGGGAAAAGAAAATCCCTACTCAAAATAGAGTTTTTGTTTTCCTTATTTTTTTCTGCCACTTGGCATTATCTCCTCACTCATGCCTACTCGATTATCTTCCTTTCCCACTGCCCCTAGTCCTCTCTCATGAAGATAATATTCCATGAAAATAAAATTCATGGTTGCAAACATGGCCTCAAGGAACAAAATATTACCAACATAGGTTTTATGATTTTAACTTACACAATATGGGTTTTTCTTATAATAAATATTTACGATTTATTTAAGATTAAAAATTGTTTTTTTGGGTCATATTCATACGTACTTAAAGTTGTTAATCTTTCTGTACACATGCAGGATCCCTTAATATGGAGGTTTGTTTGATGAATAAAAGAGTGGAGCACGCTAGTGCTGCTGCTCTAGCTATATTCAGTATGTTTTATTTGAGTAGCTTTTTTGGAGAAAGGAGAAGACAAAGGACGAAGGGCTTCTATGTGACATCCTCCCCCTTATAGATTTGAGACTTAGAGAGGATTACTAAGCAACTTGTTTACGTACTTCGTCTTGAAGAAAGCGTGTGATGTTTTTCTTTTCCGTAATAAGAGTGCAGTCACTAGTATCAGGCTTCTATGTGTAACAAAGCTTCAATAGTCAATATAAAGTTGATATATGGGGTTACATGGAGTTATATTGTACCTCTCTCTCTCTCTCTCTCTCCTAAACAAATTGGAAAACTTCATTGGAACACCTAACCTACTCTCTATCTATCTAAACACAACCCTCCTCCTCTCTTCCTCTGTTTCCTATTTAAACAAGGAAACTAGAAGAGAATCCCACTCCTAGTCAAATTAGGATGGGCACACTCAAATCATGGGGAACGAGACACAATCCCAACATTCCTAATAGTAGGCATCAATTTATAGCCCTATAATCAAATGTAATCGTGTAAGTGAGTGTTTACTACTTTCGTCTTGTTATCTTTCAATTCCATATTATTCTTTCACGGTTTATATCTACTTCAAGTACTAGGTAGCATGTTAAGCATATCTTAAATTTAGATTCCATAATAAGAATTGAAATATAATTTGAGTTCATTCAAAAGTTTTCAAAGTTTTCAAAAGTCATTTTTGAATCTTTAGCATATAGATAAAAACTAGTTTTTTTTCTTTTTCTTTTGATCCTAATCCTAAGATTCTTTTTTCATTAAATTTTACATCTCTATTTATGATAATCATCTTAGATATGGGATTTTTAAGTTTTATGTTTTCAAAATTCACTGTACCCAATATATTTTCACATTTATCATCTAATTTACATATTTTCTTTGTCTACAACACAATCAATTGCGTTACACAAGGTACATGATGATTCCAAGCTTCTTAAGGAGTCTTACTTTATATGATTTTTTGATGAAATATGATTCAAAAGATAAATGATAAATGCCATTTTTCCCCAAAATATATTATGCATCCTTTTGGCTTTCGACATATTTCTACCCTAAGCCTATAATTGCTATATTTGTCCTTTTGACAATCTCATTTTATATATTGAGGCGTATACTCACTAGTGAGTTCATCCCTATTAATGTTTTCTTTTAAACAAAATGTCAAACTCAAGAGATACATATTTAGCACTTTTATCACAGCGCAAAGTTTTCAACATGAAACCACTCTACTTTTCAGCCAATGTCTTACAAGCTTTGAAATATTGAAACACTTATAATTTTTCTTTATGAAAATAAACCCAACTCTATTATAATCATCAATGAGGATGAGAAAATAGTTATCCCCTCCTATCAAAGTTATTTCTTAGGCCCGCATATATAAATCTAAATATATTAGTTCACGAATATTTAACATCGTGAAGGCTTTTTCAATGAAAAACGAGTTTTTATGATGATCCAAGTGCACATCCGTTACAAACTTGATCTTGATGGTCAATGTTAGCTAGGCATACCACTCACCATATATCTCTTTCACATTAGAGATAAATTGGTCGTAATGATGATGTCCGATCCTTCTTGGGTCATTCTCACCTTGACCATGACTATGAGAACATTATTTTTGTCTTGATTTGTACGCATTTCTCTTAAAATTGATGTAGTAATCCTTCGTTACAAGTTACCCAGACATTCAAGAGATTGTTCAATCCTTTTATATTTAATTTATTCACCATCCACACTTGATTGATTAATAATAGAAACTTTAATTAAAATAATCTTCAATTATATTAAAATCCATCATTTTGACTGCATGAAACTCACATATAAGAGTTAGTAATTTTACCAACTTCACTTTATCTTCAAATGAGACTTTAGCCATCTCTTGATAAATGAAGAGCAACACATTCTTTGCATTCTTATGATTTTATTTCAACTCACTGTGTTGTGTTTGGTGAGACTCGCTTGATCTCTCTTAGCTCTATATATCGGGTCTCGACGATGTCCCATCAGTTTTGACACCCATGTAAGATTTCATTTAAATGTTACATTGATTGTAATTGTTGTCATTGAACAAGAGGAAATTGAGGTTACATGTTGTTAGAAGCCATAGTATTTGAATAAATCAAATGGGATGGAGGGATAAACATATTGGAATTCAAGAGAAGATTGTTATCTTAACACCAAAAACAGAATAAATGAAGGTTTGCATGTTACAAGTCTAAAAGGACTTCAAGTTTTACTAAAACAATTTTTTTCCGAAGAAGATACAATCTTACACAAAACGAAAATCAGTTATATATTCGAATTTAATACACTTTACAGTTCTTATATTTTCTAAGCAACATACTGCACCCTACCAAATGCAATATGTAGGGAGGGTAAAGGGTTTTTACATTAACAATGCTACATCAAAATGGTACCAAAAGCACTTGGTCTTCCAAGGCTTGCTTAGAAGATGCAGATGAAATAGAACTCAAACTACCTTTTTTTTTTAATGGCAAGAACTAAAACTACTCGCTGCACTTCCATTGGTGGGCAACCTTAGAGAGGGCCTTACAAGAAGATCCATCTTCAGCCAATGTTTTGGCGGCCCTATCTTTGAGGTCTTGCATTCTACTCCTCGCCTCTCTCCCTTCTTCTCCTTTCATCAAACCCTTCACAACTCTCGCAATCTCCTCCTTCATTATCAACCCTGTCTCACTAGCTTTAGGCCTCAAAGCCACCTTCATATCCTCCACCAAGGCCGCGTTCATCTTTTGCTCTGCGTAGAGAGGCCACGCTATCAAAGGCACACCATTAAGGACGCTCTCAAGGGTCGAATTCCAGCCACAGTGAGAGAGAAACCCACCCGTGGACCCATGGCTAAGCACCTGTGTTTGTGGGGCCCATGAAGGGACCAACATCCCCTTTCCCTTTGTTCTACCTACAAACCCTTTAGGCAAAAACTCAAAAGGGCCCTCCTTACTACTTTGGAGGCTGGAATAAGTTGCATTTGCCTCCTATTCATTTGGGCTTCTTACCACCCACAAGAATCTTTGGTCACTCATCTAGTCATCTCCAATCCCAGAGCCAATTCATTCAACTACTCAAACGAAAGGTTCCCACCACTCCCAAAAGTGACGAACAACACTGACCGACGTGGCTGCTCGTCCAGCCACTTTAAACACTCGGATTCATCACTTCCTCTGGTAGAACCAATTATAGGGCCCAGCGGGTAAATTGGAGGGTTTCCTAACATTTCCTCCATAGCCTTTATAGCCTCTGGCTCCAAATCC
Source organism: Tasmannia lanceolata (assembly GCF_043159265.1). NCBI lineage: Eukaryota > Viridiplantae > Streptophyta > Magnoliopsida > Canellales > Winteraceae > Tasmannia > Tasmannia lanceolata. Next base: position 9,024,164 of record NW_027518685.1, on the reverse strand, counting down.
ACAAAGCTGCTTAGTAGAATACCCGTAATAGTATAAATGATTAAATAACTCCTCTAACACCTGGTATCCGTCTAAAACTTCTTAGGTTCAAGACCCAACAACTTCTTGTGTACGGCTAACCCAGAAGAGGGGTCACACGTGTAGGCCAACGAAAAAAATAGGGGTCACACGTGAGGAAGAGTGTTGAAGTATAAATAATTAAATAACACCAACTCACAAGAAATTATAAATTGGCCGGCTGTACATGCACTTGCAGCCCTAGAATACTCTAGAATACTCTGGGCCCACATTGTTTGGGTGATACAAACCATTCATTTAATAGGCCCAGACATAGGGTGTGCCCAAAAATTCTTTTCCATGGAACCATCCTAATCCTCTGATTTGTGGAGGTTAAAAATGGCCGGCACAGCATAAAAACCTCAACGGACATGATGGTTAGGATGACCCTATGGAGAAGATTTTTCGGCACACCCTATCTATATCAAGGTTCATCGAATAAATGGATTGGATCACCCAAACAGTGTGGGCCCCACAGTATTTTGGGGGCTGCATGTGCATGTACCACCATTATTTCTCCCAACTGAACAGCTCAAGCCTGTGGAGTAATTGGTTGTTTCACAGCACCTTGGACATCTTTGTAACGTTTAGATTGGTGTAGGATCCATCTGTAAGCTTCGTTCTGTCTGTCTTGAAACGGCTCTCCCACGTCTTTCCACGAAACCGGGATACAACCGGGAAGTTTCAGGGGGTCGGCAATATCTCTATATTCGCAAGTATAAGTGCCATCAAATGTCTCTAAATTTAAGGCGAAAAATAAACACATAGCGGTCGAGGGAAAGAAAAGGTATGGCCAGATTTTTGAATTCTCCGGCGAGGTCAATGGCGTCCGTACTGAAGACATCAACGATGAGGGAGACTAGATGGGTCGTTGATTTTAGAGTCTTTAAAATTTTATGGATTGAAGGGAGAGAAAGACTGACCATAACCATAAGGCACATACGGGTTTCTATTTTGGAGTCGGTAGGGGTCTCTTTGGGGAAAAGTAGGGAGAGAGAAATGGAATTAACGTCTTTTGGGAAGGATTTGAGGATGGTGGTTTGGGCTTTGGAAGAAGGATCCGCGGAGAGAGAGATGAATGTGAGTGAGAAGTTTTGGAGGACGAGTCCCTTTGCTAACTCGGCGAGTGGGACGAGGTGACCCATTCCGGGACTCTGTATAATTGCTATGTGGGATTTTTGGCTTTCTTCCATGGGTGCAACCTTTTTCTTTTTTTTGCGTTGCTGGTGGGGTGGCAATAGAATGAGTTTATATAGGGGTTTATTTCTTCTCTTTTGACAAAAGTGTAAAGCTTGGCATTCCAAAAAAAAGGACAAAACTGGAAAAAACAATATTATCTCTAGGAACATTTCGAATGCCTATTTGGACCACCCGATCAACGACTTTATGTCCATTAAATGCAAAGAGCCCATTAAGCAGAAGAGTAAAAAAGAGCTGAGACCAAAATGGCATGTTTTTGTTCATAAAGGTGGTGGTTCTAGTGTATTAGAAGACAACTAAACCTAGAAACCTCCAAGGACTCTTTGCAAATTGCAACTAGCCAATGTGGCATTGGGGGAAAAGTCTAGACGTCACCGAAGAATAGACTTAAAATCTAATGCAAATATTGGATCTTTCCACAATATCTCTTTTATTAATTTCTCACTCTCATACCTTTCCACAATTTCTCTCTCTAATCTTTCCTAGTATATACGCGTCTTTCTTTTAAAATATTTCCTTTATCATTACAATTCTAAGTGGCTCTTCTTTCTCTAATCAGATTAATATTTCCTAATTAACCTATAACCATCTACGCAGGGCTAAAGAAGGGCCCTTGAATAGATCCACATCATTAAGTTCCACCAAATTCAGTTTCTCAACCGATTTTAAACATGGCGTGGATCTATTCAAGGGCACATCTCCGGCCCTTGCATAAAGAGGGCCTTTGCATCTATCATTTCTCTGATTATAAATATATTGTTTATAATCACAAAATTAATGCAACGCCGTAGGAGTGGTTTTCACTCCTATTGTATGCGGAACCATGATGCTAACCTACTATTTAAACGTAAAGATCCATTTTGGACCGGATCCACGTCAAGATCCATTCAAAACCATTATTTATTGGATTGGATTTGGAGTGTTCATTGGATCTGACTTCTCGTGTCTCAGCCACGACCCATTTCAAATCAAACCATCCATCATTGTGTCCTAGTAGGTCGAACTTACATTGTACAAAGTTAGAATTTAAGTTATAATGTTGAGTCCACTGCTATGATTAATAAGAGAAATTTCAATTAAAATAGGGAAATGATATCCTCGCCCCCTCCCCCCAACGGTTTATGTGAGAATGATTCATGCTTGAGGATAAATTCATCCCCTTGGACGTTTTTTGTGTGTGTGTGTGTGTGGGGAGGGGGGGGGGGGAGTGTGGTGGTGGTGGTGTAGGGTATTTATCCGTTAGAGAGGGGAGATATCATTCCCCTTAAAATAATCTTCAATTATTTTCAAATACTTAATTTTTACTGCATAAAATTCATATATAAGAGTTTGTAATTTAATTTACTGCCAATTTCACTTTATCTTCTTCTTTATTTGACAGATAGAGTGTGTCTCATACTTGATTTACCGATTTCCCATGAAATTATTTCAAAGTTGACTTTATCCATCACTTGATAAATGAACAACAATACATTCTTCGCATTCTTATGATTTTCTTTCAACTCATGAGTTGTGTTATGTGTATGTCGTCTACACACACACAGAGATATATGGGGGCGAGGTTTATGAGCTATAGCTCAGCTTGAGCTAGAGCTCAGAATAAACCATCTCCCATAGTTGTTTGACTCATCCAACCCATTCATTGTATAGGACCTCACACAGATAGGGTGTTCCTATCAAACCCTCTCCATACCATAATCTCAATCATTCGATCTATAGAAGCCCATTTTCTAGCCATCCATTTTAAACCTCCACAAATCATAACCCTAACCATAACCTATAATCCTAATCATAACCAGAAATCATAATACTAATCATAATCTATAGAATGAATGGGTTGGATGAGTCAAACAACTATGGGAGATGGTGTTTCTGAGCTCGAGCTCATAAACCATTTCCTATATATATATATATATATATATATATATATATATATATATATATATATATATATATATATATAGAGAGAGAGAGAGAGAGAGAGAGAGAGAGGAGTGTGCGGTCGACCGCATATAAGGTTATATGCGGTCGAGGGCCCAAACACATGGGTCCCACTTTTTTTGTGCTGATCAAAACCATTCATTTGTAAGGCCCCATCATAGATAGGGTGTGTACAAAAAATCAGCTCCATTGGATCATCCTAACTCCTCCAAAAGTGGAGGGCAAAAATGGGCAGATTTGTGGCAAACGATTTCTGTCCATTTTGCCCTCCACTTTTGGATGGGTTAGGATTATCCTATGGAGCTGATTTTTTGTACACACCCTATCTATGTAAGGGCCTTGCAAATAAATGCTTTGGATCATCATAACAATGTGGGCCCACATGAGTTTTGGGCCCTCGACCGCACCAAGCTTAGGTGCGGTCGAGCGCACAATCTTATTCCTATATATATATATATATATATATATATATATAGAGAGAGAGAGAGAGAGAGAGAGAGAGAGAACGGTACCTACACATATGTGTAGATAAGTTATCTACACACTAGCTTAAAATACAGTGGGGGCCACATTATTTGGGTGATCCAAACCATTCATTTTTAAGACCCTCACATAGATAGGGTGTCCACAAAAAATCAGATCCATAGGATCATCCTAACCATTCGAACTGTGGAGGCAAAAAATGGACTAATTTGTGAAGGTTTAAAGACATCCATTTTACCTCCACAAATCGTAGGGTTGGGATGATCCTATGGATCTGAGTTTTTGTAGACACCCTATCTACGTGAGGGCCTTTAAAATGGATGGCTTGGATCACCCAAACAATGTGGGCCCCCACTGTATTTTAAGCTAGTGTGTAGAGAACTCTCTACACATATGTGTAGGAACCGTTTTCTCATATATATATATATATATATATATATATATATATATATATATATATATATATATATATATATATAGAGAGAGAGAGAGAGAGATACATATAATATATGGTCTCAACGATATCCCATAGGTTTTGATACTCATGCAAGACTTTCATTTAAATGTTATATTGATTGTAATTTTTGTCATTGAACATGAGAAAATTAGGTTACATGCATGTTGCTAGAAGCCATAATACCTTGAACAAGATTCTAATGCTACTTTATTTGAAAAAGACAAGCTTGATGGAGGAATAAACGTAGTGGAATTCAAGAGAAGATTGTTATCTTAACACCAAAAATAGAATTAATGAAAGTTTAATTACCTGTTAATAATTCTAAAAGAACTTCAAGTTTTACTAAAATAAATCTTTTTTCGAAGAAGATGGAATATCATAAAACAACATCACTCATATTCGAATTTAACACACTTAACTGTTCTTTTATTCTCTAAGCAGCATACTACACCCTATCAAAAGCAAAATGTAGAGGGTTTTTACATTTCAAAATGCTACCAAAATCGCTTAGGTTTTTGAGATCGCCTGTAGATCTCAGTTTTTTTGTAGTTTCCATTGTTGGGCAACCTCAGATAGGGACATATACGAAGACCCATCTTCAGCCAATGCCTTGGCGGCCGCATCTTTGAGGTCTCCCATTCTACTCCTCGCCTCTTTCCCTTCTTCCCCTTTCATCAAACCCTTCACAACTCTCGCAATCTCCTCCTTCTTTATCAACCCCGTCTCACTAGCTTTAGGCCTCAAAGCCACCTTCATACCCTCTAGCATGACCGCGTTCATCGTTTGCTCCGCATAGAGAGGCCATGCTATCAAAGGCACGCCATTAACAACACTCTCAAGGGTCGAATTCCACCCACAATGAGACAGAAACCCACCTGTGGATCCATGGCTAAGTACTTGTGTCTGTGGGGCCCACGAAGGGACCAACATCCCCTTACCCTTTATTCTACTTACGAACCCTTCAGGCAAAAACTCAAAAGGGTCCCCTTTAACACCACGGAGGCTGAAAAAAGTTGCATTTGCCTCCTTATCACTTGGGCTTCTTACCACCCACAAAAATCTTTGGTCACTCATCTCCAATCCCAAAGCCAATTCATTCAACTGCTCAAACGAAAGGGTCCCACCACTTCCAAAAGAGACAAACAACACTGACCCACGTGGCTGCTTGTCCAGCCACTTCAAACACTCGGATTCGTCAGTTCCTCTTGTCAAACCAATCAGAGGGCCCACCGGGTAAATCGGAGGTTTTCCCGGCATTTCTTCGGTCAGCGCCTTTATAGCCCCAGGTTCCAAATCCACAAAGCTATTTAGTAGAATACCTGCTAATGTATGAATGATTAATTCATTAAGTAACACCAACTCAAACAGTAGGATGATCCTATCCATACGATCTACAGAGGAACTACATATTATGGAAACCAATATAGATCGGACGGATGGGACCATCAAATGGAAATGTTTTTTGGGGCACGATGTATTTAAGTTGTGGCCCATCAAATGGACGGTTTGGATCATCATGTGTAAGCCGTAAAGTTTGAAAAACACTAGACTATATGGGCCTACAACGTATACAAACTCTAAAGTATATGATTTGCTAGCGTCCATGTTAGAAGAAGGCGTGTTGCGGATGGCTGTTGCATGTGAGAGCTGCCACATCGGTTCACTTTTAAAGCAGAATTTGTCTTCATTTATGATGTGGCTGCTCTCACATGCAACAGCTCATCTGCGAAATGTGAAGAAATTTGATTTCAGTAATCTTTTTGCTTGATTGCAATCTATCTCAAGGTGTGCTTATATAGAGCATTTACATGATAAACATAGAATAAAATTAAAATAATTATAGAAAGAGAAGATGCTAATCAAATTTACTTTCCAAATCTCCCTTAGAGCACTCACGTGATAAATATACAATGAAATTAAGAAAACTACGGAAAGAGATGATAATAGAAGATTCTAATCTAGCCTAATCTTATTGCTTAATCTAGCTAGGTTACCTCTCTTAACCTACTTGCCTAATATACACCAAGACGATCCAACGGTGAACCTCATCCCAATTCAAAATGATTAAATAACACCAACTCTAACAGCTTAAGCTTTTGGTTGTTTCACAATACCTTCCACATCTTTGTAACGTTTTGACTGGTGTAAGATCCATCTGTATGCGTCGTTCTGCCTGTCTTGAAACGGCTCTCCCACGTCTTTCCATGAAACCGGGATACAACCGGGAAGTTTCAGGGGCTCAGTTATATCTCTATATTCGCAAGTATACGTCGCATCAAGTGTCTCTAAATTTAAGGCCAGAGATAAGCACATAGCTGTAGAGGAGAAGAATAGATACGACCGGACGGAAAATTCTCCGGCGAGGTCGATGACGTCCGTACAGAAGAGATCGACGATGACGGCAACGAGATGGGTCGTTGAATTTAGGGTTTTAAAAATCTCACGTATTGAAGAGAGGGAGAGACTGACCGTAAGGCACATACGGGTTTCGGCACGGATGCCGGTAGGGGTGTCCTGGGGAGAAATAGGGGGGAGAGGAATTGAATTAACGTCTTTTGGGAGGGATTCGAGTATGGCGTTTTGGGCTTTGGATGAGGGGTCTGCGGAGAGAGAGACGAGTGTGATTGAGAAGTTATGAAGGACGAGTCTCTTTGCTAACTCGGCGAGTGGGATGAGATGACCCATGCCGGGACTATGTATAATCGCTATGTGGGGTTTTTGTGCTTCTGCCATGGTTGCAATCTTGCTTTCTTCCTTCTTTCTTGCGTGTGGTGGTACGGGTGACGAGAAATGTTTATACGAGTTTATATAGGCTTTTCGAATACATTCTTTGCCTTTTTTTGCTTAGTGATTTATTAGCCCCTTTTTATTCTCTGAGACAGCCCTCTCTAGTTTGTTTAAAACAATTATTTTACACTAAAACGGGCTGTCTTAAGGAAGAAAGAGGGACAACTATATCATTTCTCTTTTTTTCTTCTCTCGTTTAAAGGTTTTGCCTTTTTTTTAGTTAAGATTTGGTCATCCGAAAAAATCTATTTCAATTAACCGGTCAGCGAATTTTTGTCCATTAAATTCAAAATTGCCAATTTAGGCAGAGCTGCAAATTTGGCAGGAAAAACTGTAAAAGATATCTGCGGCTGCGAGCAAGACGGCATGTTGTTTTGCTCAATAAACGGGTTCTAATTTGGCCACAGCGTGTTTAATAAGACAAAATAAGAGCAGTGGATATTTTCGTAATTTTGGAAGCTTTTACTTGTTTGTTACTGGCTACCAACCTTTTTGATGAGTAGGCAAATCGGGGGTACGTGGGAATAAATGATTGCTGGGAGACCGATAGTGGAACCAGGATTTGAACCGGACAAATCCCCCCCCCCCCATGCCACATGGCATGAGAAGGGTAGTTTTGCCATTTCAAAAGATAAAATGCGAAAAATAAAGGAGAAGATTGCTTACGTGCAATTTAGGCTATTTGTTGGGTTCCACTATGGGTCCCTTACTCGGTTACCATATCATTATTCGGAATAAAAATATGAAGGGCCACCCCCACTGCAGAACGCATACGCCCCACTTATAAGGGGAACAGTGGGCAACTTTAACGCTTTTTGACGTCAAATCACGTTAAAAGGAGGGCGAATGCGTACTGCACCGGGGGTGAAAATATCATCACCCAAATATTAAATGGGGCAAAAATATCAAATCTCTATTCTTTTTGGTAGGGTTTCCCACTCTACTTCATCGGATCTCATATCCACTCAAATCTTCCGCCATGGATCCACTTCGGAAGACCTTCAATCCCAAGAAGCAGCTTAAAGAAGAGTATGATTTTTTTAAAACTCTCTCTATGTGAACACCCAAAATTTTGACCCCCAAAAATACTCCTACTTAAAATTTCGTGCTGCTTTGAAAGGGGAGGGTGTTTTTGTTTTTTGGAAACACATTAGGGTTAGGACTTTTAATAAGAAAACTGCAAATATATCCTTTAGGGTTGTGCAGAACATAATTCAACCCTAATCGTTTTTGCAGCCCTCGAAGAGAGTGAGGTTCGTGAGAACAGCATGGGAGAATCAATCGCATAGCCTTCGTCTGCGAATCCGGGTAAGAACTTTGAGTCTTAATTGTTTATGTAGTTAAGAGAACTAAAGAAAATAATATAATTAATCTGTTAGGATTGGCATGTGTGTTGACCTAGGGATGGATTCATAGATCCCTAAGAGAATAGAGTTTTGAATATGGAACTAGAATATTTAGGGTTTAGATTAATCCCTAAAAAACTTAGATTAATTATGATAAATAAATTTGAGACTTTTAGAGCATGAAATTGGATTAGATAGATTCCTCTCGTCGATATGAGTCCAACGGATCCAACCACGCACGAATTTGAGTTAAAACGAGAAAGTTATGCCTTTTTGAAGTTTTCAGGATGAATATGAAATTCTAATGGAAAAACCTAGTCCGTGATCTTAGGACTTCCGAAGCATAGCTTAGGACTTCCAAAGGTGGACCAGTATAATTTCTTAAACCCAGTCCGTGACCTTAGGACTTTCGAAGCATATCTTAGGACTTTTGAAGGGACGTCCGAACGCTGAAATTTTGTGAAACTTCATAAATTCATAACTTATTCGTTTTTTGTCCGTTTTTTATGCTCTTGTAGTCTACGGACATGCTGGAAATGCATTCTTTCTGTTAAAAATAGTTTCAAGAAGTTTGAAAACTTTATAATAATGATAATTCCAAAATAGTAAAAAAGAACCATATGACTGATATTAATAATGGAACTCATGGGAAATGTTCCTAATATTGATTGTAGGTAACCAAGGTGTTCTGTGAAAAGGATTTCGAACTTCAATTGAGGTGAGTAATAAGGGACTATATTGATGGGTTATCCCAAACTTTTTTGACAATATTCTTATTGCTCACATGCTTTACTGTTTGAAAACTAATTCAGATCACTGATTATTGCACCCTATTGAATATTGAAAACCATGATACCTTATAGACTGAGACTGTACACCCATTATGAACCTTTTTGAACCACATGCTATTGAGTACCTAAACCTTATGAATATTGAATCAGTTTTTCTTGAGATGCTAGTTTATTTTTGGACCCTTAGCCAATGGGGAATGCATTATACCTTTGGCACTTAGATACCACTAGTCAGTATAATTACTGTCATATAGTAGACAGATATTGAATCAATAAACATAGCACTATCGATGTCTCAGGAAACTTTGACTTATCAAATTTGACACCCATATCGAATATTGAAATTGAATGATGCCTTATTTCTGAAAATTGATGCCAATTGAACTATCAACCACTGTTACCATTGAATGCCTTACCGTCTTTGGATTGCTTTTGCTTTTGATGCCATATCTGTTGGTGTAGTTTCTTATTACTTCACATGAGTGCGTTTAGCTCACCCTTATTTAACAATTTCAGATCTCGAGGTGTATTTCCAGCTTGAAGTTGGAGCGACAAGGGAGATTGCTATTGAAGATTCAGCCATTTATTATTTAGTTTTTAGTGAGTATTAGTTGATCTTGGGTTTACTTTATTCTTTTAGCATGGGTTGGGAGGAATTGGAGATAGATTATAATGGAATAAACCATTTATGATTGAATAAGAATTATTTGGATTTAGTTTGTTGAGCATGGTTCTGTTTTTTGCTAAACTTGCATGCTTGTGAAGGTAACTTTACAGGTATGTGGCGTTGTCGCACCCCTAAGTCTTGTGATTGTTAATTAATATGTTATTGAGTGGCTTGGGGCGTGACACACACACACACACTCTCTCTCTCTCTTCCAACAATTCATATATGTTTAATCCTACATTAGGTCCAAACCCAAGCTTTCTATCATTGTTTTTGTTTCTCAGATTCATGAGCAATTTGACTGGATCTTCCATGCTTGAGATTGCCGCTCTCTCAGCAATTGTACCCGTGAGTATCCTCGTTTCCTTTTTAATCATTGGTTATCGCATTTGAATACCCTATCGAAGATCATAATATTCAGAATTTCAGTTCCTCGGAGGATCTGTTCTACTGATTTTCTTTTAGATAGGATGCCTTATAGTTTTTTCTCTTTTTTCCACATTCTGATGCTTCTTCGGCGCTGGATTAGCTCCAAGGGCATAGATGGTAATTTCTAATTTTATTTGATACTCTTATGTGCCTGTCACGCCCCCAAGCCACACACCCAAGACCTGAAGACACGACAGCACCGTATACCTGCAAAGCAAGCTCTACAAGTATACAAGGCTAGCAAAACAATATTAGAACCACTCATAACACAAACTAAACAATACTGTCTTACATAAATTTAGAACAAAGTCTCACTATTATACAATACTTACTATGCTAGATTTCTCTGTTTTTAAAATCTTACGATTTACGATTTGAATCTAACGATTCAAGTTGATTCGTGGGTTGAAGGATTTAAATTGTACTTAATGTCACGCCCCAAACCCCACCCTGGGCATAGGAAGTGGCAGCGCCGTACACCTGCAAAGCAAGTTCTATAAGTATACACGGCTAGCAAAACAATATTAGAACCACTCACAACATAAACTAAACAATACCGTCTTACATAAATTTAGAACAAAATCTCACTATTATACAAAGTGCTAGATTTCTCTGTTGTCAAAATCTTACGATTTACAATTCATGGGTTGAACGATTTAAATAGGACGAAGAATCTTTTTTCATAAAAATCTTACGATTTAAGTACGATTCGACTTTAAATCGTGCAATTTTTACGATTCTTTTTACGATTTTTAAGATTCTCTCTGTTTTGAATTTTGAGAACTGATTGTGATTTCAAAATGAAAATCATTTCAAAATGCTTTGTTTATTTCTGATATTTCTTTGTACGATGATTATTATAGATTTGAGTATGTGATTTGTTTACTGTTGTCATAAATTATATAATGATTTATATTATGATGAATATGGTTTGTGTTTTGTTTAGTAATTTATTGTGCGTTGAATATGGTTTGTGTTTCAGATTACTAATAATTGAATTTTATATTTAATTTAATAGTTTCAAATGGAAAATAGATAATTACTCATTTTATTCTTATTATTTGCCTTTTTATATTTTTAATATTTTTTTTCATATTTATATATAAATCTGAAAAAATATTACGATTTACGATTCGAACCCTATTACGATTTACGATTCGATTCCGATTTTCAGAACCTTGCTAGATTTAACAGACTCCAATAGCTGATGATGCAACTGCACTCTCTTGGATCATCTTAAGGTGTCCATTTGGGGGGAGATGGACATGTACTATCTGTCCACAATTATGCCCGTTTTTCACCCCACAAATGGAAGGGTTAGGATGATCAAATGGAGTTGATTTTTGGTACACACCTCATTCATAATGGAGCTTTTCAAATGAATGCTTAAGATCAACCATAAAATATGACCTGCCATGTTTTCTGCACTCGAGCGCAGGAACTGTTTTCTCATATATATATATATATATATATAGAGGAAAAGGATTGTGCGGTTGAGCGCATAAGGGTTTCATGCGGTTGAAGAGAGAGAACCATTCTCATTGGTTGATTTAGTGGGCCCGGGCAGGAAAAGAAAGAGAGATTTCGTGCGTTGTTATCATTCTCTTCGACTGCTTAAAGAAACTTTTTTGATTTGACAGCCTCTATTTTCTCGTAATTGTCATAACCTCCTATATGTGATTGGTATTTGTTTCATAATTTTAAAATTTATAACCCGTAATTTTTCATTCAAAACCTTATAATTTAGCTAATTTACTTTTTGTTGTGTAATGATTACTTTTTAACCTTTTCTAGCAACATTTTAGCAACATTTGGATGCGCGCATCTTTGCACACTCGATGGCCACTTGCCGAGAAATTGCCAAGGAGAAGCTTGATAGCAAATTCTATTAAAATAAAAACCACATTTAAATGTGGTCAACAGTACTGGGCACTCTCACTTTATGTATGGCCCACACCATAGGATGATCCAAACCGTCCATTAGTTGGGCCATAGCCTAAATAGGTTATGCTCCAAAAATCATTTCCATAGGATGATCCTATCCCTCCAATCTGAATGTTAGAGGGTTGATCCTAACCCTCTATAGATCGGAGGGTTAGAATCAACCGATGGAAATAATTTTGGGGCATAACCTATTTAGGGTATGGCCCATCTAATGGACGGTTTGGAACTTTGGATAATCCTACGGTGCAGGACATACCGTACGGGTCACTTTTGCAAGGTCTACTTACTAGTCTTTGATGCAGTCCTTCGCTTCCCATACAACGACGCAAAAAAATTACAGACTCATTTCATGGAAGACAAGGACGGTGGATCAGAAGAAAAATGCCCAATAAAAGAAAAAGAGTCTTCTAATATCAAAAAATGTACAAGCAATAATTTTTTTCTCTTGTAAGAGAAACTTAAGCAGAAGGGATAATTGCATAGGTAGCCCATTGCAATTAAAAAAAACATTGATCTGACGATCCTAACCGTAAATTAGCTAAAACATTCATTAGATGGGCCATACCCTAAATAGGTTATGCCCCAAAATTATTTCCATCGGTTGATTCTAACCCTCCGATCTATAGAGGATTAGGATCAACCCTCTAACATTCAGATTGGAGGGATAGGATCATCCTATGGAAATGATTTTTGGAGCATAACCTATTTAGGCTATGGCCCAACTAATGGACGGTTTGGATCATCCTATGGTGTGGGCCATACATAAAGTGAGAGTGCCCAGTACTGTTGACCACATTTAAATGTGGTTTTTATTTTAATAGAATTTGCTATCAAGCTTCTCCTTTGGCAATTTCTCGGCAAGTGGCCATCGTGTGTGCAAAGATGCGCGCATCCAAATGTTGCTAAAATGTTGCTAGAAAAGGTTAAAAAGTAATCATTACACAACAAAAAGTAAATTAGCTAAATTATAAGGTTTTGAATGAAAAATTACGGGTTATAAAATTTTAAAATTATGAAACAAATACCAATCACATATAGGAGGTTATGACAATTATGAGAAAATAGAGGCTGTCAAATCAAAAAAGTTTCTTTAAGCAGTCGAAGAGAATGATAACGCACGAAATCTCTCTTTCTTTTCCTGCCCGGGCCCACTAAATCAACCAATGAGAATGGTTCTCTCTCTTCAACCGCATAAAACCCTTATGCGCTCAACCGCACAATCCTTTTCCTCTATATATATATATATATATATATATATATATATAATGGGATTTGCTAGGCTCCATCGCAAAAGGCATTTCGCGGCTGGTCTGTTGCATGTCAGACCAGTCACCTCATGAATGAAGACAACATCTTTTGTCTCCATTCACGAGGTGGCTGGTTTGACGTGCGACAGACCAGCCGCGAAATACCTTTTGCAGTGGACGCTAGCAATTCCCATATATAATAGACATAGATATGTATACAAAAGAATTTATATGATGGGTGGCTGTGAAAACACGTGAAGTCTAAAAAAGTAGGTACGGCCCACTTTTTTTGATGATCCAAACCGTTCATCTGTTTGGGCACAATGTAAATAGGTTGTGCCCTAAAAATCAGTTCCATAGGATGATCCGAACCCTCCGATCTGAACTGATATGAAGATGGAGATTTCCAAAAATCATTTATGGAATCTTCTACAAATCGAAGGGTTAGGATCATCCTATGGAACTGATTTTTGGGACACAACCTATTTACGTTGTGCCCAAACAGATGAACGGTTTGGATCATCAAAAAATATGGGCCGTACCTACTTTTTTTAGACTTCACGTGTTTTCATGGCCACCCATCATATAAATTCTCTGTATATAATATATGGTCTCAATGATATCCCATAGGTTTTGACACTCAGGTAAGACTTACATTTAAATGTTATATAGATTGGAATTTTTGTCATTGAACATGAGAAAATTAAGGTTACATGCATGTTGATAGAAGCCATAATATACCTTGAACAAGATTCTAATGCTACTTCTATTTCAGCAAGACAAGCTTGATGGAGGGATAAACATAATGGAATTCAAGAGACGATTGTTATCTTAACACCAAAAATAGAATTAATGAAAGTTTAATTACCTGTTAATAATTCTAAAAGGACTTCAAGTTTTACTAAAATAAAATTTTTTCCGAAGAAGATGGAATATCTTAAAACAACATCACTCATATTCGAATTTATCACACTTAACTGTTCTTATATTTTATAAGCAGCATACTACACCATGCCAAATGCAAAATGTAGGGAAGGTAAAGGGTTTTTACATTTAAAATGTAATATCAAAATGCTACCAAAATTACTAAGGTTTTCGATCGAGATCGCCGGTAAAACTCAGTTTTCTTGTAGTTTCCATTGCTGGGCAACCTCAGAGAGGGACCTATAAGAAGACCCATCTTCAGCCAATGCCTTGGCAGCCGCATCTTTGAGGTCTCCCATTCTACTCCTCGCCTCTTTCCCTTCTTCCCCTTTCATCAAACCCTTCACAACTCTCGCAATCTCCTCCTTCTTTATCAACCCCGTCTCACTAGCTTTAGGCCTCAAAGCCACCTTCATACCCTCCACCATGACCGCGTTCATCTTTTGCTCAGCATAGAGAGGCCATGCTATCAAAGGCACGCCATTAACGACACTCTCAAGGGTCGAATTCCAGCCACAATGAGACAGAAACCCACCTGTGGATCCATGGCTAAGTACTTGTGTCTGTGGGGCCCACGAAGAGACCAACATCCCCTTCCCCTTTATTCTACTCACAAACCCTTCAGGCAAAAACTCAAAAGGGTCCCCTTTAACACCCCAGAGGCTGAAAAAAGTTGCATTTGCCTCCTTTTCACTTGGGCTTCTTACCACCCACAAAAATCTTTGCTCACTCAGCTCCAATCCCAAAGCCAATTCATTCAACTGCTCAAACGAAAGGGTCCCACCACTTCCATAACAGACAAACAACACTGACCCACGTGGCTGATCGTCCAGCCACTTTAAACACTCGGATTCATCACTTTCTCTTGTCAAACCAATCAGAGGGCCCACCGGGTAAATTGGAGGTCTTCCTGGCATTTCTTCGGTCAGAGCCTTTATAGCTCCGGGTTCGAAATCCACAAAGCTATTTACTAGAATACCTGCTAAAGCATGAATGATTAATTTATTCAATAACACCAACTCAAATAGCTTAAGCTTTTGAAATAATTGGTTGTTTCAAACGATTTCAGAGCAATTGTCTCATCGCAAGCCCTAGGTTCAAGACCCAACAACTGCTTGTATATGGGCCGTATGGCTAACCCAAAAGAGTGGCCACATGTGCCACATGTAGGCCAACCGAAAAAAGAAGGGCCACACATTAGGGAGAGTGGTATGCCGGTATAGTCCAATATTTTTCAAAAGTACGGTACGTCTTGCACCATAAGATGATCAAAACCATCCATTTGATGGGCCAAAAGGTAAATTGGTTGTACCCGAAATCCCATTTCAATAGGATGATCCTAGCCATACGATCTATAGAGGAACTACATATTATTGAAACCTTTATAGATAGGACGGTTGGGATTGTCAAATGGAAATGATTTTTGGGGCACAATGTATTTAAGTTGTGGCCATCAAATGGACGGTTTGGATCATCAGATGGTGTAAGCCGTACAGTTTGAAAAACACTAGACTATATGGGCTTACACCTTCTGCCATGGGATTTGCTAGCGTCCATGGCAGAAGGTGTGTTGCGGATTGGCTGTTGCATGTGAGGGTTGCCACACGGCGTACTTTTCAAGCAGATTTTGTGTTCGTTTATGATGTGGCTGCTGTCACATGCAACAGCGCATCCATGAAATTTGAAGAAATTTGATTTCACTATATTTTTTGCTTGATTACAATCAATCTCAAGGTGTGCTTATGTAGAGCACTTACATGATAAAACATAAAATGGAATCAAAATAATTATAGAAAGAGAAGATGCTAATCAAATCTACTTTCCAATGGTAAAAGAAGTGTAAATCTAAGTATTTGCTAAGGCTGGGTGGACGGCTTGATCAGCTACTCGGTGTGATGATCATGGCAAGGTCTGATTGACTACTCTGGTACCATGATAAATTTAGAGATTTTCACTAAACTTAGATGGATTACGAAGAGAATTAACGGTGCTTAGATAGATCACTTACATGATAAATATAAAATGAAATCAAGATAGCCATGGAAAAGAGATGATAATAGAAGATTCTATTCTAGCCTAATTTCTAATTTAATCTTATTGTTTAATAAAGCTAAGTTACCTCCTACTTGCCTAATCTACACCAAGACAATCCAACGGTGGACGCTAGCAAATCCCCTAAGGTATAAATGATTAAATAACTCCAACTCTTAACAGCTTAAGCTTTTGGAGTAATTGATTGTTTCACAATACCTTCTACATCTTTGTAACGTTTTGACTGGTGTAAGACCCATCTGTATGCGTCGTTTTGCCTGTCTTGAAACGGCTCTCCCACGTCTTTCCATGAAACCGGGATACAACCGGGAAGTTTCAGGGGCTCAGTTATATCTCTATATTCGCAAGTATACGTCGCATCAAGTGTCTCTAAATTTAAGGCCAGAGATAAGCACATAGCGGTAGTGGAGAAGAATAAATACGGCCGGACAGAAAATTCTCCGGCGAGGTCGATGACGTCCGTACAGAAGAGATCGACGATGACGGCAACGAGATGGGTCGTTGAGTTTAGGGTTTTTAAAATCTCACGTATTGAAGGGAGGGAGAGACTGACCGTAAGGCACATACGGGTTTCAGCACGGATGCCGGTAGGGGTGTCCTGGGGAGAAATTGGGGGGAGAGAAATTGAATTAACATCTTTTGGGAGGGATTCTAGTATGGTGTTTTGGGCTTTGGATGAGGGGTCGGCTGAGAGAGAGACGAGTGTGATTGAGAAGTTGTGAAGGACGAGTCTCTTTGCTAACTCAGCTAGTGGGATGAGATGACCCATGCCGGGACTCTGTATAATCGCTATGTGGGGTTTTTGGCTTTCTTCCATTGCTGCAACCTTCTTTTTCTTCCTCCTTTTTTCCTTGATGGTGGTAGGGGTGGCGAGAAATGCTTGTACGAGTTTATATAGGATTTTGGGATTTGATATATTTGTCCCCATTTCTTCCCTGAGACATACCCATCTAGTGTACGTATTATGACTACCATTTTACACTAGATGAGTAGATGGGGCTGTCCCAAGAAAGAAAAGAGGGCAAATATGTCATTTTTCTTTCTCCTTCTCTCATTTAAAATTTTTGCCTCTTTTAGTCAACTAGGACTTGGCAGTTGGCACAAACGTAGAAAAATCCTTTCTAGACGTGATCATTCGAAAAAGTCTATTTCAAACTAATCGGTCAACGAAGTTTTGTCCACTAAATAAATGCAAAGAGCCCCATAGTTAGTGCCAGAGGTGCAAATTTCAATAAAAAAGGTGCAAATTTGAAAAAAAAAAGAAGGAATCCGCGACCTAACCGGCTTGTTGTTTTGCTCATTAAAACGGGTTCTAATTTCACGACACCGTGTATAAGAAGACAAAATGAGGAAAGTGGATATTTTCGTAATTTCGCGACATCGTGGACATGGTTCCGGTTCGAACCGAGGAACCGAACCGAACCGGCACATATGGTTCGGTTCTGTTCGATTCCATTTCTATATGGTTCGGTTCCGGTTCCGAAATCCGGGAACCGGTGCAAATTCGGTTCGGTTCTGGGTTTGGAATTCCGGACCGAGAACCGACCCTCGCCTTAAGTTCTTAAGTTCCATACCTCCTCATTTGATAAAATCACCCCACGCCCACTTTAATTCACGCCCTTATAAGTTTTGATTCATGGAGGGGATGGAAATATCATTTCCACGAGATTTTATAGAGTGTGGGGTGTGGCCCTAAAATCTAGTATTTTCAAAAAAGTAATGTACGGCCCACTTCATAGGAATATTCAAACCGTTCATTTTCTGCTTTTTCATGCATTAATCAAATGTAAAATGATGACCAAAAACAATAAATATCACCCAGGCTGTTACTAGCCCACTACTATTACTGTTACTATGGTTTGCGCCTTGTCGCATGATACATGCAAATGTTTAGCAGAATGGACATCTACTAAATACTAAACAGGGGTTACAGGGCCATTGGTGAAGGTTAGGTAAACCCAGAACCGAACCAAACCGATTATATATGGTTTTGGTTTGGTTCGGTTCGGTTCCATACATATATGGTTCGGTTCTGGTTCCAATTTCAGGGAACCGATTATATATGGTTCGGTTCTGGGTTTAGCCCAAAACCGAACCGAACCGAACCGAACCATGTCCTCCCTAGACAAAATGATGGCTGTGGATATTTTCGTAATTTCGGAAGCTTTTACTTGTTTATTACTGGCTACGCACCTTAACCGGAAATAGGCAAATCGAGGGTACCTGGGGACATGGTTTTAAATTTTGGATTTCTGTACCGAAACGGCCGAAACTTACTAAATTTCGGCCAAAATTACGGAAATTTCAGCAAATTCTGCAAAATTTGGGAAAAAATATTAATTTTTTATTCCTTTACTAAATTTCAGCAGAAATTACCAAAATTTCTGCCCAAAAAAACGACATTTCATGCGCCTTTACATAATTTCAGTTTCGCTTACCTCAGAAATTTGGGCCGAACCGAAATTTAAAACCTTGCCTGAATGCCTACGAACGAATGAGTGTTGGGCCTGGTAGACCGATAGTGGAACCAGGAGTGGAACCGAAGTAATCCAACATCCCACATGGCATGAGAAGGGTAGTTTTGCCATTTCAAAAGATAAAAAGAGACAAATCAAGGAGAAGATTGCTCAAATCAAGGAGAAGATTGCTCACATGCAAATAGGCTATTTGTTGGGTTCCACTCTGGGTCCCTTAGTCGGTTACCATATCATTATTCGGAATAAAATTGGACGGTGAAAAATTCACCCTCTTCTGTTGCAATATTCACCCCTATTTTTCAAAATGGACTGTACAGCCCACACCATAGGGTGATCCCGTCCATTTGATGGGCCAAAATGTAAGTTGGTTGGGCTTGGATCATCCACATGGCCCCAAAAATCATTACCATTGGATGATCCTAGCCCTCCGATCTATCCATAAACTAACTGTATATAATCAAATCTCCATAAATCAGACGCTGGGATTATCATATGGAAATGATTTTTGGCGCACAACTATTTACATTGTGACCCATCAAATGGACGGTTTGGATCATCCTATGGTGTGGGCTGTCCCATCCATTTTGAAAACTAGGGGTTGAATATTGTAATAGAAGGGGGTGAATTTATCACTGCCCGAAAAATATAAGGGGAGATGATATCTGCAATTCAATGTTTTGAGATCCATGCTCTCCTTGCCTGTCTTCTAGTAATTAATGGGCTTGTGAGAGCTTTTGGGAACTGTAAGAACCAGTTGACTGTCTTTTAAATACTAAAAGAAAAGGCAGTGGAGTGGGAGATCAAAACAGTGGAGTGTTGATATCATTTCCCAATATAAAATGGGGCGCTGATATCCCCCGCGCGGGACGGCAGGCTAACGTATTCCCACCATTTGACCGGTCTCTCTCTCTCTCTCTCCACACACACAACTGGAACAGTAGGTGGGCCCATCTTTGAACAACGTGGGCCCCGCCCATACCACACCATAGGATAATCTAAACTGTCCATTTGATGGGCCATAAACGTAAATAGGTTGCATCCCAAAATATTTTTCCATAGGAGGATCCCAGCCCTCCGATCTAAATAGAAACTACATCTTATGCAACCTCTGTAGATTGTAGGGTTGTGATCATCCTACGGAAATGATTTTTGGGGCACAACCCTTTTACATTGTGGCTCATCAAATGGACGGCTCGGATCATCCTATAGTCTGGACGGTACACTTCATTTTAAAAAATATGGGTGGGGCCTAAATTGGTACGAACCACACCATAGGATGATCCAAGCCATGGACGGCTTGGATCATCCTATGTTGTGGACGGTACGCTTCAATTTGAAAAATATCGGTGGGGCCTACAATTGGGCCTTAATGTTAGTGTACGACCAACTCCATAGGTTTATCCAAACCATGGACGGCTTGGATCATCCTATATTGTGGACGGGCCTTAATGTTACGGTATGACCACAGCATGATCCAAACCGTTCATTTGATGGGCCAACCCTTTCGGGGGCACAACCCATTTACGTTATGGCCCATCAAATGGACGGCTTGGATCATCCTATGTAGTGGACGGTACGCTTCAATTTGAAACAAATCGGTGGGGCCTACGATTGGGCCTTAATGTTACTGTACAACCAACTCCATAGGATTATCCAAACCATGGACAGCTTGGATCGTCCTATGTTGTGGATGGGCCTTAATGTTACGTTACGACCAACTCCATAGAATGATCCAAACCATTCATTTGATGGGCCACAATGTAAATAGGTTGTGCCCCAAAAATCATATTCATAGGATGATCACAACCCTACAATCTATAGAGGTTGCATAAGATGTAGTTTCTATTTTGATCGGAGGGCTAGGATCAGCCTATGGAAATGATATTTTGGGACACAACGTATTTATGTTTATGGCCCATCAAATGGACGGTTTGGATTATCCTACGGTGGTATGGGCGGGGCCTACGTTATTTAAAAATGGGCCCACCCGTCCACCAACGGTTTCTGTTGGGCCCACCAACTGTTCCTGTTGTGTGTGTGGAGAGGGGAGGGGGAATATCAGCGCCCTGTAAAATGGGGCGAAAATATCAAATCTCTATTCTTTTTGGTAGGGTTTCCCGCTCTACTTGATCGGATCTCAGATCCTTTCAAATCTTCCACCATGGATCCACTTCGGAAGACCTTCAATCCCAACAAGCAGCTTAAAGAAGAGTATGATTTTTTGAAACTCTCTCTCTCTCTCTTCCAACAATTCATATATTTAATCGTACATTAGTCCAAACCCTAACTTTCTATCGTTGTTTTTTTTCTCAGATTCGTGAGCAATTTGACTGGATCTTCCATCCTTGAGATTGCCGCTCTCTCAGCAATTGTACCTGTGAGTATTCTCGTTTTCTTTTTAATCACCGGTTATCACATTTGAATACCCTATCGAAGATCATGATCTTCAGAAGATTTTCTTTTAGATAGGATGCCTTATAGTTCTTTCTCTTTTTTCCAGATTCTGATGCTTCTTCGGCGCTCGATCAGCTCCAAGAGCATAAATGGTAATTTCCGATTTTATTTGATACTCAGCTTATTTGAAATTAGATCTGTTGAGCAGATGACAAGCGTAGATCTGTTGCACACTTGTGTCAAACCCTAGAAATTACGTATTTTTAGGACTTTGGTCTCCGTCTCGGAATAGATTCTCGAACATGTTCTCTGCTTGTTTTAAGAAATTGGTATGCATAGATTGATTTGCCGTCCTGCAATTATGATTTGAATTCTATAATTTGATTGCCAGGATATGCTGAAATTAGTGTTATCTCAGTAGGAGAAATGCCAGTATCTTGGATGCAGGTTAAGACTGTTGTGTTGGTATAATGCTTCTTGTATTTGTGTTATTTTCTAATTTGGGCCTTTTTATGACACGAGATCATTGGAGTGTCATAGGACATTCGGTGTTGCCTAGAGAAGCTAGGAGCATATCGTTGTGTTCTTTTCTAGTTGACATCGGTAGTTATGTTAAGAAGAGATTGAGTTATGTGCAAATTATGCTCCAATGTGGGACCATTCTTTCTTATAGGGACAATTTAGAAAGAAATAAGTGTAGGCGTTGCAATTTAATTAGTGGCGAAGTTGTAAATACAGAGACACGAGTTGACTTCTCAAGCACCACTGCACCTTGAGGGTGGACGTGTCATTTATGTCTTAGCGGTTATCTTTTGGTTTTGATTCCTGAAGTTTCTTTACTTTTCATGAAATTCTCTTCTAAGAACTTAGTTCACGTGATGGCGTTATGTTTGAACATAGAGGTTTTTTATTTTTTGAAAATGTTGAACACAGAGGTGTTAGTCGGCTTGAAATCTCTTAATCCTCCTTCTCGGTTCAATAAACGAACCACTTGGATGGATATGGGACCATCTGCTATTTCTAGAGAATCTATATGATGAATGGGCATACGGACACGTAAAGGTGGTATGATGGACGTACCGCCCTTGATATTTGATCCAACAGCAGCTTCTCAAAAAGTGAGCTCCTGTTGGATCAAATATCAAGGATGGGATGATGAGTACGAGTTTGTACGCCCACTCATCATATAATTTCTTGCTATTTCTATCCCTCCAAATGTTGAAATAGAAATCAACATTGTTGAATTTCTCAAACCAGAGGCATGCATCTTCTAGCTTCCAATTTCAGTGTCTTTGCTCAGTGGTTTTCTGTCATTCGTGATTGCAGCATTTATCGTTAGATGGTCATGTAAGAGATGATGCTAAATAAGCAAGTATGGAGAAATGCTCAGAGTAACTGGCATCTATCCACCACAAGCAAGTTGAGACTTAAATATGTAAGCATTTGTGGCTGAAAGATATGCAAGTGAATTTTCTGTCATCAAAGCATCTCCTGATCAATATTTGCCTTTATGTTTGCGTTAAAGATTCAAAATGACTATGATTTTGACATTCTTATCATACATGTTTTGCATCTCATGATAAGTATAATTTGCTACCTCAGTTATGCAGAAAGACAGTTTTTCATAGATATTATTTGTTTATACTGCTGCATGATGGAACTGCTAAAAAATAGGCTTGATTGATCATATTAAAGATATGGTATTTAACTAGCCTTATCTCAAGTTTTGATATGCTTGCATTAGCATGTGATTCTTCAGATTTTTTCAATGTCTCCTGAAATAGCTTTCAGTTTCTATAAATCTCATAAATAGAAATACTTTGCACATGCATCAATTTTACTAGCTATTCCCTTTTCCAAAATGTTGAATGTTTCCATGGGATGTCCATTTAAATTGTTTTTTATGGTGGAAGGTATGGAATGTGATTGCTAATTTATTTTTCAGATATTTTACGTTCCACGGGGTTTGTACAAAAGAAGAATGACGATGCGACTGTTTATCATAAAGATATGAGGAGTTACATGGTCACACTGACTATGGATTTTCTTTACATCATTCTGCCAATCCTTTCTATTTTTACAGTAAGTCTGTTCTCACTGAATTTATGAGCTTGAAGTAAAGTTTTGACAATCCCTCTTTCTTTTCTATATGTAATGTTTTATGATTTGCGTGCTGTAACTTGACGTCCTATATTGTTATCTTATGGGGCTTTAATGTCATTACTCATTACTCAATATGGCCTTAGGTGAGGAAGTTCCCATGTTTGTGGCCTCTGATTACCTCCAAGTTCAGATTGATTTATACTGTTTTAATTTCATTATTCAATATGGCCTTAGGTGAAAAAGTTTCCCTTTTCTTTCTAATATAATATTTTATGACTTGGTAGTTGTAAGTTGTAAATTGACGTCCTATATTGGCATCCTGTGATGCTTTGATTTTGTTATATTGTTATTCAATATGGCCTTAGTTGAGGAAGTTCTTCATCTTAGAGTCCTTTGATTGCCTCCTAGTTCTGATTTAAATATTGATCTCTTCCACTCAACCATTCACTAAATTATAATTATGTTATTATCCTTACTTATGCCAGGTTCTAGCAGAATGGACTTATGTTTGTGCAGTTTGCCTGATATTGCTGTTGCTTCTCTCCATCATAGCTGAAAGGTAAAATTTTCAACCTTGATAAGATTGATTTAGTGTGCCTTCTATTTGTTCAACAATCTCAGATCCACATGGCCTATCTGGAATGTTTGAGGCCGTTCCATGAGATATTAGCGCCGTTCCATGAGATATTAGCATATGGGGATTGTGTTTTTAAGATAAGTCTAAAGGCTGTAATTTTTTTTTTTCAGATTTATGACTTCTAAGTATTCCAAAGAAGGGGTTCAGCCTATATCTTCTCTTAGGATGAACATTTCATCATACCGAGTTTCCATGGTATGCATTCCCTTTGACCTAGCTGGTCTTCATATTATTATTCTAATCAATTCGTTAAAAAAAGTGGTTTCTATTTTGCCCCTTCTGAAGAATGATTTGCGTGTGATGTAGATGATTGTAACATGCTTGTGCATCTTGGCTGTTGACTTCAAAATATACCCTAGAAGATATGCTAAGACCGAGACTTATGGTACTGGTCTGGTAAGGTCTTTTAAGCTCTATCAGAAATTCAATTGTTGCTTCTTGATTTTTGGTTCTCTTTTATAAATGCAAGTCACTATACCGTCAAATGAACCTATCTCATTCATCACGGAAACAATTTCTTGAGTGCTCGAATGTAGAGTGTCTAATTAAATATGATCAGTCGAATTTCAATATACAACTGCTTCTTTGGAATAACTTTTAGTCTTCATTGTTAGTCAGTTAATCCAAGACAAGAAGGTCTGGGACTGGGATTAATGGTCCAATATTATAAATGCCAGAGTATTTGTTTCGTTTACATGAGCATGCGCTTACAGGCCCATATCTGCATCTAAAAGAGACTATTTTCCGTCCCAGATTGTTACTGTCTCAGAAGTATATTATCTTGACATTTTTACCTATATTTTTTGTGTACTTCCTAATTATCTGCTTATCTAAGAACGCCATGTTGCTTACTAAGAGCTTGCTCAACTACGCTGAGTACATTTGACTGTAATCACCACACTGGGTTGCATGTTGGTTGAAGATTGAAAGATACATTATTGCTCTTAATGTGCCAATTGGAAACGGAGAGAGTTTGTCTTCAAAGGGTTTCATGGACACTCATTACCATCCATGGTGCTAATGAGCAAAAAACTAAGTCCATTAATTTCCTTCAATCTTTTTCTGAAGCATTAAGCAACAATCCCTTCTTTGTTTTGAAACATATTTTATTAAAATGAAAAGCCGAAGTACAAGCTAAGGATCATCGTGCAGAGATTGCCTAATGGTGAGGTTTGGTCTATTTACACTAGATTTAGCTAGTCTGTCTGCTAGCTCATTTGCACTCCGAGGAGTATGATTAAAGGTAAAGCTAATTGTATTGTTGTTTCATCTGTCTTTTACTTCATGGATAGTAGCTGCCAATTTCCAAGGTCCTGTATTGTTGCCTTTTGCCCATGCAATTGCATTTTCAGAATCACCTTCAATCTGTATCCTTCCATTCATTTGCTCGTGAAAAATTCTCGAGCTCTGATTGTAGACAAGGAAGATGTGCCCGGCATGAGGCATTGGTAGAAAGAGTAAACTGAAAATTCCCCTCTAATCTCCCGAATGCTGACTCTTTTATCCTCAGCAGTCTCTTTAATAAATGTTGCCTCTAGAGTATCCAAGAATCTATCCACCCTCTCAGTCTCCAACCTCCGAAGCTAACATCGTACTTCTCAGCAATTGCTACCCTCTAGAGATGAGAGTGATCCTCGCAAACCTCCAAAGACATTTACCTAGCACCACTCTATTCATCGCCTTGATACTTGTGTTGTCCAATTCCCAAGGTGTCTTCAACTGAAAAGCTTCTTTCCAATTAACAAGATCAACATTCCAATTGAAAAACCTCCAAAGGCATTTCCAATCGAGCAGGTTCCTACTCTTGTTTCTGGCCCACGTATAACATACTCTGATCAAAGGAAAATCAACCAAAGCGTTTATCCATCAAACATAGAAAAGGTCAACATGCTAGATGAAACCCTCAAATGCCCCCGCACATTCATCGATGAATTTAGTGGCGTTGGAATCTCCTCCACACATACCAAGGATACTGCCATTTTCCTCTGATTGCTTCAAGCTCATCCCAAAAAATACGTCGTGCTGTCGAAGAGTTCGAACTGTAAAACCCTGTGAAAGTCCAAAAGGATCCATCGATCACCTTCCCTTTTTTTTTGTGAATGGCTCCATCGATCACCTTCGTAAGCAAGATAGGAATAGAATATGCTTCAATAACCTTTTCCTCCAAAGCAAATTGAGATACCTCCCAGGCCACCAAAATTCCGCCAGCTCCCCGTACCAAATTTCGGACGAGGAAACAGAAAGGTACAAATAAATCAGATTATTTTTTTGATCAAAAGTACTACGTGAAATCTTTGGCTGCCCTCCCCCAATCCCTATCCCTAACCCGTAAATACAACTTCCACAATATAAGCAAAACTTCACAAATGCAGTTTTATTAGCTCTAAAAGTACTCTTGCTACCCCTTTTGCTGGTAGCATTTTCTCATTGGTACCCTACAAAATGGTGCGAGCTTTGTTTGCGCTATGCATGCTATTAGATGTTTCTGCTTTTACAAACCCAAGGATTTGAAAGTTACATTAGTTTCCTCATTTGGTTATTTTATTTTATAGATTGTAAAGTAGAATCCATTGCTTGTATATTACTTGTAGCATATAGGAGTATAATTATTTCTTCTCTATGCACCAATGGCATCTTGTATGTTCTTCATACACCTACTGTTCTTTTGATACAACATGTAGCATTCTTGAAACTCTCCCTCTCTCTCTCTCTCCCTCTCTGTCTCCCTCTCTATACACGCGCACACACACACACACACACACACACACACACACAGAGAGAGAGAGAGAGAGAGAGAGAGAGAGAGAGAGAGAGAGGCACGCACGCACATATATGATTTTCCACAAGAGCTTTAAAGATCTTAAACTTTAGAAAGAGCTTAGGATTTTTCTCTAAGAAACCCAGATGTATCTACTTTAGTCATCCACTGATAGTGGGTCCTACCTTACGCCTGTGAATGACTGCACTCGAGTAGGATCCCGTCAGTATGTACCAACTCCAAAGGTCTTGATGCTCTAGACTTTGAGTCGGTTAAAGGTTGTCTTGTATACATGTATGTATGTGCTTGCGCGCGTGTGTATTTATTTGTATGTCTGTTTGTAAAATTTTATGAAATTGCAAGCTGCCAATCGAAGATAAATAACCTTTTTTTTCATATAGTCTGGATTCTGGACTAAAGTTATGAAGTTGGATTTTTCCTTTGACGGTTTTGTCAGTTGGACAAAAGCTAAACTTTGAAGTTTGTTCTATGCTTATTATTTTTCATCATTAAATGCCTTTGGTGGTTATTAAAAACACAAAAATTATCCTGTATCTTTATGAATTCTTAAAACTTGCATGTGTAACAGATGGATCTCGGCGTAGGATCATTTGTACTGGCAAATTCGTTTGTTTCCAAACAGGCTCGGAATGCCACATCAGTGTAAGTCATTTTGACTTTTTTAGTTGGTGAGCTGCTTATAGCCTGAAACTAACTTGCATTTTCTACAAGAATATGCTTGGTTTAGTTAAATGTTGATTTTCCTGATTATACTTAATATAAGTAGAAATGCCAACGGCTATGGCTATGCATCTACATTTTGTTATACTTAATATATGGGAATGCCTTTCAGTGTCTGATCTAATGTTTTCTTCTACAAATATTTTGTAAATATTTAAGATTGCCTACACTGGCATCATGTAGCTGGTACATTATTTTTTTAAAGTTATTGTGTGATGTGTGGGTGGTGGGTGGGTGGCATTCAACGCTTAAGTTTTACTGAAGTGGTAGGTAAATATGGGGACAATGTATTCTAGACATTTTCATTGTTACTTCTGCTCTAATGAAATTTGGAGTCAGATATGGTAGGCAGGCTGATTTAATGACTCTGGCTGAGGCTGAAGTTGGACTGAGGTTGAAATTGCTAACTGCTAGCTGTCCAAGAATTTCCATGTATTTACAGGGTTTTCCGGATAAAGGGGCAAAAATCTCTGAATGTATTTGTCGTGATGGTGATGGTTTGCGTGTGTGAGTGGGTGCGAGGGTGCAGGCGGGTGGGCGCGCACGTGTGTGTTGGTGAGTGGGTGGGTGGTGGTGGTGGGGTGTTCTCTGTAGGAATCTAAAAGATAGTGAGTTTGAGTGTACTCTCTCTCTCTCTCTCTCTCTCTCTCTCTCTCTCTCTCTCTCTCTCTCTCTCTCGGCATGCTTGAGGGGGTATTTGTTTCTCAGGTGGATCGTGAGCTGTGTGTTTGGGCAGCATATTCTCATGGTTCCTTATTGACTAATTCTTTTTTCAAGGTTCCCAAAACAAAGAAATATCACAAACTGATTTTAGGTATGAGTTGGATTGCTCCGGTTCCATCTAGGTTTCAAGGCTTTCCCTGAACCACGATTAGAAATAAAATCAAGACTCTTGACAGACTCCAAAAGAAGAACATTCGTTCGGCATATAAATGCCTGCTTTGTGGCTAGGAAGAGGAATCAATGTGTCATATTTTTATTCATTGTAAGATAGCTAGAAATATATGGAGTTTGGTATAATGTGGATCTTCCTAAAACGCATTGTGATCTTATTATTGGTTGGAAATGCAATTACTTAGGAGATAGAGGGAAAACTTTAATGGAGATGATACCTTTTTTGCATTTTCCTGGGCTATAGTAAGCAGAGAAATCAATGGACTTTTAAGAGGAGGACGATACCAAGAAGGTGGTTTTGGACTCGAATAACGATTTAGTCAATTGAGCACTAGTAAGGAAGGTCTTTTGGGGAGTTACTACTCACGACTTCTTTAGGGAATGGAAAGAGGTTCTTGAGAGTAATATCTGAAGGCAAAACTGCCTAAAATTTAAGATTGCTGGGTTTCTGTTCCGTAATCCAGGTTGGAGGACTTGGGCGGAGTATTTTTTATTGTGTTTTAATTACCATTGCGAATTCTTATTGGTTATGTATTGCATAAATTCAATTGGTTACATATTGCATGAATTCAGATGTAATTATTTATGTTCTTGTCTGCTTGTTGGTTGATGACCCTTTTGATAGAAGCCTATGGCTAATGGATCACATCAAATGAAGATTTTATCTTTCTTCCCCAGGGGATGGAAGGCATCACTTCAATCTGTAAGTCCACTACTCTTGCTAGGATTTGGTCGGCTCATATTTACAGCTCGTGTAGATTATCAGGTGAGGAACTCTTTCTCATTTTGTTGTGTCTTTTACAACTCAGTATATGTGGTGTCTCTCTCTCTCTCTCTCTCTCACACACACACACACACACGCAAGAAGCAAGAAGCTGAACTCCCAACAATTGTGTATTCCATCCATGTTTTTTTCACTTGTTGAAAGTAATGAGCCATTTGTTTAAAATGACTGAAATGCTCATGCTCATGCTTTCCTTTCTATCTTTCCTCTTCTTATAGAACCAACAGCCCCCCTCCTCCCTCCTCCCCCCCACCACGACACCCACCCACCACAACCACGCAAAAAAATAAATAAAAAATCCCTCTCTTTGCTATTCTATTGCTATTCCCTCTCTGCAACAAGGTCGATTGAACCTTCATGGAACACATACCTCTTCTTCTATTCCTCCACTACCCCACCTTCATGGACCACCTTTTGTTTCCCTTCTCTTTCTTGTCTTGCTTGGGTCGACCAGTGCAACTATAGTTGCATATGCTCCTTTAGCATCTTACGGACACTCAACATGGTGTTCTTTATTGTTTTATGGCAAACATAATTAGATTTATAATTTCAATCGCTTGTGGCTGTTATGCTTGATCAATTTGTGTCATTAAAACTTCCAAGACATAAAATTATGGCATCAGAAATCTAGTTTTAAAAGCTTCCGATAAATTTGTGGCTGCTTGAAGTGCATAAGATCTGTTGTGTTTGGTCTTCAAGGTATTTACTGCATTTGGCTAGGGATGTTATTCTGTTGTAGATCTCAGTATTTCTGATATATTAGAGAGCGTCTTTGTTTAGTTTGATGGAACAAAATTCTCACTTTAGGAGTTCTACTTTTGAATATTTGTTGAAGGCCAAGGCTTGTTGGCCATGCTTGATGGGATTGCAGTCAAGTCCTCTGCGGACAAAGGACTTTCTCGATGGAAGATATATATCGCTCCCTTCATTACTTAGATATTGAATTTTGTTGAAGTGAAACCATCCATTGCTCTAAATTTACCTCCTTACAAGACCTAACAGGAGATGTGGATTTATCCTTGAAATACGATTTATCATAGTATTGCGAAGGGAATAAAGATTTTCAAACGTACTATTCTTGCTCCGTGTCATTATCGGTTGAACAAGAAACTACCTTTCAAAACCATTCTGATGATTGGTCTATAGAATTTTGAAAGCTCCAGGAGTGGAGCCGAGTCATGTAGTTTATGCATTTATGGCCTGAGTTTGAGACTGCACATGCTAACTTTATTAGCCATGGCACATATCTGTATTTCCAATCCACTTTGTCTGAATGACTCGAGGTTGAAACCCCTATCTGTACTCAGCCAACATTAAATTTCAGTTCTTTTTCATCATTAGATACCTTACCTTTTGCGTATAGTGACAAGGGAAGTGCCTGACAGCTTGACATTAGCAAGATGCAATGCTTTGAAGGTAAAGAGTTTGGACACACTAGACAAGGGATTAACAAGGCCCACCCCGAAATGGTAAAGGCAGAGGGGTGGAACTCAAAATGCTTCCCAGGCAAATCTTTCCACAAGTTTGATGGCTCAATCCATTCCTCCCTCTATAGATTCTATTCAGAAATTGATACATGAAACCATTGTGGATGCTCTTCCCAGTGCCGTATCCACAACTTCCCCTTTGGGACAATTTGTGATGGGTTCTCATCCCTTTGGGACAATTGATTAGGTGATTTCAAAGAATATATTTACATGGGTTCTATCATTCAATATATATATATATATATATATATATATATATATATATATATATATATATATATATATATATAGAGAGAGAGAGAGAGAGAGAGAGAGAGAGAGAGAGAGAGAGAGAGAGAGAACGGTTTCTACACACAAGTGTAGATAAGTTATCTACACACTAGCTTAAAATACAGTGGAGGGCATATTGTTTGGGTGATCCAAACCATTCATTTGATTGGCCCTCACATAGATAGGGTGTCCACAAAAAATCAGCTCCATAGGATCATCCCAACCCTACGATTTGTGAAGGTAAAATGGACGTGTATAAACCTTCACAAATCTGTCCATTTTTTGCCTCCACGGTTCGAAGGGTTAGGATGATCCAATGAAGCTGATTTTTTGGGCACACCCTATCTATGTGAGGGCCCATCAAATGAATGCTTTGGATCATCCAAGCAACGTGGGCCCCCACTGTATTTTGAGCTAGTGTGTAGATAACTTATCTACACTTGTGTGTAGAAACCGTTTTCTCATATATATACACATACACGGGTTCTCATCTTATAGGTGTGAATTTGTGATGTATATTTTCTTTTTTCAGTGTTAGGATTTAGTATGTAGATATTTATGCTGCTGAAAGCTGGGTTGAAACATCTGACTTGCTTTTTTAGCTATGATGGAAATGAACTGTTGTTGTTTATTTATCCTCTAAAGTAGGGGTAATCATGATTCTTCAAAGTCAAGAAAACCATAATAGCTTTTCAACCTGAAGAGAATACGGTGCAAAAATTAGGCTTAAAAGTTTATCTTTATTCGCATGAGAAATATATGAAGATGTACCATATGAAATTTGGTGAGACAACAACACCAAATACTATAATATTGGGAAGGCTAAAGCTTGGGAAACCAATGATTATCAGCAATTTTGGTGGCTTTTAATGGTTAACATTATTGGGTAAAATCTTTTTCTACCAATTTGAAAATAAACACTTTGATGTGATCTTCATCTAGTTTCGTGGCAGAGGATGGAGCGATAATTGCAACTGCTAGTGATCTTGTCGATCGTTGGCTCATCTGTGCTCGATTGGCTTTGCATCTTATGGGACTAGATATTTATTTGTGGGACTCATGGTGCTACACTTCTGTCCATCTAGCCTAACCCTTCTTTTGTGTGTTAAAATAAATCAATGTTTATTTGTAGCTGTTACTCAGCTTTAGCTATATTACAAGAAGTTAGCATGATTCGTCATAAGTGGAGCAGGTTGTACTTTTTCCAATGACTTAGGATATACTTCCTCTTTTCAATATGAAATATCAAGAGTGCATCCCATGCAATGGGTTTGAATGGAGGTTCATTTCATAATTTATTTTCTTATTGTGCTCCCTGTATGTGAGGGCATTCTTTTCTCTATTCTTTGTAGGTTCATGTGGGGGAATATGGTGTGCATTGGAATTTCTTTTTCACACTTGCAGCTATATCTATCCTGACATCCATAATTAGAATTCATCCTCAATATTGTGGCATTATTGGTTCGTCACTTCTTATAGGTATAATCTTATTAAGAATGATTAGCTATTGGATCACTTTTTGGGTTTGATCCTAGGGCACATTAAGTGCTCAATTGAATCTTTACTCCTTTTCAGGTTACCAGATATGTTTACTCTGTGGGTTAAATGAGTACCTCATCTCTAACAAACGGGAGATGAACATTATCAGCCAAAATAAGGAGGGCATTTTTAGTATCTTCGGTGAGGATTACTTTTATGATTCTATCTTTTTTAAGCTTGTTGATTGGTGGCTTTGTGCTTTAAAATTGAAATTATGGGCTATGCATTATGAGCTACCTTATTTTAATATTACATTTTATTTAAGATATTCTTTATGCACTAGTCTACTGTATGCCTTTGTTGGACGTGGGCTCTCTAAATAACGATTATTATTTTATGATTTACCTTCAATTTATGTTATTTTTTAGATCATAGGCATTGATTTTAATCTCACGTATAAATATTTGCGAGAGCTTTATTACCCAAACTAATAGATCCAATAACTTGACATTTGCCGAGCGTACTCTATTTTATAAGGTTTGGGAGTGGGTTAAGGATCCCTCTTGTCTAGGCTTATAAGCTGCAAGAAGATCTCCTTTGTATGGGTAGTCTGGTGAATATGGAGTCAAATAAGTGAGAATCTGAAATGTTGGGATGTCTACCAATGCCCCTTGGTACAATGAAGCATCAACTTGTGACGAGTATTTTGCTTTCAAACTTAAGACTGAAAAGAAATTTTAGAGTAAATAGCGCAGAAAATAGATATATATTAGAATGAGGATGTGCAGTACCAAATCTTGTGATTCGAGGTATGGTACCATCTGCCAAGTTAACAGAATTCAATGAAAAAGACTTATTAAGAATACTCACCCGTGTCACCAGTAATATTATTCAAAGCACCAGAGTCAATGATGCAACGAGCTCATGACACATAAGAAAACAATGTAGCACCTGTATTAACAATTAATTGTTGTAGAAGCTAAAGAACTTGAGGACCCCTACAGATTTGGACCATTGTAGGTAGTTGAAGAATGATTCCCATGACTTCCTCTCTTTATTTATATATGTATCAGTCATGTTTCACAAATTACAAGTATGCTGATCCTATTTGGCTTAAGTGATGGGGCCTATACTTATATCCTGTTTTGTATAAGATAGCAATAGACACATAATTGTTTAGTGTTAACTTGTTCGTCGCAAGTCCGTCCTTTGACCCCAAATAATTTAGTAATTCACATGATACATTAAACAAAACGTTTAGCGTCACTTGACTTGGTTGTAATAATAACTTGAGCACAGCTTCAAAAAATGTTGATGGTTAGCCATGTTTACCATGTATGAAAGAATTAAATGGTCCAACTTTTTATATATATGGTTCTCTTATTGGTGCATTTGTGTAATGCAATACCAAATCCATGTGAATCATTTTTTTTTGGGAAAAATACACTTAGACCCCCTGTGGTTTCTGACACATTCAACTTAACCCCTAATGTTTAAAAAGTTACAAATAGACCCCCTGTGGTTTCAATTTGTGTAAGTTAGACCCCCTCAGTTGACGGTTCATCCACAGATTGAAGGGTTAGGATGATCCTATGGAGCTGATTTTTTGGGCACACCCTATCTATGTCAGGGCCCATCAAATGAACGCTTTGGATCATCCAAACAATGTGGGTCCACTGTGTTTTTGGTAGTGTTTGGATTCGGGCCCACACTACCAAAAACACAGTGTGCCCACATTGTTTGGATGATCCAAAGTGTTCATTTGATGGCCCTGACATAGATAGGGTGTGCCCAAAAAAATCAGCTCCATTGGATCATCCTAACCCTTCAATCTGTGGACGAACCGTCAACTGAGAGGGTCTACCTTACACAAATTGAAATCACAGGGGGTCTATTTGTAACTTTTTAAACATTAGAGGTTAAGTTGAATGTGTCAGAAACCACAGGGGGTGATAGGTAAGCTGAGATGGAACCTCAGACCTCAAGGTTGAAGGCCAAAGCCCTTACCATCGTCTAGAGGCTCAATCCCTAATTCCATGTGAATCATTGTTTCTCGTTCCTCTTTTTTCTTTTAGTAAAGTTTCCTTTCCTATGAGAATAATACACATGTGAATCAATCACTATAATTTTATGAGCGGCTCTGGAAATTCAAGTTGGTACAAGATCACTATTATATTATTGCTCATAAGGAAGAAAATATTGATACAAGACTGCTAAAATAATTTTATGTATAGCACATTTAATAAAATCACAGAAGATTATTCTTTTATCTTAATGTTCAATTATGAACAGTATTTAAATTCGGACATTACATAAATCACAACTAAGATGAAAGCAGACCAGGGAAAAGGCTGACTTGACTATGGTGGCTGATAGCCTGGTAGCCTGATGCACACATAACTTCTGGAATCTGTGGGTTATGTAACTGTTGAATAAGATTAGTTTGATGTATGAGTGAATGACATGTTTTACCGTGTACGATTTCTCTTTAATTCTTGAATTTTTTGTTTGTGTTTTCAGGGTACTGGGGTATGTATCTTGTTGGCATCCAATTAGCAAATCATTTGTTCTTTGGAAATACCACAGCCAATAAAATGAGAAGTGTTCAATGGACAAGAATTAGAGTCTGGGCTCTTGCGGTTCTGTTTTGGTATATCTTTTTTTTTTTAAATTAACAATTTTATTAATAACCCAGTTCGAGTACAACCAAAAAAGCCGGGGATAAGATGTCCCCTGGTATATCTGTTTTGGTATATCTTTTGTTGCAGGAAATTTTTCGTATATATTCTTTTGTAGGTAATTTTCATTTCAGCATTGATTTATTTACTTTTGAAAGCTGTACCTGTCTAATCCTTTATTTCATTGCATGTTGAATAGGTCAATAACTATCATTTTAGACAAGCATGTTGAGAGAATTTCCCGGCGTATGGTAAGATCTGTCTCAGATTGACACTGTAACTCATCAGTATTCTAGTAACAAAAGTTAATTCTTCATTACTGTTTGTGTAAAAGTTTTATCTGTAATATTTTTGAGACAAGAATCTGGTTATATATTTGACAAAAGAAACTGATTTGTGCCATCGTTGATTTTCATATACAAAAATATATAAACACCATTGTAATCTGGGTATTTGAATTCTCAAATCTCAACATGTTCTTCCATTTGCTGCTAACTAGTTCTTGAAAACCTTGATGCAGTGCAATCTGGCTTATGTTACTTTTGTATTCGCACAAAACTTTCAGGTAATTCCATTTTCCTCTCTTAAGAAATCATGTTGATTCTCATGGGTTACAATTGTTTTGCTATTTCTTTTCACTATTAAAATCACGTTTGTAATAGGTTTTTTGTAATTATAGACATTGGCAGTGTGAACTTTTAGGAAATAGAATTTCAAGACAAAGTGCTCCACTAGTAGATATAGACTTTTCATATACGTAACAGGAACTAGAATTTCAAGAATAAGTATTCAGCTAGTAGATAGACTTATCATATACTCTCATTCATACTAATCCTGTATTTAGTACTTTTATGGAAAAAGTGTTACTGAAATTTCAAGCATGCTGTATCGATCATCTCGGTTGCCGGGCCCTTCTTTTCAGTCACTAATATTCCTTACCATTCAAAAACAAAAATTAATCATATGAAGACTAAGAAGCATATAATATCTCCCCTCACATGGCCCCAGTTAGCATTTTGTTAGTGGGAAATGTTCCTCTATAAGAACATTTCCGTCTCCCTATTCGTGAAGCTATACATGACACATGCTTTTTCTTTCTTTTCCAAAAAGGTACATTACACGTGTTTAAAATCCGGACAATGCATCCATCAGGCCTAACCATGGGTGGGTCATAGCTCAAAAATCCCACTAATTGGACTATTCTAGCTGTCTGCGGAGAGTAACTATCCTGTTGAATGTGGATTATTGTTTGTTGCTTTTAACTGTACTTACTCTTATGGTTAGGATCATCCCCTCCATATGAATGTTGGACCATACCCATCAAAGTTGGGGCCCACCAGATGATCTTGTATGAGTGTGTTATGTTTACAATATTGGTATCATATATATGGAGAAAATTTCAGACAGGCTTTATATTTTCCTCTGTTGTAAGCCCCCCTGAGATTCCTTTTTGATTACTTCATTTTATCATGCAAGTTGAAATGGTTCAATCTATTTCTCCAATCAAAATGTCATATATCTCTACTTTTCCGTTTTCATTGTAGCATGTTTAATCAATCAGAACATGGCTAAAGTCACTAAACATGCAATCAATTTTACTGTGGAATTCGCTAGGCAATTTTGCTGAAAGCCATTTTTCTGCTTGCTTTTGCATAAGAGAACAGCCACATGGGTTGACTTTTTAGCAGATTTTGTCTTATTCATTTAATTCATCCAAAGTGGCTGTTCTCTCATGCAAATTTGAGCGGTGAAAAAGTGCCTGCGAAATTGTGTAGCAAATCCCTTTTACTGTATATCTTATTTTTTGTTCTTCAATCAGGCTGTTTTTTATATCTCTATTTTCCCATTTTCATCTTTTTATGTAATAGCAAGAAATTGTACTGTCAAACAATTTCTTGTCGACCTTTGTAAATTAAAATTTACAAGATTGAGTGCTTCCAGTTAGATGCATTTCCGTTCCTCATTAAGTTGCGTATTTATATTTTGGTGGATAAAATGTATAATTTTTGCAGGTGTTGGCGATTCTAATGCTTTCAGATTTTATCCCTGGACCAAAAACTTCAATTCTCGAAGAAGCATTCAATCGGAATTTACTGGGCTCGTTTGTTCTGGTGAGCCAAACTAATTTATTTTCATTCAATTGCTTTGGTACATGAACTAAATTCTAAATCTGGAACCCAAGAAGTTCAACTTGTTATTTTTCAATGCAGGCAAATGTCCTTACAGGGGTGATAAACTTGTATGTGGATACCCTCTCTGCCTCATCTCTTTCATCCTTCAGTATTTTGGTCGGGTATGCCTTTGTTTTATCTGTTCTTTCCGGCATTGCCACGTTCACCGGCTTCAAATTGAAATTTTGGTAAATTTTGATTTCTGAATTTATAAAGCATTATTGTGTTTTTGTTTCCTAGGCCATTATATTTGCAGTGAATCTGAGGCCCATAGCCCATCTACATCGCGTCCCAACTCGATTGTTTCTAATCCCAAGAGAGAAAATGATAGAACAACTGAACAACTGAAAACATGGAAATATTAAATTTGGTGGTCGGCAAAAATCTTCTAAAAGCCATTAAAAAAAAGAAAAAGAAGCTGATCGTAGAAATGGATGGCAAAGAATTACACTCGCAAAATGTATTTCACAATTAAAATTTCACTCCAACTGATTAAACTATAGCGACAATGGGCCTAGAAGCAGTCCGAGATAAAGCCTGCTGAGCTGAGAATCCCAATTGATTTTCATAGAGGAGAAGAAGAGGTGTGTGTTGGGAGAGAGTGATGATGAAGGATCCTTCACATGAAGATTTTTGAGAATATTTGAATTTTTTTGGTGATATATTCTTAGCATACGGTTGAGTGAAATGCAGGACCCTTGGATCTTAATTGCAATTGGAAGATTAGGGCCTCTTCGGAGGCCATTAATTAAGATCAAACTAAGACCATAATAACCTTTATTTGCAAATAAGACTGCATTTAAAATTAAATGGAAATAATTTTTAAGGCTTGACAAAGAGGTCCTTAGTCGAACACATTATCATCAGCTACTCTAATAATTTTCAAGTCTTATTTGCAAAAAGGCCTTTATTTTCAAATAATATTATTTTAAGTGAATCATTTTTTAGCATATGATCATTGGTAAGACTGGAGATGCATGCAATTGTAGTGAGCAGGTCGAGATCACGTGTACGGGATGAGAGCCAATTGGTAATGTTGAAACTAAACTTAATGGGTTAAGTTTGGGCAATCCTGGCCTCCTTAGAGATGATCGTGGGGAGATGAGAAGTACTATAAGGATTGCAAACTCAAATGAGGCAGAGGTTAGGGTAGTTCTTTCGGGACAGGATCCGACCTGATCGTGAAGGGTGGTTTGGATGGCTGAAGGGTAGGCACTCTTATCCATGGAGATTCGTGCATTGGTCTCTTGAGATCATGGAGCATGCGGTGGATTCCTCCATTTCCTACCATCATATTAGAAGATATCGTAACTTTAGAGGTTAATATACTAGGCCGAGCAAGAGTAAACAATGAGAGGCTAGTCATTTGACTTTCTCCCTCCTTGATGCTTTTTATTCTTGGATTTCCTTTGTTGTACTTTCTTAATGCACTGACCATCTCGGTTGTTTCGGCGTTTTCCGCCCTTAATATAATTTCTTCATTTAAAAAAAGTTGATCATTTTTCTTGTAAATTGGTCATGAAGGCTCTTTGTAGGTCATTAATTGTGTCATTTATAAAATTACTGTTGTTATTATATGCAAATAACTGTGTTTTACTTTAAAATTATTTGCATATGATTCTATGCTAATATTTTTTAGAGGTGCCCAAAGAGCCCCATAATTTTTCATATTTTTCGGCTTATTGCTTGATAATGATGTATTGAAGAATGGGGGATTATTACGATGGTAGTGTTTTGGTTCAGCCTATGAAGTGGGACGTATAGTACTTTTTGAAAAGTAGTGGTCTATATGGCCTTACACATATAAAATAGCATGGGATTTGCTAGTCTCCATTCACAAGGTGGCTGGTCGGACATGTGCCAGACCAGCCGAAATGCCTTTCGCGATGGATGCTATAGCATTGGTAGGTAGTCATTTTTTTCCGAGACTGCTCCTGAGGTTCAATATTTTTTGAAAAGTACGCTGGGTCCTACTTCCAAGGATGATCCAAGTCGTTCATTTGTTAGGGCACAACGTAAATAGGCTGTACCCTATATATCATCTCCATAGGATGATCCTAACATACGACTCTACATTATTGAAACCTCTATAGATCGGAGGGTTAGGTTCATCCTATGGAGATGATATATAGGGTTAGGACCAGTCCAAGGTGCAGGCAGTGAGGGACTGGCTGGTCCCTCCTACAGTGCACCAGACACGCAGCATTCCGATTGATGAACAATAAGGAAAATGGAACTATTGGAGAATTTTTCATTTTTTTCTTCAAATCCAAAGAATTCTTCTTATTTTATACCCCGGCCGGGCAGCACGAATGTGCCCCCTTATAACGTGATTAACTTTAATGTTTTTTGACGTCAAATCACGTTATAAGGGGGACACATGTGTACTGCCCGGGGGTGATCAAAATGAAAATATCATCTCCCTATTAGCATTTATCTTATATTAAAGCAACATGTTTTATAATATAAATGGGTCCATAGCTCAGTGGTAGTGCATTTGACTGCAGATCAAGAGGCCACCGGTTGGGCCCTTTATTTAATTTTCTATCATGTTCTGAGAGAACTGGAAAGTGGGGGTCATGTATAATTCCATATCTACTTTTAGTTGCTTTTGTAAGTTTTTTCTTTTATGAATTCTTTAGATTAAAAAACAAATTGAAAATAGGATGGAAATTTATATTTTCACCATTTTTGTTTATCTTTTCCTGACGATTCAAAAGGAAAATTTAGCACGGGGATAGAAAAACTGAGATAAGGTGTTTTGCGATTGGCTATCCTTCTTGGATAAGTTTATCTTGAAATTACCCTTTACCTCACCTGTCCAGGAGCAAGTTTATCCAAGGATAATTTTATATCTCAGAGCCACAGAGCATGTCTATTGGGATAATAACTTACCCCATATAGGGGCAGAGGGATGAAGGAAAGAAGAAATAGGAAGGAGATGCCCATGGTAGGAATATTGAAACCTCAATCACCTCTAATATCTAAATATCCCTGCAAATCAGGGATAAAAATATCACTTATTCGTAGGGATATGAAACAAATCATAGCACTTGAGAGAGAGAGAGAGAGATTACACAAAACTTAGTATATAAAAGTAGTACTGTTTATTTAACACTTCATACCCATTCCCCATAACAAGATCTCTCTAGTTTTTTTACAAGTCTATACGGCTATCATGGAGGGATTTCTACTCTATTTTCTCACCACTTTTGGTCCCTCCAACATCCGCTACTTAACGACATATCGAAAGACGACTGAGGTAGCAATATGTGATGCTCCTCTATTTATTACTTCCTAAGAACCTCCAACTTAAGTGATCCTGCATGAAGAGTAATTGATGAAATTGTTAGTGCTCTTTTAGCATTTTAATAACATTGATGGGAATTGCTAGCGTCCATCGCAGAACTCGTCTGCCGCACCTCAGACCAGCCACCTCGTGAATGAAGACAAAAGCTGTTGTCTCCATTCACGAGGTGTACGTGGCTGGTCTTAAGTGCGGCAGACCGGCCGCTCCAAATCCCATATATATTTCATGAAAAAAAAGAAGAATATCTTAAAATGAGAATATCAATGTCTAGACTACAAACTAATTACTACTTATTGCAAGAACAAAATGAGATGTGCCTGATATAAGAGAAAAACTTAATTTTTATTCAGAAGTAGAAGTATACAATAACTCAAAATTATTGTAAAGGGAGATGATAAATTCGTACCCCCTGTAGGATGATTCGCACCCCTTTTACAGATCAAAAAGTGTTAAAAGTCCGCTAGAATTCACGTTAAGAGGGGTGCGAATCATTCTCCAGGGGGGTGCGAATATATCATTGCCCATTGTAAATGGCAATAAAAGATACAATAGGAAACACGGATACCAATGAAACCCTTGTCCAAAAAAGATTGAAAAACACAAATATAGTAAATATGAGTATAAAAGGAAACATTTGCCCAGCAATAGGGTAATAAAACTATATTAAACCCACGTCAAAAGGAATGAAAACAAATAGAAAATGGTAAATTAGAGAGCATATTAACTGTAGGAAAGATCATATTTGCCTAGCAACGTGAAAAATATCCTTGCTTAGCCATGCCAGAAAAAATATGGAAAAACAAAAGTGAAAAAAAATTGAAATATGGGGAAATGATATCAGCACAACCATTTTTGCCATTAAAAAAAAAAAAGGATTTAAAATATGGAGAAACGATACCTCCACCCACTTTTCCATCATTTCCGCTTCTCCTTCTTTAATGACTCCAATTCCACTCCCTTTCATTTGACTTTTCTAAAAAATAACGTTATTTTCACGAAAATGACAAACTAGGGAGGGTGGAAATTTCATTTCCCTGCATCCATTTGGTTGCATGGAAATTTTATCCTAAGAGAAGCTCTCATAGTTCCCACACGTTTCTCCCGACGGAGAGGGAGAGATTGTTGGGGGTTCCACACAAAAGCAAAGATCACACATCTGAAAAGTGAAAGGGGAGATTGTCGGGGGTTCCACCCAAAAGCAAAGATCACACATCTGAAAAGTGAAAAGATGTGGATGAGCGCTTAGGCTCCCCA
Source organism: Tasmannia lanceolata (assembly GCF_043159265.1). NCBI lineage: Eukaryota > Viridiplantae > Streptophyta > Magnoliopsida > Canellales > Winteraceae > Tasmannia > Tasmannia lanceolata. The sequence continues at coordinate 8,982,402 of NW_027518685.1, read as the reverse complement.
ACCCCCCGTAATGGCTAGTTTTAAAGGGCGGGTTCTACCCGGGCTCCAACCGTGGTTTCAAATTTCGGTTTTGAAACGCGTTCCGGTCCTCACCGAAACCGAAATTTCAAATTTTCGGCTGAAATCCGACGGAACAATTCAAAACAATATTTTCTTTCATACCAAATTTTGGGAAAATATTAAGTACTTGAAAAAAGGGAAGTGATATATCCGCCCCTTTTGATTACCAGGGACACTAGGAGCCAGTGTATCAATGACTAAAGTGGGGCTGATGTACTTGACGTCAAGAGAATTCAATGGGCCTGATGGACACGTACACTGGTGCTATGTGTCCCTAGTAATCAAAACTCAAAAGGGGCGGATATATCACTTCCCTTAAAAAAAAAAGATTTTTATTTGAATTTCCTGAAATTTCGATCGAAATAATATAACGTTCCGGGTATTACCAATTTCAGGGTGACAGAAATCCGAACCGAAATTTCGGATTTCGGTCGAAATTTAAAACCATGGTCCCAACACATGGAAAGTGGATTTTTTTTATAGTTTTGTTTTTTTTAAACCTTGAAAGCCTTTACCTTTATCCATTAAAAATTAAAAAAACAATCCTGCTGTCCACGTGGAGCCACTTTTTGATAGATTTTTTTCATGAATTTTGTAATCCAAATGCGGGAAAACTCATCACAAAATCCACTCAATTTCCTCAATACTTTCCTAAGAAAGTGATTAAATAAACCCAAGGAAATTAAAGAAAAAAGAAACAGAGAGGAGGACTCACGAATCGCAATTAAAGGATAAGGAGATGGGGAAAGAAAGAGGCGCGCCGCACTGGGCAGGAAGCGCAGTGACTGCGCTGTCTTTGATGTCGCGGAAGCTGGCTGCGGTTTGCTTTATGCATTTGCAAGCCGCGCGCTTGTCAGCCGCCGATACAGCCGATGATTTCACCTTTCTAACACCATCACAGCAGTTCGGAAGTGGCTTTGGAATCGTTCCATTCAAGTAACTCACACACTGATTCAACGCTGTTGCAATCTCGCTGCAGGTAAGGGCTTCGCTCGGCTCCACCATCAGCTGAGCCATGACTAACCCCACCAACACCCATATGGCTAACCCTGTTTTCTTCATTTTTTTTTTACTCTGCTTCTTTCTAAACGAGTGTATGTTTTCTAGGATTTTGAGATGGTTTGAGGGAGAGAGGGTACAAGAGAGTATTTATAGTTGGAAAGTGATTTCTTCGCTCCCTTTTCTTCCCTGGGCCACCCCCATCAACTTATAAAGACGTAAATACAATAAAAGTGGTGGGTAGGGTAGAAAAGGGGGCCAAGGTATCAGTTACATTTAGAATTTGAATGTGGTGTTGTGGACAAAGAGATTGAGCGTTTCATGGGGCGAGCCGTTACGTTGTTTTGGCTTCTTTTATGACTAGAAATAGCGTTAGGTTACTTAAAATAGGATAGAGGGTGATATTTCTTTTGTTTTTGTCCATTTGTTCGGTGGTTGATATTGTTTTTAAGTGAAGAGTTGACAGAGATGAGGTTTGGCTGTCTTTCTAGTAGAGTGGCACTTGCTACTTCTCTTCTTGGAATTTCATTGCAGAGTCAAAGGCTACTTTTGTTTCTCATCTCGGCCACAAAGTAACGTATGTCATCATCTACGACTGAAACCTGGTGTGCTTCGCTTTAAAATTTTGAAAGGAGGAATTCTTGAGGCCCTTTTTGTTTTGGATTTTGGGAACCGATTGTGAGTACGAAATTGGATTTTGGGAAATTGTGAGTCAAAAACTGATTAATAATAAATCAGTTTTGGACTAACAATCGGTTCTCAAAATCCAATACAAACAGGTGCTGACAGATATGTATCTTACTCTCTCTCTCTCTCACTCTCTCTCAATACACACATTTATAATCTTATTAATAATAAAATGTACAGCTTTGGCTTAATAGATCAAGGTATTAAACAAAATAAAATGCTCTCAATACACACATTTATAATCTTATAAATAATAAAATGTACAGCCTTGGCTTAATAGATCAAGGTATTAAACAAAATAAAATGCTCTCATGTTGGGAATTTAACCGGGTAGAACTCATCCCTAAAAGCTAGTAACCCACCCCCATCCATTTCACTCATCCGATGTGAGACTTTTTGCTTTTGCATGGAACCCCAACATCTCATTAACTATCTAGGGCGTGTTTGGCATCCATTCTCATTCTCCTGCCGGAAGAGCATACGAAACGGGTGAAGACGGGGGAGTATGAGAATCGCCCGAATCAAATTCGCATGGCTTAAAAAAATAAGATGAAACTGCATTCCCCTGCAGTCCTGCACCATTTTAACGGAATCACAAGAAACTGGCGGAAATGGGCCAGTCTGCCAAATTGGGTCGTTTTATTTTTCATCCTTTCTCATTCTCCACAATGCAAAAATAAGAGAAACCCTGTGAGGAAAATGGTTGCCAAACACACTTAATCACGCCTTGTTCGTTTAAGATAATGAGAACTAATTGTGTGTGCCAAACCGATTATTGGACTCAAATTTAAACAAAAAATTGAGTCCAACAATCGGTTTGGCACTCACAATTTGTTGTGTGATAATCTTAAACGAACAGGGCCTTAATATGATGTGCTCAAGCCTCTTTTTTATTTTTTTTGGAATTATTTGCCTATGCAAATGGTTTTGGAGCTAAATATAATTATTTTTTAATAATGGTTGCAATAAATTTACAAATGATGTAAATAATCCCTTCTAACAAGGCTTTAATTAGGGCTGCAAATGAGCCGAGCCGAGCTTTGGGGTGTTCGGGCTCGGCTCGTCTCATGAAATATTCGAGAAAGCTCGGCTCAGCTCGTTAAGTGGAATGAACCGAGCTTAAGCTCGGCTCGTCTCAAGACTGATAAAAACATACATATGCAGGATTTGAACCCAAGCCCCCCTCTAAATCCAGCGCTTTAACCACTTGACCAAACTTTTATTTGCAATAAAAAACCCACATTCTTTTATTTTATATATAAAAAGCAAACATAATCCAAGCTTTAAAGCTCGGCTCAGCTCATTTATGAACTGAGCTTAAAAAGCTCGCGAGCTTTTCCGAGCCGAACTATACAAAGCTCAAGTTCGGCTCATTTATTTCGCGAGCCCAATTTTTAGGCTCGAGTTCGGCTCGTTTAGTAAACGAACGAGTCCGAGTCGAGCTTTTAGTTGAGCTTTTAACGAGCCCGAGCCGAGCTATTTGTAAATAAGATTAACTTACAATAAGTTCATTTGTAAAAAAAGGACATTTTTGGGTGGCATCCAAAATAGGCCTTTAGTCACCAAAGAAAACGTCACAAAAACCATCACTATCAACCACGTCAGCAACAACACAACACCTGCTATTCGCGATCATGCCCAAGTCAACTATACAGATGACGTGGCAGACGTGGCTTAGCAACAGCAATCAACGGCTGAGATTTCGGCATGGTCATCCCATAAACCTCAGTAGTATCAATGTCTTCGGGGTTCAACCCTTCCGGTGGGACCCAGTCAAAGCAATGAAAAAGCCGAGCCAGAGCCATCAAGACGAAAACGACTCCAAGTGGCGCGCCAGGGCACTTCCTCTTCCCAGCACTAAACGGCAAGATGCTAAAATCGGCTCCATGGCTTATCTCGACTCGGCTCCCGTCCACTGGCACGTGCCTTTCTGGCCTGAATTCGTCCACGTTGTCCCAAATCCGACCGTTCCTTCCTAGAGCGTGCGTGTTGATGAAGACACGTGTCTTGGCTGGAATGTGGTAGCCCAAAAGCTGAGTTGGACGGAGTGACTCGTGTGGGATGAGGAAGGGGCCCGCAGGGTGCATCCGAAAGGTTTCTCTAACGATGCAGCGTAGGTAGTTAAGGTGGGCCAGGTCGGATTCGGACACCATACGATCCGGGCCCACAACACGATCAAGCTCTTCTTGGACCTTACGTAGGACACGTGGATGCTTTATCACCTCTGCCATGGCCCACTCATTTGTTACAGATGAAGTGTCCGTGGCCGCGGCTATCATGTCCTGCAAAATGGAAGGCCAGGATCCAATATCATAATCTTTACCAAGATTTGAAGGTCTCGATATCTCGGTATAATGTTATTGTAAAATTAGGTTATAGATTGAAATTTTATTGATAAATTATACGGAAGGTTGTATCAAAAAGGGAAATGACAACAGTACCCCTTATTTTTTATAATGGCACCGATAGGGCATGTTTGGCAACCATGAAAAAAGAATTCATGGAATATTTGTTTACCCAAGGTGAAAGAAGGGTAGACATAGGGGTGGCAATGGTTCGATTTCGATTCGGTTCGACCCCCAAACCGAACCGAATCGAAATTTGAATCGGTTTGGTAAAACCAAACCGAAACCGAATTTTTGGTTATGTTCCGCCAATTTTGCCACCCCTTACTCATAATAATTGGAAGTATTCAGTTTCGGTTCGGTTTGATCCCCAAACCGAAATTTGAACCGAAACCGAATTTTTGGTTTGGTTTCAGCTCGGTTCCTGCTCGGTTCGGCCAATTTTGCCACCCTAGGCAGGCAGGGTTCATTTTTTAAAACCCCAAATGCTCTCCTCACTCACCAACCCCTCAAAAGTCAAATCTCTCTTTCTCCTTTGCCGCTTTCCCCTCTCTTCTCTTTTGCCGCTTTCCCCTCTCTTGCATTAGGTAGACAAATATTTCATGATTTTTTTTTTAATGATTACAAACATGTCCATAGGAAAATAAAACTGATGAATAGAAAAAATATTGCATGAAAAAATTCTAAGTTCTAGTGGGGTTGCAATTTTCCTAAAACTCGGAAGAAAATTTGATTCTGAAAAAAAAAATCTATAAAATTGAGTTAGCCAAATGCTAGAAACCTATTTTCCATGGAAAAGAATTTCACGTCCAACCAAAAGGCCTTTTGAATGTAAGGAAAAGAATTATGAAATTTATATTTTGCAAAAAAATAGGATTGTTGAAAAAAAATTTACAAGGTCTAGTAGGATCTAATATTCCTAGAAATCAGGAAAAAAAAATTAATTATGGGAAATGAGTTAGTCAAATGCTAGAAACCCCATTTTTCCAGGAAAAAAAATTCTAAGATAAAATTTCCCTGGATCTTAACAGTAGAGAACTATTGAATAAAATGAGGGGTGTCATTATTAAAACTAGAGAGTGATATCATTTCCCAAACTAAAAGCATGGTGTTGATACTTGATAGTAATTGATAGGTAGGAGGGTCACCTGAATAAGAGCTTTAATCTCAACATCATCCATGTGTTCCTTCCCATCTTCACCAGGCAAAGACAACAAGATATCAACAAAGTCCATCTCTCTCTCATTCTTTCTCTCCTTCTCATTCACCTTCCTATGTTCTTCAATTATCTTACTGTGGAATTCATCAACCCTTCTCTCCACTTCCCTCATCTTCTTCTCACATCCAAATGGGTCCACCCACCTCCATATGGGCAAATAATCCCCTAAGTAAATTAGCCCTAGAAGCCAAAACAACTCATGTGTAATATGCATGAATTCCATGGCTTCCTGGGGCCCACCTGATTCCACCCCAAAAAATTGTTTACCTAGCAACATCCTTGTCACATTGTTCATGGAAAAAGCCCCTAGAAGTTGCCTTAAGTTCACAGACTCACCTGCTTGAGCATGGGCCCACACATCTCGGACCAGGTGGTCCGCCTCGTGGGCCCGATGCTCCGCGAATGAATCGAGACGCTTGCTACTTAGCAAGTGTTCCATGCATATTCTCCTCATTCGCTTCCAATGTGGGCCCAATGGGGCTAATGCCACATCTCCGCATCCGTAAGCCAGATGAACGGCGGCCAAAGTCCGGGGTCGGGAGGCGAAGATCTCATCTTGCCGGAAAAGTATTTCCCGGATGACGTCGGGATCATCGGTGGTGATGGCACTGACATTTCCAAGTTGAAGATAGACTAGGGGGCCATACTTTGCACAGAAGGAGGCTAAGTCCTTGTGTGGAAGTGGGCCCAATTGGAGAAGATTGCCAAAGATAGGCCACCTTGGTGGACCCGGTGGTAGCCTTCCAGGGTTATGTAATGATTTTCCGGCGAGTCGCCTATATAGAATCACGATAGTGAGAACGGTGGCCAGGAAGGTAAGAGCCAATGTGCCTGAATCCATGCGGCTTGTGATAATAACCGGGCTAAATTAAAGATCAACTCCGATAGTTATTTAAACTTGATATATCATGATTTGTGCATGTTTAAGTTACTAAGTATACCTATCTTAATTGATAATATTTCTTATTAACCACAATCTTGGCATGCTCTACTGGTGACTACTGGGCCCGTATGGCAATCCAAGGTCTCCATATCCTGACGTAGGATGGGCCCACGCAGACATGAGAAATGTTTTTAAAGTAGGCCCACCAGATGGAGAGAAGTCATGGTTGGTGGGACATGCCTATGGAATTCTCCTATGTGATCTCACACTTCTAAGAAACGAAGATTGCATGTTTACTTCTCTCTAACAAATTAGCAACGGATTTGCTAGCATACATCGGAAAAGACATTTCGCGGATGGGCTGTTGCAGGTGGGAGGAGCCACACAGGCTCACTATTCAGCAAATTTTGTCTTCATTCAGGACGTGGCTGCTCTAACATGCAACAGCCCGTCCGCAAAATGGGATTAAATTACTTCTACAAGAGTAAAAGATAAAAGAAATATGTGGCCCAAAAGGGAATTCTCTTCTTTACCTCTCACATCTAAAGCCGATAATGGACGCTAGAACCCATAGAAATATGTGGCCCAACAGCCCGTCCACTCAAGAATCACCCATCTCTTCCCAATAGTCTTACAAATCCTCACCCAAATTTACAAACATGGCCCTTTAATGAATATTGCCTTTACTAGTCGGGACTTTAATAAGTAATGAAAGGGCGACTATAAATTCACACCCCATGTAGGATAATTCACACCCCTTTTAACGTGAATCAACGTCAAAAGGCATTAAAGTCCGCCACAGTTCACATTAATAAATGGTGTGAATTATCCCACAGGGAGGGGGGTGCGAATTTATCATCTCCCTTCTAATGAAAATAAGCACAGTATCATTTAAGTGTAAAATTAGATAAAATTATAATTTTCTAATCTGATTATGAGCACAGTAGGGTCAAAGAAATTTTTACCATATACAATCACCATTGTAACAGGTTATACACAAGTTTGATTTTATAAAATTCTAAGAGAGAATACTATATTAAAATTATGAGAGCTTCAACGAAGACAAGTAACACCCATCCCTATTTTATCACTTACACAATATTGCGATGGCAATTTTTAAATGACAAAAGTACCTTAGGCTCACATGGCAATGTTAGTCATTGTCGACCCGTGCACGTTGTTATAGGTGACGGTAGGACTGGTAGTAATTGTTTTAGTTTTAGATGATTTATAGTTATATAAAGTTCAGAGGAGGACTGGCAGTAGTTGTTTTAGTTTTAGATGAGTTATAGTTAGATAAAGTCAAGAGGAAGAGAATCGAGTGGTTGTTTTGTGGGTGTTAGAGTTTTAGGTAGCTATTGGTTGGTTAGATACTTGGTTTCTATCGATTTGAAATTAATTAATAAGAAAAGCAAAAGGAAATGTAGTGAAATGGTTAGATACTTCATCTATTAGTTGTTTTGAAGAGAGAACATGTGAGGAGTTTGAGTTTTAGTCGGTTTTGGTTTTGGGTTTTATATATGCCAAGGCATTCTATTTTCATCATCAAGTAATGCCCAATTACGTGCATTTTTTGTGATTTTGATTGGGCAAGTTGCCCCGAATCGCGTCGATTCGTTACACTTTACTGTATGCTCTTAGACTCCTCTCCTATTTCATGAAACTTAGGAAAAAAGGAACAATTACATGGTCTTCTACTAAACCTGCGTATCATGCAATGGTTACCGCATGTTGCGAAGTAACATGGCTTCTTCATCTACTTCAAGAATTGTGTCTTCTGCATCTTCAACCAGCACTCATGTTTTGCGAAATAAAGCTGCCCTTCTCAGCGTTCTCGCAACTAATCCTGGTTTCTATGAGCACACCAAGCACATCGAAATTAATTGCCACATTATTCCTGAAACTCGCTCGTCTCATTCGTACATCTTATACCAATACCAATACCAAAGAACGACCTGCTGATAATTTTACCAAACCACTAGGCATTGCTTCTTTCTGAAGACTAACTCGCAAGTTGGGTGTTGTGACCTTGACACTCCAACTTGAAGGGAAGTATTATGAAACTTGCTACATAGACAGCTTGTCCTATCGTGTGCATGTTAGGAAATGAAGACCCTCGACGCTAACAAAATAGGAAATCACAGGGCTGTCCTTGTAGCTGGTTTTTACAAGGGCGCCCTTCAGTTTAGCATTCTTCACAGAAGTCTGCTTTAAAAAGTTGTGGCTTTTACTTCTTACCATCACGGCCCTACACAGTCGCTAATGTAGGCCATCTTGGCCATTGATTTAGTGGGTCACCACACCACACCATAAAAAAGATTTCTTTTGGTGAACTGATATATTAGCCTCTCTTTCTTCCCCGGTCCACCCCTATGTAGTGTATTTGCGATTGCTCTTTTGACACTACCAGTGGGTGGACAGGGAATGAAAAGGGGGCGAATATATCACAGGGAAATGTTTTTTTCCAATTTTTGTAGTGGGACCCGTAGGTCAAACCTACCAAATTAGAAGCATGGTTCGAAGAAGAAAGGTAGCAATGTCAATATCGCCATTTTCTATTCACTTAGATAGCATTTATGAATTGAGTGATGGAGAGGTAAGGAAAGAAATTGCTTGTGATAAGGGCAACGTCCCCATCAAATCATAAATATTGATATGGCCAAAATACCCTTTTTCGGCATTCATGGACAATCACTAGAAATGATACTTGTCTTTTAATAGGGGTGTTGGTAATCATTTTTCGGGTGCTAAAATTCCTTGCTTGTAAGCCTGCTGAAGTAGTAATGTGGCAAGGTGTTCCAATGATGTTACAAACAATAAGGCACACATGTGAGACTACCCTTGTGACTGGGCCCACCCAATGTGAAACAGGACCATTTGAACAGATCACCTTGGGACCCACCAATGTGAAATAGGACCATTCTTTGGGTCCCCCCAATGTAAAAGATGACCATATTGAAGATGTAATATTCGTGCCACCCAATCCATGGGTATGATTTTCAGGCGATGTCACTCAAGATGAGATGATCGGTCGTGATGGCGATAAATGGACACCCATACAAGACGTTTTTCTAACGAACACGTATGGCTTGTTCTACTGCCACGTGTACGGCGATCTGGTGGATGAATAATGTCGGGGAATCACAAGTGCAGGTACGTCGCGCCGAACATAATTGTTACGCGGTTCAATGACGGAGGAGACGCGTCTCGGTTCCCACTCCCGTAACTGCCGACATTTAAAACGATGTCGACCAAACACAGGGAAACGCTCATAACGTCGCTTCGAGCCGTTGCAATCCTAACGGGTGCTAAAATTCCTTGCTTTAGGTAGGGCTGCAACTCGGGTCGGGCGGGTCGGGTTTTGGAGAACCCAACCCTACCTGAGAAATATCTCGGGTCGGGTCGGGTCGGGTCGGGTTTTTTTCTTAAAAACCCACGATTCCCAAACCCGGCCCTACCCATGATAAATCTCGGGTCGGGTTTTTTTCACGTTGACACAATTTTTTAAGGAAAATTCTTGTTTGGCAAGGCAACTCAACTCATAGAAGCAAAAGTTACACTCACATTGCACTTGAATCAAACAATGATGTAATTACACTCACATTATACTTGAATCAAACAATGTTGTAATCAAACAATGTTGTAATTACAATCAAACAATGCTGAATCAAACACTTGAATCAACTCAACTCATAGAAGCAGAAATTACACTCATACGCAATAACAGTGGGTGCGTGGGTTTTTCACTTTTAACTTTTAACTAACAATAGAAAAAAATGTACATACTATAACTTATGTAACTCGGGTCGGGCCCCTTCAAACCCGGCTCGACCCGAGATTCATGCAGGCTTTTGAATGCTCAACCCGGCTCGACCTATGAAACCTGAACCCAACCCAGGCTATTTTCGGTTCGGGTCGGGTAAAACCCGGCTCGAGTTGCAGTCCTACTTTTAGGCCTGCTGAAGTAGTAATGTGGCAAGGTGTTCCAATGATGTTACAAACAATTGAGCACCCATGTGAGACTACGCTTGTGATTGGGCACACCAATATGAAATAGGACCATTTGAACGGATCACCTTTGGGACCCACCAATGTGAAATAGGACCATTTGAACACATCACCTTTGGAGCCTACGAATGTGACATAGGACCATTTGGATAATTCATCTTTGGGGGCCCACCTAAGGGTGTCAATTTTGGCTCGGGCTCGGAAGCTCGCTCGAGCTCGGCTCGAATCCTTAACGAGCCGAGCCGAGCCGGCTGGCCAGGCTCGTTAAGCTTAACGAGCCGAGCCCGAGCCCGAGCTAGGCCAGGCTCGTTAAGAATTTAATATATTAAAAAATATATATATACTATATATTAATATATACACTAAAAGGGTTGTCCAGGGAGTGAAAGAGGGAGGCAAAATATGTCACTTCGGAACCCTGTTTGTTTCTTGGACCACCCCCCGTAGTGTAAAAAGAGTAGTCAAATTACACTAGATAGGGCTGTCCAGGGAAGATGAGGAGTGTGAACTTAATATAACCCGAGCTCTAAGGCTCGCGAGCCTGACCGAGCCGAGCCGAGCCTGGTTCGAGCCTGAGCCGAGCTTTTGAGCTTAACAAGCCGAGCCGAGCCTGGCCAAGGTTGGCTCGGCTCGTTTACACCCCTAGCCCCACCAATGTAAAACATGACCATTTGTACTATTCATCTTTGGGTCCCACATTGAAGATGTCATATTCGAGTCATCCAATCCATGGCTGTGATTTTCAGGCAATGTCATCCAGATGAGATGAACGGTCGTGATGATGATAAATGGACACATCATAGAGGTGTGTCTTCAAAATCATGGTATCTTTTAAGACGTTTTTCTAACGAACATGTATGGCATGTCCTACTGCCACGTGTACGGCGATCTGGTGGACTAATAATGTCGGGGAACCACAAGTGCAGGTACGTCGCGCCGAACATAATTGTTACGCGGTTCAATGACGGAGGAAGACGCGTCTCCGTTTCCCACTCCTATAACTGCCGACTTTTAAAATGAAGTCGACCAAACACAGGGAAACGCTCGTAGCGTCGCTTCGGGCCGTTGCAATCCTAACGGGAAACCGTCAAAACAATGACTGTCGGCAGGCCACTCCAGGCTGCCACGTGTCCTACATAAAGTGGAATTTATTACAATCATGTGGGACCCAAAAACAGCACACGCTGTTTGCATTATTAAAGGACAAAATAAAGAAAAGCAAGTGGTAGGGGTAGGGACAACTATCACCTTTGTTTTTAAATTGTAAATTACCGTTAAGTCCTGCTAAATGACTGAAATACCCTCTCTAATGTCATTAACCAAAATGATTAGTTGTTTAGATGGGTGGAGACTGGAGAGTGAGTGTCAATGTCTAAATCATTAATAAAACAGAATTGTATTCTTGCTGGGGTATATTAGTCATTTCATCTTATATTTTCTCTCTCTCTTATCATACGTTTTGCTTAGATCCATTGTAACCGGTATGGGTGTTTTTATCAGAACTAATTTTGAAGGTCTCTTTTTCTCCGTCTCCATTAAAGCCTCCGTCTGAACGGCTATTTCTTTCACTTTACTTCTACATTTATACATCAACGGCTAGTTTTCATGCCTTTTGATTTTCAATAAAATGGGTTCATAGAGCAGAGTTCTTTTAACTGGAAGAATCAGAAGAGCAGAAGAAAAGCAGAGATAGAGAAAGAAAAAAATGGATTTTAGTTCTTTTGTGACATCTCTTACAACTTCGCTTATCATTTTCATCTTCTTAGTATTCATCTTCGCATGGCTTTCGAGGAAACCTTCGAACGAGGTGATCTATTATCCTAACAGAATTTTGAAGGGATTAGAACCGGTAAATGGAAAGAGGACTAGAAGCCCATTTTCATGGATTGGAGAGGCCCTCAAAGCAACTGAAAAAGATGTCATTACAATGGCGGGCGTCGATACAGCCGTCTATTTCGTATTCTTGAGCTCTGGTATGTTGGGTTTAGGCCATTTTACAAGTTTTGTGTCTGTATCAATATGTTTTTTTTAATGACTTTTAGGGGTTTTCTTTTTGTGATTTTTCTTATCTGTTGTTTTAGGTATGTTGGGTTTAGGCCATTTTACCAATTTTGTGTCTGTATCAATGTGTTTTTTATGACTTTTAAGGGTGTTTTTTTTTTTTTTGTGATTTTTCTTATCTTTTGTTTTAGAGTTTTTTTTTTAAATTTTTATGAAGGGTGTTGTTTTTCTTATCAATATGTTTTTTATGACTTTTAGGAGTTTTTTTTTTGTGATTTTTATTATCTGTTGTTTTAGGGGTTTCCCCCCCTTTTTTTGGGATTTTTTAGATTTTTTTTGCATGTTTCTAAAGAATTCGGGGTTTTAATTAATTTTGGGAAAGAATTTGGAATTTTTGTTTTTATTAGTTGATTTCCTTGCTCTATTAAGGGTGTGTTTTCTTCTGGAGAGATTTTGGGTTTTGGAATAGTTGTAAGTTTGGTGGGTATTTTTTTTAGGAATAGGTTAGCGTTTTTTTTTGCTTTTATTAATGAGGATTAAGGATTTAGGTGTTTTCTGATTATGGAATTAGACTTTCTTGTAAAATTTGATGTGTACCTTTTTAGGATGGGATTTTTCAGTGCTTTTTTAATGACTAAGGAGTATTTCTTTCCATTTTCGGTCTATTGTACTTTTTTGGGTGTTTATTGAGTTTTATGGTTTTAGGAGAGTTGTTTATTATATTTTGAATTTTTAATACACTCCTGATGAATGACTTTTATTTTTTTAATTTCAAATTTTTATTTTTTTTTTACTAAAATTCAGTTTTGAATAATAAAAGGGTGTGAGGTTAAGGTGGTATTTTCCCTTGGTCAATCCTATTCTCTCTTTTCCCTTTTCTTTTGTTTTTTGATAGTCATTTTCTTCTGTGATTCAGCATATTCTGATCTGAAGAGTTCAACCACAATTCTTTTGTGAGCATTCAGTAATTTGAGTTCAGTTCTGATCAGTCTTGTCATTTTGTTATTTCATTTATTTCCATTACAGTTCATTTCGGCCAATTCTAGTGACTGTATGTGATTCTGTGTTAAACATCACACGATGTGCCTACAGTATTTCTTTCTATGAATTAATACTAGATAAACTAGTAAATAATAACTAACTTCTCGAAACTCAATAGAATTTTGAGCAAAAATTTTCATTTGGTTGGTCATTAACGCTTGGGTAAGTTACTAATGATCTCTGTATCTTGTAACTAGTTGTGCGAGTCGGTCGGGTCAATTTTTGGGAATTTGGGTTGCACTTTTACCTTAAAATTGGGTCGGATTTGGGTTGATTCCAATTCAATTTTTAGCATAAGTGAAACCCAACCCGACCCAAGTTGCAGTCCTACTTCTTACTAGTTTCTAGTGATTTGTTTTTTTCATTTTAGTATGTGTTTTCTTCCTTCCTAGTATAGACCATTATGCCATGTAGACTCGTAAATTACTAATTAATAATATGTATCTTGTAACTAGTTTACAGTGTAGGTTTTTATCGTAATATGTGTTTTCTTCCTTCCTAATCAAGACCATTATGCCACGTACAGAAGGACATTCTTTTAAGTCAAATTTACTCTAAACTCTTTAATGAGTCCTTTGGGCGTTGAATCATGGCATTTTATATGAGTTTTTAGTGGTTTTTATCTGCTTGTGAATGTTTCTCTAGTAAATAATTATATATCCATAATAATAGTATGTATAAAGATTACTGCCATGTAGACTCGTAAATTACTAATTAATAATATGGATCTTGTAACTAGTTTCCAGTGTAGGTTTTTATCTTAATATGTGTTTTCTTCCTTCCTAATCGAGAGCATTATGCCACGTACAGAAGGACATTCTTTTAAGTTAAATTTACTCTAAACTCTTTAATGAGCCCTTTGGGCGTTGAATCATGGCATTTTATATGAGGTTTTAGTGGTTTTTATCTGCCTGTGAATGTTTCTCTAGTAAATAATTATATATCTATAATAATAGTATGTATAAAGATTACTGCAAACACTCTCCCTGAAGAAAATAAGACTGAACTATTTGTGTTAAAACTTTTTCTCCTTTCATGTTCTACTTGTTCTGCCCTTTTTTCTCTCATGTAGAAATCAGTTTGCTGATTATGTGGAAGTCCAAAGTGATGCTGATGATAAGATTTGCCTCTAGAGTGATACATTCTTATGTATATATTAAAAAACTATAGTTTTTAACTCAATGCGTGTTTGAATTTTTGTTGTTTCTCTTGTTTTGTTTTGTTTTATACTTGCTTTCTTCTTTTATTGAGACCCTCCTTGGTCTCTTCTGCCTTTGGTTATCTAATGCATTTTCCATTAAAAAATCATGGAGTATCAGCAATCAATGAGTAATGCATGGGGTGAGGCTGAAAATCAGGCTCATGTTGAGTTCCCTTCTATATGCTATTCTAGCATGCACCCAGGGGGAGCCCACTATTATATTTTGTGTGAAAGAAATACTCGCAATGATTCCAAAGATAATAATTCTGTGGATGACAAGAATTATGTTTGTTTAGAATGCCCCTCTTATCGAATATTCTACATTTAATATATATACATATATATACCAATTTGAAGTTTGTTCTCTTTTCAAATGTTTCAGCACTTGGGATATTGGTACTGTCTGGTGTCATGCTGCTGCCGCTTCTTCTTCCAGTTGCTGGAACCAGCAAAAATGAAGCATCTCATACCAACGACACTGGGGCCTTCAACAATCTCAACAAGCTAGCAATGGGAAACATCCCAGTAAGCCATATGAATTATTCTAAATCCAGCACAAACACTCAAAATACTGTCTGCCTGAAATTTGCCTTGTGATCAATGTGCGAAATTTTCAGCCTGTAGAAACCCAACTCAGCCCGCAGAAACCCATAAGGGATATAAGGAAATTCTCAAATGAATGTTGTGGCCTAACATGGTTTAATATTTTCACTATCATCGGGCTATTCAGCTTTTCAACAAGCTTTAGCTCGTCTTTTGTTACCAGATACACTTTAGTGTGGAAATCTAAGAAACATCACCAACTTGTCTTTTGATCAAAAAATTCTGGTACAATTTAAACTCAAGCCTCAGGTTTTTCAAGTACTTGATCTGATTTTAAACTTTGCTATTCATTAACCAAGGATCCAACTATTTGTTGCCAAGTTTCTTTCTCTTAAAGAAATGGAGAACTCGCTGAGTCGACACAATTTGACCAAAACACATAGCTTTTTGACATAATGGATGGGTACTTGGATTCCTTACCTTGGGTAAAAGAAAGAGAAGCGCCAACTGCTGTATCTTGTTTCATTCCTTCTTTACAACAATGGAGTAGTCTAAAAAATCAGCCATTATATCCCAACGAAATTGAGTGGTGTGTAAGCACATGGAACAACCAAAAAGGAATCCCACTAACAACGCCACTAAGAAATCAACTACTCTTCTTGCAGTGATTTTGTCCTACAGTGACATCCCCAGGGGAAAAGAAGGCATTGATTTTTGTTAGTAATACTATTTCATAGATAATGGATCCAACTATTTGTTGCCAAGTTTCTTTCTCTTAAAGAAATGGAGAACTCGCTGAGTCGACACAATTTGACCAAAACACATAGCTTTTTGACATAATGGATGGGTACTTGGATTCCTTTACCTTGGGTAAAAGAAAGAGAAGCGCCAACTGCTGTATCTTGTTTCATTCCTTCTTTACAACAATGGAGTAGTCTAAAAAATCAGCCATTATATCCCAACGAAATTGAGTGGTGTGTAAGCACATGGAACAACCAAAAAGGAATCCCACTAACAACGCCACTAAGAAATCAACTACTCTTCTTGCAGTGATTTTGTCCTACAGTGACATCCCCAGGGGAAAAGAAGGCATTGATTTTTGTTAGTAATACTATTTCATAGATAATGGACCAACTCAGCTTCCATAGACCCTGAGGAAACTCAATTGAACATTCCCTTTATAATTATGTTAGGTAAGCAGAAATCGTATTTTGAAGTATAAAATTTATATGAAAAGATTGCTTCTTTCGCTACAGAAGTTCCCTTGTCGTGGGGCAATCTCTACCACTCAACTCAACTAAGCCTTTGTCCCAAACTAGTTGGGGTCGGCTAATGAATCCTTTAGAAAATTTTCATGAAGAAGGTGAAAGAATCTACCCGGCTCAAATTGACTTAAGTCTAATCCTGACACTAGTTGGGTTCGTCTACGTGGATCATTTTCTTCCATTCTCTCCTATCCAAGGTCATGTTCTCTGTTATGTTCCTAGCCATCAAGTCTTTCGTCACTGTTTCTACCGAAGTTGTTTTCCGTTTGCCCTACCTCTTTTTACTCCACCAACTTGGCACGAGTCACTTCTTCTCACCGGAGCATCCAAAGGCCTAGGTTGGATATGCCCAAACCATCTTAAGCGGTGCTCTCTCATCTTCTCCTCAATCGGTGCTACCCCCACCTTTTTACAGATGTCTACGACTATATATAGTGATAGTAAGTAATACTTTATAGATAATAGACTAACTCAGCAGTTTCAGCTTCCATAGATCCTGAAGAACTCAGTTGATGAATACTTCCCTTTTCTTGGGGCAGTCTCTAATGCTATTATTATCTGTTTATTTTGCTGCACTTGTGAAAAAACTGTCATCTTTTATCTGTTTATTTTGCTGCACTTGTAAAAAAACTGTCATCTTTTATGAAAAAGGAAATTCATACTAAATGATTTATATGTGGATGTTCTGAATTTACGTCTTGAATATTTTAAGCGTTTAAATGATAAGCAGAAAATTTATTTCAAAGTAAGAAATTCATATGAAAATATTGATTCATATGAAAATATTGATTCTTTGTCTCTACCGAAGCCCCCTTTTCATGGGGAAATGTTTTAAACATTCAAAAGTTACTTCATTGCTTTCAAGTCGCAGATCAGATATTTTCTTCACAATCTCGATGGAGACAAAAGTTGAAGCTTTGGGTATTATGGGAAATTTTCTAAATTCTTCCCATTAGTTAACGCGTTTTTTAATCTGTATTCGTGTAATGTTTCAGGAGAAGAGTCTCAGGTTGTGGGCCTTCCTGATAGCAACCTATTGGGTTTCTTTTGTTGCATATTATATACTATGGAAAGCCTACAAGCATGTTTCCGATATGAGAGCAGCTGCTTTAGAGGCCCCAGGCCAGAAGCCTGAGCAATTTACTATATTGGTTAGGGATATCCCTCCAGCTCCCAAGGGCCAAACTATAAAAGAACAGGTTGATTCTTATTTTAAAGCGCTTCATCCAGAAACATTCTACAGATCAATGGTGGTTACAGACCACAAAGAGGTAACTTTATCATTGCTAACTGCCTGTGTTTTACAGTTGAGACTAATCATTTGATTAGAAATCAGTGTCCATAGTATTTATCACAACAGTAAACAAAGCACATACTTAATTCTATAATAATCATCATACAATTAATCATCATACAAAGGAATTCCAGCAATAAACATAGCATATTGAAATGATTTCCATATTGAAATAATAATCAGTTCTCAAAATGCAAAACAGACAGAATCGTAAAAATCGTAAAATGAAACGTAAAAATTGCACGATTCAAAGTGGAATCGTACGATTTTTACAAAAATGTTTTTTCCTTCTGATTTGAATCGTTCAACCCATGATTTAATTCGAATCGTAAGATTCAGATTTGAATCGTACGATTTTACCAACAGTGGTTCAGACTTCAGACTAATCATTTGATTAGAAATTAGTGTCCATAGTTGGTCAGAATGTTAGTGCTTCACAGGTTGTTTTCTGTCCAATGAGTCTCTTTTTTTCTCATTATTTATCTTATTTCAGGCATATAAGATTTGGGAAGAATTGGAAGGCTACAAAAAGAAACTTGCCCGTGCAGAGGCCATTTACACAAAATCAAAAACTGTAAGCAAAGTGGAAGGAACAAGACCCACAAATAGAACTGGCTTCCTTGGTCTTGTAGGCAAGAAAGTTGACACAATCGATTTTTGCAATGAGAAGATAAAAGAACTGGTTCCAAAATTAGAAACTGAACAGAATATCACCATTAAAGAGAAACAGCAACCTTCTGCCCTAATTTTCTTCAACAATAAGCTGGCTGCAGCCTCTGCCGCACAGACCCTCCACGCTCAGATGATTGATACTTGGACAGTAATGGAAGCCCCCGAACCTTGTCAATTGATATGGAAAAACATTCCATTTAAGTTCTACCAGAGGCAATTAAGGCAGTATACAGTCTATGGTATTGTATTTCTGACTGTTGTCTTTTACATGATCCCAATCACGGTAATCTCGGCATTCACGACTCTCAATAACCTGAAAAAGCTATTGCCATTTTTGAAGCCGGTTGTCAACCAGCCGGAGATTAGGACAGTGTTGGAAGCTTATCTGCCTCAGATTGCGCTAATTGTGTTTCTGGCTTTGCTGCCAACATTGCTTATGTTTCTGTCCAAGGCCGAGGGTATCCCTTCTGAAAGCCATGCTGTGAGAGCGACCTCTGGAAAGTATTTCTATTTTACAGTATTCAATGTCTTCCTTGGAGTAACAATTGGTGGAACATTGATCAGTTCTCTAAAGACAATCTTGGATAAGCCCAAGACGATTGTAACCATGCTTGGGACTAGCTTGCCAGCGAACGCAACCTTCTTTCTCACATTTGTCGCTCTCAAGTAAGATTTATGTTTTCCCATTTGTGTTCTCATCATTTATAATAATTCAATATTGGGTCTTTCTCACTTTATGTTAACTGAGAACAAAATATTTTCTGTTTTTTCTATTTGTCCTTATCTACAATTTAATGTTTTAAAATAATTCAACTTTGGATCTTGGATCATTCTCATACTTTCAACATTTCTCTTAGAGAGTTGTTTCAACACCCAATATTTTTCTCGCATTTGTTGCTCTGAAGTAAGATTTCCATTTTCCGACATGCTTTTCTTTTGAAATAGTTCATTTTCTCATATTATCAAATTAATATACTAAAGGCTCAATATTTCTCTTGGAAAATTGCTTCTAGAATTAGTATTTTTGTGTTTCAGCGTGGGTTTTGCCTTACTGTAGAGAATTGATTCCAGCATTTGCGGTCGAGAGATGTGTATTGTTTTTCATTGACAACTTTTTTTTATATATTATATTTTACCTTATTAGAGAGTGACTGCTATTAATTTTGTGTATTGTACTTATTGACCGATTATCTTCTGTTCGTTGACTTTCTACATGTTTACTTGTTGGTTATGAGGAAAGTTTTTCCTTACGTAATAATTTGCCTGCAGGTTCTTTGTTGGCTATGGACTTGAGTTGTCCCGGTTGATTCCTCTGATTATTTACCATCTAAAAAGGAAGTATCTCTGTAAAACTGAAGCGGAGGTGAAAGAAGCTTGGGCTCCTGGAAATTTGGGTTTTGCCACTAGAGTTCCCAATGACATGCTGATTATAACAATCGTCCTCTGCTATTCAGTAATAGCTCCTGTGATCATTCCTTTTGGGGTGGTATACTTCGGCCTCGGATGGCTTGTTATCCGGAATCAGGTAAAGTGGATAAATCTCTTACTGTGTGCATCTATACCTTAACTTTAAAACACTCTTACTCTGTACATCTATCACTGAACTTTATGGCATCCAAGATAAACCTGTAAAATACCTCTCAGCATGAATATTTTGAATTGATCGAAGAGTCATCAATAGAAACATTATGAAGAGTCTCGTGAACGCACATGTGCGCAGGCACACGCACACACACTACTAGCGAGACCGAGAGTAAGACCGAGCAGGGGACCGAACAAATGGGTTCTCGCCACAACATCACAAGTGACGTAAGCCAGCCCTTAGGTTTAGGAAAATATAAAAAAAAAAAGTAATTTTTTTCACGCATGGCACATTCTCATTGTTGGGCTCTCCTATCGGTCTTACTCTCGGTCACGATATGTATTAATGAATAAGACAAAGTCTGTTGAAAAGTGAGCCTATGTGGCTGCGCTCTCTCATGCAACAGCCAGTTTGCGAAATGCCTTCCACAATGGTCCCTAGCAAATCCATATATATATATATAGTTTAAATCATTGGACCCACTTGTACTTTTGCCTGCTTGTTTATTTTCTTTGAAAATATGTGCATCCATCATATAAGAACGCATCCCATTTTGGATAGCCTGATAATACAGCTTATTGTCGAGCGATTATCACTCAAGTATAATCGTAAATTTCATCATTGAAACTTAATACATAATACCAGTTTCCTCATTCTTTTTTTTTTTTTTTTAATCCAGGCATTGAATGTCTATATTCCTTCTTACGAGAGCAACGGGCGGATGTGGCCTCACATGCATACACGGATCCTTGCAGCCTTGATCCTCTACCAAGTAACCATGTTTGGATATTTCGGCCTCAAAAAGTTCTTATATGCTCCTCTTGTAATACCCCTTATTATTATGTCCTTCATCTTTGCTTATGTCTGTAACAAGCGTTTCTACCTCGCCTTTTGCTTCACCCCTCTGGAAATTATCGCCAGACAGAACAATAAGGAGATCCCAAATATGGAAACTATTTTTGAGGCATATGTTCCCCCTTGCTTAAATTCGGATAAGTTTGATGATGCCGATCAGTTTGAAGATGCCCGATCTCAAGCAGCTTCAAGAACAAGATCCTTTGCTTGAACTTGGAAAAGCTTGGCAATGCCAATTAGTTTGATGTTGATGTACGTATTTGTGTTTTTAGATTCTATGCTCATTGTAGCCTGCAACCCAAGAAACTGACACGAGATGTCTATCGATCATTTCCTTCAGAACCTTCTTTTTATCTCTGATGTAGTGGTGTCTGTATTTATGGCATTTGTATGTATATATATACTGGTATTTGTTGGTTCTGTACTACTTTGTTTATGGATTGAATTTTGCAAAAAGTATCTGTTGCTGTATTTCTTTTTTTCCTTGGTGGGAAACATTGAATTTCCTATGTTAGCTTTTCATACATTCTTTGTGCCAGTAAAAAACCCACCATCCAATCTTGAATTTTCCTTACCTATCAGAGGTTTTATTGAACAGCACGCATTTTTTTTCGATTTTTTCTCATCGCGAAACAAACTATTTCAGGTTGGATACAATTGATCACACCCAAAATAATGAATGGACTTCAACTGTTAAGTCTCTACTCATTATCATCGACCAGACTTTTGCATTTCTGCTGCAATCCTTCTTAGTGTGGCATTAATCTCATTGAATTCCTTGTGGGATCGATCCCCTGCGAAGAACAGATGAACCTTGTTATTCATTATAATCCAACTACAACCTGGGTTCTTCTTTACCCCTTTCGATTTCTTGATCATCCTAAGTTCCTCCTCGTCCTTCTTTAGCCCCGCTATGGAGTACATGTTGGACAAGACCGCATAAGCGGTTGCGCTATGAGGTTCTAATTCAAAAAGATGTCTAGCAGCAAGCTTTGCAAGATCAAGATCCAAGTGGGTCCTACTAGCACTAAGCAGAGCTCCCCATATTGCTGAATGGGGCTCGAATGGCATAGCATCTATCAGATCAATTGCCTCTTTTAGCAACCCTGCTCGGCCAAGGAGGTCGACCATGCATACATAGTGATCAGGCCCTGGTTCAATACAATAAGAGTTCATGGATTTAAAATAAGTCCATCCTTCCTCTACAAAACCCACATGAACACAAGCTGAAAGAATGCCCAGAAAGGTAATTTCGTTTGGTTCGTAGTTTCCAGTCATCTGCATTTTCCTGAACAATTCCAATGCTTCTTTTCCAAATCCGTGTTGGGCGAATCCCGTGATCATTGAGTTCATAGAAACAAGATTAGGCTTATCAATACTCAAGAAAATCTGATGGGCATCATTAACATTCCCACATTTTGCATACATCGAAACAAGTGAGTTTTGAACAGAAACATCATACTCCAAATCCATCTTTACAACATGGGCCTGAATCTGAACTCCCTGGTTCAGTGCTGCCAAACTGGCCGATGCACTGAGCATGCTGCTTAAAGTAAGAGAATTTGGCTTAATATCTTCTCTAATCATCTTGATAAACCATCTAAATGCATGTTCATATTCCATATTACCGACAAACCCTGAAATAATCGCTGTCCAAGCAACATCATCCTTTTCAGGCATGTCTTCAAACAGGCGGATCGATTGTTCAATTCGTCCTCTGTTTGAGAAGCCAACAACCATAGCAGTCCAAGAAACAACATCTCTTTCCGGCATATTCTGAAAAAGTGTGTAGGCCTTTTCGATTTCATCGTTTTGAATATATCCAGTAATCAAGGAATTCCAGGAAACAAGATCTTTCTTGTTCGCGAGATAGAATATCCGATTCGCAGCATCCATCCAACCAACTCTAGAATACATGGTGATCATAGAATTGCCTAAGAATACATCACATTCAAAACCCATCAATAAAACCAATCCATGAATCTGAGTCCCTTCCCTTAACCTACCCAAATCATCAGCACAAGCATCTATAATCACAGTCAACGTCATAGAATTGATCCCCATCACTTCTTTTCTCATTCTCGAAAACGCTCTAAACCCATCTTGCCACATTCCATACTTTAAATACCCGTTAACCATCGTTGTCCAAGACACCACATTCCGATCGGGCATCTTCTCTAGAACATCTCTAGCATCATCAATCCTCCCTTTTTTACAATACCCATCAACAATGGAGCTCCAAGAAACCACATCTCTTTTGTACATTCCCTCGAAAATATGAACTGCTTCTTCCAATCTACCAATCTTCAAATACCCAGATATCAAACAATTCGATGCAACTGGGTCCCGCCAAATCAGTGGCATATCAGTGTACAATTTCTCAGCCTCGCTCAACATCCCTGCCTCAAGGAAACCCGTGATCATGGCAGTGTAGGAGACTGAATTCTTGTTGGGGATCCTCGAAAACAGCTCTGAAGCTTCCACAATTCGGAATTTGCGGATATATGCTGTGATCATTGCATTCCATGATACAGTATTTCGTTCAGGCATTTTGTCGAACACTTGTCGGGCTTTGGCAATCTCGCCATTTTCGGCATAAGCCGTAAGCAATGCTGTCCAAGAGACAACGTCTCTGGACGGCATACGATTGAAGACTGATTCGGCTTCTTTGAGATTTCCATTCCTTCCATTTTTTGTAATCTGGGAGTTGCAGAAAACTACAAATTTGCTGCTTTTGCTGTTTGAAGAGGTGGGTTTTCTGGGTTTTGAGTTTGAGAAAACTTGGACTGCAGTAGAGTAATTGCAAAGGAAATCTGATAAATCCAAGCAAAGAAAGCGTTTGAGAAAGAAACGGGTACAAGTGGTATTTTCTAGCATGACTGAATTCAAGGGGATTTTTTGTGTTTATGAGAAGAGAGTTTCAAGAAATGAAGAAAACTATCAACCATATTTTCTCTGGTCAGAGAGTGAAAAGGGGAGAGATTTAAAAACATTCGCAACGGATGCTACTTCCAAATTTTAATTTATTCACGAAAATACCCCTTGGTCTATTGATAATTGAAGCTTATTAATGGCTACGGATATCGGCACTACCTTATTTATAGGGCTGCAACTTGGATCGGGTTTTACATCGACCCGACCTGAAAATAACATGGGTCTGGCTTAGAAATCATAAGTTTTGGTCGAAATTGGAAAACCCGACTCAACCATGGGTAAGACCGGGTTTAAAGAAGAAAAAAAAACCTGAAACCCGACCCAATTCATATGGGTATATTGTAACTTTCCTAAATACCTCTTGAATTAGATAGAAAATTTTTTTCCAATATATTAATACAATTTTTTCAGGGAAATGATATCAGCAATGCCTTGTTATAATAACCATGGTTTTAAATTTTGGATTTCGGTGGAGACCGACACCGAAATCGATAAAAACCGAAACGGTCATTTATTTCGGCCGAATTTTTGGTTTTTCCAAAATTTGACCCAAAAAATCTGTTTTTTTAATATTAATTTAATATTTCACCGAAATTTCTACCGAAATTTAATATTGAATAAAATATTGGTTTTGGGTTTTGTACCAGATTTTGACCAAAATTTCTAAATTTCGGTGGAAATTTTGAAATTTCAGGGTCCGAAACTGGTACCGAAACCGAAATTTTAAACCTTGATAATAACATGAGTGAAGTATGTCGTCCTTTAGTATTTAACAAACTTGAAAGAGCTTTTTGAGAACTGTAACATTCCTCTGACAACCCTTTAAATACTAAACGATAAGATGCTTTCTCGCATCTTATTCACATGGTGGAGTGTTGATATCATTTCCCTTGTTTTCATTGGGGTGATCATATCTGTTATGTGAATATAGTGTCCTTAAATTTATACACTTGATGACAAAAATTTAGACATTTTTGGTATGAAGATTTGTTTTGTTCCTACACTCTTTAAAATTAGTCACTATTCTACTCTAAAAAAATCTTAAGTAGGGTCGGGTTTACGAATCTCGGGTTTTCCTTTAAAAAATTAGACCCGATCCGACCTGAGATAATTCTCAGGTAGGGTAGTCTTGGAAAACCTGACCCACCCCTACTTATTTAGTTATTTTGATATTTGTCTTTCATTATTCAACCAGCTGTCAAAAGTTATTAAAATTCCCAAATTATGGCTGTGCCAATATAAGTAGCCCGTATTAATTACCATCTTGCTGAGTGATTAATTTAAGAAAAATCATCTTGACCAATCATTGTAGGGAGGTTATATGATTAAGGTGAAAAATAAGAGCGGATAGACTAGGGCTGCAACATGGTCTGGTTTTTCAAAACCCTAGCCCAAGCCTGGAACCCATTATCTCGGCCCTGACCCGCCCTGACCCTGAGTCAGGGCCGAAAAACCTCAACCCATTGTCCGCCCTACAGGGCTCAGTGCTAGCCTTGGCCCGCCTTGATTGGTCCTGATTGGGCAGGGCCGGGCCGGCCCTAATTGACCCTAGTGCAAATACCTGTTAAGAGTGCCAAAAATAAAGTAACCACTTATCATATAGAACAAAATGATCAATAAACAGAGAAAGGGAACAAAATAAGACAATATGAATTCAACAACATGACGGGCAACAGAGACAATTAATAATAATAATCTAAAGAAACATCAATTCAAGATAGGGAAGTGATATTTACGCCCCTTTTCATCACTAGGGACACCTAGCGCCAGTGTACGTGGCAATCAAGGCCACTAGATTCTTCTGACATCAAGTACATTAGGCCCCCTTTAGTCATTGGTATACTGGCACCAGGTGTCCCTGGTGATGAAAAGGGGCGTAAATATCACTTCCCTTCAAGATAATAGAAAACATTAGCAAAAGAAACATGCACAGATGGTTCAATTCCATAATAGAAAACTTAGGGTCGGGCCGGGTCAGGGTACCCGAGGCATTAACCCAAAACCCAACCCGACCCGAGTCAGGGTCTAAAAAAATGAACCCTGACCTGCCCTCAAGGTTGGAAAATCCAGCCCTGACCCTGTTTGGGGTCAGGGCGGGTCAGGGCTGACAGGGCCAAACTTGCACCCCTAGGATAGACATACAATTTGGGGCCACTTGTCCTATTATCCAAACCCTTCATCTCTTAGGCATTGATATGGATGGGACATGCACCAAAATCCACTCATTGGACAATTCGAACCCTCCGATCTGTATCTGTTGAATGGACGGTTAGAAAACAAAGAAGTAAAGCTGTATATTACCGGCCACAAATTGGAAGGTTGTAACAGTTAGATGGAAGTGAATTTTGATGCATGTGCCATCCATATCAATGCCGAACAGATGAAGGTTTTGGATCATAGGACAAGTGGGCCTTACATGTACTTCTGCCTACTGTATTGGTCACTCTATGTTGCTGCACATGATCAACGGTCCTGATCATCTTTTAAAATGATCTCGTTTTCTTGAAGGAAAATGATCATGCACCGGCATGGACCCACTTCCACGTGTAAAATGATCCGGCTCCCTTCATATTGCTAGCAATCTCAAATTCCGCCCATTGTCTTGGTCTTACTCTCATCGGAGGATTCTGGACCGTTGATCGAGTATGATGAAAACATCCTAAAGATGTGCCTAAGCTGTCGATTTTTGCATGCCACAATCTTGAGATTTAGATCTCTGTTTAGAAACAGACGTGGGCCCACTGGGTTGCCCCTGTGATGGTCCATCGGATAAATGGTTTTCACCAGTGACCACCAAGTACATAAACTCCTCTTACTTTCGCTCATCAAGATGTGATCACTCATAGTCTAATGAACGGTCTAGATCACTCCTGACTTGTGCACCTAGAACACCATATAATTCCTTGTAACCATGTAAAGAAAGTCAGTTTAATCAATAAACAAATTGGGAGATTAGAAGAGATTCATTTACAAATTACAAATTCAGTACTTAATTACAAGATTTTTCAGTTTAAGCACTAGATAGGTGCATCTCTACAGGGTGAGGGTATGTCTTCTATATCTCTTTGGGCTTGAACCCATCTCCCATAAGCATTACACACAAGCCCCTTGTTTGCATGTTGGTACCAACACTCTGGAATCCTTAGCTCATCAATCAACATCCCACAAGCCTTGTTCACCAGTGCAACATCCCTTCTAGCACCGGAACGGAAGCTCGATCCCTTACCAGAGTAACCATCGACCAGATGAAGGTATGTTTCTAGGCTATGGACCCCCGGCAAATTGAACCCGCGCTTGAGATAGTGCGAAGTCCAAGTGTCGAGCTTTAGTTCCACCCCAACATGGGTGTACACATGGTCCAGTGCCCCTGTGATCTGTTTAAACTTCTCGAGGCCCTCGTTTAGAATAATCCCCGGCATCTTTGGGACAAGGTCTTGCTTAGCCACAACACGTAGGGTCTTGACCCCCATTCTATGGAGCTCATCACTAAAGGCAACATTCCCAACTCTAGGGCCCCCGAAAGAGAGGACACTGACAGGAAGATCGGGGATCGAGGCCGCGGCCTCGTAAGCATTTAGGAGAGCCAGGGCCCCACCTAGGCTATGGCCAGTTATGGTGAGGCTCACTTCTTCCCCTCTTTGTCTATATAAGCTCACAATCTTTCTCACTTCTTTCATCACTTGTTCGGAGGCACTTGACTTGTTATACCTAGTTGTTTCACTCTTTGAAGTGTAGATACTTCGGAAACCATGTTCAACCTCCACATCTCCCTCTCCAATTGGCTCCAACTTCCCTTGTATGTCCTCTAACCATTCAGAGGGCGCCACGGTCCCACGCCATGCCACAACTATATCCCTACGGCCAATCCGACGTGACTCTTCATCATCACTAACCGCAACGTATCCCATCCAATTTGAGTCCTTACTCCACGTGTCCGGTAAGAAGGACCGTTCGAGCCAACGGGGAAGTTCCACATGGGTCATGGCATAGATGTATTTAGTCACCTTGTACCCATTCTTATGCAGCCCTAATTTCTCAAATAGCCTATGGGTATTATACCTACAACTCCCACAATACTTGGAGAAGGAATCAAAGTCGAAAGCATCGTATGTTGCTTGAGCGAATTCCCCGTATTTTACAATCTCCCTTCGGAGCCAAGGATGAAGTGGGTCCAGAATGTTTTCCCAATCAGTTGAACCGTGGATCTCACGCCATTTGGCGGCGATCTCTTCCTTGGGGGATATTGTCGGAGTCATTTTCTCGCCAGTGATCAGTAGATTCCGGTCAGTGTATTGGTGGCGGTCCGTGTGTGGAGGATTATTTAGGTGAAGATGAAGGAGGTTTGTAAGTGATTGGGGGAGATTGAGATGGAGCCCACTATTCGACTTCTTTTCCTGACGTGGATCGACGGCGGTGATCGTCTGACAGGCCCAGATTCGACGGGGTGCAATTTTGTCTGAATGGACGGTGATTAATGGGTGGTGATGGATGCTTTTGAATGCTATTTCTGCCATGAAAAAAGCCCAACAAGATCTCCTGCAAATTGTGGTTTGAGAGATTAAGGTTCTCGAAACGTTTTGGATATTTTAGTTTGTACATGAAAGAAGGTATAAATAGGAGAAAGTTTGCATTTGAGAAATCTTACGTTGTAGTGGAGTTTGATTATGTCAAGAGACTAAGTACTGAAACGATAGGCCTTGATCTGGCATGAAACTACTGAAATTGCCATCTTATATTTTATGTTATTTGATGGATTGACTAAACTGACCTCGTAGTTTGCCTTTTTGAATCCAAAACAGAGTTGGAGAAGCAGGTAATTTGATCATTGCGGATCCCATATTGGTAACGTGAGTGTTGTTGCGTGTTTGACATGTTCGAGGGGTATTTAAGTTATTTCATCTTAGTTTTGAGTTTGGAAAGCAAGGACTCGGTTTGATGGTCAATTGTAGAGTTTGCCAAGCAATCATCCACCTTTCAACACGCTTAAAACTTTCAATTTACAAGAAGCAGTTTGAGTTCTCACCAAGTTGGCAAAGGGACCCAACTTGGGTCGGACGCAACCCGAACCCAATGGGTTTAACCCGATTTCAGCTCAGGTTGGGCTAGCCTTCCCTCGGGTTAGGTTGGGCTGAGTTAGGATTGAGGCCTTGGGCAACCCCACCTGAACCCTACACCGTCTCCCGAAATTTATAATGATTTTATTGAGATTTGACTCAGAACCCAAGATCCATTGTTTTTTATTTTGTTTTTTTATATTTTTGCCCCAAGCCAACCTGAACCCAACCTAACCGGATTTGGAAAATCGGGTTACATGGGTTGAGTTATGGTTGAGATATTTAAAGGCGGGTTGGATTAGGGTTGACAATCCACAGCCCAGAGTTTGAGTTGGGTTGGGTAGGGTTGAGGTAATGCTATCTCAGGTTGGGTTAGGGTTTAAGGTTGGCCTCAACCTGACCCAACCCGGTCTGAGTCGCACCCCTACATAGTTGTGGCCCTATGGATCTACATAATAAGCCTTGGGCCAATATTATAGTAAGAAAAAAAATTGTAGTAAGAAGATTATGATCTCGTGGGCTTCGGAATGCCATAAGAATACATTTGTTCTGAATGACATAAGAATAAATTTGTTTAATGATTAACATAATAGATTTGAATGTTTGTGATACATATAATTTATATATGAGGAACTCTTCCGCCGTGACCTCATTGTAATACTATGTGCCGTGCCCTCCACGTCATAGCCCCACCTTTGATTGATCCAAACCGTCCATTTAAGAGGCTGTACTTTGGATCTCCAATGGCCTGAAATGACGCCAATCATGCAATCCTAACATTATGTAATCTTTACTTTTGTTGTTGAATATGAATTATCATTTTGCTTGTAGATAGTTTTTTACTTTTCCATGTTTGGATTGTAAGAATTTTCTAGAAATTTTTGGAAATTTTTTTCCAAAAATTCTCTTTTTCCAATTATTTGATTACAAATGGAAAAAATAATAATATTTGAACCACAATAATTCAAGTCTTATTTAGAAGGGCCTTCAGTTTTATAGTGATATCCCTCTATATAAGCCATAACATTATCAGTTTCCTCTAATTCATGAAGAAGAAGGAAAAATTATGAGTCCCTGTTTGGATATCAAGAAAAATATTTCTTGCGGAAAATTTTTGGCTTCCATAATTTAGAGGGAAATGATATGGTTATGGCTTCATTACAGGGATGTAATTATAAATTGAAGGCCCCTCTAAGAAAAACTTCAACTGCGATTGTTCAAGTTATTATTTTTTTCTTTTGTAATCAAACAATGGAAAAACAAGAAATGCAGAAAAAGTTTTTCTTTTCCAAACAATTCTTGAAAGCCTAAGAATATTGTTTTCCGACTATAAATTATTTTCCTTCAATCCAAACAAGATTTAAGGTTTAGGTTTATGATTAAAAAACTATATAGATGTTAGAATTAGATGGATGGTATGGTTTTCGGTGCAGAGTAGAGATCCAAGTAAGGCTTACCATATGGACAGGTTAATTTCTCATATGAACCAAAGGTGAGACCCACTATCTTGTAGTTGGCACGTCACATTGTATTACAATGAAGTTGCACCCTACTGTTGCACGTATCAATACTTCATAGTTATACATAAAGTGGAATACTTCAGTAGGGCGCTACCCTATTATTACATAGATCTCACCTTTGGTTGATCTAGACTTCCCATCTACCATGCGCTATGTTGATTCTCCAATGGCTTAAAGAAATCAAAATAATCAAACAATCTTAGTATCTAATTAAATATGTTTTTGGTTGTTGAATGCGTTAGTAAAAAACTCTTTACCGGCAACAACCCACATTCAGTGACCAAAAATACATCTTTTTAGAGAATGAGGAAAATGATTGTGAGCTTGAAGCTCATATAGCTTATATGAGCTTGAGGGCCCAAACACATGTGGGCCCACATTGTTAGGATGATCCAAAACATTCATTTGAAAGGCCCTTACATAGATAGGATGTGTACAAAAAATCAGCTTCATAGGATCATCCTAACCCATCTAAATCTGGAGGGCAAAATGGACAGACACCGTTTGCCACAAATCTGCCAATTTTTGCCACAAATACATCTTTGTAGAGAATATAAGTATTAAAATATTAGAGAACATTAAGTATTAAAAAGTAAGTCTATCACCACCATCCAATTTTTTTTCATTCAAAAACACTTAGTTTCCCTTTTGATTATGTATGAATGGGTATTTTCTTTTGATTGTTACTAAACAAAAGGCATTTTATCTATCTTTCAAGTAATATGAGCCAAGAGATTGATAGATTTAATGAGTTTTCTTGACTATAATAGATAAGAATTTTTTCATCATGTGAAATTATCTATAAATAAGGAAGCAGAAAGTTACAAGAGATACGAATTCCTGATCCAAGCAAAGGATATAAGAGATTATAAATTTATGGAGCATTAATTATGAGAGCTCTAAATGTATATTTATGTATGGGATATGATAGGGAGATTTTTCATTATTCCTTTAATACATTTGAGGTGGCTGCTCTCTCATGCAACAGCCGCTCTGCAAAATGCCTTGTGCGATGGTCCCTAGTAAATTCCTTTATTTTTATTATTTGAATATTGTAAAAAGGTTATTGCAGTTCCCAAAAAGCTCTAAGAAGCAAATTAAAATAGAAAAGACAAGCTGTGTTTGTGCCATTATTAAAACATGGTAGTGCTAATATCAGTAGCCTTTTTTATTTTCCCTTCGTTTTGGTGGTGTTGGTTTTAGTCATAACTCACAAGTAAGCTTTCCAAAATTTCATACAGTGCTTCACCTTTGGATTCTTATGTATTTTTTGGCACATCGAAACTTTTACTAGGGGTGCAACTTGGGTTGGGCTCAACCCAAACCAAACAGGTTCAACCCGATTTTGGCTCGGGTTGGGTTGGCATTTTCTTGGGTTGGGTTGGGTTGGGTTAGGGTTGGGAAAAGCCAACCCGATTTAAATACGGGTTGGGTTAGGGTTGAGGCCTTGGCAACCCAACCTGACCCGAACATGACCTCCGCCCTCTAATTTTATCATTATTTTCTTAGGATTATGTTTTTCTTTCTTGTATTTTTCTGTTTGGCCATAGATGAACTTGATCCCAACCCGACTCAACCCCGACCCGATTTGGAGGCGGGTTGGGTTAGGGTTGCCCATCCTCAACCCGAGCCTCAGGTTGGGTCAGGTTTAGGTTGAGGGAATGCTATCTCAGGTTGGGTTAGGGTTGCCCTCAACCCGACCTGAGTTGCACCCCTAACTTTTACAGTTATTATGCACTTTGGTTGGATGAGAAGTAATTTATTGCTACTTATTTAAAATGCCTGGAAATGATATCAGCACAACCTTGTTTTTATAATCACACCAATCCATCTTGTCGTTTATTATTTAAATCGTTGCCAAGGGTTATTACATTTCCCAAAAGCTCTTACAAACCAATTGCAAAGGACACACAAGCCGAGTTTGTGCAGTTATTAAAGAATGCTTGTGCTGATATCATTTCCCTCACCAAATCTATCTATCTATCTATCTGAGCTTTTTCTATGGTGGCCAACCGTGTAACAACAAGGGCAGGAAGCCCGTCCTTGATATTTGATCCAACAGCATCCAACAACATCGCTGGTGGATCAAATATCAAGGATGGGCTTCCTGACCTTGTTGTTACATGGCCGGCCACCATATAATTTCTCATATCTATCTATATATTTATCTATCTATGATCTACATGTCTATCTATCTGTAATATATACTAAGCATATTTTTTTCGACAGTCATTCGTCTTCATCAGAGTATTTTTAACGTTTTTTGTACTTTTCAGTTTGTTTTGCTTTATTTTTACACTCCATTGTCTCTTATCCGATGGTATTCTTCTTCCAGGAATACCAAAGAAGGCTCTCTCTCTCTCTCTCTCTCTCTCTCTCTCTCTCTCTCTCTCTCGCTCTCTCTCTCTCTCTCTCTATTTTCTACCCAAAACCCATTCACAAATCTCCCTCCCTTACTTGTTTTGAGTTTCGTTATCAAGGGTATTGAGTCCTTGGTTGTTCTTGCCCTTCCTTAAACATTGTTTTAAGGATTGGGATGTGGTCTTGTTTCTTCGCTGTATCATCTTTCTTGTATTAATATTCTGGTAGGGGTCCGCCTAACCCCGGCTTACCGATAAAAATAAATAAATTTTGAAGTATAAATATTTTATAACACCAACTCTAACGCTTAAGCTTTTGGAGTAATTGGTTGTTTCACATTATACCAGAGTAAAGAGAGGCTCATGTGCCACCGATAAGCCAACCCTAAAAAAGTGGGGCCAAAGGGGAGGGAAAGTTTTGAAGTATAAATGATTAAATAATACCAACTCTAACAGCTTGAGGCTGCTATTGGAGCAATCCCGTACCTCTATAGTGTCCGCCAATGAGTGGATCACAAGCTTAAAAAACCTACTTTTCTCCGGTTGCTTTTATTTTAACCCATGTTCTTACAGAGTTTTTTATACTCATTACTTTCATAGGGAATCAGGCCTCTTGTAAGTTGTAACAGAGGAAAGTAGACGAGATAAATTGGTTTCTTACCGACTCGGCGCATCTTAGCATTTCTCGTTTACAGTTTTCTTGTCAACGTCTTACAATTTGTAATTTGAGGTCGAAAATAGGGCGATGATATTTTCACCCCCTGCAGTGCGCATTTGCCCCCCTCTTAACGTGATTTGACGTCAAAAAGCGTTAAAGTTGCCCACTGTTCACGTTATAAGGGGGGCGAGTGCGTACTGCAGAGGGGGTGGAAATATCATCTACCTCCAAATATTATAAACAGTCAATGTTCTCTCTTCCCCGTGCAACTCCCCTCAGCTCTCTGGTTCTTCTTCCCAATCTAAGGGTTTTTAGGGTTTCTTTGCCCCAAAAATTCCATCGTGCTTTTCATCGAGAAGCTCTAAATAGAAACCACGGTACGCAACTGTGCTTTTTATCCTCTGTTTCATTATCCGTTTTGATCTTGCCTTTCTTATGTTTTCTTTTTGATTTCTCTCTGTTTCAATTCAGTTGATCGTATTTTGTTCTTCTTATTCTGATCATCTGATAGATCAAAGTATTACTGCCATTCGGACTATTTTTCTCTTCAAAATTAGGTTTTTATCTGAGAATAATTGAGATCTTACTGAACATTTCTGGATTTTTGGTTTTTATTAAGGAAAGTTAGGCATATTTTTTAGAAGTCTAAGGGGCCGTTTGGATATGTGGATTTTAGAATCCGGGATTTCTTCAAATTGTAGCTAAGAGACAAGAGAAGAAGCAGACCAGCCCTCGTTCTTTACTCCGTTTTGACTTCTCACCCTTCTTTCTCTCAGCAAGAGAGTAGCAGATCCTCCCATATTTCCAGGTTTTAGAAATCTTAGGATGCAGGAGAGATTTTTAAAACCTGATTTTGTCACTTAAAATCCAAGAAACGCTGCCAGGACAGCGGCAGCAGCTTGATCATGAACCATCATTTACACTGTTTTCAAACTAAAAACCTGGATTCTAAAATCTTCGTATCCAAACGGCCCCTAAGAGTTCTTTGGAAATAATATAATAAGTTTTAATGTTCTTTCTGTTATATGGCTACTATGGGGTTTTATTCTTGCTTCAATGTCCATTGTTTTGTGTGTTGGGGCATTGCTATTGTTATTCATTGCTTTCTTGCTCGCAGAAGAAATTAAACATGTCACATTGTTATTGTATTTGTATCGGCGGTGAGGTGGAACTGAGTCTATACCTTCATGTTCATGTACGATAACAACATATAACCATGCCTTAAGTTATATATGTTGCTTTTTCTAATGACTGAGAAGTGGCACTGTAACAGAGAATAACTCATTGTGAATTTAGGATTTTGAGGTTGATTTATGCGATGCTTATTATTATTATTTTTAATAGTTGTCACTTGTCTCTGCTGGAATATTGGATGAAATTTATTAAATGTTTGAGTTCAGGTAAAATAAGAAATGAGGTTGTTGAAGGTAGCAACTTGCAGCCTGAATCAATGGGCAATGGATTTCGACTGTAATTTGCGGAACATCAAGGAATCGATATTGAGGGCTAAAGCAGAAGGGGCCACCATCAGGCTTGGACCAGAGCTTGAGGTTACTGGTTATGGTTGTGAAGATCATTTCATAGAGCCGGATACTGAAACTCATGCGTAAATTGCACCCATTTGCTTTTCTTTATTTTATATTTAACATGTTTCGCATTGAGGGTTAGAGTCATCACTCATTAAACTATTCCATTAATGCCTAATAAAAACCATGTCACTGAGGAAATTAATCGTCATTTTTGCAACAGACTTAATTCCCTTTACCTTCCCTCACCCTAGATGGGTGATATTTGCTACTACGCTACACATAGCATTGGCTCTTGATTTGAATCTTTCATGTTAAGATTGTAGTTCCGGTTAGAGTTTAAACTATAAAGTTTACGTGACCACCAATAAAAATTTTACCTAGGAAAAAATGATTTTTCTCCCTCGAAACATGCTGACCTTACACACTTATCTAGTTATCTTATAATTGCAAATGGTGAGGCATTAGTTTGATTGTCATGTAATTGGTAATCCTTGTATCTTCCAAACTTTGGTTCTTTACAGAGGGACTGTGTGGTATATATATGCTATGGCTATTTCTTCACCATTTCATACATTGATACAGCCCGACCCTGTGTACATGGGCAATATGTTACTAATTCCCTAGATTAAGGTGTCTTCAAAGTGTTACTCAGTTTGTTAATGATTTGAAGTCAGATTGGGATATTTCCTGTCTGGTTTAATTGTTGACGGTTGTGGCTACTATGTCTAGTAATGCAAGATTCTACATCCATTAGACTACCATCTGCTGTTTGTTGCATTCTTTATTGCTTGCTAGTTTTTTATATCGCTCATAAAGTCTCTGCACTTTTTCCTAAGGATATATTCTAAGGGATCCTAGTCCTTGTTGGCACTACTTGAAGCATTTCGATATGCCACCTTTGAATCCAAATGGCTACTTACCCTCTTGAGCTACTTTTAGTGAAAATCATATCCTATTTAGCTTGTTTATTCCGATGTATGAGATCCCAATATTGTCACATCCCTCACAAGCACTAGTCACTAGGCTCTGTTGGTCTAATCATTGTTTGTTGATGAACAAGTTGTTTGTGGAGGGGGGAATCTGTTTTCTAATAAGCTCAATTGCATAACTCATGTTATCCTGTTTCTTGTTAGCATAGTGACAACTGACAAGTTTATCCAACATTCTCCAATATCGCTTTTTTTTCGTGAAACTTTGATAAAAGGACAAAACCCACAAAATTTTTGGGGATTTTTAAAATATTGCGATATTCATTTTTTTATTTTTTGTGCAAAAAACATTGTGATAATTTCACAATTTTTTATTTTTTGTGCAAAAAACGTCGTGATAATTTCACAATTTTTTTTTCTTAAAATTTAAATTGTACTGTGTTTTATTTTTTCCAACTTATTCTTAACAGAGACCCAAAAATGACAAAAATATTTTGGATCTCCTGAAATATACCCTTCTCAAGAAATTCTTGTTATGCATGTTAGTCGTTAGAGCTTATGACATAATCTAAAACATAATATTATAAGTGTGACATTTATGTGGGTCAGCTACCATTTAAACCCACCTCGAGTCAATCATTTACTCT
This sequence comes from Tasmannia lanceolata, assembly GCF_043159265.1. Classification (NCBI taxonomy): domain Eukaryota; kingdom Viridiplantae; phylum Streptophyta; class Magnoliopsida; order Canellales; family Winteraceae; genus Tasmannia; species Tasmannia lanceolata. The sequence goes on along the minus strand of NW_027518685.1, from coordinate 8,946,116 downwards.
GCCAAGTCGACTCGATTTTACCTTGGCCGAGTTGTTGCCCAATTCCAAGCTTTCCTCTACTGAGTCAACAAACAACTTCTTTTACTCGCTTGAATTAATGAAATTTGACTGCATCAATCATTGACCTGCCCTTGTCGACTCGATTTTCCTTGGCTGCGTTTTTTTTTTCGAGTCCATGTTTTGAAACATTTGGGTCAACTTCTTTTATAATGGCCCCTTTGTTCCCATGTTGGATGTAAGGGGTTTCAAACACAAAGTGGATCAAATCAGTGAAATGCATTTCCCCACATTTAGGCTAGAGTTATTTGAGATTTCAAGTGTTAGAGCAGATCATACATGTTTAACTCTCATATTCATGATGGTTAATGCCATTATAGTAGTAGCAAGCCCTGGGATTAATATAGCATCCTCTGACTCTGTCTTTCTTTCCTATTCGAACTCAATGGACTTCTGGTTTCCCTTTTGTCCTCCTATAAAATTTCTTCATTGCAATTTAGAAAAAAAAAGAGAGATTCATTGGAGGTAGATTCATAGGCTCGCATACCTTTATGATACAGAAGATTCGTGTAGCTCCGACCACCTTGGTCACATGTCTTCTATTTTCTTTCTTAACAAATAAATGCCCATCATTTCAAAAAAAAAAAAGGTATAGAAGATTGTGTGAATTAATTTTGGGATTTTGTAAGTCGATCTCATATTTCTGGTCAGTTCCTTAGCATGTTAGTGCTACACATATTGGGTGGACATTCTTCCAAATGGTACTTTTACGACCCATTGATATCCTTGGTGATTCTTCACTACCTTGATTGAAGCTGTCGAATTCAGTTCGAAAATAGACCCCATGAGTTTGTCATTAGTTGCATTTTTCTTTTCTTTACTAACATTTGGGGTAATTTTCATGCAGATGGGAGTGCTTAAAAGATATTTTATCAGGTGATTGGACTGACGGCATATTATGTAGTATTGGTATGCCCGTCACACGTGGGGGTGTTCGTTACAATTGCCAGGTTTTCTGTTTGAACAGAAAGATACTTATGATCCGGCCAAAGATGAGCCTTGCGAACGGTGGAAATTATGGGGAACTTCGGTGGTTTTCAGCTTGGAAGCATAAAGACCAGCTCACAGAGTTCCAGCTCCCAAATAACATTTCTGAGGCTTCATCACAAAAAACAGTACCTTTTGGTTATGGATACATTCAGCTTCTAGATTTGTGAGTACCAACGTCCCGAGTTATATTGTTGTTAATGTGGTGATGGTCTTGATCTCTGGAGAGCTCGTTTGAGAGGCACTCCATTTGTTATTTATGACATTAAAATAAAATAAAAATAAAAATTGGGAAGAAAAAGAGAGAGAAGAGGAAAAATTTAACTTGGAACCTACAAGGCCATTCACGTCATTTGCTTGATATGTATCTGTATGTTATCTAAACCCGCAGTTTATTGGTTGTGAGTTCTTATGTTTATGGCAGCTGTCAGAAATTCAAAATGAGCAGTTTCTAAGGCACTGCAGTTTAATTAATGATAGTCTAATAGTGACAGGAAAATTTACAACTGATATGAGATTTAGGTCTTTTCTGGTGCTGATTTCTTATGTTTAGCCTTTGAAACCCTAACTCCTGTCTAATCATGACTTATGGAAGACAAGCAAGATATTAATCAGTATAAAGCTACAAGAGACTTGTCAGATTGCTATTTCTTAGTCCCGTCTCAATTGTTGAAGTTGATACCATGCAGCATTTTTTTTTTGGAAAGATAACGTTAATTTTACTACGCATAATCAGAATTTACAGAAAGCGGGGAGAAGATTTTCCCTTTGTAAAAACTACAGATTATACGGAAGAACCGAAACCATCTAACGGAAGATCCATCAGGAAACAATCAAAGAATCATCCCCTCCTGAATCCCAGAAATAACAATAGATTCCTGAATTGAAACCCCATCCTTAGCCAGAGCATCCGCCCTAGAGTTTGCAGACCTGCGACGATGCACAAATGATGGGTGAATCAGCCTGCTATTATCACGAATCGCATCCAAAGTGAAGGACAGACGCCACCGACACGGGCTGCGGTTACGTGCCCACGCAATAGCATTAGCCGAGTCCCCTTCCACGATTAACGGCCCCATGTCGTTAGCCAGGTACCACTTCAGCCCAAATAATAATGTTTTTGCCTCAGCTTCGTTCGCATCACATATCCCGATCGGACTGGAGAAGGACATAATTTCCACTCCATACTTGTTTCGAATCACCCCACTGTTACCCGCAGCCCCGGGTTACCCAAGGAGCTGCCATCAAAATTAAATTTAAGCCATCCGGTGGGTGGGGCCATCCAATTGGGGGAAAACACTTCACGCCGATCTCTCCGAGGCAATATGCAGCATTTAGTCTCTCCCTATTATTAATATCTGAGATTTAATGTTTTTTTAATGATAATAATATATGAGCTTTAATTCTTTTCTAGTCTTTGACTTTTTCATGTTGGCTCGTGCCTAATTTGGCCCACATGTCACCTCAGTCTATATAATACAAACTACAAAGAGATTGATTAGCTTCAGTTGCACAATCATGTTATCCACTTAATGATTTCACCAATCTCATCCCCCATATGCAAAACTAGCCACTGGCTAAAGATTATGAGAAACTGTTCAATTACGACCTTATAATGCAATCACAATTGCTGTTTTTGTTTCTGTTATGGTGGGGTAATTGGAGCTGTTAAAGTATAAAAGAATAAACAATGCCTTCTCCAACAGCTTAACATTTTGAAGCAAACGGTTGTTTCACATGGTATCAGAGCAAAGGTCCTGAGTTCAAACCTCCTTGATGTTAAAAATCCACATGCAATGGTCAACCCAAAAAGTGGGGCCACATGTGCCACGCGTAGGCCAACCCAAAGAAAGAGGGGCCACGCGTGAGGGGGATTGTTAAGTATAAAAGAATAAATAACGCCTTCTCCAACAGCTTAAGCTTCTGGAGTAACTGGTTGTTTCACAGGAGCTTTGTCCTGGACTTACCCTTTGGGAAGATAGTATCATTCAAAATTTTGTAGACTTTATACATAAGACACTAACTTTTTTATCCATTTTTATTAAGATGTACATCATCATTCATGCATGAATACATAATATGTATGCATGTGTTTGTGAGGGAGGCTGCATATTAACATTGTGAAAGGGAAACGGTAAGATGTACCTCCTACAAGAAGATAAAAAGTCAAAATGGCCAACCATGACACCATGCAGCACACGAACAAGATCTTCCAGTTCATTGTCTTGGGGTTCACTATTCTTTTTACAGGAATTCTGGTTGCGAAGGTGTTTCTCATTTACATGGGAGACTGCCACTTTGTTTTTAATGAGAATGTGTACTTCACTGTGAGCTCATACACAACGTCATTAGAGGAATTGTAACTCAATTTTAAGATTTCACTATTATGTCTTTGAAGCAATCGGCATGAGATTGCTTCATGCTCCTGGTCGCTTGCAATTGCATCTTTAACTATTGTCAAAATGTTTTGCGCTTCTTACACCCAAAAATTTTCAGTCATATGCTAGTATATCCATCATCTACCTTTATTCCAGTTTTGTCCTTAATATTTTTGGAACAGATTGTTGTAATTAATATTCACTCAAATTATTGTTGGGGGAAGACTTTCTTGTGGAGGATTCCTTGATTTTATAAATTTCTGTCCTTTCCGGCTCTTTTTGTGGGTCCCTAATTTTTCCTGTTTGGGATTGGGCCTGTAGCTCAATTGGCTGAGGCTTTGTTCCTCAACAATGAGGTTGTAGGTTCAGTCCCATCTTACGTACCCAGAAGAAAATAAATTTTCTATTCTGATGTGGTCAAATCATTTACACGAAAAAGTTGTCGACTTTGACCCTTCTATTGTAGTCCCTTAAATTCATTTTTTTTGCAGAAATGTAAGACTGCTGTTAAATTCAATAATGCAGTAAATTTCTTTGTCTTAATTCATTTTATGAAACTATGAAAGTTCATCTTAGAACTTTCGTAGTTATACTTTATTTAAAGATTTCTCTAGAGTTATTTTTCTAAATCATCCTGGTCTAGTCAGTTCTGATATAATTTCCATGCAATATGAATGGCTGTGGCTTCATTTTCGGTGGTGAACTATATTGAACTGGTCATTCTTACCTCTTTGATGTCATTATTTTCTTGTCACACGTCAGAGCTGTTGCTGCTGAAATCTGTGCAGAGCTTTTTATTCCTGATGGTCCACGTGTTGAACTTGCATTTAGTGGTGTTGAAGTATTTATGAATTCTAGTGGAAGTCACCACCAACTGAGAAAGCTCGGCCTTCGCCTTGATAAAATAAAAAATGCTACCCTTGAGTGTGGTGGTGTTTACATGTACAGTAATCAGCAAGGATGTGACGGTAGCCGCCTTTACTATGGTAAATCACTCCTAGTTGAAAAACCATTCCTCATTTTAGGAATAATTTTATAGTTCCATTCCTTGGAATTCTACTATAAGTATCTCAAACATTAAAAAAGTTTTATCTATGGGATATCTTGTTCTTATTCTTCTGTCCTGTTTCTAGCAATTATCATTCACCTTTTGCTTAGTGGTGTTGCTTATGTTCTACATTTACTTTTTATCTTTGTTACCTGGACAAATGTGAGATGTTTGATATTGATGCCCAGACGTAAGCACATACACCCGTATTTAATGTTTAAATCAAAGAAGGTATCCTCTTCTCTTTATTAACTTGAGAGAGATTGCGTGAAAATGACAAATAATCCCTTGGTGCAGAGTAGATGATAAAAAGACCATATTTCAACATAGAATTGGCCCTTTCAATCTCTGGAGAGAATATATACCCTCTGAAGCTTTCAAATTAGGAAATTTCTATCAATGATTTAAGGCTGTCTAATATCTTATTGATAATTCTATTCCATTGGTTGTGGTTCATCCATGGAAAAATCTGTACCTTTTTACAATACAAAGCATATAATTCACTACACCTAGGAACAATTCTGTGATTCCATGATGAATGAGTCTTTTTACTAAATGTTTTCCTTAAGGGATTGTAAAGGACTTCCTCTCTGCATTAGGGAATGGGAAAGTTGAACCTAGTTGAATGGAGTGATCCAAGCTTAAGCATGATCCAGGGGGCTTGAGTAAAGTCTGCCTCAATAACAACCTTTTCTCGCAGATCTGAGTTCTACAGGCTTCCTCACCTGCCAATTTTAATAGATGCATAAGAGAAACTATAGACTTTCAACTGCAAAAAAAGCTACAGACTTTCAAGCCCTAGGCTATGGCTTTCATACGGTAATATTTTCAATTAGAGGAAAACTCAAATGTTTTTACATGAGGACTTTATATTACTACACTATTACAACAGTTATTTACCCTTTTTTCCATATTTTTTGGGGCATGTATCCTTATGTATTTCAGTTATTTACCTGTCCAATTTGAGTTCCTCTGAGATTTTAATTTCCCGCCATTGAAGATAGGACCGCCTTATTCTGGATTTTGTCTGTTTGCTTGGGCTTCGACTCCAGATATACTTGTTGCTTTCCTTGCACGAATCTATTGTAATCAGGTTTAGTAGATGCACAAGAAAAGCCTCAGACCCTCAAGCCCCTAGGCATTTCTTTAATGCCATGATATTTGCGATTATAGGAGGAAAACCCAATTGTTTTTACGTGAGGCCTGAATCTCCCTCAAAATAACACCCCCGCCCCTTACGGAAACTAAATGTTACCAATCACCAAAGAAGCAGCTTAACTATTCATTTTTTTTTCTTGTGTTAATGAACCATGAAAACAGTTATTTACCCCTTTTCCCAAGGTTCTGAAAATCGGAATCGAATCATAAATCGTAACAGGGTTTGAATCGTAATTGGAAGATTTTTCTAGATTTATATATAAAAATGATAAATTTTTTTTTTTTTGATAAAGAACAAAGACCATTCAAAAATAAAATAAAAAGTCAAAATAAGAATAAAATGAGTAATTATCTATTTTTTATTAAAAATTACTAAATTAAATATAAAATTCTATGATTAGTAATCCAAACTTGCGGCTGGTATTGGTAGAAGTAGGAAGCATGCGAAATCCACATTGAGTCGGAAAAGTACCAAACTTCGCCGAAACGTTTTGGAAATTTTGGCCGAAACGTTTCGTTTCGGTGAAATTTTTACAAGATTTCATCCGAAATTTCGTACCGAAACCGAAACGTTTCGGTTTCGCTGATGACCGAAACCGAGATTTAAAACCTTGGTAGGAAGGATGAAGAGGAGATGGAAAGAAGAGGAGAAAAGGAGTAGAAGAATAAAGTTTTTAGGTTATAATTTGCCGTGGAGGGTTTATATATGATTTATTTCTAATCGTAAAGGGCCCATCACAAAAAATAAGTGAACAGAAAGAATCGTAAAAAATCATAAAAATCATACTTGAATTATACAATTTTAACGAAAAACAATTCTCCCTTTTGATTTGAATCGTTCAACCCTTGATTCGATTTGAATCATACGATTTTAACAACATGGTCTTTTCCATATTTCTTGGGCATGCATCTTTTTATATTTCAGTTATTTACCTGTCTCGTATGACTGTCACAGAAACTTTCATCGCTGATCATTGAATATAGAACACACCTTATTCTGGATTCTATCGGTTTGGTAATTATGCTTCAACTCAATAAATTCTCATTCTTTCCCTTTATAATAAGCTATTGTATGTGGTACATATAAGGAATTCTCATTTTAAGTTCATTTGGCTTCTTAAATTTGGGCGAATCTATCCTATTTTAGATATATAATTGTAAGGGAGTAATATTAAAAAATAAAAAATAAAAAATTGTAAGGGAATTTAATAAAAATGTTTAATGTGGCTATTTGGATGAAAGGTGAATAAATTTTTTCGTTGTTTTTTCCTCTTGAGAAATTCACAAAAACTCAGTATTTGTCTTGCTTGTAGAGCTACAGAGGTTCCACTGAATGTTGCTTGCAGTATGGAACAATTGAACTACTGGGTTCATTTTTGAATTTTTATATATTGCTTTCTTGTATGATTTATTTACGTACATTTTTGTTTTGGAAGCAATTGACATCGTCTAAGAAAGAATGCATCATTTTTGGGACACTGCATGGAACTGGATCAAGCAAATTGATTACATCAGTTTTATATGATTTTGTTCTGTGGTTTAGCACTCCTAAAGAAACTAATTCATATTTAAAACAGAATAGGTTATTCTATTCCCCAATATGATGTGATCAATATATATTTGGGGCAGATGGATGTTCTTGCATTGCTGTAAATGGAGATGTGGTTGCTCAAGGATCACAATTTTCCTTGAAGGATGTTGAGGTTTTAACTGCCCAAATAGACGTAGATGCTGTAAGCATTTTTTTTCTTTCATATTCTTAAACTTTGTATTCTTGGTGGGAGTAACAATTGGAGAAGATTTTTGTCTTTTCCCCCCTTTAAGATGGCCTCCATATCTGGTATAAATTCATCTATATCATTGGTGGGTGATGGGGAGTTAACAATAAATACCAGTACGAGATTTGATTGCGTTTGTGTATTTTTACTTTGTTCTTCTGATGTGTCTAGGGTGCATGAAAATGCAACATGAACACAAACAAGTGTATGAACTATGAACCGAGCAATTTTCACACAACTTCTAGTGAGGATTTTCTTAAATGATGAATTAGCAAACATATCTGGCAGAGGGATTAAACTGCAGGTATTTGGAAAAAAAAAAATTTGATGAAGCGACTACATTGCGTATTTATTGAGATAGAAACAGTAACCATGCCGTTTTTATTCCTGCACAGAATGCAAAGAAATCTTATGATTTGCAAATAGGAAACTTCTGCGATCGTGAACTGATGATAGTTGCATTCTAGATCTCTGATAAACTGGCAAAGTTAGAATACTCTCTAGCCATATCTAAGATCTCATCATTGTTGTGGTGGATACCCTTGCCATGGAGGGTATTCTCATATCAGACTTGTGTATCAGACAATCACCTCTCTTGGAATTGGTTTATTTCTATTTTCAGTAAAACTGTTACTTATTTGAAAAGTTGGAAAGAAACTGCAGCAAGAAAGATGTTTCAATTCTCAAGCTTATCTCACAATATATATATAGAGGAAACTGTTGGTGAGCTAGCTTGCCCAATCACATGGGTCCCACATTTTGGGGAGTGATCCAAACCATTCATTTGCAAGGCCTTATCATAGATAGGGGGTGTACCAAAAATCAGCTCCATAGGATCATCCTAACCCCTCCATTTGTGGAGGACAAAATGGGGCAGATTTGTGTCTGTCCATTTTTGTCCTCCACAAATGGAGGGGTTAGGATGATCCTATGGAGCTGATTTTTGGTACACCCCCCATCTATGTAAGGGACTTTCAAATGAATGGTTTGGATCATCCTAACAAAGTGGGCCCCCATGTGATTGGGCAAGCTAGCTCACCATAAGTTTGGTGACCTTAAGCTCACCAACAGTTTCCTCATATATATATATATATATATATATATATATATATATGAGGAAAGGGTTCCTGCTAACATTAGCAGCTAGCTTAGCTGCTAACGTTAGAGTAAAACAAGGGTGGGCCACATTGTTGGGCTGATCCTAAGCATT